>NC_069368.1:41710000-42960000 GCF_021730395.1 Mercenaria mercenaria
TCGGCAACAAAAAAGTAACAACGGACAGGACGAATTATTTAGCCTCCAATAGAAATAAAATGTTGAAAACAGTTCCAAGGTCTTTCATCACAAACTGCGAAATCAGCTTAAAAATGAGACCCCTAAACTGAAGTGGTGGTGTATGATATATTTCCATGACAAATTCTGTCATGTTATCATTTCACTATGAAAATGCTACCTGCATGTCAAGCATAGATCTTTCATGATGATTTCAGGAAACAAATTGCAAAGTAAAATAAGGAAAATAGATCTGCAGAGCTATAAAACTTGGGACTATCTGAATCCGCCATTATGCGAACCAGTTTCCTATTTATGTCTGCAAGCCTCAAACAGTTGATGCAGCCATACAGAAAAAATGCATACATAATGTAAAACAACAACAAACAACAGCAGAATGTATAATATCTAAAACAATAAAGATAGTCCCAGTCTCGTTACTTGTCTTTTTAATTTGGAATTTTCACCTTGTAATCTCTGTTCACATTTCGTTTTGTTTTTGTATCTAGCTTTTTTAGCTATCTGACACATTTCAACTCAACCTCTATCATTTTAAACTGAAGGATATGATATTTTGGACAGAGAACAACAACAGAAACAAGCAAAAAAATCTAAAACACTATATCAAATTTAGGGAGATCCGACATAATAAATAACTTTGAAATGAAATCAGTTTCTTTACGGTAACTATTGATTTCATTTTCCTCTTATACTATATTTTTTACACAGAAACATACTTAGTAGATATGCATCGAATGCTAAACACTGATCCGTGTTCAAGCCAAATGTAGACCATGTTACAAGAATAATGAGCACTCTATGCCAGCTGTTCTTGATGTATATTACATTCCTACGTTTCAACTTTGCGTGTTCTGCTGTTGTGAAGTTTTTTATGACGTTCAAATATACTACTCAAGTTTTTAGTACAACTAGGCAATGGTCATGAAAAGTGTTACACAGTTGATAATGAAACGTAATATGTATAAACTTTTTTTTGAGAAACACATTTCTACTAGACTGCCGAGCTGTATTACACAGCTTAAAACATGAGAAATAATCCCATGTTCAGATTAAACTGTAAATAAGGTAATTAGCAAAGTTTTGCGAATAATTAAAAACATCAGTTGAAAATTTGATAATTATATAAAGGTGTTTACAATGTATACAAAGCCTTTGTAGCTATCACTTTTTACATTTTCAGCAAAGTTGTGAGGAAAAATTTTCATAATGTCGTAACTCGTAACGGTCATAAGGTACAATTACCGTAACTAAAGAGCAATTTTCAAAGTGTAGTCAGAAACAAATCCTCGGGCTCCTTCTGTTAAAACAGAACGTGTATTAAAGGTACTGACGACAAATTGAAGTATTCATGCGACATGTCACATTAGAATTGGAATAGATATCCTTTAAGGAATAAATTGTGATTATGTTGCGCAATAAGTCCCGATGGTGTTCATGCCAGTCTAAATGCACAACAATCATTTTATACAACAGTATTGTCAGCATTCACATTTAAACCTCAATTTCGCTAAATAAAACAACTGTTTTCTTTTAAAATCGTGAAATTATAACTGCATTCCAATGCCGTTTCCCTACTATAACCCCTGTTCGGGATTTCATACCTTCTCTATACTACGAGATATCTACGTTTAGAGTCAATGTTAACTTTGTGGTGCTATTTCTTCACGAAAATACAGATAATGCCAGAAATAAAAACTTGATAAGACATATTGAGACACACTAACAGACTCGGGTAGGATAAAGTTTTCTCCGACTTATCCGATAAGCATAAATTCAGAAAGACGGTAACCTAACATTCTCTTTTCTCTGTTGACAAAAATTATATTTCGACGTCGCACTCATTAATTCTTAAATTGAAATTATACGTTAATCGCAAATGTTCAGCAAACACTACAACAGAAAGAGGTAGTCAAATAGATAAGAAATTAAATTATATTTAAATAAATGTCTTTTGATCAGATTATGCGCGGTAATATTGGTAAGTTTCTGGCTCTTTGTCTCGAATTGAAGTAGACATCTAATAAACATCTTGATGACGGTAGTTATTTTTCTTTCATTTATCAAATACAGGATGAGCACTTGTCTCCAGCATATATCCCCGCACGGAATAGTGTCTTCAAAATGATATTTTAAAAAGACATATTACAAAAGAAACCAGTTATATATTTTATTGTAGTTACTGTTGATATTTTTATGCAACAATGGTTTATTTGATTTATTAAAAAAACAACAACAAACAATTCTGTGTATTTAGTGTAATATTTGATTTCACCATGAACTCTTAGATTCAAAACACTCATTATAGACTGACTCTCCTGTATATTAATGAAATTCCGACAATATCTAGTCATTCCAGTCGGCAAATTATATGTATGTATATAATCTAAAAAATTAGCGCCAGACTGACGGAGAATAAAAACGTCTTAAAGATACTTTCTGGAATTTATTCTCCCGCGCTCATCAATCTATGAAGAGGTAATTATCTGCAAAAAGTATAGGATCACTATCCAGTTACATATCTTAGAGACTTTTACCTAGTTTGACATGGTGTCAAAACACATGATTAATGAGGTTCTCTTTCTGTATGTCATAACATCTACTAAATTTACACTGACTTTACTGCATAATTGATTTCACATCAGTCATTTTATACTTGCCAAACACAGATATAAAAAGTATTTTTGAGAATGTGCGATTTCATATTATTCTGAAACTTCAGAAATAAAAACAAACGCGGATCTAGAAAAAATGTTGAAGAAATCTATATGAATTGAAACCTCCTGTACTGTATTGAATATCAGATAGAGCAAGTGTAGTAACAGTACTGAGTTGCATTTGTTGTATAAAATTAACTGACTTATGATAACTACAAGTACGGAGATATGGCTGATCTGTATGTAATCACGACTTATATTCCAGTGCCAATAACATTATATATTTCCTTATCGTGACGTTGTCCGGAACACTCGGAAAGTTTGAATGTTTTTAGAAAGGAAGAATGTAATGAAAAGTGTACACTGTACTGAAGTCAGAAAATTACTTTGATGTGAGGAAATTGCTGCATAAAATTTGGAAGGTTTAATTGGTGAAATTAACGTATTCAGTGCAGTAGATATAACAGTTGTGACTTAGAATGGAAGTGAGGGCAGTAAAATGTCTGACTATTGTCTCGCTTCTTCAGGAATGTCAATGTATTTGTATTAGATTTTTTGTCGGTACCAAACACGCTTCCATAATGCTTGTGGAATTTTCAGTGAACATATAATCGGTTTGAATGCATACTGAAGAAATCCATTGAACGTGATTAATTTCTGACCAAAATATCCAATGACATGTAATTTGTTGAATCAACTTCTCGGTCATTCATTTCACCAAACACAACAGCTCGGCGTCATTTTAGGAGAGTTCCCACTGACTACATGCGGACATCGTCGAAGCATCCGCACGTTATCACTAGGCGGCGTTATCCTAACTTTGACCCCTCAAGCAAAATGAACGTCAAAGTTATCACTGGAACAAATAGAGAGAATATAAATTGCTGACATTTAATATTTATTATTTGTTTAAATTCAGGACATTATATTGCAAATACGGATATTTCAATTAAAATTTAAGATATTAAAGTGCTCACAATATATAAGATGTACTTTTATTGTAGATTTTAATATGTTTGTTTCTGTTAAAACATGCTTACGCTAAAATGAAGTCAAGTTAACGTGCGATGACGTTGATTTTTTTGCGACCAAGAAAGAGCGCTACTATATTTTATCTACTTTTTTAAATTAAGGGCATATTAGAATTGAAATAATGTATAGCAAAATCGTGTTTTACTTTTAAAATCAATACACTCAAAATCGGTTATGCGTCGGCAGAATAATACACTCGGGCTATGCCCTCGTGAAATTATTCCGCGGACGTGTAGCCTCTTTTTTCGTGTATTGATAACGTTGAAACACTTCCTGTCAATTATTCTTAAATCTACGCGTCTTTTTAGACATGTTATGCTTTCTAGTTATAGGCGATGCCTATAAATGCTGATGATCATGAAATTGTGACGTAGATTGATAGTAATAATTCTTTTTTAGCAAATTGGTAATGAGTCAGTATGACGGAGAGGGCGTCAAAAAGATAAAGAATTTAATTACATTTAAATAATTCTCTTTTGATCAGGTTATGCTGCGTAATAGCTATAAGTTGCTGGCTCTTTGTTTATTATTAATGTCGATATGTGATATAAATCTTGACGAAGATGTTTCATTTGTCTAATACAGAAAAACATGTGTCTCCATCATGCATTCATGTGCGCAATTTGAGACAGAAATATCACAATTAGGAATAAACAAGCTGGTTATACATTTTCAAGCTGCGACAATGGTTTATTTGATTTATAACAAAAGTCTCGGCTTTCACTTGGTGTTAAATTGATTTTGCACTAAACTTTTGGATTTATTGGAGTCTCTTTTGCACTAGTATAAATCCGATCTTTTCGAGCATATATTATTGCAAAGAAGTCCTTAATATATGAGATAATATGCAGATATATATTTTTAGAAATACCGCCAAACTGACGGAGAAAGAAAGCGTCTTAACGACAGTTTTTGGAATACATGTTCCCATTTGTTAATAAATGAAAAAGTAATTGTCTGCAAAAAGTATAGGTCCACTGTCCGGTTACATATTTTAGAAATTGATCACCAGTTTGACATGGTGTCAAAGATTTGCTATTTTAACTGTCCACATTTAAGCTTTTATAATTGTTTTAATAAGAAGTCCGATATAGCTTCCCATATTTTATTTTATTATGTCGCATGGTGTCCTTAAAGAGTTATGGAATAGAAAGATACGTCTACGAGGCCAACAGTTTCCTAACTAAGTAAATATATCTATACTCTACAAAAACGTTATAAGACATGGCTACCGTGTAAGACAACGATCGGGTGCCTGGGGTAGCCCATGAGATTGAAGGGAAGTCATAGATACCGTGACCGTATAGTGTTCGATTTTTCAAATTTTTGACCATATCTAGAAGTTTTTCGATCTGGTTCGAATTCCCTTCGACCGGGACATATATTCATAATATACATGAAGGTATATGCTCTGATTTTTGAATGTTTTGTTTGAAATTTTGTTTGCCAATTTTGAAAGACTGTTTTTCCGATTAAAGTTATTTTGTTGGCGTGACATTAAGAATGACGTCAAATCGTGTGTGTAATCCCCAGAAAGTCTATTTACAGCATCGCACCAATGCTGTAAAACTTACGCGAAAATAAACGAATTGTTTTCTTGTTTTTGTTTCTATCTATCACGAAAACGTACGGACTTTCTTTAGACGAATAGATCAAAGATACCTTTTATACCTTTTTTATTGTTTCGTTTAAAGGTTTTTTTTTTTTTTTTAGAAATATTAACCTTTCGCTATTAAAAATCTAGCTCTTTACTCTTTACGTTGATTTGCTGTACAGTCTGTATTCTTTGAACTCTTGACTTTTCCTGTTGTATCTTTCTTATTGATTTTTGCCACAAAGACCACCTTTAAGGTTGTGTTTTTCGTCATCTACTGGGATAGTTTAGTTCAAGGCAAATTACGTAATATAGTATGCATGCGCGAGAGAATACCTGAAGGGAAACTCATTGTTACTAATAGTTATCATAATATTCTTGGTGGACGACTTTTTATAATGTATAACTACATTTGATTAAACCGTAACTTGCTTTGTGTCAAAACAATGAAATGGGAAAACACTTTTACAGTCATGAATGAATTTAACAGTCAAAGGCAAGCAATTGAGAAACTCTTTAAAACTACTCTGAACTTCCTGCGAAACATTTCTTTTTTACAGAAGTATTCTATTAAAAACATTTGCGTACCTAAAAGGAACGAAATGAATCAAATAAAAGCCATTCTGAGGCCGTAATCATAAAGCATCTTAAGTATAAGTATAAGAAATTGATTATTAACATAAGTATTATTTAGGTAAGAAATTTATTTTCTCAAGTATATTTGTTATTCATAAAACAACTTAATAAGTAATTCTTGGCTTTTATTGTGGACATTAAAAAAACCCATTAATTTCAGACAGATACAACATGCACAATTATGTTTAAAGTGCTTTTATCTGAAAAACAACACTTTAATCGTACTCGCGATGCCATTTTGTTTTCCGACTTAAGTCATTTCTTAAGTTTAAGCTGTTTTATGAATAGGACTGAAGTCTTTTACTTAGACTTAAGCTGAATTCACCACAAACTTAAGTAAAATCTTCAACTTAAGTCAAAACTTATACTTACGATGCTTTATGAATACGGCCCCTGGTTAATGCTGTACTTGCGTGAAATTTTCGAGAAAGGCTTTACAGTTCCAATATAGACAGCCCTTGGTTTCCATAAAAACGGCTCTGAGCATTCATACTTATTTATTTTCTCAACAATCTTTTATCCGGCGATCGAATTTTGCAAATAAAATGATTTATAGGGGTGTTTATGTATAGAGCATTCCAATGTTATTACAGAATATAGAAATTCTAAGCGGTTTTTAACAATGGGTCATTAAAAGAAATCCTAGTCACGAGTATTGATCTGAAAGAACTGCACATGAGTAAAAAAAACCTTTATACTTTAGCTTTACGATTTTCCAATAAGTCTTAAAGGAACAGTTATGAACAGGGAACTAATATCTGTGACATTGCCTACCAGTTGAATGTACATTTTTGTGTATTTCATTTTTATTTATTTATTCATTTAAACAAGTACAAATATTATTTTCATATGAAATATTTATTTCCCGTTTGTTTCGTAACAACAAAAACAGATAAAAAAAAACACAACAGGAAATCCCACATTCGAAGAACGCAGCAACCAGTACAGCAACTCTTTTAGAAAACGGGATACGAGTTAATGTACAAACATGCACATCGGTTCGGTATATGGATACATGAACACAAGTACATGCAATAATAGCTGTCTCATGACGGCACGCTTGACTATTCGAAGGTTTTTCAGTAAAATAAATTTCCTCTCTGACAATAGGTGTATTGTCCGAATTCATGTAAGAGTTATGGAACTTGATGCTGTGATCTGGTTCAGCTGCAACCAGTATCTGTGTTAAGTTTCAATCATAAATCTACATTAGTTTTGGAGATAGTAATTTCTATACAAAACCTAAACCTTGATTTTTTAAGTTCTAAGAGCGGCATACTTGCCAAAATACAAGTCAGAGTTATGGGATATATATCTTATGGGACATGTATGTAATTAGACATGTATCTGATGGGACATGTATCTTTCGATATGTTTTATCTATCCATCTCAATAATTTGTTCAAAGTTTCAATTCAACATCTTCAATGGCTATTGACAGAGCAATTTCGACCAAGATTTTCTAAGTCCAAGAGTGGGGATAATTTTGTTAAAATTCATGTAAAAGTTATGGGACTGGATGCCGTAAACATTATGTTATTACTCGAAAGGTGAATGCGGGGACCTCGGGCTAATACTGTTTAATTTGATAATAAGAGACGATTTTATCTTTCCACGTACTCCGAACACCTCTAACTTCAATCTTCAATTTTAGAAGAATGATACAGCAAGAAATGAATCTCAACAATGCAGAAGAAAATCAAACTTATATTACATTATTAAACATTTGGAACACAGAAAATAACGGGGAGACGTAGACTTCAGTTTTATATCCGTGAAACCACTAGTTACTTTGAACGTTTTCTGTATTTTTTTTGTGTAGCATATATAATTAGATAAAATGCCTATAAAACCGTCTTTGTGCTGTAAATTCACACGCGTTTGCATGCTGTGACCAAAGGTACTTTTTACAAAAAGGTAATTTTTACTCAATGCCGCCAGGTGTTCTTGGTTTGTTTTATATACATTGTATTAGGGTCTTTAAGCAGAATGGTATGGTTTACAGCTTTCTAGTTTGTAAGTACTCAGGTGTTGAGAATAATTAGGTAATAAATATGCTAACAAAGTCGTCAATAAATACTAAATGTATGTAAGTAGTTGTTATTGACTACGGGTTGCACCTGTGCGAGGTGTTGGTACGTGCAATGTTACGCGGAATGTTGTGGTATGTTAGTACACAGTTTGAAATATATGAGAAGGTCATGGTTTAAGGTTACTAAATCATGTTGAAATCATGAAACCCTTTATATCTGAACTACTCGATTTTCCAATGCTATAACCAGGAGCATAACATGAACAGACTTAGGTAACGCTTAATGGTCTAATACATTGCAAACCATTCAATTTTATTCCTCAGTTGGAAATATTTACATTTATTATGTATTTTTTTGGTACCGTATAGGAGGTGCAGGTGGAGCACGCGTTATTTGATGTCATTCAAATATTAACACCGACAAATTGAAGTCGTTAAGAAAAAAATTTCAACATCGGACACCAAAATTTCAAAATAACTTTCAGTTATAGCCCAAACCAAGAAATATACTAATATCTTTATGTTCCGGTCCAAGTGACTCGAACCAGTCTAAACATTTTTCCCGCATACCGCCAAAGTGTTAAGAAAATTCGAAGACTAGATATATCGAGTCACGAACTATGACTGCAGTTCAAACTCAAGATCTACGCCAGGTACCCGATTGCGGTCTCCAACGGTGGCCATGACCTATAACTACGTTCGTGTAGACATGGTATAGAGTATAGACATATTTGCTTGCCAAAGGAGCTCTATTTGGTCGGAAGCCTTTCAAACTTAATTATGGTAAAATTGCGATATGCTGTAAGTGCAAACATTACCCGCTCACTTTAATGACACTAAAGGGCTACCCAAAGGTAACCAAGATTCTAGTTCTTGGCAATGACTTATATACCTACGCCCATATATGGTTATTAGAAATTTTGAGATCATTAACTTCGTAAGTCAAAATTCTGAGTAACGAATCTCGAAATCTCGTGTCTTTTAGTCAAAGGTCGAAATATCGACAACTACTTTTAATTTAAGTCACAAAATTTAATAAATTGCTTGACCTTTTCGTCTTCCATCTCTTTTTTCTATCAGTAAGTTAATCGTAGTACGTGTACATTTGTCGACTAATTTGAAGCATCCGATACTACTATCTTCTTATGAAATTAACTTAACTGGAAAAAAGATTTCCGGTGTAATGAAGTATTTCGACCCCCATAGAATAATAACCCCTGGTCATTATTCTATAGAGAAAGTGACCCCACGGTCATAGTATTATGACCTCCAGATCATAGTACTATAAATCCACCACGTGAAGTAAACTGAACCTCACGAAGAATATTGACTCCCATAAAAAAACGACCCCCGGTCATTTGGTCAAATTTAGTGATAACTCATGTATCTAAGGCCTAATTGCTGCATTTTATGCCCCCACTCGGGGGAGGGGGCATATAGATTTGCCCTTGTCTGTCCGTCCGTCCGTCCTTCCGTTTGACCATTAACCCCAGATACCATCACTTGACACAGAAATCAGAGCATTCCGCAACGGGAAAAGGGATTCTATTTCTAGACGCTGTATCTTGGTGTATACATTTTTTCTGGAAAATAACAATTCACAATACGTTCACAAAACACACCAGTGTCAATAATCCCTGCAAACTTCGGTATGAAGTAATTCTTTAGAAGAAAACTGCACAAGAAACTGCTAGCATAGAACTTAGTATTAATAGAAGTTGCAATACTTAGCAGTGGCAGTAAAGTACGGTAGCGGCAACAATAGAAAGTAGTAGTAGTAGTCGTAGTAGTAGTAGTAGTAGTGGTAGTGGTAGTGGCAGTTGCAGTTGCAGTAGCAGCAGCAGCAGCAGAGGAATAAGTGACAGCAACAACAGCAGCAGGAGAAGAGGTAGATGTACAAGACGTATTAGTGGAAGCAGGTATAGTAGTATCAGTAGTAGCAGTTGTAGTAGTAGTAGTAGAAGTAGTAGTAGTAGTAGTAGTAGTAGTAGAAAAAGAAGTACATGTAGTAATAGCAATAGAAGTAGCGGCACCAGTAGTAGTAGTAGTATAATCAAAATGTTAACTATTGGCAATGGAGGGTATTAGAGTTGTAGATCTAGTAAAATTGTCCGTTAGGTTTGGTGGGGATCACTTTTTAACAGATATTATCGTCGAAAGTCTTTTAGGAGCCGGTGTTTTACACGGAAAGAGTAACTTTTTTAAATAGAATAATGTCAGGAAATCGATATTGTATGAGAGTTCGAATGTAGTAATTTCGGCAGTGAGTATTTCACATGGAAGGAGTCACTTTTTCTATAGAATAATAACCGGGGCCGTTATTCTATGAGATTCGAAGGGAGTCATCTTTAGGGAGTCAGTATTTTACTTGGAGGGGTCAGTTTTTCTATAGAATAATGACCGGGGGTCGTTATTCTATAGAGTTTTCAAAGGGAGTCAGTTTTTTATAAGGGGAGTCAATATTTTACAGGAAAGGAATCACATTTTCTATAGAATAATGACAGGGGGTTCGTTCTTCTATGTGGTTCGAAATACTTCATTACACCGGCACTGTTATATTTCAACTGAGCAATACAGCTAACCTGATTAAACAAAATGCACGTAATTTTTTCGCTGTTAGTTTTTGTAAAAAAATGTCTGTTCAAAGATAATTGGAAGAAACTTATTATATTTCCGGCGAATTTGACTTGTACATAATTATGCGTATCAAAATAAATTTATAGATGTCTTTTATGTCTTAACAAGATGACAGATAAAATCGTATTTAAATAATTTGTCTTTTGATCAAATTATCCAACTTATCGTAGGATAATTTCTATACTTTTATGGCTTTTATCAATGATTACACTAAACATGTAAAATAAATCTTAATGCTGGACCCATTAGTTTTGATTTGTTTGGTAAGAAGGAAGCATTCGCCTCCAATATGTCCTTTGTATATAACTGAATCTCTCCCAGTAGAAGTGTCTCCGAGTATCGCGAATATCTGTTGAAATCAGTTTGGAAAAAAGAAACATTAGCAGTCTTGCTGCTTTTGTAGCGTGTTCGGGACAAGGGAAAACAGCCCATTTTGTGTATATTTGGAGACAGGTGTTGATATTTAAGATATACTTAATCGAATGGACGGCTTAAGAAATATTTCAGACAACCGCTGTTACGAAATTGGGTACGCATGACTGTCTGTTTGACTAGCACTCGAATTGGCACCTAGTAAATTAGCTAAGTCTATGTACTTTCCTTCCACAATCTTAGACTTTACAGCCTCTAAGATTTTATAACCTAGCTCAGCATGTACACTAGGGACATAAACAAAATCTAAATCAGCTTTATCGGTGCTACTATTGTGACCAACATAACTTTTCCCAGTGCTGTCTTTGACTTACATGGAACCCATCGGCTTTTTCTTCACGTGCAGATATTGCCCTCCGTTTCTTCCAGCGTTGCCCGTGCCATCATCTCCACCATTCTTGCTACCATCCCCAACCAAATGTCGCTTCTCTGCAGGGGTACACAGGCCAAGCTCTTTTGCCCTTTCTTCTAAACGTTGCCTCCGCTTCATGGCTTGTGATTGTGTCATGTAAATTAAAATCAAACGTGTTAATTTAAAGTTGGTCCTTGTTTAACAGGATATTGAAAAGCTAAATGCTTATAATTAAACAAAACAACAACAGGTTTATTAGATCTACTATTACTAGCTCTAGCTCTATTCAAAACTTCCCCTTTTTTATTTTTGAGCGCCGTTGTGCAAAGGCCAAGCAAACAACAAGCGCGAGCCAAGACCGAGTGGCACAGCCCTACCGGACACAAAACCTGTCCATCTTGCAGTCACATTTATATCTTCACTGGCCTCAGGGACAAGCAAACCGCATAAATCTATGTTCACCCAGGTCAATATCGAGCTCAATCGCTGCCCCCATACTGCATGGCTCATTTATTTATTACCAAATACTCCCAAGCGCATCTCGAGATTCATTTTACTGCATCTTATTTTACTAAAATTTATTTCCGAAAATTGCTCCCATACAGCGGGGCGATCAGTCTTAAAGATATAGAACTAAACAGTTAACAGTACAATGACTTAAATCTAAATCTAGACCCAACTTCCTTTTCAATTTTGAATTAATTAAACAATCACAGTTTAAAAAGTACATGTTCCCCTTGTAAAGATGACGATGTAGGCCTATATCTGTTCCAGTTGTAGACCTAGATCTAATCAAATAAACCATAATTGTTTTCATTTCAAACTAAGGCGATTTTCAAATTGTAACATTAATTTAACAATTATTGAATTAAATTCACAATAAGCTTAAAACCGTGGACAAGTACTGGAGCCGGAGGAAAGGAAAATATTGTTCAAAAAACCAACCAGACAAAGAAGATTGATATCCAGTTAAATCAGTCAATAAATGTTTACTAGTACATCCGCGGTCAAATATAAACTCTAAGCAAACACCGTGATGCATGAGTAAAAATCAAACATGTATTTTTTTCCAAAAAAGTTTTCATATCCAATTATTTATTTTTCCTTGTTCTTTAGCATCTCTCAATCTGTGCGAGACCGCGAGAAAGAAAGTAAAAAAAATGGATACGAGTGACGCCACAGGTACAGGGTGGTGGATAAGTTGTAGCACAAATAACAGAGATTATCCTACAGAGATAGTCATCACTATTTTCTCAGGCCTTAATGTGAGGAAATAAGCAATTTCCGTTCTGCGGTGTCGTAAACTAGGGAACGAAAGTCTAATAATGCTCGGAATTCATTCTTAAAACGGATTTAATTTATACATGGCAGATGGACAATTTAAGTCATTCTATTCCTGAATTAACCAGTTTTCACAACTTCATCTCTCAATCTCTATTCAGTATACTAGTAGTTTTAAACTATCTTACACTGTAGAATCCCTGTGGTCTAAAAATACGTAAACATACTTAAATACGTACATCAAGTACTGTGCATACACATTTAATACATTGTCTTGGCCTTATGACTATCATCATGGAAACACAAAAGAATGGAAGGTCTTTAAGGCAAGCAGTGATAAGAAACTAGTTTTCAGCGCTCCAACGATAATACATTTAAACATCAGTAGCTGAAGGTAAAGAGATGCTTTTGAACAGCCCTTTAAAATTTAAAACCTCATATTTAACCATTCCAATACAGAAGATATTTGCATATATAAAAGGAAATAGATTAATCATATAACTTTTTTGTTAGGATTTTAACTTCGCAACGAAACATTTATAGGTCATATGGCGATTTTCCAGCTTTGATGGTGGAAGAAGACCCCAGGTGCCCCTCCGTGCAACTGGGTAGAACCACTTACCTTTCGTAAGCCGGATGGATCTCACATGAAGAATTCAACGCCCGAGTGAAGCTCGAACCCACAAAGATGGGAAGCAAGCGATTTGAAGTCAGCGACCTTAACCACTCGGCCACGGAGGCCCACAGTCATATAACCGTCATTCTGGTTATTACGTTACATATTTTGCAATTTGGGGAAATGTTTTCAGCTTCATTTTACATAAAATGACTATCAGCGCAGGTTCAGACTAATCATATATTAATTTGCAGCACAACATTTTTTTTATCTTAGCAACAAAAAAGTAACAACGGACAGGACGACTTAGGGAGTCTACAACCGAAATAGAGAACAGTTCCAAAGTCTTTCATCACTTCTAAATTCATATCATTATTTAAGCTGAAATCAAGTACTTTATAAATGTGGTTGGCTTTTTATCCAAATATACATACATTTATACAATTGAAAGATCAAATGGTTTGACAAAATATGTTATTTATTTGCTAAATGCCTCAGAGAATGGCTATATCGTTCTGAAAGAAGTGGGATTGAAGTGCCACATCAGTGTGTTCTAATGAGCCAAATACCTGAACGCTTGGTAAGTAAGGGAACAGCAATCAAGACGCCGCTAAGATAATGAGTTATGTGCCTTGATGGCATCAATGCCGTCAGCGATTAAATTAGGCTATATCAAGCAATCCAATATATCACTATGACAATGAATACTCTATTAATCAAATATTTTCGACAGTTGATGTGGCCATAAGAAAAATGCACACATTTGTAAAACAATAAGAAACAAAAGCAGAATGAATAATATCTAAAACAATTAAGATAGTCCCGGTCTCGTTACGTATCTATTTAATTTGGAATTTTCACTTCATAATCTCTGTTTATATTTTGTTTTGTTGTTGAAATTAGCTTCATTTCAGTTTACACTTTGTAGCGATGTGAAATAAATTCAGTTTCTTTTCCGTAACTAGTGATTTCAATTTTCCTCGTATACTATGTGGTTCTTGCAAATAATTATTCATCGAATGCCAAACTTTTATTCGTGCTCCAGCCAAAGGTAGTATAGACCATGTTGCAAAAATAATGAGCCCTCTATGCCAGCTGTTCCTGATGTATATTACATTCCTACGGTTCAACCATTTGCGTTTTTATCAGTTGTTAAGTATTTATGACATCAGTCTTTAATACAACTAGGTAATGGTCATGAATATTCTTACACAGTCGATAATGAAACGTAATATGTATAAACTGTGTTTTTTTTGTATGCGAAACACAAGTAGCACTAGACTGTTAGGTTCTATTTCATAGCTTAGAACATGAGAACCAGTCCGATGTTCAGAATAAACTGTAAAATGTTTAGCGAATTATTCAAAACATAAACATTTTTTGATTACTGTCATAATGTCGTAACCAAGTAATAAGGTACAATTAGTTACCGTGACTCAAGCTGTCGTCAAAAGCTGCTTCTGTATAAAACAAAACGCGTATTAAATGTAATGACGAAAAAAGCATTCATGCGGCGTGTCACACTAAATCAAAAATATTCGAACAGGTAGTATTTAAGGAATAAATTGTGGTTATGTAGCGCAAGAAGTCCTAATATTGTCATACGCGTATAAACACACAATTTCATGCATTGTCAGCATTCACATTTAAACCTTAATTTTGCTAAATAAAACAGCAATTTTCTTTTCAAATCGTGTAAATTATGACTGCATTCCAATGCCCTTTCCCTACTATAACTCCTGTTCGGGATTTCATACCTTTTCTATACTACGAGATATCTACGTTCAGAATGAATGTTAACTTTGTGGTGCTATTTCTTCACGAAAATACAGATAATGCCAGAAATAAAAACTTGATAAGACTTATGGAGACACAATTAGAGACTCGAGTAGGATAAAGTTTTCTCCGACTTACCCGACAAGCATAATTCAGAAAGACCTCTTTTCTGTAACTGTCGACAAAATTTAGATTTTGACGTCGCATTCGTAAATTTTTAAATTGAAATTATACGTTAATTGCAAATGTTCAGCAAACAGTACGACAGAGAAGGAGTCAAATAGATAAGAAATGAAATTACATTTAAATAAATGTCTTTTAATCAGATTATGCGGGGTAATATTTGCAAGTTTCTGGCTCTTTGTCTCGAATTGAAGTAGATATCTAATAAACATCTTGATGATGGTAGTTATTTTCTTTCATTTATCAAATACAGGATTAGCACTTGTCTCCGGCATATATCCCCGCACGGAATAGTGTCTTCAAAATGATATTTTAAAAAGACATATTACAAAAGAAACCAGATATATTTTTTTATTGTAGTTATTGTTGATATTTTTAAGCAGTAATGGTTTATTTTATTTATTTAAAAAAAAAACAATTCTGTGTATTTAGTGTAAAATTTGATTTCACCATGAACTCTTAGATTCAAAACACTCTTCTGTGTATTAATGAAATTCCGACAATATCAAGTCATTCGAATCTGCAAATTATATGTATGTATATAATCTCAAAATTCAGCGCCAGACTGACGGAAAATAAAAACGTCTTTAGGATACTTTCTGGAATTTATTCTCCCACTCATCAATCTATGAAGAGGTAATTATCTGCAAAAAGTATAGGATCACTATCCAGTTACATATCTTAAAAACTTTTACCCAGTTTGACATGGTGTCAAAACACATGATTAATGAGGTTCTCTTTCTGCATGTCATAACATCTACTTTTGAACTAACTTTACTGCATAATTGATTTCACATCAGTAATTTTATGCTTGTCAAACACAGATATTGAAAAGAATTTTTGAGAATGTGCGATTTCATATTATACTGAACCTTCAGGAATAAAACAAAAGCGGATTTAGACCCGGGAAGTTTGAATGTTTTTGGAAAGGAAGAATTTGTAAAACGGCATTACTAATAGCCTAAAACTAGATTACTGAATAAAACTAGAACTGTCACAGGATTGACTAATACTCCCCCACCCCCGCAATACGGTCTTGTCACAGAAGAATGGCAACCATAAGAAATTTTGAAAATACTTATAATAATCTAAAACGTATAAAAAACTTAATACTTACGTTTTTCTTACTCATCTTTGAAGCTCCATTTAGTAATACCTGAGATATAGTGAAAATGCATCAATATGGAATAGAAAGATGCGTCTACGAGGCCAACAGTTTCCCGATTATTAAGTCAATATATCTATACTCTACAGGAACTTGTCATTACAAGACATGGCTACCGTGTGAGGCAACGATCGGGTGCCTGGGGTAGCTCATGAGATCGAAGGGCAGTCATAGATACTGTGGCCGTATAGTGTTCGATTTTTTTCAAAATTTTGACCGTATCTGGACGTTTTTTTTTTTATCTTGATCGAATCCCCTTCGACCGGGACATATATTCATAATATACATAGAGGTACAGCTCGTTTAAATGGGTCAACCGTGTTGTTGCACTTATTAAATAGACTGGCCCGGTTTATAGGTTGGTCAGGGATACGGATATGTATTGTATTTTGCTATCGAAATATTTCTATAAAATGCTTCTTCCCCTCTCTTTTGGATCCGATCATGTTTACAAACACGTTTGTTTATTTTATGGACTGTATATGCACTGATTTAAGCTATTTTTGAATGTTGTGGTTGAAATTTTGGTTGCCAATTTTGAAAGAGTGTTTTTCTGATTGGTGTGACAAGAATGACGTCAAATCGTGCGTGTAATCCCCAGAAAATCTATTCACAGCATCGCACCTATGCTGTAAATTTTAACGCGAAAAAAAAAATTGTTTTCTTGTTTTTGTTTCTATCTATCACGAAAGCATACGGACTTCCTTTAGATGAATAGATCAATGATACAAATTGAAATCTTTATTCCGACATTTTATTCCTTTTTGATTTTTTTCGTTTAAAGTTTTTTTTAGAAATATTAACCTTGCTCTATTAAAAATCTAGCTTTTTAGTCTTTATGTTGATTTGCTGAACAATTGAACAGAAGAATTTATTCATATATACACTGCTTTAAGTGTCTGTGTTCTTTGAACTTGACTTTTCCTATTGTATCTTTCTTATTGATTTTTGACACAAAGAACACCTTTAAGGTTGTGTTTATGGTCATCTGCTGGGATAGTTTAGTTCAAGGCAAATTACGTAATATTGTACGCATGCGCGAGAGAATATCTGCAGGGAAACGAATTGTTACTAATAGTAATTATAATCTTCTTGGAGGACGGTTTTTATAATGTATAACTACATTTGATTAAACCGTAACTTGCTATTACAAACATACCTCAAAGGAACGAAATAAATCAATTAAAAGCCATTCTGGTTAATGCTCTATTTGCGTGAATTTTCGAGAAAGGCTCTTAACAGTTACAATACAGACAAACCCTTGATTTCCATAAAAACGGCTCTGAGCATTCTTACTTATTTTCTCAATAAAGTTTTATCCGACAAAGGAATTTTGCAAATAAAATGATTTATAGGGTGTTAATGTACAGAGCATTCCAATGATGTAACAGAATAAGGAAATTCTAAGCGATTTTTAACAATGGCTCATTAAAAAAATCCAAGTCCCGAATATTGATCTGAAAAAACTGCACATGAGTAATGAAACCTTTATACTTTAGTTCTTCGATTTTCCAATAAGTCTTAAAAGAACAGTTATAAACCTGGAATGTCTTAATCATCTATGACTTTACCAACCAGTCGTTTCGAATGCATTTTATTCTTTTATTTGATGATTTAAGGAAATGCGAAGTGATATTGTCTTCATATGTGATATTCATTTCCCATTTGTTTTGTAACAAAAAAAGAGATAAATAAACAACAGGAAATGCCACTTTCGAAGAACGCAGCAATCCATACAACAACTCTCTTAGACAACGGGGGCTTTTCATATTTTCCAAATTCATGTAAGAGTTATGGAACTGGATGCTGTGAGCAGAACTTTAACCTGCATTTTCCAAGTCCAAAGAGCGGCATATACCTTGGATCCGGAGTTGCCAAAATACAAGTCAGAATTATAGGACATGAATCTTTCACTATGCTTTGTCCATCCATCTCAATAACCTATACAAAGTTTCAATTCAGTGTCTACAATGACTTTTGACAGTAAATTCAACCAAGATTTTCTAAGTGCAAGAACGGGGATAATCTTGGTAAAATTCATGTAAAAGTTATGGAATTGGATGCCGTAACATTATGTTATTACCCTAAATGTGAATGCGGGGACCACGGGCTAAGACTACTTAAATTGATAATAAGAGATGATTTTATATTTCCGCGTACACCGAATACCTTTTATTGTCTTCAATTTTAGAAGAATGGTATAGCAAGAAATGAATCTCAAGAATGCAGAAGAAAATCAAACTTATATTATTAAACATTTGGAATACAGAAAATAACGGGGAGACGTAGACTCCAAGTTTCATATCCGTGAAACCACAAGTTAATCTGAACTTTTTCTGTATTATTTTTTTGTGCAGCACATTTGTTGTGTAGCATATATGGTTAGATCAAATGCCTATAAAACCGTCTTTGTGCTCTAACTTCATACGCGTTTGCATGCTCCGACTAAATGTATTTTTTTAAAAGAGTATTTTTTTACTCAATACCGCCAGGTGTTCTTGATTTGTTTTATATACATTGTATTTGTTTTTGTTTTAAGCAGAACGGTATGTTTTAATGCTTTCTTGTTTAAGTACTCAGGTGTTGATAATAATTAGGTGATAAATATGCTAACAAAAGTCGTCAATAAATACTTAAGGTTTGCACCTGTGTGAGGTGTTGGTACGTGTAATGTTACAGGGAATGCTAGGTTATGTTAGTACACAGTTTGAAATGTATGAGAATTGTCTTTTTTAAGGGGACTAGATCATGTTGTTTAAATTTCTTGAACACTTTTATATCTGAACTACTCGATTTTCCAACGCTATAACCAGAAGTAAAACAGAAACAGTTAGGTAACGCTTAAAGGTCTAATACATTGCAAACTATTCAAGTCCTTAGTTCGAAATATTTACATTTACTATTTATTTGGTACCTTTCTGCCGTGGAGAGTGGGGGGGGGGGGGGGAACACATGATTTGATGTCATTCAAATATTAACACCAACAGAATGACGTCGTTAGGAAAAATATCTTTCAAAATCGGAAACCAAAATAGCCCAAACCAAGAAATATATCTATATCTTTATGTTCCGGTCCAAGGACTCGAACCAGGTCTAAGCATCAAAATTTTGAAAAATTCAAATATTAATGGGTCACGAACTATTACTGCCTTTCAAACTCAAGCTCAACAGCAGGTACCCGATTGCGGTCTCCAACGGTAGCCATTCCCTATAACTACGTTCGTGTAGACATGGTAGAGTATAGACATATTAACTTGCCAAAGAAGCCCGATAAGTGCAAACATTAACCGCTCATCTTTTATGACCCTCCAGGGCTACCCAAAGGCTACCAAAGGTTCTAGTTCTTGGCAATGACTTATATACCTACGCCCATATATGGTTATTAATAAAATTTTGAGTTCATTAACTTCGTAAGTGAAAATACTGAGTAACGAATCTCGAAATTTCGAGTTATTTAGTCAAAGTTTTGAGATAGTATGTCGAAATATCGACAACTACTTCTAATTTGAGTTACAAAATTTAATAAATTGCTTGAACTTTTCGTTGGCCGTCCCTTCTTTCCACCAGCAAGTTAATCGTAGTATCTGTACATTTGTCGACTAAGTAGCATCCGATATTACTATCTTTTATTGAAATTAACCTAACTGGAAAAAGATTTCCGGCACCTGTGCCAAATGCAATTGTAGTCCAACTGAGCAATACAGCGAACTTGATTAAAGAAAATGCACGTGATTTTTTCGCTTTCTTTGTAAAAGGGTCTGTTCAAAGATAATTGTAAGAAACATTATATTCCCAGCGAATTTGACTTGTACATAATTATGCGTATCAAAATAGAATTATACATGTCTTTTATATAGGTCTACTGTTGCATTATGCACGGAATTATCACAGAAAGGACATCCCTGTTAAATTTCAACATTCTTTTTTACTATTTACTAACGGGGATCTTCTGCACATTGTCTGGCTATCACAAGGACGAAACGGGCGTCAACAAAATGACAGATAAAATCGTATCTAAATAATTTGTCTTTTGATGAAATTATCGTTGGATAATTTCTATACTTTTATGGCTTTTATCAATGATTACACTAAACATGTAAAATAAATCTTAATGCTGGAACCCATTAGTTTTGATTTGTTTGGTAAGAAGGAAGCATTCGTCTCCAATATGTCCTTTGTATATAAATGAATCTCTCCCAGTAGAAGTGTCTCCGAGTATCGTGAATAACTGTTGAAATCAGTTTGGAAAAAAGAAACATTAGCAATCTTGCTGCTTTTGTGCAAGGGAAAACACCGCATTTGTGTATATTTGGAAACACGTGTTTATGTTTAAAATATACTTAATCGAATTGACGACTTAAGAAATATGTTACGAAACAGGGTACATTTTATTAGCTATTTTCTCAGGCCTTAATGATCGTTATATGCTTAGAGGGACTAAGCAATTTCCGTACTACGGTGTTGTACTACGAACCAAAAGTCTAGAACGATAATGTTCGGAATTCATTCTTATAACGGATTTAATTTCATATATGGCAGATGGACAATTTAAGCCCTTCTATTCATGAATTAATAACGTTTTCACAACTTCATCTGCTAACTTATCATGTCAATCTCTATTCAGTGTAGTTTTAAATCATAAATTAATAACTATCTTACACTGTAGAAACAATGTGGTCTTAGCTTAAACACAAAACAATGGAAGGTCTTTAAGGCAAGCAGTGATAGAAATAAACAAGATTTCAGCGCACCATCGATAATATATTTAAACAACTTGAGCTGAAAGAAAAGAGATGCCTTTTTAGCATCATATTGAACCTTTTCATTACAGAAGATATTTGCATATATAAAAGGAAATAGATAAATCATATACCTTTTTTGTTGGGTTTTTAACGTCGCATCGACACATTTATAGGTCATGCTTTGATGGTGGAGGAAGACCCCAGGTTCCCATCCGTGCATTATTTCATCACGAGCAGGCAACTGGGTAGAACCACTGACCTTCCGTAAACCAGCTGGATGGCTTCCTCACATGAAGAATTCAGCTCGAACCCTCATCGATGAGGGGCAAGTGATTTGAAGTCAGCGACCTTAACCACTCGGCCACGGAGGCCCCAAAGTCATATAACAGTCATTCTGGTTATTACGTTACTTTTTGCAGTTTGAGGAAATGCTTTCAGCATCATTTACATACAATGACTTACAACGCAGGTTCAGACTAATCATATATTCATTTGCGGCACAACATTTTATCCTAGCAACAAAAAAGTAATAACGGACAGGACCACTTAGGGAGTCTACAACAGAAATAGAATGTTGAAAACAATTCCAAAGTCTTTCATCACTTCTAAATCTTAATCATAATTTCATAATACTTATTTTGTTTGTTTTGGATTTAACGCCGTTTTTCAACAGTATTTCAGTCATATAACGGCGGGCAGTTAACCTAACCAGTGTTCCTGGATTCTGTACCAGTACAAACCTGTTCTCCGCAAGTAACTGCCAACTTCCCCACATGAAGCAGAGGTGGAGCACTAATGATTTCAGACACAATGTCGTTTATCAAATAGTCACGGAGAACATACGCCCCGCCCGAGGATCGAACTCACGACCCCGCAATCCGTAGACCGACGCTCTACCTACTGAGCTAAGCGGGCGGGCATTTCATAATACTTAATAAGCTGAAATTAAGTATGGGCTTTTTATCCTATATAATATATATATAAGACCTGTTGTTTGCGAAATAAGTCAGAGAAAGGTCATATTGTTCCCAAAAGTGACTAGTATGTTCTAATGAGCCAAATACCTGAATGTAAAATGTCTTTAAAAAGAGTGTGGTTAGTTATGGCATCACTAATATAGGCGCATTATGTGCCTCGGTGGCATTAATACTGTCACCAATTAAATTAGATTATATCAAGCAGTCCAAAATATCACTATGACAATGAATGTTCTATCAATCAAATACATTAGATGCTTTAGTTCAAACAGTTGATGCAGCCATCACATAATGTGAAACAACAACAAACAACAGCAGCATAATATATAATATCTAAAACAGTTAGGATTATCCCAGTCTGGTTATAATCTCTGTTAATATTTCGTTTTGTTGTTGTATCTAGCTTCTTTACAGCCATGTGAAACATTTCAACTCCACCTCTATCATGTTGAATTGAAGGATATATTTTAGACAGAGAACCACTACAAAAACAAGCAAAAATATCTAAAACGCTATACCAAATTTAGTAAGATCCGACATAATTAATAACATTGAAATGAAATCAGTTTCTTTACGGTACCTATTGATTCCAATTGTCCCCGTATACTATCTTTTTCACAGAAACATACTTAAGCAGATATCATCGAATCTAAACCAGCGAAATGTAGACGATCTGAATCAGATGTATATTACGTTTCAGCTTTGCGTGTTCAGCTGTTGTTAAATATTTTATGACGTTCAAATATAGTACTAAAGTATTTAATGCAACTGGGCAATGGTCATGAATAGTATAATAGTATAAAATGTGATTATTGTGTATGAGAAATACATTTTGTACTAGACTGCCAGGCTTTATTACATAGCTTAGCATATGAGAAATAGTCCCATGATCAGATTAAACTGTAAATTATGTAATTAGCAGTGTTTTGCGAATTATTAAACATCAGTTGAAAATTCAATAATTATATAAATGTTTTTGCAATGTATACAAAGCCTTTATAACTATCTTTTTATATTTTCAGCTGAACTGTGAGGAAGGAGACAAAAAGAAACAGTAAAGACCCATGACCTTCTAAATCATATGTGACATTGCATACCATTCATTTTGATTTTTTTTCTCTGAAAATAAGTTCCTTATCAAATCGCTTAAAGCATAATTTCTCATAATGTCGTAACCAAGTCATAAGGTACAATTACCGTAACTAAAGAGCAACTTTCAAAGCAGTCACATTTAACTGTCGCCAGAAACAAATCTGTGTGCTTCTTCTGTTAAAAACAAAACGTGTATTATACGTAATGACGACAAATTAAAGTATTCATGCGACGTGTCACGTTAGAGTTGGAATAGATATCATTTAAGGAATAAATTGTGATTATGTTGCGCAAGAAGTCCCAATGGTGTTCATGCCAGTCTAAACGCACAAAAATAGCATTTTTCCTGAATTTTTAAATACATCAGTATTGCCAGCTTTCACATTTAAACCTTAATTTTACTAAATAAAAGAGCAGTTTTCTTTTCAAATGGTGTAATTATGACTGCATTCCAATCCTGTTCGGGATTTCATACCTTTTCTATACTACAAGATATTTACTAAAAGAGTCAATGTCAACTTTATCTCGGCTGTTTCTTCACGAAAATACAGATAATTCCAAATATAAAAATTTGATAAGACTTACGGAGACACACTAAGAGACTCGGGTAGGCTAAAGTTTTCTCCGGCTTAAGAAAGACAGTAAGCTAATATTCTCTTTAACTGTTGACATTATTTAGATTTTGACGTCGCAATCGTAAATTTTAAAATCAAATTTATACGTTTATCGCAAATATGACAGAGAGGGAGTCAAATAGATAAGAAATTAAATTACATTTAAATAAATGTCTTTTGATCAGATTATGCGGGTTAATATGTATAAGTTTTTGGCTCTTTGTCTCGGATTGAAGTAGACATCTAATAAACATCTTGATGATGGTAGTTATTTTCTTTCATTTATCAAATACAGGATGAGCACTTGTCTCCAGCACATATCCCTGCACGGAATAGTGTCTTCAATCCAGAAACAATGTAGCGTCGTATAAACCTGTAAAATGATACAAGTACAAACGAAACCAGTTATATTTTTTATTGTAGTTATTGTTGATATTTTTATATAGCAAGGGTTTATTTGATTTATTTCAAAATCAATTCTGTGATTTTTGTCCGCTGGTATTTAGTGTCAAATGTGATTTCACTATGAACCCTTAGATTCTAAACACTCATTATAGACTCTCCTGTATATTAATGAAATTCCGACAATATCTAGTCATTCCAATCTGCAAATTATATGTATGTACATGTATATAATCTCAAAAAATCAGCGCCAGACTGACGGAGAATAAAAACGTCTTAAAGATACTTTCTGGAATTTATTCTACCATTCATCAATCTATGAAGAGGTAATTATCTCCAAAAAGTATAGGATCACTAACCAGTTACATATCTTAGAGACTTTTACCCAGGTTGACATGAATAGGATACAAATTGAAATCTTTATTCCGACATTTTATACCTTTTTGACTTTTTCGTTTAAAGTTGTTTTTAAAATATTAGCCTTGCGCTATTAAAATCTAGCTCTTTACTCTTTACGTTGATTTGCTGAACAGTCTGTGTTCTGTGAACTTGAATTTTCCTATTGTATCTTTCGTATTGATTTTTGTCACAAAGAACACCTTTAAGGTTGTGTTTATCGTCATCTACTGGTATAGTTTAGTTCAAGGCAAATTACGTAATATAGTACGCATGCGCGAGAGAATACCTGAAGGGAAACTAATTGTTACTAATAGTTATCATAATCTTCTCCTTAGTGGACAGTTTTTATAATGTATAAATACATTTGATTAAACCGTATCAGAACAATGAAATGGGGAAAACACTTTTAAAGTCATGAATAAACTTAAAAGTCGAAGACAAGCAATTGAGGAACTCTTTAAAACTACTCTGAACTTCCTACGAAACATTTCTTTATAGAAGTATTCTATTACAAACATTTGCATACCTAAAAGGAACGAAATAAATCAAATAAAAGCCATTCTGGTTAATGCTCTACTTGCGTGAATTTTCGAGAAAGGCTTTGCAGTTCCAGTACAGAAAACCCTTGATTTCCATAAAAATGTCTGAGCATTGCAAAATATTTTCTCAACAAAGTTTTATCCGGCGATCGAATTTTGCAAATAAATTGATTTATAGGGGTGTTTATGTGTAGAGCTTTCCAAAGTTGTAAGAGAATAAGGAAATTCTAAGCGATTTTTAACAATGGCTCAAGAAAAGAAATCAAAGTCACGAATTTTAATCTGAAAGAACTGCACATGAGTAATAAAACCCTTATAAACCAATAAGTCATAAAGGAACAGCTATGAATCGGGGACTCATATCTATGACATTGCCTACCAGTTTAAATGATTTAAACAAGTACATAGTAATACACATGTATTATCTTCATATGAAATATCCATTTCCCATTTGTTTTGTAACAAAAAAGGAGATAAAATACCAACACGAAATCCCACTCTCGAAGAACGCAGCAAACCATACAACTCTCTTAGAAAACGGGGTACGAGTTAATATACACACATACACATCGGTTCGGTACATGGATACATAACACAAATAAATGCAATAATAGCTACAGCTGTCTCATGACAACACGCTTGACTATTCGAAGGCTTGCCAGTAAAATAGATTATATGTCTAAGGAAAGGTATATTGTCCAAATTAATGTAAGAGTTATGAAATGCTCCGACCAAATGTACTATTTACAAAAAAAGTAAATTTTACTCAATAAATCCAGGTGTTCTTGATTTTTTTTATATACATTGTATTTGTTGTTTTGTTTTTTTAAAGCAAAACGGCATGTTTTACTGCTTTCTAATTTAAGTATTCAGATGTTGATAATAATTAGATAATAGATATGCTAACAAAAGTCGTCAATAAATACTAAATGTATGTACGTAGTTGTTACTGAATACGTATGATTTGATGCCATTCAAATATTAACACCAACAAAATGATTTCGTTAGGAAAAAATCTTCCAGAATCGGAAACAAAAAATTCAAAGTAACGTTCAATTATAGCCCAAACCCAGAAATATACCAATATCTTTATGTTCCGGTCCGAGGGACTCGAATCAGCTGTAAACATTGCCACATACGGCCAAAAGTTTGAAAAATTCTAAAACTTTCCGATAACGAACTATTACTGCCTTTCAAACTATATATTTAAACCAGGTACCCGATTGCGGTCTCCAACGGTAGCCATGCCCTACAACTACGTTTGTGTAGACATGATAGAGTATAGACATATTTCTCTGCCGAAGGAACTCGATCTGGGTCGGAAGCCTTCCAAACATAATTATGGTAAAATTGTGATATCTTTTAAGTGCAAACATTACCCGCTCATCTTTAATGACCCTCCAGTGGTACTCAAAGGCTACACAAGGTTCAAGTTCTTGGCAATGACTTATATACCTACGCCCATATATGGTTATTAGAAATTTTGTGTTCATTAACTTCTTAAGTCAAGATTCTGAGTAACGAATCTTGAAATCTCGAGTCTTTTAGTCAAAAATTTTGAGATAGTATGTCGAAATATCGACAACTACTTTTAATTTAAGTCACAAAATTTAATAAATTGCTTGACCTTTTCGTCGTTCGTCTCTTTTTTTCCATCAGTAAGTTAATCGTAGTACTTGTACATTTGTCGACTAATTTGTAGCATCCGATATTACTATCTTCTTATGAAATTAACTTAACTTGAAAAATATTTCCGGCACCTGTTATAGTTCAACTGAGCAATACAGCGAATCTGATTAAATAAAATGCACGTGATTTTTTCTCTGTTTGTTTTTATAAAAAAAATGTCTGTTCAAAGATAATTGGAAGGAACTTATTATCACAGACAGGACATCCCTATTAAATTTCAACATTGTTTTACTATTTACTAACGGGGATCTTCTGCACATTGTTTGGCTATCACAAGGACAAGGTGACAGATAAAATCGTATTTAAATGATTTGTCTTTTGATGAAATTATCGTTGGATAATTTCTATACTTTTATGGCTTTTATCAATGATTACACTAAACATGTAAAATAAATCTAAATGCTGGAACCCATTAGTTTTGATTTGTTTGGTAAGAAGGAAGCATTCGTCTCCAATATGTCCTTTGTATATTATTGAATCTCTTCCAGAAACAGTGTCTCCAAGTATAATGAATATCTGTTGAAATCAGTTTGGAAAAAAGAAACATTAGCAATCTGACTGTTTTTGTAGCTTGTTCTTGACAAGGGAAAACAAACCATTTTGTGTATATTTGGAAACACGTGTTTATAATTATTTAAGATATACTTAAAGGCCGAGATTGGTAACCCTTGAGAACTTTCCTTTGATTGGCATCTACCATTAACTCGAATGAACGGCTTAAGAAATAGTTCATACAATCGCTGTTACGAAAAAGGGTACATTTTAGTAGCTATTTTGTCAGGCCTTAATGATCGTTATATACTTAGATGGACTAAGCAATTTCCGTACTACGGTGTTGTACTAAGGAACGAAACTCTAGAATAATAATGCTCAGAATTCATTCATGAAACGGATTTTATTTCATATATGGAAAATGGACAATTTAAGCCCTTCTGTTCCCGAACTAATATGTTTTAATATGTTTTCACAACTTCATCTGCTAACTTATCAAGTCAATTTCTATACAGTACAGTTTTAAAACATAAATGAATAACTATCTTACACTATAGAAACAGTGTGGTCTTAACTTAACTAAGGGCGCTTTTGTTTGCAAAAATCCGGTTTGGGTTTTAGGTTTTGGTTTGGATAAAAAATAATGATAAACTTAAACTGGTTTCGGTTAAAATGAGTTCTTGAACAAACAGGCGGTTTGTATGAACAAAATGACGAATCTAGAAAAATAGTGATTAAATTTATTTTATGGACTAAGCACATTAATAAAATTACAAAAAAGGCAAATTCGACCTTGGCTCTACTCCGTAGAAATATTCGCCACTGTCCATCAGAATGCAGAAAAAGTGCCTACTTAGCTTTAATACGATCAACTCTCGAATATAGTGCTATCGTTTGGGACCCTTACTTAGAAGGTGATATTAATAAGTTAGAACGTATCCAGCGTCAGGCAGCGAGATTTATTACCGGCGACTACAGGTCTAGAGAAAAAGGATCGGTCACAAACATGTTGGAATCTCTCAAACTAACTCCACTTCAGGATCGTAGAAGAACCAGTCGACTTGTATTTCTCTACAAAGTGGCCGGGGGTCTGGTGCCAGCTATACACCCTTCGGATTACCTACAAACTGTAACTTGTAAAAGACAAATCAGAGCAAAATTATATAGTGATTTCCAAGTGTCAAACATTGTTGAAAACCAAGTAATAAACAATACCAGAGGTTTTAGTGTAAGCATTGTAAATCTGAGCAATTGAAAAACTCATTTTTTGTGAAAACTATAATTGAATGGAACCACCTGGACGATAGGCTGGTCCGCGCAGAGACAACAGAGGGCTTCAAGTCTGCCCTTCTTCACGATTAAGCGCCTCCCTCCAGTGTGCAAAGCTGTAACAGGCCCTACACTGTAAAACATACAGATACAGATTTATTCTAAATGGAGATAAATGACAGATTTTGTATCTAAGAGCCAAACATTTTAAATAACATGTACTACTATTACTACTCCTCACGTGCCGCCACAATTTAACATAGCAAGGCTAATTATGGCATAGACAGTTGAGTCACTTCCTTTTGCACTCGAGAACATTAGACCAATTGAGTGAATACAAATGATAGTTTTTGTTAAGTTTAATGTCAGACTGACAGAATTATAGGTCATATATCAACTTTCAATGCATTATTTAAGGCATGGGCGGGCAGCTAGGTAAAGCCACTGTCCGTTAAGTCAGCTGGATTACTTAACAAGAGATCACAGAGTGATCTTGGCGCCCACCAATGTGCCATTTTTGAGTGTTCCAAATTTCAAGACTTATTGACTAGCTCAAGGTCAAATTTCATTTCCTTACACAACACAAATCTATGCATGCGGTCCAAATTTGAAGCCTGTACCTTCAAAAATGTGAAAGTAGGTCACTAGGTCAATGTCAAGGTCAAAGTTTGTTTCGGTACACAAAACTATGCATGTGGTCCTAAATTTGAAGCCTGTAGCTACAGAAATGTGAAAGTAGGTCACTAGGTCAATCTTAAGGTCAAAGTTCATTTCGGTACACGAAACTATGCAAGTGGTCCAAATTTGAAGGCTGTAGCTTGAGAAATGTAAAAGTAGGTCACTAGGTCAAAATCCAGGTCAAATTTTACTTCGGAATACAAAACTATGCATGTGGTCCAAATTTGAAGCCTGTACCTTCAAAAATGTGAAAGTAGGTCACTAGGTCAATGTAAAGGTCAAAGTTTGTTTCGGTATACAAAACTATGCATGTGGTCCAAATTTGAAGGCTGTAGCTTGAGAAATGTAAAAGTAGGTCACTAGGTCAAAATCAAGGTCAAATTTTATTTCGGTATACAAAACTATGCATGTGGTCCAAATTTGAAGCCTGAACCTTAAAAATGTGAAAGTAGGTCACTAGGTCAATGTAAAGGTCAAAGGTCATTTCAGTACACAAAACTATGCAAGTGGTCCAAATTTGAAGGCTGTAGCTTGAGAAATGTAAAAGTAGGTCACTAGGTCAAAATCAAGGTCAAAATTTTATTTCAGAATACAAAACTATGCATGTGGTCCAAATTTGAAGCCTGTACCTTCAAAAATGTGAAAGTAGGTCACTAGGTCAATGTCAAGGTCAAAGTTTTTTTCGGTACACAAAACTATGCATGTAGTCCAAATTTGAAGGCTGTAGCTTGAGAAATGTGAAAGTAGGTCACTAGGTCAAAATCAATGTCAAATTTCATTTTGAAACATGAAACTATGCATATGGTCCAAATTTGATGCCTGTACCTTCAAAAATGTGAAAGTAGGTCACTAGGTCAAAATAAAGGTCAAAGTTTTTTCCAGTGCACAAAATTATGCATGTGGTCCAAATTTGAAGGCTGTAGCTACAGAAATGTGAAAGTAGGTCACTAGGTCAAAATCAAGGTCAACTCATGTCAAGGTTCATCTTGCCACTCAAAAATATACATGTGGTCCAAGTTTGAATGTTGTAGTTACTGACAAGAACATTTTAAAGCTTTTCCCTATATAAGTCTATATGAACCATGTGACCCCCGGGGCGGGGCCATATTTAACCCTAGGAGGATAATTTGAACAAACTTGGTAGAGAACCACTAGATGATGCTACATTACAAGTATCAAAGACCTAGGCTTTGTGGTTTGGACAAGAAGATTTTCAAAGTTTTTCCTATATAAGTCTATGTAAACCATATGACCCCAGGGCGGGGCAATATTTGACCCTAGGGGTATAATTTGAATAATCTTAGTTGAAGACCACTAGATGATGTCACATGCAAAATATCAAAGCCCTAGGCCCTGTGGTTTTGGACAAGAGGTTATTCAAAGTTTTTCCCTATATAAGTCTATATAAACCATGTGACCCCCAGGGCGGGGCCATATTTGACCCCAGAGAAATAATTTGAATCATCTTGGTAGAGGACCACTAGATGATGCTTCATACCAAATATCAAAGCCCTAGGCTCTGTGGTTTTGGACAAGAAGGTTTTCAAAGTTTTTCCCTATATAAATCTATATAAATTATAGAAATAAACAAAGGGCCATAACTCACTCATAAATTGTTGAACCAGTCTGATTTTCAGGGGGACACAACTAGGGTACCAATACATCATTCTGACAAAGTTTGGTCAAAATCCCCCCAGTAGTTTCTGAGGAGATGCGATAACGAGAAATTGTTAACGGACGGACGGACGGACGGACTGACGGACGGACGGACGGACGGAATGACGGACGGACCACGGACGCAGAGTGATTTTAATAGCCCACCATCTGATGATGGTGGGCTAAAAATCCACACATGAAAGAATTCTACACCCTGAGCAAGGTTCCGAGCACACTGCAGTGAAGGACAAATAATTTAATATCAACTACCCTAACCATCCGGCCACAAAGACTAAGACTGAGATGTAATCATATAACTGTATCCACTATCCAGCAGACTTTTTTTTATTTCAATTTGATGAAAATTAGAGATTAAGTGTTTTGTAACAGGGATAACTCCTAAATTGAAATCATTGCTGTTTCCTTGTTTTAGACACACTCAGCAAAGTTTGACAGTTGTGATGTAGTTAATGTGCAAAAATAGATGACGTTATACTACTCAAGGTTCAAGCAAAGCACATATACTCTGACTCTGGTGCTGGACTGATTTAAGTAAGCAGTTGTGTTTTAGGCCAGTGAGTGTATCTTACCTCACAAAAACATGTTTAAATAAATATTAATTAAGATTCTTCAAAAATGGTTGACATATTTAACCTCTGACATTTTTTTCTGATGACGCATTGTATATTCAAAATCCGGATGGCATCCAATGACACCCCTGACTTGATCAGATAATACTTAATACTTTGAACTTTTATGTCACTGTATTAGGTGGGGGGAGAAACCATGGATATACATTATTAAACATAATTGATACTTATGTATATAGCTATATGTATTTCGGTGAATTGAAATTTCTCTACACTAAACGCAGCCACAGGAAAACACTACAGCAATTTCAAGGCAGAGACTGACGCACTCATGAAGGCCGTCTCAATGATTGAAAACTCGGCAGAAGAAGTTCCTCAGTCGTCTTTCTTACAGATGCACTGTCTGTCATGGAAGCTCTTATCAACAATAAAGCTCCGCAGCTAGCCAGGAGAATGCAGCACCTGAGTATAACCTGCAAAGTAGCACTTCAGTGGATTCCATCCCATTGTGGACTTGCAGGCAATGAAGAGGCAGACAAACTGGCTAAGTTAGGAGCTCAGTCAGAACAACCAACAGAACATGTGAGTCACAAGGGGAAAGTCACCATCACTAATGAGTAGAGGTCCACTAGACAATACTACACATCAAATATCTTAACTCTAGCCATTGTAGTTTCAGACAATTTTTTTTAAAGATTTTCCTATACAAGTCTATGTAAAAAACAAGTAGTCCTGGGGCGGGGCCAATTTTGACCCTGGGGCCATAATTTGAACAAATTCTCTAGAAATTCGGTGAGGTGAGTTAAACAAGTTTGGTGAACATGCAAAAATAAATAAAAGCGCTATCGTGAACACAAGGCTAAAATCTGCAAGTTTAGTCATTTCAGGGGGGCATAACTCCAAGACCCATCGTGCAATATGGCTGATTTTCGAAAGTAACCGAGATCTAATAGAGATACAAGTTATGTGCAAGTTTGGTTCAAATCAAATGAGAAATGAAAGCGCTATCATGAACACAAGCTCAATTGTGCAGATTTTAGCCATTTCAGGGGGCATAACTCCTAGACCTATCTTGCAATATGGCTGGTTTTCGAAAGTAACCGAGATCTAATAGAGATACAAGTTATTTGCAACTACCCTATTTGGTTCAAATCAAATAAGAAATGAACGCGCTATCGTGAACACAAGCTCAATTGTGGACGGACGGACGACGGACAAAAGACCATACTAAAAGTTTCACCTTACTTTCAGTCAGGTGAGCTAAAAATGAAAATTTAATTGGAAATTAAAAATTTTATTGATATGAATAGTTGTATGCATGAAAATAAAAAAAATACTCATTTTGCTCTTAAAATTTAGTCAGACTAGGGAACTGCTTTGCATAATTATGTATTTATATACTAATGATGTTTATGTGCATATAAAGTTATGTCAATGTGCATAGGGCTTCTTGCTAGGACTTGAACCTAGAATTCTTACAAAAGTAAGTGTGTTTCTTTACACTACAAGAAGTGATCCCTTGCTTAGCAACAGAGACATTTATTTAAATACAAAATATTGCATTTGTATGTTATCCTTCAGAAACAGACACATTTACTATAAATTAAAACTTTATACTATAACAGTAATTGGATTTTGGACTGTTGGAGGTAGAATAATCTTGGAACGAAATGAATGGAATATTTCGACCATGGTAAGAGAAACTGATTATAACGATGTATACATGCCAATCAAAGAGAATGTTTTCAGAAGTAATTATTGACAAATGAATTCGGCTGAGCATAAAGATTACCACGGGTTTTCTCCAGAAATGAACAAATTCTTATTTTTTTTCCTTACTCGTTTCCATTTTGGTCCACACGGTCCGCCATTTTTTCTCGAACTGCAATAAATTTCGGATACAACAAACCGAACAAACCGCCTCCGTAGGCAGTTTGGTCGGTTTGACAAACCGGTTAGCGGTTTTTTAAAACAAATGACACAAACCTTTTCCAGATCAAAACCAGTTTTACAAAATAAATAGAAAGTTTGGCAAACCGGTTTGAAACCGAACTGAGTTTGTTACAAACAAAAGCGCCCTAAGTGCATCAGGTACTGTGCATACTGCTACATTAATTCAATATTTTTTATACATTAAACACATTGTCTTAGCCTTATAACTATCAGCATGGTGGGTCTTTAAGCAAGCAGTGATAAAAAGAAACTAGTTTCAGCGCACTATAAACATCTGGAGCTGAAACAAAAGAAATGCTTTTGAACAACCCCTTTAACTTCATATTAAACAATTCCGTTACAGAAGATATTTGCATATATAAAAGGAAATAGATAAATCATACAACAGTCATTCTGGTTACATTGTATTACGTTACGTTTCGAAATTTCAAGGAAATGTTTTCATTTTGAATTCCAATGCTTCATTTACATACAATGACTCTCCACGCAGGTTCAGACTAAATCATATATTCATTTGCGGCACAACATTTTATTCTAGCAACAAAAAAAGTAACAACGAATAGTACGACTTAGGGAGTCTACAACAGAAATTGAATGCTGTAAACAGTTCCAAGGTCTTTTTTCATTTGTAAATCTATATCATCTAAGTAAGCTGAAATCAATTACTTTATAAATGAGATGGGCTTTTTATCCTAATATATATACTTTCACTTTGTGGGATCAAATAATTTTACAAAGATCTGTTGTTTACTTGCTAAATAGCTCAGAGAAAAGAACGAGTATGTGCTAATGAGCCAAATACCTGAATGTTGTAAGATGTTTTTAAAAAGGGTGCCCGCCATCACTAAAAGAGGCACATTATGTGCATCGGTGGCATTAATACCGTCACCAATTAAATTAGGTTATATCGAGCAGTCCAAAATTATATCACTATGACAATGAATGTTCTATTAATCAAATACATAGATGCTTTAGTTCAAACAGTTGATGCAGCCATCACATAATGTGAAACAACAACATACAACAGCAGGTATAATATAATATCTAAAACAGTTAAAATTATCCCAGTCTCGTTATGTATATTTTTAATTTGGAATTTTCACCTTGTAATCTCTGTTAACATTTCGTTTTGTTGTTGTATCTAGCTTCTTTACATCAATGAGAAACATTTCAACTCCACCTCTATCATTTTGAATTGAAGAATATGTTTTAGACAGAGAACAACAATATAAACAAGAAAACAATCTAAAACACTATGCCAAAATTAGGAAAATCCGACATAATTAATATAAACATTGAAATGAAATCCGTTTCTTTACGGTACCTATTGATTCCAATTGTCCCCGTATACCATTTTTGTCACAGAAACATACTTAAGCAGATATGCATCGAATGCCAAACTTTAATTCATGTTCCAGCCAAATCTAGACCATGTTGCAAAAATAATGAGCACTCGATGCCAGCTGTTCCTGCGTTTCAACTTTGCGTTTTCGGCTGTTGTTAAGTATTTTATGGCGTTCAAATATGGTACTCAAGTTTTTAATACAACTATGTAATTGTTATGATTACACAATTGATACTGAAAACGTAATATGTATAAACTGTGTTGTTTTGTTTGGGAAACACATTTGTACTAGACTGCCGGGCTGTTTTACTTAGCTTAAAAACATGAGAAATAGTACCATGTTCAGATTAAACTAAATAAGGTAATTAACAATGTTTTACGAATTATCAAAAAATATTAGTTGAAAATTCAATAATTATATAAAGGAATTTACAATGTGTACAAAGCCTTTTATCTACCTTTTCAGCAGAATTGTGAGGAGACAAAAAGAAATAGCAAAGATCCCTGATCTAAATCATACAATACATACCCTTCATTTTGAATTTTTTCTCTGAATATGAGTTCCTTGGTAAATTATTTCTAATAGGTACAATTACCGTAACACAACAGCAATTTTCAAAGCAGTTACACTTAACTGTCGTCAGAAACAAATCTGCGTGCTGCTTCTGTGTATTAAACGTACTGACGACAAATTAAAGTATTCATGCGACGTGTCACAGTGTCGGAATAGATATCATTTAAGGAATACATTGTGATTATGTTGCGCAAGAAGTCCCAATGGTGTTCATGCCAGCCTAAAAGCACAAAAATAGCATTTTTCCTGAATTTTTAAATACATCAGTATTGATAACTTTCACATTTAAACCTTTACTAAATAAAAGAGCAGTTTTCTTTTCAAATGGTGTAATTATAACTGCATTCCAATCCTGTTCGGGATTTCATAACTTTTCTATACTACGAGATATCTACTGAAAGAGTCAATGTCAGTTTCTTCACGAAAATACAGATAATTCCAAAACAAAAAAATTGATAAGACTAACGAAGACACATTAAGAGACTGGGGTAGGATAAAGTTTTCTCCGGCTTATCCAATAATTCAGAAGGACAGTAAGCTAATATTCTCTTTAACTGTTGGCGTTATTTAGATTTTGACGTCGCACGTGTAAGTTTTTACAATTGCAAATGTTCAACAAACAGTACGACAGAGAGAGAGAGAGAGAGAGAGAGAGAGAGAGTCAAATAAATAAGAAATTCAATTACATTTAAATATTTATTTTTTAGATCAGATTATGCGGGTAATATTTATAAGTTTCTGGCTCTTTGTCTCGGAATGAAGTAGACATCTAATAAACATATTGATGATGGTAGTTATTTTCTTTTGTTTATCAAATATAGGATTAGCACTAGTCTCTAGCACATATCCTCGCACGGAATAGTGTCTTCAATCCAGAAATCTTGGACTGTAAAATGATAGTTTAAAAAGACATATTACAAAAGAAACCAGTTTTTATTGTAGTTATTGTTGATATCTTTATGCAGATGTGATTTCACCATGAATTCTTATATTCAAAACACTCGTTATAGACTGACTCTCTTGTATAATAATGAAACTCCAACAATATCTAGTCATTCGAATCTGCAAATTATATGTATGTATATAATCTCAAAAATCAGCGCCAGACCGACGGAGAATAAAACGTCTTAAAGATACTTTCTGGAATTTATTCTCCCGCTCATCAATCTATGAAGAGGTAATTATCTGCAAAAAGTATAGGATCACTATCCAGTTACATATCTTAGAGACTTTTACCTAGTTTGACATGGTGTCAAAACACATGATTAATGAGGTTCTCTTTCTGTATGTCATAACATCTACTAAATTTACACTGACTTTACTGCATAACTGATTTCACATCAGTCATTTTATGCTTGCCAAACACAGATATGAAAAGTATTTTTAAGAATGTGCGATTTCATATTATTCTGAACCTTCGATTCAGAAATAAAACAAACGCGGATCTAGAAAAGCTGTTGAACAAAACTATATGAACTGAAAACTCATGCGCTGTATTGAATATCTGATGGAGCACGTTTAGTAACAGTATTGAGTGCAGACGTAACATTTATTGTATAGAATTAACTGACTTACGATATCAACAAGAACGGGGATATGGCTGATCTGTATGTAATCACGACTTATTCTCCAGTGCCAATAACATTATGTATTTCCTTATCGTGACATTGTCCGGAACACTCGGGAAGTTTGAATGTTTTTGGAAAGGAAGAATTTGTAAAACGGCATTAATGATAGCCTAAAACAAATTAAAAACTAAAACTGAATAAAATGACAGAATGATAATATGAAAAGTGTACACTGTACTAAAGTCAGAAAATTACTTAGATGTTCAGGAATTACTGCAGAAAATTTGGAAGGTTTAATTGGTGAAATAACGTATTCAGTGCAGTAGATATAACAGTTCTTGTGACTTAAAATGGAAGTGAGGACAGTAAAATGGCTGACTATTGTCCCGCTTCTTAGGAATGTCAGTGTATTTGTATTTGATACGATATCTTCTTACGTTTTTTTCCTCAGTACCAAAAACGCTTCCATAATGATTGTGGAAGTTTTAGGGAACATAAAATCGGTTTGAATGCATACAGAAGAAATCCATTGAAAGTCATTAATTTTTGACCAAAATATCCAATGACAGGTAATTTGTTGAATCAACTTCCCGGTCACTTATTTCACCAGACACAACAGCTGCGACGTCATTTAAGGCGAGTTCTCACTGACTACATGCGGACGTCATCGAAACATCCGCACGTTATCACTAGGCGGCGTTATCCTAACTTTTACCCCTCAAGAAAAATGAAAGCCACAGTTATCACTGGAACAAATACAGAGAATGTAAATTGCTGACATTTTATATTTATTATTTGTTTAAATTCAGTACATTACACTGCAAATACGGGTATGTCAAATTAAAATTTAATATGATAAAGTGCTCAGAATATATAAGATGTACTTTTATTGTAGATCCTAATATGCTTGTTTCTATTAAAATACGCTTACGCTAAAATGAAGTCACGTTAACGTGCGATGACGGCGATTATTTTTGCGACCAAGAAAGAGCGCTACTATATTTTATCTACTGTTTTAGATTAAGGGCATATTAGAATCGAAATAATGTATAGCAAAATCGTGTTTTACTTTTAAAATCAATGCACTCAAAATTGGTTATGCGTCGCCAGAATAATTCACTCGGGCTACGTCCTCGTGAATTATTCCGCGGACGTATAACCTCTTTTTTCGTGTATTGATAACGTTAACACACTTCCTGTCAATTATTTTTAAATCTACCCGTCCGTTTAGACATGTTATGCTTTCTAGATATAGGCGATGCCTATAAATGCTGATGATCATGAAACTGTGACGTAGATTGATAGTAATAATTCTTTTTTAGCAAATGGTTCATGAGTCCGTACGACGGGAGTACGTCAAAAAGATAAGTAATTTAATTACATTTAAATAATTCTCTTTTGATCAGATTATGCTGCGTAATAGCTATAAGTTTCTGGCTCTTTTTTTATGATTAATGTCGATATGTGAAATAAATCTTGACGAAGTTGCCCATCATGTTTCATTTGTCTAATACAGAAAAAAAGCACGTGTAGGAAGTTGGCTAGACAATCGACAATCGACTTTCGCCGTTTATATAGGAAAAACCAATGTCGACCTGGAATGTTCCGCCAGCTAACCATTCAGCTCGACATTCGTTTTTATATAGCGAATACCAATGTCGACCTGGAATGTTTAGCCAGCTAGACATACAGCTCGACATTCGCCATTTATATAGGGAAATCGAATGTCGAGCTGGAATGATTAGCCAGCTTAACATTCAGCTCGACATTCGTTTTATTATAACGAAAACCAATGTCGCCCTGGAATGTTTAGCCAGCTAGACATACAGCTTGACATTGGCCATTTATATAGGGAAATCGAATGTCGAGCTGGAATGTTTAGCCAGCTAGACATTCAGCTCGACATTCGTTTTTATATAGGGAAATCGAATGTCAAGCTGGAATGTTTAGCCATCTAGACATTCAGCTCGACATTCGTTTTTATATAGCGAAGACCAAGGTCGAGCTGAAATGTTTAGCCAGCTAGACATTCAGCTCGACATTCGCCACTTATATAAGAAAATCGAATGTCGAGCTGGTATGTTTAGCTAGCTCGACATTCAGCTCGACATTTGTTTTCATATAGGCAAAACAAATGTCGAGCTCGAGTATCCTGCCAGCTGGATATTCAGTTCGACATTCGTTTTTATATAGGAGAAACCAATATCGAGCTGGAATGTCCAGCTAGCTAGACATACAGCTCGACATTCGTCATTTATATAGGAAAAAACGAATGTCGAGCTGGAATGTTTAGCCCTCTAGACATTCATCTAGACATTTGTGATTTATATAAGGAAATCGAATGTCGATCTGAATGTCGAGCTAGCTAAACATTCCAGCTCAACATTCGATTTCCTTATATAAATCACGATTGTCGATCTGAATGTCGGGCTAAACATTCCAGCTCGACATTCGGTTTCCCATTTTGACTATATAAAAACCAAGTCTCAACTGGGTGGGGTATAGGTGAGAACCGTAAATAGGGTTCAGAGCCATAAACCCTTCGGTTGATCGTGTCCGATTTCAGTCTAGACCACGTGAACAAAACATGGGCGCGATATCTTGTTGGTATAGCAATGAAGAATTTTGACCCTAAAATTCGCAAAACATTGTTATAAATACGAATGTCGAGCTGAATGTCGAGCTAGCTAAACATTCCAGCTCAACATTCGATTTCCTTATATATATGACGAATGTCGGGCTGAATGTCTAGCTGGCTAAATATTCCAGCTCGACATTCTTATTTATCTATATGAACTGAGAATGTCCAGCTAAATGTTTAGCTGGCTGGACATTCCATCTCGACATTGATTTTACCTGTATAAAAACGAATGTCGAGCTGAATGTCTAGCTGGCGGAACATTCCAGTCCGACATTCGATTTCCCTATGTAAATGTCGAATGTCGAGCTGAATGTCTAGCTGGATGAACATTCTAGCTCGACATTCGATTTTCCTATAGGAAAACAAATGCCGAGATGAATGTCTAGCTAGCTAAACATTCCGGCTCGAAGTTCGATTTCCCTATATCAATGGCGAATGTCGAGCTGAATGTCTAGCTGGCTGAACATTCGATTTTCCTATATAAATGGCGAATGTCGACCTGTATGTCTAGCTGGCTAAACATTCCAGCTCGACTTTCTGTTTCCCATTTTGACTATATAAAAACCAAGTCTCAACTGGGTGGGGTATCAGTGAGAACCGTAAATAGGGTTCAGAGCCATAAACCCTTCGGTTGATCGTGTCCGATTTCAGTCTAGACCACGTGAACAAAACATGGGCGCGATATCTTGTTGGTATAGCAATGAAGAATTTTGACCCAAAAATTCGCAAAACATTGTTATAAATACGAATGTCGAGCTGAATGTCGAGCTAGCTAAACATTCCAGCTCAACATTCGATTTCCTTATATATATGACGAATGTCGAGCTGAATGTCTAGCTGGCTAAATATTCCAGCTCGACATTCTTATTTTCCTATATGAACTGAGAATGTCCAGCTAAATGTTTAGCTGGCTGGACATTCCATCTCGACATTGATTTTACCTATATAAAAACGAATGTCGAGCTGAATGTCTAGCTGGCGGAACATTCCAGTCCGACATACGATTTCCCTATGTAAATGTCGAATGTCGAGCTGAATGTCTAGCTGGATGAACATTCTAGCTCGACATTCGATTTTCCTATAGGAAAACAAATGCCGAGATGAATGTCTAGCTAGCTAAACATTCCGGCTCGAAGTTCGATTTCCCTATATCAATAGCGAATGTCGAGCTGAATGTCTAGCTGGCTGAACATTCGATTTTCCTATATAAACGGCGAATGTCGAGCTGTATGTCTAGCTGGCTAAACATTCCAGCTCGACATTCGATTTCCCTTTATAATCGCGATTGTCGAGCTGTATGTCTAGATGGATAAACATTAGAGGTCGACATTGTTTTCGCTATATGAAAACGAATGTCGAGCTGAATTGACTAGCTGGCTGAACTTTCCACCTCGACATTCGATTTCCCTATAGGAAAACGAATGCCGAAATGAATGTCTAGCTGGCTAAACATTCCAACTAAACATTCGACTTTCGTATATAAAAACGAATGTCGAGCTGAATGCCTATCTAGCTAAACATTCCAGCTCGAATTTCGATTTCTCTATATCAATGGCGAATGTCGAGCTGAATGTCTAGCTGGCTGAACATTCTAGCTCGACATTCGATTTCCCTATATGAAAACGAATGTCGAGCTGAATGTCTAGCTGGCTAATCATTCTAGCTCGACATTCGATTTCCCTATATAAAGGCGAATGTCGAGCTGTTGTCTGCTAGCTAACTTCCAGGCGACATTGGTTTTCGTTTTAATAAAACGAATGTCGAGCTGATGTTAAGCTGGCTAATCATTCCAGCTCGACATTCGATTTCCCTATATAAATGGCGAATGTCGAGCTGTATGTCTAGCTGGTTAAACATTCCAGGTCGACATTGGTTTTCGCTATATAAAAACGATTGTCGAGCTGAATGTCTAGCTGGCTAAATATTCCAGTTCGACTTTCGATTTCCCTATATAAATGGCGGAAGTCGAGCTGTATGTCTGACTGGCTACACATTCCAGGTCGACATTTTTTTTCGCTATATAAAAACGAATGCCGAGCTGAATGTTAAGCTGGCTGAACATTCCAGCTCGACATTGGTTTTTCCTATATAAACGGCGAATGTCAATTGTCTAGCCATTTTCCTACACATAGAAATATATGTGTCTCCATCATACATCCATGTGCGTAATTTGAGACAGAAATATCAAAATTAGGAATAAACAAGCTGGTTATACATTTTCAAGGCAGCGACAATGGTTTATTTGATTTATAACTAAAGTTTCGGCTTTCACTTGGTGTTAAATTGATTTTGCACTTAACCTTAACTTGTTTTGCACTAGTATAAATCCGATCTTTTCTAGCATGTATTATTGCAAAGAAGTCTTTAATATATGAGATAATATGCAGATATATAATTTTAGAAATACCGCCAAACTGACGGAGAAGGAAAGCGTCTTAACGACACTTTCTGGAATTCATTTTCCCATTCGTTAATAAATGAAGAAGTAATTGTCTGCAAAAAGTATAGGTTCACTGTCCGGTTACATATTTTAGAAATTTATCACCAGTTTGACATGGTGTCAAAAGGTTTACTATTATAACAGCCCAAATTTAAGCTGTTATAATTGTTTGAAAAAAGAAGCCCGACATAGCGTTCCATATTTTATTTCCTGGAAGGTCGCATGGGGTCCTTAAAGAGTTATGGAATAGAAAGGTGCATCTACGAGGCCAACAGTTTTCTGATTATTAAGTAAATATATATATACTCTACACGAACGTGTCATTATAAGACATGGCTACCGTGTGAGACAAAGATAGGGTGCCTGTGGTAGGCAATGAGGTTGAAGGGCAGTCATAGATACCGTGACCGTATAGTGCTCAATTTTTCAAAATTTTGACCATATCTGGAAGTTTTTTGATCTGGTTCTAATCCCCTTCGATCGGGACATATATTCATAATATACATGGAGGTATATGCTCTGATTTGAGCTATTTTTGAAAGTTGTGTTTGAAATTTTGATTGCCAATTTTGAAAGACTGTTTTTCTCCGATCAACATCATTTTGTTAGCGTGACATTAAGAATGACGTCAAATCGTGCGTGTGATCCCCAGAAAATCTACTCACAGCATCGCAGCTATGCTGTTTACGCGAAAATAAACGAATTGTTTTCTTGTTTTTGTTTCTATCTATTACGAAAGCATACGGACTTTCTTTAGACGAATAGGATACAAATTGAATTATTTATTCCGACATTTTATACCTTTTTGATTTTTTCGTTTAATTTTTTTTATATAAAATATTACCCATGCGTTTTTAAAAATCTAGCTGTTTACTTTTAACGTTGATTTGCTGAACAATTGAACAAAAGAATTTATTCATATATACACTGCTTGAAGTGTCTGTGTTCTTTGAACTTGACTTTTCCTATTGTATCTTTCTTATTGATTTTTGTCACAAAGAACACCTTTAAGGTTGTGTTTATCGTCATCTACTGGGATAGTTTAGTTCAAGGCAAGTTACGTAATATAGTACGCATGCGAGAGAATATCTGCAGGAAAACGAATTGTTACTAATGGTTAGTTTAATCTTCTTCATGGAGGACGGTTTTTATAATGTATAACTACATTTGATTAAAGCGCAACTTGCTTTTTGCCGAGATAACGAAATGGGAAAAACGCATATTTACAGTCTTGAATAAATTTAAGAGTCCAAGGCAAAGCAATTGAGAAACTCTTTAAAACTATTCTGAACTTCCCACGAAACATTACTTTACAGAAGTATTCTATTACAAACATTTGCAAACCTAAAAGGAACGAAATAAATCAAATAAAAGCCATCTTGGTAATGCTCTTCTTGCTTGAATTTTCGAGAAAGGCTCTTAGCAGTTACAATACAGACAACCCTTGATTTCCATAAAAAGGCTCTGAGCATTCTAACTTATTTTCTCAAAAAAGTTTTTATCCGGAGATCGAATTTTGAAAATAAAATGATTTATAGGGGTGTTTATGTATAGAGCATTCCAAAGTTGTAACAGAATAAGAATAAGGAAATTCTAAGCGATTTTTAACAATGACTCATAAAAAGAAATCCAAGTCACGAGTATTGATCTCAAAGAACTGCACATGAGTAATAAAAACCTTTATACTTTAGTTCTTCGGTTTTCCAATAAGTCTTAAAGAAACAGTTTTGAACCTGGAATGTCTTAATCATCTATGACTTTACCAACAAGTCGTTTTGAATGCATTTTATTCTTTTATTTGATGATTTAAGGAAATACGTAGTGATATTGTCTTCATATGAAATTTTCCATTTGTTTTGTAACAAAAAAGAGATAAATAAAACAATAGTAAATCCCGCTTTCGAAGAACACAGCAACCCATACAACAACTCTCTTAGAAATGGAGGTTTTTATATTTTCCAGATTCATTTAAGAGTTACGGAACTGGATGCTGTGATTTTGTTCAGTTGCACCTAACATCTGTGTGAAATTTCAACCAAGAATCTGTATTAATTTTAGAGATAGTAATTTCCATGCAGAATTTTAACCTGCATTTTCCAAGTCATACCCTGGAGTTGCCAAAATACAAGTCAGTGTTATAGGATATGTATCTTTCAATACGTTTCGTCCATCCATCTCAATAACTTATACAAAGTTTCAATTCAGTATCTACAATGACTTTTGACAAAACAATTTCAACCAAGATTTTCTAAGTCCAAGAATGGGATTATTTTGTTGAATTCCATGTAAAAGTTATGGGACTGGGTGCTGTAATATTATGTTATTACTCGAAAGGTGAATGCGGGGACCACGGGCTAAGACTACTTAAATTGGTAGTAAGAGAAGATTTTATCTTTTCACGTAATTTGATTTTTTTCTGTATTTTTTGTTGTGTAACACATTTGTTGTGTAGCATAAATAGTTAGATAAAATGCCTATGAAACCGTCTTTGTGCTCTAAATCCATACGCCTTTGCATGCTTTAACCAAATGTACTTTTTACCAAAAGTAATTTTAACTCAATTCTGCCAGGTGTTCTTGATTTGTTTTATATACATTGTATTTGTTTTTAAGCATTGAAGTGTTGGTACGTTTTATGTTACAAGGAAAGCTAGGTTATGTTAGTTCACAGTTTGAAATATGTGAGAAAAGTCATGTTTAAGGGAACTAGATCATGTTGAAATTTCATGAAACCCTTTATATCTGAACTACTCGATTTTCCTATGTTATACCCAGGAGCAAAACAGAATCAGTTAGGTAACGCTTAATGGTCTAATTCATTCTTATTCCTCAGTTCGAAATATTTATATTTACGATGTATTTGGTACCATTCTGAGGTGGAGTTGTGATTTGATGTCATTCAAATATTAACACCAACAAAATGAAGTCGTTAGGAAAAAAATCTTTCAGAATCGGAAACAAACATTTCAAAATAACGTTCAGTTATAGCCCAAACCAAGAAATATACCAATATCTTTATGTTCCGGTCCAAGGGACTAAGCTACAGGTCAAAACATTTCCACTAACGGCCAAAATTTTGAAAAATTCGAACACTTTCCAGTCACAAACTTTGACTGCCTTTCAAACTCAATATCTACACTAGGTCTCCAACGGTAACCATGCCCTAAAACTACGTTCGTGTACACGTCGTAGAGTATAGACATATTTACTTGCCAAAGGAGCTCGAACTGGGTCGGAAGCATTCCAAACATAACTATGGTAAAACTGTGATAATTTATAAGTGCAAACATTAACCGCTCATCTTTATTGACCCTCCAGGGCAACCCAAAGGCTACCAAAGGTTCTAGTTCTTGGCAATGACTTATATAACTATGCCCATATATGGTTTTTAGAAATTTTGAGTTCATTAACTACGTAAGGCAAAAGTCTGAGTAACGAATCTCGAAATCTCGAGTTATTTAGTCAAAGTTTTGAGATAGTATGTCGAAATATCGTCTGACTAAATAATACGCACCGGACATCATTTTTCTTTCGTACAATTTTTATCTTATTAGGGTCATTTTTTGAGCATTTCTTTTAAAACTGTTACATTCTTTTTTCTTAACACATACAGATGGTGTTTTTTCAATATAAGATTTTAAAAAGGCAGCTTTCACACAATTAACACCAGAGATATTTTGATTCTGTTGTTCAGTAACAGTAAAAATGTGTCATTTTTATTCTGAAATTGCTAGATATATTTCACCTTACATAAGCAGTTATATATATTGTCATATTTTAGTTATTGACTGAAATACATTACGATTAGCTATGAAGGAAGGTCTCAAGTACCTCTTCGGGTTTTATTTCAGGCATGACCTGGTATGACCACTAAATAGGTTAAACTACTTACCACTGCCTGTAGGGGACTACTTTTATTTACAATGTACTTTAATTTGGCGTCCTCCACCAACCGTACCATATCGTTTTCAAACCGTGTTCCTTTGTCAACATCATTGAAAGTATTATTTTGTGTACGTATTTTCGTATATATAGCACGATTATCACATAATTGCAGAACAATATCTAAATTTTACATTTCTTTGCGTATGATTAAGAACGTTCTAAACAGATCTTGCTTGATGTAGATAACCATTACTTTTTCATTTCCCTTAAACCATATCATTTGTATACTTAATGCTGTTCACTTCGATTTATTGTTGTATAGGGGCCATGTAAATATGAATGATACAAAAATGACAACAGTCTATCTCCTATCAGGTACCAGTTTTTAACAATACTTTTTAGATAATCGGCATATAAAGACAAAAAGGATTCAATAGTCAGATGTTGCAAAATGTTGATACAAATATGATTTGCGTTGCTACTTATGGCAACTAAACGTAACTCTGTACATCAGGCAATTTCGAGGAAATGATTCATTTTGAATTCCATTGCTTCAGTTACATACAATGACTCTCCACGCAGGTTCAGACTAAATCATATATTAATTTGCAGCACAACAATTTATCCTAGCAACTAAAAAGTAACAACGGACAGGACGACTACAGAAATTAAATGTTGAAAACAGTTCCAAGGTATTTCATCACTTCTAAATCTATATCATCTAAGTAAGCTGAAATCAATTACTTTATAAATGTTATGGGCTTTTTATCCTAATATATATTATTTACTTTGTGGGATGAAATAGTTTTACAAGGATCGGTTGTTTACTTGCTAAGTAACTCAGAGTTATTGTTATTGTTCCCAAAAGAACGAGTATCTTCTAATAAGCCAAATTACATGAATGTTGTAAAATGTCTTTAAAAAGAATGCCCGCGTGGTGAGTTATGGCATCACTAAAATAGGCGCATTATGTGCCTCGGTGGCATTTATACCGTCACAAATTAAATTAAGTTATATCAAGCAGTCCTAAATATCACTATGACAATGAATGTTCTATTAATCAAATACATTAGATGCTTCAGTTTAAACAGCTGATGCAGCCATCACATAATGTGAAACAACAACAAACAACAGCAGATATAATATAATATCTAAAACAATTTATATAAGATTATCCCAGTCTCGTAATTTTTAATTGAATTTCACAATATAATCTTGTTAATCTTTTTGTTGTAATGCTTCTTACAAGTGAAACATTTCAACTACTCTATCATTGAAGTGAAGGGTATATTGCAGAGAACAGTACAAACCAGCAAAATTAAAACACTTACAATTATTTGTACTAGACTGCCAAGCTTTATTACATAGCTCAGATATGAAAATAGTCCATGATCAGATTTAACTGTAAATTATGTAATGAGCAATGTTTTGTGAATTATTAATAACATCAGTTGAAAATTCAATAATTATATAAAGGTGTTTACTGTGTATACAAAGTCTTTGTAACTATCTCTTCTTACATCTTCAGCAAAATTGTGAGGAAAAAAAAGAAAGAAAAGAAACAGCAAAGATCCATGACCTTCTAAATCCTCTAAATCCTACATAACATTGCATACCATTCAGTTTAATTTTTTTTTCACTCTGAAAAGGAGTTCCTTATTAAATCGTTAAAAGCATAATTCCTCATAATGCCGTAGCCAAGTCATAAGGTACAATTGCAGTAACCAAAGAGCAACTTTCAAAGTGTCGTCAGAAGCAAATCTGCGGGCTGCTTCCTTTAAAAACAGAACGTGTATTAAACGTACTGACGACAAATAAGAGTATTCATGCGGGGTGCCACAGAGTTGGAGTAGATATCATTTAAGGAATAAATTGTGATTATGTTGCGCAATAAGTCCCTAAGGTGCTCATGCCAGTCTAAACGTACAAAAATAGCATTTTCCTGCTTTTGTAAATACATCAGTATTGTCAGCATTCACATTTAAACCTTAATTTTACTAATAAAACAACAGTTTGTTTTCTTTTCAACCGTGTAATTATGACTACATTTCAATAATTTTCCCCTACTATAACTCCTGTTCGTCAGTTCATACCTTTTCTATACTACGAGATATCTACGTTTAGAGTCAATGTCAACTTTGAATGAGGTATTTCTTCACGAAAATACAGCTTTTTCCAAAAATAAAAACTTTATAAGACTTCCGTAACACAATTAGAGACTCGGGTAGGATAAAGTTTTCTCCGACTTATCCGATAAGCATAAATTCAGAAAAAACAGTAACCTTACATTCTCGATGACAAAATTTAGATTTTGACGTCGAAATCGTAAAGTTTTTAATTGAAATTATACGTTAATTGCAAATTCTCAGCAAACAGTACGACAGAGAGGGAGTCAAAAAGATAAGAAATTAAATTGCATTTAAATAATTGTCTTTTGATCAGATTATGCGGGTTAATAAATATAAGTTTCTGGCTCTTTGTCTCGAATTGAAGTAGACATCTAGTAAACATCTTGATGATGGTAGTTATTTCCTTTCATTTATCTAATACAGGATTAGCACTTGTCTCCAGCATATATCCCATCCCTGCACGGAATAGTGTCTTCAATTCAGAAACCATAGAACATCGTATAAACATGTAAAATGATATTTTAAAAAGACATATTACAAAGAAATCAGTTATATTTTGTAGTAGTTATTCTTGATATTTTTATTTGATTTATTTCAAAATTAATTCTATGAGTTTTGTCCGCTGGTATTTAGTGTAAAATGTGATTTCACCACGAACCCTTAGATTCTAAACACTCATTATAGACTATCCTGTATATAAATGAAATTCCGACAATATCTAGTCATTTGAATCTGCAAATTATATGTATATGTATATAATCTTCAAAATCAGCGCCAGACTGACGGAGAATAAAAACGTCTTAAAGATACTTTCTGGAATTTGTTCTCCCGCTCATCAATCTATGGAGAGGTAATTATCTGCAAAAAGTATAGGATCACTATCCAGTTACATATCTTAGAGACTTTTACCTAGTTTGACATGGTGTCAAAACACATGATTAATGAGGTTCTCTTTCTGTATGTCGTAACATTTACTAAATTTACACTGACTTTACTGCATAATTGATTTCACATCAGTCATTTTATACTTGCCAAACACAGACATGAAAAGTACTTTTAAGAATGTGCGATTTCATATTATTCTGAACCTTCAGGAATAAAACAAACGCGGATCTAGAAAAGTTGTTGAACAAAACTATATGAACTGAAAACTCTTGTGCTGTATTGAATATCAGATGGAGCAAGTTTAGTAACAGTATTTATTGAATAGAATCAACTGACTTATGATAACCACAAGGACGGGGATATGGTTGATCTGTATGTAATCACGATTTATACTCCAGTGCCAATTAAGTTCGTGACATTTTCCGGAACACCCGGGAAGTTTGAATGTTTTTGGAAAAGAAGAATTTGTAAAACGGCATTAATGATAGCCTAAAACTAGATTATTGAATAAATTGACAGTATGATAATATGAAGTGTACAGTGTCATCAAGTCAGAAGATTACTTTGATGTGCAGGAATTGCTGCATAAACTTTGGAAGGTTTAATTTGTGAAACAAAGTATTCAGTGCAGTAATTATAACAGTTCTTGTGACTTAGAATGGAAGTGAGGAAGGTAAAATGGCTGACTATTGTCCCGCTTCTTCAGGAATGTCAATGTATTAGTATCTGATACGATATCTTCTTATGTTTTTTTCCTCGGTACCAAAAAGGCTTCCATAAAGATTGTGGAATTTTTAGGGAACACAAAATCGGTTTGAATGCATACAGAAGAAATCCATTGAACGTCATTAATTTTTTACCAAAATATCCAATGACTCGTAATTTGTTGAATCAACTTCCCGGTCATTCATTTCACCAGACACAACAGCTGCGACGTCATTTTAGGAGAGTTTTCACTAACTACATGCGGACGTCATCGAAACATCCACACGTTATCACTAGGCGGCGTTATCCTAACTTTGACCCCTCGAGCAAAATGACCGTCACAGTTATCACTAGAACGAATAGCGAGAATGTAAATTGCTGACATTTAATATTTATTAATTTGTTTAAATTCAGTACATTACATTGCAAATACGGGTATTTCAATTAAAATTTAAGATGATAAAGTGCTCAGAATATATTAGAACTTTTACTGTAGATTCTAATATGCTTGCTTCTGTTAAAACACGCTTACGCTAAAATGAAGTCACGTTAACGTGCGATGACGTCGATGTTTTGTTTCTGCGACCAAGAAAGGGCGCTACTATATTTTATCTACTGTTTCAGATTAAGGGCATATTAGAATCGAAATAATGTATAGCAAAATCGTGTTTTACTTAAATCAATACACTCAAAATCGGTTATGCGTCGCCAGAATAATTCACTCGGGCTACGTCCTCGTGAAATTATTCCGCGGACGTATAACCTCTTTTTTCGTGTATTGATAACGTTAAAACACTTCCTGTCAATTATTCTTAAATATACCCGTCCGTTTAGACATGTTATGATTTCTAGCTATACGCGATGCATATAAATGCTGATGATCATGAAACTGTGACGTAGATTGATAGTAATAATTCATTTTTAGCAAATTGTTAATGAGTCAGTACGACGGGAGTACGTCAAAAAGATAAGGAATTTAATTACATTTAAATAATTGTCTTTTGATCAGATTATGCTGCGTAATAGCTATAAGTTTCTGGCTCTTTGTTTATGATTAATGTGGATATGTGATATAAATCTTGACGAAGTTGCCCATCATGTTTCATTTGTCTAATACAGAAAAAAGCACGTGTAGGAAGTTGGCTAGACAATCGACAATAGACTTTCGCCGTTTATATAGAAAAAACCGATGTCGACCTGGAATGTTTAGCCAGCTAGGCATACAGCTCGACATTCGCCATTTATATAGGGAAATCGAATGTCGAGCTGGAATGTTTAGCCAGCTAGACATTCAGCTCGACATTCGTTTCATTATAACGAAAACCAATGTCGACCTGGAATGTTTAGCCAGCTAGACATACAGCTCGACATTCACCATTTATATAGGGAAATCGAATGTCGAGCTGGAATGTTTAGCCAGCTTGACATTTAGCTCGACATTCGTTTTTATATAGCGAAAACTAATGTCGACCTGGAATGTTTAGCCAGCTAGACTTTAAGCTCGACATTCGCCATTTATATAGGTAAATTGAATTTCGAGATGGAATGTTTAGCCAGCGAGACATTCAGCTCGACATTCGCCATTTATATAGCGAAGACCAAGGTCGAGCTGGAATGTTTAGCCAGCTAGACATTCAGCTCGACATTCGCCATTTATATAAGGAAATCGAATGTCGAGCTGGAATGTTTAGCTAGCTCGACATTCAGCTCGACATTCGTCATTTTTATAAGGAAATCGAATGTCGAGCTGAATGTCAAGCTAGCTAAACATTCCAGCACAACATTCGATTTCCCCTTTTGACTATATAAAAAACAAGTCTCAAGTGGGTGGGGTATAGGTGAGAACCGTAAGAAGGGTTCAGAGCCATAAACCCTTCGGTTGATCGTGTCCGATTTCAGTATAGACCACGTGAACAAAACATGGGCGCGATATGTGGTTGGCATAGCTATGAAGAATTTTGACCCTAAAATTCGCAAAACATTGTTATAAATACGAATGTCGAGTTAAATGTCGAGCTAGCTAAACATTCCAGCTCAACATTCGATTTCCTTATATATATCACGAATGTCGAGCTGAATGTCTAGCTGGCTAAACATTCCAGCTCGACATTCTTATTTTTCAATATGAATGGAGAATGTCCAGCTGAATGTTTAGCTGGCTGGACATTCCACCTTGACATTGGTTTACCTATATAAAAACGAATGTCGAGCTGAATGTCTAGCTGGCGGAACATTCCAGTTCGACAATCGATTTCCCTATATAAATGTCGAATGTCGAGCTGAATGGCTAGCTGGCTGAACATTCTAGCTCGACATTCGATTTCCCTATATGAAAACGAAAGTCGAAATGAATGTCTAGCTGGCTAAACATTCCAACTAAACATTCGACTTCCCTATATAAAAACGAATGTCGAGCTAACTAAACATTCCAGCTCGAATTTCGATTTCCCTATATCAATGGCGAATGTCGAGCTGAATATCTAGCTGGCTGAACATTCTAGCTCGACATTCGATTTCCCTATATGAAAACGAATGTCGAGCTGTATGTCTAGCTAGCTAAACATTCCAGGTCGCTATATAAAAACGAATGCCGAGCTGAATGTCTAGCTGGCTGAACATTCTAGCTCGACATTCGATTTCCCTATATAAATGGCGAATGTCGAGCTGTATGTCTAGCTAGCTAAACATTCCAGGTCGCTATATAAAAACGAATGCCGAGCTGAATGTCTAGCTGGCTGAACATTCCAGCTCGACATTCGATTTCCCTATATAATCGCGAATGTCGAGCTGTATGTTTAGCTGGCTAAACATTCCAGGTCGACATTGGTTTTCGCTATATAAAAACGAATGTCGAGCTGAATGTCTAGCTGGCTAAACATTCCAGTTCAACTTTCGATTTCCCTATATAAATGGCGGAAGTCGAGCTGTATGTCTGGCTGGCTACACATTCCAGGGCGACATTGGTTTTCGCTATATAAAAACGAATGTCGAGCTGAATGTTTAGCTTGCTGAACATTCTAGCTCGACATTGGTTTTTCCTATATAAACGGCGAATGTCGATTGTCGATTGTCTAGCCAACTTCCTACACATAAAAAAACAACATATGTCTCCATCATACATCCATGTGCGTAATTTGAGACAGAAATATCAAAATTAGGAATAAACAAGCTGGCTATACATTTTCAAGGCAGCGACAATGGTTTGTTTGGTTTATAACAAAAGTTTCGGCTTTCATTTGGTGTTAAATTGATTTTGCACTTAACCTTTGGATTTCTTGGAGTCTGTTTGCACTAGTATAAATCCGATCTTTCTAGCATATATTATTGCAAAGAAGTCTTAAATATATGAGATAATATGCAGATATATATTTTTAGAAATACCGCCAAACTGACGGAGAAAGAAAGCGTCTTAACAACACTTTCTGGAATTCATTTTCCCATTCGTTAATCAATGAAGATGTAATTGTCTGCAAAAAGTATAGGTTCACTGTTCGATTACATATTTTAGAAATTTATCACCAGTTTGACATGGTGTCAAAAGGTTTGTCATTTTAACTGCCCACATTTAAGCTGTTATAATTGTTTGAAAAAGAAGCCCGACATAGCGTGGCATATTTTATTTCCTGGAATGTCGCATGGGGTCCTTTTAAAAAGAGTTATGGAATAGAAAGATGCATCTACGAGGCCAACAGTTTTCTGATTATTAAGTAATATATTAAGTAATATAGAGTATATATATATACTCTACACGAACGTGTCATTATAAGACATGGCTACCGTGTGAGACAAAGATAGGGTGCCTGGGGTAGCTCATGAGATTTGAAGGACAGTCACAGATACCGTGACCGTATAGTGTTCGATTTTTCAAAATTTTGACCATATCTGGAAGTTTTTTGATCTGGTTCTAATCCCCTTCGATCGGGACATATATTCATAATATACATGGAGGTATATGCTCTGATTTGAGCTATTTTTGAAAGTTGTGTTTGAAATTTTGATTGCCAATTTTGGAAGACTGTTTTTTTTTTCCGATCAACATCATTTTGTTGGCGTGACATTAAGAATGACGTCAAATCGTGCGTGTAATCCCCAGAAAATCTATTCACAGCATCGCACCTATGCTGTTTACGCGAAAATAAACGAATTGTTTTCTTGTTTTTGTTTCTATCTATCACGAAAGCATACCGACTTTCTTTAGACGAATAGGATACAAATTGAAATATTTATTCCGACATTTGATACCATTTTGATTTTTTCGTTTAAAGTGTTTTAAAAATATCAACCATGCGCTATTAAAAATCTAGCTCTTTACTCTTTACGTTGATTTGCTGAACAATTAAACAGAAGAATTTATGCTTGAAGTGCCTGTGTTCTTTGAACTTGACTTTTCCTATTGTATCTTTCTTATTGATTTTTGTCACAAAGATCACCTTTACGGTTGTATTTATCGTCATCTACTGGGATAGTTTAGTTCAAGGCAAATTACGTAATATTGTACGCATGCGAGAGAATATCTGTAGGGAAACGAATTGCTACTAATAGTAATTATAATCTTGTCCTTGGTGGACGGTTTTCATAATGTATAACTACATTTGATTAAAGCACAACTTGCTTTTTGCCGAGATAACGAAATGAGAAAAACGCATATTTACAGTCTTGAATAAATTTAACAGTCCAAGGCAAAGCAATTGAGAAACTCTTTAAAACTACTCTGAACTTCCCACGAAACATTTCTGTACAGAAGTACTCTATTACAAACATTTGCATACCTAAAAGGAACGAAATAAATCAAATAAAAGCCATTCTGGTTAATGCTCTTCTTGCCTGAATTTTCGAGAAAGGCTCTTAACAGTTCCAATACAGACAACCCTTGATTTCCATAAAAATGGCTCTGAGCATTCTAACTTATTTTCTCAAAAAAGTTTTTATCCGGCGATCGAATTTTGCAAATAAAATGATTTATAGGGGTGTTAATGTATAGAGCATTCCAAGGTTGTAACGGTTGTAACAGAATAAGGAAATTCTAAACGATTTTTAACAATGGCTCATTAAAAGAAATACAAGTCACGAGTATTGATCTGAAAGAACTGCACATGAGTAATAAAAACCTTTATACTTCAGTTCTTCGGTTTTCCAGTAAGTCTTAAAGAAACAGTTATGAACCTGGAATGTCTTAATCATCTATGACTTTACCAACAAGTCGTTTTGAATGCATTTTATTCTTTTATTTGATGATTTAAGGAAATACGTAGTGATATTGTCTTCATATGAAATATTCATTTCCCATTTGTTTTGTAACAAAAAAGAGATAAATAAAACAAAAGTCGAGCTAAATTCCGCTTTCGAAGAACGCAGCAACCCATACAACAACTCTCTTAGGAAACGGGAGCTTTTCAAAATTTCCAGATTCATGTAAGAGTTATGGAACTGGATTCTGTGATTTTGTTCAGTTGCACCTAACATCTGTGTGAAGTTTCAACCAAGTATCTGTATTAATTTTAGAGATTTAGAGTAATTTCCATGCAAAACTTGAACCTGCATTTTCCAAGTCCAGAGAGCGGCATACCTTGGAGTTGCCAAAATACAAGTCAGTGTTATAGGACATGTATCTTTCAATATGTCTTGTCTACCCATCTCAATAACTTATACAAAGTTTCAATTCAGTATCTACAATAACAAAGCAATTTCAACCAAGATTTTCTAAGTCCAAGAATGGGAAATTCATGTATAAGTTATGGGACTGGATACGTAACATTATGTTATTACTCGAAAGGTGAATGCGAGGACCACGGGCTAAGACTACTTAAATTGGTAATAAGAGATGATTTTATCTTTTCACGTAATTTGAACTGTTTCTTTATTTTGTGTTGTGTAGCAAAAAGGTAATTTTTACTAAATGCCGTCAGGTGTTCTTGCTTTGTTTTATATACATTGTATTTGTTATTTTAAGCAGAACGGTATGTTTTACTGCTTTCTAATTTAAGTACTCAGGTGTTGAAAATAATTAGGTAATAAATATGCTAACAAAAGTCGTCAATACGAGTTGCACCTGTGTGAGGTGTTGGTACGTTTTATGTTACACGGAATGCTAGTTTATGTTAGTACATGAATACATGAGAATAGTAATGTTTAAGGTTACTAGACCATGTTATTGAAATTTCACGAAACTCTTTTTATCTGAACGACTGGAATTTCCAATGCTATACCCAGAAGCAAAACAGGAACAGTTAGGTAACGCTTAATGGTCTAATTCAGTCTCATTCCTCAGTTCGAAATGTTTACATTTACTATTCATTTGGTACCATTTTGAGGTGGAGTGGGACCACGCATGATTTGATGTCATTCAAATATTAACACCAACAAAATGACGTCGTTAGGGAAAGATCTTTCAGAATCGGAAACAAACATTTCAAAATAACGTTCAATTATAGCCCAAATCAAGAAATATACTAATATTTTTATGTTCCGGTCCAAGGGACAGGTCAAAACATTTCCACATAAGGCCAAAATTTTAAAAAATTCGAACACTTTCCGGTGACGAACTATGCCTTCCTTTCAAACTCATGATCTACACCAGGTACCCATTTGCGGTCTCCAACTGTAGCCATGCCTATAACAACGTTCGTGTAGACATTGTAGAGTATAGACATATTTACTTGCCAAAGGAGCTCAAACTAGGTCGGAAGCCTTCGAAACTTAATTATGGTAAAATTGTGATAATTTGTGAGTGCAAACATTACCCGCTCATCTTTTATGACCACCCCCCCCCCCCCCCACCATGCCAGGGGTACCAAAAGGCTACGCAAGGTTCTAGTTCTTGGCAATGACTTATATACCTACGCTCGTAATTATTTGATTATTAGAAATTTTGAGTGCATTAACTTCAAAAGTCAAAATTCTGAGTAACGAATCTCGAAATCTCGAGTTATTTAGTCAAAGTTTTGAGATAGTATGTCGAAATATTGACTTACTAAATAATATGCACCTGGCATCATTTTTCTTTCGTACAATTGTTATCTTATTAGGGCCACTGTTTTAACATTTCTTTTAAAACAGTTACATTTTTCTTTTTCTCTTTACACAATATTCGGCCAAACATATAGATGGTATTTCTTTCGACATAAGATTTTAAAAAGCAGCTTTCACCCAATAAACACGAAAGATATTTTGATTTTGTAGTTCAATACCAGTAAAAATGTATCATTTTTATTCTGAAATTTTCCACCCTGATATAAGCAGATATATTACATTGTCATATTTTAGTTATTGACTGAAATACATTAAGATCAGCTATGTAGGATGGTCTCAGGCGGGTTTTGTTTCAGGCATGACCTGGAATGACCACTAAATAGGTTAAACTACTTTCCACTCCATGTAGGGGACTACTTCTGTAGTTTGGCGTCCTCCACCAACCGTACCATATCGTTTTCAAACCGTGCTCCTTTGTCAACATCATTGGAAGTATTATTTTGTGTACGTATGTTCGTATACATATCACGATGAATGTGTATTTACATTAATGAATGATACAAAAATGACAACAACAGTCTATCTCCTATCAGGTACCAGTTTTTAATAATACATTTTAGATAATCGACACATAAAGACAAAAAGGATTCAATAGTCAGATGTTGCAAAACGTAAAATATATGATTGGTGTTGCCACTTGTGGACAACAAAGAAACTACTGTTCATAATATTTCGTAACCACCTTGGGTGCATGGAAAGTCTGGCATTTTTTCTATAAAATGGTGGTATTAGGACATTCCTGTGGTAATCTTGAGTTAAAAGTATCTATTAAATTTTAGCAGATCTGTTTTAACTTTCAGCTGGCATGTTAACAGCTATTTTGAAATGAACTCTATAAGAGGATCTTTCAGAAGCATAGATCCAAACTAAACAAACAGAATAACAGCATACTCGGACTGTTCATGACAGGTATTGAATGAATACCATAATCCCAAATGACCAGAAAATGGAGCAACACTATTTTCAACAACCATATTACCGAGCTGCCTAATAGATAAGGCACCTGCCCCGTAATCAGGAGATCGGAGGTTCGAGTCCTGTCAAAGGCTTGTCTTGTTACTGAAGTGAGACCGGCTAAATAAAGGTTACCGATTGCCTACCTGCCTGGTGCTTGGCATTAAAAATAGGAATCGGGAAGTAATGCTGTTCATTTTATGTAAGCGTCTCATAAGCCTATAATAAACAAACACTTTTCTTTACTTTACTTTTTATAACTCAGAGAAACAATATACATATTTAACATGCATAAACATGATGAAGAAATAGTCTTGAACACGAAGTAACCTGCACGAAACAGATAGTGAACAGTATGTGTACATGTTATATATTATCCAAACAAGCTGATCTTTGTAGAAGGTCTCTTATATGTAGGTATAAATATGAATAGTAATTATCTAGGAAGTATGAAATTCCAAAATAAAAACAGTTGTATCAAACACCATAATTATAAAACCATGTACGCAAAACATTTTGGTCGTAACCAAATCAGTCATAATAATCTCTCTGTGGAATAGTGCCTTCAAAACATCGTGTGAATCTGATTAAAAAGTGATTTAGAATCAGCGATATACTATTACCTTTTTTCTGCCATGTTACTACAAAATTTGGTGGAAAGGAACATGTTGAAAACTTTCTCGCAAACTCTGGGCGAGTAGCTTTAAAGATGTTTACTTCAACTTGTTGTTCTTTTCGTTAATCTATGAAGAAACAATTATATGCAAAAAAATTGAGGATCATTATCCGGTTACATATTTCAGAGATTTTTTTTCCAAGTTTGACGTGGTGTCAAAAACACATGATTTACGAGGCATTCGTTCTGTTTGTCATAACATCTACATTATTTACACTGACTTTTCTGCATAATTGATTTCACATCAGTCATTTAATGCTTGCCAGATACATTACACTTGACTGTAAGAGACGTTACATTTGAAGTTGAGCAGTCTCAAACATCTTATTTTGACAGTTACGAAGTTAAGAAAAAAGTAAATATATAAAATGCATGTAACAAATACTTTACCTCTCAAACCTAAAGAATGTTATCTAGAATGTTTGGAAATATTGACTGAAATAGAAAAAAATACAAAGACGACACAAACGATGTAAATTGTGTATTGGATGATGTTTCACATAACGACGATATTACCTTAACTAAATACGGAGTATATCTAAGTTGCGAATATCTCACCTACTTCAAACTTTCATGCATAGATGGACCATAGCCAATTTCTAACTTTTCTGTTTAAACGATTCGACCATCTCCTTTGAGTCTAAAATCCACAAACTCGTGTATAAAGATAAAAGGTAACCGTAAGCTTTATGTATCGTCACACAGCATCAACAGACAACACGAGGTATATGGCACTTGTGCGACAGTAACCGATACCTTACCTTCCAGTACAACCATTAAAGTACTGAGTGCCAAGTAAGTGAGCTACTTTGATTAAATGATTAATAAATAGAATGATACAATTTGCCACGTCTGTCATCTTAAACTGATTCATGTAAATTACGAAGTTGTGCATATAATTAAATTATATTTTCTGTTGCAGTGTGACGACATTTCACTTAAAATGATATATTGGAACCAGAAGCTGACGACGGGTAAAACAAAATCGACGAAAAATCGTTAGTTTGCCCACTCACTTTTAACTAAGATCGTTTCCTGTGCAGTGGTCTACAAAGCATTCTAATATAAATTTCCGATGAATATGCGATGTTACAATTTTGACCAGGGGATTGTTCAAACATCATATGTTCCTTTAAATAGTACGTAAAATTATTTTCCTCTTTATCTTTATCTTAAAATACATTATGAATTTCATCCCAAAGAAGCAAAAGCTGGATATTTAAGAGAAAATCAAAATTTAGTTAAGAAGTTCAGAATGGGGGAAGGAAGGAAAATTCCGCGCTTTTGAACTACTTTATCATATGATCTATAAAGTTTGTTTATAAATAGAGAATTCCGCAGTTAGAATTAATGGCTCATAAAATATATTTCTTTCGTCACGTCATATAGATTTAACCAAACCTAATCGATGGATTGCTTTAATATACGGGGTGTTAGCAGTTAGCGATCATATTAAAGGGGAAGCAATTCTGAAGAAAATACACCAACATATTTTTAATTGGGTCCAATGACATATCAGCTTATTTTAAAATATTTAATAGACTGGACAGGAAAAGATCAATGTTGGCGTTTGACCATCAGGTGTGACCGTGACCTTTGAGCTAGGAGTCTGGATATCGTGCACACATTGTCTCATTACGCGGAACATTCCTTAATGGATGACAGAGTTATGAACCAGAAAGGGGAAAAAAGCTTATTGACCTTCGACCTCCGACTGTGACCTTTACCTTTGAGTTTGGGGTGTTGCGTAAGACACGTTGTCTCATTATGGTAAACATTTGTGCCAAGGAACATTAAAATCCCTAAATGGTTGACAGAGTTATTGTCAAGTAATATTAAAATTCCTTAATGGATGACAGAGTTATGAACCAGAAAGGGGAAAAAAAGCTTATTGACCTTCGACCTCCGACTGTGACCTTTACCTTTGAGTTTGGGGTGTTGCGTAAGACACGTTGTCTCATTATGGTAAACATGTGTGTCAAGGAACATTAAAATCCCTAAATGGATGACAGAGATATTGACCGGACCAGAAAAAAAATCCTATTGAAGTTTGACTTCCAAGTTTGACATTGACCTTTGAGATAGGGGTATGGGTCTTTCGGACGACACGTCGACTTATTAAGGACGTTTGTGCCAAGTTATTAATCCCCTTTATGGATTGTTGAGTTGCATATCGGACAAGAAAAATGCTCTGTTGACTTTTGACATCAAAGTGTGACCTTGACCTTTGAGTCAGAGGTCCTGATTTTGCGCATGACACGTCGTCCCATGCAGGGAAATATTTATGCCAACTAATATTTAAATCCTGTTTTGCATGGCAAAGTTATGGACCGGATAAGAAAAAAACCTATTGACCTTTGATCTCCCAAGTGTGACATTGACCTGGGTCTACCAATGAACTCCGGGTACATGATCCTGCCCCATACTTTTAACAACTTCGAAATTTCGTTAATTTGTCTGCCTCTTTCTGTTGCACCTAGTCTTGTGCATGCACTCCCATTTTCAACTTGCTTAATAAACAAAACAAATTAAGTCAGTATGACATTTTTATTACACTTGAAACGGTTCACAAAATTTCCATTTAATTCTCCGAATCCGCCAGGAACCTGTTGACTAATATTTTCTGAGGAATTATGCATGGATATATTCATTGTGTGGAAGTAACTATTTTACAATCCCGTTTTTATGACATTTCAAACGGAAACTATGGTATTTTTACTTCTGTAGGATAATGAGAAATATTTATTACTTCTATAGCATTTCCAAACCATTCTTTTGATTTTTTTTATTAAGTCTTTAACACGCATTATCAATTTACTGAACAATGGACAGGCGAAAAAGACTATCAGTTAAAAAAGTATTATCAACAGAAGGTCGATCAAAACCCGTTACAAATTTAGTCTATATCTTGTACATGAAAAAGACAATAACTGCAGAAATGAGTGGGTGTCATAAACAGATTTTTTTTCTTATTACACACTTTTTCTTCAAGGTCTATTGAAACTAACTTTGCACTGGAAAACAAGCTGTTATATGACTTTGAAATGGAAATTATTTACTGTTGTTTATTGTTCTTTAAAATATATAGTACAATTTAAATGGAGAGTAAAACCTGATTCGGGCTAAATACCTTTTATTGTTGATATATTTTTTTTGTGTTGTATTATGTGTCCATATCATTCTGATATGTAGTTTGTACAGCGCCTTTGAACGTTTATTTGATAGATGAAAAGAGCGCTTAGCCTATAAAAATCTGGTAAATAATAATAATAATAATTGCTCGTGCGAAAATTTGGATCAGGGGTAGGTATCGGCGTAAATATACAGGGAAATGTATTCCATTTCTTATAATTATGACCTACTAGATAGTAGTTATATACCTTTGATGCTATCGAATCATATCTGTGTATATAGAATCAAATATATTAAGATAATGCGTTCTTTTTGGCATTTTTCTTTATTTTCTTTTTTTCTTTTCTTTCAATACTTTATGGCATAGATATGTATCTCACGTCAAACTTCCTTCATGTTGCACCATGTTGTAAGAAAATGATCAGCATTCATATATTCCTCATTCAATCTTGAGTTTTATTCTGTTTCTAAGCAAACAGCCTGTTTTACTACCTACCAGTTTTAGTGCTCAGGTGGTGATAACACAGGGTTCATCTTTGTTGTATGGTGGGTCGTGCCATAAGTCTAGTACATGTACATATTAAACTGTTTAAAATATGAAAAGATAGATAAATGTTCCTATCAGTTATTGCTACTTCGTTTTATGTTATTGTTTATTTAAAGGCATGCAAATATATATATCTTTTACAAACTTTTAACCATATGAATATAAAGATGTGGTGAAATAAATGCATATTGAATAATAAAATGTTAATAATAACTGCTCTAAAATGTTACAATGAGTCAATGAGGAACAGCCAGAAATCATATAAATCATCTTTGAATTTTACCCACCATTCAGTTACCGACCATCCCATTCCTTTACTGAGGAATTTTAACAAGGACTCAATAGTTGTAGCGTCTTTTCAATGAGTTTTCCAATGTTTACAAATTTTGTAGTTCCATACCCGTAAAATGGGAACTTGCCTGTCACGTCTCATTACTTTACTGACAAGTCTTTAGTAAAATAGAATCCCACAAAATATTCAAATCATGTTAAAATACAAGTATTGTCATAGTGCAGACATACTATTTTGTAAAAGAAAAAAGTAGTACGAAGACTTGCATGTGTTCGGGGAACGCCATTAATATACTCATACTGTCGAACTTTATAACTAACAATCTAAGCGCCTCAAGGTCGGTAACAAGGTCAAACAAATTTTCTCTGTTCCTTACAGATTACATGAAATCGTTACGAGTATAAATCGGAAAATCTGGCGTTTGATCGCATTTTTGTGCTCCATTTTATTCAACGCTATCAGGGTTCTTGTATGTAATCAAGTTTCTACTTTTGCCAAAAATATATGTTTCTTCAACGAATGTCTTCAGTCAGTTGGCGTGTCCTTTTGAAGAAAGCGTCAACATGGCGACACAATAAATTGATTAGGAATAATTGTCTTTTTTATCAGATTATTGCAGGGAAATTTATATACTTTTCTGGTTAGAACTGTGTCTACTATTAAAATAAACGTGTAATATAAATCTTGATGTAGGTACTCATTACTTTTCATTTTTGTCGTATGTAGAAACAATTTGTCTCCGAACATACTCTTTGCACGTACATCACATGCGGAACTCTGTCTTCAACTCAGAGATTCTGGTATATCGTTGGAATCTGAAGGAAAACAATTAAGAAGTAGAAACATACCGCTTGTAAACATTTTTAGGTGCTATTACCACAGAAAAGAAAACGTTTTTATTCAGAAATTATTATTTCCAAATAAAAGTAGCAAAATATTTATTACGTTTCTATGTAAGAATACTAGTATGTCTCCTTGTGCCCTTTATTTTCAAAAAAAAAAAAAAAAAAAATATCTCAGTTAAAACAGTCCCTGTAATAATAATGATAAAATGTTGTTTTCTTTTCATATCAACATTTCTAATTCACCAAAATTAATGCATAATGTGGCGAAAAAATATAACATGTATATCAAACTGATAGACTTACTTATCAAAAGACGCTTTCAGGAATCTATTATCCCACTCGTCGATATACAAAGAAGTATTTTTCTACAAAAGGTATAGGCCCACTATTCAGTTACATATTTTAGAGATTTTTACTACGTTTGACATGGTGTCAAAGAGGCCCTCCTTCTGAAATGCTATAATATATCAGGTATTTGTGGTTTTCTGATATATTGCCCTTGACTGTGAGAAAACTTACAGTATATAAACAATTGAGCCGTGCCATGAGAAAACCAACATAGTGCGTTTGCGACCAGCATGTGTCCTGACCAGCCTGCGCATCCGCGCAGTCTGGTCAGGATCCATGCTGTTCGCTTTCAAAGCCTATTGGAATTAGAGAAACTGTTGGCGAACAACATGGATCCATGCTGGTCGCAAAGCCACTATTGTGGTTTTCCCATGGCACGGCTCAATTATAGATGCAGAAAATGCGTTTTAGAAAATTTAAATCGAACATGCGAGTCAAAACCACGTACATTCATGCTAGAATTCGCACAAGTACTAAAATATTAATGAAATCACCATAATAATAAAATATAATACTGAGAGAAGATGCGGGGAAGCAGTAATGTCACGGCTAAGCTTTATTACAGATTACATCCGCGTGACGTACAAGAACCGGCAAAGCATACTCAGGTTTTATTATATAAACTTAACAGTAATTCGTCACTAGGTTCAACATTTATAGCATCAATATCATGTGACTTCACAAAAACATAGACAAAATATTAAGCATAATATCCCAACACCTGATATACCCAAGCGCCACAAAGAGGTCGAGCAAAGAAATTGGCATTACTTTTTCAAAAAAATATTCATCATTTTAAGGATTTGAACACACCCGCGACATACATAATCTTGTAAAAAGATATTTACTAAGTATAAGTGGTAAACTAACTTCCCTAACCATTTGTGGACTTGTTCTAGCACTGTAAGTCCATTTGGCACCCATTATTCAAAAGAGTTGGTTTGTGATGGAATCTCCCACTTTTAAATGTGGGATAATAGTCCGGTGGCTAGGCGAAACCATAAACAAAAGACAAAAATGTTATGTTGTTAAAATTTTCACGTACATGAATTCAGGGTTTTACCCAGTCTGACATGGTATCAAAACACATGATATACGAGGTGTTCATTCCTTATATTACAACAACTACTTAATTTATACTAACTTTATTGCATAATTGATTTCACATCAGTCATTTTACGCTTGCCAGATATATTGCCCTTGATTAAAAAGAAACATAACGTGTGAGGTTGAGCAGTCTCATCACAAGTATTTTATCCTGACAGTTTAGAAAATAGAAAAGCAGATTTCTGAAATGCTTAAGAATTTAAGAATTAAACTAGAGCAAAACTTTACTCCGCAAGCTAAAAGCCCGTATGCAAAAATCTCCAACATATATACTGATCATTTCTTCTAAAATAAAAACACTCAAAATGGAAAAACAATACTGAGAGAAAAAGACAGAGATGCTATTGACGTACCAGATGATGTTTTACATGACGATGATATCACCTTAAAAGGTTAAAGGGCAACTGAAATATCGCCTTTGAATGTTTTTATCATAAAAAAGGCTGCTTTGCTAATCAGGTATATTTTCTCGATATGTCTAGGCTATGTTTGTTGGTGCTTACGGATATAATCAAATGATTTATAACTATCTAGCTGTTGCATACGTTTATTTTGAAACATTAGACCTGAAGTAACTGTAATCGTTGCAGCTGGTACTTTATAGACCTGAAGTAACTACAACCGTTGCAGCTGGTACTTTACACACGTCAAATGCATAGAAATGGCGGATGACTCATACATTCATTCTGATGCGTTCATTCTACGAGAATTACAACATTTCCATTAGAAGGTTTAACGTTTCCAAAGACTGAGGAGAAAGGAAGACAACAGCATTATGGCAAACATCTCAGCTACATTTGTCAGGTGGGCTATCGGTAACGTAAGCTGTCCAAACATTTTACTGCTTTTGATTGTATGCTTGAAACTACTTAGTTACCCCTGTTCAATATCTCTTTACCTTGTATAATAGTGCAGAATTGCAATCCACATCTAAACATTAAAATATCATAGTTTAGAATGTATGTAAGTTTGAAAGATAAAAAACATGTAGAAATTCTAAATGTTTGTTTTGTTGTATTTAACGTCGCACCGACACAATTATAACAAGTCATATGGCAACTTTCCAGCTTTGATGAGGGAGGAAGACTCAAGAAGCCTCTCCGTGCATAACAACCTACCTTCTGTAAACCAGCTGGATGGCTTCCTCACATGAAGAATTCAACGCCCCGAGTGAGGCTCGAGCCCACATTAATTAGTGGCAAATGGTTTGAACAAAAATAAATTTACAAAATTATATGAATGTGAACATATAATAGTAATAATATGTGAAGAGCTATGGACATCAGTCATTTAAATTTGATGAACAGACAGCTAAAAGCTGACAAAAGAAATTAACGAAATATAATAGGTAGCTTTCTCATTCTTTCAACAGCTTTAACATTTAATTCTTTGGAATATGCGGATATTTTATACTTCTGAGATGAAGCCTATCACTTCCTTACTTTAATGAGGATGTTGAAAGTTATTCACAAAATCACCATTCCTTGCACTTATCTTATTGTATTCAGTAAAATAATAAAAGAATGAATTATATTTGAGACGCACTCAGCTCTTTAACAGTTAAAACAGGTGATGAGGCCATAACAAGCAGTTCTTAAAGCCCACCGGGTCATATTCCTGTTAACTCTCTTGTCGCAAAGAAAGTATGCGTATGTGGTTCTTTTAGTTCAGATTATCTTTTTTAGCAAACATATTCCCCTGTGTGGAAGCGAAGAATGCAACGTCATCAGAAGCTTCCTGCATCAAATATTTATATTTTGTTTTTTATTTATCTTTATTTCTCGTAAATACGTCTTAGGCATAAGTGTAAGCGTGGAAGTACATGTACTTTTTTTCGCGTTTTCGGCAAAATGTATATAACATCGAACACTACACATACCATTTGACGTGTATGGCTCTATCTACCTATTTATGTAATACATGTATTAAAACGCTGAGCTGTCAGCAGCGTTATGCTATCATATTTTTCTTCATTTCCTAATATTAAACAGTATTTTACAAAACTTTAACGGGTTAAAGACAAAAAAAATGAGACAAATGCACATTTACAGTTATGAATAGATTTAAAAGCATTGCGCAAGAAATTGAAAACAAATCTCGCACGACCCTTTAGAAGGTATTTTATTACAAACATTTGCATACCTAAAAGGAAAAAAAATAACTCAAATAAAAGCCATTCTAGTTAATGCTCTACTTGCGTGAATTTTTAGGAACAGTTTACAGTTTGAATACAGCCTTCGTTTCCATAACAATGACTCTTTGAGCATTTTGAGATTGCTTTATCATTTTCTCAACAAAATGTAATCCGTCTGTCGAATTCAGCAGACAAAATGCTTTATACTGACAAATAAATATAGTGTAAACATAGACAAAATATAAAAAAAAAAACTGTTGAAAATTGCGCTGTCGGCTAGTTCATGAAAAAGTACTTTTACTTGGCCGGCTGGCATTTTAATTAAACGCAAATGTTTTATCTGTCGAGATACTTCTGCTGTGCAAATAAACCAAACAAATCATTTTATAATAATATAAATAATAACTATTAAAATATAGAATAACATGGTATAAATCAGATATAGTATGGAATATATCAGGTAACTATTACTTATGATTACTTATATGTCGATACGAAATATGATGCATATATAATACATTTTTCATTTGGGAATTTTGCAGCCAATTTATAACATCCATATGTTTCGGTATTGCTGAAATCGAAATACAAGACCAGCTTATAGATATTATTTGTGGGGCATACACATCATAACATCATAATAGTATTTAAAAACAGTTACTGTAAATAAATGCTTACACCATTATAAATCAGAATCACTATAAAGTCTTTCCGATCTAATTTCAAATCTTTATAACTATATTAAAATTCCTTACTTATGTAACATTATCTGTATTAATAAATAGTACATTCTGAAAGAAACTAATCTTCTAAAATTGATCGGAATACCAGTTTCGTCCTTCTTCCCGTCTCAACCATTCGACCAATGAGAAGATATTCTTAACTTTGTAATACATATGCGAAATTTTCTAATACAAATCAAGTATAAATAAGATTGGAATTGAAAATACTCCATAAAAGGAGGTTCCACTAGAATCATAAAGCCTCCCAGGCCAATTTTGTATAAACTGATCTTTAATTCTTTGTTTAATCATACTCAGGATTAGACTTGTATTTCCTATGTCTTAAAATAGCCAAGCCTCATAAAAAAACAGTTGTTATAAAAAGTGTTTCTTTAGTTGGCAAAACCATCTCGGGACAAGTTGTTCAGTTTTGGCACGTTCCCTCTGACCCCACTTACTTTTTTTCTCCCTTAGCGTAAAAATACTGTTAGTTCATGTCGATTTGTCAGACCATCGTATGTCAAAAGATACTACCCGTTCATGTATGGAATTTGCAAGTCGTTTGCTGAGAAAGTTTTGATATGTAGCTCAAAAATAATAGATAAGCTAATTGACAGCCATTTTATGCCTGAAATACTTTTGGAAAATGCTTTAATTTAATGCAAAACGCAAATCATATAAACACACATAAACGCGAAACTGAAAATAAATTCAGTTATCACAATTCGACACAATTTTATGGCTTAATGATGGTGGCTTTACCCCTGAAAACCAGTTTTTTGTTTGTTTTGTTTTTTTAATAGAAATGAACTCATTTTTATTGTTAGTATAAGTCCATACTAGTTCATATTTACTAACTAAACAAGATTTTAAATGTGCAAGGCTTTAGCGACAAAAGTTTGAATGTACAAAGTTTCCAGTTAAATTAGTAAGCGTTATATGTCATTTTGTATACATGGAATTGACAAACACCCTCTAAACCAATTTTGTCCGACGGCCGTTATGTTCAAAAGCATTCCAGTGTATTTAGAATTTTTATCGTCTTCTGCATTGTCATTTAACACAGAATAAAAACAGGATTCAAATGAATAAAATCCCCAGCTTGATTGTAGACATTTTCAGTTTGTTTATGCTAAACCTCACGGATTCGGCATTGGCTTTCGGATAAAATTGTAGCCGTGACGGAATTTCGAGGCATCGGGTCAAGATGGAAGTTGTTTCTGCCAAAAGTTACTCTTTCGTCTTTGTTTCTCATGTTTGAAACTTTCTGTTCTATTGTTTCACTTTCAATCTGCGCAATTTGTTTCCGTTTAACCCTAATCAACTAATATAATCTGTGGTTTTATCTCAACCAATGCCGACGACGCATGACTTCTTCCTACATTTACAGCATTTTGTATATTGCGTTTAAAGTGTTACATATGGGTTTCTGATTTACTATAAAACACCATAGCACATCTGAAATTGTGTAGAAAAATACAATGAACAAACAGTTAAGCGGCCATTTGCTATTTTGTCAAGATATGAAAAAATACCAGTGATATATTTTTGCACTTTATCATGCCTTTAGAACGAAGTATTGTAAATAATATATTAAAATTATAAAACTATCAACTTAGTAATACGTAAAGACATAATTTCATTTATTTTAATAACCGACGCCATGCTTAAAAGGTTACAAAAATACACAAAAATGTTATGAAAAAACTAATGAATATCATTTTTAAAAATACGAGGATGAAACAAGAAAATGATTAAATATCACAAAATGTTTAAATGGCGTTTTAGGTAAGACACGACATCGACGTTAACTTTTTAGTATAATTTTCTATGACGTTTTTCGTGTGTCAGGATACGGGTTATATGACATAGGGAAGTGCCTACGCCTTTAGTATCTTGAACAATGAAATGGGTCCAATCGCTAAGATGACTATGTCTTAGACTAGCTAACGAACGACATAGATTGTCCTTTGTTAAAACGTAAAGCTGGTGAGACCAAATATCTCGTACATAAATTTTCCTCTGGCTACCTTGCCTAAATGGTTCCAATTAAGAGCTAGTTAATTTCAGGGATCAGGCAAAAATCACTTAATGTCTCAATTATCAACCTTCAACTCAAAATCAGCTCAAACTCCTATAGGCTGGAGATACTATTCTCGACTGGTCTTTTTTCCCCGTCAGACAATGTCTTTGTACAAAAACGTACGAGTTCTATTGCATAGATGCTCAGCCTATGTCCTCTTAATTAACTCTACATATGTTTGCCCTGACTCCTGGATGCTCAGCGCCTATATGCTATCACATGTAGCATTCAACTACCATATAGCTATAACCCTAATGCCTTGGCTGTACTTCGCCAATAACGCTGAACCTCGTCTATAAGCTGGAACTCTCCTACTATCTCTGCAGATTACCAAACTCTGGGTCTCTTTCTCAGCTTTCCGATGCTCAGCCTATATTTGCTATTATCTATAGCATTCAACTACTCCTATGCGCTGGCCCTATAGTTCGAAACCTTGTTGAAATTCTGCAACTCTTCTTTAGTCTAATAACTTCCTTATAAAGGTAGGGGAGACCGGGGATAGTTGTTACATTTTTCATATTTTATATTGTATCGGATGAATTATTTAACCGATTTTGTTCAGCTTACTATCTTTGTAAAGCTCATTCATTGCAATTTTCAAATTTGTACTATTAATTCTAAAACGAAGAATATTACTATCCGATAAAGATAATTGTACCATGTTGGTGAAATGTAACAACTTACCCCACCGTTGGGGTAAATTGTTACAGCGTCTGGGGCAAATTGTTACAATAAGCAATTTTACAAAAAATTTACATTTTTACAACACAACAGTAAACATACAATGCTTTCCAATCTGTTTATAATATGTATAACACAGCATTTTCATTTCACAAATGAATCATTTCACCGAGTTGGTAGTAAAGCCTTGGAAGTTAAACAAAACATTGCGAATTTCAAACGTACAGGTCCATACTCTAATTTTTCAGCATTAATGCAAGCCTGAACAATGCTATAGGCCCCTACTATTTACTGAAACTGCTTCTTGTATTTTTTGTATCTGTTTGCATGTATATAGGCAATACAATATGGTTAAATCAAAACATCTCTTCCATTTCTCCATCATATCCACAATGATGACAAATAGGACGATGTTTACATCTGTTTACATTTTCTTTTGTTTTGTTGCTTTCTGTTCTTTAGTTCTGAGCACTTGTTTTGCTCATTTTTAGCAAATTTTCCACAGTTTCATGGTGAATTCTTATTTGACTATGTTAGCACTCTTTTTGGGCGTATCTGTCAGAAGAGCTCTTTTACATTCTTTCGCCATCCAGCAGTCATTCTAAATTGGCATTTCTTATCTGGAGAAAACGCAGGCCTGTTGTAGTTGTTCGCTGCTCTTAGTGCACTATTAGATTTTATTTCATTTCTATTCACACCAATCAGGACAAGATATTTATTTCTCCACTGAATACGACATCTTCATAGACAAATTGCAATAATGTTTGTATCGCCGGAGGAGCTCTGATGATTTAAGAGGTGCCAAGGCAGCTACACAAAGTTGACAATATAAGGTAGCGCTTAATATCGTCAGTTACATTTTGGCCATTTGAAAAAATCTATATAGTAACTTGCATGGTCATTTCACTTCATTTTCAGTAGTATGCGCATGGGGTAGTTGTCATCTCTGCTATTCAATGTAACTACAGCATAGAGCCAACAATGTCCATCCTCATATGCAGCTTCCTAGTTCAATCGGGCATTTACTATAACAAAAGTAGTGTTCTGGTTTCCCTTGTCTCAAACAGGAAGGTCTAATACGGTTGTTCCAGTCTCAAATAAAGGTTCTCTTGTGAATCTTCTCTTTGGGGTCAACTGGTAGTATGTATCAACGTGCCCCGCACTAATTGTAACAACATGCCCCGACCCCACAACACGTGACAATATCTCAGGTAGACAACTCGGAGAAAGCATGTAACCGCTTGAGAATTTACGATTTTTAGCACAATTCCTTGCTTAGTCCAACAACATTTTTAAAGTTTTATATATATTTCAAGTGTGCACATGAACCGAAAATATATGAAAAACTCGAAAATTTACTTACGTGGCCCAAATCTAGCTTTTTGTTCTGTTTTTCAAATAACTGTCACCAAGTTAAACAACGCATACGTAAAAGATGGCGACTTTTAAAACTAACAAACACACATAATCTGTGACTTTATATGATGCGTCATCACTTCAATATTTGCAATGTAACAACCTACCCCATGTAACAACTATCCCCGGTCTCCCCTACTGGGATAAATTATTAATTGAATCATCGATGTGTCTTCTTCTATCGCTGGATACGGAATGATCTCTCTGGTTGGTTGGATTTAACATCGCACCGACACATGATAGGTCATATGGCGACCTTCCAGCTTTTAATGGTGGAGGAAGACCCCAGGTGCCCCTCCGTGCATTATTTCATCACGAGCGGGCACCTGCGTAGAACCACCGACCTTCCGTAAGCCAGCTGGATGGCTTCCTCACATGAAGAATTCAACGCCCTGAGTGAGGCTCGAACCCACATCGATGAGGGGCAAGTGATTTGACGTCAGCGACCTTAACCACTCGGCCACGGAGGTCCCACAATGATCTCTCTGTCATCCATATACCTACTTATACCTTAGCAGACGTGAGCTTTGATTGGTGCTATATATAGAACATGTATCTGACTGGTCCAAATTCGTACATAGTATTTTATAAAGAGTATTTGCTCTAACAAATAGTTGGTTCCCTTCAACTATTGTACATGTATATATATAATGTGTGATGCTAGGATCCTGCTAACATTGTAACCAAATCGTCCATAAATGACCCAAATCCTATAATTGGCAGCAATTCAACAATAATTATAGCAATGATAGCATGAAAAGGGAGTCAAGCACTATCTGTGTTTATGTGTTACGTTATCAATACGTCATATATACAAATTATTCTGACATCGTGAGTTTGTTAATTCTTGCCATTTGGTGTATTTTGTGACTTTTCAAAAATGGGTTGAAGTTGTAAAATTAATAAAGTGATATGATAACATCGTTTGGTTGTGTTGCAATTTTGTTATTTCTTCGGCAATTTATTTTTCCGAGCGTATGCTAATTTTCACGAAAGTAGAAGTACTGATTTTTAAGAAAATGGCAATCCGATATACGAGATTTTGCGATTATTTTTTGCGACGTTGGCAGAATATATGTATTCTTAAAAACGGACTTGTAATTGTCAGGTATTCCATAATAGAGAGAATGGCAAAGAAGAATTCAACTGAGTTACTAGATTCCGAATTTAATTCTAGTTTTTCCTGTGTTTTATAACTACAGAGTTTTGAGTGGCTGCTATGTTTATTCACGTAACCTTTTGGCGAAACGAACGGGTTAAACCAGAGCTGAAAGCCTCCGAATAAACCCCTTAACTTGATCCGATACCGATATGGCTTTCCAAGAATTTTGCCACTGATCACAAACATCCGTGGAAACAGTCACAGTGTATGAACCAAAGGAGTGTGAGAATGAGCGGATAACTTTTTTTCTGTGGAACCCTTGTTTAGAAACCCCAAATAGCATTAGAAGCTCAAGGCCCGATGCTTATCTTTCATTCAGTTTAAAAGTCTTGGAAACGGTAGTTCCAGTGCGTCAAAAGATGTATAAGAGGTAAAGGTATCAGCATGAAAGCCATCTGGTCTTGTCACGTAACGGCGGACTATTTTTCACTTGAGGTATGAGGAGCAAGTTCATATAGGATTTATTTTAAATATTTTTGTAGAAAAAACATGAGAGAGAGTGTGATGTATTTAATGAAGTTGAACTTTTTAAGTATTATTTGAAATAGCTGGTTGCAGAATTTTAATTTGATGTAATTCTTTAATGAACAAATACGACAGGAAAAAGAGAGACTTACTGGGTTTCTTCCAATGGCTTTGTTAAGTACACTACATCTACAGTAAATAAAATATCACCAAGTGTCGTGCTTATACCTCGTTACATCTAAAGTCTTATTCCAAATACCATATTGGACGGGCTACAATATGTCCAGAACACAAGGCGTCCCGCGTCTTGTTTATATAATATTGCTCTGGTAATGATCGGGCTCCATCAAATACAGGATTGCAGTTGAGTACAAACTTCTTATAAGATCATTCCCATTCCATATTTGGGGTATGTTAGAAGTGTACAGGTCGGTTAGGAACCTAAGTTCAAAAGACACAGTGTGGTCAGTTTTAACAAATTTATGCACAAACTTAAATTAATTCATCATAGTTTGATGGGTAAAATCATGAAAGACTTCTTGTTCTGTAGAGTTCTCACCACTTACAAACGAGTTTGTGCCAAAATTTTGAGCTCAGAGGTTTTCTGGATAAAAATTTAGTCTTGGGAAATAAACAAATTTCTGATAACTGTAAAGAGAAACCAAAATAAACTTTGAAATATTTATGATACAGGAAGAAAGAAGATATAAAAGTAAGGATTCAGATAATGTGGAACTGACATCTAGAATGTAAAGAATCTCATACTGTCTGGTATGCAGGCTAGTACATGAGAAAATACATGTATCATAATGTTGTGCTGATCCAAAAGGTTTAGTAACTGTAATTAGTTCTGCAAAAGACTACAACCGTAAAGAATGGCAGCCGGAGCTCCGTGAATGTTGAACTCTCTCTCTCTCTCTCTCTCTCTCTCTTTCTCAGTCAGGACGGATGTCAATACTACGTTTTAAAAGCCATTAAAATAGTCCACTCTGTTTACAACACACTTCGCAAACTTCAACCTATAACTCTGTTTAATATTTTATTTCTCCATCTGTTTTTCCTCCTTTTTTTTTGATGCATTTATCTTTTATCTCTGATATCTTAGATTCTGTAGTTTGCTTAAAACATTTGTCTGCATTCGTATATCTTTTCTTGTTGTTGTATTGTTGTATTAAGGTATTCGACCCCTAATAGTAATGTTTAAAAAATGGCATTTGCTTGGTATATTCTTAAAGTTGACCATGTTTTGCACTGTGTTGCAAATTTTAAACAACTTTTACTGTGCCGTTTTTTTTTGTAAATTTTGTATAATTTATGGCATTTCCTCAAGCTCAAATTCAATGTGATGACCACTATCTAAAACGTTTGCAGAGAATTCATTGCAGCATTAATTTTGATAAAAGAATACCAAAGTCGAATACCTTAAGTGGTAACCGAACGTAATTTTAAATGCATTCTATAAAAATACTTTTGCTATATATGCACTAACAGTTGACGATTGTTTAACTGAACCGTGCCTGTAGATTGCTAATTTAGTAAAATATGAACAAAGTACCTTTGAACTAATGCTTCAATGCTCTTTATTATTACTATTTCTTTGTTTTGTTTGTTTTCTTTTACATAAGTTTAGGGCATAATAAATAAAATTGCAACACATTAGGAATATACCTCCCTAGCAGTGATGATACGTGTCACTGTTTTTTTTTCCCTATAAAAATGCTTGCATCTGTAAAATTGAAAACGAAATTATGATCGTAATGGCGATTAAAGTGAAAAAAACTTCATTTGAAATACTGTTTATTCACAAGAACTTAATGTTTTATTTAGGCATGTTATGCATCATATTGCTTGTGTGCAGTAGTTGTGATTTTATAAATTGTCCGTTGAAAGTATTGTGTTTTTTTTTCTCTTCAGTATTTCACTCACAGTTTAAGGTATTTACATCAAAAGAAAGGTAAATCGTGTTAAAGCGGAATCTCGTTCCACAATAGTTGCTTTTCTTCAGTCAATGAAATGTCAATACGTTAGAGGGCAAAATTAACGCGCATTTGAAAGGAGAAGGACACTTTCGACTTATTAAATAATTTATTTCACTGCCAGTCTTCCATATAGATTGATTTGAAGTTTCTGCGTCTCTGGAACACACAAGGCGTTAGAGAACAAAACCAAATAATTTACTGGTGCAGATGCAGATATGCATCTCACGCCAAAGGAGTGTTTTTGCATGCTCCGGCCAAATGTAAACCATGTTGCAAGAAAATAATGATCACTCGATGCCAGCTGTTCATGGTATGTTTTATATATTCCACGTTCGAACTTGGTGTTTTTCATCTGTTTATAAGCAGAACGGTATGTTTTAACTGCATTCTAGTTTTTAGTACTCAGGTGTTGATAATAATTAGGTAATAAATGTGCGAACAAAAATCGACAATAAATACATAATGTGTTTAAGTAGAGGTTATTGTATACGGGGCACACCTGTGTGGGGTTTTGGTTCGTGCCAGACTCCGGGATCGTATTTCACCGTTTAAAATGTGGGAAAATAGTCAGATGTTCAGCTGCAACTGCATATTGGGATATCCTTTATCCAAATTTTCATCCGAAACATGCAAATAACAATACTTCGCGAATTATTAAAAACATGATTTGAATAATTTAGGTAAAGAAAACACGAATAATGAATACCAAACCTTTATAACTGAGCTACTAAATTTTCCAAAGATATAATGAGAAACCAAAAAGAAACAGTTTTGATAAAGGATCATCTAAATCATCGATGATGTTGCAACGTATTCATTAGGTGGTTTATGCCGCTGAAAATTTATTCCTCAATTTGAATAAAAACCACTGAGCAATTTTAACAAGTACCTAGTAATTTCGCTTGATATAAAGCATAAATTTCGTATTTATGTCGTAACCGAGTCATAAAATACCATTATCGTTATTTGAGGGCCATTATTTCAGCAATTTTTTGAAGCTGAAACATTTTAGTGTCATCCGGAACAAATTGTCGACTTCTTCAAGTCTAAAAAAAGTACTTGTTATGCGCTATAAAAGAGAATCTGTTTAGATATCATATGGATACAAAGTTATGGTTTTATTACAGTCATATATTGTCAAACAGAAAGCGTTTTTTTTTTGCGGACGGAAAGGAACCAGTTATATTCAATAGTACATACTGTACTAAATTTGACATGCATGAGTATTCACTTACCATCTTAGCACGGTTTTTGCGAATAATATTTACACTTTTGAGCAATGTCCTCGTGGGTCTATGCCCCCAACTAGAATAGTTTGTATAAAATATTTCGGGAAAAACTTTATTCTTATCAAATTAGAAGAAAATTCTGCTTTATTGAGGATTGGTAACTAAGATATTGTCATTCCTATATAATTATATGCAGTTACATGACTGGCAACTTCGTGTAACTTTTACGTAGATATTTCAAGTTTAGAATTATACATTTGATACAATATGGCTAAAACTGCTTGTATTTTTTTTTTATCTTTTAAATTATATACCAGTATTATAACCTGCAGAACGAAAATCACATCTAACAGCTGACAAAGGTAAATAAATAAAATAAAATATAATATTATAGAACAAAAGAACTAGAAAACGACAAAGTGGGAGTAATGGACTCAAGACATTTTGTTAAATATGGAGCAAAGAGACCCCGAGTTAATTTGCAGTACAACTCTTCTAATTGTATAGTTCTAACTGTATATAAAACATAACAGGAACTGACAAAAATGATAATTAACTATAGTGAACAAAAATATACATTTACTGTCTGATCGCTGCTTGCACGTTTTCCTAGAATGTATGTTGGCTGGAATACTTTACAATGCTTCATTACCGCCCCGATGAAAACCTGCCAAACACCTGGTCGAACCGTGTGCCATGACTCGAATTAATTTCTCAGATAGCTATTTTATTTTTGTTCGTTATGTGCTTTTTGATTAGTAACAGATTTTGTCTAAGTGAATCATTTGCAGGCGTGAGACTATGTTGAAAAGATAATGTATTCCAGTTTCCGCGAATACCGATAGTTCTTCTAGTTCTGCATTAATTTTAAAGAAGGAAGAATATTCAACCTTAAGAATATATTGATAAATGATATATGTTTTATTACTTTTCAGGGAAAATGCGCCTGAAAAATTACAGAAAATGCTGAGAGCTTAAGACCGCCTAAATATGTGCTGACCACGCATATTCTCTCCGTAGCTGTTAACATAGGAGTCGGGACCGCGCCCTCTCCCAGTCCCCACCACCATCTCCAAGCCCTATTTCTCGCACGATGTAATTCATAACACAAATGATATTGTTACTTCTAACATATATACGGACAACACATGAGTTATTAGAACCTCAAAACAATTAATTTTAACTGCCCCAGGAGAAATAAAACAACAGTAACAAAGACAAGAATTTGTTGAAAACAGATGGTTATTTTTTAACAAAACGTTTCGTCTGTAGCTTAACCGGAAGTCAGTCAATTCAAAGGGCTATGTCTTACGTATGTACGGCATTTTCAAATTGAATTTTTGTCTAAATGTTTCTGATAAAGAAAGATTTTAAGACAAATTACAAGTAAAATTTCATTATGGTAGCATATTTTACTGAGTTTTGAAGCTCAATCAAACCGAGTCTGCTATTATTTTGCTTGATTGCATTCTGTGCTTTCAAATGATCTTCTCACAGATTTTATGAACAATCACAACAACAGTTTTTAAGTGGCGCGTGGCGGCCCGTACTGGGACTCAGTGTTGTTATATGTCTGGTCCTTTGGGATCATGGAATACACTCAATTATACTGTAATAGAATTCCGCTTAAGCCGGTGCTAGGGGGCGTGAGGGGTGTTGCATGTTTCATTACCTCTCATGAACAGACTCAATCAAACCTATTATTTTGCTTGGTTGCATTAAGTGCTTCCAAATGACCTTCTAACAGATTTTATTTCTGACTTTAAGGATGAAAAATTTACACTGTACATTGCAAATGATGAGTTCCATGCTTTACAAACACGATACCCTCTGAATGCAAACGTGCAAAGCGTATTGAAATTTGATTGTAAATATGTCGTCGGCAAAACGTTGCAACACTTCACCGAAAGGTCTCTCTTACAGGCATGTGCATTTATGTAATTATTTTATGTAGTTACCTACACACATACCAAACAAAAAATAAGTAACTGAAACTGTCTTAAAGACATAATATTTGAGCCGTGCCATGAGAAAACCAACGTAGCGGCTTTGCGACCAGCATGGATCCAGACCAGATCCATGCTGTTCGCTAACAGTTTCTCTACTTCCAATAGACTTTGAAAGCGAACAGCATGGATCCTGACCAGACTGCGCGGATGCGCAGGCTGGTCTGGATCCATGCTGGTCGCAAACCCACTATGTTGGTTTTCTCATGACACGGCTCATTTCTGATGTCGTATGTTATAGAAATGCATTTTTGTTCATTAAAATGTACTTGAATCAATGTTTATTTTTCACTTCTAAAAACTTAGACGATGGTATAATTAATTGGTTATGAAGGTAAAAGCCATTGTCAGTGCAATCAAAGAACTTAATTAACTGGAATAATTGCCTAGAAAACGAATGATCATAACTGCATTGTAATTACGTTAATATGGCTTACAAATGTGTTTATTTTTCTACTCAAGTATTGTTAGTGCATGTTTTGTTTGAGCTACAGAAAATAAACAAAATATCAAAATAAAACTTACAGTGATTAACATAACGTCAAATATTATGTTTTTGAAGTGTGTAACTCTTTTAAAAGAAATCAAGACTTCTACGAATACTTGAACTTATACAACTATATGGCTGATGCTTCAAAGTGAGCATTAAGAGTTTTAGGTACCATATGTAAAGTATATGTAAAACACTGAACAAAGCAAAATTTCTATACGACAGCTTTCGGGTTTTGTTTGTTGAGAAACAAACTAATAAACACACTATCTATATAATTTATAATACCTTTTCAAACATTCCATGACTGAAATTTTCGTTAAAAAGAGATAGAAACTTTAATTGTAACATTTTATGAATAATGTCACTTTTCCTCTGAAAGTGTACAAGACATATTGATTTACCTCTTCAGCAATTAGAAATCGACGCATGGTTCTTATTTTCATTCTCCCTAAAATGGTATAACTACATTTTGAATACACTCTTGTGTCTTACACAAAAGAAAAACACATCCTTGAGCATATATGCCAAATGGAGTAAATTTAGGACTTCTTGAATAAAAACGTGCGGGTATTACAGCAAAACATATTTTTGGTGAACACGACCTTTGACAAGCTTCTGCTCGTGCAATTCCATAGACGTACCATGTACCGTCACATTAAAGTACACATTGTTTTAATGCTGGATATGTTTCTAGCTTTAAGTGTTGCGTAAGGGATAACGAAACCTATGATGTATCAATATCTCCTATCTGTGACCTGTGCGGATGGCGTTATTTAACAATTTGTCCCGGGCTTTACTCGTACTAAATATACACGTTTATTTTCAGTATTTTTGTGTACGTAAATTTGAGCGGTAACAAGTTTGTAGATGTTGAAACCGCGTGAAAATAATGTTTGCTACAATTATCTTAACTGACAGTTGACCTGTTAGAAGATTTCTTAACTGAGTGAAACTAGGAGAAACAACCTTAACATTGAGACTAGGAACCAACCATTTTGTTTTCAGAGATCTCCTCTGCTAGTTAGTCATGTATCTTTTTACTGTTTGTGTGTTTTATTTTTTTTTTTACTTTTACATTTGTATTTTTTTTTTTGTAAATGATGATTATGTTAAAATCTAGTGATTATAATGATTCTACAAAATCATTTACATAAAGTGATGAAGATGGTGATGTGATCCGCCTGCTCGCGACGTTTAAGAATAAGGGGAGTTCCAGTTATTAATAAACCCATTCGACAGCATGTTGGGAGGAGTTTGGTTCTCATATAGAGGAGAAATTCTTTAGTCTAGACATTTTGGGTAAAGCCAGTTAACGTTTTTGCAGAAGTACAGACAGAATCTTGACAGTGATAGACCATGGGACAGGACACAAGTACAGGGGTATAATACATCGCAGACGACTCGACATACCACTAAGTTATACTTAAAACTGTTTGGCCCCTAAGAGAAGAAGCAGAGTTTTTTACAACCCCATCCTAACAGTCAAGAGAGAGAGACAGAGAGAGAGAGAGAGAGAGAGAGAGAGAGAGAGAGAGAGAGCGGGGTAGATAGTGGAGAAAGAAATATCAGCTCAGAGATACATGAAGGGCACATTAGCTGCTGATCAACTGAGGAAACAATACTAGAATATGGTAAGAAACTTCCAAATTTCAACTTATAAAGTGCCTGTTCAACAAGAAAATAATACTTGAATAAATAACAATTACTGACTCGGAGCAAAATCTGTATTGATAAAATATTTCTACCAAATCCCATGATTTTCATCAGCTGATTAGTATATAGAGGGAAGTAAGGTCATATGACAATAGGAGAAACATCGTAGTCTTGCGTTTTCTCTTGGCCCCCGTCCCTGTTGAGTTGAGGTGCTTGTTGCTTGATTTCAAAGGCCTCCTTAACTCTCTCTTTGAGATATACATCTTAAGACGTTGGTGTGAACAGGATTGAAGGTATGTCCTGTGTTCGAGCAATGTTCATGTATTACAAAGCTTGATTTAAATGTGTGTTCTTTTATTCTCATTTTATAGCAATTAATCGGTACCGGCACCGATAAAAAGCGTTTGATATCCGCTATGAACATGATCAGACCGTTTTCAGGAATGGTAGATTTGATCTACACCTTACTTTTTGGAATAATGACATTGTCTTTGCCGAATGTTGAAGACAAGATACCCGTACTCTTTGCTGACATCACATCTAACTGGCAGTTGATTTATGGATACATCTATCATAAGTGGAGGAAGGAAACTGCCTACTGTCATTACAGGGCCACTATCGTAATCAGTACCGATACAGCAAGGATGGTCTCCATCCAAAACAGATCCTTTTACTAATGGCATGACGGTTTAACATCGGTCCCGCATAATTATCTAAGCTCGGTGCGATTTTCCGCAAAACTAGGTAAATCGCATGGGTCAGAATAAAGTTTAAATCCAAGACGTTTTTATGTCTTTTTGTCAGGAAATAGCATATTCCGTAGGTACCGGGCAATGATATTCTATATATCTTTACTAGCCAAATCAATTACATTGGGAAATGGACCGACGTAAGCCTTGGTGAACCAGGAAGTAGAAGATGTTAAGATCAAACCATGCCTTACCACCATGAAAATACAAACACAACCACAGTCATTGTTGTTGTATAAAGTAGCAAAGAGAAACGATTGGCTGAGGAGAGCAGTAGGCGAGGCAGTACTTAAGGATATTGAATTGTGAATAAATATATTAACTGCAGTCTAATAATAGTACAGTTTAAAGTAACCAAGACAATGTAATTCTCGAGGGAAACTGAAACATGGAATTGCTTAGTGAGACTGCAGTTAGCATCACTGGCAATGAGCCAGACTGAAATTGCCATGCGGCATAAAGAATTATGTAAACAATTGCAGTAGGTCTCCATTGTCCTGGACTATTTGACAAAAAGATGAAGTTATGCAAGTCAGGCGGAAAGAAGGATTATAATCCTGGTAAAGAAGGAAAATAGATGAGCAAGGTTAGGTAGGATCACGGATAAACTAGTCTGCCTCTGGAAAAAAAATATATACCTAACAGTGCGAAGCTTTAAGGCTTGGAGTTTTGCTGAAGTCGGTTTAAGCTCTTCAGCACTCACATGTACACTCGCCTAATGGTAATTATAATGACACAGGTCTTTTCTGCTTGCCCAAATCAGAAAAGCTACCGACAGAGATACAAGATGCATCGGGAGGTATCAGATGCCTTGAACGGAATGGTAGACAGCCAGAAATAGGAACGGTCCGCAGCTTTGACCCTGATTACAGTAGAAAGAAAGATGGTAAAATACAAATAGCTTCAAAACTTGTGTGAAAATGATTTGGTTTATCATACCATTTTTGTCGTATTACAATCCCTTTGGAGACATGGATGCAATAAGAGTAAGAAGCGAGGACAGAAAATGTAAGGAATTTGATGAAGGACAAAGTTGTTCGTGAATACGGACCTTTCCTGTCTCTGGTTGTCTACCATTCCGTACGCCCTGAACATTTATCACGCAGTCTTCAGCTCATACAGGAAGACAAAACTGGAAGCTATTGGCTGATCAGTCATCAGCTGATTACTAATGTGGGCCAAAACTCCCTCGAAAGTGCCCTGGAGATGAATAACATGGACGACATGAGGTTTACAAAAAAACATTATGTCTACTTTTGCTGTGTCTGAACGCACAATCAAAATAAAAATGCATTAGTCCTTTCGATGCCATATCATTGTTTTCCAAACTATGAAATTGTCAGAAAATGAAAGTCTTCTAAATGGCATTAATTTTAATTATTCCAAAAAAAAAAAGAAAAAAAGAAAACTGTTCACATTTTATTCCTGTTTCGTTACAAGCACATAAGCTATTACCAGCGAACAGCAAAACCGAACTTCTTTGACTACAAGAATGTGTAATATTTATTTTTTTTTACATAGAAAATGTTGAAATTTGCTAATAGGTGCACTGTCTAAGAATTTTCTATCAAAATCAGATGTAACCAAATGGCGTTCTGTAAGGTGTACTGCGGATGTTTGCTTCTAGAATACAGCACTGGAACTGTATGCAAGCATTAGCTGTGTCTACTTCTGTTAGTGAAATCCATGAAGTAAACTCAATTCTCACTCATCCATCAGTGTTTCAAGTTTTCAAAATTCAAGAGCACCTTAAAAATTAAAAGAACGTGAAAGTAGTCTAAAATTAAATACATGTGACGATAAAGATAGCCAACAAATTTAGTTGTTCCTTTTTCCTTATTAATAATCAAATATATTTATTACATACATAAGTATTTCTCAAGCACAGCTGCTTGATAATGCAGTACACAATTTGAAAAACAAAAGAAAGGCGGTGGTCTGACCGGAAAAGAACATATTCACAGAATGCCCCCACCCACACAGAATGCCCCGCCCATACAGAACTGCACACGGAAATAGGGACATATTTATATGTAGATTCATATACATACACAGCGGCTGGGGACTCGTACAGATTAACACAAAAGAATGCTGCAATGATAACTTAAAAGTAACAAACAAGACACAAACATACATGAAAAAGAAACACAAAAGGCCACCGCCTTGGAATGGTCAATGGTAAGCTCGTGTCCTTTTTAGATCTTTAATAATGGTAGTGATTAACATTTTTGCAGATGAATTTTTATCATTAAAATGATGACGATGGTTATGATGATGATGATGGTGATGATGATGATCATTATTATTATTATTATCATCATTATTATTATCATCATTATTATTTTAGTATTGCCCATGATTTTCTATGACAGTTACATGTTCAGTAGAAAAAAAACTCTCTTACACCACACGTCGGCACTTAAGTCCTATAAATCGGTGCGTGTGAGAGAACAAATAGAGATATGACCATTAAATTGTGTTCTTTTGTGCGACAGCAATTCTGAATTAGTCATTTGATCTTACATGAAAATATTGAATCAGGTAGACAAACAAAATTTAGGACCATATAAACTAAAACAAATATTGCTAACACGTCTGGATTAGGGTTTTGTCACAAAACTTGTTAACTGTTCAAATGGTTACAAGCACGATTCGTTTACATTCTTAATCCATTTCCGAAATTTTTTGTTATTTAAGATCTTTAAAAAGTACTTAAAGCGGCAGTATAAAATATTACATGCTTTGACAGCTTAATGTTGACTAGTACCGAAAAGGAAAATTGATATCAACGGTAATTTCCTCTATGTACAAATGGTCTTAAGCATTAACTTTTTTCTTTTAGGGTTTGAATTTAGAGAAAGTTGTAAAAACTTATGCTACATAAGGCCGGACTTTTTGCTTTGCCAAGTGATTGGAGAGAAAGTAAAGAGACGCATTCGGACCTGTGACCTCAGGGTCAGGAGAGCGACGTTTCTACTTGATTTGCTGCACCCAGAAAAAAATCATGTACCGGTGGTGTACATGATAACTAATCGAAGGAAATATATCAAAATAATGGCGATTATTTAACAAGAGATCAGGAGATTTTTAAGAAAAAAAGAAAGATTATTTTTGTTATTAAAGAAAACGTAATCATGACTTTACCAAAACCTGGACAGACAGGATATAATATAGATCTTTCTAAAGGGTGAAAGTCCCTGATTAATTCGCCACGACGGGTCGAAATAGTTTGACTCAAGTAGTGTTTGAACAAACAAAATGTCTATTCAAATTAAATGTAAATATTTTAACTAGAAAGGTGAAAAGAAAATCCAACGCGATCTAACAAACTAATTATCGCGAACACCTGTAGTTTTGATGATTCAATGCCGAAAATAAACGTGTCTGTTCGACGATAAAGAAACTGATTAAAACTTGCCCTGAATATTTGGCTTAACATACTATATCTGTCTAAACCCAATCGGTCATTTGTATAACCTGTTTACATCTGTTAGAATTTAATGAAAATTCTTCATGTTCCACCTATTTCACGTGTTATTTTAAAATACGTAACCAACCACACATAATTGTAATTTTAAAAAGCTTGCTTCAAAGTATTTTTGTAAAACGTCTATGTAGCAAATGGCATAAACTTTTATGTTATTCAGATATAATCTACTAAACGACATACCGACTGCATTCAGACATAATCTACTAAACAACACACCGACTGCATTCAGACATAATCTACTAAGCAACATACCAACTTCATTCAGACAACTTCGTTTAGACATAATGTACTAAACAACATACCGATTACATTCAGACAACTTCATTCAGACATTATCTACTAAACAGTATATCAACTTCATTCAGACATAATCTGCTAAACAGCATGCCGCTTTCATTTAGACAACTTTATTCACACAAAATTCACTAAACAGCATGCCAGCTTCATTCAGACATAATCTACAATACAAAATTCGAACTTCATTCAGACAACTTCATTCAGACATAATCAACTAAACAGCATGTCAACTTCATTCAGACATAATCTACTATACAACATACCAACTTCATTCAGACATAATCAGCTAAACAGCATGCCGATTTCAGTCAGATATAATCTACTAAACAAGATACAAACTTCATGCCGACATAATGTAATAAACAGTTATCAAGACATAATTAAGAACTAGCCAATGACATTACTCTTAACAATTAATTAATGTCATTAAGTATCTCATAGTAAGCATCATCTAACAACAAGGTAGTCTAAGTGTTTCCCAATTTACTAAACAATAAGCTAATATCATTGAAACATATTACGCCTAACTAACAAGTGGCCTTCTATGCCATTTGGAACATATTCTAGTAAACACCCCTGGTTTGTGCCATTTTGGCTTAATTTACAAAACCACTAACCAGCGCAATTCATATAACATCATTAAAATAAACGTCCATCAGAATCTTAAAAGCTGTACAAATGACCTGACTGGACTACCAGTATGTATTCTACCGAGAAACAATCCAGTGCTGGTCGATTCAGTGCCAATGTCATTTAAACATAAGCATCTTCATGCATAACCAAATGCCATCAAGAAATACTTATTTAATTATGACAAAATCTACTGAATAACTAGCCAGTGTCAAAATTCAGACATGCGTAATAAGTTGCAGGTTGCGTCACATATACTCTACTAAAAACTAGCCAATGCAATTAAAACATAATATATCAAACAAAAAAGTTAATGGTCAAGGCCATTGGAGATAAGCTGAATAGCCAATGTCATTCAGACAAAAACTATTAAACTGCCAGCAGTTTCATTTAAATATAATCTAAACAATAGTTTAATGTCATTTAGAAATAATCATCTAAACACCCAGCTAAAGCTTTTCAGACGTAATCTATAAAATAAAAGCCAATGATAGTCTGATGCATTCAACAATGTAGCTGCCAACTGGCATTCAGACGAAAGTGATTATGCATTTGCTAGCTGGCATTAGGACATAACCAGCTATGCAGCTTCCAATTGGCATTCAAACATAACCATCTACGCAGCTGCCAATTGGCATTCATACATAACGAGCTACGTAGCTGCCAATTGGCATTCATACATAACCAGCTACGCAGCTGTTAGTTAGCATTCATACATAACCAGCTACGCAGCTGCCAGTTGACTTTCATACATAACCAGCTATGCAGCTGTCAATTGGCATTCAATCATAACCAGCTACGCAGCTGCCAATTGGCATTTATACATAACCAGCTACACAGCTGCCAGTTGACATTCATTCATAACCAGCTACGCAACTGCCAATTGGCATCCATACATAACCAGCTACGCAGCTGTCAATTGGCATTCATACATAACCAGATACGCAATTGCCATTTGGCAGTCATACATAACCAGCTACACAGCTGCAAGCGGGCATTCATACATAACCAGCTATGCAACTGCCAATTGGCATTCAAACGTAACCAGCCACGCAGCTGCCAATTGGCATTCATACATAACCAGCTACGCAGCTGCCAATTGGCATTCATACATAACCAGCTACGCAGCTGCCAATTGGCATTCATACATAACCAGCTACGCTGCTGTCAGTTAGCATTCATACATAACCAGCTACGCAGTTGCCAGTTGGCATTCATACATAACCAGCTACGCAGCTGCCAATTTGCATCATACATAACCAGCTAGGCAGCTGCCAATTGGCATTCATACATAACCAGCTACGCAGCTGCCAATTGGCATTCATACATAACCAGCATTCATACATAACCAGCTACGCAGCTGCCAATTGACATTCATACATAACCAGCTAAGTAGCTGCCAGTTGACATTCATACATAATCAGCTACGCAGCTGCCAGCTACAATTCAGACATAATAAGCTATTCAGCTGCCAATTGGCATTCAGATAGTCAGCTATGCAGCTTCCAAAATATTATTTTCATTCATACATAACCAGCTACGCAGCTGCCAATTGGCATTCATACATAACCAGCTACGCAGCTGCCAATTGGCATTCATACATAACCAGCTACGCAGCTGCCAATTGGCATTCATACATAACCAGCTACGCAGCTATCAGTTTAACTCTCAGTAAGTCGGGTACGGATAGAGCAAGTTAGTACATTCATGGTTAATTTTCTGGGCAATTATAAGAAAATGCTGGGCTACCAGAAAAAAAATCTGGTAGCCCAGTGGGCTACCAGTAAAATTATAAATTTGTCGGACACTGAGTTAGCATTCATACATAACCAGCTACGCAGTTGCCAGTTGGCATTCATACATAACCAGCTACGCAGCTGCCAAATGGCATCATACATAACCAGCTAGGCAGCTGCCAATTGGCATTCATACATAACCAGCTACGCAGCTGCCAATTGGCATTCATACATAACCAGCATTCATACATAACCAGCTACGCAGCTGCCAATTGGCATTCATACATAACCAGCTAAGTAGCTGCCAACTGACATTCATACATAATCAGCTACGCAGCTGCCAGTTAGCATTCAGACATAATAAGCTATTCAGCTGCCAGTTGGCATTCAGATAGTCACTACACAGCTTCCAAAATATTATTCCGCCATGATAAGCTATGCAGCCGCCAACTGGCATTCAGAAATACTCAGTTATGCAGTTGCACTCTTGGCATTCAGACATAATCTACTACATAAATGACCAGTGTCATTGAGATATATGGCACTAAACACCTAGCCGATGCTCTTCACAAATTACCAGCTATTAGGCTATAAATTAATAGAACCCTATATGTATGTCATTCCGAAGGTATAAAATGTTGAAAAATCAAGTGACAAGATGGCATCAAGCCTAAACGTTTTATAGGGTGTATTCAACCATGAATGCCGCAACTTCCCCACACAAGTCTGAGGTGGAGAGCGAATTTTGGTGAAGGATATCATTAGACTGACTATAACCTCAGATATGTGGATTTGCAGTCGTGTTTTGGGATTGTAAGATAAAAAAATAACTGCTTTTGTATTTAAGTACTGGTTGGGAACCATTTTCCGGACAGGACCAGTTTCCGGACACATGTAATATCCGCTTTATTTCGTTGTTATTCATGTAATTGTTTCATCTAGATCATTTGGATGTTTGTTCTTCATGTCTACAACAAACCACTATTTTATAAGGCTGTATAATGTTTGGGTTTTTGATGATAACTCACCTGCGTTGACAAAACAACTTTCTGTCTTAACGGGGCATGAAGATAGCATTGCGCATGCGCAGTAGTTCACACATGCCGAGATATCAAGTGGAGTAGAAATAATCAAACTACATAATGATTGTCTGCTGATAACATGTTCTACTTTTAATGTCACGCTAAAAGTTATATAAGATGCAGGGATGTCGATTTTTGCACTAATTTTATTCTATATCTATTGGAATTATCAAGAATTCGTATAAGACGAAATTCGAGTTTTTTTATAGTCAACCTCGGTTTGCTTTCGTAGCTGCTATTGAACGGCGAATTATGTTTCATGTGCAATTTTGAAAAGATGAATGACAAAGAAATGTGTAGAACTAGTTTAATTATTTATTTTGATATCAAGTTAAAAACAAAACACCGTCAAAATATTTGTCCGGATACTGGTTTACTTGACGGGAAAAATAACTTATTTTAGTGACCCCATTTGAGGCCCCATGGAACCCATATTTTACGCCACAACGCGATGCTGATTACAACATCGGACGTGGAAGGAGCTGAAGTTTGTGCAGTGTGGGCTTCATTTATGTCAAATATTTTTTTAGGGAATGATGGAGCCGAAATATGAAAATGTGTCCGGAAAATGGTTCCCAACCAGTAACGTGTTAAGGAAAATCTAAATCAATTCAAGTAATAGACTTATATAGCTCTAGAAATTTATGAGTTGAACGCGCGCAAAAAAGATTCATTTTATAAAGCTGGTAATTCTCAATTTCATAAGCAAAGGAATAACCCACAATTACACTTCAGACTGTATTCTGTATAGAATAGCAAGCATGCGTTTAATTAATTCGTGGTGAAGTCAAATGAAATGCAAATTCTTTTCATCAAATTCTTTACAATTTGCCCAAATGTAACCCATTCCCACTAGGGGCCGTGTTTCCAATAACACTAGAGTAATGACGAAACTATTTAACCCCTGCAGTTTCCTATTCAAAATTTCGATTTCTTTTTAATTTGTTTTCTTCAAAGTAGTTTTATTTTATTCAAACTCTTTCAAGCTGGTAATTGAATACGTAATGTGTGAGCAGACCAGCTATACATATTTCAAAAGCACAGTTTTAAATATACAATGTAATACTAAAGATATATACGTCTCTATCTAAGGTGGGCATTGAACAGATGTTGCCTTTAAACGATATTAATATTATTCAAATTCACTTGAATACTTGAATTTGCTGGTTTGTCTACAAGAAAAAATATCCACAATTACCGAAGATCAAATAAATACAGGCAGACTAGTATGACCATTCAAATAGTGTCTTATTTGTTTTTGATATTTTTCAGCTAAATTAGGATTGCCGTGAGGTCATCTTAGCTGGAGAAACATCCATTGTTGCTAAATATTCTCTGTGTTACCGAAAACGGAACATTTGTCCGCGAATGCCATGACGATTTGCCGAAATTAAATTCTTAAAGAAAAAATTCGAACTTAGGTCCCTTGTGCTTTTACGGGCGCTTTTTTCAGACACAGGCTTGGTAGAAACACTACTAGTACTGCATAAATGTAGTCACCAATCAATGTGTTGTCCGTATAATTTTTTCAACAAATGGTTAACTATCCAAATAGTCTTAAATATCTTATAAAACAAATTTGCAGTTTCCCAAAAGGGCATGGGTGTTGCTCTCGCTGACATTCCCTTGGTAGTTCAGATACAATTTGTAAAATATTTGCCGACAAGTTGTTAGCTGTCCGATAGAACATCATACTATCATAACTATTCAACCAGAAAACATACTAGTGGATTGCTGTCCTATAGAATGTTATTTCGTCACAAATGTTACCTGCAGTTGGTTACTCGTATATAGATTTGGCACAATGTCGCGTGACCCCAAACATTCAATGGCGAATGACCAGCTCATAAGCCTTCATAAAGTTTTGACTGGAACGACTAAATTAGACCTTCCTGGTTTTGGTAATGTTGATAAATGTTTTACCTACATATGAGCCGCGCCATGAGAAAACCAACATAGTGGGTTTGCGACCAGCATGGATCCAGACCAGCCTGCGCATCCGCGCAGTCTGGTCAGGATCCATGCTGTTCGCTTTCAAAGCCTATTGGAATTAGAGAAACTGTTAGCGAACAGCATGGATCCTGACCAGACTGCGCGGATGCGCAGGCTGGTCTGGATCCATGCTGGTCGCAAACCCACTATGTTGGTTTTCCCATGGCACGGCTAAATTATGTCTATGTAAGCTATTAGGTTTGTGAAATTCCGTTCTCTAAAATCTTCAAATGTGTGAATCTTAAGAATTATATAAACCTGTACGTTTGGAAAATTCTTTGAAATCTCTTACATATAAAACAAAATTGGTTATATTTGGTTCCTATGACAACCACAAAGATGAAGCCCATTATAAGGAATACAATGTCTAAACTTCTAATCATCAGTTTTTAACAAGATTTACAATAAAGGGAAGCTCATTATTCCATAACTTTTACTGACCGTGGTGGTCCTAGTTGCCTTCCCTGACGGTCCTTCTGAATTAGATGCTGTTGTGTGTGTGTGTGTATGTATGTGTGTGTGTGTGTGTTTTTTAATGAATCGTTTCAATTTTATGATCACTTTTTGGGTTTAGAGGTTTACCCCTTATTGGTAGTCTTTGTCTGAAATTGATGAAGAGTCAGATATTAAATTCCTTTTATTGATCTTTATTGTCGTAGTCACAATAACTGTAATCAATTTTGATTGATATTTTTCGAGATTTATAAGACTTATCTAAGAATGTATTTACGTGTATAGGTTTATTTTCTTTGTAGATTTAACAAATAATGCAAACCTTTGCAGATTTTTATGGATAAAATTTCATATTAAGCGTTATATTCAACCTTATGTTAATGAATATACAACAGAAATGTATCTAAAACACATATCTGAAATCGTTAACTTATTTGATCATTTGGGGAATGGTGTTTTATGCAGAGCGTGGGACCTGTTATTTTACACTTGTTTTCTATTATGGGGTGGTGCTAAGATGGTCCTGAACTCGGGGTGAAAATGGGTACGCAGTCACAACACTAGAACTTACTAGCACTGATTATTTTTATCTTAAAGCCATCCATACTTTGCTTGTTGTATTTTTAATCATTAAATTGAATTTTTAGTATCGTTGACGTTGCTTTATAGTGGCAAGCTAACTATTTTAAAGTCATTGATATTTTAAAGCGTTTCGAGTAATAGCAAAAATGTGGCCATCAGTTGTGTTTTGTTCTTAAATCCTGGTAAATGTGGGTACAAAACCTTTTAGAGCATATTTCGGCGAACATTTTGATCTACCCCTCTGTCTGAACTCGTATCATAAAATCTAACTTTATGTGAGGCGATGTTCATCAAATGTCTCCAGTTTCGTGTCGAACCATTCACTAATTTGTGCGAATAAAAAAGTAACAAATTTTTATACGTTGACATAATTATGCGGTACTGATTAGGTCTAAATGCACGTCACGATGACAAACGCTGCGATTCTCATATTTTTGTATAAAATTTAAATTTTGTAGTCGAGTGTATATAACCAGGTTAGCCTCGAGTTGGCAAGCAATTACTATAATCAGACTGGGGTGAATAAGTCGCAATATAAATGCAAATTTGAATAATTTTATACACCGGCTTCGTGAAAAATAACACTTACGTATTCCGGTAATGAACAAAAAAGCTATATAAACGTTAAATGTGCACTTCGTACCCGGGATAGTGAGGCTTGCGTGTCAACCAGGAGCTTGGATATTGACTTACAAATTTTATACTAAATATGTAAACAATATGTGTATTTTATATCAATGTAGTAAAGTTTTATTACCTCCGTATTACAAACACGCACTTGAAATTCAAATATCAAAGTTTTTTTCTTTATTTGAACATGTCTAAATATTCTATCAAATTTCTAGGATTAAATCCAACCGTTGACGAACGGTTTTATGTTAAAGCGAAACGAGGTTGATTTGAATTCATCTGAATAGCGTTTCACAAACTTAGATTTAAATTGTCTGAACGAAACTATCATTTTTATTCGATGGATTGTCGGTGCGTAGCAACAGTTAACTTAGTGTTAAAAATCTGAGTAGCGCATTATCATTAACTTTCAACGGCTGGATTTGTAGTGAACTTTTTAGCAGATATTTCATTTCATTTGTTTGTGAGCCTGCAACAGGATTTACATTTTATTGTCGCAGACGACATCCAATGATTTTTCCCGCGCTTGTTTTATCTACATCTACATGATAAGTGTTATAACAGGAGAATAATAGAAGAGGGTGCTGTTATTATTGATACAGCTCTAAAATATAATGTGCGATATATGTAGCTAAACTTACAGTGCAATAAACACGTCGTGAATTTTACTCCGACTGGAGTTCTTTAAAGTGTTAGATACTCGACTTATATTTTGTATTATCTTGAATCGAATGATAGCCGACGATTGGGATGATAACCACGAGATGATATTATGAGTTATTATAGATTTCGTCTGGACTGAAATGACTTTTATAACACTGTAAGTAAAATTTAATCTTCTTTTTTCTTTTCACTATCCTAAGATTATGGAATGAGATTTAGCTTTAATAATAGACTGAATATATTGTAGCTCTTTTATGGTACGGCAAAGAACTGATAAAAAAAAAACATGTTATCTTGTATAGGAGGATTTCTACTTCGATTTTTGAATTTCATGCATTGCTGTCACCTTCTAGTGAAATCTTGTATATGTATGTGCGTCAGACTGTCTGTTATTATATGCACGCATTTCAATAAAAATCAAGAAAATTAAACAGGCACAAAATGGAACGCATTAGCAGATACAACCCATCTCCAGTGACAACTCAATTCATTAACTCATTCGCGAAATGCACGTGAAGACACACACATACGCGGGTATTTAGTTATCCGGTATACATTGTATTATTTTATACGTATTTCTAACACGTTTCTGGTTTGAAACTGTTTAGATAGAGTAATGATTTGATGCATCATAAAGATGGTGATAATAATGTTGGTGATGATATCAAACATAAATATAATACATGCGCCATTAAGCTAGGAGAGCCCTGCTGTTTAATGGTCTGTTCCGTTGCGTTGTTAAGCAATCATAAAGGTTGAAATTGTGAGTAAATTACGCCTAACGGCCCAACAAAAGAAGGCCAAGGGTATAATAAAAAAGGAATAGCAAATAAGCAACTTCAGTGACAACTTGCAATGCTGTGTGTTTGATGAAGGCGTTATACCAGTAAAACTGGAGGTTATGGGTCCGAACTCAAATGAAGTCACTATCAATACCACTATCATATGACACAAGTACAGATTTTTCTCATCAAACAGACTGGAAAGCTAAAATTTATAAGTATTTACTATCTAGCTATTGAAGCCCCTTTTTATTGTATCGTTTTTTACTTTTTAATTTGCTAACATTCTATTCCCTATTTTTATTCACACTCTCTCTGTAGTGTTTGTTTACATTTCGTATTCTGTATAGTTTATAACTGTTGATCAATACGAGCTTTATTGACTATGAATGAGCAATAAATAAAACAGCTTTATGTATATTTTATAAAGCAAATGATATTTTCCCAAATTTAAGGTGCCTGCTAATGTTTCATCTTAAAGTGTTACCAAAAATCTGCCAATTACATTTTCTATTTTACGCCCTCTTTAATTGCCAGTTATTTTATTACCCTAACTGCACTTGAAAAAAAAAGTTGTGCGTTTGATTTCCACTACAAGTAATGAAAGGGAATGTGGGTGACAGACAGATTTCATAACATTACTGCCTAAAATGTCTTAAAGAAATGCTCTAAGAGCAAGCAACGGAATGTGGAGAATTGTGAAAAAAAAAATCATGTATTCTTTCGTTAAAACAAAATTACAAGATCGAGGGAAGAAAAAAAATTCAATGGGGTTTGTCATGTTTTCAATGTGTGTGTCTTCATTTCATTTCAGGATACCAAAAATGACTAACCAAAAAAAAAAGAATGTTGTTGCATATCATTAATGTGCCGCAAAAGATTATCATGTATTACGATGTAACTTCTACAAAATTTCAATTTCAGTTCCACTAGAATATATACAAAATGTATACATATATATCAAAAATTAAATACAGTTAAGAACATTTTTAACTCGTATCATTCGAACCTACAGACTAATTTCCCTATTATTGATAAACTTTTGCTTCCCAAATATTTGTAAAACACAGGGTTATGATATTGCCAGTAATTTCAAATAAAATGGGCACTTTTTAAGTCCGTGTGTTTTAAGTCCACTGTGCCCGTGATATCATATTATCAGTGAAATGTTAATGAACAATATATATATATATATATATATATATATATATATATATATATATTCTTTAAAAATGTTTGTATAACCATGTGTTCATTATATACTATTTTTGATTAAGTGTGGTTGACGGTTCTGTTTAAAGTTTGACTCGGTTATGCTCACAAGATTTTCTGCAAAGCCTAAAATAATGCCTTCGGAGACAATGTTGCTTTGAAAAAATATGATTTAATATAGTTCTTCGTTTTAAAAACAATATTTGTTTCAAACGTGCAGAACTACCTTAAAACATTCACTTAAATTGAATCATAAGTTGAACAAAGCCACCTCCTCGTATTGAAATTGTGTTGGCAATCAAATTTAATAGCATACATATTTCCTGATAATCTTCAGCAGTTTTCAGAACAGTTCAATTCTGTTCACATTTTCTTTAAACCTTTTTGATATTAAAATTATGTAGTTCAGACAATTAGCAGTCATTCAGAGTGTATTAGACCTAATATATGTGACCATCGATCTTAACTCGACTTCCCTTTTATACAGGGGATGAAACTCTGTCATAAACTATAAACGTAAGTTACTTTAATAACGAAATGCTTCGGCATTTTAGATGGCACATGTGGTTTATTAATTAAACATGGAGCAAGAACATAAACTCGGAAACATATAATTTATCTATTCTATCTTGGAAACGGCGCGTACAAAGCGGACATCTGTGAATATAAAAACACATAATAAATGTGTCTTAGAGTGCTAGAGCTGAATTATCTCGACCATTATCGAACATTTATTTTTTGTTGTTGCAAATTATGGAACGCATAAAAACATTTATTTTTCCTCATGAGTTTGCCGTATAAAAACTATGTGGTGTGGTAGTAGTAACAACAAAATATGTAGATCTAATGGTTTGTATATGAGAAATGAATTTAAAATAAAGTAACAAACATTAAATAAAAAGATGCAACCTAATACAGAGTTTAGTGGTTCAAAGAAGCGCAAATGCAGTTGTGCCTAACGTATCTAGAATCACAAGAGACAGAAAAATACAACTTAGCACTTGTACACTATACGTGGCAAGAAATACGAATTATGTATAGAACCAGAAATGGCATAAAAATACGATTTATTAATGGTACTATAACTAAACTGAAAAAATACGAAGTGTATATAGCCGCAAATGTCACAAAAATACGACTTATCAACGGAACTATTTATAATCACGTGACAAGAACGAATTATCCATAAAACAAATACGCCAACTAATCAACAGCTCCACACGTAACACGTGAACTGTACTTGATACAAACTGAAAATATGAAATGTCTATAGACCTATTCGTGACGAAAGAAAACCGACTAATTAAGAAAACTGTAGTGACAAGAACTAAAAATAAATACGCATTTAGTGACACAAACATACGACGAATCAGCAGAACTAAGTACGAATATCTGTTTAAATAAGTACGAATATCTATAATACATACGAATATCTATAATACATACGAATATCTATAATACATACGACATACGAATATCTATAATACATACAAATATCTATAATACATACAAATATCTATAGAACTTAAAGTGAAATCAAAATTCGACTAATCAAGAGGAATGTTGGGGAAATATAAATTATGGATCTTCGCTCTAATCCATTGTAAGTAAAATACCAAAGGCGCACGCTCGATTTTTTTTAATATTCCATATAAATGCAGTATTCCCAATTTTGCAAGAGTGAATGACCATGATGACTAGAGTATTAATTCGTTTTCGGAGTGTAGGCTTCAATTAATTTGTACATTTATCCAGTCAAACAGCGCGTGCAAATACATGTATTTAGCATGAGTACATGGCGCATATATATTTCATTTATTTAGATATTTATTGATCGATTTTCACGCAAATCTCCAAATGTTATAAAAGTTGGTATCGCCTCATGCTTCCACTTCATTATTTTCTGATTGGTTTAAAGGAGGTATTTGGTTTATAATTTTTATTTCGTAAAAATCATCAGAATAGACTTGCGCTACTACTGTATATGGCTAGTTTTGATGCTTAAAATGCTGTATCACCGTTAAACTTTGAATTTACCGCATCCGAGCGAAATAAAGACTGAACTGGCGCCAAACAGCACGCAAGGTTCTGACTTCACATCCTAATAACATGGAAATGAAACTATGGTACATGGAATCTTAATCCTTATATCCTCAAGAATCTTCCAGCTAAAGTGTCCCGAAAATTGTAAAAACGATCGTTTTATTGACTCTTTTCCAAATTTGGCAAATAATGACTATTTCCATAATAGAAGCATCTGCCTCTAAAAAATTGATAATTTATGACTCATTGACAAGCAAATCTTTCGAGACCTGTTAATATTTCTTCTCCTAATATGAAGAAATTGCCTGTTCTCGGTTTCTGGAGAATGTTATTCCATCAAATTCATAAAGCTATAAAATTACGTTATGAGCAGTTACGGAAACCAATTTACAGAATAATAAGTTGGAGTTAAAATTCACGAATAAAAGCAATTCTCTTGAAATGAATAAAATACAAATTGAAAATACCATATGCGTGCAAAGACATTAACAAATAGCTTCTGGTATGTTATAAGGAATAGATAAAAAAAATGCTTCTAAGATCTGAGGCCCGTCATTTGCATGGTTGTAAATGATTTAAATTTTTTTTGTTTTATTGGTGTGGGGTTAGGTCTCACCAGGAGCTAATGCCATTCATAGATTATATAAATCGCCGGCCCATAGTTCGTGCTATATGACTTGTCTCTATTCAGCACATGTTTACTGGGCTTATAAGTCAAAACGTGAAAAATAATTTCTGGATTTATGTAATAAACACTGATTGAATGGCTTTCCTTGTTCGAACCTCGGTTCAACAGACTGAACTGTTGAACTGCAAGCATTCAATATTAACAGGTCGAGAAATAAGCGGAAATATTGCCCGACATTAAGAGAACGAGTGTATATTTCTTGATGCAATGTTAATAATCTTTTTATTACATGCATATCTACATATGAATATTTATTAATATTATGAATTTGTTCAATAGTCTGAATAAAATTGACAATAGTAACCAAAATAAAATAGTGCAACGACACACAACAAAATGACGTCACGCATCCATTATGAAATTCAGACGTCAGTAACTTAACGGAGAACAAAAATGAGTGTGTAATAAGTGTATAATATGAACTTATCTTCAGGGTGTAAATCTCCACTTTCTGGGCATTATTTTTATATTCATGGATAAACACCGTTATTAAACTGGGTTTAAGTCACTTTAACGGCAGCATTTCTGTATACCCTGTTGCAAAGGCAAGTATGTACTGTAGGTTCGCTCTCTTTTTTTTTTAAAGAAAAAAATATCTCCATTAAAAATATCAGATTATATTATGTAACGTTTGGTTCTAAATTTAAACCGATTTATTCACGTTAGGTGTATGTACTGGCCATGTACATCAACGTAGAATTCAGCAAAATGCTTAAAACTTTGGTACCAAACATGATATAATTTGATTAAAAAAGAGATTTTTTAAGAGTTGCGCACTTCCATTTAAAACAGACTATAGATATAACGGTCAATTATTATTTCGAAGGTTGTAGGACACAATTATGATTCATATACATTATAATTTTATTTGCAAATCAAATAAATAATTTTGTAATATTTTGAACTATTAAGGATGACACAGGTTATCATGTAAGATACGGAATCTTGATGGTGCGGGTCCTGCAATGTGGATTAACAACATTTGTAGGGAAAGAACTAGATTAAATACTCATTGAAGATTACGCTCGTTCCCACACATTTTTTCACCTTTTAGTATTTTTTCTAAATTTATAAAATTTATAAAATTGTGTGCATGGAACGCCGCACAATTCTGGACTTAAAAGGGATGTCAGCTGGCTTTTGTAGATAACTTGTTTCCGGCAACCCTAATTTCTAGTAATTCAAGGGCGAGTAGGGAACCTGAAGCTCCACTGTTAGAATGCTTTCCTGGCTTATTATATACGCAGAAAACATACGAAGTTTTTAATATTGAAATGTCATTAGAGAACATATATCACAGAAGGATGTAAAAAACTTGCTCTTTGGGTAATGAAATGTATGTTTTGGGATAATGTCACGATAACCTGCACCCTGAGGCTGGGCCTCAACAAATGTTTGAAAGTGACGTTGAATTCGCCACCTTTTTTTCCATTTTGACAGTAATGCGAAAACAATACCAATTTGTACGAAAATAACACATCTTAGCCTCATAACTTTCGCTCACATATGATTACCATCAGACATAATTCATTTTTCATATGGGAATCTTCTCGTGCGATGTTCACGAGCAGATATTTTGTTATTCCCCACGGGTCGACCCTATGGTCTATCAATCATAAGAAAACGGAGATGAGTTTCGCAGCCTTCCAAACCGACAAGAAAACTTTGAAGACTCTCGTGCCAGGCTTGTATTGAAACATGATCACAGGACGTTAGAAACCTTCAAACAAGACAACATCAGGATAATTTATAAAAGTTATGTGATTTTCATGATTCATGGTCCCTGTTTGCATCTCGCCGGTGAATAGATTTATTGTTATGTGTAGGCCTATATATGTCAATTCCAAGGTAATGAGTTTTTCATTTTCGTTTGCTCAAATTGGTTGCGTAAAGTAGTTTAAGTTTATTATAGGTCATTTTGGTACAAGAATGTTAGTTAAATTGTTTATTTGTGTAGAATGACAGCTTAAAATTGTACACCCGCTGCAAGTAAATGCTGTTAATAACATGCGAGCTGTCACGTCAAAAAGTACCATCTCTTAGACAAAACGTCGTTAAAATATAATTGTCATTCAATGAGTTAAGTTTTACACTTTTATTGAAAAAGGAACTTGAATTACGTAGGCTATAAGGATTCATTTTATTCACTTTATTACACAGAAAAAAAGATCTTTTATTTTTGAATTCTGTATTTCGATTGTCCTTATATGCTTGTAGGAATTCTTTATATAAAATGAGGCTTGTAAAACAGTCTAACCTGCGTTGTATTGGAGTATATTTGTAAAATATGACACTTTCAGTCTTGAAGGCTAATATATAACTAGACGTTGCCTGTGCATGCTTCAAAGCTATCGTGTTGCAAACGGAGTTACTTCCCTTCTCGCCACTCCGCCATTTGCAACGTCATATACAGACGACATGTTTATTTACGGTAGATGTGAATAAGGAACGAAATACAAAGGTTCTGAGTTAAGACCAGTCTAAAAGATTGAATCTAAATTATTTAGAACCACATAGCTTGCGTACCATAATGCTCAGTTTGTCTTATCTGTAAGTAGAAAAATCTAATGTAGATCTACGCTGGATGGGCATCAGACATTAGTTTTTCATTTGCTCAAATTGGTTGCGTAAAGTAGCTCTAGTTTAAGTTTACTATACAGTAGGTTTTTTTGGTACAATTGTATGTTTGTTAAATTGTTTATTTGTGCAGAATGACAGGTTAAAATTGTACACCCGCTGCAAGTAAAATTTAGGGCTGTAACGAGTATCCGAGTACTCGGATATCCACAAGTTTGACCAAAAGTTCGAGTACGGATATTCGTCATTGTCAAGATCGTTGGATCGCGATCTTTTTCATTAATACATGCAATATGTATAATTCTATCAATAAAACTGAATTAAAGCCACATTAAACGTCTTTAATGAATTTTCTTGCACATCTAAGACGGTTACGCGTTGTCAGATTCTAAACCGGATGTAAACAAATGTCTTAGGTAGAGTTAGAATCGGTCTTATATTCGAACTAAAATTACTATGAAATCTGTCAAAACAGTGAATAAACATTTATCATTTAAGTAATTAAATTCAATAAAAAGTTAGATACGAAATCCCTGTTCAAAAAAAATAAAATTTTCTCATAAAAAAATACGGAACTGTTACTAAATAGTGTGATATTAATGACCGACGTCATATCGTTATCTGCAAGAATGGCCGAACATTACAAAAGTCCACCCGTGAAACCTGACTTTAATTAATGAGAAAAACATTAAACATAGGTCAAAACTATTAAACTGAGCACCATGAGAACTGCAAATTTAGATTCCATAAAGAAAAAAGTACAAAAATAACAGGCTTGCATTTTTGTATCATTATAAGTTGTTGCTGATGATCCGTGGTTCGATCTGTGAATCGTAAGCCCCGACTCGCGGATCGGATCGGATCGCCACTTGTCTGACGATCCACAGCCCTAGTAAAATTAAATGCTGATAACATGTGAGCTGACATGTCAAAAAGTGCCATCTGTGGCAACGTTAAATGTCGCAACGCCGCTAAATGTCGCAACTACCGTTAAATGTCGCAAGATTGACGTTAAATGTCGCAACCACCGCTAAATGTCGCAAAATCGTCTGCCGCTAAATGTCGCACCTCTAACGTTAAATGTCGCAAAAATTTTCCCATCGTTATATGTCGCAACACCAACGCTAAATGTCGCACAGCAAAATAAGGTAAGTTAAACAGTCTTTACAACTTAGAGATAAGACTGGGTAATGCATGCTTGATTTGGGGAGGGCTGAATTGACCTTTCACTCTAATCTGCACGTTTGCTTTTCAGTGGTTCCGCACCATACATACGTTATATATTTCATATCTAACGGCTTGAGCACTACCGCAGTACCAGATTTATTTCAGGTCTGAACTATGTAATTCTATGGAGTCCTGTTTAGCTCATGAGACATTAAGCTCGCGCTCCGTATTGTCGCGCGTTGTATCGCATGTCTTTAGTCGACCTGAATTCCGTTACATAACAGGCCGGGGGCCAGAAATTGTTGATGGAGGATGGGAGGTAGGGAGTGGGGGCGGGGGCACCAGTATAAAACAAAAGCGTCACCGGCGACGTGCGGTAGGGTTCCTCTGTCCGTATTTGTGGGAAAGTTTTTTATATACCGGTATGAAATGTTGGCCTGTGGTGCATTTTTGTTTATTTTTAGGTAAGTACTATAGGGGCACTTCCCTTATTTTAGGTGGTTAGGGTCTTTTCTCCATTGACAATTTTGAAATACAAGTATGGAATGCTGGACTTTTATTGCAGGTTTTGTTCAAAATTTCGGTGTATGGGAGGGGTTATCCCTGTCATTTTCGAGGGCTCAGGGTCTCTCCCCGGGAAAGTTCGAAAACCAGGTATAAAATGGTTGCCTTTAGTGCATTGTTTTTCTTAATTTTAAGGTACTCGAGGGGTACTCCCCCCATTTTAAGGGGTCAAGGGTTCTTCCCCCTGAGGAACTTTGAAATATAAGTATAAAATGTTCGCCTCTGTGGCGTTTTGGGTCTACATTTTGAGAAAATATTATTTCCAAAATAGTTGGGTGCAACTTTGATGAGTATAAGTCACTAGTAAGCCAACAAGGGTGGGGTTTGGGGTTGGGGGAATCGGCTCGGGCAACAATCCAGGCCTGTACACAACAGGATGTTCAACTACGCGACACGAAGACTGTGTTTTGTACCAGCTGTAGAAAACGAAGATTTTCTATTAATCAGCCATGGGTTCTATTTCTTTGTTTGGAGGTTTACATTTAAAGTCATAAAGTAACTATTAAGCGGAGAAAGATCCTATGTGGCCCTCTGTACATTCTTTCAGGTAAAGCGGAAATTTTGTATTATTTTACTTTTAGTCTCTTAAAATTGTCTGGTTTAGTCTCATTCCCCTCATTATCCTACTTTTCCGCCTACCCACACATAACCACCCCCCCCTCTCTCTCTCCCCCCCCCCCCCCCCCCCCACTCTTGAAAAATGTAAATATTTATATTTTTTATTAATTTGTTAATTGTCTTGGTACTGTGTGTTTGTGTCTTAGATGTCTGTGTCGTTATTCACCCCGTTCCACACCCATACCCAACCCCCACAAACATACAACACTATTACTAAATCGTATTTAGTTAGAAGAAACCTCAGAATATTTCTGTCCTAAAACACTGGCCCTATTACAAAATAATTTCACAAATATTTTTCTTGCGTGACTGTTCACGCAAGGTGTGGAACTCAGGTGAGCGATCTAGGACCAACAAGGCCCTCTTGTTGCTATACGTAACAGCACTTATCATTAAGATAATTATTTGTATTACATAAACCTGTTAATTTTTCTTCCCTCAAAAAAGTAAATATACACAAGGAAATTGATAGCATAGTGTCAAATAGGAAGTGCGACATTTAGCGTTGGTGTTGCGACATATAACAGTGGGCAAATTTTTGCGACATTTAACTTTAAAGGTGTGACATTTAGCGGCAGACGATTTTGCGACATTTAGCGCTGGTTGCGACATTTAACGTCAACCTTGCGACATTTAACGGTGGTTGCGACATTTAGCGGCGTTGCGACATTTAACGTTGCCACACCATCTCTTGGATAAAACGTCGTTCAAATATAATTGTCATTTAATGGGTTAAGTTTTACCCTTTTACTGAAAAAGGAACGTGAATTACGCATAAGGATTTATTTTATTACGTAGAAAAAAAAATATCGTTTTTTTTTTTAATTCTGTATCCAGGATATTTCGATTGTCCTTAATATGCTTGTAGGAATTCTTTATATAAAATGAGGCTTGTAAAACAATCTAACCTGCGTTTTGTTGGAATATATTTGTAAAATATTACACTTTCAATCTTGAAAGCTAATATATAACTAGACGTTGCCTGTGCATGCTTCAAGTGTTGCAAACGGAGTTACTTCCCTTCTCGCCACTCCGCCATTTGCAACGTCATGTACAGACAACAATCGCATGCTTATTTACGGTAGATGTGAGTAAGGTCATTGGGCATCAGACAAAGTTGCCACTCAAGTGTCTCCCTTTAGTGTTTGCTCTTTGAATAGGCTATTGACTAACTCAGGAAGGTTTCAAGTGATCTTTGTACTCTACACTGTGCGAAATTCTCCGACATTTTATCCTGAATATGTGACCACAGACACTTAGGGTCTGGAACCAATCTGACTGAAGTACTTGATCTTCTAAACGAAGATCTGAGAACGACCCATTCACATACGTCTTGAACTCACGGTCTTCTGTATATTTTGGATTTCCAGCATTGCTATTTTTTTTTAACCAATGAGACGACTTGTTAGAATGTCAAAGAGTAAGAAAAATGTGCAGTTTTTCCCGGGGCTCGAACTCGGGACCCCTCGATTACTAAGCAAGTGGCCTACTGGACTGAGCTAACCGGCTATCTGACTTTTCCGACAAAGAATTCTAAATATCAAAAGACAAGGCTACAGGTAATTTGCAAAATTTTGTAAGTTAAGCTTGATTGGCTAGCAAAAGGGTCGTCAGAACGGGGCTATGAATAGGTCGTTCTCAGGTCCTATGTAGCGTAATAGGAGATGTACTTTAGTCAGATTGGACCTGGAACCTCCACCCCCTCCAGCCCAAACTACTACGCACCTGTACATTTTTATTCATGTATTTTTAAGCTAGTGGGAGATTATATATTTCATAAAATTAGTTCAAATAAATCTAACCTTGTTTGTGTGATTAGAGTCTGGGTCTGGATATATACAATGACGATGATTAAAAATATACAGGTGCGTAGCAGTTTGGGCTGGAGGGGGTGGAGGTTCCAGACCCCAAGTGTCTGTGTATGTGACAATAGTCAATACACATTATACAGTACAGGCTGTGTTTGAAGGGTAATTTACTGCATCATGATTCAAGCTTTCGAGTAGTTTGATCCACAGGAATCATATGGGTATCAAATTCTTTTTATGCTCCCACATTTCTTTGGGGGCATATAGCGTTGTTGCTGTCCGTATACATACATCCAGAATTTTTGTGTGTCTAACTTCTCCCACACTAGATCTATTAGCCTGATTTGCTTCAATCTTCACAAATGAACAAGTTTGATGTGCAGATGACCATACAGGAATGCTGTGACTATTTTTACCTCAGTTATGGCTCTTTGATAGAATATAGAGAAAAATCTGGTGTGTCAAACACTATTGAAAGTATGTGCTTGAAAGTTTCACAGATCAATGACCTTGATGTAAATGCCATAAATAATGAACTTTTTTTCTATGGTTATTTTTTTCTAGAATTATGGCCCTTTCTTAATTTTACAAAATATGCCATAGTCATATAGTGAAGAAATTTGGTGTGTTCAACTTCTCATACACCAAAGTCCTTTTAAAGGAATGGATTTAAAGTTGCACAGATGCAAAACCTTGACTGAATTTTACCATATCAAGGAGGTGCAAGCAGTATGTGTGTGTGTGGGGGGGGGGGGGGGGGGGGGGGGGTGGTGTGTGGGGGGGGGGGGGGGGGGGGGGGGGGGGGGGGGGGGGGGGGGGGGGGGGGGGGGGGGGGGGGGGGGGGGGGGGGGGGGGGGGGGGGGGCACTGTGTCCTATGGACACAGTTCGATTTTTATTATGAATACAAAATATAAAATTTCTTCCTATATTTTATTTTCTGCTTCTGTTATCTCAGATATTTGTTATAGGTATATGCATATTGGATTAGCATTTATAAAAAGAAGTATTAGGAATCCATTGTTTTTATTTGTAATATTTTTATATGGCTCTGAATCGATGTATTAGTTCATGTGCATCACCAAAAGTACTGCTTTTCTAACCGCTTTGCGACCAGCATGGATACAGACCAGCCTGCGCATCCGCGCAGTCTGGTCAGGATCCATGCTGTTCGCTTTCAGACCGTATTACAATTAGAGAAACCGTTAGCGAACAGCAAGGATCCTGACCAGACTGCGCGGATGCGCAGGCTGGTCTGGATCCATGCTGGTCGCAAAGCCATTATGTTGGTTTTCCCATGGCGTGGCTCATCTATGTATGTTTTAACATAAAATTAAAAGCACTGTGGTATTATTACCACTCATATTCAAGTTAAAATATTGCATACAAAATTTTCTTGAACGTTCTGTAAACCAGAATTTTATACAGAGAAAAAAGTTTTGGTGACCCTCAGTCTTGCAAAATAAACTGCAGAAAGTCATAAAACCTCATGCTATGGATTTGAGATCTGTCAATTTATAAAGTATTGCAACAAAAAGCAGCGTTTTAGCAGACATATTAATCTTCCATAAGGCTGAAAATTTATGTTAAACACATATAGTTATATAATGCAGCTGTCCAAATAGAGAATATATGCATTATTATATGGTTTTCAAGATTGCACTTGTACAGTACAATAATTGGTCCTTTGAATATAGTATGAGGAACTAAGATTCTTTAAAAAAATCTGTGCAGTGCTTAAAAATGATTTTCTCAAAAATCCCTACGCACAGCCAAAGTTGTTTGTTTCGCATGTATAGAACTGTTTTCTTTATTTCCCATAATGCAAGTGTTAAGTGTAAATATGATATACACTACCATATCATTTTTTACTGAGTTCGTAAGTAGCCTTCCGTGGATTTATGTAGTTTCAACGGAAGGGTAGACTGCTGTCGTTAGCCAAATCTTCTTATATATTATAATACTGGCCAGTTTTAGAGGGTCAAACCCAGTATCAACCACTTGTTTTCAGTCTAACCATTGACCCTTCACAGAAATACAGGGATGGGGATCACCACGAAACCACCTTTAAACCGAAGAAAACGTTAGAGTATAGTGGTTACTTGTCATTCCTCGAAAATATTAGGGGTCATTAAGGGCATACATTTTTTTCCTTCAGTGTCTTGCTTTTTTATTTGTCTGGATCATTCCCATTGTTTAAATGCTGGCAACTGAAAACTACCCTGCAAAGTTCAATATTAAGCCTTTGGCATTTAGACTGGAATTATCTAAAAACGTCAAATTTGACACGAAAATGTGTATTGCAAACATAGATGATTGATCATGTACAGACTTAGATTGCAAATCAACATCTCTCGTCACCCAGATACAACTGAAATACCAGGAGCAACAAATTGGTTTCATTTTCAACGTTTTCATTTCACTAGAGAGCTGAATCCTGCGAGAACTGGTAGACTTCCGTCGCCTCTATAGCTCTTATGTAAATATAATTCGTCAATGTGAATGATAGAAAAACACCGTGCTGGCACTTTCATTGTTTTTTCGACACATATTTCAACACTTACGTTCACCATTTTTTTCTCTATATTCTGGGTGAAATTTACGAGTATTTCTGTTAGGCAGTGGTTTCAGATTCCGTTCATAATACTAAACCTGTTATTGATTCACTCTGTTATAAGTAAGTGGTATGACATTTGTGATCAACAGTACAGTCCTGTAAGTACCGGTAGTGCCATAAAGAAAACTGATTTGATACATTCAAATCAGAGTGTCCGAAATAAATGTGGTCAGTCTGATGTTTGATATGAACAAAAATTTTAATTCAAATACTGCTAGATATCAACAGTGGATATTTTTCAATTGTGATATTTGTAATCTGATTGTCCAGTCAAGAAAGAATTTTCAGACGTAGGTGTAAAATTGACAAAGATATTCTGACTAAACAATTCACAGTAGCACTGGTAAGATAGCACTTCAATTTCCCTGAATTTGGAAGTCTGAAAATTAAACGTGAAATTTTAAATTTTAAGACATTTTTTATCTCCTTTCTGTCTACAGATTGACCAGAATTTGTTATCTGTATAAAAGTGTTGTCTGGCGCGGATGGGACAGTGAGAAAATGGCATTGCTTTTAAGAAAAATAAGCATCATTTTATAAAATTAAATATTGCCCTTTAAAGGAGGCAAAACGAACGTTTACAAAATCCAGTTAAACTTACAGTTCTACTCAAGGCAAAAAGAAAGTATGCTGCCGGTTAAATATGTATTAAAGTTATAATTGCAAACGCGTAGTTACGCTGAACTACTAATCATTTGGGATAACTTGTCAGTTGAGCAGGTCGATTATATATACGTTTATTATTTCATATTCGGGAAGAAATTGATTATTAAGACATATTTACATTTTATTTACTTACAGATCATTGTTAGACCGATAGCCGTGTTCCCCAAAAATAATATAAAAGATAACGATGCAACGGGTAGACAGAAAGCAAATGAAATTAATAGTTTTGGCTATTCATTAATTTCCACAAATTATGTGAATTTGCTTCAAAAAAAGGAAACAAAATTATCTAGTCGGTTGCTAGATTAGAGATCTAACTGGCTTAAAATCATCATCGGCTGATTATCATCGTCATCACCATCACCAGACAACCAAGAGTAGAAAAAATAAAGACCATCCTATATTAGGCATATAAACCTTGTTCCTCCTAAATGCTTGCGTCTCGTACTACATAACGATACAAAATGTATGGAAACAAATGTAACAAAAAAAAAAAATAATCTTATATTTACATTATTTTACATGTGCGTGTGTGTATCTATATATTTCAAGAAAATGTATCAAAAGGCAACATAAACTTGCTCCAGTATTGTTATTAAAGACGAGACATAACTCGTGCCATTTGCAACTTGTATTTTTCATACTTAGTCTGCCGACGTCATAACACAGTAAGAAATTTGCGAATGCTTTCTAATCCCATTAAAGGAAAAGCATAAATTTCAATTTCGTAAATAGAAAATACGGCTTCTTAGAAAATTCTGAAATTAAGGAGTGGGTTAATTTGTATCCTTACTCAAATTTCCAGCTGTGTTCTGGTGTTCAATTTAAAATACTGTCAGAAAAATATTCCTGAATCACTGGTTTTGGATTTGGTAGGAAATCCATGCTCTCGAAGGAATTAAATACGTCACATAAATCAAGCCCTAGCTTTTTGTTGAGCAATTGCAAAGAATATTTTATTGACAGCATCGAAAAGTGTATTTAAAGATTCCAGTCTTTTATTTCTTGGTGCGTTCTTCAGAAATCGTTCTTAAGTTGCTCCTTAACCGTGAGATTATTATCACATTGTGACATAAAGCAAACTTCTTCCTCTTTTATACTAATTTGGAAATTGAGTTTGGCCAATTATATAGAAGGTATCTGTAAAGAAAGTACATGCATGCGTGCGTCATATTTCCCGTCCTCTCCATAACTGTTATAACTGTCAAGGGAATTTAATATATAACTTACCACTATGAGGCAAAAATGCACAGGATGAATACCAGTAGTACAAAAGTCAAGGTCACACTAGGAGGTCAAAGGTTTGCTGGATATACTTCGTGTGGGTCCATAACTCTGCCAATTTTTATATTACTTGGCACACATTTTCACTGTCACAAAGTGGAGACGCAGATCAACCAAACAATTGCCATTGTGACAGCTGGAGGTCAAAGGTTTGATGGGTCTTTTTCGTTTCCATCCATGAAAAGGGTTTCCCCAAACGCTCAGCGTAAGGAGGCGACTTATCACACGTAAGACCCAGGCTGGTAGGCTGGTAGCGTCAGACTTGGATGTCAGTTGTTCATGTCCTTTTACGCTGCTATTACTGTAGATAACGTGAGCTTTAGTATCAGTATTGTAACGTGTGACTGTCCGTAACTCTAACAACCAACAAAGGGTTCAAAATTACCTGGCACAATGTTACCCATAATGAGTCACAAGTTTAATATAGTTCCATGCGTGCATGGACACGGGTAACCCTGTAAACACATGTGCGCAGTGGGGCTATGGGGGCATCGTAAAGTAATATGTATCTATGTGGGATTCTATTTTAAGTAACCTCATAGGCCATTTTTATCCCAATTTTTGATTAAAATCGTGGTAACTTCCAGTTCTCTTAAATACGTTATAGAAAAATATTACCGATTCGCCTGAAAAGCTAAAAAAAAAAAACTTTGGCAGGACATTATATCAGGAGTTTGGTGTTTTGTTGTAATTGAATATAGTTATTACTTGACTATAAATATCCAATTTTGCAATATTTTGTGCCCATTCGTTAGCCATCGATATAAGGGAAGCAACTCGATACATCATAATGCAGAGTTTTTTTAAAGTGTAATATCAGTTATATCCCTTGAAACAGAAAACCCCTTACAAACTGTTAAGAAATAATAAAATTGTTGAGCATTATTCCGGGAGTACTAACAAACTGAAATTTCTCATAATAAATTTGTTGGAATTTACCCTACGTTTATCAAAATTATTAAAGAGCATAGATTTTCATCTAAGACACCATATCAGGTAAATATCTCTTACACCCGGGTCTTACATTTATTTTTTATTGTGATCTTTCCGAACCTGTCACCGCATTCATCGCACAGATCATAAGTGATTGTTTATCGATCATTCATTAGTTTATCTGCTAAGCATATTACTTTCATATTAATTATCTTGATTTAATTATCAGGACCAGCGTTCGCACCTCAGGTGCGAAAAGCGATACTGTTATCGGCCAATCAAATTCAAGGGCAGCCATGTTTGTTTGTATTCCATTTTGACAGCGCTATTGATATTTGATATAGGAGTCTTATCTTCAACCAATCGGAGCAGCGGACGGATACTAATGGTGTGAGGTTGAAAGAGTAAGCTCCGCCCATTGACCCAAATTAAAAATAGCACAGAACACTGCGATAACTGAATGTATTAGCATGAATACACGCTTTCAAATTGGACCTAATTTAATTTGTTAGGTGTAAAATAAACGGATTATGCTTTGCTTATGATTGTTGCATAGGTTTTTTTTTGTGATAGTAGAAACATTTGATTTACTAAAACATGCCGATACATGGCTAATGGTTGTTTATGTTTTATTCACAGACCGAAGTCTCGGAGAAAGGGGAAACGTTCGGACATTTTGGAAGAAAAAAGGAATTACACATTCGTGCCGAACTCGTGTCATGGAAAAACGGAGATGTTTAAGCCGATTTCCCGTCTTGGTCGGGAAACAGTGTTCCTGACGATATTTGTTCTTGGGATATTCTTTAAATCAGGTAAGACTGGGTTTTATTTTAGTTGCAAAATTATCTATGTCGAGGTCACCGATTTTGGACATTACGTTACCTGTGTAATATTGTATACACAGCAGTGTATTGTCAAAGCAGTGACGGCGCGTGAAGTTTCGCACCTGGCTTATCTAATTGATAGTAACTGAACATTTTATTTATACAATTAGGAAAGAAGATTAATTAATGTATATGCAGGCCATTTTGCATGCGTTAGCATCACAAATTTCAGATGTTTAGTGTAGTCAGTAAGGAGGTTTTATAAGTATTATATATCGAGTATGCAAGTTGATATGATAAACTGTCCTAGCAGAGAGAAAATGGTCCTATGGATACTGGTAAATGTTTCCATTGACATTGGTATTGAGGGAAAGCAGTGATCCTACAAAATGCATTTCTGCCATTTTTCTGTCTCTGGTTAGCAGTCCCTATGTATATATATATTACTAGGCTCAATTTTCGACTGCAAGACACATAAATGGACAGACCAATTTCACTGTGAAATCACAGACTGACATTTACTGTATGTCTGCCTCTACGTGTTTGTATGTGGAGGAGAGGGATATTCACCTGTGCAAAAATTTATCACAATATCGCGACTTGCGTACAGTTAATTGGACTGCATATATTACATGAAAAAGCACCTTTTAGAGAACATGTTTGTGCATAGTGATCAAAAATCTATTGAGAATTTATATACTTTCATATATTTCAGTACATACATGTGATGTAGATGGATGCTGGGACGAGTCCCAAGTCGCATACCAGACACTAAGTCAAGGTGCAGCAGGAACAGGTTCAAATAAAGACACAGACATTCGATGTACAAGTCTGAGGACATATATGCATTGCTTAGATAATTTACATGGGTGCAAAGGGAATATCAAATTTCATAGTGTGAAAAAAGTTGTGAGAAATCAAATGAATCACTACAGGTGTGATCCTAATTTGGAAATTTGGACTGGAACACCAATTACTCTTCTGCCACCAGATGAATTGTGTACCTATCATGGAACAAAAGTGTACAGACATTGTGGATTATTTGGGGATCCCCACATACGTACTTTTGACAATAAGTTTCAGACCTGTAAGGTGCAAGGAGCATGGCCGCTGGTAGACAATGACCATCTTACTGTGCAAGTGACAAATGAAGTGGTATCGCGTTCACTCAGTGCTACTGCCACAACCAAAGTAAGCATTTTGGAGTATGTCTGTATGTGTCTTTGCCCCTTTGCCCCTTTCTACCCTCTCCCTCACTACACCCTTCCTCCCTTTTCATAACCCCTCCGGCTTACTCACATAATCTTTATCCTGCATGTACAGTAAGGTGAGTTTTATATTTGTAAATTTTATTTGTTTTCTTCTTTGGGTTCAGTTTGTGATTGTTTTTTCATTTAAGGTCACAGGGTTATAGTTGACACATGCAAAATGCATACACTTTTCACACTCGCAAAGAAACCTTTCTCTTCAATTATGTAGCTATACATGCATACATTTTATATATACAATGTATTTGTAAACAAGTCAGAATGGATTTAATGAAAACTCAAGATGGTATCATTTATTTGATTTCTTTCTTTTGCACCATTTTCAAGTAATGCCTTCAGTTTTTGACAAGTATTTTTTCTTTCCTGTCACTATTAACAATTTGTCTCCCATGTGTTTTGCCTATGGCTTGGTTATATTGTACACTATATTTACCATAGGCAACTTGATGTCATCTTTGATTTATGCAATATCGGACTAGAAGGTTAACCTTTGGATGAAAAAAAGATACACTAGTGTTCACTGTGGCTTTTTCTCCAGATAAAAATTAACATACATGTGTGTATGCCTTTTGTCTGTCAAGAGTTTCAGAAGAATGTAAGGGCAATACACACATACACTAAATCTTCTAAAAATGTACCTTCAGTGTAGTACTTACTACTACGTAAATGAAAAGAAACAAGTTATTCTAATGGCCGCTCAAGTAACACATCTAAAGTAACAAGTGTCAGTCATACTCGTGCAGTTCATTTTTCATTCACAAAATATCTATATGTTATGCCAGTAAAATATTTCTGTGTAACCCTTACCATGCTGGACACGATTGATTCTGCCTTTGCGACCAGTGTAGATCATGATCAGCCTGCACATCCATGCAGTCTGATCATGATCTGAACTGTTCGCCATTCAGTCAGTATCTTTTTGGTAAGCACCTCTTTCAACAGTTAATGGTACTGTCCAAATTGAAAGATAGACAAGTTCATTATAAATTTAGCAGGGTCAGGGTTAAACTGTTTGAAGAAGTGTAACAATAAAGGTCTTTAAAGAAGTTGTAGGTAATAGGTGCTTTGGTCACTAATTGAAGTCCAGACAGGTAAAATTAATGAAATATACGTAATATGATATCTTAAAGTTTGGTCAAGTAATGTACTTGTGTATGGTTTAAGTTATGTGTTTGTTCAAAGATTTAATGTCCGATCATATGGCCTGGTGCACAGTAAAGTGCCCAATTCAGCAAAAAATCATGTACATGGCCCCATCTTTCAAACAATACATGATAGAACTATGAAATAAAGTTTATAAGTAAGGTACGATACAGATGTAGATGTGGAGGTGAACATTTATCATGAAAATTTAGAAATAAAGTAGTGCGACAAGTTTAAGTATGCAAAAATTAGCCATTTTTGCATGTAACGGGTTAGCATCTAAAATTTCATCATTTTTGTAAGTTGTCTCACAGAAGTTCTGTTCTTTTTTACATCTTCACTATTAAATTTTGTGAAAGAAAAATATCTTAGCTTTCATTTGATATATAACATCATGTACTTCTGTAATTCTTGTTCTGAGAATCATGGTTTGAACCAAAGTTGTATGGATGTAACGCCCTAGAAATCTGAAAAAGCTATACTTAAAAATGTGTAGAAAAAAGTAGTATCTTTTGGTGCTAAAACATGTGAGATAGCTTTGAAAAGTTTGAAAAATATGTAAGTTGAAATAGTCAAAGTATCATTTCTGTACATCAAGTCTATAAATAAATATGGCCGAATATCTCATCAAAAGTTAGTTTGTGACAAAAAATCCGTAATGTCCGTCCCCCTACCATAAACTTCATTAAGTGTTATAAAACTAGAAATTTGCAGCACATTTTTATTACATATGATGACATGAGTAATATTTCCAAAAATTGTTGAAATCCATCAAGCAGTTTTTTAGATATTGACAAAAGTGTAAAAGTTATCTGTAATGTCCGTCCCCGTAATGTCCGTCCCCACTTATCATTGCTTTTGAATGTTGTATATATATTATTATTTTCTATCAAAATCAATTCCTTCTATTTCTGTTTTACCAATAAGAACTGAAATTTAAAAAAAATGCATTGAAAATCAGTAAAATACATTATTTTGTGATATTTTTTCTTAAAAACACATTGTGTGTAAAAAAAATGACAAAATTTGTTGAAATCTTCAGCAAAATGAATCAGTTTCATACATGAATTTTACTTTCATATAAAGAACTCATGCAACAACATGAAAAAAAACTAATGAGTATATAAATAAAGTAAAACTTTGCCAAACATTATCTATAAGCACATTTAAAGTGTTGGAGGACGGACATTACATTTTTGGACTAAAACTACATGTTGAAAAAAGTAAGTAGTCTGAGTTTCAGTCCTCGTTCTTCTTGAAATTTATAGTCTTGTAATTTATAGGGTTTAACATCATATCCAGAAAGCTCTGCCCCTCTTTTGTCCCTAATTACAAAAACTTTTTGAAATGCTACCATAAACACTTGATCCCCCTCCCCTAGTGCCCTATTGTATATTTCTTATCTTTTATATTTTCTCTTATATTTTCATTTACAAAATAAAGGGTCATAAGATGCATCAAAATCATTCCTTAATTAAAACAACATAATTAATAAGTGACCTATTGAGATGGCAACAACATGCCATAAAACACAGGTGGCCACAGAAGATCACAAAATCACACTTTCTCAACAGGGTGCCAATATACAAGGGACCATAAAACCCCTAAACTGGATCTTAATTGATCATTATGGAATCTTTACCTAAAACAACACTCTTTGATGTAAGTGTTATAATCCCGTGTATTGTATAAAATTAAAACCCCTAGTAAGGATATATTTTGCCTTTTTATGCTAAGGACTTCCCCCTTAAAAAAAAAAAAAACATCAAAAAAACAAAACAAAAAAAACATATTTTAAATTAAACCGTGAAAAAATAAAAGACTGGTACAAGTATACAAAAAAAAGACAATGTGTTGAAGTGTTTTATTTTTTCAATCATAGACAGAACATTATTATGTTGTCATTATTTCTTTTTGTACCATTAACACAGCACTGATAGAAAGCTAAACTGATACAGTAATGTTATGGTCATCTACATTTAATATGCTTGTATTCTATGGGAAGGTTGTTAGATATGGATTAGTTTTATGTGAATGTTTGTACGGCATGTATGTTTTTTTTCTTTGAAACAGAACAGTACTTGCATATATGATAATATGCAGTGAAGAATTGATTGTAAAGCTGATTTTGACAAATACTGCTTAATACTAGTAGAATACTTGTTGAAAATTAGTAAAAATGAAATACTTCAATCTCGCTAGCTTTTTTAACTGCTATTTAAATGAATGTCTGAAATGAATTTCCTATATCATTTAGTAAAACCATTTACTATATTTATAGACATATTACCTATTGAAATGACACAAATGTTCCCTTAGTTAAGAAATTTGAATTTCAGAGTAATTTATGTTTCAAAGTAGTTATAAAAGCTGAACCAGTCATTTTATGTAATGTCCGTCCCCCATTTCTGGCACTATTTATTTATGATATTTTCTGCTTAAATGTAATATAAATAAGAGTATTTATGTTTCTACTTTGTTGTTTGTTTTAATTACTTGCTTTAAAGGTGTTTTCCTGCTGTAAATGTTCCATTTTCCAAATTTTAGATTAAAGTGAATTTTACGATTAACAGAAAATAATCGTAATTTCAAAGAAATTAGCTATTTTTTAAAAAAATATGGAAAAGCAAAGAGTTAAGGCTTATATTTTCTTGATCTTTGCCCTAAAACTATTAGAAAATACACATAAAACAACTGGTTTTGCATAAAACATTTACAGTAGGAATCTAATTTAAATGAAGGTGTAATGTCCGTCCCCAACCCGACATGGCAACTTGAATCCACTTTTTTGAAAAAAAATCCCAAAAAGTTATCTATTTGGGTACTGATCCTTGTGCACAACATGTTGAAGTGTAGAAAAAAGGTATTTTTCAAGGCAAAGTAAAAACTTTAATTTTTGACTTAGATGCTAACCCAATTGGGCACTTTACTGTGCACCAGGCCATATGCATTTGTTTATGTTCACCACAGGTCCAGTTTTAGATTTTCACTGGAGTTATATCTATTTAAACCAACATGGAGTTATTTTAGCGTAAATTTGATACACACATGTACAGACTTACCTTAAAGGTCCAATACTAAGGAAAGTGAGCATTTTAATTTCTTTTAAAAAGCACAGAAACTATTTCATTTTATTGGAAAATGAAAGTTGGTATGTAGAAATTCGAAATAAATCGCAGTTTATGTACAATTATTTTTCTATGAAGTATGAAGAAAGTTAAAAAGACCTGGGGGGTCATTCTGTCGATTCATTGAAATTTCAGCATAATACACATACATTTCTTTGAGTTCCAAAGACCTTCTGTAAATTTTGACCTGCCAATCTTCATTATTTAGTGTCTTGCAGAAGTCTATGCACTGGCTATGAAAAAAATTGCCAACTCACTTTCCCTTAGTAATGGACCTTTAAGAAATGATAAAAGTGTAAAAATTAATGTATTATATTTGTCAAACAGTAACGGTTACATTTACAACTAAATATTTCACTGAAATTCATTACAAATGCAAGTTTGTAAAATTATTGTTACCTCCCTTTGCATGTCGTTGGTTGCGTGACTAAGATAGATTAGAAATAAATGAATTCTGATGTTACAAACAGTTCTAGAACTTGCCTTTTGGTTCAGATTGTTGAAAAAACCTTATGTCTCTCAGATACAAATGCAAAACTAGAAATTACCGGTATATTGAAATCGAAAGAAATATTCAGCCATATAAATTAATGTACTTTCATCTTTAAAAGGGGATAATTACAAATTCAAGAAAAAACAACAGTATTTCTTGAGGGGATCTAACTATATGTTACAGTATATGTCTTTGTTTCTTAAAAATCTCTAATAGATAAATGAATTTGATATGATGAACAATATGTATGATTTCAGGGCCTGAAAAAAATCTTTAATACAATCAGTTGCTTAGATGTTTGACCACCTTAAGTGTTATGTATACATGCGTTTAGTTTTAAATGATTTTTTTGTATATAATAAAGTTCTCTTATATGTTGGGCTGAACCTGATAAAAACTACTCTGCGGCAGCCGCAGGATACTTTACAATAAATTCACTGGTCAGTATTTTCATGACAGGGTTGACCATGCATGTTTTAGTGCGTTAGGTATTATGTATTGTTCAGTAAGCCAGTGAAACAAACAAACAAACAAACATTCAGTGTCTGAATATAAATACAAGAATGAATAAAGTTGCATACATGGGATAAGTAAATACTGTAGGTGTTGTGTATTGGTTAGATCGCGAACGATTGCTCGCGAGAGTAACATGTAGATGTAAAGTATTCTACATTTTCATTGATAAAATCCATGAGTTGTGCACACATTCCCTTGGGCATTCTGTCTTTTCTCTTGGTTTTTTTTATGCATTTCTAGTTTATCAATGGTTAAACTTTTAAATTAATGCTTTTTTGTATAAAAGTTTTAGTTTTGAACCAATATTGCTTTTAGTCATAAATTTTTGTAAAACAAAATTTTTATTTAAGACCCAGAAATTACCAGGATCATTCCTTTGCACGCTACTTTGTAATTACATTTATGATAATGATAAGAGAAATTTCGTCTATTTACCAAGAAATTGCCAAACAACCCTGTAATAATTAGTGCATATGAATACCCTTGCACTGTAATTTCCAAGCGTAACTTTAGTTCTGTGGAATCACTAGTCGTTATTGGCAATTATGTAGCGGGTATAATTAAAACTTCAAAGAAATCATAGCATAATATATTAATTCACATGGCATTTGATGCTATCGCAAAATCATGTATGTCAAAAGAGAGATTTGGAAGTAGAACACATGTTTTCTTCACAAGTTTTGTGCTAGGTTTGAAAGCTGTTAAGGAGCATGTGTGAGTGGGTTGGTCTGGCAACTTTATAGCAGAGAGAAACAAGGCCTAGATATTTGAGAGTTTTCATATGGCATAGTTCAGATACTTCAGACCTATCAGCACCTTCTTCCAGCTGCTGATTTACACAAATTTCATTTCCAATTATGATTTCAATTAACACAGGTTTTTTTAAGCTTGGCATAGAAAAATTCAGTGCGCTGGGGTTTTCCCACGACTTATATCTCATTTTAGTGGTAACATTTTAAAGCTTGGAAGAATTTTCCAAAATATAAGAGCTAAAAAAAATGGAGAGTCATTGTCTATAAGGGTGTATGAGTATCTACAGGAGAACTTGTGATAAAAATAATTACACAATATAGGAAACAAAATTAATGCAGGGAACTTTTTTAGTCTCGTGTGGTTGTGGGATAGCTTTTGTATGAAAAGAAAGAGAACCACTGTCTTACACCTGTAAGGTCATAAGTGGCTGTTAACTTGGTCAGGTTTTGCGTATCTCTGTGAATTTCCACACTGACATTCCAGAAGGTATCTCCTATTTTTATTTCCAAAAATTAATTTCCTGATTTTGTCCGGAGTGTAATATTTTCTCCAAACAAAACTGTGAGCCTTTTAGGTGATTGGAACGCCTAGCTATGGTAGTTTTATCAGTATAACTAAGCCCCACACCAGCTGATATCATTGTAATTAAAGGCTGTTATACCATTTTGGGGCATCTGTATGAAATGGCACAAAGCCCTTTATCCTTTCAGTATGATATATTAAATTTTTGAAGCAGTACCTGCTGTTCATTATATGGGGGCCACAGATATGTCAATATAACATGGAATTATTTACTCATTGTTATAAAAATTTTTGAAATAATGGAAGGTAGAGATTAAGGAAAGCTTATTAATTAAAAAAAAAAAAATCTTTTCAAATGTAAAATGTGCACAGCATTTAAATTTTCAAATGGGAATGGGTGGAAGGTATATGGGTATACACATCTAGGGTAAGAAAATCACATAGTGGTTACAAGATGAAAAAATCACTCTTGCCATCCTTTCTTTGTCTGTAAATATTTCTCCATTGCACTGGCCTTTCAAATGATATGTATCACATATATTTATTGAGGAAAGCATCTGCATACCCACAGAATTTTGCAATAAAGCACCAATATACTGGAATTGCTTCTATGATAATTAAAAAATGTATTTGTACTTGTATCCAGTAGATAGCAAAATTGCAAATATTTGTTTTCATTAGGACCGTCTGGATGCTTTTAATTAGGTTTTTAACCCTTACCTTGCTAAATTTCTATTATGAACTTGTCCACCTTCCAATTTTGACTGTACCATTAACTGTTAAAAGGGGTGCATAGCTAAAAGATATTGACTGAAAAGCAAACAGTGCACTGGTCGCAAAGGCAGAACCAATGATGTCCAGCATAATAAGGGTTAAGAAAAGTCCATAGATTCTGGTATGTAGGTTTTGTATGGTGTCAGGCAGATGCCAGGGCAGTGTCAGTTTCTAGTCAATAACTTGAGTTCAGTTTGATACATGCCACAAAACTTGGTGTATTGCAAGCTTATATGGAGATTGGAGTCTTAGCTAGGGATTGTATATGGGACTGTTGGGGTCAAGGTTGCTGTTTCTAGAAATAAAAAAAAATAATGTTATATGCTTAATAACAGGATTGCAATGAAACTGGTGTATAGAGGATAGCTTGCAAGGAGATTACTTTTAGGTCAAGGTCACTGTTACTAAAATAGAATATAAGCAACTTTTGTCCAATAACCATTGACTTACTGTCACTTACATGTAAGTTTAGAATGAAATATTCAGAGTCTTCAGGCCAACCTTGGTGTATTATGACTTGGTTTTGGATTGTACTTTAGGCATTAGGGTCAAGGTTTCATGGCTCCTTATTGCTGGTTCAGAATTTCTGCTTTTTATGACGGGTCTGTATTCAGTATATGTTTACTGTTTAAAATTAATAAGTCAAAAAATCAATGCTGATGTCATGTAATAAAACACCTATTGATTGATTAGTCAGTTAATACTCGATACTATGCCACTCAGTTTGAATTCATTACTCAAAACTGTTTGGCCTAGGTCCTTTGGACCACAGACAATAGTTTTCATTATTTTATGACTGGAATATTATAATCTCATTCGTATTGAGGTCCATAGGAAGTGTTATTCAGGGCTTCTTGTACAAAAAACTTGAAAAGCAACTATTCCTCAAAGGGAAATCACAGCCCTGCACTAAAGATAAATCTGCCAAACACAAATCTTTAGTGTTCAAGTTTTATTCTTCAAGTTTTACTTCAGACAAGTAAAATTTAAGGTCAACAGCACAAACTTTGAACCTATGTTCTACTTTTAATTTATACATGAAAAAAAATTAGCTTATCGACTGATCAAATGTGTTCTTTTTTTTTCTGCCCCATAAATCATGATTTTAAATTATTTATTTCTGCCTGTTGCAATGTCTTTGAGGGAAGCAGATCCTGAAAAGAATGTGGATTTTAATGATTAATGAATTTGCTTTAAGAGATGTGTCATACAGTACACACACAGCCTCAGTTTGAAGTAGAATTAGCATTACAAAAGATTAGAGGTAAAAACTAGACTGAATTTCGTTTAACTTGATCTATGTTTGAAGTTTTACAATTTTACTGAACCAAAAATAACTAAAATATTCTTAAGATTTCACGAATGTACCCACCCCACCACATACAAATTTAGGATTACCCATTCTGCCTGTAATTATATATACTTTACCTATCACTGTATCATGTGAAGAAAAACTTGTGTACAAAAATCATTAACTATAATCCACTTAATTAAAAGAAATGCTGTGTGCACTGCATGCAGTAATATATGTCAAGCAATTTGTGAACATATTACTTGTATTCGCCCAAACCTCTGAATGACTAGTATTTTTCTGATCCTAAATATATTGTGACCTCCAGCGCCGTAGTTGTAAAGGCAAACATTAAAGGCACTGACCTCCAGATTTTCCCTAAAAATGATCTTTCTTAAAATCAAAGTTTGGTCATATTGATGAACATTAGAACATGAGTTTTTTTTTGTCTTTAAAATGCCAAATCAAGGAGAAAACATTCCCGAATTTGGAGTAGAACCTGGGAAATCGCAGCATTCCAAACCCTCCACTCCTGCCTCATCGCAGCACACTGTCTGATTGATACTAACAAAGTAGACATGGGATTCATAATTGGGTTAGTTTGATAGAGTGATAAAAGGAGGAGAAAATACTTTTATTATTATTAGTTTATAACAGTCAGACTAAGTTCATTAGTAATTTTGTAAAACTGTTGAAACAATGCAATTGCAACCAGTACTGGGATATATTCATCTTACAAAAAGGTGTTTTTCTTTCTTTCTCTGATAGGTTGAACAGCCCTGAGATGATTCATGGGATATGTTATCAATGTAGGTGTTTTTTCTAAGCACCTGGTTACACTCCAGCATACTAGCATTACCATAGAGGTTCCTGATTGTTACAGGTCATTGAAACATTTTAGGTTTAACATGATACACAGGCTCATTTCCAGATAAAAATTTTGATGTTCATTTTTCAGAATTTATAAGGTATTTTGTTTGTTAGTAATTAGTCCCCTACCGGTAACACCTGAGGGGACTGTGAAAATTCTTTCTGTCCGTCTGCAAATCTGGATCCTGCAATTACTAAAAAAGTATTCAAGCTAGGTTCATAAGACTTGGTATGTGAATAGAGGGCAGTATGTAGATTATGCACATGCATGAAGTATGCTTGTAGGTCAAAGATCAAGGTCAAGTAAAAAATTATTCTGCTCCATAACTTTTATATGCAGTGCATTGATGGATTATCTTGGTGCTACACAGAAATGTTTCACATGATTAGAAATTGTTTCAGCACATGACCTATGCTTGTTAGTCAAAGGTCAAGGTCACTATTGAAAGTTTTCCACCAGTAGGGGACTTCTGCCATTGCAATACTCGATCACCTGTTGTTACATTGTAATAAAATTAAAAGCAAAGTTCTATGCTGTAATTATGTGCAACTACAGAAAACACAAGTTGTAGTTTGTGAATACAGTTGGTGTGTACTGCGTTAATCATGCAGTAAGTTTTTAATGTAAAATTAAAGGAATTGAGCTACACTTCACATATATCACATTCATTATGTAATTGTATTTATCAAGCTAAATAACATTAATTCATGACTTTATTAAAAGTGTTACTTTGGACTTGTTCCTTTTAAGTCAGCCAAGAATATTTTTTCCACGGAATAAAGGTCAGTTGATACATCAGAGCTCTTTTCCTATCCGAAGCAGGCTGTTTCCAGGCATATTCTAAGGGGGAAGGCATCTTTCACTTAGAAAATACCTTTTAAAACATGCAGTATTACCTAAAATTGATTAAAATATTTTTTTTATTTATTCACCTTTGCCCCATATACAACTTAAAAGTACCCATTAACAGATTCAGAGCCTTTGCTTCTTAACCCCTCCCCCCCCCCTCTTACCCCCTCCAAACTCTTCGACCTACTCCAGCCTTCCTTCATTCCAGTCTATAAATCTATAAAATTGGTGAATTTCAATAGACAGCTATAATACATGTATTTTATAGCTACACAATTTAAATACATGCATGATATGTGACTATGTTACAAGTCTTGCGGGATCCTGGAAAACCTGGGATGGGCTCATGGGATGGGCTCGTGGGATGGGATGGGATGGGCTCAAGGACATGGGCTGAACTTACTTCCCCCTAAATTTTTCTCAGATTCTCGAAGGTTTCTTAAGGTGAACAGTTCTCTATAAAATAAATGATACCCCTGGGAATTCATGCCATACTGTCAATAAGATCTGGTCGAGAGTAACAAAATGGGTTAATGTCTTATTTTATAGGCTAATAACAGTAACTACATTTTCTTATTATTGTTATCATTATTATTGTTAATTCTCTTGATCCAGTCAGTAGTACACTTAATAAAACAGTAATAATTTTAAAGTAATATTATGAAAAATAAAAACACGTAGAACAGTAATAATTTTAAAGTTATATTATGAAAATTAAAAAATATATACTTCTTGCATGTGTATTTATAAGTGATACCTTTATGAAATAAAAGTAGACTAATATACATGTAGTGGAAGAAATGTATTTGAATGTCAAAACAAAACAATTCGGTATAATGAAGAATTATGAAGATAAAGGGTAGAATTACATGTATATATGTCACAGGGAGAAAAATGATGAATTCAGCAGTTGACCTTTAACCCAAGTTAGAGAATGAACCTACAACATTAATTTGTTTGATGAAAATTAATTTTGAGAGAAAATATGCAATGGAACTTATGATAAATCAATTCTGAAAAGAAGTTACTGAAAATAAAAAGAAAACAATAATTGACAAATTTCAAGATAAAGAGATGACAGAAATGAATTTATAATATATTAGACTTATTACATACTCATTTCTATTCCCCGTTAACTTACACTGGTACCGGAAACGTCAATATTTTTCCGTACACTGACGCCTGAATTTCATATCGGGTGCGTGACGTAATTCAGTGTGTGTTGTTGCACTATTTTTTCTATTTATTCAGCATTGTCAGTCATATTCAGGGTATTGAACAAATTTGTGATATTTACATTTATATTTATACATGTAGATGCATATGTAATAAAAAGGTTATTATCTTTGCATCTGGAAATATGCACTCGTTCTTCAGCGGAAGAATATTGCGCTCTTCAAGTCGCGCAATGAAGAACTCATGCATATTTCCCGATACAAAGCTAATAACCTATAAATATTATAACATATGAAAAGGGGGATTCTCAAACATATGGCAATTTTCAATTTATTTGGTAATAGATTTTGATGTTTACATTAACATAAAGTGGACAATAATTGACCATATTTTGTTCCAAATAATTGCTTTTTAGTTCTTCTTATCATAAAAAAAGATGTTTTTATTTTATGCTCTTCTGTGAGAAATACTGAAATTTATCAGTGAAATAAAATTGATATTTTCACTGTTTCAAACAGTGAAAATATCATTTTTATTTTTCACTGGTACTGAACTACATTTGAATGCGGAATTATAAATGATAGGAAATTCCTTGCAAAATATTATTCAGTAAAAGTAAAGATGTATAAATATGATAAAAGGATCATACATATTTACATTTTATCATAATCAAATGTAAAAGAAATCAGGAAACGTAATAATAGAACTATTTATTCTACAAAGACATCCTGATGTCACGACATTATGACATTATGATGCGGCGCACATGACGTTGTGCGGGCAAACTGAATATAGGCCTAATTTTCTTAAAACCATTAAAAATGCATAAAATGAATAGAAAATTTGTTTGTTTCATTGTAAGATCGAAATATATTTCACTCGTGAACACCATAATTTACATTTTCACTTGTGGCTGCATTAAAGTGTTCACTCGGTGAAATATATTTCGATCTTACACGAAAACAAACAAATATCCTGTATACATTAACACCAAGTGGACAATAAATGATTATATTTTGTTCAAAATAATTGCTTTTTTCTGCTTTACTTATAAAAAAAAATGATGTTTACATTAACACCAAGTGGACAATAAATGATTATATTTTGTTCAAAATAATTGCCTTTTTTGCTTTACTTATGATAAAAAATACAGTCCATAAATTTTTCATCACTTATATTGGAGCCATAGAAGTACATTCTAACAAGTTACAGGACTAAGTATTGGTATTCCCTTCTTGGCAGCCAATACAGTGTGAGTCTCATTCTGGGAATTGTAATTACAGGCTGTGTCCCTGTTATCCTTAGCTGACCTCTTAATTGCCCAGCTGAACTTTTAATTCATGTTCCTCACTATATATTTCTCTGACCTTGGACCCATGATCCCATGACCTTCAGCCCAACCCATCCCATACCATGAGCCCATCCCACGAGCCCATCCCAGGTTTTCCAGGCTGCCAAGTCTTGCATATTTGATGTAAAGAACACTTTTAAGGAGAATCTCAGATACAGATCTAGAGAGTGTCTCATCAAGATTTAATGTCATCTGATAAAAAAAATAATAAAAAAGTAAGCTATCGCTTGGATACCCACAGTATTATATGCTGTAGATATGTAGTTTCCATAAATTAACATCCCAACAATTTTATTTGTACGCAGGAGTTTTTAAAAATCTTTGCTGTTAATATGTTTGGGCCATTTGCTGTTTGAAGTTGAAAGACATATAAAATGAATAGTGAACTTATCTCTGTCGCACATATTAGAAAAAATGTTTGTTGAATTATTTACAGGCTAATTAATTTTCCTGGTTTAGTTTGATCTGTCAGTAGAAATGATGAAAAAGTGGCCAGGATAAAAATTATATAAAATTTATTCATTTTAGTAAAATTCATTCTATCGGCCTGTTTGAAGTTTCATATACAATAAAAATATAATTGTCTTTTTTTTTGTGTGGAAGGTTGAAACCAAGCATACGTCTGACTGTGCAAGACTGGCACTTTTGGTTCTGACTACATATTTCATAGGTTACATTACTTTCTATAACAGTCTTTTATTCTTGTACTCTCTTAAGATTTTATTCTTTTACACCAATCTTGAGGATTGTTCCCACTAAAGGTGCTCTTCATATTCTAAAATAAAAAAATGTTGTCCTTTCATATGATTCAAATGGTTACAAGGGACCAATTTATCCAAATCATTTGAAATTATAAGCGATGTATTACTAGCATGTAGCTTGGCATTTGTTTAAGGATTCTTTAGAAGTATGATTTACAACATATATTATATACAAGTTCAAATTTTTGTTTCAGTTGACAGTTCTGATCAAGGAGAACAGGGACTGTGCTTCAAATGGCTACATCCTGTACCAGGCTGATTCGTACATGCTACCAAGTTCTTTCAATGACGGACAGACTAAATATGGAAAATCCCATAGTGTGTCTCTCGTGGAAATAGATCCAGGCAGACATGTAGAGATCACAATGAAATACATCGATACCAGAATTGTTATTCGTCTTGTTGGGAATTATTTGACGTTTTTGATTAGAATGCCAGAGCAATTGTTGCCAGTGAATTCCACAAATAAAAACAACATAGAGCTGTGTGTACGTGGTTGTCCCAAAAGTGAAATCATTGATTACAAGAAGTTTTTAGCTTTAAAAGAAAAACAGGTTAGTGATAGTGATGTAAACATGTCACGAAAAGAGGCGGAGGAATTATGTCGTAGTGCCAATCTCGTAGACTTCTATTTCGATTCCTGCGTGTTCGATTTATTGACGACGGGGAATGATACGTTTAGGTACTCGGCGTTGTCCGCGTTACAAGATGTGCTAAAATCAGATCCAGATTTCCATAAAAACAGTGAAAACAGAACTAAACTGACCATATATGACGAAATGTACGCAGGTGCACAAAGTGTTAGGACTAGCTATTTAAATTTATTGACAGTTTTTGTATTAACATTAGTGTCGATTTTCAATTCACACTTGAACAGAACGTAACATCGGTAGACAGGTGTTTCAGCATGTCAGTAGAACATAATAGACTTTTACTTACATGTTGATATACCTGTAATGTAAGACAAGTGGACTTTATAAGTCTTTAACTCAAAACCCTGCCATCTCATGTAAAAAAAACATTGAAATTTATCATTTCATTCATCACTTCATACACAATCATTGACTGTCATTTTGTGATTAATGCCAAATCCAATGTTTTAAAAATAAATTGTTATTACTGTTACTGAAAACTGTATGTTTATATGATCCCAACCAGGTTTAAATAGTTCTACATTTATAAAACATTCAAAATGACTGCCTATCCATTAGCAGTAAAATGATCTTATTAACGTTTGACGGAATCGACATAAAATTTGTGTCAGTCCACTGGTAACTATATAGAATCGTACTGCCTTTTTCAGTATATGTGATCTTCAGTGACTTTGCTTACAATTGTAACATTACATGTCATTTTGAATACAACTACTTCGATGATCTTTGAGAAGAGCATATAGTTGCTGCTTTGTTCGTCACACATTCTTGCCCGGAACTTAACTCAAATACAGCTCTGGGACATTTCAACGAAACTTGGCATTTATATCGATATAAATTTACCTCAGTCTTGAACATTTTCATATGCCCGAATGGAGCAAATTATGTTATGACGCCAGTGTCCGTCTGGCCTTCCATTAGCAATTTTGTGTCCGCTCTGTAACTCTTAAACACCTTGAAGGATTTCGAAGAAACTTGTTTTAATTATCTTCCTTTCGTTCTTTTTCCCCCCGAATTTTGGGGTAAGTCAGGTCTTTGAAACTTGCTCTCAATATAAACCGCATTTAAAGGATGTGTATCACAAGAATGTTATTTCACTATATATATGATCTCTTGACAGACATCCATCAGTTCTTGGTAGCCTTTAAGTAAGCTATGATCACAGGCAAGTTTCAAACTAAACATCTGCACCATAGCAGTTCTTTTCTCCATATTATATAAAGTCTTGAATATATTTTCTTATAATTGTGGATAAATTGTACTTGTAAGCAAGTTTTCTTGTAGAATCCCGAGGGACTAGTTGGTGCCCTGAGCCCCAACAACTTGTGTAGAAGAATTCTTCTGATGCTTTACCAGTGAAAAACTTGTTATGACAATTTTCGTTGAGAACATGAAAAAATTAACAATTTTTTTCATGATGAGAATTAATTTCTTCTGAAGATTTGTATTGGTTATGCATTTCAGGGCCAAAATACGTTAAGTTCTACTGCAGAACATAAAAATGTGTTAATAGCATGTGATCTCCTGTCAACACACGTTTACCATTTTCCAAACACACTTTAAATGGATATCAAGATTTTTTTTTTGCTATTTCGCACAATTTATTCAAACTGACACAATTTTAATTTAAAGATAATGATCTCACTGATTTGCCGACACCAGTACATTTCTATTAACATTATGTAAGTGGCAAAATTTTGAAAAATGTTAAAGGATGATTTATTGCCTGCTATGATATACGAGTTATTTCTTTAACAGTTTGGTTATATCAGACACCATAAACAGATACTTGCAACTACAAATTTTATGTACATTATTATTATGGTAAAATTGTGTTTGTAGGCAAGATTGATTAGTAAGAACAGCGTCTTTTTCTTCTTCTTTCTCGTACATATAAAAGTCATGCTACGGATATGTGAATAAAAATTTACTACACTGCGGAAGTGGGCCTTAAGCTGAAATAGGGACTGGGAGTTTCTAGTTGACTCTGGAGACAAAAGTCAGAGGTGTAAGGCTTAAGAGGGTGCTAGAGGGTGTAAGGAGTATTGGACACGTCATTACCTCTCAGGAACAGACTCGGTTAAACCAAGTCTGGCATTATGTTTCATTGCTGTGTTTCGTGCTTCCAAAAGATCACAGATCACAGATTTCATTGTTAGCATAACACGTCCTAGGAAATGTACATTTGACTGATATGTGATCTAAGTAATCTAGACTGTGTACATTGTCCATAGTTGTTACATTGTCCGTAGGTGGCAGTCATTCAGGGCTAAGAACCAAACTTGGGAGTTTACACCTATTTTAGCATTATTGCAGTCTCTCCAGTAAAGTTATTTATAATGATTTCTTTATTTTCTCAGTTTTTGTTGCTATGCTGGTTTCCATGGATCACAAGATCACTTTCGTTACGGCGCCAAGTGGAATGGAAAATTTTGATTTATATGAATTTAATGCTTCAAAATTGCAGTTTTATTTCAGAAGGTTTGTGAAACATACTTATATATACATAATGTTGAATTAATAATGGTGCATTTTACTACAATAAGAATGGAAAACTCCTTGGAGGCCCATCAGTATACAGTCGTAGTGAAACATTTACCTCGCCTTGCTTTTTCATTTTTCAAGCAACAAATAATGGAGGATGGATATTTGTGTAACATTTTTGTTGCATCTATTAAATTGCTTTTAATTCTTGTTGGGTAAAGATTTGACATTATATTTGGCTTTTAAATGTATCTGACATGTTTATAAAGAATTTTCTGGGATATTTATTAATTAAAAGAATGTGAGAGTTGGAAGATTGGTTTAATATTTTGAAATGTAATCTTGAAAATGCCATCAACATCTTTTGAAAAAATGTAAAATCATTCATTCCTTCTAAATTTGAGGTTTACTGTATTCACTCATTGAAAACATTAGGTGATCCAAGTATTTTACTGCTCCTCCAAATTATCGTAAAATTCAAAAGATTCTTGTGTTTTTTATGCCTGTCCACCAGCGTGTGACACTATAATGGGATGGTGTATAAAGGAATCCTTCTATTTGCAGTACGTGTTTACACAACCGTTTCAAGTGTTCGGTCTTTGTTCATCCAACCCCTTTGATTTTTGTTCGATTTATTTGATTAACTAATGGCGTTTTCTAAGCCGGTTTAGCTGTTATTCTCCCTAGTACGTTGATCTTTAGCAGGACTTTTAAAACACAGTTTTTACTCACAAAATGAACAGTATCGCTGAACTAGAGATCATGGATAATGTTACTTGTTTATATTAGTCATGTCCTTGCACTTAATCGATAAGTTTATGATAAAAATGTGTACTTCTGATGTTATCTCTATTTTAGTTTTATTAATTCGCTTTGTTTACACTTTTAACAAGTAAAACACTTTAAATTCTATGAGAAGAGCATTGTTTACATTTAAAAGGTTTGAAAACAGAGTTCAAAAGCTCCTTGTTCAACATGATCAGCCGAGTTTTGGAAGTTTTGTTTGCCAAAGGCTATCACATTATGCTGACACTTTTTTTATGCCTTTATATTAAAGGCCCCTGTGAAGTTCTGCTCCCATTTACTTGTTTGATTCAGATATTTTGGTAATCAAAAATGAAAATAATGAAGATAATTTTTTTTTAAAAAAGAAGTAATTTTCTCTTCATTATCTTCGTTTTTCAATTTGGATGTATATCATTAAGAATGAAAATTCTTTTTTTTCCCCTCACAAATGTATTTTCTTTTCTGACATAACACTGAGACTAAAAACGTTATAGGAGAACTTTTAGCAATTTATGTTTAATAGGTAGCAACACCATGCTGTCCTGCTCACATGATTGGTACACCGAACTGTGCCAAATTACTGTTTCTATCAGGCTGCTTGCATGTGTACTGAATTGACGCACACGTAACTAGCCTGACTGAAACAAGTACAAATCTTGCGAAATCCATGTACAGAGCAAAAACAGGGTACATATTCAAGCCCACCTTCTGATAAAAATACAACTCCCTTTTAAGGTAGTGTAAGGATAATGACACTGGACAGTTTCGGTGGAATTGATAAGTAATCTCCAAATTCTACTTTAGTATTCTTCAGCAGTAGCTCAAACAAACACCAGCTGGGAAATGCTGAAATTGCAAACACAGATATAATGAATACACATGTATAATCAAAAGTTTATTAAAGGGAAATTCCTGATTAGTTATCGGTACACTACTTTAATTAGATTTCCGATCTGACCACAATTTGTTTGATAAACTTTGTGATGTCACAGATTTTGTTTCAGAAAATTTTAAGTTACTTTTTTGTCCGCTTAAAATTTGTTAATACATGCAGAAGCATAGACTTATATTGAGACTAACACAGGAAAAAGTACGTGCCCTTGAACACAAAATATTTGAGAGTTACAATAGTTTCTCCAGGTGTTAGATTAATCATCAAAATTTCTATATTCTTATCTGTTTTACAATACATGGTGCATATCTGCGATCTTCTGCAGTTTAGATGTAATAGTTCTGATATAATTGAGATAATCTCGACATTTTCTCAATTTGATTTATCTTATATCACAAGTGTCGTGTCATTGTGTATACAACTTTTTTAGATTGATTGCTAACAATTTAAGTGATTTTCCAAACTTTTGAATATTGTAATTGTTCATTCACGTTCGAAATATTTGACAATTGACAATTTTGACTAGATTCAAAGCTATTCAACTTTGTTAATCGTTAAGGTCTAAAGCAGTAGCGAAATGCAGTAGAAAACATAAAATTTGCGACAATTCACTCAATGGCTCAAGATTTCGTAGCAATTTAAAAACAGGTGTAACTTTTAAGTATTGAATTCGTTCAACCTAGGGTGACCTATAAAACGTGATATGACTAAGAAAATAAGTACTGTTGCAAACTGTCGTTAGTGTTAAAACCTTTCTTTGACGCATGACTAACACTTTTCAATAAAACGAAAATCTGCCATTGTATCGCCGAATATATTTTGTTAATCTTAGCCCTTTTAGGTGACATATTCTTTTATACATTTGTAACTCTGGAGTATTAAATTATATCATAAGATTAAAAGCTTAAAAACTGCACAAATGCTTAAACAAGTATATGAATTTTAACTGCTCAAAAGTCTGTTTGTTTCTTAATGTTATACACACAAAAAAAATTTAATCTATTGTTATGCAGTAAGAAAAGTGTTTTAAATATACAGTATATGAATTAATGTATGTAGATGATATATGCCTGTGTCAAAATGTTTACTTGACTAGTGTATCTGGCAGTTTTATCTTAACTGCTTTGTTAACCACACACCTGGGCACCCAATTACCATTCATATTAAAAGTTCGCCTTTATACATAAACAGTTGTGATATAAATGTAATCAAAATGTTTGGTTCCTGGCCCTGATAAAGTTCATTTATAGTAGTATTGTTCACTATTATCTGAAAGAGACCTTTAGAGTTAAATATTTGGATAATTATTTGGGGATTGTCATTAACACTATGCCATCGCATTGAATATTGTTTTTGATTTTATGAAACCATATTATATGATCACTTATGGTGGGTAGATGGAGTCCACTGAAGTTTTCTGTTCTTGAACTTGAGCAGTTCTCTTCCATTATTCACCAAACCTGTTCACAATGTTTATGGGGATAATATCTTGGCCAAATTCAATTACCATTTGAATTGTTTAGCCCGCCCGCTTAGCTCAGTAGGTAGAGCGTTGGTCTACGGATCGCTGCGTCGTGAGTTCGATCCTCGAGCGGGGCGTATGTTCTCCGTGACTATTTGATCAACGACATTGTGTCTGAAATCATTAGTCCTCCACCTCTGATGATTCATGTGGGGAAGTTGGCAGTTACTTGCGGAGAACAGGTTTGTACTGGTACAGAATCCAGGAACACTGGTTAGGTTAACTGCCCACCGTTACATGACTGAAATACTGTTGAAAAACGGCATTAAATCCAAAACAAACAAACAAAATTTGAATTGTTTAAGTGACTCTTGAGTTATGACCCTTGAAGTACTAAAATTTTCAAAAACTGACAGTATCTGCTGTCTTAGTAAAACAGTCATTACCGACTGTTCACCAAATTTATGTCACAATGGTTATGGCATTTTAACTTGGCCAAGTACGGTAATCGGAATTGTCACAATGGCTCTGAAGTATTGGCCTTTGATTTACTAAAATTTACAGTGTCCACTTCCTAACTTGAGTAGTTCATATCCAGTAATCACCAAATTTGGTCACAATGTCTGTAAACATAATGTCTCGTACATTTGTGATAAAACTGTATACTCCCAGCCACTCAGTTATAGCCCATGAATTTCTTAATACTGTGAAAATTGACAGTGTCTACTTAATAACTTAAGCAGCTGTTATTCAGCATTCACGAAACTTAGAATGTTAACTAGTCCGTCAGTAAGTAGAGTATTCAACGCTAGTTTTATATAAAATTGCTTTGAACAACACACTGTTTTCAAGATTTAGTTAGACACAACCTAGGAATATTTCTAGGAAAGTTGAAATCTTTTCTAAATGTATTACCGGTAGCAGACATAATTTTCTCCTTTTCTGCACCCATTCGGTCTTTTTCCAAATACTTAAACAATCATAATAAAGTTTGAAATGTAAACAAATAACTCTACAAAGACCTTTATTAAAAGTTTGATATTCATCTTTCAAAATAAAAAAATGGCAGGAAATGCTAAGCATTGTTTCTTGTAGGGAAAATGTTAATTTTATAGAGTTAGCTGTTTTCACGGAAATTTGAATAAAAGCTATACTTGGTAAATTATGTTGAGAAATCAATGTTTGCTAAATATAGTGTTACTTCATATGTTCTATAGTCCTTAAGAAAATTGAAGAAACGTAGATCACCATAAAGGCTGTTGAGTTTGAAGCATGTTGGCAAACTGTTTACATTATAGGTCAAGGACATTATAAAGTTTTAAGTCTATTTACTTGCCAATCTAAAATTTGAATTTATACAAGTTATTAAATCACTATAGAAGTATTCTGCTCCATTCATACCTATAAAACTGCTCCAATCCTTTGGTTTCTTGTCCCTGTAATAACATGTACGTTTGAAAGTACTTCAGAGATAGTTTAAGATTTCATAGAGTTAATTACTATGAATGAGATTTCTATAGTGTTAATTACTATGAAATAGAATTTATAGTGTTAATTACATGTACTATGAATGAGATTTCGTAGAGTTTATCAGAGATTTCATTGTATTAATTACTATAAGAGAGTTTTGTAGTGTTAATCACTATGAATGAGATTTCATTGTGTTAATTACTATAAATGAGATTTCATAGTGTTAATTACTATTAAAGAGATTTCGTAGTGTTAATTACTATGAATGAGATTTCATTGTGATAATTACTATGAATGAGATTTCTAGTGTTAATTACTATGAATGAGATTTCGTAGTGTTAATTACTATGAATGAGATTTCATTGTGATAATTACTATGAATGGGATTTCGTAGTGTTAATTACTATGAATGAGATTTCGTAGTGTTAATTACTATGAATGAGATTTCATTGTGATAATTACTACGAATGAGATTTCGTAGTGTTAATTACTTTGAATGAGATTTCGTAGTGTTAATTACTATGAATGAGATTTCATTGTGATAATTACTATGAATGAGATTTCATTGTGATAACTACTATGAATGAGATTTCATTGTGATAATTACTATGAATGAGATTTCGTAGTGTTAATTACTATGAATGAGATTTCGTAGTGTTAAATACTTTGAATGAGATTTCGTAGTGTTAATTACTATGAATGAGATTTCGTAGTGTTAAATACTTTGAATGAGATTTCATAGTGGTAATGAGATTTTATGAAATTTATTTTTTATCGGTGTTAATTTCATTTAGATTTTACAGAGTTAACATCAGTGAGATTTCAAATTTTCATAGAGTTACTGATTTGGTACAGTTAATTATTGTCAGTGAGATTTTGCAGAGATAATAACTATCATTTAGGCTTCTTTAAGTTTATTGTTAGCATCTTTCTTTTTCCAAGTTACAATAAAGGTTTATTTTACTCAGGATAAAGGGGATAGTTGTAAGGGCTAATTATGGTCAAACTGGGACAAAAACCCTTGCGGGGTTTTCTGACCCGTTCAAGTTCATTCACCAAACAAGACCCTTTAATAAGCAATCTCAAAACAAAGTTTAAGCAGTAAGTGAAGGAAATATACTGAAGATTTGAATTTTGTCCTATCAACTCAATTGTACATTGAATCGTAATTTGCTATGTGGAAGGGTATAACGGTGGGCCACTTTTATCTAGTGGTTTGTTTGACTAAGCATGATTTATTTAAAGGTCAAAGTGTTTGGGGGGAGATAAGACATGTTTACCTGTGTGAGGCGTAGCTTGATGGTTGCTTTAAGATGGTTGTTGTTCAGTTTTAGCACCTTCACACCATTGGCTTATCAGTAAATATTGGTAAGACTTGGAAAAAAAAATCACCCTTAATATAGCATGTAATTATGAAAACATTAATTTCTTTTAATGGCCGAGTTTAAGCTAAAACTAAAGCAGACAAAACCGATAAAATCTTTAGTGTAAGGTGTGTGATAATTATGTTCTAAACTTGTTCCTCAAAACAATGAAAGTGCTTCCAATTATCTTAACTTAAATGAAAATATTACATGGCTTTAGGTAACCTAGTGCAGTGCAATAATATATCGGTGTCATTAATTTTTACAGAACCTTTTTATGGTGCTGCAGCAGAAACTAGTGGGTAGTGAGTAGATTTGTGATTTCAAGGCGGTTTACCATGGTGATGATGTATGGGTTTGATTCCTGTCGCTAGCAACAAAACTTACATTCTTCAACCAAAGGGTGAAACCAAGAATAAACAAGTTCACAAAGTATTTTCATGATCAATATTGTTTTAAATAAAATGGAAAATGTTCAAAAAGTTACAAAATTTTACCCTTACAGCATTTTGAGGAATAAACTTAAAACTGATATAAAATAAAATGACTAAAACAGTAGGTCACTGTGAAAAGTGGCCTATAACTGGCCTGTCATAATGAGGCTAGACTAGATGATCCCTGCCCTTTTCCTCCTTTTGACATATATCAAACAATTAGGGAATAATGTTTAGTGTAGCTGAACCTACAAGAAACTCCATTCATATCCCATAGTTCAGATATATGAAAACAGTAAACATTAAGTTTAGATCCAGGGAAATGAGAGAATGTAATAAATGAAAAATAAATTAGTTAAGCGCAACAAGGTCTGGTAATTGGTTATGTTATATTCTAACATATGTCCTACTGTATTCTAAAATGGGGATGTTTTTGACTTTTGATTAAATTTTTTTTATTATTAAACATACCAGTTATCTTGTCAAACAGTACATACATTTATTTACTTGTTACAGGTTATCTAGGATGAAATCATGGTATAATTGAATAATATTACAGCATCTGTCATTACTTTGTGTCATCTTGTGATTTATTTTATCCTATTTTCTGTTTTCGTTTAGCCTAAAGACACTTGTCACTCATTGACTACAGAATAAGTTTACTGTTCTGCTTAAGGTATTATGTTAAGAAAAGGGTATTTTGTTGGGTGGGGTGCTTGTGTTTGAAACACATTATTTGAAAATTAAGTTATGAACACCTGAGACAATATTTACTGATCTTATGTTGAAAGCTTGGACATTATATTGAAGGTGTTATAACTAGTGAGTTTTTTAAGGGGTTTGTTCGCATGCTTCTCTCTAGAACTGCACCACACACACATGCACGCACACTTACACACATACACAGTATAAAATGTTCACATAAATTTCTTTTCATTAAAGCTTTGTTGAATAAATTGTTTAAACAGTTCCATAACTGCAAAAAAAAATAATTGTTTTCTACAAGTTGGTAATTTTAGTACTTCACATTCTAATATTTTGACGGAACAAGCCATAAAAGGTAAAATTATCTTTCACAATCGCAGCCAAAAAGCTACAGTTATATGGTTAAAGTCCATACAATATGACTCTGTTTTATACAATCAGTCAATTAAAGTTGTGTTTTTAAAATTCATTGTTTACTTAAGCATTTTATTTTAAGCTTATAGATTTAAACACGTGCAAATATAAAATCTTTACGAGTTGGTTTGATAAAATAAACTTTGTATTAGACGGGAGTATTATTTTCAATGCGACAAAGGTTTTATTGTATGTCATTTGGGTCATTTCATTTGAGACAATTCAATTTCGATTTAACTGCCTTAATGCGGTGAGATGCGATACAACAGTTTAGAATTGAACCGTTTAAATTGTTACAATTTATAAAGCTTATTTCTTAATAGACCGAATGCACTTGCGACTCCTTTACTCTAATGTCAAAACTACAGCTCTTTCAAGTCGTTTCAAATGAAGTCAGATAATGATTTGCATTATTCGTGTTTTGGAAGGGCTTGCGAAACACATGTTCAAATGTTAGATTTCAAACAAAGCGTGTGTCTCAAATTGTTCAAAATATCAGATAGTTTTAATTTCGGTTCACTGAATTGAAGACCTCGGCAGTAGATAATGTTCCATGGCATGGGCTGTGCCGTGAAACAGATGAGAAATTTTGGCGTGAATCCCATGTTTGTAATCTTGACAGAAGCGTTTCCAGCTCCACACTTGATATAAAAAATCCCCCACAAATTATTCATTTTACTGCCAGTAAAGTTGGAAAACAAAGCAAAAAATCATAGGAGTGAAAGAGACTAAGATATGTTACATGGTTTATCCATAAAACTGATGGAAAAATGGTCATTTTTACAAGATTTATCTGCTTTATTTTCTCTTGTCAAATGTTATCTCTTCTTTCATCAAAATCAGATTAGATTCAGATTGTTTTAGTTTATATCCAACTGCTTAGATCAGATTATCATACAAGTGCTTCCTTTACACAAGTAGCCACATAAAATATAGGGATTATGTATACAAACTACTTGTACAAATTTTGGTGGGGTAGGGACGCAGGTGGATTTGGGGGATGGGGCTGTGTGGCCAAGTTGTGGAGGTTATTTACTGTAAAAAACTTGCCTCTCATTGTAGTTGAATCAAGTTATGCTCCACACTGCCGTGGAACCAGGTTTTAGTCCGCACAGCATGTGCTGCACTATGAGTTGAGATTTTTCAAGTGAGGATCATATTCAAAAGGTTAATTTTTCATCTTATTTTTGTCCCTGTTTCACTAGAGCTAGACTTAAAATTTGTTTGTTTGTTTCTTTTGGGTTTAATGCCGTTTTTCAATAGTATTTCAGTCACGTAACAGCGGCCAGTTAGCTTAATCAGTGTTCCTGGATTCTGTACCAGTACAAACTTGTTCTCCGCAAGTAACTGCCAACTTCCTCACATGAATCAGAGGTGGCAGACGTATGATTTCAGACACAATGTCTTTTATCAAATTGTCACAGAGAACTTGTCACCCTGCCCGGGGATCAAACTCATGACCCTGCAAAATGTCAACAAAACTAACTTGGTCCTTGATTACGTAGCCTAGAGTTTGAATCAGCAGCACCATTTGTTATCAGCTTTCTGTCACCACTCCTAGAAAAAACTTGTATTTTATACAACTTCTTGTTTTCAAGTTAGTTTGTTAATTAGCGTGTTTCTATTATTGCTTCTGCTTGCAGATAGGTTTAAAATTTATCCCAGATATATTTAATGTTATGTTGATTCTTAAAGTCCTATAATTGTGTAATAAATAAAGTTGTTATGGCTGAAAACTCTTTAATTGGATTCATGTGGAATTTTCAGAGCAGAATTGTTTATTTTTGCAAGGCTAATTGGAACCTTGGGCTTGTTTTGGTAATTATATTAGGAGAATGAGAACTTTGTATTCCAAAACTTCATGTTAGCTAAAACCAATATAGTTTAGTTCTCTGTGGACCACTCCCCTCATCAGACTAGAACTGAGGCTTCTCTATGTTCACAGAGATAGACTTTAAGCTTATGAATTATTCTGCCTTTTGACAATTGGTCTGAAATGTGCTGATCTTAAAAAAATTACCTTTCAGATTTGGCCATTTTGTCACAAACACGTTTGTGATGTGTAACTGCAGTAACTGTACTCACTGCTTTTAAAGAGGCACATCTGCAGATTATGTCTGTTTTTTTCTGGAAATCTAGACAGAATTTTAATTTGTATTGTATGAAACAAAGGGATTTGGCAAGCTGTTTATTATCAGATTCTGTTAGATACATAGAAAAGATAGGTGGAATTAAGTTGAACTCGATCAGTATAGTAATCATAACCGTTATTTGGATTTTTGATTTAGGCAAGCTCCTTTAAAACGAGTTTTAAATGTTATTACATTCTTAGCTCACATTGGAACAAGCCAAGAGATAATTCTTAATATCTAAAAGCTTAGGAGCTAAAGCCTTGAATTTTCGTACAATACCTGCTCTGTGATTTTATGACCAATAAGTAACAATTTAAGATATTTTAAAATGAAAATATGTAACCCCAGCAGGGTGGCATTAAACGTAATTCTTTGTCAGAAGAAATGAAACTGTTATATTTATTGTTGAAGAAAGAAGTAAAAAAAGCCTCATTTTATTGCCAAAGCCTATACTGTGAATATAAAAGCCAAGATTTTATAGCAGCTATCAGCATTGTGCATAAGTATAAGGCATACTTTAATTAAAGCTGTATTCACACAGAAGATAAATTTGAAAATAAAAAAACTATAAAACCCGTTTCAAGTCACATTTTCCTGGAATCTAGACCAATGTAAATGGGAAAAGTAATAAAACTATGAAACATAATCCCAGAATATATACACTTTCATGTAAAATAACAGCAGCTGAATTTCTTAGATATTTTGATATGATGGAAATTAAAAAATAAACCTAGGGCTTTATAGGCTTCCAATGTATATTAAAACGCGGTACAGTTTACAGGTTGATGTGTATTTCTAAGATCTATTAGGTTCATGTTTTCCCCCAAATTTTTTCCAGGTACTGTGAAATCATTTTATTTCGCGGGCGTAAACTTTTGTGGTTTTGACAAAAATGTCTAGGTCATTGGGACATAAGTTCATGGACGTCAAGTTTAAGATATACAATGATTTATTTGTTAGTTTGGATTAAATTCCATGGATTAATGCAACCATGAAGTCTACGAAAATTACTCTCCTATGAATATAAAGGATTTTGCTGTATAGGATTTTGTGTGGTTTTCATGAGCCGCACCATGAGAAAACCAACATAGTGCATTTGCGACCAGCATGGATCCAAAACCAGCCTGTGCATCCGCATAGTCTGGTCAGGGTCCATGCTGGTCGCTTTCAAAGCCTATTGCAATTAGAGAAGCCGTTAGCGAACAGCATGGATCCTGACCAGACTGTGCGGATGCGCAGGCTGGTCTGGATTCATGCTGGTCGCAAATGCACTATGTTGATTTTCTCATTGTGCGGCTCATGTCATGATTTGGAAACTATACTTCTTAATACAATATGGGTCTGAAAACTCTTGTTATATTATTCCATCGTGCTGTTTTATAAAATGTCTGGGTCATGTTAGATACCAGGCTGAATAATCCAGTACCGGAATCAGATTCGATCGTTGGGCAAAACAAAACTTAAGATTACCCAAGATTTGAGACAGGTCTTTTCCATGGTAATGATGCCTTGCGACTTCCAGCCGTAGTCGATTATTTCCGTATCTCTTAGTGATTGGGACATTACAATTTTCAAGAAATTTGTCCCAGAGTTACAGAAAAGCATTTCGTCATGCCACACCTTAAGAATGAGTTTACATTATGAAGACATTCTAAAGCAGACAAAGAAAAATATATGTTACAAAATTGAAACTGCAAAGAAAATTTGAATTTAAATTTGCTTCATCGACTCCTTGTTTAAAAAAGCAGTAGGACCAAATCTAGTAAGATTTTTTTCAAGTTACAAAAATCGTGGGGAAAGGTAGGAGACAAATCAAGCATTTTTCATATACATCTGTCCGAGATTAATTTTACAAGATATTTCTTTAGATTGATCTCTCTGCCAGGGTGTTTTGTGTATTTTGTAACTTGTTAAGGATATCAAGAAATGTAATTTGTTAAAATAATAATAAAAAAAAAAAAACACCCAGGCAGTCTCAGTGTAGTTACGGCACTATCTCGTGTCCAGTTTTCATTCATTTTCAGTTTACCAATATTTGGCAGATAAACAAAGAGAAAAAAAATATCTGTAGAAAAATAAATTAACCACACAGTACTGATACCCCAGTATAAACGCTCCCCTTCCTGTTTTCAATGGATATACATGTATCATCGTGGGCGTCCGTCCTTTGGCACATATTCTGAGTGCAGGATATATTTGCGGAGCATTACTTCAGTTTACGGATAGCTTTTGTTTCATATTAAGGGTATAATTCTACTAGGTTTCATTTGCCGTCCAGACACTTGAACTATATTTGGATTTTTGTAGCCAGCTGCTGAAACACTGTCCGGCAGCACAAAACTCCAACTACTGCGCCAGAAGAAATGACTATGAAACATTAAGCACAATAGGTAGATGTACATATAAACTGCTGCCTGTTAAAATCATTAGCCCACCATCATCAGATGGTGGGCTATTCAAATCACTCTGCGTCCGTGGTCCGACGTCCGTCCTTCCGTCCTTCCGTTAACAATTTCTCGTTATCGCATCTCCTCAGAAACTACCAGGGGGATTTTGACCAAACTTTGTCAGAATGATGTATTGGTACCCTAGTTGTGTCCCCCTGAAAATCAGACTGGTTCAACAATTCTTTAGTGAGTTATGGCCCTTTGTTTATTTCTATAATTTACATAGATTTATATAGGGAAAAACTTGAAAATCTTCTTGTCCAAAACCACAGATCCTAGAGCTTTGATATTTGGTATGAAGCATCATCTAGTGGTCCTCTACCAAAATGATTCAAATTATTTCCCTGGGGTCTAATATGGCCCCGCCCCGGGGGTCACATGGTTTATATAGACTTATATAGGGAAAAACTTTGAAAAACCTCTTATTCAAAAACACAGGGCCTAGGGCTTTGATATTTTGTATGCGACATTATCTAGTGGTCTTCTACTAAGATTGTTCAAATTATTCCCCTAGGGTCAAATATGGCCCCGCCCCGGGGGTCACATTGCTTACATAGACTTATATAGGGAAAAACTTTGAAAATCTTCTTGTCCAAACCACAAAGCCTAGGGCTTTGGCATTTGTAATGTTGCATCATCTAGTGGTTCTCTACCAAGTTTGTTCAAATCATCCCCTAGGGTCAATTATGGCCCCACCCTGGGGGTCACATGGTTTATATAGACTTATATAGGGAAAAGCTTTTAAAATCTTCTTGTCAATAACCTACAACATTCAAATTTGGACCACCTGTATGGTTTTGAGTGGCAAGATTAACCTTGACATGAGTTGACCTTGATTTTGACCTAGTGACCTACTTTCACATTTCTGTAGCTACAACCTTCAAATTTGGACCACATGCATAGTTTTGTGCACTGAAATAAACTTTGACCTTGATATTGACCTAGTGACCTACTTTCACATTTTTGAAGGTACAGGCTTCAAATTTGGACCACATGCATAGTTCTGTGTTCCGAAATAAAATTTGACCTTGATTTTGACCTAATGACCTACTTTCACATTTCTCAAGCTACAGCCTTCAAATTTGGATCACATGCATAGTTTTGTGTTCCGAAATGAAATTTGACCTTCATTTTGACCTATTGACCTACTTTCACATTTCTCAAGCTACAGCCTTCAAATTTGGACCACATGCATAATTTTGTGTACCGAAACAAACTTTGACCTTTACATTGACCTAGTGACCTACTTTCACATTATTGAAGGTACAGGCCTCAAATTTGGACCGCATGCATAATTCTGTGTTCCGAAATAAAATTTGACCTTGATTTTGACCTAGTGACCTACATTCACATTTCTCAAGCTACAGCCTTCAAATTTGGACCACTTTGTCCTTGAAATTGATATAGTTACCTACTTTCACATTTCTCAAGCTACAGGTTTCGAATTTTGACCACATGCACAGTGTTTTGTACGGAAATGAAATTTGACCTTGAGCTAGTCAATAAGTCTTAAAATTTGGAATTCTCAAAAATGGCACATTGGTGGGCGCCAAGATCACTCTGTGATCTCTTGTTTTTGTTTTTGTTTCTATCCCTCCGAACATTACTTGACACTTGGTAATTATTTTTAGTTTGACACGGAAACAAAATTGGAGAATAATAATAGTAGATTTTCATTACTACAAAAGACAGTGCCGGCGTTCCATAGAATATGTTCTTTTTGTTCTAATAACGGGATGGACCTGTCCTTATCTCTCTTCTCTGTGGAGTACAATATTCTTGTATTCAGTTGTCAGCAATGGAATCTCTGAATGTTTTTTTTCCACATTTAGAAGCTGGACCATGCGTAATCAGCGTGAAGTTGGCAGTACAGCAGTAGGAGCAGTTAACTGCTGCTACTGCCAGCAGTTACAGCAGTTAATGGCATAATACAGATGTATAATAGGCCGTCAAACCTACCCCTTCACACATACATTTGTCCGTATCGTATACTGAAGCGTTCTTAATCTATTTCTATCTTCAAACTTGTAAACGAAGTCTCGTGCGCGTTCAGTTGTTCTTATTAAATTTAATGTTATTGGATCGCGCAAGTGCAACGTCCAAGGATATTCATTTTTTTGTTACAAAATTACTCAATGGTCTTTTCTTTTACGGACAAAAACTTGTTATGTTCTGTTGCCAAGTGTTATGTGCAATGATTTTACATCTGTGCTTCTTCCACGATAATGAGGCGGGAAAAGTGCCGAGTCGGGATTCGAACACTCCTCAGCCCGTTACAGATGTTATCGCCAGCAGGTAAATGATATTTCTACGACATGCTTTATCATTTCTTTGTGTATGTCACTGCCAGCAGTTACATATTGTCACTTACTACAGTTCCAGCTGTTTTCTATATGTTTTTGACAGCTGTTAAAACATACGAATTTTTGACTTTTCTATATTTCCTATAAACATTATATTATATAATGATAGCAGTTAAATGACAATATCTGGTATCAGTGTCAGATAAATGTTACAGTCAATAGTTAAAAGTTGTTTCTGCGATTACCTTCATCAGTTTCATGTATATGTTACTACAGGTAGTTAAATGATATTTTTAAGAGCAGGATATGCAACACCTAGCAATAAAACAGTATTACTAAGAGCAGTTTCGTCATTTTTCTTTTTTTACTCTCAGCAGTTAAATAGCTTATAAGAACGTTTATTTGAACAGTTGATCAGGTTTTTATGTCTGTTATTGCTAGCAGTTAACTGGTATATACGAGCAGTTTAAAATTCTCATATAAATTATGTAAGACCAGCAGTCTCAATTATGTTTTTGCCAGCAGTTAAGTGGTCTATGAGAGCTGTTTACCAGACTTCTGTTACTTCAAGCAGTTTAATGACCAATGAAAGCAGTTTCCGAGTTTTCTTGTGTTACTGTCAGCAGTCAAATGGTTTAAAAGAGCAGTTTACCAGTTTTCTACGCGTAACTACCAGCGGTTAAATATTTTATGAAAGTGATTTCCAGGTTCCTGTTACTGCTAGCAGTAAAATCGTTTATGACAGCAATTAACAAGGTTCTTGTTACAGCCAACAAGAGCAATAAACAAGTTTCGTATATATTTCTGGTGTATTTACTGCTGAAAGAAAGCCACTCGATTTTAGGCCACCACCGACCCACCCCCGCCTCACACCTCGACCTGGGTTCCTCCCAAACAAGAGTTTTCCCGGAATGGCGGCCACCCGTGCCTGCTACTACTGCTGCTACTGCTGTACTGCCAACTTCACGCCGATGGAAGTTGACTGCGATACGCAATAAACTGCTGTAACTGCTGGCAGAATGAACAGTTAACTGTTGTAACTGCTGGCAGAAGCAGCAGTTAATTGCTGAAACTGCTGACAGTAGGAGCAGTTAACTGCTGTAACTGCTGGCAGTAGCAGCAGTTAACTGCTCCTACTGCTGCTACTGCTGTACTGCCAACTTCACGCTGATCCATGCGTAGGTGTTTTATTTAAACATTTTTTTACTCAGATAAAAGGATGTCAAAAAGATTTTTGATGCAAATGGGATAAGCGTCTCAGTTCTGTAATCGTCATGCTGCAAAGAAAAACAACAGCATGTTTAATGTAACGGTAAAAAAACTACATTACTAAAAGGTGTGAACTATGATTATTTTGCAGAGGTGCGGCCAAGCGCACATGGGATTGAGAAGGTGGAACAAGTCTTTCTCCATATTTGGTATTTGCTTTTTGTGTTTTGTTACACTTTTGTTAGAGATGTCGATGTTTTCTTGTTATATCCCATACATTGCTGTACAGCCAAGGAACTCGCGGCAGAATAATGGAAAGGTTATATTATAATAACAATTACTGCTAAATACATGGTAAGTAGTAATTCAGCTTCAGCTTTCAAAGGCTAATGGCCGTTTTGTCGTTTGGAGGAGTTGTCTCCACCCAGATATTAAAGATATTAAGGAGGTAGGTTACCTTGTTACAAGGGTAAATTCAAATTAATTGAACCGCAGCATCTTTTTGTATTTCGTGTAATATGAATTTTTAACTGCTAAAATCTCAGTTTCGTTTGTCTCTGTCCCTTCAAATTCAATTTTTATCCAGGTTTGAAGAACATGACCCTCCAAAGGTATTTCATATTGAAAGAAGAAGGAAAATACGGATATTTAACACTTTTCAGTGTATTTTAGTTTAATTGATATCCGTAGAAGTCAGTATAATCTATTATTTTACTAGTATGCACGTCAGCTTTCTAATATAAGCCTAAAATGTATATGTCGCGGGGCTCGTGTTTCCATGGTAACGCATTTTCTCTCATTTTTAAACAACTATGTATAAAAATAGGGGTTTTCGACGACTTCAGTGCCATTCTATTAATGACCAACATGGAATATTTGGGTAATATTATTAGCAAAATACCAAGCACTATACATGGTACCCTATTTTTCTTAAAGTTTAAAGTAACCATGGCAACAGAGATGTTTAAAATGGCTTATATCTTGCTTTTTGTCGTAATTTCTTATAAAATAACATTGAATAAGATTGTCTTTCTAGTTGATGTAGCTTTAAAACATATTATTTCTAACGTAAGTTATATTTTCGTGTTATCTGCATTTATTCAAACAAATTTCTAAGCTTAGAATACTTACAGCAGTACCCCTCGTCTGGCATTTTTCATGGAAAAATCGTTCAGCATGCTACTATTATTCTCATGGATATTGTTGAAATGAAAATAAAAAGCCGAAGCTGTGTTTCTTAAATAGGCTAGTGTCAACGCTTTTGAATTTTACATTTAGATACATAGGTCACGGGCTTCGTTTCCATGGTAACATCAATTCAATTCAAGAAACCACAATTTTCTACTGAAATTCGAACAATTTTAGATCTTAGTTTTAGTATATAAGTAAGAAATTATCAACGGAAACTGAAATAGGTATTACAAATAAAACAGCTAGATTTTTTATTTGAAAATGGCCGTAACAAGTAACCTCTCACCCAACTATATTCCAAATAACATTGGTTACCATCATCCATTTTCTTACATTCCGCATAACATTTCAATATAACTACATAAAAGAAGCAAAATATTGATTATTATTCAGAGCAAAAGACTCATAAAAAATATTTCAGCAAATAATGGTTATTTGAAAATAGTTTGAATAAAGAAAATGCACATAATTACGTACTTTCAAGACAAAAGCTATTAATTTTGCGCGGTAACTGACACGTAACGTCATGACGTCAATGACGTCATTTTAAGACAACATTGTTTTGAAGCGTTTCTGCGGCAATTTATTCATTATTTCTGCATTATTAAACCATAAAGCGTCAGATCGAAGACAGGTCTATGATTTGTTTTCAGAAGAATGAATATACAAACACATTTAGTTTGTCGTAAACGTCGTCGTAAATCGTCACGTTAGCTTCCGGTTGGACATGCGCACATACAAATATAAAGGTAACCTACCTCCTTAATTCATTTCCACTATCAATTTCATATGTAATGTTATGTTATAAATACTTCAAATGAGTGTCAGTCCTGGTGCACTAAACGAATATATATATGGCAGTATCCTGGCCCCGTGTTCACAAGACAGTTTTCGGTCTCGGCTGAGTTTGAGTTTGAAATTTTGATATCAATTTTACTAAAACTTCTAGGTTAAATTCCAACTGAGACTGACCATCAATACTGAATAGTCACTTGGAAATAGTTATTAACTTCAAATTTAGTTTTAAACATACTATTTAGATGTAAATAACAAATAAAGTTTCATTATCACACTCAGCTAAGACTGAATATGTTTTTGTGAACACGGGGCCTGTTCATATAGAAATTCGTCAAAATAGGTAAAGAACGCTCAGAAAACGGTGCCATTGTCACAAAATTGCGTCTGTGGTACGCAACTATCTTGCACATTAAAAGTCCTGGAAGAAGATTTTCAAAACTTTATTACTTGACTGCTGGATATGACCGCGTTTAGTGATGGCAGAAACGGGTAAGAAGACAACTTTGGTCGAATGGTTATTTTTTCTTCTTGCTAATGTGTTATAAGTTTGTCATATGTTAGAGTCGTGATATATTTTGCGAAAAGAACATGTTTAGTCTGAAGCCGACCGATGCTCCGAATTAAAACTTTGTTTAGCCGTGATTTTTGTGACACTTGTTTGTCTCTAATGTTGTTTTTGAAATATTTAACACCAGCAGATGGTTTCATTCACATATCAACAAAAGTGAATAATTTGTCACACTCCAAGCCATTAAAATCAGCTAGTTTATGTATTTAACACTGCATTAAAGCAAAGAAGTTATTGTCTGATAATAGTGTGTAATGCCCGTTTGTGGCATTTTTGAATATATTTAGGTGTACATGCATTTGCTAAAAGTAATTATGAATAATGATGACCAGAGTTGCAGTTGTCATTGACCTATAATGGTTAAGGATTATGGAAACCAAACTTCAAAATTTCAGTTAAAACTGGGTCCTCTCTTCTGGCCAAGATGTAAAATGACGGGGAAAGAGTTGACTGATATCACATCGATATTGTTCCTGTCATACTATGAGCATTCTCATCCATCTGATGTTCGTCAAAATCACAACCAGGGAACCATAGTAGACCTCTGGTATGCGAGAATGTGCTAGGGGTGCTTCAGGTTTTATTTTTCAGTGCATTCAAAAGCACTGAATACTGTGAAATCATTAATATTCGTGGGGGACAAATTTTCGTGGATTTCGTGGTTAATTCAATCCACGAAATTTAATTCCAACGAACAAGTGAAATTCCGATTCATTTTATGTTCAAAATTTGAAATCCACGAATTTCTATCCCCACGAAATTGCCGTTTTGACCATAACCACGAAATTAAATGATTTTACAGTAGCTGAATTTTGTCGTTTACAGAATTTATTTCAATATTTGTCTCTTTCCGTACTTTCATTTTTATGCATTCATTAAAGCTTCTTTTTCTCAAGGTTACCTTAACGTTTTAAAATCAAAGCAGTGAACCTTCCGAGTACGGCGACAGCTTGACATGCGCAAACACACTGTTTTACTCTGTTCCGGCGTAGATCATATTAAAATCATATTAAAGTCTGGTTTCGAAGGAAACATTTTATGTCGTAAAAATATCTTTTCAATATCATTTTACTATCTATGTGTTTTTTCCCATACATAAACTGGTTTTGCCCACAGATATTTTATTACACTGCAATTTTATTGTGGATGATTAAGGTGATGTTTGATCAGCCTACTATGAATAGGTACATGGGTGCCAGTTTTCAGTAATGGCAGTTTAATATGCTCCTCTTCAACGAAGTTTTCTGTTTGAAGCAGTTTCAAATTGTGATTTACCGATATATACTGTTTCACTACACTGATTTTGGTCAGGCATATCTTCTTTCAAAAATTGTATCTGTTTCAAATTGGGAAATTTATGGGTACTTTGTTTAGATTCGCAGTTTTTTGTACGTTTTAATGATTTCCTCTCTACCGCTTTAAATCATTTCCAGTTGCTACAATGAATTTTAATATTAATTAATTTTTTACCAAAAATATACGAAAAGTAATAATGTGTCGGTCGTAAAGTATCTTTGAACATGTGTTTTGAAAAGGAGTAACATTTTGTGGTGGCAAATATTCTCCAGCGGTTTTTATTAAAACTCGACGACAATTATTTTCGAACAGGATGCCAGATGGAGGGGATAGGAAATAACTTTGGTTTAGAATGTGTTTTAAATGCTCCAATACTTTGAGACAGAATCTAGATATTTTAGTTTTAGAGGGTGACTCAGTCCGGACAGAATATCCACCTTATACAATAGACTACAGTTTGTTTTATATATGCAGGGGCGTAGACACAAGTATTTATCGGAAAGTTTTTTCTTCTCTATATTTTTTTTTTCAAAACACTATTGAACCGTTTCAGAGTGATGAACAAAGTTTCGTTACCGGTCGTTTGGTGGTGTATAAATAAAAAAAATGCATGCTAATCGATTCCATTTGTCTACAGGAAATCAGGAAAGGAAACCACTTCCCTCCATGAACCGGTGAGTTTCCCATTTAAATCATCGTTTACATTTACATCATTCAAATACTCCGGACAATATGATTCGCAGTATAACCATCTCTTTTTTGTCATTCTTGTACACTGGCTGACACAACAATAACTATAACGCTATTTCATTCTGATATTTTAGAATGATATTCTACATGGTAATTATACTGGTGTGTCATTCTGATACCCCGGAATGGTACGCTCTGCAGAAATGATATATCGTTTTGTTACCTTGGTCTTGGAATGAATTCTGATACCCCTGAATGGTGTGCCCTACAGAACTCGCACTGATATATGATTCTGATACCCCGGAATGGTTAGCTCCACAGAACTCGCACTGATATATGGTTCTGATACCCCGGAATGGTGTGCTCTACAGAACTCGCACTGATATATGATTCTGATACCCCGGAATGGTGTGCCCTACAGAACTCGCACAGATTTATGGTTCTGATACCCTGGAATGGTGTGCTCCACAGACCTCAGACTGATATATGATTTCGATACCCTGGATTGATGTGCTCCACAGAACTCACACTGATATATGTTTCTGATACCCTTGAATGATGTGCTCCACAGAACTCGCACTGATATATGATTCTGATACCCCGGAATGGTTAGCTCCACAGATCTCGCACTGATATATGATTCTGATACCCCGGAATGGTGTGCTCTACAGAACTCACACTGATATATGATTCTGATACCCCGAAATGGTGTGCTCCACATACCTCAGACTGATATATGATTCCGATACCCTGGATTGATGTGCTCCACAGAACTCACACTGATATATAATTCTGATGCCCCGGAATGGTGTGCCCCACAGAACTCACACTGATATATGATTCTGATACCCCGGAATGGTGCGCCTTACATAACTATATGATTCTGATACCCCGGAATGGTGTGCCGTACAGAACTCACACTGGTATATGATTCTGATACCCTGGAATGGTGTGCTCCACAGAACTCACACTGATATATGATTCTGATACCCCGGAATGGCGTGCTCCGCAGAACACACACTGATATATGATTCTGATACCCTGGTATGGTGTGCTCCACAGAGTGAAGAACTCACACTGATATATGATTCTGATACCCCGGAATGGGCAGCTCCACAGAACTCACACTGATATATGATTCTGATACCCAATACGGATGATTCTGATACCCCGGAATGGGCAGCTCTACAGAACTCGCACTGGTATATGATTCTGATACCCTGGAATGGTGTGCTCCACAGATATGATTCTGATACCCTGGAATGGTTTGCTTCACAGAACTCGCACTGATATATGATTCTGATACCCCGGAATGGTTAGCTCCACAGAACTCACACTGATATATGATTCTGATACCCCGGAATGGTTAGCTCCAACAGAACTCGCACTGATATATGACTCTGATACCCCAGAATGGGTGTGCTTCACAGAACTCGCACTGATATATGGTTCTGATACCCCAGAATGGTTTGCTTCACAGAACTCGCACTGATATATCATTCTTATACTATAGAATGGTGTGTCTTATCAAAGACTTGTTCCGTCTTAAATCTTCAAAAGGTATGAAAGATAAATGAGAACACATTTCATTTAATCTTGAGTATACTTAACATCTGACAATGGCTGTACTTTATAGCTCTACGCATAGTAGTTAACCATGTGAAAATGGTTTACGAGACAACATAAATAAAGAAGGGGGACATTTTTATCATATATCATATGAAGAGTGTGAATTTCTCGCAGGTGTGAAACTAGGTCACACGGCTTCAAATTGCAGCAAATATAATATAATGGCAATCTAAATTGGCTGTTTTTCTGTTTTGAAACATATTTTATGTTTTTTTTTCTAGATGTCTGAAATATATATCTTTGCAAAACACTTTTGAACAGATGTTGGTGCGATTTATGCTTTCTCAAGTATTTGTTATTAAAATAAATACTCTACAAAACTTCGAAACTGTCATGAAAGAATGTATGAAAAAATATAAAAATCGCACCTATTTTTTACAAAGGAATGAATGTGCAAGACAAAATTTGTGCAAATATGACACCACGCTGAAAAGTGCCAACTTCCACGATAAAACAACTGAAGATTGGGACCTATCTAAGCCCTCAAAAGGGCCATCTACACGTGTTGTGTTGCTTGTCGGATCGTTGTACTGGTTTCTAGATAGTTATACTGCTTGCCAGATCGTTGCACTGCTTGCTGGATCGTTATACTGCATGTTGGATCGTTGTGTCGCTTGCTGGATCGTTATACTGTATGTTGGATCGTTGTTATGCTCGCTGAATTGTTGAGCTGCTTGTTGGATCGTTATGTTGATTGTTTAATAGTTGTGCTGCTTGCTTGCTCGTTATGTTGATTGTTGTATAGTTATACTGCTTGCCAGATCGTTGCACTGCTTGCTGGATCGTTATACCGCACGTTGGATCGTTTTGTCGCTTGCTGGATCGTTATATTGCATGTTGGATCATTGTTATGCTCGCTGGATTGTTGTGTTGCTTGTTGGATCGTTATGTTGATTGTTTGATAGTTCTGCTGCTTGCTTGCTCGTAATGTTGATTGCTGGATAGTTGTACTGCTTGCTGGATCGTTATGTTGATTGCTGGAGCTGGATCGTTATGTTGATTGCTGGATAGTTGTACTGCTTGCTCGATCGTTGTGTTGATTGTTGGATAGTTGTACTGCTTGCTAGATCGTCATATTGATTGCTGGATAATTTACTGCTCGCTAGATCGTTGTGTCGATTGCTGGATAGTTGTACTGCTCGCTGGATCGTTGTGTCGATTGCTGTTAGTTGTACTGCTTGCCGGATCGTTGTGTCTTTTGTTGGATTGTTGTACTGCTCGCTGGATCGTTATGTCGATTGTTGGATAGTTGTACTGCTCGCTGGATCGTTGTGTCGATTGTTGTGTAGTTGTACTGCTCGCTTGATCATTGTATCGATTGCTGAGTAGTTGTACTGCTCGCTTGATCGTTGTGTCGATTGCTGGGTAGTTGTACTATTCGCTGGATCGTTGTGTCGATTGTTGGATAGTTGTATTGCTCGCTGGATCGTTATGTTGATTGTTGGATAGTTGTACTACTCGCTGGATCGTTGTAATGCTTGTTTGACTTTCATACTGCTTGCTTGGTTTTGATGAACTGATGTGATGCTTACAGAACTGTTGTGTTACTTTCAGCTAGATGAAGATACATCAGTCTTGGTTTGTTAAAATCTTTCCTGCAAAGTAATGGTACTATTTAACAGCTTGTCTTGAAATAGTGAACCACCCTTTGTTGCATGCGATGTACAAAATTATATTCTAAATAATTATTTTGATGGCTTATGTACAGATAAATGACTATTAGTGGACTGTATAAGTGTCTGCTTAATAAAGGTAATTGCTATAGGCGGATTAAGATTTTACCAAGAAATGAGTTCGTTTTAGGACACTATTAAAACTACTTCGCATTGTCAAACCCCGAACGAAACAGTATGTTTTCATGATAAATCACTCTAGACATTTTATATGATTGTTAGCAAATACACTGGCAAGTTTGAATAACTTAGAGCCTCCGTGCTTAGAAACAAAACCACGTTATCTACTCCATATGGGGCATTTATATGGGATCATTATATGTCAGTTTCCGTCTTCATATCATTTCAAAATCATTTCAAACCTTTTTGTAAAAGTTTTTTATTGTCTTTATTCTATATAAAAAGTTATGGATATCAAAGCCGGCAATTGCCATAAACATGGCTGACTCGTATACACAAGTTTGACCATTCAACGACTCGCCATTGGTCTTATGTTTGGAGACTAGTCTCGGAACTCTAGCTTCTGAGAATTGTTTTTTCTAACTGGACAATGGCGCTGTTCCACACCGAAGCTTGTCTCAAGGCTTGCTGTCGGGATCTTCAAACTATACCCTTCTTCAAAAATGACTTATGGTGTGAGAAAAGAGAAGAAACTGTGCGTGGAAGAAGACGTAAAAACAATGGAATATGGTTACTTCGTGGTGGAAATTGAAGATGGGATGTAACCTAATTCTCACTGGTTCTGCTCGGCAACTAAGCGACACATCCTTTATTCCTGTGTCTGTAATCCCTTGTTATTGATAAATTTATTCAGCCATTTGAAACGCACAAAAATGTAAAATCTTGGGGATATCGCTGCACTGAAAAGACGCAAGACATCTTTTGAATCCCTCATGCAGTTAAAATCAACATAGAACTGACAAACTAGATTACATGGGTTGTACTAGAGCAGGTGTAAATACGGAGATATCGCACAAAGGAAGGTTAGATAATGTGACGTGCATCGACTACGAATGTGCCAAAAACCTCGCTAGGGTTAAATCTTGTCAAATATATTTTCCTCTTATCTTTCGCATATTTTCCGAGTGTGAAATTTTACCCCTAGTGTATCAGTAAAATATCGGAGAATATTAAATAAATCTTTTATGTTCAAGACAGCATATGTTTAATTGAGATTTTTTATGGAATGTGAATATTTTTCCATGCTGTTGAAAACTATGTTAAAAGTAGGCTATGGTTTTGTTTTAGAAGGCCATGAACTAGTGGAAATTAAAGGATGTAACTAGCATTGTAACTAATAGTTATCAGTCTATACTGTTTACAGTCAACTTTCTACATATCCTGGCACAGTGCTGGTGTCCCAGTCAGGACATGCGGTCACGACCTGAGCAGCTGCCAGTCTGCTTCGCAATTGACTGAGAGAACCTTGTTCGCGGCTCCATTTCCAGTTCTTTACACGCTACAAGGTTGAGACACTACCGCTCGAGAATTTCGTGCACCATTCTGTAAGACACCTCTTTCGGATTTTTTTTTCTTTTTCAGACTACGTCATGGCAGTTAGAGGCGACCCATAGGTCGTGAAGTCGATCATCAGAAATACAAGTCTCTTCTCCACAATCGAAATTATATATATATATATAAAAATATATATATATATAAATATAAATAAATATATATATATATATAACATTCGTTCTTCTCTCATATACATCAAATATTAGAATTTAGGCTATGATTGATTGACATCAGTTTTAAGTGCAAAAATGTATGTATAAATGGAAATTGTTTCGAAATCTGGCTATAATAACATAATGTTTGAAACATAATCTACGGAATGTGATCGACAAGACAGTATTATATTTTACAGAAATTTCTCATTTAATACTTCGGTTACATCATGTATTCTCACTCCGCCTGAAAAAGCATAGAATGAATGTTCCTGAAAAATCGATTAACTGACAGAACTGCAGAATCTGGACTAACATTCAATACCTAATATGGGTCTTGGGAAATCTCTTCCGAACCGAGTATATTCGGCTGCTGTAATACATAAAGATTAATAATAATCATGTTCATTACTTGTAAGTTGAAAAAAAAAAATATCATGATTCCATTTCCGCACTTAAGGACGTGGTTTTAGAAACAATACTGCGAAGTCCTTTAATTTCATAATTCGGGGTTTTGACTTGACTAGCCACCAGACTGATAATAAAGAATTTGTCAAAAAAATTTAACTTTTGTATTTTTCTTTTATTTTATATAATAGTGACAAAAGCCAGTCTATTTAAGAGATTGTAATATTATTATATTTGACAGGGGATATAGACTGGCTATATTCACAATTTAGAAAAAAAAAAAAAAAAAAAAAAAAATAACTATCTTAGTCTAAGAGCTGGTTTAGACCAAAACGGTATAAATATTTCGATAAAATAAATTACATTGGGATTTCATTTTGTGAATAGATACAGCCACGAAATCCATGGAAATCAGCCCCCTGCGAATATTAATTATTTTACAGTGTCCTTGTGCAGAGCAAAAAAAAAAAGTGAATGTGCCTTTTCTGCTTCAAAGAGATGAATAATTAATATTGCTATCTCCGTCCCATAGCATCATGTGATAGACCTTTTTATGAGTCAATACCATGCAATACGGGAGAAGAAGAAAAAAGCGCGGAAACCCGCATGCAGTTTTAACTGTCTCTATAGCTTTTTTTTTGTCTTTGTTGAACGTGGAGAGAAAATTGGAAGTTACGTAAGCGGTATCAGTACAATAAGCTGACATGGAATATCATACAAGTTTTTGACAGAATAAGTGCCGATAATAAGTGAAACCATATGATCTAATTTGTGTAAGGAGGTAATATTATGTGGTATAAAACCTAAGAATTTCAACCTACGTTATACAGCTCAAGAAATAGTATGTTCATCGCGGAATAACGTCTGTATTACCCATAAAATCCGCATTAAACTTAAGGCCCGACTGCATTACATGCGGTGTGAGGCTGCTGACGTTTATCCCTTTTTATCCTTCCTTTATTCATCTAATTTTGCTTTATTACTTTGAAAGGAAAAACGATCCTTTTTGGCCCATTTTATTGATTTCTGTTTGCATAACGATGTACACATTCGGCATAGCTGTTTATAAAATATTTAGTTTACTAGTAAATGAAATGTAAATAAAATCTGTAAAAAGATCCTTTGGAAGCGTTGAATGCAACCAAGCAGAAAAATAGCAGACTCGTTTTGACTGAGTATGTTCATGAAAGGTAATTAAATATTCAACACCTCTCACGATCCATAGCCCCGGCTTTAGCGGAACCCTGAACATTACACATCTATTGAATGAACTCAAAGAAATCCAGAATTAATTCAAACCAAATTAATTTAGCTCTTATACATTCAGTCCTAAAGTATGTGCACATTTTAAGTATATAATGTACAAGTAACAACTGTATCCTGTTTTCAGACTGAATATATGTAGCCTGTTTGCAATTGTCTCATTTTGAAAAGACAAAATGACATAATATTCCCAATATGGAACCTCTGATGTACCGGGCACTATGTGATACTTGGTGGTCCATGGAGGAGAACTGTTAAATACTCGGTCAATAAATTTTGTTTTTCAAAATTACGACTGGCCAGATGAGTGGTATTATCGTTTAGTTATGCTGCATGCAATAAATAGTATTCTTTTAGAAAAGATTGTACGCCAAAATGGTATTTTGTTGACTCTCAAAAATGTGTTGAAAGTGTCCATTTAGTCGTTTTACTTCACGCATTGCATGCTTCTTCATGCAGTCTGCTATAATATTTCTTGCTTTCAAGTGTTTTAAGTGCATGCATTATTGATTAACCGAAAGGGAGAGGAATCGTTTTTCTCAGCCCCCTTGAGATTCATAAAACCGTCAATGAATGCAACAACAAAATAATGTCCGTCGGCCGTAAAACACATTCTCTATCTAAGAGACGCTCGAGGTTTTCGCCTGGCAAACAGCTGCAAAAGCTGGTCAATACTACTTTAATGGAAGCTCGCATGGTGATTGAAGTTAATCAAACAATATCAGATTTCTTGGATATCCTCAAATCATTCGGGAATGTTGCACAAATTGAAGCAATCAGGGATACACGCCGGAAAATCAATGGTAATAAATTACTTCATTGATAGCTCCCGAAGTCTTCAATCATAATATGATTCATAAAACACTCTCTTTTCGCTGTTTTTCTCTTACTCCAAATCTTGAATATAAAAAGTTGCCAAAGATGTTTGCTAATACTGTCAAACAACATACTAGTGGTATCTCAATGTATTGGTATTGTTTAAACAATTAATTGCCGTAAACACAATAATTTACACATTGATGATATTCAATTCGATTCAGTTCAGGACACCATTTTTGGGAGAGTACATAGAAAATATGCCATATGAGGTAATGCAAGTATGTCATATGAGATAGTGCACACCTTTCAACAATATAACTCAATACATACAACGTTTGTCATATGAGATAAAAGTGCAGCATTCAGTATTATGGCCCAGTACATATAAGTAAGCCGTGCGAGATAAAGCGCAACACTTAACAATGTGGCTCAGTACATATACATAGTATGCCGTATGAGATAGAGAGCAGCCCCAGTACATACAAAGTATGCTTGAACATCCAACAATATGGCTCAGTACGTATACAAAGTATACCGTATGAGATAGAGAGCAGCCCCAGTACATACAAAGTATGCCGTAACATCCAACAATATGGCTTAGTGCGTATACATAGTATGCCGCATGAGATAGAGTGCAGCCCCAGTACATACAAAGTATGCCGTATGAGGTAAAGCGCAACATTCACCAATATGGCTTAGTACGTATACAAAGTATTCCGTATGAAATAGAGAGCAGCCCCAGTACATACAAAGTATGCCATATGAGATAGAGAGCAGTTCCAGAACATACAAAGTATGCCGTATAAGGTAAAGCGCAACATTCAACAATATCGCTTAGTACATATACATAGTATACCGTATGAGATTGAGAGCTGACCCAATACATATAAAGTATGCCGTATGAGGTAAAGCGCAACATTCAACAATATGGCTCAGTACGTATACAAAGTGGCTCAGTACGTATACAAAGTGGCTCAATACGTATACAAAGTATACCATATGAGATAGAGAGCAGTCCCAGTACATACAAAGTATGTCATATGAGATAGAGAGCAGCCCCAGTACATACAAAGTATGTCATATGAGATAGAGAGCAGCCCCAGTACATGCAAAGTATGCCGTATGAGGTAAAGCGCAACATTCAACAATATGGCTCAGTACGTATACAAAGTATGCCGTATGAGATAGAGAGCAGCTCCAGTACATACAAAGTATGCCGTATGAGGTAAAGCGCAACATTTAACAATATGGCTCAGTACGTATACAACGTATGCCGTATGAGATAGAGAGCAGCCCCAGTACATACAAAGTATGCCGTATCAGATAGAGAGCAGCCCCAGTACATACAAAGTATGCCGTATCAGATAGAGAGCAGCCCCAGTACATACAAAGTATGCCGTGTGAGGTAAAGCACAACATTCAACAATTTTGCTTAGTACGTATACAAAGTATGCCGTATGAGATAGAATGCAACTTTCAGCAATGATTCTCGCATACCAGATGTTTAGCATGGTTCCCTGGTTTGTCTCGGGTACCATGTCGAACACCCATTGAATGAGATTGTCAGCAATATGACCCAGTACATCAAAACTATGCCGTATGGGGTAAAGCTCAGTACGTACAAAGTACAATAATGGCTCAGTACATTATATAGTTCATATATGAGATAATGCGCAGCATTTAACAATATTACTCAGCATATTATACAAAGAATGGCATATGAGGTAAAGCGCAGGGTAAAGCACATACTTCAACAATACGGCTCAGTACATACAAAGTATGCAATATGGTATGAGGTAAATCACAAAATTCAACAACAATATTAGACCAGTGTATCAAAGATCCTGTAGACCTGCAGCTTTTGTTTTCAATAATTATGACAAGAGACAAGGATATCACTTTAGGAACCTTTTTGTTCATAATGTAACTTGTTAGATTGACACATCAGTTCCGTTTTAGAAAGTTAGGTTGGCTCAACATTCCCCATCGAATCTTACTACTTTTTCATGTTTTGGTGAATTAATCTTTTCAGTCATCTGATCACATGTGCAAGAATCATCTTTCCCACCAAGTTTTTGAATGCCGTCAAATTTCCTGTTAATGTATCTGATATGTGCTTCCTGTTTTTCTACTGGAGACTTTGTTCATCTATAAGATCGCCGTGACGTTTCTTTCTTAATGATCTGCCCATTTTATCATCAGCTAGTGCTTGTCATTTTTCATGTATATTTGATTGTCTTGTGTCTGTAGCCTCACTTGAACGCCATTCACCATAGTTATATTCTCAGCTCAGCTGAACATTATTTTTTCATTTATTAACACCGAACTTTGAGCTGTAAGAACATTTAAGACTGTACGGTTGGGACAGACCAACTCTGGCTAGTGTCACATTCAAGTAGACCGTCACCAAACGTTGAGATCCTTCTAGTGAAAATAAAATGTGTTTGGAAAGAAGAGTTCCTGCAACTGGTCAATCAGATGCTAGGTATCTCAACTTATGAGCCAGCTTGTCACTATGTTGTCGATCTGCCCACCAAAACAAATAATTTTTACTGTAAATGAGTGACCTTTAACCTATGTATTTGTTTCACCTACCTGTGTTCTTTGTTTAGGAAAAAACAGTTTCCTTTTGTAAGTATTGAAGGAGGACTTTTATTCAGACGGCATCTTGAACTAACCTTAATGTCAGACTGTCTTCTATACTTGCGACCCTTAGAAGATGTGGTTCTGACATGCTTAAGTTTGTGCTTTTAATGATATCAGACATTGGCATTTCCCGAACATTGTTGCAGAGGAAATTATTCGTGTATGTTGAAATAAATCCTACCACTGGAAAATAAAAAAGCTAATTTCCCACTTAGAGCCTCTTGCCTATCATACATACGCGTAATAATCTTCAAAGCTGAGAAGGTTTTTATTGCCTCTATTTTGATTGTAGATTCTCTGGCAGCTGATTCCAAGTTCTAGTACTCACAGGTGTTGAATAGGCCAAGCAAATGTTTTCTTTGTGTCCCAGATCCCAGTTTCTTTATCTCTCATTTTCAAAATTCTCAAAGGACGTTGTCATTTTCAGTTTCTACTAGAGTTAAGGTCCATATGATATACCTTATACGTTTTGGTTGCTTTGTAGCTATAGTGAAGAACTGTGGGTATGATGTCAGTTTTTGTTCCCGAGGTCTTTTCAGTTTGACTGGACTACATCCTTCTTTATTTCAGGCACAGGGGTTTGTGTAGGGGGCGAGGGAGTACTTGAAATTTTGAACAAACGATCTTGCACATTGATGGTGTAGTATTTATAACTAAATTAAACCCCGATGAAAGTCAGTTTTATTTCAGGGTTTTACAGTCATATTTGAAATCCATAAAAAAATCGAAAATAGGTCGAGATTTCGGTATTATTTTTGATGTGATGTTAAAATTTGGAAAAAAAAAAGCTGTTATTAGTCCAGACTACCAACAACTTACGTGAAGTGACTGTATATAAAACTGATACCTACCATCAGAACATTTCTTTTTTTATTTATCGTTTTTAGTCGAGGCAGTCTTACATCGCATAAATATGTAAATAGTTGAAAATAATGAAATCTTTTCATAGGCCATGAAACCACAATATGTCAATGTATAGCACAGGTGTTTACCATGCCGTATTTATTACAGCGTAAAATTGATGAAATAAAATAAATCGGGGTTTTAATGTAAATAATCATGAAAGTGTAAAATCTTTATAACAATCATTCCTTTTCTACTTCAGTGTTTGCATATTTTAAGTCTCAGATAGTGGAGTTTCCCCCACGTGTAAATTATAAATCACCAAACATGATAATGAAAAGGGGGTACTTTTTAACTGCGATATTGTGGAGCTCTTAAAATCAGATAAATTTAATATTTGAAGAGATAACCCTGTTTGTTTGGGTAATCAAACGACAAAAACTACGCAATATTTTGCACTTAATGGTGTTGGAGATAACAATCAAAGTTTTAACCTTTTGCACGCACCGACAAAATCAAGGTACGACTAGACTATGAAATGTGCACGGCAATGCGTTACACAGCGCTTTCTGCTTTTGAAGAAAATCGTATAGAATGCATACATAAAATTGTAGCCATTTTATAGATTGCTTTAATTTATTCTAGTACTCAATTTATTTATATATTTAATTCAAGCTTACTCAGGAAATGCTGAACATTTTATGATGATATGATAATCCGATATGATATAGTATGATGTTAAATCATGACTGTATGAATTACGCCCCTTCTAAAAATTACTAATATGTATCCGTGGCCTGTATTTCTGGATTTTATACATGTATCTTTTGTTTTCTTTCTTTCAGAAGTCTGTCTGAGCTTATGTTTGGAACTTCCTATAGATCTTTGTGTGGGAAAGCTCATATTATATACGACTTTCCAATAGATAATATCTGTGTATTTTATGCGTTGATCTAAAAACTGTTTTACCGCATAATTTCATAAAAATCGAATATTTGAGTTCCATACCAAAATATAGAATACTTAAATCCATTGCAAGAGATCGTTATGGAAAAGGTAATACTGCGTGAACATTCCACATTTTATGTGGCTTCTTCTTACTTCCTTATCCTTTAGCGTTCTTCGTATTTCTTAATCTTAAGCATTTCGTGCGCTTTTTTTTCCATACAACTTTTTCTTAGCTATTTCGTGTGCTTTTTCGGCAATTCTTACTTCTAAATATTCGACAATCCCATATCTTTTCTTCTGTTCTTAAGTGGTAAATGACCCACGGTGTTGAAATTTTAAGTTCGGAATACCGGCTTCAAAGATATCGTTTCGTAAATTTTAGATTTAAAAAATATGTACATTGAAACCACATACTGAAAATAAAATCACATATGAAACACGCACGAATGGTTTTATTTCTAAAATGTATGTGAAATGACATCCCGACAATAAAAGTTAACTGTCTGGAAACTTATCAATGTTTTCTATAACTAGGGGTACATGACGCAGACATTTTGTTAAAGCTTTTTTATGCGATTGTGTTTTGCAGTCGATTTTTTTTTAAAACTGGTTTAAAACTTTGCGTAGTCCAGCACGTCAAATTACGGCGGATCTTCAGGTGAGGTAACTTGAGTCACTTTTTGCGGATCATGTCTCTTAGGTCTTGTTACTGATTATAATCGTTTTCTTTTATTTGATACTGTTTATATTTTTGAAAACTACAAAATAACAAAATAACGGTAGGACTTCAGCAATTTGAAAAGGAACATAAAGTGGTGTTATGTTGAGCATAGGAACAGCCAGCCAACCGGTAATGAAGCCAACTTGAGGGTTTAGGGCATGCCAATATACACTTGAGCCTAGGTATAGACATAGATATATAACCCCCCACCCCCCATATGTGCTGATGTATTCTCACACCAAAAATAAGCCATGACTTTGGTTAAAATGATATAAGAAATATATTTTGAGATTTGTCAGCTAATCTATGTTGTTTGTTCAGTTGTAGTGGTCCGAGAATTTCCTTTCCCGGGCTTGCGATTAAAGCGAATACATGCAAGACAAATGCAAGCGCATTTCCTTTCTAGCCCTGATTAGCATGCCACACGATCGTTGGAACACTTGATTAACATCAATGTCAACCACTGAATGAGATGCATTTGATTCAGTTTGCAACAATAATCGCATAATACAGAGGTCAGTCCACTGGTCAAAACACTTGATGTGCCAATTAAGGGATTCTTTCACAAGTCAATCAAACGTCTATGAAACTATTCAGCCATGTCCCCGCCCCGTAGACAGTAATCCCAGGTCATGGGTTAGGTATAGAATACCAAATGAAGGATTTTCAACCGTGATCACTGAGTGAATGGTGTGTAGCAGAATAAATGAGAAGATCTTAAGTGATTTGCATATTTATGAGGAACGTTTGGTGGTCTTCAATAGAAAGTTATTTACAAGAGATGAAATTTTCTTATTAAATAAAGTCTGACGTCACTTTACCTGAAGGGATAAGGGTATCGAGGGTCGGGGATGATCACGCTTGACGATAATCTTTTATTTAGTTTTTTGTTACTTTTTGTTACATACTTATGTCATGCTAGCTTCTGAAATTAACTATATGTATATATGCGTGTCCCAACAGATGGTGTACCTAATTTACCGCCACACAGTAAAAATTATAAGGTACATACGGCCGGGGCTGTTGAATGTATTGCTGTGGGATTAACCATTCCCTGAAATGCCGCTCCGACTCGTCTCCGATGTCGAGATGGCTGTATTGTATTCTTTTCTCGGATTTCTTACGGTATAGAGAACAAGTTAAGTGGTATGGTCACGACTAAATGTCACAATACATTGTATAAGCAAAATTTAACCCAAACCGGGACTCGAATGCAAACATGATCATCTTACAACGCTCTACCGATTGAGCTATGCGGTGCCGTTGACACAAATTATGCCAAATTTCTAAATGATAAGCCCTGGCACTTACGACGTGGAGGCACTGATTATATGAGACTCCGTCATGTTCATTCGGATTGTAATGTGAGTTTGTAGCCAGACGGAATCTGATGCCTTCAGGTTTACTGTAAAAATGGTTAAAAAGCATTACGTAGCGCGAGACTTATGACGTGCATCTAGCGTTGACGTTATAAAGCTAAATATGAGATCCGGTCCATAATGATATTATTTCTTGCAGTCTTGTTGTGCTGACAGGGACCAAAATTTCTAGAACGTGTTGTAAACTTCTATATTAAAATGTTATATTTCTGCTACCTACGTAATGGCGTCCTGGCGAGAATGAGCTCGCAATTAACCAAGATGTCAGTGTTTTGAAATTAGGCTCGAATCTTTCAATTTAAGCGATAATTTAACTTTGTTTGTTGTATGAATATGTAACGAAAAGTGTTGCTTGTGTGTTCCCACGACAGTAAGTCTAAGCAAAAGTGACCCCAACATCAAGTCTCCCGTATGTCACCAAATTGGTTGTTTAGTTGTCTTTGCTAATTGGTTTAATACATTCCATTCAGTCTCGTTTCTCGTAACATTACACAATGCAGGACTGAATGAAATTGTACTGACTGCTGGTATACACAACAGGCCCAACTTATTTATCTCCATAGGGACTAATCGGGGTTACTATTGCCTCATAGCAGTATTCGCGAACGAGAAGAAGAGGAAGACTGATATTGCCTTTTGGCGGGGTAAATGTCTTTTGTCACATTGTCGCCAGCACATTTCACCTCTTTTACAAAGAAGTATGTTTTAGATACATCGGAATAACTATGGCCACTTTTATATATAGTAAAATCCACCATTTAAAAATCAGATCCATAAATAATTTATAACATGCACGGAGGGAAACAGTCGTTAAGGCATCAGTGAAAACACCTAGCAAGCCGTATTATGATTTTCAAAGTAGACTTAAATTTTATTAAGTCAATAAACAGTTTGCAGTTGAAGTCAAATGTCAGTTAGTAAATTTTATCACAATTTGTTATCGGGTATCACTCAGTTTGATCACCTGCTCGTGTGTTGACTGTAACACTTGTACCGTATCAATTTGACACAAAGGTTACCTCTTCTAATGTCCTGTTTATCACTTTAAATTAAACAAGGTCAAATCTGGCCAGGGGAATTCAAAACTCAAATCAGCACATCAAATATTAACTGTTTTATGCCGATATTATCTAAAACAAACATTTAATACCATAGTCAATGAAAAATTTGACAGGAAATGACAAATGAACAAGGTAACCCATAATTCACCGTACAAAATGGCCGCCAGCCGTCGCTGCAGGTGACAAAAATGTCGGATTGTAGTTATCATAATTTTATATATGAGAAATAAAGAGACAATTAATATTCAACTGTATTATCTTTAACGGTCTCCAAGTCCTTCAGTTTGTTCTGCGTACATTTTGCCTTCTCCTTGGTATTCTGATAGGAAGCTGACTTTTGTGAGTGTTAAAAATTGGGTACCTTAAAGGTGACCAGTACAGACCTGCCAGCTAAGTCTGAAGAGCATATATCCCTCTTACCTCTCTGGAGAGCATATACCTCTCTTACCTCTCTGAAGAGCAAATGCCTCTCTTACCTCTCTGAAGAGCATATACCTCTCTTACCTCTCTGAAGAGCAAATGCCTCTCTTACCTCTCTGAAGAGCATATACCTCTCTTACCTCTCTGAAGAGCAAATGCCTCTCTTACCTCTCTGAAGAGCATATACCTCTCTGAAGAGCAAATGCCTCTCTTACCTCTCTGAAGAGCATATACCTCTCTTACCTCTCTGAAGAGCAAATACCTCTCTTACCTCTCTGAGAGCATCTACTCCTAACTCCTTACCTCTCTGAAGAGCAAATGCCTCTCTTACCTCTCTGAAGAGCAAATGCCTCTCTTACCTCTCTGAAGAGCATATGCCTCTCTTACCTCTCTGGAGAGCATATACCTCTCTTACCTCTCTGAAGAGCAAATGCCTCTCTTACCTCTCTGAAGAGCATATACCTCTCTTACCTCTCTGAAGAGCAAATACCTCTCTTACCTCTCTGAAGAGCATATACCTCTCTTACCTCTCTGGAGAGCATATACCTCCAAACATTTCAATACTAAATAAGAACAGTCTGAGAGACAGCCATATTCAAGCAGCTATGTTTTATAATGAAATGGGTGTTAAATCAGTAATAAGGAAGCTCGATGTATGGTTTTGCACGTTTAGTCTTTGCCCTGTATTGATGGTAAATCATTTAACTTCTCAACGGTCGTCAGAGGTACAATAAGGGAGATAATTCTAAAGTTGTTTTAGACAGAGTTATGGCTATCCTGCTATGCGCTCTGTAATTCCTCTCGTTGCCATCCACCATTACAGTACCATTTTCCCCTATAACAGTTTAGTAGTTATTTTCCGCGGAAAAGGAAAAATGGTAAAAGTATTCGAGGTAATTCACGGTTGTTGTGCTCTGCACCTTTTATTATCGTCGTCTGTCATTATATAAAGTTTCATGAAGTTCCTTTCAGTTGTTTTAAAGATGTTTCAAGGCTTTGATGTAATAGACGCCTTTTCAAGATACTGTCAAACTCGTGGTATTTGGACTCGAGCTCACTTTCCAGATGTTAATTTTGTAATATGTCTGGGAAATGATTGAACAGTTGTTTCGGCTCTTTGATTTTTTTAATGATCAATAAAGATTATTATTAAAGTTACAGGACGAATGACACATGGACACATACCACTTCACCATTTAGTACGAGTGTTTATAAGGCTGTATACATGGATGGCGATCACAAGATACAACGAATGGTTTACAAAATGCACACATATAGTTCTCGTCGCGACAGAAACCACGACAAAAAAGTTTTTAGTATCATTCTAAGCCGGCATACAGTATACATGGAGCAGTTGTTTATCCCCTATAAAGATGTTATGACATTGCCTTTGGTTAACATTACTGTCAATGTACCTTACAGCAAATCTATGACGGTCAATTACGCAATAAAAACTGTAATTACGTCTAATATCAGATTAGATTGAGATAAAAAACGTACCGATCTACACTTAATGTATTAATGTTGTTTATTTTACAATTACTTTCAACACGACATACGACAGTAATATTGTAAGACAACCTTAAATCCGCGACAATGGCTTCTGTCATGCAGAAAACGCACAGAAATAACGTGGGGCGGTAAACGCACTTTTAATACGTTTTGTGTGATATTGGACATTTTCTGTTTATTTCAAAATTATTTGCCTGCAATACATAAATTGTACTTGATTCTAACTAAATGGACAGTTAAAGAGAAAATTTCATTGTTTCTTTTTCGCAACAACTTTTTTTATTTATATCAAGCAAATTACATCTATTATACAATATACATGTAATACGGCAATATCTACTATAAACAATCCATAATCTATACAACCAACTTTATATTCTTCACAGCAAAAAGAAATGCTTTACTTTTCAAAGTTTAATGAACTTTTTGTGTTCAATTTTACCGGTCATCGTGCCCGACATTGTAGCAACCCTCCCGTTTCTTTACACCTCTTCGTGCCCTGGGCTTTTTAAATCTTCTGAAACCCTTCAAAACAATGTAACGCTTCGTCACTGTACTTGTTTTGTTTTTTCACCCTCCACTTGAAACACTGCGCAAATCGTATTAAATTTTGACCATTGGCGATTGACAAACAGACCATTGAAAACTAGAGTTTATTCTCTGGTCGAGTAGGCTTAGAGAGAAGGTGAAGAGTATGATTTAAGACTGTGTTTGAATAATGTATAATTGGAAAGGTACAAATGGGGAAATCAGGTTTTAAAATTCACAATTATTTTGTCTTTTCAGTCACACTATGTTAAGAATTAAATTTTAGAAAGAATTGTCCAAGAGATGACGGGTCTTAAAGATTCCATATCCATCGGAAACAAACAGCACCAACCCACGTCAGTAAAACTGACTGTCCAAGAGATAACGCACCTTCAGCGGAAACGGAGGCCCCTACCACGGCAGCAAACCTGACTGTCCAAGAGATTACAGGCCTTCAGTGGAAACGGAGGCCCAACAACGGCCGCAGAATTGACTGTCCAAGAGATGACGGGCTTCGAGCGTAAACGGAGGCCCCAACCACGGCAGTCAAACTGACATTCTATAACGTTTCATATAGCAAAATTAAACACAGTCATTTTATTTTGTTTAAACACATTTTTTTTTGTTTATACAGATTATGTTCTATTTTTTTTATATTCAAAGTCATTAATTTTGTTCTATTTAAAACTGTGATTGTCCGGCACCTGCCTTTCAATAGAGGAAAATGGTTTTAATATCTAAGGACTGTCTTTTTAAAATAATACATGTATATCTCAGATTTCAGACGTCCCACATTCAAACTAGTAATGGTACAAAGTCATTTTCTTTGGCATACAACAGCGATACTCTGACATGTTTAGAATTCCGCTGACACCAATTGAATTTTGAAAGGTGCTCAGTCACAGCAGTATTAATCATAATTAAAGACCTGACCCAGGCAGGTACTGGGGTCAAGGGGACAACAGGATCATTGTTATATAGACACTCTTCTCGAGTCATCATGTCCAGTTACAGGTGTCACATCACCAAATGATGCTTATCTGATAGTTTAGCATATCTATCAGCGTGTAAGTCAAGGACAGGAACGGATCTGGGAGTTTTAGTTCGGGAAGCAGCACTCGTCAAAAAATTGCTGCATTTTGTATAATTACAGAATGGCCAAAGTCGGTATAATTTTAGACCATCGCGAGGTTTGGTTGTTTTACTGTGGATTGGAAATATATTTTGAAAAACTCCTTATTTGTTAGCATTGTACTTTTCCCAATTGTTTTGATTTCAGGTGCATCTTCATACGTGCAGTTTAATGTAATGTTGATGTTTGGTTTCAAACACGTGCCAAGTGGAAGAAAACCAGATACCCTTCCGGGTATTATTATCATCACTGACTGGGATATGGGCTGAAAGCCAGCCTAACGGCTTCCCCGAAAGAAAGTGCTCGACCCCCTCCCCATCCCGGCGAAACACCGGTAAAATGCTGTTACATGCAAAGACTCCGAACAGTGTAATGAATTTTGTACCTGCGTACTATACACAAATAAGCCCTGTGTAATAATTTTTTAATACGCATAAAACTATAGAAAATTACAACAATGCAGGATTTCATATTTTAATCTAATCAAGTGAAAATATCTTGTCTGAAGTAGAGAATTGGTTACCCTTTCAAAGACTGTAAGTTCACGCCCGTGGGGATTACTGTAATACGGTATTATAATGCATAAGCTGGAGAGGACAAGAAAGGAGATTGCTAAAATGAAAATAAGAACCGTAAAACATAGATTTCACTTCACTGTGATCAATATACAGTGCGTTTGATTTAAAGATACTGCTCCATGCAATGTTGAAGTAATTTTCTCGGCAGCTTCGGCGCAAGAAGTTAGTACTGCTATGGAATCCAGCTGAATGGACTCAGATGTATGACAAGAGTTGATTAAATAAGTTTAATAACGGACTCGGACGAAAGGCTATAGTTGATTAGAGACTAACATCGGATTTAGATGCACAGCAGACGATAGCTGTATTCAGAAAATTCCAATCATTTATTCTGGGGTCTGACACCACACGAGGATAAAGACCCGAGTCTCTTTCTGCCCGCGCAAATGTTTTACGGTAGCTTTAGGTTTGAGTGATATGATGACAAAGTACCTACAGACCAACCCGGCTTCAGGCGCGTTTTTTTACTCGAGCAAACAAAACTTAAGCAGAAACTGGTGTGATTCTTCCCTCATCCCCATCTATAAGTTAATTTCTTATGCTACAATTTACATCAATCAAACATGACAAGGTGGCGTGTCCCTTCTTAGCATAAAAAGGTTTGCCGCGTATTTATTTTTTTCTCTACCTTGTTCTATTTATCAGCAGAAGGACGGCTTGTCACTATAATTCAACACTGTGATTTCTAAAGCTAAAATGGAAGTTCCTACCTCAGGTTTATTATATTTATGAATTTGAATATGATTTATTGCAAAAAATGCCAAAATCCCCCGGATGTAATATTTCGTTTGAAAAGGGTTTAAATATTTGAAGAGGTGCAATAACACGGCGTGAAACAAAGATAAAGCATGACTGAGGCGTCAAAAATGGTAATAAATCACTTGGGCTTAGCCCTAGAATACCGTATCTCTGTTTACCCAATATGAAATTATTGAACTTGTTTCAAATCCAGTAGCTTGGATATGTTTGAGGTTCGGACAGTCTGTCTACAAAAAGATTCAATGATCTTTATTTTTCTGAGGCTCTAACTCGAGTACCAGTAACCCGCCAGGAATAGAATTCAACTTTTCCAAAAAAAATATTATATATAAATATTCATATTAAGATAAATGGCCTCATACTTATTCCCCATTAACCATTTTAATAGTTTATAAATGTAATATGTTGTAATCACCACACATTATACCAGAATTTATGATGCCCCATAACATTTAAACGTTTTCGTAATGAGAATTTAATTTAAGTTATGTATATGTAAAACATCTGGTTGAGAACGAATAGAACGGCCAGCGCAGTTTGTCTACGGGCGGTAAATCTTAAAACTTACTGTATGGTAACACACGAGTAATCGATCATATCTCGAAGTGGTAACCCTCCCCCCCCCCCCCCCCCCCCCCCCCCCCCCCTCTGTTAAACGTCTGGAAGTCCTGTAGGCCTATATTGAACTGGGTAACCAGTTTCAACTATAATTAAAATGAGTTCCCTTAATTCAACGTCACCAAACTATATCAAATTAGAATACAACACAACTTACATTGCAAATTCAATTTGTAATTTGTAAATGTGGCTCACGGGTGACCGGATGAATACACAGTCGTGGCTGATTAAATAATACACCAATATCTATCATCATAAAATTAATAATATTAATAATCATAATGCACATCATCAACATAATACTTATGTATTCGTGATTTCGTAGTATCTACATTTTTAATGTAAAAACTGTCTGTGTTAACCGGTCGGTTACCCAAAGCTGAATGACTAAAAAACACACAATACAATTACCGCAAATAACGTGCAAACTGGTAACTAAATTACACTTGAGGGAAAACAATTTCCTTCTAATTCGTTCTTTGAACGAAGAAAATTATATAAAAAACACACAAAACGTCCATACGTCTACTATGCTGCATTAACATGAAAATTGATGATGTAAGATGTTTTACATATAAAAATATTTCGATTCAATACGCTCAGTATCTGCTAAATTTAGGTTACAGACCTATCCATATGTTGTCTAAATTCTGTTAAGTTTTATTCTGATGAAGAACTTTGTTATTATTATTATTAAAATTATTTTATTCATTCGTATTATAAACAGTAGAGTAGAAAAGAGCGTGAATATAAAATATTCGCACACGTGAACAGTCACGGTGTTTTGCAATACCTTACATATAAGGGGCATGAAAAGAAATTCTGTCACAAGTTTCCATTGTGTGCGTGTACGTAAGTTTATTTATAATCGCAACTGTTTACCCATATGGGCGACCCCTCCAGAAAGACTATTAGTAATGTTAGTAGGAGGATAGTGCAAGATACAGAAGAAGCACGCTCCAATTTCAGAAGCTTCCCTGGTTCTCTAACGCGCCAGATGTAAAGCATCCATACACGGGACTCTTATCCCAATGTTAGTAATGTTTAGCTGGAGGAGCGAGGGCTCAAACTCACGACCCCTGGTGCCGTAGTCTGACAGTGTTACCACTGGACCACTGCAACCGTCCCAAGTTTCCATTTGGTGTCTCCAATATGTAATATACAGGGTCTGCAGTAAATAGTCATTCTGCTGCCCGTCCGAGGTAGAAATTTTAAAGTATAAATTGAATGGTGGGAACACTTACGAGTGATCCATTGTATCCAACGGGGTGATTTTTATACATGGGGAGCCATGTCACAAAATTTTGATGTGTGCCTTCAAAATTTTAATTAAAGTTCAATAAGGCTGTACATCATTTTATGATTAAAACAGATGAAACAGCACTCCAAATAGATGTTAAGCATGATTACATGGGTATAGTTAGTCTGTGTTCAGACCCTATGTTTTGTTCACAGGAGATAACTCCTGAGGCAATACAAATTTTGTATCATTATGTATCATTATGTCCCTTTTATTCTCAAAACATAGATAATCAGAGCCAAGACTGATGAAGTCAAAATCTATAAAAGAATTATTTTTTTCTAAAAAAAAAAAAGATTATCTAGTCGGTAGCCAGACTAGGGTATAGTAGTCGCAACTTGACCGCGATGGTTGACCTTAGGCTGATTATTTCATATCGATTATTTCATTGTAGAAATAATTAAAGGGTGCTTAGGGTAGCCGTGTATATTTATGTGGAATTAATGTGTATACAGTGCAGTGTCAAAGTATGTATACTTAAATTTGATCAGTTAGAACTTTTCAATACACTAATTTATATTTACACAAATTGATATTTCCATTTTCTCGTGTAGCTCCTGTTTTTTCAACATTCCTTTTCAATAATAGATTTTGCCTCATTATGTATTATAATACAAAGGTCAACCATCGGGGTCAAGTTGCGTCCATTATAGAAAAGCACTTATTTTAATATTGCAAATGAACTAAATCGCCTTGAAATAGACGGTATAGATAAAACATGACTTTCCATATCTTTGTTCGTAAAGAACAAGGGACATAATACAGCTAGCAATTGTCGCATATGCGAAGGTAGATTATGTCCCTGTTTTATAGAAATTATTACGCCCAGAACGAAGCGGAACCGGTACTGCTTTTTGGCAACGCAACACAGCATAAATCTGAGTACGTGACATCGGTAATTGACAAATATGACTGGAAAATACAGCGACACCCGCCATACTCCTCTGATTTGACGGCTTTTTCCACAATTATAAATTCCGCTTTGACTACTTAAACGAGTTAAAAGACTGCGTGGCAAAGCAGGTTTGACTTATCTCTCTGGTTGCCTAGCAACCGGAATCGACGAGTTACCGAAACGATGGAGTGGGGACAATGCTTCGAGGTTTTTGATTGAGACTGTCTCTACAGTTTGTTGTTTTCTTACAGTAAAACTATTGTCAGAAACCTTTGAATCACCTTAGTAAGAATATGTTTATATTAGAATAGTGGCACTCAGCTCGACACAAAATGGTTAAAAATACAGTAATTATGAATATTCTATCTCTTATAGCCAATGCAGCATAATTGCCATACAGAGCTATTATTCAAATTTGAAAATGAAATAATTCGAAATGTCAAACTACAATAAAATAACTGTAAAAAATAAACAAACACAAAAAACTGTTGTTCTTTCAAATATCACAACCTGAAAGAGTTTTTGTTTCTGGCGCCCTACCCGCTTTACAACGTTAAATGTTGACACTGAAATGCATTGCATGTAATTAAATTGAATTACACTATTGTGTAGGTGTCGCCGACAATGCATGCAGTGGTCCATTGTAGCTAAAATGAAAGTGTATTTACGAAACCTTGAAGATAATATTTATTTGTTCTTTATCGTATAGCATCTAACAAGCGCTTTTATTTATGCTAACATTGACTAATCATCTAAGTGTAAGCATCCATTACGAAGACCTTTATTCTAGCCAGCGTAAAACTATAATGTAGAGTAACAGTTCAGCTTGTGAAGGACGAAAATATTTGTTTAAATTGTTGTTTCTTGCTCAAACATCATCCAACTTCTTATGCAAGTGTTAAAGAGATCAAACTAGTAGTTTCGAAGTAAAGAAGAGATGTACACAAATATTTTTCTAGCATTTCAAAGGACAGTTGTGATATTTAGATTTTGCAACACTTCCTGTGAGACCCTGTTGCACATTCAACTTCCTGTCCTTTTTCTGTGACTAAACTTTCTCGTTCTTATCTTTCTTCTTGGTGGTAACAAGCATCCTGTCCGGCCGCATGTTAATCGGCCTTCTTTATCCTTCTCATAGTGTACTTGCTACTGAACGTTTGCTGTCAAGATGGTGATTAGACTGTAAGTTCAGGAACTAGTCTGAGTTGTATAGTTTCCGATAGACAATGACACCAAGTCGTTTAGAACTGTTGTCATCTACGCGGATACCCGTGTCTGGAGACCTTTATACATCGCGTGATACCAACCACTGATATGGTGGCCGATTCCAGCTATTTCGTTCTGCGAGCCTAACAACAATTTAGTGCGCCAATACCTTATTTGTCGTCTGGCGTGTTGGCTTGTTGCCAAACCAAATGCGCCAACATGTCAAAACGAAATGACAGAGGTCGGCTACTATATCGTAATATCCAGATTCTGCATGGAATTAACCTTTGGCCTGCTGACGGCAAGTGATTCTGCCTTTGCGACCAGTGCAGACCAAGATCATCCATGCAGGCTGTTCGCTATTCAGTAAGTACATTTTCAGTGAACACCACTTTGAATACTAAGTGGTACTGCCCAAATTGAATGATAGACCAGTCCATTTTAGAAATTTAGCAGGGTGAAGGTTAAAAAATATCCACATGGCATATAGACTATAATTATTAAAACCTGACATCTACTACAGTCTTATTTGTTTTTATGGTTGCTTTTTTCTCTCATTTCCTAAGTTGTGGCAAGCATTACTGATCGATTTTTGTCCTCACTCATCATGCAACTGTTGTCGTCTGTGAAAAGAGGACTTGCAAAACGGCAAAAAGATTGGACGTATAACTCTACCAAATTGTTATTTCAAATAAACTATTATCATGTCATCTGTTTTATTGCCGATAAGCTCTGGGCAATCAGAGATTTAAATTATTTTGTGAAAGGAAGAACTCACTCGTTGCGATGAAATGTGTTTCCAAGAAAAAACGTAGTTGCAAGAATATCAACAAAAATGTGTTTTATTTAGGACGCTCATTACAAAGCTTTGTAATCAAACGTGAATATAATATTGTGCAATCCAAGCGGGTAGAGCAATATCTTCGACGCTCTGGAGATGTGAGTTTACTAAGAAATTTGTCTAGCTGGAAAGAATTGAGATGTATTCGCTCCCGAAGGGATGTTATAACAGTCATATCAACAAAAGTAGCCTCTGCTATATAATCACTTACTTTCAAATATGAAAACTACTTTCAGAAAATATATAACTGTACTAAAAGTACGAATCAGTTAACTGTGTCCCCTTCATCCATCTGTACTGTGAATGTATTAGCAGGGTCCGGTTTGTCCCAGTTATAATAAGTATACACCGGAGCAAAGTTTGTATTTCCTTGAGTTTCATCAGTATCTCCTTCTTCCCGTGTGCTGACCCGACCCATTGCACTCTCAGCCAATGTTGCTTGGGCTGAAATATTTTTAAATTACAATAAGTTATTTATATGACTTTGCGATTCTTAGGATGGTTAGCGGATTGTCTTGTAATGGTGAAATATATCTATATCAACATTAATCGAATCGCATCCCTGATAATTTGTATAGAAAATGATATTTCTTTTCTTTCGTCTGAGGCTAGAAAATCATAGTTTATATTTGGATTTTTTTAAAATTTTGGCTGTTATGGAGCAGCAACGTGACTATTGGTTGAATTTATCAGACAAAAACCCGACGAATATTCCCGAAAAAAAATGCTAGAATATTGAACCTGAGAGTCCACAGGTTCGTTCTTTCAATCATTAGAATACTGTTTACTTACGTAGGTTCGAGGGCATTGCGGAATCAGTGTAGAGACCTTGCGGTGCACCCGGTGGGGGTGGTGGAAGGGATGGATCTTGTGGCGGTGGTGGTGGAGGAAGCGTCATACCATGTTGTTGGGCTATGGAAGCCAACGGTATACTGCCGACCACAACCTCAACTGGTACATTAAGATCGAAACCCAGACCCGAAGGATCAACTGTCATCTGAAAGAAAAAGTATATCGAAGTTAAAGAAAAAGATCATCACAGCATGTGTATTTTATTCATAGTTCATCGGCATTTTCAGCAAAACTAACCTCCATCATAATCTAAAGAAAATACTGTTATTATGAAACTAAGTCTTTAAAGAACATTTCATGTCCAGCTCGCGTGTACCTGTTATACCCATACAGTACAAGTAAAAGTTTTCGCAAGACTCTACTAGTAGGGTAGAAAATTTCAACGAATTTAATGAATAATCTTCGTAAAATGACAATTAGCTAACTTGAAATAAAGCTTTTAACCACGAATACTTAGGATAATATTGATTTTGAACTGGGCCATGTCATTATTCTCTCTCTATATTTTTTTTGTTTGTTTTGGTTTTAAGGCAGCATGTCTCCAGATTTGGCTAAAAAATAAACTTTCTTTCAAATTGAAGTTTGGTCATATTATGAACACTTGAATATGACTTTTTGTTTCTAAAGTATTTTAAAAGTTCCAAATCAAGAAAAAGTATGACCGCGCCAGGAATCGAAACCCGGACCGCCGCGGCAATAAAGACATTTTCCCGTCGTCGTAACCAATAGCGCTATAGCTGAAGTAGTGAACAATGACTTAAAACTATAGATATTTATAATCGAAACAGTTTACCTGGAGTAAGCGTGACAAACGCTTTTCGATTTTCATCGTAAAAAGTCAATCTGACTGAAGTACTTGATCTTCTAAACGAAGATCTGAGAACGACCCATTCACATTCGTCTTCTGTATATCTTGGATTTCCATTATTGCTATTTTTATGTTATCCAATCAGACGACTTGTTCGATTGTCAAAGAGTAAGAAGAATATGCAGTTATTCTAGGACTCGAACCCGGGACCCCTCGCTTACAAAGCAAGTGGCCTACCGACTGAGCTAACCGGCTATCTGATACATTACGATATAAGAATTGTAAAATGCTACAGGTAGATTTGCAAGATGTTGTAAGCTAGGCTCTGATTGGCTAGTGAAAGGGCCGTCAGAACGAGGCAATGAATAGGTCGTTTTCAGATCCTATGCGTAGCGTAATAGGAGATGTACTTTAGTCAGATTGCGTAAAAAGTAGTAAAAACAGCAAATTCTCTCCGCAACATAAAATTTGCAAATAATTAAGTTTTAAAGCCCTCTTAAGAAATATAGCATTTATTTCAAGATATCTAAAAAATGTATTTTTTGTTGTTGTCGAACAATCTGGAGGCATGCTGCTTTAACACCGTTTATCAACAGTATTTCCTTTTTGTAACGGCGGGCAATGAACCGAAACAGTGTTCCTAGATTATATTATTATTATTATACTATAAGGCTGAACACCACTAAATCCAGCTGTTCTTTATTTCATATAAAATCTACTTACTTCATAACGGTTTTTCGACATTTTCTAGCATATCAGATTTTCAGAGACTTATATTCCCATAAAGAACTAGATCGCTACTTTAGAAAAACAAAAAGAAAAGGGGATGTTAACTTTTATATAAGAAAACTACAGTTCGTTAAATACAACCCGCTGAATTTACTACTTTTCGCTTCTTTCAATTTCTCTTTACTGGTCATTAAATTCTTACGCCGCCATTTTTACCTAGCATGCGATAGGAACATGCCGATTTCAATAGAATGTAAAGTGATACATACTGAAACGCGGTAGAGTAAAAGTAAGCACGTTGCTGCCGAGAAAATGCACTAGGAAAGGAAAAAAGATCAGTACTATTTATATTGGACTACTTGTGACTAGACCAGCGGAGGCTTACATTCTATTTGGTAGTGATCAGCCTATAAGAGAAAATTTTTATTTAGTCTTTCCATGAATTTGCATTCATTCTCAAGGTACACCTGTTTTACAATGATTCTGCTTAGTTTTGGTGCAGAATATTGAGAAAATCTAGAGAAATGACAATTCATTACAGGCCACCCCCATCCTCAAAATTACGCGAAATTTAGCCCTGTGCAAGCAGTAATTCATTTTTTTTTACCTTATTCGTGGAGTTTTCATTTAAAATTCATTTAATCGTTACGATGTTTGTCATTTTCATTCAGAAACATGCTAATTTCAATAATATACAGACAATTGAAGTGCAAAAATGCGAGAAAAGACATCTACTAGGTTCTAAAACGAACCAAAATAGAACCACCTGGTCGAAAATTCGATCTAAATTCCAGAAACACAAGAAATTTAACAGTTTTCAGTCATTTGTTACCGTTTTACATCATAAAAAATAGATTAATTGCATTTCCAATCATTTTCGAGGAGTTTCAGAAAATACCATGTATTGCCCCTTATAGGCTGAACACCACTAAATCCAGCTGTTCTTTATTTCATATAAAATCCACTTACTTCATAACGGTTTTTCGACATTTTCTAGCATATCAGCTTTTCAGAGACTTATATTCCCATAAAGAACTAGATCGCTACTTTAGAAAAACAAAAAGAAAAGGGGATGTTAACTTTTATATAAGAAAACTACAGTTCGTTAAATACAACCCGCTGAATTTACTACTTTTCGCTTCTTTCAATTTCTCTTTACTGGTCATTAAATTCTTACGCCGCCATTTTTACCTAGCATGCGATAGGAACATGCCGATTTCAATAGAATGTAAAGTGATACATACTGAAACGCGGTAGAGTAAAAGTAAGCACGTTGCTGCCGAGAAAATGCACTAGGAAAGGAAAAAAGATCAGTACTATTTATATTGGACTACTTGTGACTAGACCAGCGGAGGCTTACATTCTATTTGGTAGTGATCAGCCTATAATCTAGGATTTATATAGCGCCCTTTTCATGATCAATTTTACGTTCAAAGGCGCTTTACATAGTTCAAATGCAGCCACACAGGGCGCATAATTCATCCTCTACTAGTACAGACACAGAGCGATCTGACCAGAGGGACAGAGTGAGACAAAGCCCCAACGACAGAGAGATCAGAAATCAAATACAAGCTTGTCCGGTTAACTTAGCCTAGCTCGTTGCGAATAGACAGTCTGGTTCTTTAACGTGCCCAGTGTATAGCACTGATACACGCAAGGATTGCCTGGGTTCCTGACCAGTACACCTCTAGTTGGGTGGGAAACACTGAAAAGCGTTTCTGAAAATTCCCGAGTAGCTGCCGGGGATCGAACCCCCGACCTCAGGACTGGAAGGCCAGTGTGCAAACCACTGAGCTATCCGTCCACCTTAGATTCTGTATCAATACAAACGTGTTCTCCGCAAGTAACTGCCAACGTTCCCACATGAATCAGAGGCGGAGTATGAATGATTTCAGTCACAATGTTTTTTATCAAATCGTCACGGAGAACAAAATTATGCCCAGCCAAGGGACCGAACTCACGATCCCACGATCCGCAGATCTGCGCTCTACCTATAACACAGCTAAATTCAGAGATGGCCACGATCAGTCAACGTAGGAAATAAGTCATTTTACCAACCGTCATATAATATCTGATATCTATGATGTTGCATCCCTGTAGGTAAGATGGAGGTACGGCCGGGATATGGAGTTTCTCATTCATCCATACGTCTGTGCCTCCGCCCTCAATTTTCCCGTGCGCCGTTTGATTAACGATATTATTGACATTTCTTGTCTTCGTTGTAGCATGATACCGCACTTGCTGAAATTAAGAACTACTACAGACATTTCGTATCAAAATTCACAGATTTTGCTAACATCATACATATATTACAGAAACATTAAGCTACATGCTATGAGCTTATCAACAGTATAAAATTTTGTAATTATATTTCCCGTCCTAAGAAAACATCGATAATTTAAAGTACTCCATATATATGCAACCTCGTTTGTTCTCCTATATAAATCGTCTTCCTTTTTTGGCACTCGATCCAAATATATTACAAGTTAAAGCAAAGCATAAGTTCCTTCTAGGACACATCTATAGAAATATAAAATGATCATCTTGTAAAAGTTTGGTTGCAATGTCTGTTTTAAATATTGGTCATCAGTGTGTGGAACCCCGAGATCGGACTCAAGGGCAAGAACAGATCTATCTTTTTGACATTCCGTATCCCCCCGCCTCCCGTTTAATCAGGGAGTCAGTTACGCAGTGGTTAGCAGGTTGGACTACAACGCCAGCGTTCCGGGTTCGATTCCCGGTTGCGGCTGATATCCCACTGGGCGGTTTACTTTAACTGGTACAGTTTCCAACAGTATGTGTCTAGACTGGATGCTGGGGAGATAAATATGACGACTGCCGTAGTCTCGGCATAATCAGAGGATCGCAATGGGGTTTGTTTTCACATATTGACCATGCATTCGAAGGTAACTACGTATGTTAACCTTTGTGACAAACAGGATGTTTGACATGTTTTTAACAAAGCGACTTTTCCATCCTCGGGTTTAGTGATATGTAATCCGCGGAGTGCGTTCAGTCAGAGTGTCGCCTAAATTAGGAAAGAATAATTTTAACGTCAGAGGTTATTTCTAAGGTCACGGAGTTTGATTGGCCAACTTGTAATGACAACAGCTCTCAAGGTCGGTTTGCTCAGTCAAGTGTGACTTACCAACGCTAAATGTTCCTTCTCAAGAGAAGGAACAATGAAATGTCACTCCTCTATTAAGGTGACATTCAGATCACCGACTAATTTGCAACAACTTTCGTAAACTCATTACATATTACCATTTAAATTTTGGTATCTTTTGAGGGGGATGGGGGTTGGGGGGATGGGACTTATGTCACACCGGCACTATTATAGGTCACATGGTAGATTTTCCACTCATTATGATGGAGGAGGACCCACGGGGTCCCCTTCATGCATTATTTTAGGCACAGGGGTAAACCTAAGTTGAATCACCGACCTTCCGTCAGCAAGCTGGATGACTTACTAACATGAAAAAAGTCCTTTAACACTAAGGCTGGTCATCGTCTGCACTGTTCGCTATTCAGTCAGTACATTTTCAGTGGACACCCCATGAAATAATAAATGGTACTGCCAAAATTAAATAATAGACCAGTCCATTATAGAAATTCAGCAGGGTAGAGATTAAACGCTTTAAGTACCATGATAAGCTTTGCCTTGCTGCAAGTCATCTCTCTGTCACTCTTGTTGTTGATTTCAGACCTGAATACGATGGCCTCTCCTGGCACATAGCCAGTACGATCCACCGCGATCATTGCACATATCGGGTCCGACTCACAACACAAGCAACACAATGTCTTCTGGTCGGATTTTGTAGCGCCATTCTATAAGTTAAAAATAGCCGCATCATTTTTTGTTATTAAACAAACGTAAGACAAATCTGTTACTTACAAACAGTGCTCAGCTTAATAGTCTTTCATTATACATCACAGCAGAACCGCTACTTTGCCCGCCAAAAATAACTTCTTATAGCATGGAAAACATGTATATAACAACATCCATGTCAACAAACCATTTATTCTCCACCGATCTACTGTCTTTTAAAATATACCGATTGTATAACCTATCAGAGTACCTCCGTTCACACTGAAGACAGATTTCATGTTTATTTAGGAGTAAGTCAACAGTACTAAAACAACTAGCCAGACTATAAAACAACATGCGAGATTCATATTAACTTCCAGAGGTTTTATGTAAATTTATGTGTTTATTTTCATACATCTGTTTACATTCGCCGACGTTTAATTATCAGACCCTATAAACAGGCTTGGGTAAAAGGCAAATATCATGGATTACGACGTACCAGTGACCGTAGTTGACCTTTCCGACAGTCGATTTTAGTTGAATGTCAGTACAATAGGGTTATAATAACAGTAGATCAATCTGGGATGCTGTATTCGGCTCTCGTGGATTTTGCAAGGTCGGATCTCACGAGGCGCCCAAAATCCCAGATCTAGCTACTGTTATAATGACCCTTTTATACCTCTACCTTTTGTTTGTTGTTTTGTTATTCTTCGGTATTTATCGATATTAAAATAGAACTAAGTGAAGTTTTTATGTGCGCTATTTATAGAACTGTGTCAGGTCATGCATATTAATGAAAATATCCGATAGGTACAATACGGAAGGTACAATACGGAATTTAAAAGATACAATACGGATGTTTTTCTGCCTGTTCATCTTTAATTGTGAAAAACAAGCTGATTTTTTTGACAGAATTTATATTGGTATATAATAAAGTAGGTTATTTCTCGCGGATCATTTTGGACTGAAACTTACCATTGCATTTGGAACTGTGTTTAAGTCAAGCAGGTTTACAACCGTGATCATTCTCCTCGTGTGTTTGTCAAACGCCCAGGGGATGTCGATGTCTGACTGTATAAAGTATCGAACTCGGCCTATAGTCGCCTCGTACGATGACGGTACCCCTGGCGGCAGCTGAAAATTGAACGGGTAACTGTATTTACCGGCTTGTAGTTTGACACTGTCTCCGTCTGAAAAGAATAAATTTCTAATTGTCCACAAAGTCAAGACATACCAAAATACAAGACAGAACAATGCGATGAATGAGCTGCATATTAAGAAAACAAAATGTTACATGTTTCAAAAATGAACAATTATTGTAGATAAGTAGAAAAATAATTAACTGTCAATTTACTGTTTGCAGAAAACAAAATAAATAAATGTAAAAATCATCAAATGTAAAAGGTAACAGAAATCGATATATTCTAACGAAAACAGTCAAAAGTCTATACACACACATGGCATATCTGATATAACGCACAATTTGGGTCTAAAACTTAGTTGTTTACAAAATGAACAATATTTTTACTTACGTTTCCCACTGAACAAGCACACAGTATTGTTAAAGTACGTTTCATTACTGCTGTAATGCCGTGTGTGTTTGTGTTTCCCGCCAGATCTTTCTGTCCAATGTACGTTTGCATAACCTTTAAAACTCAAGTTGATAGCTGAAATTAGTGAAAAAATAAGAATATGAATTAGCATTGTCTACAACACAGGAAAATTCGTCAAGCCAATGAGAAAAGTAAATTCCTATCAAAATGACGTCGCCTAACAGTTTTCGTTCTTTAAAACTACGTCGCGAAACAATCTCTTTCACAGCTTTTGTCTCTAAAAACATCCCGGAACAATCTTATTTACAAAGATTTTGTTCTCCAGAGAGATGCCGCCACTCAATCTCTTTCACAGAGCAGTGTCGAAAATAATCTCTTCCATATAGTTTTCGTTTTTCGAAACGACGTCGTGAATTAATCTCTTTCATACTAAACTAAATGCCGTTGGTTACAGGACTTACAAAACAGTATAGGGGTGATAAAGACAATGGTATAGGTTGGCATTTTATTTGCTGGGACAGTCCAAGACAAATACTAACAGCATTTTATCTTAAAGGTTTTTTGTCCTATTCATGACAACTGAAAATAGTCAGTACAATACAGAAATACTGCCCCCTTCCAGATATAAGGTCATTATTTACTGTTACAAAAATGTATGAAGACATTATCATTTTATTTGTCAAAAGGATAATTTTATTGACACAGGTAAACTGTGACAAAGGTAGACTGTTTTTTTTATTAAGATGTAGGAACCTATATAAAAACAACATTGGTTTAACTTAGCCTTCACAGAGTATATCTTGATTGCTAAGGCGATTCCACACAGAGCTTCTGTGTCAGCATTTTTGTGCAAATTGGCCTCGTGAAATTATTTATATATATCATTCATAGAATTTCGTTCATTCACTCAGCATTTCTGTGTACATTCGGACGAAGACGTCAACAAAGATATTGACGCTTTGTATGTCGAATTACCTTAGTGGTCAAGATTAATATTCTCACCAACAAACCGGAGGCAGAAAAGACATTTGATATTGTAACAGAACACAGATTTTCGGTTGACGTCTTACACATATATTAAACAGCTATATTCAGCAAGAAATTTTCGGTTGTCGTCATACGAATACATGAAACAGCTCAGTATATAGTCAACCGTGATAGATGATATCAAAGCCAGATTCACAATAACCTTCTTCTTATATAGGGATATTCAATTTAGAGATATTTGAAAAAGTAAATAGAAGACAATATTGAAACGTATTATACAACAGGAGAAATCGGTTTATAGTACAACTTCTGTAACTTGCGGTGTTCGGTTTGGACCATCGATATTTTTATTTCTGAACCCCATATCTCAAAAGTCGAAATCATGAAACTACTATGATAAAGGCGAAACTACGACGGTGAAAGTTGAAATGATGAAAACGCGATATCATTTCACGTTTTTCACCATCGAGGTTTGATGTTTTCATCATAGTAGTTTCATGATTTCGACTTTTCTCATCGTAGATTCGACTTTCAACTTTGTAGTGTCGACTTTCATGATCATCGTGGGTTCGACATTCGCGATCGAAATTACGATTCCGATGATGAAAGTCTGAAGTGAAAAGTTCGATGGTTAAAGTCGAAACCATGAAAACACAAAACCATGGTGGTGAAAATGCGAAATATTATCGCGTTTTCATCATCATTGTTTCGTGATCTCGATCATAGTTTCATCATCTCAGTTTCGTGTTTCGCAATCGTGATTTCGACTTTCCCCATCGTGGTTTCGACTTTCATCGTCGTAGTTTCGTGATTTAGACTTTCGAGGTATGGTTTCAGGAATAAAAATCTCGATGGTCCAAACGGAACACCGTTGTAACCTGACTGATGAGTTGAAAAAAAGCATAACGTCACCATTCGCCAAGTGGGAGACAAACACATGCAGGAATATTGACTTCAATTGGCTAATATTACGCCAGAGAGAACAAAAATATAGCATAATATTGCTTACATTAAAAATTTACAAGCCGATTGTGAAGGCTATTTAACACCTGAACACTGTAATTGTATACAAAAAGAATGTGTTAAAATATAATCGCATAGAGATAACGTTATATTATGTATGACATGATATAGATATAACTGTAATGTCCAATTAAAACTGATCTTTCATGTAAAGAGGTCATCAAGCTGGCCTGCGTAAGGTCAGCAGTTCGACACACGTGCCCGCCTGTGTATGAAATAATGTCCAGTGTTAACACTTAACAAACAAAGTCGTTGTCACAAGAAAAACAAGTTTAAGAAAAAACAACAAAAAAAAAAAAAAACACTTAAGTTTTTTTTATTAAATGCAGAATATATAGCCCGTTAGAAACAGCTTTGGCCTCAAAATTTCATCCAGTCTTCGCGAAATAATGTTATAGTTGAATTAAACGTTCTTTAAATACTGACCTGTTACTTTCAATTCGTCAAAAAGTTCAAGGTCCACTCTTCCGGATACGTTCTGGCCTGGATAGAAAACTGCATTCTGATTGTCTAAAATCACTTGGAATATTTCCTTTCCCATATTCAATTAAAATGTGTCGGTTTACAAATACACAGAACCATTAATTATTTTAAACTTTCTCAATGGATATTTTTATCGTAGTCAGTAAATAAAACTGGTTAAAGTTCTAAATGTAGATCATAAACAACTCCTTTTAAATTTCTTAACCGGTGGACAATGAAAGGTATGGAAGAATTTAAAAATATTGATCCGTATTATGTAGTGCAGTATGTATATATTCTGATTCTAACTTCGGTCACACTCAATGTACCGGTTATAATATTTGTAAATTGAGATCAAAATCTATTTACATGTCAAACTGGAGCGTAGGTTCTTTATTTAGATTTGTTTCACCCGTTGCCATAAGTAACCATTATATACAAATCAAGCACTCTTATCTGCCAAAAGGTTTGCGTAACTATAAAATAATGCATTTCAAAATTCGCAACTCATTTAAAAATTATTTTTGCTAAATGTGTGTTTAATTGGTGACGTTTTACTTATAAGGAAACGAGTGTGTATAGTGTTAAAACATGGCGGCTGGATTCGGCATATTGTCTTTAATCTAGAACGGTTTAAAGCCTGATGAGAAAAAAATGCACTTTTTCATCCACACTTTTATTGCTTAAATACCTAATGTACATGTAACTAATCTGAAGGTGTTTTCAACAGTATAAATTATACATTTTTAATTACAAAACCTTTCGAACAAAATGAAACAACAACAACATCAACAACAACAACAAAACAACAGCAATAACAACAACAACAACAACAACAACAACAAAAAAAACAACAACAACACACAAACAGCATAAAGTGTATAAGTCCATCTCTGAAGCTGAACTTATTCCTTATTTATCATGGTCGGTGTGTTCGCAATAAACATACGAAAATACGGTAATATTAAATTACAAACAGACAGGCAAACTTGATTTGAAACTGTAGGCTTAATTAACTTTAATAAATGTAAAACGTGCTTTTCTCGCTAAAAATACATTCGTCATTTCCCCAGATATGTATGCATAATTCAATGGTTCTTTTTGTATTGGAGTGGCAAATGACGTAACACCATGATATTCCAAAAGACTCAAACGAACCTTTTTGTGAAATTAAAATCCCTTAGAAAATACTAAAAAATAGTCCCATTCACACGGAGATTGAATGCGTACAAAAAAATACATGCTGAAGTATCCGTTGCAATTTGACAACCCCGCCGACACATGCACATAGCTTCATTGAAATGACATTCAGCATATGAAGATGTGCGACTCTGAGTTTTATTTGGACTTACCATTTCATGACCGTGTATTTTATACTGATTTTTTTTCACCCAACACACACATACATAGGCTTTTGTTTTGTTTCAGACAGATGGACGTTAAGTTTGTTTATTTAGCAAACTATCAAAATGTAACAGACATAACAAAAGCATCTGCAAATTTTTTCTTGTCAAGTATATAAACAGTTATCAGAAATTATTTGCTGACTTGAATAACAGGCCTGAACAAAACCATACAAGTCATCTTATTTAATCATAAAAAGTAAAATACATTTACGTTCTGACTTTTGCTATTGATCATGCAAATGAGTACTTTTAGGGCCTGTTTTTTTTTTTGTACACCGCACATTCTAATTAAAAGGGTAAACAAAATATCTATAACTTCAACTATTGACAATACTAACGGTTGTAGTGACTGACGCTTGCAGTCTGTGTATTATCAGTGTAACGTTTAGTGCCACACAAATCCCGTCGGTGAAAAGCTAGCTCATCACCAAAGGTGATTTAATGTGCATCTATACTGTCATCTTACTCCAATGACAATTGACAGGTTTACAAATTTGCATATTAATGGAATTACTTCCCTTTATGCATTCAGTAATCGTTACATTACTTTCCCCTCCGAGAAATCTCGTCCCGAGATTTGGCCTAGGAAATACATGGGTAAGGCAACTCCAGTCCGGCAGTTGACTTTATCCCACCGCTGCCACCATTTGTAACGTTTCAGTGCCACACAAATCCCGTCAGTGAAAAGCTAGCTCATCACCAAAGGTGATTTACTGTGCTTATATACTGTCATTTAGCTCCAATGACAACCGACAGGTTTACAAATTTGCATATTAATGGAATTACTTCCCTTTATGCATTCAGTAATCGTTACATCAGGATGAATGATATATAGTTGTACATACATTCAAACAAAAGGCAATGTGCCTATGAGACAACCAGTCTGGGGTAAAATTATCTCAGAAACGTATTTTAGACAAATTATTTTGCTTCATTAATGGGAAAATAGCAGCCATTTGAAGGAGTTGTTGGGGTTTGGATGGAAGGGTGAGGAAGGGTGCAGCTTGATGTAGGGATTTCGCAGGGTCCATGATCTTGGAATCAATGTAGTATTAACATTAGGTGCCCCTGTAAGAGTTACACGGTACAGGAAGATAGACAGTGTCAAGAAAATAGCGGAAAACGACATAATAAGAGAAGAAACTTTTGTTCTTACTTTGTTTAGAGGCGTCATAAGGCAGGATAAGCGCATGGTCTATAACAAATAGGGAAAGAAAACTTGAGCATTTTCTGCTGCTTTATTTTTTATTGTTTATGTAAGAAAACTAATACGGGTCTTTTTCATAATAAGCAGAGATTGCAGATGTCTAAATAAGTGAATTATTTGTCATTATATTTATGTATATGACAACCTGAAGGAGTAACACATGCTATCACAACCCTAAGGAGAAACATCACAAACTAAAATCAAAAGAGTGACTTACAATTAAATACCCTAGTAGTAAAGGGTGGTGATATGGTACCCAGCTTATATTACTAAAATAGATTATCTGGAGGATTATGGTACCCCATGGGACTTTAATTTGGGGTACCATATTACCATCTAAAACTGTATAATAATTTTACTAATAGATATATAGTACACTTTGGGATTTTAACATGGGGTGCCATATCACCATCCAGGAAGGTGACTTATATTTTTACGAGTAGACAATAAGGAAAGGTACTTTCTTTCGTAAAGAAATGGAGTGGCCCTGAAAAGGGCCGATGTGTTTGAGTAGCATCTCTAGTCAACAGGGGCACTTTGGACCGGATAGAGAATCAATATATTAGCCATTGAGACTTGCTTTTACATAGTGGACAGACATCTACATGGCTAAGTTGAAAAAAGACCAGGGCCTATCGTCATTTGAGAGAAGACCTAATGACACCTTACTAATACCCCTAGATAGGGAATCGAATAACAAGAATAGTGTGTGTATTCATTTTTTTAACAAGTAGCTGTAAAAATAAAGAACATTAAGGATACAAATAATCGTGGTCTGACGCATACAATTTAAACAAAGCTAAAGCATGTTTATCAGATTGATCTGCTGTACACAATTGGCAATGTTTAGGTTTTGCTAGTGATCTAGCTTTCGCATAAAAATATCCATAGGATTGTTTAGTCAAAATAGTCTCTAAATCACGTCCTCTGACTAAAGCGTCCAGAGCAAATATGCAGTAAACATCTCACATATCACTGCTTTCACTGAAGTCGTATCGGCTTCTGGTATTGTTGTCCAAGAAAGGTCTAACAGCTTCTTCTAAGGCTGGTTAACCATAAGATAAAAAGTAGATGGCTGTATTTTCTCTGAAGTAAATAACCACCCAATGTTATCCAGGTACATCTTTTTCTGTTTTGGTAGATAATCCCTTGGGTACACTTTCCATTGAGTATTCTCAATATCCGATTTATCCGAGATGTATTGAAGTTCATGGGTATTCGTGATTCCAGGCGTCTTTCACTCGTTTTGCCCATTTACATATCCAGCTTTAACGTTGATCTGATTGATGACGGTCTAACTTCCCATTTATATCAAACCACATAATGTAAGACTTGTACTTTCTCACTGCCATAGAATTCCATGAGCTTTAGTTTTGGATAACACTTTTCCATGACACTGTAGAGATTCAGTTGAGATAGAGCTTTTTCAATGTACAATTCCACCCACTCGTCCGTAGATGTGATCAAACACAGCTGATGCTGTAACTGACTGGGACGACCGACCTGGCATACAAAACAGTTCTTATGTACTTAATCGAATGTGATTGTTTGAAGTTCATTTAAAACAATTGTTTAAGATGTCTCGCATATTCTGCAGTTTTCTTTTGAATATCGGTTTGTGATAATTCACTTTTCTTGCAGCATTTTCTCTGAGTTTTCTGACAAACACATGACCATCCATGTTTAATAATGTGTGATGACTTCTCTCAACTCGTTGCCTGCTTTAAAGGGTGAAACAGATCTTCCTCGTAACCATGATCTGCGGTTAAATCAAATCCCCAAAAAGTGAGGCCACATTTATATTCTGTCAAAGTCAGTTGAATCGACCGGTTCAGTCCAAGAGATAATGTTGCCTGGTAGAGTGACATGTAGGGCCACATACATTCTGCAATTTGAAAATCTGGTCGGAAGGCTTTGTTGTGAATGGTTTTCCCGTAAAGACTGACATCTAGATTAGACAAATTGAAATGTTGAAATAAAATGGATTAGTCGCCATTCAAATCTGCATTCCTCTTCGTACCACTTATAATTCGTTTTGGAAGTTGTAGAAGAAACAAGTGATCGTCTATCTTAGCTCTCTGTCCACCGGGGATCGTAAATGATTTCACTAGTCCGCGTCGTATTCGAGATCTTGATGTTATACTGACTAATGGCCTGATTGAAATCGCTGGCGACCACAGAAGTATTAGCTGTTTGAATACTAACTTTTCCATCAGCGGTACCTATGAGACAGAAGTTGTTAAAAGTTGTATTCAACTTGAAGGCTTATTTAAGTTTTATTGGGGAGGTATTTCTCATGTAGGAATAAATCCAGATGTAATCCTCCAATAATATACAAGGATTTGCTTTCGGCAACAGGAGCTCTGCTAAGTTTCCATTCATTATTAGCTGCAACTCGTGTATTATCCTGCTTATGAGAAGCTGTATATTTATCCCGGTGTTCAAGAGCCCGCAGTTGTATGACTTTACATTCTTTTTTTGTATGACAGGAGATTTTCAAAGTAGGCTCTGTACAGATAGGTGTGCGAGTTGCTCGAAATCAGTTTAATGTTCAAATACAGATCAATGCTACTGAACAATCTGGAAAAGAATTATTGATCACAGAAGTTTCAGTGCTAGACTCCGGATCAGTTCCATCAGATCTGAGCACTTGAAATTTATGTACAAATAGTATAGCTGCATATCAGTACATTTTTCTGTTTGTGGAGGAATAATAAATTCAATGGGATCTGAATTATTCAAAGCCGGAATCTGGTACTAGTAATGTTCCGACCATTATCTTTCTTGCGTGCTTACATGGTTGGAAGTACAGCAGAAACATCAAGACAGTAAAGTCGCTAGAACCGTGTTGCAGCATCTTAGTCGAACATATAATGAGATCTAGAATGTCTGAACCTTCTGTGACTACGTCTCAACGTCCTTCCACGACGAGGTTTAGATGAAGACTGACGACAAGACATTGTTTTAGAACCTTTAATACTTTTGATAAAAGATCTCCCAATGATAAAGCTGTTGCCTTTCTAACATACTTCAAGGCTTTTCCACAGGAGACTTTAAAGCTAGTTGTTGACTTTTTCCTGACATGATATCTTTGGCTGCAGACATACCTTGTTTTATTCCTCCATGTTTGAGTGCCTTAAATGATGATTTAACCAAGGGCGTAACAGAAGGTGAAGTTGTTTTCTGGGCAGATTTAAATATAGACCCAGGTTCATGTTGGCGAAGAACACCACGATACACTGGATACATTGTGATTATAAGTTAAGTCATGGTTTCTTCCGAAAATGCAACTTCGCCATAGACTGGCCACCAACAAACTAAAAGGTTTGTCCAGAGCCGCACCTTATATTTCTACCTATTTCATTAAAACTGAATTTGGAGATTGGGACGTAATGTAAATTGACAAATTCTTCGTGAGCATAATTTGAATCTTTATTGCTCGGTTCTTTTGGAACCATACGATGGATCGGTTCCTCAATATCTCCCAGAAAAGTAAAATCTGCCAGATCAGAATAAATGAATAAATGATTGGTTCCGACATTCAAATCAACACTATAAGGAAAAGTATCTTCATCCTCCGGATAAACATCTCCAAGATGATAGTCTAGGATGAAAATGTTTACCCACATGCGATGTATCAGAATTGAATTTGATTTGTCTCCTTGCTTTGGAATAACCAATATAAAACACCACGGAGTTCTTATGGAAAGCGTCTCCAACACCTTCTTGAATGATATTGTCGATTTCAGTAATGAGATGCTCCGGGAAGAGCACACCCCAGATTTAATGCAGCAATAACACGTGTACAGATCATAGATTTTCTTACAATTGTTGTTTGAAGGAAGTTTATTAAAATCCTTGACAAGTTTGGGATGGGTTGTAACAATTTGAAAGTGATATTCCTCTTTTGTCACATTAACAATTTGATAAGCAATGACGAGTCCAACCAAAGCCATTTCATAATCATCTTTATTGACGTGAATGTGTTTTGGTATTTTTGTCCTTAATTCACTCTAGGTATTGCTAGAAAACATACCCTTAGGGCTGTCACTTAGCACCGTTATGTAATATGAATTCATCACTATTGACCAATAGATAGAGCCTGCGACGTAAGTTGTTTTATGAATTTTAAACCTGTGACTGGTAAAATGTATGAATGATGGAAACCATCAACACAAAATAAATGGTAAAAACCTGTGACATGTATTTGAAATGATTGTTCGGCTCACGAGTCTTACAAAACATCGTTTTGTCTGTCACCTCCACCCTAGCCATATCTGACTGAGACGTCATGCCAAAATGTAGATCCTTTATACCAAAAAAATCTCTTTGTCGTTTATGTAGAGATAATTTGTGTATTAACGTCTGCAGAAGCCCACATGCATGTTTGTGTGTGTGTGTATGTGTGTGTGTGTGTTCGGGTCTTTTTCAACAATTTTTCAGTCATATAAACGACGGTGTCTACTTGTAGTAGTGGGCACAATGCCCAACTTTATAGCGCTGCCTCACTGGAATATCACGCCGTAGACACGTGGCCTGATACCCCACCCAGTCACATTATACTGACACCGGGCTGACCAGTCCTAGCACTATCCCCTTAATGCTGAGCACCAAGCGAGGAAGCTGCTAGTACCATTTTTTAGATCTTTGGTATGATGCGGCCGGGGATCGAGACGAAGCACTGGACAAAAACGATATTGGGTTGAGTTTTGGGACTGAGGCGAGAACGAAATTCCTAGTGTTAATTTGCTTACAATCCATTTATTTTTGTAACACCATACCACTTGTTGTGGTACAGATTTAGACACATCCGTCTTAAACCCAATCAATTGTTTGACAAATTGTGTTTTACCAGACCCACGTGGTCCAGAGATGAAAATACTGCAAGGATGTTGAAAAAGTAAACTGCCTTATTCCATGATGGTTTCAATAATAATGAAAACGTATTCTGTTTTACATATTTATTTATACTGGTTGATGACAAAACCATGCTCACAAATTTATTTAAAATAGTTAACAACTGTTTAACAGGGTTCACAAAATATGTTTACAATAGTTAACTGTTATTTAACAAAACTTTATTTTTCAATAAACATAACAATTTTTAACAAATAAATGTCTTCTATCTTGTCACTTATATACCACTTTGAATATCAACGGTTCTTTACTTATGAACATATCCGTAAGGCAGGTCTTATATTGCTCCTGATTAGGTCTATCAATTTCCTTACAATACCTACATTTCTTGCATACCAGACGGGGATTTCCGGTATTTTTACCGGTGCTGGAAAAATCCATCTTACACCCCGGGGTGTAAGATGACTCTCGTGCTGTAAATGACGTACTACGAACTACATATATGTAGAAGATTTATGTAGTAATTTATATTTTATTTAAAAAACGGAATAAAAATTCAATACCTTGACAGTTCCTATTGGTTCCTGATGGTATATTTCTCGATTCAAATCACGTTATTTTATCAAAAATTCATAACGTTACGCTGCAACTGATAAAACAAAACCGGAACTAAACATTGTTATTTGTTTTGAAACGTCATGACGTCTTTCCTGTTTACGGACGTTGGTTTCCCGCGCTTTGTTTAAATACACTGCTATAAGAAATAGTTCTAAAAAGAGAGCCGTTCGACTGATTTTATTTTCATTATTTTATCTTGATATCGGTATGCAAGAAAAAGATTCTGTCACTGGTTATAGGTGCAGATGGGAATATCCGGCTCTCGGGTAACTGTTTAGGCGGTAACTCGGTAGGAACCTCGTTACCGCCTAAACAGTTACCCTCGAGGCCGGATATTCCCATCTGCCCCTACAACCAGTGAAAGAATCTTATATTCTTAGTACCTGAACAAACATGACTTCTCTTTGTACCTACGACAATGCTAAACATGTTTGACATTGCCATACAGATTCAAAAATACTTGTCTTTTTTGTGTCTTGTGATTTGCTTATGTTTTGATAACACTTAAAAAAGTAATCCTACAGTCATTACAAATTACCAGTCTGCCAGGTTTACAGAGTTCTGTTGGATAACGCTGACCAATGTTTTTACGCTTGTGCTGTTCTAGATTTTAATAGCCAATGTCGCAGTATTCAAAATAATAACTATGTCCTTATAACCCCTTGATCGAAATGTTGCTGTCATAATGTCCTCCGTGATGGTATACGTGTATCACTTTACTTCCTTTCCACATGGTGGGTAGGGTAAACAAAGATTTACCTTTACCGTGTTGGGTTTGAACATTGATAATGAATTGTAGGTACAGTTTGGTCTGCGTTTTCTGGTACTCCTCTGTCCCGCGCATCTGGTCGATTCCGATCTCAACACTGTACAATAATGTCCAAGATTCTATTTTAGAAGATTTCTTTGATTGACGCACCATGCCCCATCGGGTTTTTCGTGCATGGCATATACATACAACGATGGTTCGTGTCAAGCACATGTTGTCATTAGGATTGTCTATTTGTAGACCATCCGCTTGAGTTAAGTCATGTTCTCTATACTGACATGCGAACGATCCATCATGTCCCCCGCTTTTTTTCGAAGAAAAAAAGGGAACATAGAAATAGGCTGAGTCCTTCCGTCCATCACCCTTCGTGTCCGATCCATAACTCTGCTATTTATGAAGGGATTTTGAAATAACTGGGCAAAAAATGTTCACCATAATAAGACGACATGTCACACGCAAGACACAGACCCCCTGGCTCCGAGGTAAGGTCAGAGGTTAACAGGGTCCTAGTTCATTTCCGACGACAGATTGGGCAATACTGAAGGTCTCTCCTCTTGAACGGAACGCCTTGAAAGGTAAATGACGGCTCTTCATCCGCCTCTCAGTCGGAACCTTCACCACCATAGGTAGGACTGGCTTGGTTCTGGCTTGTTTTCTCCTCCGGCAAAACATTCCCTAGTCCATTAATAACTATACGGTTCGCCTTGCTGGAACTTGGACCCTCTGGCTCCTCGATCTTCATCTTGGTATACTCCTCTACGCCCTCTCCCGTCTGTGTTCATTTGTCACACTGTACAACCATTGTTTGATACCGGTCCTCTTCAGCCTTCTGGCTGGATAGCTTAATTGCCGGAGTAAGGTATGCTCTTCTCCAACCTGTCGTAGTCCTTTCAACGTAGTTCAATCTTTCTTGGAATTCCATTTGTAGTTACTGCCAGAAAATGAAATAAAGCCTATGGAGTTTTCCGCTATATAAATATAGATCGCACAAAACTAATAGAGAGCACTATAAATGACGTCATCGATACATTTTTCTGTGCGACTAAATGTAACGTTAAAATGGCTTCTAGGTTTTTTCTTCACTGCTCATTGATTATTGGTCTCTGATTTTAATGTAATGACCTTGTTAAAAAGATCCAGAGGTCATCTGGTACCGTTCTGAATAGTAATCTGATACCAGCAGGATGATCCGGTATCATCCTTGATTATAATATGGTAACCCATGTTAAAATCACCTAGAGTGCTATAATCTAAGCCTACTAGTGAAATTATGGTACCGTTCCGGATAGTGATATAGTACACCATATTAAAATTTCACAGGGTGCTATAATCTACTAGTAAAGTTATGGTACCGTTCTGGATGGTGATATGGTATCCTATGTTAAAATCCCAAAGGGTACCATAATCCTTCAGATAATCTTTTTTTAGGAACTTGGCCAGCGTACCATATCACCACCCTTTACTACTTAACCTACTTACTATATGTTATATCTATGTTTTTCTTATCAAGAATCTGAAGCGGTAAGGTGGCATGAGTAACCGCTAAGGGGGACAATGCACAGCATCTTGCACCTGGTGAAAATATCTGACTTTTAAAAAATCAGCAGCCAAAATGTATACTGTAGTTTCAGATGTATATTTTATGGCAAAAGAAAAATGTTTTCAAGACTGGAAAAGGGACAACTAGAAATATTCACAAGAAAAGCTGTTACACATGTGCATCAGCCGTTAAATAGCCTAATAAGGTCTACACTTTGATAAAATTCTACAAATGTCCCATATCCCCACGAACTAAAATCTCACATATTTGCATGAGGAGGTCTGGCAAAACGGTTAATACAATTAGTTATAGCATGAAATGTCTATAACCTTGTGATGATTATTTCAGACTAGCTTCAATGCATGTCGACAAAATGATTGGACGCATAACTCTACAAAAATGTTGTTTCAAACAAATTATTATTCTTACATCTGTTTTATTGCCCATAAGCTCTGAGCGATCAGAGATCTACATCATTTGGTCAAAGGAAGGACCCGCTCGTTGCAATGAAATGTGTTTCCAAGAAAAAAGTAGATGCAAGAATATCAGCAAGAAAGTGTTTTATGTAGGACGCTCTTTACAAAGCTTTGTAATCAAACATGGATATATGTATTATTAAATCCCAGCGGGTAGAGCAATATCTTCGATCTTCTGGAGATGTGAGTGGTTTAGCTGGAAAGAATTGAAATGTTATCGCCCCTGAAGAGATGTTATTAACATAAGTTGTACTGTTTGGATTGAATGTCTTCATGTCTTCAAAAGTAGTTTCTGCTATATTTTCATTCAGATACAAAAATGAAAACTTTAAGAAAATATGGAACTGCATTAAAATTGCGATTGATAATGTCCATATCAATAAACTGTGTCTCCTTCGTCCAGCTGTACTGAGAAAGTATTAGCAGGGTCCGGTTTGTCCCAGTTATAATAAGTATATACCGGAGCAAAGTTTGTATTTCCTTGAGTTTCATCAATATCTCCTTCTTCCCTTGTATTGACCCGACCCATTGCACTCTCAGCAATTGTTGCTTGGGCTGAAATAGTATAAATCATGATGAGAAATGTGTGTGTCTTTAAGTGTTTTAGGATGGTTACCAAGGGGTCTTGTAATAGTGAAATATATCTACATCAATATAAATAAAATCGCACACCTGAGAAAATAAACAGACAATTATTTTTCTTGTCTTATGTCTGGGGGCCAGAATTTTTCATATTTGGTATTTGTATACAATTTTGGCTGCTGTGGAGCAGCAACGCGACTACTGATTAAATTTAACGGACAGAGACTGGAAGAATATTACCGAAAAAAGTACCAAAATTCTTAGCGTGTTGAATCGATGAATTTAGAAATCCGTTTTTTAATCTTCATAAAACCTAAAGCGCTTCTTTTGAATTAGAATACAGTTTACTTTAAATTATATATGCGAGGGCATTGCGGAATCATTGAAATGTAGAGACCTTGCGGTGCACCGGGTGGAGGTGGTGGAAGGGATGGATCTTGTGGCGGTGGTGGTGGAGGAAGCGTCATACCATGTTGTTGGGCTATAGATACCACCGGTATACTGCCGACCACAACCTCAACTGGTACATTTAGCTCGAAACCCAGACCCGAAGGATCAACAGTTATCTGAAAGAAAAATGTATATCGAAGTTAAAGAAATAGATTATTACAGAATGTTGATTTTATTTACAGCTCATTGGAATTTTGAACAAAACTTATCACTATCATAATTTAAAAAATCCTTGTTATTATGAAAATAATTTTCTTCAGAAAGCATTTCATGTCTAATGAGTAGTTTTTTTGGCTGACGATATATGTAAAAGTTTACACAAGACTTTGCGTGATTTGAGAGCAGGAATGTTAATGATTTAAAGAATGACCTGCATAAAATAGCAATAAACACTTGAAATTAGAGCTTTATACCGTGAATTCATAGGATAATATGAATTCTGATCTTGGCATTAATATCTATATAGTTTGGCAACACAGCTAAATTTATAGATGGGCAATATTAGTCATTAACCAACCATCATATAATATCTGATATCTATGATGTTGCACCCACGTAGGTAAGATGGAGGTACGGCCGGGATATGAAGTTTTTCATTCATCCATACGTCTGTGCCTCCGCCCTCAATCTTCCCGTGCACCATTTGATTAACGATATTATAGACAGTTCTTGTCTTCGTTGTAGCATGATACCGCACTTGCTGAAATATGTTTAAAATGTGTGATTAGGAAATGCTACATACATTTTCATTTTCAAAATTCACACACTTTGCTAACATTATACATATGCATACATTAAACATTAAATAACATAAACTTTTGTAAATTTTATATTTCCCGTCCTAAGAAAACGTCGATAATTTTAAATACCCTCTATATATTCAACCTCTCTTTTGATCTCTTATAATGTTTTCCTGTGCATTTTGTCTTCATTTTAGGAACTCGATACAAATATATCATGAAATGTCACCTCTCTAGTCACCGACTTATTTCGGATAATTCATAATAAAATCGCACATTACTATTTAAATGCGGGTATTTGTTTTCGGAAGTCGACGTTTGTCTGTCTGTGTGTGTGTTGGGGGGGGGGGGGGGGGGGGAGACCCATGGTATTCAATCGTGAATTATTTTAGTCATTGCTAAGTCGAACCACAGATCTCCTGAAAGGCAGCTGGATCACTTCTCACATTCCTTACACCAAGCGTGGTTTCGAATCCAAAGCGGTGAGGTGAAAGTGATTCAAAGTCAGCGACCGTAACCACTCGACCACTGAGGCTTCAAAATTCAGGTAAAATACCTTATCCCGATGAGGTAGAAATATTCGATATAGCAAAATATTTTTATCAAATGCTAAGTACCATGACAAGATTTGCCTTGCTGCAAGTCATCTCTCTATTGCTGTTGTTGTTGATTTCAGACCTGAATACGATAGCCTCTCCTGGCACATAGCCAATACGATCTACCGCAAGCATTGCGCATATCGGATCCGACTCACAACACAAACAACACAATGTCTTCTGGTTGGTTCTTGAAGTACCGTTCTATAAATTTAAAGATATCCGAATCATTTTAGGATATTAAACAAACGTAGGAAACTCTGTCATTATACATCGTAACAGAGCCGCAACTTTTCTCATCAAAATACCAACTTCTTATAACAAGGAAACGTGTATTTAACAACATACATGTCAACAAGCCCATTCATTTCTCCTCCATCTACAGTCTTTTAAAATGTGCCGACTGTATAACTTACAGAGTACCTGTGTTCATACTGAAGCCAAATTTCATGTTTCAGGAGTATTTTTTTGGTGTTTTTTATTTTGTTTTGGGTTTAACGCCGTTTTTCAACAGTATTTCAGTCATGTAACGGCGGGTCGTTAACCTAACCAGTGTTCCTGGATTCTATACCAGTACAAACCTGTTCTCCACAAGTAACTGCCAACTTCCCCACATGATTGAGAGGTGGAGGTCGAATTATTTCAGACACAATGTCTTTTATCAAATCGTCACGAGAGCGTATGCCCCGCCCGGGGATCGAACTCACGACCACGCGATCCGTAGACCAATGCTCCTCCTACCGAGCTAAGCGGGCGGGCTTTTTCGGAGTAAGTCAACAGAACAAAAACAACAGCCGCGATTCAAATTAGCTTTCAAAGGTTTATGTATGTTCTGTGTTTAATTTTCATATTCTCTTTACATTTGCCGACTTTAAATTATCAGACCGTATAGACAGTCTTGGGTAAGATTTAAGGTGGATCGATATCTTATTCGTCAAATATGACATTCCTTCCGATTTTGATGAAACTTGGTCCAACTATAGCGCTATGGTTCCTTTTTTTGTTTTTCAGTCGTCTTGGCAACAATAAATAATCAATGATGACGTCACGAACGTCGCAGCGTAGTGCGCCAAAATGCCCAAAATCCGCCGTAATAGGTCTTCTAAAATATCTAATCAAGATTTAAAATAAGCGAAACTTCACAATATGATACTTTATCTAATTCACATATGGACTAGTGTGTTTTTAAATGGTATCGCATCACATTACAACGGACATTCATAATTTTATTGAGCAACCCATTTCCTTCTCATATAAAATTTTGACAAAAAATCGGCAAATATACGCAAAAATGGCATCTTTAAAAACTACAAGCCCATTAAAAGTCTGATTTTCAGCACAAATGATCAATTTGCAAATGAAATGTCAAATAAACAAGGGAACTTTACGTTTTCAGTTTTTCACAATACTGTGTTGAAGACAAACTGTCCATCCGATTTTGGGGCGTAAAACGCAACGTTTTATCGACGTTGCTTATTGTTTGTATCGTTGCACTTTGGATGTTTGCATTATACCTTAGGTCAATTTCAACTGTATTCATGAGCCAACAACTTTGGAAAATTATTATGCATCAGTCTTTCTAATATTGACGTACTGCCAGCTATCTGGGTTTCACGCATGTACATTTTCCTTCCTTTTTAACTACAAGTCGCTACTTAACTGACCGCGATACACGTAATTTTGACATCACCGATCTAGGAAATATGATCTTTGCTTTTATCTATGTTCATTTAATATTTCTTTTTTTTTGTCTCGTTCCCGCTGAATTTGCAGTCAGCGTCCTTAATCCCGCCCTTCATTCGCACGTGTATTCTGTCTGTCAGGTTGAGCGTATGAGTATCTTAGTTATGGCTGTTTCGCATACGCACCAAAAACTGAACCGGGGAAAAAGAAATAGAATGTAGCTAAATGAAATCGAGGCAGGCCGAAACGAAAACATGCGTGAATCGAGTAGATTTTTTTCTTGCATGTAAATCACTTTTCCCTAATATCAGCCGAATGTTTACATGCTGCACGACTACTTAAAACAGGCGTACAGATTCATCGTGCAATTCCACACAAAATCGTATGTTGATAAATCAATGCTTATCGATTTTATTATCCAATGCCGACGGAATTGTTATATCGTCATCATCGATATTAAGGACATAACTGCCTCAGGTATTTTGATATATTTGTGAAGACTAGTCGATTCGGAAACCTTTTTTTCCACAGCAAAATGTGTAAATCTCTAAGAAAACCAACAGTATAATATTCGAAGCAGTCATTCTCGTTTATAATTATGTGAAGTCACTAAATTAATGTTGCCTACAATTATATTTACTACAGAGTTACGCAAATGTTTGCTCTTTTAATACGTTTAAAATAATATGTATTTGAACTATATTTTTTTAGTTAAATCGCTTATACATCTCTGCAAAGTTAAACTGTAAAAATATCGCGAACATCGGTTTCTTTAAAATACCTGCATGCTTATCTGATTTGCAATATGAACTTATCTTGTTAGTTTCCAATCATATTTTGCCCCCCCCCCCCCGATTAATGTAAATAATAGACAGACCTATCATAAATGTAGTAGAAGTATTAATAACAAAGCCAGCATCGTAAAAAAAAACTTTTTTTAAAACCTATGTTACGCTGAAGTAAAAAAAATATGACATGCGAAATATTTCACATCTATTCCTAAATATAACCAGTCTTACATTATTTCCATTATAGGTTAAACAGTATGTAGACAAAAAATCACAAATACTTTCACGTTTAGCCATTTAAAGGCACTGGCCTTCAGATTTTCGCTTGAAGTTCAGTCATGTTTTGACCATTAGAGCACGATTTTTTTGTTTCTAATCTGTCTTAAACTACCAAATCAAGAGTGTAGTTTTAAAACCTTAAAAAATATAATAGCAATAATTTTTTGATATCTATATTTTTCTTTTTTGTTGTCGTAGGATCTAGAGGTCAATGCCTTTAAAAGAAGTTTACTAAAACATGTACAGCGTGAAATCATTATTTTAAAAACTGTTCAAATAAATCACAAGTCTTGGCGGCGGCAGGGCATGAAATTGAAATTCGGCTTGAATATGCGTAAATATCGGGTCTTCTTGACAGATAGGGAAGCAGACGTTTCTTCTTTGTATTTTGGCGGGAAAACAGCATGTGCCTTCCATGATGTTCCTTCGGTAATGACCGAATGCTTATAGAAAATTACGTTTTGGCGTTATATTTCTCGTTACAGGCTCTTATGATTTTTTTATATGCGTAAATATCGGGTCTTCTTGACAGATAGGGAAGCAGACGTTTCTTCTTTGTATTTTGGCGGGAAAACAGCATGTGCCTTCCATGATGTTCCTTCGGTAATGACCGAATGCTTATAGAAAATTACGTTTTGGCGTTATATTTCTCGTTACAGGCTCTTATGATTTCTCTCTATATGTTTCGATTTTTGTACATTTAGTAATTGTAGGTGGTAGGAGTTAGTAGAAAATTCATAATTATAGGTAGTGGGGTGGAGGAAAATCAAAAATCATGGGAAGTGGGGTTGGAGGAAATTTAACAAGAGCACCGCCTTGCGGGTGCTGACGCTCATCTGATTTTTTTTGTGTAATAGAAATATTGTCCTACCCATGATTTTCTAAGTCTAAAAAGGGCCATCATTCTTGCAAAAAGCAGGATAGAGTTATGTTTCTTGATGTTCAGTGTCCACTTATGATGGTGAAAAACTGTTGCAAGTTTTAAAGCAATAGCTTTGATAGTTTATGAGAAAAGTTGACTTAAACATAATACTCAACCAAGAAAATGATTTTCTAAGTCCAAAAGGGGCAATAATTATTGCAAAAAGCAGGATGGAGTTATGTTGCTTGCTGTACAGGGTCAGCTTATGATGGTCAACAAGTGTTGCAAGTTTCAAAGCAATAGCTTTTGTAGTTTAAGAGAAAAAGTTGACCAAAACATAAAACTTAACCAAGAAATCTGATATTTTCTAAGTCCAAAAGGGGCCATAAATCTTGCAAAAAGCAGGATGGAGTTATGTTTCTTGCTGTACAGGGTCAACTTATGATGGTGAACAAGTGTTGCAAGTTTTAAAGCAATAGCTTTGATAGTTTAGGATAAAAGCTGACCTAAACATAAAACTTAACCAAGAAAACTGATTTTCTAAGTCCAAAAGGGGCAATAAATCTTGCAAAAAGCAAGATGGAGTTATGTTTCTTGATGTACAGGGTCTGCTTATGATGGTGAACAAGTATTTTAAGTTTCAAAGCAATAGCTTTGATAGTTTAGGAGAAAAGTTGACCTAAACATAAAACTTAACCAAGAAATCTGATATTTTCTAAGTACAAAAGGGGCCATAAATCTTGCAAAAAGCAAGATGGAGTTATGTTTCTTGCTGTACAGGGTCAGCTTATGATGGTGAACAAGTATTCCAAGTTTCAAAGCAATAGCTTTGATAGTTTAGGAGAAAAGCTGACCTAAACATAAAACTTAACCAGGCAACGCCGACGCAGACGCCGACGCCGACGCCGACAACCGCTCAAGTGATGACAATAACTCATCATTTTTTTCAAAAAATCAGATGAGCTAAAAAGTATGGGTGTTGTTGTTTATTTTTTATTATTTTTATTATTTTCAAGAAGTGCCTTCCGACCCTCCGATACAATTAATTCTGGAACTGTCGTTATAACATTCACTTACTTTTTTCAACTACGCACAATACGAATCAATTTACCCTTAATTATATTTGCTTATTATGTGACCTCCTCGTAGAACGAAGAACAAGGACATGTATAGATTTCAAATTGCTATGGCGCGCTTTACGTACATGGCATATAACGTCAAAACGTTGAGTTGTACGTCCAAAAATCGGAAGGACAGTGTGTCTTCAACACAATATTGTGAAAAACTGAAAACGTAAAGTTCCCTTTTTTATTTGACATTTCATTTGCAAATTGATCACTTGTGCCGAAATTCAGACTTTTAATTGGTCTGTAGATTTTTAAAGATGTCATTTTCGCGTATATTTGCCGATTTTTTGTAAAAAAATATATTAGAAGGAACATGGGTTGCTCTATCAAATGATAAATGTTCGTGGTAATATGGTGCGATACCACTTACAAACACGCTAGTCCTAATATAAATTAAATAAAGTTTCAAAATGTACTGTTTCGCTGATTTTAAATCATAATTAGGCATTTTAGAGGACTCAAAATCCCAGTATTTCGACATTTTGGCGCCCTTATTTGTGACGTTCGTGACGTCATAACTGATAAAGCATTGTTGCCAAGACGACGGAAAAATAGTTTAGAACCATAGTGCTACAGTTGGACCAAGTTTCATCAAAATCGGAAGGAATGTCATATTTGACGAATAAGGTATCGACCCACCTTAAGGCAAATATCAATTATTGCGGGCTACGACGTACCGGCCAGTATGTGATGAGCAGTTGACACTTTCGACATAGTCGATTAGAGTTGCAGAAATTTCATGGAATATCAGTACAGTAGATTATTGTTCGTGGATTATTTGGGACTGAAACTTACCATTGCATTTGGAATTGTGTTTAAGTCAAGCAGGTTTACGACCGTGATCATTCTTCTCGTGTGTTTGTCAAACGCCCAGGGGATGTCGATGTCTGACTGTAAAAAATATCGAACTCGGCCTATAGTCGCCTCGTACGATGACGGTATTCCTAGTGGCAGCTGAAAGTTGAACGGGTAACTGTATCTACCGGCTTGTAGTTTGACACTGTCTTTCCCGCTTTGTTCTGATAAAAATAATTTTCTAATTGTCTACTGATTCAAGACAAACCAAAATACAAGGCAGAACAACGAGATAAGTGAGCTGCATATTAAGAAAGCAAAATCTTACATGTTTCACAAAGCGAACAGTTACTGTATATAAGAACAAAAATAAAATACTGTTGGTAAAAATGTTAAATGTATAACTCATTAAAAATAAACCTTAACAGAATTTTATATATACTAATGAAAATAGTCAAACGTCTATACACATGGCATATTAGTTTTTCTATATCTTTTATTTCATACAACGTAACCTTTTGGATCTAAAACTTAGTTGTTTAGGAAATGAACAATTTTTCTAATTACGTTTTCCACTGAACAAGCACACTGTATCGTTAAAGTACGTCTCATTACTGCTGTAATGCCGTGTGTGTTTGTGTTTCCCGCCAGATCTTTCTGTCCAGTGTACGTCTGCATAACCCTGGACACTCAAGTTGATAGCTGAAAGTAGGCGAAAATAAGAATATGAATTTTAAATTATCTGATCCGTACACGTGTATATCCGTGCATTGTCTTTTGTACAGAAAAATTCGACGTAAATTCCTATAAAAAGAACGTCGCCAAACAGTATTACGTCGCGAAACGTCTCTTTTACAGAATTTGTCTTCAACCAAACAAAATTTAAAAAAATATCGCGAAATAACCTAATTAAAAGGGTTTTAGTTCTCCAAAACGATAGCGCGAAACAATCTCTTTCATAGAACGACGTCGGGAAATAATCTCTTCCATAGTTTTCGTTCGTGATTCAATCTCTTTTATACTAGAGTAAATGCCGTTGATTACAGGACTTACAAAAAATATAGGGTTGATAAAAACAAAGGTTATTTGTTGAAACAGTCCAAGTGAAATACTAATAGCATTTAAAAGTTTTCTTTTATCATAAAGCTTTTTTGCTCAATTCAGGACAACAAATAGTGGTACAATGCAGAAATACTGCCAATTGTTTTATGCATGCAGTCCCGAAGAAAAAAAAAACACCGAAAACAACGTGAAGGAGAATATGCAGAAACACATAAAGAAAACGTTAATCAATTTATATCAGATTAAAAGATAGAAATTACCAATGTACCAGCTGAAAATCTTGATGAAGTCATTTTTTTTTGTTCCGGATCTTTAGATATTGGACATACAAAGTGAAACACGAAAATCACCTAGTAGATCCAAAACCTTTTAAAGAACCCTACTGTACAGTTCCACCTGCATAACAAGAAGGAATGAGACATCTAAATCAAATGCAAGTTATGGGAGCTATAAGACCATCACAAAGCCCATTGTCATCAAATGTAGTACTTGTGAGAAAAAAGGATGGTAGTATTCGTTTGTTTTTTTATTACCGAAAGATGAACAGCGGAACTACTAAAGATACCTTTGCAATTCCACGCATTGATGATTCCTTAAATCTACTGACAGGAGTAAACTAGACCTAAAGGTTACTGGCAGGTCGAATTACGGGAGGAAGACACACAAACAATTAGGGTTTTTTTCCTAGGCCAGTCGGATGCCATTTAAACTGTGCAATGTTCGATCAACGTTTCAACGCCTGATGGAACAATGTATGGGAGATATGAACCTCCGAGAATGCCTAATTTACCTTGACGACATTATCATCTATTTGTCCAACTTCGAGGAACACACTCGCCGCTTGATAGCTGTGTTTGATCACCTTGAAGAGTACAACTTAAAACCAAAAGCGAGCAAGTGTGAATTCTTCAAGAAAGAGGTCCTTTTCTCGGGTCATCTGGTATCAGAGGAAGACATTTCAGAACAGATCGAGATAAGGTTGCATCAGTTTTGAAATGGTCTGTCCCCAAATCAGTAAAGAACGTTCAAGTTTTTCTTGGATTTGAAATTTATACAAAATTACGCCAGGAAAGCCAGACCATTAAACGACTTACAGATTAGAGATACACACAAGGCCAAAAAAGGTTCAGGGAAAACGTTTTGAATGGGGTCCGAAGCAACAGAGGGCATTCGAAATCATAAAAGAAAGTGTAGCTGAAGCGCCACTACTTGCTTATACCTATTATTTCAAGCCATTCAAGCTTCACACAGATGCATCCTAACTTGTCTAGGGCAAGTCTTATATAATCAGACGAAGATGACATGGTCATTGCATTTGCACGTCGTAGTTTGAAGCCTTCAGAGAAGAACTACCCAGCTCATCGGCTAGAAGTCCTTGCTCTAAAATGGTCTGTCACCGAAAAATTCCACGACTATTTCTACATTAGTACTTGTTTCGTGTTGACAGAAAACAATCCAATGACATATTCAAAGACCACTGCTAAGCAAGCTACTACAGGTCAACACTGGATTGTTAGTCTTGCAAACTATGATCTTCGTCTTGATTATTAAAGAGGTAACAAGAACATCGATGCGGATGCGTTATCCAGGCAATTTTCTAAAAACACCACATCTGCTGAGAACACGGATGACACCGCAATTATTGGACCTGACGTTATAAAGTCAATTGCATTTACAACAAGATGAAAACCTTGTACTAGCTAATACCATCGAGGATCCAGACACAACCACACAGGATGATTTTGAAAAATATGTGCCAGACGATGCGGTCCTAGCCTAACCGTGTTTTATCGATTTGTATCTATATGGCAAGCTAATTAAGAAATAATATATCTCATCCAGTGATTTGTCGTTGAATAAATCATTGCTTGGAGTTCAGATGCGAAGGAAACATATCACGAGGGCGTAGCCCGAGTGATATAATAATACGCATCTGAACGACAAGCAATGATTTATTCAAGAGCAAATCACTAAATGAGGTATATTATTTCGATTCTTACACGTTATAAAGGTTTTTAAAGTACATCCTTGATGACATGCATTAAATATTTGCCCGTTTTCAATCGGTTTCTTTTCCAGCGCGCCGCTATGCCGCTTGACGCCATGACGTAATAATTGTGACGTCAGAACAGTGATTTGTTGTATGATAATTCACTGCTTTCTTCCTTCTTTGTTTAATAGGAAAATGAATCGGATCGTGTTAGAATTGTCCAATAATTACGTGAACCCTAGTTCCCGGTCGAAAAACTAGGATTAACGATCGATAAACTAGGTTTTTCGAACGTAAAACTAGGTTTTTCGAATATTAACCTATATTTTCGAGCGAAAACATAGGATAACGTCGTGAACCATAGTTCACGCTCGTTAATGTAGGTTCACGATTGTAAACCCCAGTTCACGGTCGTAAACATAGGTTCACGTTCGTAAACTATGATTTACGAGCGTGATCCGGGGTTTACGAGCGTAAACATAGGATAACGACCGAAAATCATAGTTCGAGAAACCTAGTTTATCAAACGTAAACCATGGTTTACGGTCGATATATTAGGATAATAGAATCAACAATGAACTTGGGTTTACGGTCATGAACCTATGTTTTCGGACGTGATCCTATGTTTATGACCGTGAACCATAGTTTACGGACCTGAACCTATATTTTCGAGCGTGAACCTATGTTTACGAACGTGAACTTGGGTTTACGAGCGTGAACTTAGGTTTACGTTCGATAAACCAGGTTTTTCAAACGTAAAACCAGGTTTTTCAAATACTAACCTATTTTTTCGAGCAAAAACATAGGATAACGTCGTAAACCATAGTTCACGCTCGTAAACGTAGGTTCACGTTCGTAAACCCAAGTTTACGGTCGTAAACATAGGATAACGACCGAAATTCATAGTGCAGTCGAGAAACCTAATTTATCGAACGTAAACCTGGGTTCACGAGCGTAAACTATGGTTTACGCCAGGTATCTGATGTTTTCACTCGAAAATATAGGTTAGTATTTGAAAAACCTAGTTTTACGTTCGAAAAGCCTAGTTTATCGATCGTTAATCCTAGTTTTTCGACCGTGAACTGAGATTCACGTAGTTATTGGACAATTGGCTTGCCATAAACGTCGGTAGATTCCGCAAGGTAAATGCGATTCCGCACACCTCGGTCAATATGCAAATTAGGTACATTTGTAAACACAAGGTGCGTGTCATAAAAAGTGAAATAACTTCTTTCGGCACTGTTTTTGGTATGCAAAATATACATTTTTATATCGCTCTGTTTTTAACTCATACATTCTGAGGCCTTGATTTTTCTTGGCAAACGAATTTTGTAAATTGTTCAGGGATTCGGTGTCGTAAAATTTATATAGTCTATTTATATTTTTTTCTCACGAATAATGTTTTATTTTCTATGATCATACCATACCTGTAAATTATCGGCAGTAATAAATAAAAAGAATGTCTTTAAATCAGTTCGTTTGAAAATAAAAGCTAATACTCAACTTTTTGTTTGAATGATTATTCATAGATCTTGAAGTAAACTATAGATTTGGGAAACACATCCGAATCTATGCAGACTTTATTCAGATACCTAAATAGTCCTAGAAGAGTTATCTGTCAGTGGTTTCACTTTTCCAAGTAGGACCACATTTTTCGGATTAAATATTGCCTTTCAGTATGAAAAATGAAGTATGAAAGTTAAACCATTATAAATGATGTACTCCAGTATTAAGTTTTCAACAGAAAGTAATATCAGATGCAATTTGATTTTTTAGATACCATCTCTAATGTTAGTATGGCGGGAATGAGATATTTCGCGGTGTTAGCAAGGTTATGTGGGGTCAGGCACGTGAAATTTAGTGAACTCTCACACACAATTCCTTTCTTTCATACCGCGCTCCAGCCCTGATAATATTAACACAGTTAGGCAAATACAACAGTTAGGCAGACGAATACATATGACGTCATTGATCAGCAACAAGGACAACACAATATTTACAGGGACGGATATAGGATGGTGCAATGCATTGCATATATCTAAAAGAATATAATGATTAAAACAAACAAAGTTCTACCATACTATAACCAGGACTACAGTTATAAGCGGTAACTTAATGTTTAGATGAATAGTTTGGGGGCTAGTACCACACACTCCTGCTTTGCCCCACACACCCAACTTGCTGCTCATGCGCATTAAAAACTTCCGGGGACTGCTAAAGTGCATTCTACCGAAAAACAAACAACAAAAAAAAAAACAAAACAAAAAAAAAAACAAAGCAACCTAAGTCCAAAACGAGGTCAGGGCCAAACTGAGGTCAGGTGATGTTTGAAGATGAGGAATTGTCACAGGTTACATCTGTATTAGTATCAATCCATTCTTGTAAGCAGTATTGATGCTAGACGAAACGGTCCCATTTGGTTAACCAAGAGATGGCCCATATAAAGCAACCTAAGTCCAAAATAAGGTTAAGGTCAAACTGAGGTCAGGTGATGTCTGAAGATGAGGAATGGTCATAGGCTACATCCGCATTAGTATCAAGTTATTCTAGTAAGGGGTATTGATGCTAGACGAAACGGTCCCATTTGGTTAACTTCGTACGGACGGACGAACGAACGGACGGGGCAATCACTATATGCCTCCCGCATCAGTAGATACCGGGGCATAAAACAAGAGCTGTCTGATGACAGCGCGCTCGACTATTCGAAGAATTGATTGAAGAATGGGGTCAAAATATTAACATAGATATTCAGACAAAAGAAAAAAATAGATTAGACAATGTTCCAGTATTTGTGGTTTTCGATAAGTCTTGCACTAAACGGCAATGTGTGAACCAATTTCAAAGTCCAAAAAGGGCCATAATTCAACCAAAATAGTTGTCAGAGTTATGTACTCTTGCCTACAGATGGAAATCATAATGATAAACAAGTGTTCAAAGTTTAAAAGATATATGTCAAATAGTTTTGACAAAACATGGACTTGTATGAAAACAGAACAGATTTCCAAGTCCAAAAAGGGCCTTATTTCAGCCAAAATAGATGATAGAGTTATGTACTCTTTCCTACAGATATAGACTATTATACTGAATAAGTGATAAAAGTTTCAAAGCCATATGTCAAACACTTTACACAAAATATGAACTGGTACGAAAAACTTAACCAAGATTTCTAAGTAGAAAGGGGCCATAATTCAGCCAAAATCCTTGATGGAGTTATGTACGTTTGCCTATAACTAGTCATGGTGTAGAGATAGACCCTAAAATTTTCAGTGATAGTATTACATTAAATAAAGTCTAGAAATTAATTTCCAAGTCCTTGAAATAACCAAAAATGATTTCACAAATGTGAAGTTTATGATAGTTTTGTTAATATCAATAACAGAAGTTTTAATTTTTAATTTAAAGTTGTGATCCACAAAGAATGACAACTCTTGCCTTGGGCTAGTACTTATAAGTAGATATCTATTAGTTTACTTCCCTTGCAATTACACAATTGAGTGGAACATGAAAACTGTTTCAGACACAATATCATACTTTTTTGCACAACAAAATCATTAAGGATTTATTCATTTGTGTTTGATTTACCCCTCAAGACATGGTTCCTATGATTCTGTCAACTTACATATGGTAAAAAATTAACTTTTAACAAGCCAATAATAAAATGAAGTACCAGTAGGTAAATAATAGCGCAGATAATACAGTTTTGCTTGTATCAAAATGTCACAATAGGTCCACTTTTGTAATACAGAACACCTGGTAGGATTAGTAAAGGTGCAATTATATTGATCTCTATTTCCTATGCCTACATGGTGATGCTAAACAAGTGTTGAAAGTTTCAAAGCTTTATCTCAAAAGACTTTGCAAAAATATGAACTGGTACGAAAAACTTAACCAAGATTTCTAAGTCAAAAAGGGCCATAATTCAGCCAAAATCCTTGACGGAGTTTTGTGCTCTTGCCTATAACTGGACATGGTGATGGTAAACAAGTGTTGAAAGTTTCAAAGCTTTATCTCAAAAGATTTTGTCAAAATATGAACTGGTACGAAAAACTTAACCAAGATTTCAAAGTCAAAAGGGGCCATAATTCAGCCAAAATCCTTGATGGAGTTTTGTACTCTTGCCTATAACTAGACACGGTGATGCTAAACAAGCGTTGAAAGTTTCAAAGCTTTATCTCAAAAGACTTTGCCAAAATATGAACTGGTACGAAAAACTTAACCATGATTTCTAAGTCAAAAGGGGCCATAATTCAGCCAAAATCCTTGATAGAGTTATGTGCTCTTGCCTATAACTGGCCATGGTGATGGTAAACAAGTGTTGAAACTTTCGAAGCTTTATCTCAAAAGACTTTGTCAAAAAGTGGACTGGTACGAAAAACTTAACCAAAGTGTGACGCCGACGCCGTGGTGAGTAGGATAGCTCTACTTATTCTTTGAATAGTCGAGCTAAAAATTCAAGATAACCTTTCGGAAAGAGGTTGTATAATATAAATTGATATATCAATCATATTTAAGTGGTTACATATAACATTGTTTAGTTTGTGATTAAATGCAGATTATACAGAGATAACCTGTTAGAAACCGCTCTGGTTTCCAAACTTTATTCAGTATAATACCAAACGCATTTGAATCAAACGTTCTTTAAATAGTCACCTGTTACTTTCAATTCGCCAAAAAGTTTAAGGTCCACTCTTCCAGATACGTGTTGGCCTGGATAGAAAACTCCACTTTCATCGTCTAAAATCACTTGAAATATTTCCTTCCCCATATTCAACCAAAATATGTTTACGAAAACACAAAATCATTAACTATTTTAAACTTTCTCAATGAATATTTTTATCACAATTTTTAAATAAATCTTTGTAGAAACAACGGTATACGATGGTAAAATGAAACAACATTTCTTTAATATTTGTCCTTCATCAAGTTAAAAACATAATAAAACAACGGACATGACGTCACGAAGTTAACTACGTTGAATGGCGGAAAAACTTTATAAGATTATTTCACTGGTGGTAGTTGCAAATGGGAATATTCAGCTCGAGGGTAATTGTTTTGGCGGTAACGAGGCTCTTCCGATTACCCGCGATTCTTTTTTTTCCAAATAATAGTAAGAATGCATTCAAACACATGACTTTCTTACAGCATTTTTTCTTAAAGTAGCGTATTAACAAAGCGCAGGAACTTTACGTCCATAAACAGGAAGTACATAACGACGTAACAAAGATGGAAACAACGTTATGTTTTTTCCCGTAAAATGACGTTTTCTTTTTTTTTTTTTATCGAGTAATATGTTATAAGGTACAAAGAGAAACTATCAAGGTATTTGATTTTTATTCTGTTTTATGTAAAACATTTTTATTAGTACACAAATCTACCGTAGAGGTGTAGTTCATTATACGTCATTTACAGCACGAGAGTCATTGTAAGATGGAGCTTTCCAGCACCGGTGAAATCACCAGAAATCCCAGTATGATATGCAAGAAATAGTTTTTTTAAGTATACTTAATACATGCCTCATGTGAGTAACAGATAACAAGTTTAGTACGATACGGATATAAGAATACTGAATTTCTTAAAGCAGTATATATAAATAATAAAATCTGTAAACAGATCCTTTGGAAGCAAAGAATGCAACCATAATAATAATAATAGCAGACTGGGTTTGACTGAGTCTGTTCATGAGAGGTAATAAAATGTGCTCACACCTCACATAAAAAGGAAAATAAAAACCCAACTTAATAGTACTTAACATACACATATTCGTGTAAAATTACACATTAAACAATGCTTTTGAATTAAATACAACTGGATTTAGTGTTTTATCTAATAAATCTAGAATGTTTCCTTGCATAACCGGTTAATATAATTATTTACCACATCAGTTGGCATAAATGTGAAATCATCAATACCATGCTCACCTTGATTAATAACCAACGTGAAATATGCAGGGTATTTCAAGTTAGATATGTTAAAAAAAAAAGTTAGATATGTCAAATTTATGGCTATTCATACTGCATAGTCTGTCCAACATATTGCATATTGCATCTTTTACACGTTATAAAGCATACACATGCCGTGAATTCCCAGTCAAAATTACCACTTTAGATTTTCGCAGTAGAGAACTGTGGCAAGTCTATATCTGCATGTAGTTTTCGTGTGGCTATCGGTGTGTAACATTAACGTATTCGCATTGACTGTTAATTATAGGCTATAGCGTTTATTTTTATCCATCGGTATTTAACAAGTCAGAAGAATAAAAGACCCACCAATACCTAGTGGTCTACTTTTTCCTCCCACATGAACATTTGTGCAAATAATTCTGGTAATACTGGTATCATACAACTATTCTACAATATGACAGGTGGACAAGCTCGTCCGGTTTTCACAACTTCATCTGCAAACTTACTCATTCAGTCTCTTCTCAGTATAGTTTTATAAAAAAAATAAAATAATAACTATCTTACACTGTATATAGAATCAAAGTGTGATCTAAACTCACCTTAATACATGAAGTACCGTGCATACTACTACATTAATTGAATAATATATTTAGTACTACATTGTCTTAGCCTTTACTGTCAAACTGTAATTAGACACTTGTTATTTCCCATTTCTCCATACAAAAATGTATAATTACAATTATGGAACAATCTGACTGAAGTACTTGATCTTCTAAACGAAGATCCGAGAATGACCCATTCTTAATCGTCTTCTGTATATTTTTGATTTCCAGAATTGCTATTCTTATTTTCGCAATTCTATTTTTGTTTTTGTTTTAACCAATCAGACGACTTGTTCGAATGTCAAAGATTAAGAAAAATGTGTAGGTTGTCAGGGACTCGAATCCGGGACCAGTCGCTTACAGAGCAAGTGCTCTACTGACAGAGCTAACGCTTTACCGATAGAGCTAACCGGCTATCTGACACTTTACGTCATAAAAAATGTAACTATGAAAAAGCCAGACTAAATATAAATTTTTTATTCCTACAAAATGTTGTAAGTAAGCCTTCTGCCTGGCTAACGGAATGGTCATCAGAACGAGGCTATCAATAGCACGTCTTCAGATCCTAAGTATAGCGTAGTAGGAGAAGTACTTTAGTCAAACAACATTATGGAAATAAAAAAGGTTACAGTTAGTTACTAGTAGGGGTGTGTTTTTAAGGTAACTTGACAATAGCCACTATTGACCTTGACATTTTAAAGGGATAAGTACAAATATATATAACTCTCAAAGTTAGAATTGAAGCTCAAACAAGAGATGGCACTATTAGTGACAAACGCCCCCGAGGTCTGTCCAAGAATGCTACATTTCTATGCGCAAAATATGCCAGAATAGTTAGGGTATGACTAAAGACAAGAGAAAAAATTTCTCCGAAGGTAACCTTGACCTTAGAGCTAGGGTCTGGGTCTTGAGCATGACACACTAACTCATCATAGGGAAAATTGTGACAAATAATGTTTGATGATGGCAGAGTTATTGACTGGACAAGAAACATAAATGTTAACTTTTTAATCTAAGTTTGACTTTGACTTTGAAACTAGAAATTTTGGACTTGCGTCTGACACGTCATTTTAATATAGGGAACGTTTATGCCATGTAATTTTAAAATGTCTTCATCGACGGAATAGGTATGGAACTGACAAGAAACACACCATGTAAACCGTTAACCTCTTAATGTGACATCGATCGTGGAGCTAGTGGTCTGGTTGTTATGCACGACACGTTTTCTCGTTATCGGGGAATATTTCTGCTAATTAATTTCGAAATTTCTTGATTAATGACAGAGTTACGAACCGGATATGAAACAGACCCTTTTAACCTTTCACTTGACTATTAAGTGTAAACTTAATCTTGGAGCTAGGGGTCTGGGTCTTGCGCGTAATCATTTTGTGGGGTCGAATCTACGTTAGTTTTTTTCATGTTTTGTGTGTGTGTGTGTGTGTGTGTGTGTGTGTGTTTTCATTTTCATTCCCATATTTTTGTTTCTTTCTTTGATGGTGTATGCCTTTATATTAAACATCAGTATGTTTATTATTTGCATGGCTTAAATGCATGCATTTAGTCAATATAATCTTTGATATAATGGTAAACTTTTCTGATCTGCCATATCGGCTTATGATACTTCTCTGTTGTGTTGTCACATAGTTCATGAAGGAATCTAAATGTTTACGAGAGAAAAAAAATAATGTCGATGGTGAGTTTCGAACCCACACGGTAAAAGATCTGTTTAACATGGACTGTATGCTTTACCACTGAACTAATTTGCAATTGGTACAAAATTTTAAAATATTTAGATTGTTATATCAGAGTTACGAGTCGAATATGAAACAGACCCTTTTTACCTTTCACTTGACTCCTAAGTGTAAACTTGATCTTGGAGCTAGGGGTCTGGGTCTTGCGCGTAACACATTACCTCCTTATGGTAAACATTTATGCCAAGTTGTTTCAAAACCCCCTCATGGATAACAGAGTTATATATCGGACACGTAAAGATCTATTATGATATGACTTCTAAATATGACACTGACCTTGGAGCAAGGGATCTGGGTCTTGCGCGTGACACATTGTTTGATTATAGTTACCATTTATGCCAAGATATTTCAAAATCCCTCCATGGATAGCAGAAATATGGATCGGACACAAAAATAACCCTGTTAACACCTTGACCTTGGAGCTAGGGTTCTCATTTTGATAAACATTTATGCTAAGTACTTTTAAGGTTTAGCAGTATATCACAAAACAACAGATTTTTTAACGAATGAACTTGACACACAACTTATCTGTCCAATACATGTTTTACTGTTCTGTCCCACAGAGTTGGATACTTAAAATATTCTTAATGGGTTGTCCCCCTTTAAATAAGAATGTCATTTGTAAAGAAATAAATGTAAACAATTGTCAAAAACGATGTTTAACCTAGTTATGTAAAGTTTAAACACTCGCACGATGTTGCAAATGCATCAAAACGAAGACGTGTAACAGCTTTTAAAAAATGGTGAGTTTTTAAAGGCGCTGAACTGTCCAGAAGTGTGGCCCCTTCATGCAGTCTCTTTCAGGAATTCAATACATATATCAGTAAATTGACAATGGTTTTGTAGAATAATATAAATGTTTTATATGCTGTTAAATTTTCAAGTAAAACAATACTTTCTTTCTATGATTTGATAACGTTCGAAATTTTTTCTCTGAAACATGGACCTAAACCTTAAAACCTCTTGATGAATGGCAAAATTACGATCCGGACACAAAATAGACTGACTTCTAAGTGTGACTTTGACCTTGTAGAAAGGGGTCTGAGTGTTACACATGAAACGTCGTCTCATTAAGGTTAATATATTTATGCCAAACTATTTCAAAATTCATGGATGACAGAATTACAGCCCGGAAAAGAATTTGCAAAGTTACGGTCGGACGGACGGACAACGCGATTTTAATATGGCCACCTTTGGGGGCATTAAAATCAAAGAACATACTGTAGTGTAAATAAAACATCTTTAAATGATGTAAGGATGTTATCATTAAATAAAATCCTAAAATTATCTAATGTTTTTTGTTTTCTTTTTAAAAATTCTTGAAATAGATATTAATATATACTTAATCACTTAATAACAACATAATATATTAGGCCCTAACAAAATCTGAAAAATAGATCCCTCAGAAGCAACGAGGACAAAACAAATAGTAACTATTGCAGATTCGATTTGACTGATAGTTGGTTTAAAGCTCTGCTCCCGTCCTACCTTTTAACCTTAAATTGCCACTGAAAAAGCATGAAAATCCTGACTATGAACAGTGACGCCTGTCAAAACAGAGTCTATTTTATATAAAATTCTATATGAAATACCTGTTGTTTTGCGTGCTAAAGTGTGGCACGTGGCCGTTAACTGTTACCTATTGTTATCATGGGTTGCATACACACAAAAGAATTTGAATAGCCGGGGAACAGGGCTTTAATTTGTACGCTAGTCAGCAGTGTACATGCATTTAGATAATTTACAACCATGCTTTGCACGGAATGAATTTGCAACCATGCTTTGCACGGAATGTCATGGATCAGAGGGATAGACTGTATGAAATCTAAAGTGGTAGGATATTCATGGCATGAACATCTTTAGATTTACAGTTTGTATCATATCGTAAAGAAAATGTTTTTCCTGTAACTGTACTGCTTATAAGGATCTTACATTTATGCCTGCCTTGTTAAAATTGAAACTGTGATTAAAATCCTCTAAAAATTACAGCTCAGGCTTATAAGTAGGCAGTTAGAATTTTGTTAGTAAAATATTCTCTAAACATACCACATATATGCGATAAACTGTCTTGCGGATTATAACGTTTGCCATTTTGGAATTTTACATGGCTGCCATGAGAGCAAGTATAAATGTCCTTATTATTTGGACTGTAAAAGAAACTTCAGTCATCTAACATCATGACAGATATAACAAGAAATATCTTTAAAAATGATGGTCGGCGAATTGTAATAAGGAAAGAAGTTTATGAATTTTTCATCTAACATTCATCTTTCATTTTTCAAATTGCAAAACTAAACACCGCACTTTAACAATTTTAATGGTTCTCTTTTAATTTTTCGCAAAGGTTTCGTAGGGTTGCAATTTTGTTTCGTTTATCCTTATTAGACGAATAATTACAGCAGTAGTTTGATGAAGATTCATGAAGCAGTTCATGAGAAGAGGTCATTAAACGTGTTTATATTTTTAGCTAAATTGGTCCCTATCCCCATTTGTAACAAAATAGCAGGAGACCTTACGATATTGTTACACATCGAGTTTGATAAAAATCCATTACATTTTAGTGGTTAATGCGAAGAAAGGCATATCTACTTTTAGCTATAGTGGTCCCTAATAGGGCCCAAGTTCCTATATAAATAAATTTGGAAGAGGACCTTATAATGATGCTCCAGACCAAGTATGACAAAGATCCACCAAGCTGTACATGAGACGCTGTATAAAGGCATTTCTAGTTTTAGCTCTAGCAGTCCCTAAAAGGGGTTAAATGTCCCAGCTGAACAAAGTTGGCTGCGGGCCTAATAAAGATGCTACAAATCAAGTTTGATTAGAATACATGAGAAAAAAATGAATTAAAGGATTTTTCTTATTTATTATTTTTATTTATTTCTAAAATAGGTCAACTGATCCCGCTTTAACAAATGCATATTTGCTATTGATGAATCTTTGGACAATGACGTCACACCTATAAAAAAGTGAAGGTCAAGCAAAACATACAATTGTAATTATTTCTATATTTCTGTTTCATAAGCAAAGTTTAACCGTAGTCATATCACAGAGATAAACTGTATGCAGCGTACCTTTATTTCAGTGTAATGAGATTCAGTCATTATATAGTATATATATAATAAAACAGATTTCAACTGAGTTCAATATTTGCATACCATACTATTAAAAGAAAAATATTCATATATAATAAATCAGTTAAATAATTTATAACAAATATATCAAAGCAAACAAGTCCTCATTTTAATATGCAATCTGAATAAGTCACAAAAGCAAGAAACATTTTCATATACAGACGACAATTGTAACAAGGAAAATCTTTTAAAAAGCACTTCTCTACATAAAAGACTCTTATCACACCCTTATTCATGCGATACGCAGACCGTATTCAGCTCTTTCTTTAATTTGATATAAGTTGGTATTTGAACAGGTTTTTATCATATCGTCGCGTGAGTGGAACGATGCTCTATCTACCATTTTTTAAACGTGGCGAAAATCGCTTCCAAAGTTTAACTCTCGTCTAGTTTCTTTATTTCTGGGCGAAAATGATGATAAATATATCTACTTGTTCCTTGCGCTTAGTTCTTTCAGACTGTAAATGCTTTTAAATACATTTCGTTTTTACTTTTCTGCATTTATACATTTTTCACTTTGGAGATAGAGCAAATTTGACAAAAATAGAAAAAAATGTTAAAGGTGTATTGCTCTATCGGGAGATAGAGCACTGTGAATTTACAAAATTGGACATAGAGCAAGATAATATTTATAACAATTGTATATTGAAAATAGTGCGAGAGCTCTTAAACAGTAATGACAGTCACTGTACTAATTTTGAAATTAAAGGAGGATTGGATTTGGTTTTAGTATCATTAAACTGACACAATATTATAGGCAATATTGCAACTTTCAAGATTTTCTTTGAGGAGGAGGACACTAGGTGCATTATTTTTGGCACGCGCGGATACCTGGGTATATGACTTTCTTCGTGTCAACTGGATGGCTTCCTCACATGAAAAAGCGAGGTTTCAAACAGTGGTGAGGGGCAGGTGTTCAAAGTCAGAAGATTTGGACTGATTTGCCAATAGTTTTACCATGCTGTCCAAATTGTTCAGGGTTAACTGAACTGCTACGCTATAGACATAATTGGCTATTAAACTAGGCACATTGGTCCTACTTATTTGCAAATGGGTATTCGTAAACCGTATCGTAGTATTGTGTTAAACAACAATAAACGATTTTGAAGTTTAATTACTCAGTAACCGCAATAATTATTGTCAGCAATGAACAAAGATCTAAAATCTTTTTTAGTCGTAACTATTCTATTTGCCAAATACAACTAGCTTTTCATTACGCTGAGTAAGATTTTCCGTGTTTTGTTATCAGTTGGCATTAAGTTTGACATAATACTAAACATTATAACAATACCTAATGACATTGTCTTTGCAACTAAATATTCTCAGTAATAACTGTATTCTTTCACAAAACGACAGTTTTTATATTATGTTCAATTTTTGCATGTAACTGTACTTGTCAGTCATACCAGTTCTCGTTTACACAACACAATCAATGCTATATTCATGTCTCTTTTTAGCTATTAGTATAGGTGAATTGTACGGCGTCCATCGTCCGTCTTCCTGCGTCAACATTGTACTTAAAAATTTTCTCCTCTGAAACTACTGGTTACATTTATACCAAAACTTGGTCAGTAGAATTTTGGGATAGATCTCTATCAAGTTTGATCAAATGGTTAATCTTGGCCCCTTTAAGGGCAGCTACTGCCAGCTAGAGCAAAACAAAAATAGGAAAAACATTTAAGGAACTTCTCATGAACCGCTTGATGGATCTTTATCAAACATAGTCTGTAGCATCAATATAACATCCTCTCCCAAACTGGTTCATATGGGGACGACTGGCCCCTTTGAGGTGTTACCAGAGCTAAAATTAGAAATTCCCTTAAATGATTTTATCTCATGAACCACTCAATGGATCTTCTTCAAACTTGATTTGTAGCATCATTATAAGAATCTTCACCAAAATTGTTCTGTTAGGGGCACTTGGTCCCTTTCAGGGTCTGTTAGAGTTCAAAATAGAAATACCTTTAAACGACTACTCATGAACCATTTGATGGATATTCACCAAACTTGGTCTAGAGACCAGTATAAGGTCCTTTCTCAAATTTGTTTGATTAAGGGCACTTTGACCCTCTAAGGGGCAACTAGAGCTACAAATAGAAATACTTTCTGGTCATGAATCGCTGGACGGATCTTCATCAGAGATGGCCGGTGGCATCATTAGAGGGCTCTCTCTCAATTTTATTCAAACGGAGACTTTTTGCTCATTCTAGGGCTAAAATCAAAAATACCTTTAAGACTACTTCTAATGCACCATTCAATTGACTCTCATCATTCTCGGTCCGTAGCATCATTATATTGTCCCCTCCATTTTTATTAATTGTGGGTTGGGGTGGGGGAGCGTATGGCCCTCTTAGGGGCCACTAGACCTAAAGCGACAAATGCCTACTTCTCAACCGCTTGATGGATCTTCATCAAAGTTTTATTAGGTCCTTTAACTAATTTATTCAATTAGTGTGGCCTCTTTTAGGGGCTGCTAGAGTTGCAAAATAGAGATACCTTTTACTAAATTCCTCTCTAACTCCTGAATGGGTCTTCATAAAACCTTGTCCGGAGCATCATTATAAGGTCCTTTACCATGTTATGTCTTATATCAAATATATTCAAATAGGGACACTTTGACCCTTTTAGGGGCCACTAGAGTTGAAAAAGAAATAACTTTAGATGATTTCTTTCGATGGTTATGTGCTTTGGTGCGTGACAGCAAAATGATAATAAAAAATGATGAACAGGTTAAAGGGTTTTCACCAAACCTAGTTAGAAGCAAAATCAGATGGTTGAAGGACTTAGGCCCATTTAGGCCTTTCGTTAACTTTTCACATAATTCTGACAATTAAATTAAGGCTCAAAGATATTACATCGCAAATAATATGTCCCGGTCATACCTTTCATACTAATCTTATTGTATATATTCCATTTAGTTTCTGCATGTCGTTCTCAAATCTGGTGGCATACATTTCAACTTAATACTGAGTATCATACCAAGAATTCATAGCATTTATTTTGCAACTAAACATTTGCAGTCACAGCACACATGTTTCATATTCGGTACAGTTACATCATGTGATACTTTAATAGTTTTGTGGCATTGAATTTGATTCATACCAACCATCTGTAATAAGTATTGACTACTTAAAATTCTAAGAAACATATATATCTATTCTCTCTCACAATCGTTATTTATATTCCTCAAAGTTTCTTCATGTACGTACTTTCATTTAGTGACTTGAATTTCAGCATTGCATTCCTTGTTTGATATTTGTCCTTGTTTTTTAAGTATTTAATTTTCAATTTTCTCTGTTGTCAAGGGTTGCAAGTTTAACGATAGGATTTTTGCGTCTGGAAGTAGGGATATTGTACTGCCAGTTCTTGTTGTCTTACGAATACTGCATTCAGCAAAATTTTCATTGCTAAAAAAAGTGATCAACAAGAAAATTAGTTGGCGCCTTACTGTAACTTTGTAAAGTAAAATATGTTCTGTTTTTGGTTTTATTTCTACTGCTCTTAATAGACAATAACTTACTATCACAAATTTGCTTCTCGGAAACATGTTTGCAAATACCGTTGTTATATTCAGTGGTATTTCTTAAGATACAGCTTCAGAATGACGAAAATAGTTTCTATCCCAAATACACATCAATACAGGTCTGTTGCAAATCTTGCATGTATTTTCTTGCCTATAGCTTAATTGACAATGCTATGTGTTTGTATAAGTAATAAAATGATAAAATAACCTGTATAAGCAATCTCACCTATGCATGTCGTGTAGATAGGCATTCTAAATATATTTCAAACATGCTACAACTATGCCTATCCGCCATATTTTGTTGTGATCACATGCATGAAACTGTGCATTTTATTGGTTAAAATGGAGTTAGAGCAATTCTGGATTAAGTTAAATGGAGATAGAGCACTCCTTTACAAAGTCTAATGATGATCACATGATGTTAGTTTATGTGTATGATTGGTCAGAATAATTTTAAACATTACAGTGCTTTAAGTCCTGGAGATAGAGTACTTTAATCGTTACTGTTACATTCAAACAGAGGACATGGAGCAAAGTATTACGCAGGATCTTTCTCTATGACGTCAAAAGTTACGTTTTCTTGCTCCAGAACGATAGAGCTCGGCGAGACAAACAAAATGATGTAAAAATCTCATTTTTTCAAAAAATGGAGATAGAGCACTATAAGAATTAGGCGACGATATTTATTAAATTTACTTATCATTTTGAGATATATCAATATTCTTGCTAAATATACTGAGCCAAAGATAGCTTTAAAACTGTGAACAGCGTCATTTAGGATAAACGCTTTGTCTACATTTCACTCAGCGTAGCACAATCAACAGAGTGAAAGAAATTGACACTCTCGTCCAATCAGGCAGAGTGTTGCATAAATCTTCCATTTTGATAAATTATCTATAATGCGTTATCAAGTAGTTTGGTTTGCAAACTGAGTCACGTGGCATAGGTAACGAAAACGAATTTAGACGGCGTCGCCGGAAAATACTCGCACTTTATGAATTTCAAAATGACCGCCACGTGGGCGAAGGAAAAAAAAGCTATCGATAGACCTCACATATAACATATTGATATATCACAGGATAAAAACAAAATTTCACAAACTATTGCAAAAGTCGTCCCGGACTATCATTCCCAGATGATTCTAGTAACAATAATCGTGAAGTTATGATGCAATTACCACAGAAGCATGTACTTGTCCAATTCCGGTGTACCTATGAACAGGCTGGATTAATTAAGACGATCTGATCATTTTATTTTTGCTAGCCTGTTTTACTTCGAAAGTTCAAAAGCTTACGTCAATAACTAGGCAAAGCAAAGTAACTGTTTCCGGAACAGGTTCTCTTCCTGAAATCGTGGCATTTCCAGTCGGAGATTGGTGGGAACAGACATATCTATATTGACTAAATATGTTAGTCCTATATCGATTAATGTTCATTGTATTACGAACATGTCTTGGTAATATAAACGTACCGCTCCCCCCACGACACAAGTCCTCTCCCCGTTTAAACCACACTAAATACATGGATCTGGAGTACTTGAAAAATACTACTGGAAATACTTTCAGTTCAAAGCGTATATGCTGCTTGAAATAGGTGTTGAAAATATGTATTACATATCTGAGATCAACGAAGTTGCCTTCTTGCAAAAAATGTTCAGCTAATAGAACACGTGGTTTAATATGCTTAGAAATAAACCAAAAGTTATAAGACATAATTTTAAAGTCAAAAGTTGAAGGTCGTAAGTTATACCTCAAACCACTGAGAAGTCAAAACTTAAAAGTGGCCCTCTACGGCTTCCGTAATTCCAGTCATACTAATTTTAGACTTATGTGAAGAATAACATAATTTCAACATAATTGTAAAATCTTAAAAGAAACTTGTAAAAAGTATTCGAGAAATAAACGTGATATACGACTGTTTAGTTTAGAAGAATTCTCATTTTACGAGGTTTTCGCAGAACTTTTACGTAACACTGTTGAAATAACTACGCTGAAAACTGGTTTATTTTCATGACAATAAATAGTTTTCGGCTTTAATATAATTAGTTTTCACTTGTCTGTCAGAATCTAAAAAAAATATGCGAGGTTTTAGAAGTACTAAAATGATCCACTGAATTTATACAAACAGTGAGTCACATGACAATTTTGCATCTTTCTGATTGGATATGATCAGATTACTAGTATGTGACTAAATTCTAAAATTTTCTTCACAAAAAAGTACATACGTACGTAGTTTTTAACGACGGCCAACGACACCACGCGCTGCATGTCATTCTTGAAAAAAGTTCGAAACAACATGAAGCCGGGGTCAATATAAAGAAATACAGCCTCAGGGTTTTGAATATTGTTCTTTATTAAGGTGGTTTACAGTAAAGAATTACTGTAAGAGCCTGTAACAATAATAAGACTAATAAAAATATGCACACAATACTCATAAAAAATCCAAAATGCAATCAATTTATTATTATTACAGGAATTCAAAATCACAACACTTGATATAAGAAAATGATAATTACCAGAATCCTGTATCCAAGTATACACTTTATATGAATTTAATAAGTCGTAAAACTTATAAAATAAAGTTTATCTTAATCGGACCTGATTGCAAAATCAGTCCATACACAATGAACAGCTGGAGAAGAATGCCCAAGAGATGTTAGTTTGGCGGGAATTAGATATTTCGCGGGGTTAGAAAGGTTATGTGGGGTCAGGCACGTGAAATTTAGTGAACTCTCACTCACAAATACTTTCATACAGCACTCCACCCTTGATAATAATAAAGTTAGGCATATACAACAGTTAGGCAGACAAATATATGTACGTATGACGTCACAGATCAATAACAAGGACAACACAATATTTACAGGGACGGATATAGGACGGTGTGCTACATTGCAAGTATCTAAAAGAATATTATGTTTTATCTACCATTAAAACAAAGTTCTACCATAATATAACCAGGGTTACACATTTCCCCCTTTTGATAAATGGCTTCTGACATTTCAAACTTTATATATGTAACAAGTAAACCTTATTACCATGATAGATTAAAAATAATTAGTATTAATGCAATGCAAACTATCTACACTGAATATTGTGAAAATTATTTCACAATCATGAAATAAATATATATACAAACAAAATAAATTCCAAGTGCACTGCATAGTTATCAATAATAACTATGTCCTATGAAAATCACTAAAGGGGTCTTTCTGGGAAAGTAAAACTGCTGAAATATGAAAAACGTTATAATTAATTGCGAAAGAATATGAAAAATTAAAGCGGCATTCAATTGAAGTTTTATTACCGCAAACGGCATTATCACCAATGTGCCTGAAATGAAAAATTAAACTAATAATACTTCTAAGCTTAGCAAATGTTACACAAACTTTGAAGTCTCAATGGAACAATTAAAGGCAAAGAAAATCTCCTATATATAAGTGACCCCCACCCCACCCCCAAATACCAGACTTTTTAATCCCCAATATACAAGATCCTGTCTGGTCCAGTCTGATAAGGGTCCATAAAACCCCTGTAGACTTGACATGTAGCCTAATTATTGTCATGAGAATCATCAAGTTTTTTGCCTACAGATAAGTTGGTTATTTCCTGTGTTTTGCATTTTATTGATTGAATTGATGTTGTTTTTTTTGTTGTTGTTTTTTTAGAATGTACACACTCTTAAATAATAAAAATATAAAATCCAGCTATAAAGAGATATCATTGTTCAAAATACACATAATTTATTATTTCTAAAAGCTATGTGCCTGAATGCATTTTTTATATTTTTGATTAAAAAAAATAGCAATGATGAAATGTAATTGTTAAAAAAAAACTTGATTATTAAAAATACGTTAAAACAACAACAGAAAAAAAAAAAAAAACAAAAACGAAAACAAATAACAACTGTTGTATCTTGTCTGTTTATTTAGCCCTAATTCAATCAAGCTTTCTAAACTCGTTATAAAGGTGAGAACTGATTTGCTATGAAGGTGAGAAATATCACCTGTAATTTATGTACTGCACAGTAGCTATACAATAGCTTATTATGATAAACAGAAGCAAGTCTATCAATTGTCCAGTCTTGTGTATTGGCCATTACCACCAATATGCAGACCTCATCATTCCCATAGGCCACATACCTGGCATACAAGAATCAGTGTCTTTAAAGGTAGTTACTCTAAATAATTGTTGAAGCTACTTAGTATGCTAATATGTTATGCTAAAGGTACTGGTTGAAATTTAAAATTATTTAATGGTAATCTAACGTTTCAAATCTTAATAACTAATTCGAGGTACTAATTAAAGGTACTAAAGTAATGATTATTAAAGGACTGTACTTTAGAAATGGACAAACATTTGGTCTGGTCATATAAAACGGTCTCTATAGGAAAATATTTTAAAGGTACTGTAATAATGCCTCGAGAGATGTTAGTTCGGCGGGAATTAGATATTTCGCGGGGTTAAAAAGATTATGTGGGGTCAGGCACGTAACATTTAGTGAACTCTCTCTCACAACTACTTTCATACAGCGCTCCACCCTTGATAAAAATAAAGTTAGGCATATACAACAGTTAGGCAGACAAATACATGTACGTATGACGTCACAGATCAATAACAAGGACAACACAATATTTACAGGGACGGTTATAGGACGGTGTGCTGCATTGCAAGTATCTAAAAGAATATTATGTTTGATCTACCATTAAAACAAAGTTCTACCATAATATAACCAGGGTTACAAACAGGAAAAATCTTTTCTTTTCCAAAATTACCAGAATCGTTCAACTTTATCCTAGATTGTACGTTATTGATCCGGTTTAGCAGAATAACGGTCAGACACGGTGTATTTTATAGCGTCACAGATCTAGTAAATCAATATCGATCAATGCATACGTATAAAGAAAAGGTAACTGTCTCAATACCCGATTTCAAAATACGAATGTAATATATAATACAATATATAAGGAGGATATTTCAAACTGTTAGCCGTTTTGAATAGAATATATGTGTAAATATATATCTTTTTTTTTTTTCAAAAATAGATAACAAACCCAGCATTTATAAACGTTCAAGAAAAGTGAAACATACGTTCTGTAAGTATATTTACTTTTATTTACTAACGCAAGTTTGGCTGATATAACGAAGTGATAGCATATCAAAGGGAAATAATTGCATATTAGTCTACATAAGATCTAAGGTACTGAAATAAATCGGACTGTTCTATATTTGTCTGAGCGTATTTTTATTTATGGTCAAAGACGCGTCACAGAATAAGTGTATTCTTTCGTATTTCCATGATGAATCAAAGAAGTATAAAATACATTTATTTTATAGCTCTTTGGATGATGTACATATTCAAGACCCTCACATTGCAAATTTCATTTCAACACGCACTGCATATTTTAATTTTTAAGTTTTTGAAAATTATAGATACTTGTAAGCTGAAATTGTACCGACATTACGGTTAATTTTGCAGGGACTGGTAACGACATTGTGGTGACTTTTGCAGGGACTTGTACCGGCACTGCGGTGAATTTTGCAGGGACTGGTACCGACATTGCGGTGAAGTTTGCAGGGACTGGTTGAAGTCGTGTCTTTTTCAAACCGGAAACGGAAATGTCTTTCCAGATCATACTCGACAACCTCAGTGGTGTCTTCTACTCCGGTCAGGCTGTCTCAGGCAGAGTCGAACTCGTTGTCCAGGATGAGTTGAAAATCACAGGCAGGATATTTTGATTATTTTAATCAAGGATAAATCATAATTATCTCATGCCATTAAAGATGACCGGTTTTGCTAAAATAAAATGACTTTTAAAATAAAAGAATACCTGAAGATTTTTAACATTCTTTTATGTTATAAAAGAGGAGATGAGTAGAAACGTTATATAGGACAGATACTGCTCAGTATGGGATTTACCCTGAGTTTAATGATGCAAAACGACACGAGTTTCAGTGTGTTATTTTAAAGAACATCCTGAAGAATTGTGTTGCCATAAATAGTTATTTTGCTTTTTCAGCAATCAATTTTATTGCCAAGGGACAAGCGAATGTCCACTGGCAAGAAGGAAGTGGCGAGCATACAAGGCATTACTATGGCCACGAGAAATATTTCCACAATAAATTGTGCCTCTTTGGGAAACGTAAGTGACAATCTCACCTGGATCATTCATATACTAAAACTAAACTGTTTGATCCTCTTTTTCCGTAACACGGTGTTTTCTTAATTTCTCTTTGAATATAAAACTAAACATTATTCTAAACTACTCCGAGGGAAGTAATAGGATTATTTTTCAAATTTTCAAAATATCTTGAGTTATTTTGAATTTATCTCCAAAAACGATTTTAAATGTGGTTATCTTCTATTGCAAATTTCGACCATTTTGGACACCAAAAACTGACTTGAAATTGTAATGCTGACTTTATTTGTTGATGGAAAACTCTCAGGATATCTTAGTTCCACGTAAACAAAAATAAAATAAAAAAATGACGTTTGTAACATTTCTAAGGTGTTTTAAAATTCTACTACCATCCTCAGAGGCCTTAGGAATGATATATAAATTATATTTAGATATTGTAAAATAAAGCTACAACTAGCGAATATCCATGCCACGGATTAGGTACACCAGACTTCTGCAATGGGTTTGTTACACCGGTTTCTTAGGTATAAAACTTCACTGACATAAATCGAGACTATGAGGCAACTTTGCTGCTGTTTGAGCTGGATGAAACATTTGGGCATTTCAGGTAGATAGAACCACCCACCTTCCGTAATAATCCTCACATGATAGAATTCTGCATGTCAAGTGAGGGTCGAACCCAGAGCAAAATTGGGCATGGTTTAACCACTTGATCAGTCACCTGCAAACCATTGCAGATGCAAAGAAAACATGATGTTCATCTGGAAACAGCTTTGCCGAAATAGTTAATATAAACCTTTCAACATTCAACATTTCTAGAGCAAACTGGAGCGAACAGTGTAAAATTGGCAGCGGGTCATTACAGCTACTCTTTTAGTGTCCAGCTTCCACCAATCTTACCGTCGTCGTACGAGGGGTGCACAGGACAAGTGCGATATTCCTTAAAGGCACACATCGACATTCCATGGGCGTTTGACAAATATACTAAAAGGATGATAACGGTGGTCAACCCGCTTGATTTAAACACCTTACCTAATGCACAGGTATGTTACGAAGTTTCTGCAGCATAAAACGAAAACATTAGTTTGTAATAAGTTCATGTGCTTTAACATAACATAACATGTTACATACCATCTGACCAACGCTTCCTATTCATAGTAAGTTACACTCTTATGAGTCAAAATAATAGCTAGTACGTTTATTTTTTTTGCTCGACAGAAGTGTTCTTAGAACCCTTTTTTCAATAATATCGTTTTTTAGCAAGGGTCTCGTCAGAGACACCTGTTTTAGTTAGGCTAAATCCGAAGACACTCGATGGAAGCCTTTAGAGTTCTTGGTTAACAAAAAGAAAGCAGCGGTAAACATTTGTGATATCAGCTGGAAAAATGATTTGAAATGATATTACTTATACAACAGAAATCACCCAAAAGAAATTCGCTGTTAAAATATTGTAAATACAGAATTAAAAAAAAATGTCTTCCTACGCGAAAGTGACCTTCAACGAATAAAACCATGCCTATCACGCGTGAACTGTATGGGACAATGCTTATCTATTAATCCGACGCTTCCACTGGAATTATCTGCGCTTATCAGTTGTGTATTGTTTAAACCTTCATTGTTGTATGTTTAACATGTTATGTTTGTTAACTGACGATACGCAAGTCAAGTTGATTTAGACAATTTTCTATGAGCATTCAGTACCAAGGTTTCGCGAGGTGGATCATAAATTTGATACAGAAATCTGTTAGACTGTGTTACTTCCATTGTCTTACAGACTTAATTTAATTACGGCTGAAATAGGAGTCTTAGAAATCGGTACGCTTGTAATTGGTTTGTTAAGTGGCAGGCGACAGTTTTGCATTTAGCCCGTTTTTTTTTTAATAAAAAAGGTAGATGTATTTTAAAGGCCTGGTTATTAATGGTGTTTTTAGTACAAAGGAATTCTGCGTACGAGGAATTATTGTGTAAAATAAATGAATAAATGTTTGAATCGAATTTCCTAGCTCCGTGTTGGCGACCGGGTCTAAAATCTTACCTGAGGTAACCGAAGTCAGAAAAAAAAAAAGAAACGGTCATCTATCCATCCAGATTCAGCTCAGTTTTGCGGAAAAAGTAAACGGTTATGAGACATTTTTCTTCCCACCATTATTTTCGTCTGGCCACATGTTTTAAAAATATACATATTATTTAGGACAATCATTTGCAGATAATACGGTACAGGTGTGCATTTAGGGCCATTTTTGCCTCTAAACTTAGTCATAAAACCGGAGTTTTGCTCATTTTTCGGAATCGACAGGCTGAAAATGTCACATGATGAAGTGTTGAATATATGCAATACATCCGCCCAACACTTTCCGGGGATTTTTCAAAATTAGAATTTTAAAGTTTGCTTTGTACTGGTATCAACGCAGATTCGTGGAATTTTCAAATTTACTGTGTCGTGCCCCCATAACTGACGCTGTATTGCTAAGATAGATCAGTGGAACAGGCTACAATGGAATCAGTTTCAATTCCGATTTAGAACCAAATATTTATAATATTTCCCCTAGTGATGGAATAAATACCAAAATAGAGTTATTGTTTTGGAATGATTATACAATTAACCAATATAATTACAATATATATAACAAATGCGCCAATATGGGCCATTTATTTTTCGGTGCAAGTTTCGGATTTGAAAAACAATCCTTTCGAAAACAATTTTTCGGGATTCCTCCACGACTTTGACAAGCCACTGGAAGCAAGTTGTCGAGATTTTAATTATTTAGTAGTCATCTCTTCGTCTACAGTTAGTATAATGGTTGATTTTGTCGGATAGCTTTAATGTTTAATCTGATTTTTCTGTAAGTTTGTAATTACGAGTGATCATGTCTTATTCGTGATCTTGCGCATCAGCAGTAATAATTGTCAACATTCAACCGTAAGACATCATTGTGAGATATTGATATCTCCTTCAACTGCGTTCAGCTCAGCGGAGTCCATCTCTGTTACTCACTTCAATGACGTACACTTGGCCATTGACATGTTTATGTGAGAAAGTTGTCACGAGTCGTGACACACACTCTACTGGTTTTAATCTTTTGAAATCTGGTATGAACCATCAAAACAAAGAGGGTTTTTGAATGTATCTGACTTTAATGGTGGTACTAAATAGGCTAGTATTACTGAGTGTATGCATTTGTCCAGCTGACATTCATGATCTGCAGTTAGCCCGTTGCTGTCAGCACTTTTAGTGCTTTGATTATATAAATTTTGTTTACGCTACATACTATAAACACCAACAGGCTGGCGCATCAAATTCAGGCCAAAAGAGACTATGCTGTTTATGCTGTGAATCAGATCCTATATCTGCCACTGTCATGGTCGATCGTACAGGTTATGTTCCAGGAGAATATATAAATTTCCGAGCAGAAGTCAACAACCAAAGTAAAAGAACTATGACATGCACTAAAGCAAAACTGGTGATGGTAAGATATCTAACTACATATTCGGAATATCCCCAGAATATAATTATTCTGAATACTTGGTCATATTTCCAGACTGAAGTTTGAATATTCGGTCAAATTATCAGAATATGTTTTGAATATTCCACCGGCTTAAGAAGAATTCTGAAACGTTGAAGAAAACATTGAGTAGACTCCATTATCCTAAACGACCAGACAAATATAATAATCCTAAGTCAAAATAATTGCACATTATGTGGCCGCCACATGGCACTAAGGTGAGAGACTATAATGCCTTTTATTGCAGGAAGTAACTTACCATGCCACATCAAAGTCAAGGACAGTTAAACATAGAATAACGAAACTGAAACATGGCGAGTTAAAAGGCGGAGACACTGATGTTTGGACGAATGAAAAATTGCACGTGCCATCCGTACCACCTTCGTTTCTGCGGGGCTGTACTATAATTGATATCAAATATTACGTGACGGTAAGTGTATTCTACTAGTTTCGACAGTGATATAATGTAGCGGTTTCATTGAAAAAGTTACAGTTTTTCTTAGATAAATATTTTTTTTATATAATATATAAATAAGTTATTGTAAACATTCACATAGATATATGTGTTTACAATATCTAACCCTGCATACAGTATGGCACGGTTAGACATCTGTTTCTTTAATTTCAATAGCAATACATATTCAGATAAGAAAACAAACAATAACACTTACCTTAGCAAGTTTGTCTATTTTTTCTATATGGTATTATATGTATTGAATAGGTGCATTACAGCTTTTTTGACTGATTGTGAAATGTAGCCTAATCTTCCCATCAGGTATATCATTACCTCCTTTACAGTATATTTTCACTTTGATTCCTGATTATTACATCTATGTTTCATTGACTTTTATAAAAAACGATTCAGTAAGTCAAATGCTCCTCTGAATCTAACAAAATCTATAAGAAGGTCCTCTAGAAGCATAAAACGCAACCAAGCAATTACTTATAAACTCGGTTTGATTAAGTCCGTTCATAAGAAGTAATTAAATGCGCAACACCTCAGCCCATACCTCCGGCTCAGTTGGAACTCCATTATATATAAACATTGAATGAACTCCATGTTCCAAAGGAACCATAAATAATGAAAATACCGAATTCAAGCAAATGCAGGTATTTACAGTTGCCACACGGCAGTCCTATACAGTTAAAGACTGCTTATGTGATCCCCTTGAAGCTTAGGACGCAAACAAGCAAAATAAAACCAGGCTCGTTTTGATTGAGGTAATCTTTAGCTTGCTGGCGGCAAGTGATTCTGCCTCTGCGGCCAGTGCAGACCAAGATCAGTCAGCACTTCCGTGCAGGTTGATCAAGGTCTGCACTGTTTGCTATCAGTAAATTTTCAGCGAACACCCCTTTGAATAATAAATGGTACTGCTCAATTTGAATGGTGGACCAGTCCATTTTAGAAATCAAGTAGGCTAAAGGTTCAGTTACGAGAGTTACCCTCACGCTTCAAGCACCGACCCAAGTGGAGCCCCATTATACATAAACATTGAATGGGTTCCATGATCCCAAAGGACCAAAAACTGATTCCAAGTACAGGGCGACATTTTTGAGTCGCGTGAAATAATTGTTGTATCTATCATTTGCAACTTACTTTGTTTTACAATCTAACTAATCATAATACGTGTACATCTGTAGTCCAAATACGTCCTGCAAACCAAAATACACAGGACAACTAATCAAAATTTTCATGTTTGTTCTCTTTTACAGGTTATTATTAAAGTTTATGGCGGCTGATTTCTGCCAACTCAAAACAAAGTGTAAAGGCGAGATTTTGTTTTTGTTTTGGCGCGTTGTCGATTTTTCGCTTTGTCGCGGGCGCCAGAGCGAAAAGCGAGATTTCTGGTTTTGGCGTGTTGTCGTCTTTTCGCTTTGTCGCGGGCGCCAGAGCGAAAAGGCGGGATTTAGAACTCGACAAGCGAAACACCACAACGCGACAAGGCGAAAAAACGACAACGAACCAAAATCAGAAATCTCGTCTTTTCGTCCTGGCGCCTGCGACAAAGCGAAAAGGCGAAGTTGGCAGAAATCAGCCACCATACATGTCACCTCGGTACTTCCGTAGTTTTTACATAATTGATAGGTTCAATTTCTCTTTTATAAAAATAAATAAATCATCAGATACAGTGTATAAGCAATGTTTTCAAAGACGTGAATATAGTTTTAATTTATGTCCTTTTTATAGCAGACGACCCCGAAGAAGCTGCAAAATATTTAGGCACATGTCACATTACAGTCTGAATCTTTTATGGAATTAAACATATAAAGGGAAAATGTTAGTCTTTTATTCCATATTTGCCTCTTCAATATGTGATGAGAAACAATACAGTCAGACACGGTTATATCACAGTACAGGAACAAATATAAGATAGAAAAAAAACAAAACGTTTCAAGGACATAGCCTCCTCAGTGGTGTGTGCGTGGAGTATAAATTTTAATATATACAAAAAGATAAAAGTAAATACCAGGATGGCAATCAAAACAAAACAAATAAATAAAGGAAAAAATGGGAACGTTTAGTGGCATATGAGCCATTGAGAAGTTTATTATAATCCAGGCCCACCAATTCCAACCGTGTTTCAAGGGTACGAACAGAGTAAATAAAACAACGTTGATTAACACGAAATATTTCACTTTCCACTTTCACATTTTAAAGGCTTTTCCAATGCAAGAATTACTTTCATGTAATACGCATTACATATATTAAGTTGCCTGGTGCCCTTTCATCCTTAGTTTTATTGACTTTTAGATAGTAGCTGATCCGTCAGGAGTAGGTTTCGATCTCGAGGTTCCGGTAGAGGTGGTGATAGGTAGCATACCTTTGGCTTCAGTTGCGGAACAACACGGTTTCTCTCTACCAACGCAAACGCAATTTGATGTCCCTCCGCCGCCAGTGGGAGCACCTCAAGGACTTTACGCTGACACTTCTATACCTACAAAAAATCGTAAGTCAATAGTTGAATGATGTAGTCCGAGTGAAAATCAAAACATTTTGACAAATTATTTGATCTGTCTGATTATTCTGAAGACAAATACAATGATGAAATATAGCATGATGTTACGTAACAAGATTTCAACAGTATTGACTACCAATGTTTCACATTACAGATCTAGTGCAGTCGTTCTGCGCATGTCAGCAAATCATTTTCATCGGAGTGTGCGGCAAAAAATATACATTCTTAGGGTTAGGATTATCATGGTTTCAAAAAACAATGTATATACGTTAAATAAACAAGTCATTCAAATCGCTTAATCCGGTATATACCACAGGCTGTAATATATATCACAGGCGCTCCAGATCTGTTTTTAGTCACAGCCATTGATTACATGCTTTCATTTTAAGACATCAGTCGAATTTCTAAAGCCTTAAAAGTACACATAATTATGAAATTTCAAACGAGCGATTTTCGTTATAAATCAATTTATATTTGGTTTGATATTCAACCATATATCAATAAAATCTGTAAAAAGATCCATTGGAAGCATAGAATGCAACCAAAAAAGAATAATAGCAGACTCGGTTTGATTGAGTCTATTCATGGGAGGTGATAAAATGTGCAACACCTCTCATGCCCCCTAGCACCGGCTTAAGCGGAACTCTATTACACATGTATTGAATGGAATCCGTGATCCCAAAGGACCAGAAAATATAACAACACTGAATCCAAGTACGGGGAGACATTTTACAGCCGCCACACGGCACTTAAAGATTGCTGTTGTGATAGTTAATAAAAAAACTTATAACCTACACCTCTGTCTCATTGCTTGCTAAATAAAAACAATTCATTCATGTTTATTTTTTTGGCTGTAATGGGTTTCTGTTTGTTCAAAACTTCATCGAGCTCATGTTACAGTCGACGTGAAATGAAATATATATTACATTACTAGTATGTGATCTTTTAACCTTTTAGCAGATATATTCATGAGGGATATCCAAACACATCAATTCAATGTAACATAAATTAATGAATGTACATAAATTTCAGCACAAGTCTCACTGTCTGAAAGTGCAATGGGACGAGTAAAAATCAAAGAAGGTAAAGAAGGATCGGGGACTGTGGATTATGCTCCCGTTTACACATATTATAACTGGGACAAGCCAGACGTCGACAGCATGTTCACTGTGCAGCGCCAGTGACATTAAACTATTCAAATGCTTGCGGTGTATGAATTTTCTAACCTGCTTACTGGTATCTGATGAATTTAGAGGGATCGTAATCATACCAGAATTAGTGTACATATTCATGTTTACTAATACACTGTGCATTACGTTGCAATGAAATAGTTTCAATAGATGTGACCTCTAAATAGAATTCTTATCGCTGTTCATGTATATATCCAAATAAGTAGTATTGCACTAAATGTACCATAGACATCTGATATTGCTACCTAATATGTACCCCCTAGGTATTATCAGTATATTCTAGTCTCACTGTTATCAAGTGTAATGGTACTGGAACAAGGCAGTCTGAAAGACAGCTATATCCCCCGCCGCTGTTCTGGATAGTAAAAGGGTTGACGGTATTGGGCGGAAGGAGTGACGTTGTTAAGTATATTTTATAGACTATGTATGAAGACATCAATAAATTTGAAAATCCTTCAAGGGGTTTAGGAGATAAAGGACGGACACGAAATGGAAGGCTCAAACCTTTTACCTTGAGTTGTGACCTTGACCTTGAGCCAATATGGCTGATTCACGAGTTCTGCACATCGTCATGATGAGGTGTTCATTTGACACAAGTTTCATGAAAGTCCATCGAGGGGTTTAGGAGATACAGAATTCAAACCTTTGACATTGAGTTGTGACCTTGACCTTTAGCCGATATGGCTGACTCTTGAGTTCTGCATGTCGTCTTGATGAGGTATCCAAGTTTGATGAAAAACCTTCAAGACGTTTAGGAGATACAAAGTTCAAGCCTTTAACCTTGAGTTGTGACCTTGACCTTGAGCCAACATGGCTGACTCATGAGTTCCGCACATTGTTTTGATGAGGTGATCATTTGATCAAAGATTTTTGAAAATCGTTCAAAGGGTTTAGGAGATACAGAGCGGACACAAAATGGAAGGCTCAAACCTTTGACCTGGAGTTGCGACCTTGACCCGACATGGCTGACTCATGAGGCTTATGTTTTATGAAAATCCTTCAAGGTGTTTAAGAGATACAGAGAGGGCACAACATGGAAGACTCAAAACTTCGACCTTGAGTTGTTATTTTGACCTAAGCCGACATGGTTGACTCATAAGTTCTGCATATTGTCTTGATAAGGTGACCATATGACCCAAATTTCATGAAAATCTTTGGGTATATAAACTCAGCAGAGTCTGGCACAACGGTCGTGACAACAGAAACTATTATTCAGAATACTTGATAAATATTTTGACTTGTTTTGCCTATTTCAAGGAGTGAATGAATATCTAATGAGATTTTACCTCAATAACACTTGATGGTAATGAACTGATACTTGGTATTTAATACAGTCCTAGGCTATTGAATTGAAATAAGCTAGAATTTGAATTATTAAGATGATGCATTTAAGAATATTTAAATATTGAATGTCATTTACGCAAAATCAAATCATTCACAAGAGTAAAACAAACTTGTGTTGTTTTGACATCAATTTATATTAAAATTTTAGTTAATGAACGCTTGCAAACTACGCTACCAAAACAAACGATCATACTCCCAAGGGCGCCACAATTTACCTATTTTGAAGGTCGCCTACTTGAATTTCGAAACTCCACTCAAAAGTCTGTAAACCACACACCTGAAATAGAAACATTGTAATATTAACATGACTACACACCATCAACAAAACAAAGGGTGGCCAACCCACGCAACTTTTGGATACTGTACACGTGTAGAAAACGTCTCGATTCAGGTAATATTTTGCCTGCTTTTCTTTATTACTTGACGGATTTTCATGAAATAAAGTACGACGAAGACATAAAATGAGTGCTTTCCTCTACGCAGAGTTATGAAAACCGATTGCAGACGATTCATGCAAAGGAAAGCACTCATTTTTGCTGTCTTAATAAATTTTTATCTTATCAAAATCCATCAAATAATAAGGTAATTACAGGCAAAATATTACCTGAACCGGCACATTTTTCTCCGTCTGTACGGTACTCCAAAATTCATGTGGGTTGGCCATCCTGAAAATCTGTCTAGAATCTAGTTCCCTGAATTTCTGTTCTCCCGGTCGCTTAATCTGTAAACATTAACATTTGCTTATCTTCGAATCAATGTGCAAAACTCAGTGCAAATAATAGCAGGGTTTTTACTAAAACAACTCTATATTAATATCTTATAAGAAGGCTTCAAGCTCAGAAGTATCTGTCATCCGTATCTCAATTTTCCTGAGGCCTCTATCAGAATGACTATTCCACTGAAAGCTAGCCCAGCAAAGAAATATATTTGCACGTCAAAGACGCGCCGCATAATAAGTGTATGCTGCACCTCAAAATGGCAGCAACGCTACCAAAATGCTTTACACTCAACACAATTCGGTAGTTTACAAAAATGTAGTACCAAAACGCGTTGGATATGTACACATCCAAAGCAAAGCGGTATTAATAAAAATCTCATGATTTACAAAAAGAATATTTTGTGACGAATGGACAATATTATTTCAAAGAGAGTCATGGTGGAATTTAGTCGCTCATCCGACCTTGACCATTTAACCTTGAAAATATAACGGCCATGATTCAATCAAACAGGAGCATTGGAACACACGTGAGAGAGGTCAGTGCAACTCTAACTTTGACTGGCATCATCGAGAGATATTAAAGGAACTTGGCACAACTGTTCACCACAATTATTTGATGCGTCGTTCGCATGACCCTTGGACAGGTTTCACAAACGCCCGTAAGTAAGTATAGACTGTTTGAGATTAGAATTCAGGAGATTCACGAGAAAAGGTCAGATTATATACTAGGTGGGGGCCAATAACGTCTACCATGCATCCCCCACTAGACTTTTTTTATAGGTACCAAATTGTTCGGCAGATCCAACTCTTTCAAAATAAAAAATGTTGCCATGAAAAAAACTCTTGAACTATATATGATTTCACTTGGAAAGGACAACCATATAGATGATAATCAGTCATATCTTGGTCAGTTTAGGTGATAAACCAATACAAATGGTATCAAAATGGAACTAAGACATTGGCCTTTAAATAGCAGTATTTTTATGTTAATTAACTAATTTGCATATTCATGAATATTAATGAAAATGTTACAAAAATGACAAAATTTTATTAGAAAATAACATTTTCTAAGTTTTAAATCAATTCAATGTACCAAACAGTTTTGATCTGTTCTGAAAGTCTCTCAGTGTTTTCTTAAATAGTATTTTGTAACACTGATGGTAATTTTTTTACTCTAAAATAGGCATGTTTAGCTAATTTGCATAAAATTAACCACTACCACAACCAACGTCTCGGCGAAACAAGATACCACTGAAGTTAATAAAATGATACAATTAATTGTTATCAATAAAATAACAAACATGTGAGCTATATTGTTTGGAAGTGTAGTTTAAACACCTTTTAGAAGGAGGAATCAGTATGTAACATACCTTACACATGTTACGTTACCATTTCAATAGCCTTGTTTTATTACATCAATTATTTAGAAAATATAGATCAGACAGTTTTGATCTGGTCTTAATGTCTCTCGGTGTTAAATAGAATAGTATTTTGTTACTCTGAAGGTAAATAATTTGTTCTACATTAGGTATTTTAACTAATTTGCATGAATTAATCTATGCTAAAACAGACATCTCTGGAAACAAGATATAACTAAAACTGAACAACACGATGAAATAAACTGTAATCAATAAACCTGTGTTATTTGAGCTATATCATATGAAAATATAGTGTAAATACTTATTTGAATGAGGAGTCTGTTTGTTACATACTTTACACATGTTACGTTACCATTCCAGTAATCTTGTTTTATTGTATCGTTATTTTCTCAGAAAATAGTAGAGGAATATTAAGTTATCAAGTTATTAAATACTCTTACAAAATAGTATAGTTCCATACTTCTCAAACAATGAAATTTTTTCCATAACTGCGCTTTAAAATACGTTACTACTGTATTTTACTGTATTTACAAATATGTAGGAAGAAATTTGAATCATTGCTTTCAATATTATGATATTATTGATTTTTTTAAACTTTAAAGTATTAATTCTAACATTCTTTCTTTACTTTTGTTAACCAAGAACTCGGCTGAAACATTCATTATACATTCAATGTTCCTTTTTCATTTTGAATATATTCATCTATCAGTTTAATTATACTAATATCAGTTTCTTGATTATGATGTTCTTTTATTTGATGGTTTCAGTAGTGTTGTCAATAGTTATATTTTACATTGATGTATTTTTATGTATATATTCTGTATATATGTTAATTATGTATAATATCCATACACTGATAATAGGGTTACAATTTGGGGCAGCCTTCCATGGAAAAATGTTTTTATAATGGAATATTTATCTTGTTTCATGTGATTGTGAAGTGTATCTATTCAGTTATGTACGTGAGAAATTAAGCATTTTATTTTTGAGTTTGAGAAAAATATGCATTGTACTGAGATATTTATGGGCTTATTAATAAATTATTTACTGTTGAAAAGCAGCGCTAAAAAAAAAACTGTTCACCAGAATGAAATATTCAGGTGAACAGAAACTAAACAACAAAATGAAATATTCAGGTAGTTAAGTTAATCTTTAGATTTAAACTTATGAAATTGCAAAAAGCTGTCAAGAATGTGATAAATATGACGTGCTTGAAAACCAAAATTGTTTAGAAAACAATTGCGTAATGCTATTCAAAACTACTAGGAAGATACTGAGTGCCTTATGAACGACACTTCAGAGTTGCTGAAAACATGTTGCAATTGACTTTACAATGATCCTTTAGAAGCAAAGCACGCAACCAAGCAAATAAATAGCAAGCTCAGTTGGATCAAGTCTGTTTATGAGAGGAAATAAAGTGTGAAACACTTCTTACGACCCCTAGCACTGGATTAAGAGAAAATCTGTTTTAGTAAACATGATCCAAAAGGGCCAGAAAATCTAACAACACTAAAACCGAATACGAGGAGACTTTTTATAAACATCATATGGCACTTAAAGACTTTTTTGTGATAGCAAATATCTTTTTTTAAAATGATCTTTTGGAAGCATAACAACACAACCAAGCAAAATAACTGCTGATTTGATTTGATTGTGTCTGTTCGTTAGATGTAATGAAATGTGAAACTGCCCTCATACCCCTAAGTGTTCTGTTATAGAGAAATTGAATAGATTAGTTAACATCTGAATCTAAAATTATATGAAATGTCTGAAAAATATGAACTGCACACAATATGAGGCAACAGTGTTACAAGAAAATCACATTCTGCACGTCTTGATTATGATGTGACTTACAATATTTTCACTTTAATGTTACCTACTATAGCATATTTGCTCTCTTGTTGGTTAGCTGTTATGAATAATATGTTGCTTTAAAACATATTATTTATGAAATAGAGAGCAACTGACAAAAAAAGATCATAGGCTCTCAAAATTCTCTTTATTTTTATGAATGACATTTGATTACACTTTGATTCTGAAGCAATTTGTATCATGCTCTCGATATTCCTGTTATAGTTTGAACTTTTGACAAAGACAGGCCATGCCTTTGTTATAACCTTTCGTACGTAACTTAATTAATAATCAAACTTTATTTATTATGATTGATGCACAGCTTCTCTTAGTAGAGTTTCTCTTAATGTTCCGGTATATCCAGGAAAATTCCACAACATAACACAATTTAGTCCTTGTCTGTACAATTTAAAATATCAAAAAAATATTTTGTACATTCTGTCATTCTTGTAAATGTTTCAAAATGACAGTAATAGTTTTCTTTATTTCATATCTATGTAGGGATAATACACATTTTTTTGTGTATTAACGTCTGCAGAAGCCCGCGGGATTGTTTGTGACCGAGACCGAAGGTCGAGGTCACAAACATATCCCAAGGGCTTCAGCAGACGTTAATACACAAAACAAACGTGTATTGTCGCTATTCTTGCATAAAAAATATTTCAGGACGATTTATGTATTGTTTTCATATGTGATGACTTGACGATTCCGGTACATTTTTTATTTACCATTCCTGTTATACTTGGAAACGGTAAACATGTTTTAAATATCCGTATCCAGGGCCCGGAAATAAACAACACTATCAAAAGCACATCCTGAAGGTTTTTAAGCGATTTTTTATCTCTCATTATTACAAACATAAAATTACCAATAATTGTTCATATCATTTCACAATTTGGTGGACTCGATCACAATTTCAAGAATAATAACTTTGCATTCGAGTTATATTGAGTACGGACACGCAGTTGGAGTACGGATGAGTACGAACGTAGTATCAAGTTTCCAAGCTGTTTATATAAATTCTTCGAGAAATTAGATAAAAACATACCGACTGATACTTAACAAAATCATAAATATAATACCTAAAAACGAACAATAGCACAAGTTACACGCGATACTTATTTATTCACAGTTATTTACAATAACTGAACAGATGCTTTGTAAAGGGAGTGAACTCTAAGAGAAGCTAGTGCGTACATTGATGGGGGCAGTACGTTTGGGGTTGGAAACAGATACAGCTAAACATAATATGGATTACATTGTATCTATAATGCTACAAGAATAGGTTGTTAAGGATGAAACAAGACGCAGATGTCAAATATCAGTGTGCGCAAAAATACATACATATATCCCTGGCAAAGCATTTCAAAAATAAAAATCATGTATTAACAGCACGTGAATTGCCTTGTTTGCACACGATTTTTCTCCCGTTAATACATGGGCGGATCCAGAGAAAAAAGTAGTTTTTATGCAAGAATAAAGTTTTATATATTTCAGATATCTTGATTTGGTATCACTTAATCAGTTTTGTCAGCCTGGTAAAAGTTTTAAATCTAAGGTGGTTACTTTAATACCTGCATATTTTCTTTTGTTTGTTACTTTTGGTTTAGCACCGCTTTGCAACAGAAATTCAGTCATGTAATATTGAGCAGTTAACCTAACAAGTGTCCCTGGATTCTTTACCGGAACTACTCAGTTCTCTACAGGTAAGGTAGCAGATGGCGGTTTTTTCTAGTACTTCAGACTTCCGAGCGATGTGGCCAAGTCAGACGGCTTCCGATATCTTACGAGATGCAGACCTGAAAATAAAAAGATACCGGTTTACATCTTACTTGAAGAAGAAATAAAATACATAGTAAACTTCATACAAAGCATAGATGTTTAAATCCACAAGCCACCTGAAAGATAATTTCAGCCCGCGAAAATACATGACATTTCAGCCCAAATTAGCCATATCTCCAACTGGCCTTAAAATGTTAGGGGAATGGATAGAGACAAATGGCCACTTGCATTCTGTACTCAGTTTCAAGTATTACTTGCAGAGCTGGACAAAAATACCTGTCAACCGATTACTTTTTTCACTATTTTCAACTGTGTGAGGCCTATATGACATTTGACAGTTCACCAGACGCTCAATGCTGATAGTGGCATATACGCATTTCAAGCAGTTATATGAAAATGATGCCATCAAGCTTACATTCGCATCTGCCAGAATTTCTGCAACATACCATTCTTAAACTTGTTAATCACAAACTCACATCAACAAATATTTCAAACATCAAAACTGCCTTCACTTCAAGGTTTTATCTCTAATGACAGATTTTGACCCTGGCCAATTCGAATCTGTGGCTGGAAACTACCAACTGCTACCTTAAGGACCAAGACATGCATCCCCATGGACTGTCTGGCACCTGATTCTAAGAAAATGATCTATGACAAATAAAATCTTACCAATATTTAAACAATGCTTTGTTCTTCTTGCAAATTGCACATGTCCAAACAATGTCTACAATATTGTGGATTTGGCCCCATTTTACACACATATTTCTTACTGCATCTATCTTTCTGACATTAAAAAAAGACTTACCTACTATTACATGATGGCCATAAATGTACTGTATTAGCATTGTGCACAGCCCTGCATACTTGAGGAACAGAATTAAAAGCAGCACAGCTTACTTACCCAAGACTAACTGTACTTCAAATCCGCAAGCTCAGGAAAAGCCGCCCCTGTTTACAAGTACTTTTTCATATTACCTTACATACAGTAAGTATAAAATAGCTTTAAATAAATATTTTACAATGCACTTTTGTTGTTGTTGTTGTTTTTGTTGTTGTTGTTGTTGTTGCCAAACTTACCTATTTTAACGAATTCGAGCAATCTCCCAGTACATCTCCGAGAAACCGTATCTTCTCTTAATTAAAAACAAATATCTGCAAATGTTCCCTCACTCCAGGACCTTAAATGCACCCAAGATGTATCCACTCTCTACACTTTTCTTCTGTCGTCATGTCCTGACACCGATAAAGCCACAACAGAAATTTGTAAGAACTAAAATCATACCTGCCACTCGAGAAATATCTTCGAAAGAAATATCACCACAGAATCCAGTTCCGAGCCTTGTGAAACAGCCATGTGTTTACAAAATGCCAAAAAGTTGCACCTATATTTCCTTTAAATAGTCCTTCTTCCTTTGAATTTGATATAAACTACAAAAGAAATGTGTTTCCCGCTAGAAATTTTAAGAAAACCCTACACTACAAACAAAAATAAGATTTACTTACCCGGTAAAATCAGAGTTACCTCCCCTTAACTTCTACCATATCAAACAACAGGTGTCTATGTTATGAATCCATTCAGCTCAGATTTTTAAATAACACATACTGGAGAGCTTGAACAACACAAAAGAAAGCATGAAATAGTACTTACAAAATTGACAAATGTCTTAAGGTAGCAGATGGCGGTTTTTTCTAGTACTTCAGACTTCCGAGCGATGTGGCCAAGTCAGACGGCTTCCGATATCTTACGAGATGCAGACCTGAAAATAAAAAGATACCGGTTTACATCTTACTTGAAGAAGAAATAAAATACATAGTAAACTTCATACAAAGCATAGATGTTTAAATCCACAAGCCACCTGAAAGATAATTTCAGCCCGCGAAAATACATGACATTTCAGCCCAAATTAGCCATATCTCCAACTGGCCTTAAAATGTTAGGGGAATGGATAGAGACAAATGGCCACTTGCATTCTGTACTCAGTTTCAAGTATTACTTGCAGAGCTGGACAAAAATACCTGTCAACCGATTACTTTTTTCACTATTTTCAACTGTGTGAGGCCTATATGACATTTGACAGTTCACCAGACGCTCAATGCTGATAGTGGCATATATGCATTTCAAGCAGTTATATGAAAATGATGCCATCAAGCTTACATTCGCATCTGCCAGAATTTCTGCAACATACCATTCTTAAACTTGTTAATCACAAACTCACATCAACAAATATTTCAAACATCAAAACTGCCTTCACTTCAAGGTTTTATCTCTAATGACAGATTTTGACCCTGGCCAATTCGAATCTGTGGCTGGAAACTACCAACTGCTACCTAAGTGCTCAGTTCTCCGTATTATACAGGTGTAAGTCTATTGACTTCAGATACAATATCTTCATTGAATCGTCATGGAGAGCAAAGGTCTCATCCAGATATCTGACTCAAGAACTATCGAGCTAGGGTTGGTTTTGTATATGTTCTTATAATTCTACTATTTCTAAAATTATAAAAATACTTTTTATAAAACTTGATTTTTACTCACAGGAGGACTGCACATAATATTATGAACAAACAGATGGATGTCATTGTATGTTTCCTGATTGAAATTCCATCTAAAATAATAGTTACATGGATGTTGCAATATATATTTTAGGCAATTTCTGAAATAATAGAAGAAAACCTTCTTAAAACTTACCACTAGTAGTTTAAATAAATCAGTATGTGTCAATTTGGGCTTCAATTTCTTCATAAATATCTTTTTAAAAGGCAATGGTAGTGGTAACGTATTTTAAAGTGTGTTACGGAAAAAAAGCACACTGACTAACAAATAAAGATCGAAGCATATTGTGTTATCATAGTACAAAATAAATAATATTAATTATATTTCTGGAATATTTTCTAAATAATTGATGCAGTACAACAATGCTGTTGGAAATGGTAACGTAACATGTGTAAATTACACTTCTATTCTTCCTTCAATAAAATGTTAACGCGATGTCTTAGTTATATCATTTTATTCAGTTTTAGTGGTCTCACAATTTTATTCGTTGTTTGTGACACTGGTTCATTTTATGCAAATTAGCTGGGAACATCCAGATTTGAGCAAAAAAAAGCTGTTTGGTACATTTAAATTGATTTGAAACTTAGAAAATGTTATTTTTAACAAAATTTTGTCATTTTGCAACATTCTCATTAATATTCATGAAAATGCAAATTACATAATCAAAATAAAAATGCTGCTTTTTAAAAGCCAATGTCTTTGCTCCATTTTGACACCATTTTTATTGATTTTTCACCTAAACTGACCAAGATATGACTGTTTATCATCTATATTGTTGTGCTTTTCAAAAATGAACGGTTGCCATGGAAACAGTGAAATCATATAAATGAGTTTTTTCATGAGAACATTTTTTATTTTGAAAGAGTTTGTCCTGCTGAACAATTTGGTACCTATGAAAAAAGTCTAGGGGGATGCATGGTAGACCTTATTGGCCCCCGTACTAAAATATCTAAGTTGAGGACCCACGTGCCATCCTCACATTTATACTTCGTTTTACAGAATTCAACATTTTCGTGCTTAAAAAATATCGGTAGACTATCCCTCCGACAACACCAGCACATTAAAACAACAAAACAATAAATTATTATAAAATATTGCATAAGAAGCGTCGATTGCGTCCCTTTTCACACGTTCAGGAATCTATATTTTGGTTGTTTTATTCGAAAATCATATCTTGGAAGGAAAAACTCAGAACCCCCTCCCCAATTTTTTTAGGAGAGGCATTCCCTCCTTTTATCTCCCTCTGTTGTGCGTAATGTAAAAATTACGGCCACTGATGTAGAATAAACTACTAAAGTACGTTCCATTCCATGATCCTTAACACATCATATGTACCATTGCAATTCATTTTGCCGCTACCAAAATTCGGCCGAATTATGGTAGTGACTTCCTATATGCGTTGCTACTGTTTGAGGTGTAACAAGTGTATATTCTTTTGTCTTTCCATAACTGAAATTATACTTGATTTGCATGAAAAGAAAAGAAGAGAAATACACTTGTTATAAACTGACAGTGACATATCAATGACTTGATTTTATTGAAATAATGCAGCAGTATGCACAGTATTTGTGATGTATTAAGTTGAGTTAACACCACACTTTCTATTTGGCTTTTATTTGGTTGATTTTTGGGATTTACGTGGAATAATTCTGACTCATTTCATGCAAAAAGATCAAACTGTGATTGCTGGATACTATTCAGAAGTATAAAAGGGAGGCAGCTTAAACATTTTAGGAGGTGGGGAACCAGCTCGTTTACGCTGCTTTGACTGAGCTTTTGTTTCAGGTTCAGCATAATGAACCCACATCTCATCCCCAGTCACAATACAGTTAAAAAACTTATTTTCATCACGGTTTAAATGCCCAAAATGTTCTTTTAATGTGGTCACCGTGGATGCCTTTTGATTTTCTGTCAGCTGTTTTGGCACTCACCTAGCACATACCTTGCTCATACCTAATATTACCGACCCTGAACTGATAAGCCACCTCCTGCAATGTCACCCTGCGATCTTTGTTGACAAAAATCTCAACATTCTCCCCCGCTGTAGGGGCCACTGCCTCAGCGAGCCTCTCTGGGCTTGTCCCTCACGCTTGTCAAGCTATCCCTAAACTGTAAAACTTAGCTGTGAAAGGTTGAACAGGATATGCAGGCTTTAGAAAAACATTTTTGCAACCTTTGAAATATATGGCAAGATTTTTCAACCGCTTAAAGCGGTTTCATTACAGATCCGTTCTTCCAGCTTGGGCCCAAGGAAGCCCTAACACCTACGTGGTTTAAATGCTCAAAACTTCGTGTATACACGCTTTTCATTGAAAATAAACTGACCGATTTATAGGCGATAAAATTTAATGTAGTTTTCGCTCGTGTACAATATGTAGGTAGCTGCACGCGGAAAGATAGGAGCATGAAAATTCCGAATATTTTCCGACCGCCCCTCGAAGTGTTACTTGGCCAAAACAATAGATCTAAAGTTTCTTTGCAGAAAAAATAAACATAAACATTACACCGTAATTAAAATTATTTGACATAAAGACTAGAAAATTGGGATTTTCTGCACTATAATCTAAATATTAAAAAAGCATGCGCAATAATGATATATACATATACGATTTTTTTAAACAGTACGATATTTTGCAAAATGCTTTGTAACAACGCATTGACCGTATGCAGTAGTAACTGATACAAACGGCTTGCTGCCGCAGTTTATATGGCTTAGTGCAGCAATATGGCTTAGTGCTCAGGTATGGTTTAATACAGCAGTTGTTTTGATTTTTCCATAGATGTGTTAACAAAATAATGCTACAAATAACAAATTAACGGTGTATATTAAGAAAATCATAGGCTGTTGAGTTTTCTTTGCAAAGGACGAGAAACCGTTCCGGTAATTGGGAACTTTAATTATATGTATATAGTATTATTTTTCAACTAAAATAATAATAATGTATATCTCGTTGATATCTTTTCTTTTATTTAATTTTGCCTTAGTCTTGTATTCGAGAGTTTTTAAGTTCACTTACTGACGCAATAAGCCATAGACAATTTTGATTGGAATTTTTTCTGTGGGTTACTGCGTGGGGTACTTTGCTAATGCATAAATGGTAAAACAATATTTTTTACAAATCATTTCACGTATACATTTGTAATATGTATTATGTAATATATATTTAAAAAGAGGGTTTAGGCTGGTCATTTTAACTTCTGGGATTGAACTCATTCCAACATAATCTTTTTGCTGTGGAATATTTAAGTAATATTTAAAGAAATAAAACACAGATAAAAAGTTCTCAAAAAAATAATGGCACATTTTTAGATATTGCATTTGAAATTCTGAGGTAACGTCTTATGCGTCTTGTGACCGTTTAAGTGGACCATACGCTGTTCTAATACTGGTTTACTTTAACATAAATGTTTGTTTTGAATATCAGAAAAAGTGTGCTCCTTGATACGAGTAGACACCGTCGTTTATATTACTGAATTGTAAGTCAGTATGTTTAACACTCTAAAACGAATCGGTCATAGGTATTGATTAACATGTTTTGTTACGATTTCAGCATGTTTTAAAAAAAGGATTTATGTCCAGTGAGATGAGTAACAGTGAATTTTTCGCTTGAAAAGCTACTTGGCGCCGGGTATCCGCTCAATGTATCGTGCATGGTAAAAAGTGTAAATTCAACACATGCTGAAATTGAAACAAAACTGATCTTCATCTATGCTCAGTCCGTTTTAAAAAAAACTAACAGATATTTGGAGGGGCCAAGGAAGGGTTCTGATCCCAAATGTCTGTGGTTTAGCAGATCAAAATGATGATTTCAAAAAAAGTGTATATGGCATTAATTGTAATGAGTATGACTTATTTAATAGTATCGATAATATATAAGTGGCATTCAATATCTATGTAATAGAATTCCGCTTAAAGCCGGTGCTAGGGGGTGGGGCATGAATGGTGTTGCACTTTCGATTACCACTCATGAACAGACTCAGTCAAACCGAGTTTGCTATTATTTTGTTTAGTTGCATCCTATGCTTCCAAATAATCTTATTACCGATTGTATTAATGGTTCATGTCTTAAGGTAAAACTGTTTTTATTGAAAGGGGATTTTGGATTGGCTGAAGAAAGTGTAGGGAAATCCGTAAGAGTCAATGAGGCATACGCTGACTGGATAAAAAATAATAATTATAATATTTTTGTCAAAATCATGCAATACAACGTTTTCTGTGAAATTTTGAATATTTTACATGTGTTTGACTGAATTCATGACTGTTCAATTGTCATTTTAGAGTAGTACGTGTCAGGGGCTTTTGGCCTCTGTATATATGCCATTGAACAAAGGGGGTAGTTGTGTTTTGAAGAGAAACTGTAAAAAAAAAAGAACAGTTAAGCATATATAAAATTACTACTTTTTTGGTGTCTAATATGTTAACTTAAAAGAATTACATATTAATTGTCATTTGTCGATTCTTGGGTATGTGCCAGACTGATTTCTTAGCAACAAACATCCAGACACCAAATACGAAAATGGCGCGAAAAAAATGGTATCGCAAAATGGCGGATTCAAAAAGTCCTCAGTCTTTGTTTTTGCTCCGCCGTAGAGCTATTTTCCTTACTTTCTTTGCAATCTGTATACTGAAATTACATGACAGATCTATGCTTGACATGTTGGTAGCTCTTTCATAATGAAATAATAACGTGGCAGAATTGTCATTGATACTTCATACATCACCACTACAATTTGGGTCCCTTTTTTTTTGGCTGATTTTGCAGTTTTAGTGTTTAACTGAAAATGTTAGCCAGTTCTTCATGGTTCAATGGTTCAATGGTTAGCGTACATGATGTTTCACATGTACGGGATCCGGAGTTCGATTCCCGCCAGATGTTGTTGTTTTTTTTGCACAGTATTATTTTTTTTTCATTCTTATTTATCATGAATTTTGCAAATACTGGAACAGAAATCATTAATGTTTATAACCAGTGTTTTGAGGTTCAAATTGAAAGGCATGGAAAAGCATATGTTGCTTATCTCCCCTCCCTTCCACAGTCTTTCACATACATTGCAACTACTTTCTCAAAAAATCATTGACTAGAACTTTACACTTAGAAAAAAGTGTTGGCTATAAACTTGAGAATTGAAATTCAAAAGGCTCCAACCACGATCCCTATAGAATTAAGAAATGAAATAAACCTTAATCATATTCAAAAAGGCCCTAAACTGTTATGAGTTTGGTAAATTAAATTGAATTTCTTGAATTTCGACCAACAGTGGTTGTCTCTGGATAAATTTCTTATCAAGAACTTTTTAGAAAGAATTTGAAATAAAAATTTTACATGTAAATGGTTGTTTGTCATTCTCCCATACCAAACGTTTACCATAGCTAAAATTTGGCCCCATTCTTCCTTCCTAAAACAGCGTCATTTGACAACAATAATGACATTTAAAAGAATTGCAATAGTCTGTGTTTAGGATAACAGGATTATGTAAGTTCCGGTATATATATACTACAAAAGTTTATTACAAGAACATGAAATATCTAAAATTAAAACTTAAATCACTATTTCAAAATATTCACCCGAAAAGAGAAAAATTTCTTTTTAACTGGTTTCTTTGATCATAATTAATATGATTAACAGAAATATTAAGTTATAATTCATTCTCTTCATCTTTGTGCTGTAGTAGACGTACTTTTTTTTCAATAGAATATAAATTTTGCCAAATTTTCACTTTTTGAGTTTTAATTTAAATGCAGTCTAAGATTCATAACAAACAGATATTGCATTCAGGAATTATGGATTGGATTATCAATAATACAAATAACTTTGTAAGAACTTTAAACTTCATAAAAAGAATCCGTAATATTGCCATCAATTTACGATAACGCCACTTCTTTAAGGTTTTATGGGATACTGTTAATTTATCAAGAGAGCTCTGCCATTTGGATAGCACCTAATTTTATACTGGTTTCCTATTAATGTCCATTTTCTCTTTGAAAAGATACGTTTTAAAAGAAAATTCTAAGTTTGCTAATAAGCATGAATACTGTCACGTCTGACTTGCACCACATCATCCAAATGAGCTGATGCCATGAGGTTGAGTATTTTGTTACGCAGGCTAATATGCAAATCGTTGTTGTTGTTGTTTTTTAAACTATTAATAACACATGAAGTCATAAGAAACTTTGCATTCCCGGATTTCAGAAATTTGTATTAGAGAAACAAGTTGACAGCAAAGGCATGATCGTCGAGTGTAGGTATCATATGTACCGAAGGTGGTATACTGGACAGTTTAAAATATTAGTATGTAGCCTCTGGTGCATTTTTGGGACTATAGATTCTGGGCACCCAAATATCACTTTTATCTTTATTAACTCATGAGCACTATTTTCACTTGTCAGTCTAGTCTTGACACATTTGAAGATATGATTAGATCTACGTTCGTTTAAACCGACACATTTTTAAAACTTTTGCCTTTTTTTCCTAATTTTCATAACAAGAGCAAAACCGTCAGGCATGTCAATACTGAAAATATCAGAAAGAACAATTTATGCAGGAAAAATCCGTATGACTAGGTTTTCCTGTCAGATAGGCAGCGCCTTATTTCATATTACAGAATAAAGAAGAACAGCTATTTAGTGTATTGTAGCCTACAATGGAAGCCCAATGGAAATATCAATAGTAGTGCCTGACCTTAGGAGGGATCGTGTCCGGTAAAAAAGTACGAAGCTTTACGGATTCTAACGTTTATAAAGCATCCGAATAACGACTTCCTTTTCCGGTTAAAATTAGGTACATGACTGAAGTTGTACAATTCATCAATAAAAATCTGCCACTATCGGTAATTCGTGATGTAAAAAATATCTTCTTTCTTCTTTGTCTTATCGGTTACTTGTGGCAATGTCTGTTGTATAGCAAATTTTATTCATTTTCTGACTGATTTGTTGTTAAATTCATGATAAAATGAGTCCGTTATGGACGGTATCTCGTATATTATTTTGAAGTGTTTATTAGATGCCATTTATTTATATTTTATGCACTGGTAGAAATAATGGTTTAGCTGTTTAACTGTAGCTTAGATACTCGTTTGTATTTTGAGGGCTGGTATCAAACAACCCGGTAACACGGGTGTTTGGCCAAAGACTTTGTATAGACTAAAGTTCCATCTGGTTCGTCACAGGACTGGGGAGTCTGAAATCTGTCAGTAGGACATAACAAGTCTGAAAGTATAAAACGGTGAACACAGTCTAGAAAATTAGTTTCTGTGTTGTGCTTATCTCAATGCTGTAGTTGTTGCGACAGAGCAGGTTGGTCTAACTTTAGTCCAACAGATTTGACACGATCCTAGGAAATATCGAGATAAATTTTTTCATATGGGCAATTGACCATATCGACATTAAGGATAAATCCAGTTTTCCGGTATTTCCGTAAATAGGGTCAGGGGGACTGGCGAGATTAACCGATATAGGAGAGATCGTGTTTGTAAACAAATCCATTGTATTTTCTATTTTTAGAACTGATAAGACAAAGACCGTGTGGGCAGACGCCGAGCGTCCATGTTTTTTGTAAACAGTGATGTTTTTCTAACGGCTTAAACTTTCTTAAAACACAAATAATATCAATAATTTTTTGATCAATGGAAAGTGTATAAAACAAGCAAATTATTGATTACTTTTGATTATAATTTCGAAATTAAATGGATTAATTATGAACGCTTAACTTACAGTGTTTTTTCAAAAAGTTTGGAGGATCGCTACGCCGCTATTAAAATCTTATGTCATTTTAAACGGTTATTCATTTTAAAAAGATATTTAAATGGGAAAATATGAAAATCATAACCATTTCAAAACTTTTTGAATTTTTAAAATCCATAAATGAGCGGAAAAGTTATTAAAAATTAAAAATTCAGATCCCATACACAAACGATGTAAAAACATTTGTTTTACCCACCACCAGATAAACAGGTATTTATGCGTGACGTCATGGCGATCTCTCCTATAAAGACCGTGTACAATATTAGCGGTTATTTTTGCCAGAAGATAAGGATTTAAGAAAATTCTTACTTTCTCACAATGAAAATACTATTCTACGACCTCGGCAACATCTTTTTTGCAAAAATAATCTGCTTACCTTGAAAAATGCGGATAATTTCACACCTTCTGTATCGAGCCACGGAAGCGGCAGTGTAGAATAAAAGAAAATTTCAAAAATAAAGTAAACTTTGAGGATATTTTTTGCTACATCTTAATTACAACAATGTTTAATGATAATCTGCAGTACTTTTTTATTCATTTTCTTTGTTTAAAACTCAGGCCCTTCCCCAGAAATTTTTTAAGGCGCTGGGGTGAAGTTTGCGTGGCGGGATAAGGGGTGGTTGCGGATCGATTTTTTTTTTAAAATCGAACCCAAATGGTGCTTTTTTATGTATACCATACGCAAAAAAACACAACAACATGTATTTCATTACTTCTACATTTTTACATAATCATATAACCATCAATATATCATATACACTACACAGACATGACAGATGTCCACTTCTTTTATATGTATTTTCGAACAACACGTATGTCCTTCCACTTCTTTTGTACTAACACTAACAACACATAGGCATTTTTGTTTTCATATACCGGTAAGTGTCTGTCTTTGGCTCTGTGCCATTCCTTTACTGCACCACTGAAATTAAAATCATTCAGTTTTTGTCCCTGCATGGACACCATGAGTAAGGCATTAAGCACTTTCATGCTCACCGGTGAATGGTGGGTGGTCTTTACACATTCAACTGCTGAAACCTCTCTCACAATCTGAAAGTACAAAAAAAGTATTTGTTATTTTCCCAGAGCAAGGAAAACCAAGGATGGATTTATATTGTAAAAGTTCCTAAGATTTGACATTTATCTTGTGTTCTTCTGCACAATGAATTGCAACAAAATTTCTGTTAAATATTTGTGGGTGTTAACAACACCATTGCAGCTTTTTTACACACAGAAGCAGGTTCTGTATTTCAAGTTTAACTATGTATTTTACTGCAAGCAGCAAGTTTCAGAAAGAACATGTATACACACCAGCTGTGGAGGTTGGTAGAAGCAGTCCCACTGTAGCGACTTTGCTCAGGTTTGGGTGAGACTCGGACAGATTACCAACAATCCACTCAATCACAATCCAAGTGTTCATCTGTGGTAAGGGTGGCTAAGATTCGCCTGTGCCCATTCAATAACTGCCCGGTCTTCTTCAAGGGAGAAGAGTGATGAAAGAGCCTGAAATGAAACAGAAGTTACAATGACATGTTTCAATGACTTGACAAAATGAATCATAACTTTTTTGTTGTTGATAAGTTTCTTGTTTTTTTTTCTTCTAAAATTCTTGGACCATACATGATACTGTAAATATAGTCAGTAAATAAATAAATCAATGTTTATTTAGCATAGAAATATTGAGTTCCTTGAACTACAGCAGAAGAGAATTCATTCATCCCTTTTACCGACTAGCCAGGTTCTTTACGTGAGAAAGTAGGCAGTTGCTTATTTGGAACTGGTCTTTCCCAGGAACGATGGTTAGGTAACCTGCCCTAAATTTTGTTATTCCACAGAAACTTGTATCATTTGGTCTTTTCATGTTTACTTTGAGAGATACAAAAGCAAAGTGAAACAAAAATATCATAGTAGATAAAGTTTAATATTTAGAAATTAATAGCATCTTAAACAATGGCAGATCTAATTAAACATCCTCGAAAAAGTTTGCTTCAGTTCATCCGGAACAATGATTTCAAACTTCATTCAAAGAATCACTGGTCATTTTAATACAGTTGCCTTTCTCTGCTAATTATTACTCGATAACAATTAACTTACCCATGCATGCCGTCACCAGCTGCTATCCCATTTCGTTGCATAGACTAATTATAATCTTTAACTAATTATAATCCAATTACTCCTGCACTAGTTAACGCAAACTTGTGAAAACACAGACTTTCATCAACACGAGTCGTCTTTAAACTATCAGTACACGGTAAACAGCTAGCTACACTGTGTATTCATAAACTTCCCCGATCGATATTTACCTGAGGTATCTCACAGGGATGAAATCGCTTACTGATTTAAGACGCTGCGCTAATAATTGAGGCACCGCGCGGGATAATTAAGCGCTGCGGGAAGCTGTATTTCGTGTTTTAAGCGCCGCGGTAGCGCGGCGCCTTATGCGGCTGGGGAAGGGCCTGAAACTTGAAAAAAGGATAATCTAAACACTACCGCCATGTAGCGTAATGGCCGATACCCCGTAACTGGGTTGCCCGCAGTCCGGGACAAGTAGATCCTGTTTCGGGCAAGCCAAAGTTTTCAGGTGGTTGCCCGAACGGACAAGTGCTTTTTTCCGAAATTTAAATCCCTTAATTTTCACAATAATTACAAAAGGAATTTCATGGAATCTGAAATGAACATCCTTAATACCAGCTTTCATATATTATGCATGAATTGATGTCTTCACATTTGCAATATATAAAGTAACTACAAAATTCAGAAATTACATCCCTAAAAATTACCTGGATTGACTGGAATTTACCCGCGAATCGTAAAGATATCAAAACATCATGCCAGTAATTTTCCATTCCACGTGCATGTGAGACCTATTGTATCGCCGTTACTTTTGACTTGTTTATCGACACGTACACAAAAAATGTGTGTAGTGCATTCATTTTTAGCCCACCATCATCAGATGGTGGGCTATTCAAATCACTCTGCGTCCGTGGTCCGGCGTCCTTCCGTCCGTCCGTCCTTCCGTTAACAATTTCTCGTTATCGCATCTCCTCAGAAACTACCAGGGGGATTTTGACCAAACTTTGTCAGAATGATGTATTGGTACCCTAGTTGTGTCCCCCTGAAAATCAGACTGGTTCAACAAATTTTTAGTAAGTTATGGCCCTTTGTTTATTTCTATAATTTACATAGATTTATATAGGGAAAAACTTTGAAAATCTTCTTGCCCAAAACCACAGAGCCTAGGGCTTTGATATTTGGTATGAAGCATCATCTAGTGGTCCTCTACCAAGATGATTGAAATTATTTCCCTGGGGTCTAATATGGCCCCGCCCCGGGGGTCACATGGTTTATATAGACTTTTATAGGGAAAAACCTTGAAAAACCTCTTGTCCAAAACCACAGGGCCTAGGGCTTTGATATTTTGTATGTGACATCATCTAGTGGTCTTCTACTAAGATTGTTCAAATTATCCCCCTAGGGTCAAATATGGCCCCGCCCCGGGGGTCACATGGTTTACATAGACTTATATAGGGAAAAACTTTGAAAATCTTCTTGTCCAAACCACAAAGCCTAGGGCTTTGATATTGTAATGTAGCATCGCCTGGTGGTTCTCTACCAAGTTTGTTAAAATTATCCCCTAGGGTCAATATGGCCCCGCCCTGGGGTCACATGGTTCATATAGACTTATATAGGGAAAAGCTTTTAAAAACTTCTTGTCAATAACCTACAACATTCAAATTTGGACCACATGTATGGTTTTGAGTGGCAAGATGAACCTTGACATGAGTTGACCTTGATTTTGACCTAGTGACCTACTTTCACATTTCTGTAGCTACAACCTTCAAATTTGGACCACATGCATAGTTTTGTGCACTGAAATAAACTTTGACCTTGACATTGACCTAGTGACCTACTTTCACATTTTTGAAGTACAGGCTTCAAATTTGGACCACAGGCATAATTTCGTGTTCCGAAATGAAATTTGACCTTGATTTTGACCCAGTGACCTACTATCACATTTCTCAAGCTACAGCCTTCAAATTTGGACCACATGCATGGTTTTATGAACCAAAACAAACTTTAACCTTTACATTGACCTGGTGACCTACTTTCACATTTTTGAATGTACAGGCTTCAAATTTGGACCACATGCATAGTTCTGTATTCCAAAATAAAATTTGACCTTGATTTTGACCTAGTGACCTACTTTCACATTTCTCAAGCTACAGCCTTCAAATTTGGACCACTTGCGTAGTTTTGTGTACCGAAATGAACTTTGACCTTAATTTTGACCTAGTGACCTACTTTCACATTTCTGTAGCCACAGGCTCAAATTTAGAACACATGCATGGTTTTGTGTACCGAAACAAACTTTGACCTTTACATTGACCTAGTGACCTACTTTCACATTTCTCAAGCTACAGCCTTCAAATTTGGACCACTTGCGTAGTTTTGTGTACCGAAATGAACTTTGACCTTAAGATTGACCTAGTGATCTACTTTCACATTTCTGTAGCTACAGGCTTCAAATTTAGACCACATGAACAGGATTGTGTACTGAAACAAACTTTGACCTTGACATTGACCTAGTGACCTACTTTCACATTTTTGAAGGTACAGGCTTCAATTTTAGACTACATGCATAGATTTGTTTCTGAAGTGAAATTTGACCTTGATTTTGACTTAGTGACCTACTTTCACATATCTCAAGCTACAGCCTTCAAATTTGGACCACTTGCATAGTTTTGTGTACCGAATTAAACTTTGACCTTAAGATTGATCTAGTGACCTACTTTCACATTTCTCAAGCTACAGCTTTTGAATTTGGACCACATGCACAGTGTTGTGGACGGAAATGAAATTTGACCTTGAGCTAGTCAGTAAGTCTTGAAATTTGGAACACTCAAAAATGGCACATTGGTGGGCGCCAAGATCACTCTGTGATCTCTTGTTTTAATATAATCGCTTCAAATTTTCAACAACGCTTGAGAAGTAATATGGTTTGAATTCTGTAACGATTTTAATAAAATATCGACAGAAATGTAGGCAAAATTCTATAAAAACGATTGAAGTTTCATACAATTATTTGTAAAATTTCAAACAGCGCGATCTTAATTATTCAGTGTTCATTCTAGGCCACGCCATGGGGCCATAGGCGCATATTTTATCATATTGGCACATAAAAGTTTGCCCAATAGCGCCCGTTGGGCGCACACTTTTTCAGAAAACAGACCGTTTACAATGAGCCGACTTCCAGGAGTTGTGAATCGAATACGAATCTTCGATGACATAACGCGAATTTTCATTGGTCGATGTTAAAATAGTAGCCAGTCTCCGGTCGCCTAACAACATACAGCTTTCAATGTTGCTATGCAATGGCGGACAAAAAAACAGTCGCGATTCGGAGAAAAAAGAAATCCAATTTTATGTTCTGCTCTAAACGTCGAAAAAAAGCAGATGACGGGAGAACAAATTTCCAAAGAAAGATGACATGTTCGAGACGCTAGACCGCCCAATAGCGTAACCACTTAGCCAGAATCAGGCGACAAACATTCATTCCGTATTAAATCCTGATTCATGGCTGTCGGACTTTCCGTGGTTAAGTTTCGGTAATGGTCAAAATATTATAACTTGTTTCGTTTTTGTCGTGTTGAGCGACCTGTGAAGTGTTCACTTTTCTCTTTGTAATTATGTTTTACGAACTGCCAAAATAATACCTTGAACTCCATGTAAGAAAAGTGTTAAAAATACAGCCTTTCCTTTCATGTAAATCAGTTTTTCTTTCATGGCCCCTGTTTTTTTTCCAAATGTCCCCAATTTCTTGCCATCATGGTGCCCTTTGACCCCACTTAAAAAAATCCTGGAATGAACACTGATTATTTATTTATTTCTAAAAGTAAATAAATAATACATACTCTGGTCATAAAGTTCAGACTTTCGACAAGAAAGTACAAAAAACAGAGGGGGGCTCCGTGGCCGAGTGGTTAAAGTCGCTGACTTCAAATCACTTGCCCCTCATCGATGTGGGTTTGAGCCTCACTTGGGTGTTGAATTCTTCATGTGAGGAAGCCATCCAGCTGGCTTACGGAAGGTCGGTGGTTCTACCCAGGTGCCCGCTCGTGATGAAATAATGCACGGAGGGGCACCTGGGGTCTTCCTCCACCATTAAAGCTGGAAAGTCGCCATATGACCTATCATGTGTCGGTGCGACGTTAAATCCAACAACAACAACAAAAAACAGGATTAAAAAATCTTAAATAATGAAAAAGCGGCAGCAATTTAAATACATCGAGTAAAATGATGATTTCTGCAAATGCGGCAGAATAGGTTACGGGACCTCGTGAACATAAATAAAAAATTGTTTTAAAATAAAGCTGTATGATGTCGCTGTGGTTTTTATAAAGTAATAAGTAAATGAATCTTTGTACATGTCTTTTTTGACACGACACTGTCAGATATTCTTTTCAAACAATAATATAAATTCCTTGAGGGCAAATAGGTCACAGAGGTAGGATATCTACTATTATAGTTTGACACATTTACCTGTCAGTTTATACGGGATATTGCACATCCACTTTAAAAAAATTAAAGAAGATACTTTTTACTGATTTCTTCTCAGCAATTTAAAGAACCGAGGCCGCCCACCTGCATAGCTCAGTAGGGAGAGCGCAGATCTACGGATCCCGGGGGTTGTGAGTTCCAGCCCTGGGCAAGACATATGTACTCTGTGACGATTTGGTAAAAGATATTGTGTCTAAAATCATTGGTCCTCCACCTCTTATTCATGTGGGGAAGTTGGCAGTTACTTGCAGAGAACACTGGTTAGGCTAACTGCCCGCCGTTACATGACGGCGTTAAACCCAAATCGAACAAACAAATCAAGTGACATAAACATATTATTGACAAAACCTGACCTTCGTCTCGTCACTTATTTGACACTATATTTGAGTAAATGCTTAATTTTCCACAGCAAAATCAGCCAATAAAATTGTAGTCTAAATATACATGTGTGTATTCTTTCCAATTTCTTTTAATCTGTTGGAAAAACCCAAGGTTCTTAAGCTGTCAGATTATCACACTAATTTGTTTATTATCACATTGCAGACATGGGTCTCCCAAAGTATGACCTAGCTGTTGGGCTTACCAAGGGCCACAAGACCACAAAAATTGATAATCCCTCCAAGAAGAGGCAGTCTAGGAGAAGAGGGGTAAGATTTCTTTTCTAACATTGATATAATGTCAGAATTCCGCACGAGATACAGTTTACTTCATGGCTATGGTTCAAAATCATTAAAGTTTTCATTTGGGACAAAGTTTTGTGAGTTTCTTTATTTGGTCAGTCATGAAATTCATTCAGAGTCATCAGAGGTTCGTCAAAATCTTCAAACCATGGCAGATGTCTGGTATGCGAAAATGATGAAATTAAATCTCAAAGAACAAGTAAAGTTCCCATTCAGTTTTTGTTAAAAGTTGAAAACCCATGGATTTATAGGCCCAGAAAAGGCTGTTTAATAATATGGTCAAACTCTTTAAATTGCATGCCCACAAACAGTAGTGTTGGAGGTAAATACAATTGTTATAGAAAGAAGCTTCATGTTCTACAAAAAGCAAAATATATATTTCTTGACACAACTGTGACAACAGACTGTAGAAAGCATGCCTTCTTAAGAACAGTTTTTACACGATATATCCTGATTGGTGTAAAATGACCTGCAGGATGAAGGTATGATGCCCTTCTTATATCTCTCTTGTTGAAGTTGGAGACATGTCTGATGGGAAAAAAGTAGATAATTGTCTTGCAATCATATGATAATTTCATAAAACTTCACATAAAAGACAGAATAGGTTACCAACATTTTAAGTACCTTAACACATATTTGATATAGAAATCCAGTTGTATAATTTTGTTGTTCTTTTCAGACTGTTACAAAGAAGACTAGATTTGTACGAGACCTTGTAAGGGAGGTAACTGGTTTTGCTCCATATGAGAGAAGAATACAAGAATTGCTGAGAATTTCAAAGGACAAAAGAGCACTCAAATTCTGTAAAAAGAGGGTAAGATGGTGTTTGTTTAGTAAGGCTTTTTAACTCCCCTGAGCAAGCGAGCTTAGCATCTGTCCATACTGCAAACATTTCTGAAATTGTTCAGTGAAAGTTGATGTAGCTTGGCGTTCCTGTACCAAAGTTGTTCAAAGAATTACATTCTATGCATTTCCATTCTTGTTGCTATGGCAACCAAAAGGAAAAACTTATAATACTCTTCTCCAAAACCCCAAGTCCCTGGGCAACGATACTTGGTTTGTAGCATTGTCTAGTAGTCATTTACCAGGTTTTTAAGCCCCCTCCACGATTGATGGGGTTATAGGAATGGTACGGTTGGTGGGGTTATAGGAATGATTTCCGTTCGTCTGTAACAATTATATCCGCTCTGTATCTCCTAGGCCCCTAGAGGGATTTTCGTGAAAATTGAGCCAAACGATCACCCTATCCAGTAACATGCAGATCTGAGTCTGTCGGCTCAGAGTCAAGGTCACAACTCTAGGTCAAATGCATTGATGTCGTCGTACATGGACTATAAAATATACTTAACAACGTCAAGCTTCCACCCAATACCATCAACCCTTTCACTATCCATAACTGCAGTGGGGGATATAGCTGTCTTTCAGACTGCCTTGTTTCTTCAAGTCATGCTGCTAGGGTCAAAATTAGCACCACCCCAAAGTTCACTGGTTTCACATAGCCTTGCATAAAAAACTTCATAAATTTTCGTTTGAAACCTCAAGGCCAAAATCTTAAATATTTGACAGGTAACAGTGTATGAATATTGTTCACATTGTGTAGCCACCTAAGCCTGCAATAAAGTTTTAGCGGAGTTGTCTCCATTTTTAGCTCACCAGAGCACGAAGTGCTAAGGTGAGTTATTGTGACCAGCCAGTGTCTAGAATCGTGCGTCAACATTTGCCTTGTTAACACTAGTACTGTCACTAGAGGCCACATTTGTGAAACAATCTTTATGAAACTTGGTCAGAATTTTTGTCTTGAAGATCTCTAGGTCTAGTTCGAAACGGGGTCATGTGGGGTAAAAAAACTAGGTCAGTGGGCCAGATCAAAGGAAAATCTTGTTACCACAGTTTAAGTTTCAAACTCCGAGAATTTGTCAGAATGTTTATCTTGATGACTTGTAGGTCAAGTTCTAATCTGGGTCATGTGGGGCAAAAACTAGGTCACCTGGTCAAATCAGAGGAAAAGCTTGTTAACACTCTATAGAGGCCGCAGTTGTAATCCAATCTTTATGAAACTTAGTCAGAATGTTTGTATAGATGATCTCTAAATCAAATTTGAAACTGGGTCATGTGGGGTCAAAAACTAGGTCAGTAGGCCAGATCAAAGGATAATCTTGTTAACACTAAGGATTCCACGGTTTAAGTTTGAAACTCATGAGAATTGGTCAGAATGGTTTTCTTGATGACCTCTAGGTCAAGTTTGAATCTGGGTCATGTGGGGTCATGTCAAAAACTAGGTCACCCGGTCAAAGGAAGGGAAAAACTTGTTTATGCTCTAGAGGCCACAGTTGTGACCCAGTCTTTATGAAACTTGGTCAGAATGTTTGTCTTGAAGATCTCTAGGTCAGGTTTGAAACTGGGTCATGTTGGGTCAAAAACTAGGTCAGTAGGCCAGATCAACTCCAATGAGCAATATTTTACCTAGGATCATTTTTTCAGCTCAAATTAATGTAGAAAATGATATCTAAAATATTTTTAGCTCACCTGAGCAATGCTCAGGTGAGTTTTTCTGATCGCTCAATGTCCGGCGTCCGTCGTCCGTCGTCTGTCGTCTGTCGTCTGTCAACATTTAGCTTGTGTATGCGATAGAGGCTGTATTTTTCAATTAATCTTCATGAATATTGGTCAGAATGATAACCTTGATGAAATCTAGGCCGAGTTCGAAAATGGGTCATTTTGGGTCAAAAACTAGGTCACTAGGTCAAATCAAAGAAAAACCTTGTGTATGCGATAGAGGCTGTATTTTTCATTTAATCTTCATGAATATTGGTCAGAATGATAACTTTGATGAAATCTAGGCCGAGTTCCAAAATGGGTCATCTCAGGTCAAAAACTAGGTCACTAGGTCAAATCAAAGAAAAACCTTGTGTATGCGATAGAGGCGGTATTTTTCAATTAATCTTCATGAATATTGGTCAGAATGATAACCTTGATGAAATCTAAGCCGAGTTCGAAAATGGGTCATCTCGGGTCAAAAACTAGGTCACTAGGTCAAATCAAAGAAAAACCTTGTGTATGCGATAGAGGCTGTATTTTTCAATTCTTCTTCATGAATATTGGTCAGAATGATAACCTTGATGAAATCTAGGCCAAGTTCGAAAATGGGTCATCTCGGATCAAAAACTAGGTCACTAGGTCAAATCAAAGAAAAACCTTGTGTATGCGATAGAGGCTGTATTTTTCAATTGATCTTCATGAATTTTGTTCAGAATGATTGCCTTGATGAAATCTAGGCCGAGTTCGAAAATGGGTCATCTCGGGTCAAAAACTAGGTCACTAGGTCAAATCAAAGAAAAACCTTGTGTATGCGATAGAGGCGGTATTTTTCAATTGATCTTCATGAATTTTGGTCAGAATGATTACCTTGATGAAATCTAGGCCGAGTGCGAAAATGGGTCATCTGGGGTCAAAAACTAGGTCACAAGGTCATATCACGTAAAAACCTTGTGTATGCGATAGAGGCTGTATTTTTCAATTGATCTTCATGAATTTTGGTCAGAGTGATTACCTTGATGAAATTTAGACCAATTTCGAAAATAGGTCATCTGGGGTCAAAAACTAGGTTACTAGGTCAAATCAAAGAAAAATCTTGTGTATGCAGTAGAGGCTGTATTTTTCAACTGATCTTCATGAAATTTAGCCAGAATGCTTGCCTTGATAAAATCTAGGACGTGTTCGAAAATGGGTCATCTCGGGTCAAAAACTAGGTCACTAGGTCAAATCGAAGAAAAACATTGTGTATGCAATAGAGGATGTATTTTTCAATTGATCTGTATGAAATTTGGTCAGAATGATTGTCTTGATGAAATCTAGGTCGATTTGAATATGGGTTATCTGAGGTCAAAAACTAGGTCACTAGGTCAAATTAAAGAAAAATCTTGTGTATGCGATAGAGACTGTTTTTTTTCAATTGATTTTTATGAAATTTGGTCAGGTTGATTGCCTTAATGAAATCTAGGTCGAATTTGAATATGGGTCATCTGAGGTCAAAAACTAGGTCACTTGGTCAAATCAAAGAAAAAACTTCTGTATGTGATAGAGGCTGTATTTTTCAGTTGATCTTCATGAATTTTGGTCAGAATGATTGTCTTGATAAAATCTAGGTCGAGTTTGAACATGGGTCATCTAGGGTCAAAAACTAGGTCATGTCTAAGAAAATGCTTGTTTTATCGCAAGAGACCAATTTTTTGGTCCAATCTTAATGAAAATTGGTCAGAATATTTGTTTCCTTGAAATCACTAGGTCAAACATGTTTTACACTGTTATGGAGTGTTTCTTAGGTGAGCGACCTAGGGCCATCTTGGCCCTCTTGTTTCAGACTGCATACTTCGATGCAGTTAGCTACCTATTTATCTAAAATAGTGCCTACAGTGTACTTGAAGTTTGTATTTTTAGTTACAGTGCCTACATACAGGAAAAAATTTAAAAATCTTCAAAGCCTAAAGCTTAGATATTTAACATACAGTATTATGTAAAGGTTCTCTACAAAAAATCATGTACCTATGTGTCAGGTGAGGAATACAGAGCTACCATGGCCCTCTTGTTAAGTTGGTCATATTGGTAGCACCGCAAATTAGCATGATGGCTTCAGTTCGACTTAATTAGCTGTTAAAATGTGTCTGCAAGATACTTAAATAAATGAAAATGGACTTATAAATTTGAATTTCACATCAACATGATTTTTTAGATTAAAAAACATTTTTTTGCCAATTTCAGTTGGGAAGTCACATCCGAGCAAAGAAGAAGCGTGAAGAAATGCAAGACATGCTCCAAAAGATGAGGAAGGCACAACAACAACAGAAATAATTTCATTTTGTTGTTATGTATATAGCCTGGGCAGTAAAGATCATGCCAGTCTGTCTGCGTTAGGTTGTTATTATGCCCTCCAAAGTGGAAGTATATAGATGTTGCTGCGTCCGTCCATCCGTACCACTTCTTGTCCGTAGTATTTCTCAGCAACCACTGGTTGGAATTTAGGGAAAGTTCATAGGAACCTTATCAAGAGGAGATGTGCATATTATCTTTGTGTTCTGGTTAGATGATTTTTCATCGAGATATTGCCCTTTGATTATTGAACAGTAGGTTAATATAGTGCAATTCTTGTCCGGAGTATTTCTCAGCAACTATGGTTGGAATTTAGTGAAACTTCATTTGGAAGCTTCACTATTGAAAGGAGATGTGCCTATTTTCTTGAAGTTGTGGTCTGATGATTTTTCACAAAGTTGCTGCCTTTTGATTATTCAACAGTAGTACAATTCTTGTCCAGAGTATTTCTCAGCAACAACTGGTTGGAATTTAGTGAAACTTCATAGGAAGCTATACTTAAAGAGGAGATGCAAATAGTATCCTCGTGTTCTGGTTGGATTTCACCCAATTATTGCCCTTTGATTATTCAACAGTAGTATCTATAGCACAATTATTGTCTGGAGTATTTCTAGGCATCCACTGGTTGGTATTTAGCCATACCTCATGGAAGGTTCATCATCGAGATGAGCATATTTTCTTTATGTTCCGGTTGGATGATTTTTAGCCTCAGGGTGAGCTATTGTGATCACGCTGTCTGTCGTGCGTCCGTCCGTCGTCGACAATTTTGTTTAAAAGACATCTCCATAACCACTGAATGGATTTTGATGGAACTTGGCATGGATGGTCCTCGACCAAAGTTGTTCAAGCGGTTCAGCTTGGTTGCACATAGGGGCCGCCAGCACTAAAAATAGAAAAATCTTCAAACTACCTCCTCCTAAACCAATATCGGATTTTGAAATAATTTCACACAAATGGTCCTTTTGTCACCCTTTACCAAGATTGTTCAAATTATATCGATTCGTCAAAAACATGGCCGCCAGAGGGCGTGGTCACTTTTCCTTATATGTATACAGTGGAAACTTCAAAAATCTTCGTGTGAAACTGCTGGCCCTGTTTTGAAATAATTTTACACAAATGGGCCTAGTGTGACCCTACCAAGATTGTTCAAATTATTCCAATTCTTTAAAAAAACGGCCGCAAGAGAGCGTGGTCACTTTTCCCAAGATGTATATAGTGGAAACTTTAAAAAATCTTGTGTGAAACTGCTGGCCCGATTTTAGAATAGTTTTACACAAATGGTCCTTGTGTGACCCTCTACCAAAATTATTCAAATTATTTTGATTCGTCAAAAAACATGGCCGTCAGAGGGCGTGGTCACTTTTCCCTATATGTATATAGTGGAAACTTAAAATATCTACTTGTGTGAAACTGATAGCCCGATTTAAAAATAATTTTACATGAATGGTTCTTGTGTGACCCTCTACCAAGATTGTTCAGATCATTCCGATTCGTAAAAAATCGTGGCTGCCAGGGGTTGTGGTCACTTCCCTTTATGTATACCATACTTGTCCAAATTATTGCCCTAAGGTAAAAAAAATGGCCACGCCCCTGTGTCAGACATGTACTAACTAAAGGCTTTTGTACTAATACAAACACACTTGAAGCCATGTACACAGGTGAGCGCTTAAGGGTCAATGACCCTCTGGTTCAATAGAGGTATACAATAGTAAAATTCTTGTCCTGGGTATTTCTCAGCAACCACTGGTTGGCATTGATTAGCTATACTTCATAAGAAGAGTTACTACTCAGTGCAGATGCACACATTATCTTCATGTTTGGTTGAATGATTTGTAGCTCGACTATTCGAAGTATGGAGAGCTCTCCTACTCGACCAGGCATCGGCGTCTTTAAGCGTCTGCAGTTCGGTTAAAGTTTTGATGCACTTTCAATTTATCTCTGTAATTATTTGATGGATTTATTTCAAACTTAAAATAGTTATTCCTCATAATCACCCACATCATTATGGCATATGGACCATAACTCTCACACAAATATTTCATGAATTATCCCCCTTTTTACTTAGAATTTCAGGTTAGTTTTGATGCACTTTCACTCCATCTTAGTTATTATAAAATGGATTTGATTCAAACTTAAAATAGTTATCCAACATTATTACTCACATATAACTCTGGTACTAATATTTCATAAATTATGCCCCCCTTTATTTAAAATTTCAGGTTATTCAGCATCATCACTCGCATCATATAACACAAGAGCCATAACTCTTGCACCTATATCTTTTGAATTATCCCATCTTTTTACATGGAACCGCCGGTTAGTTTTGATTACTCACTCTATCTCGGTTATTACTGAATGGATTGGATTCAACTTAAAATAGTTGTTCCACATCATATGATACAAGATCCATAACTGGCACATTTTTTTCATGAATTATGCCCCCTTTTTACTTAGAATTTTATGTTAATTTTGATGCATTTTCACTATATCTCTTGCTCCACAAGAGGTTTGATTCAAACTTAGAATAATTCATCATCACCACTACATCATTTGACACAAGGGCCACAACTTTGTCACCGGTATTTTATGAGTTATTCCCCTTTTGTACTTAAAATTGCAGGTTAAAGTTTTGATGCACTTTCACATCTCTGTTATTACCAAATAGATTTGATTCGAACTTGGAATAGTTGTACTACATCATCATCCACATCATATGATGGTGCATTACTTTTGCAGAAGTTTTCCATGAATTATGTACCTTGCATACTGATTCAATTTTTAGAGACTTAAGCTTTTGCCCAGTATCTTCATCCACATTTGAGTAATTAAACAATTCTGTGTCGGCTCCAGCTTGCTCAGATGTACCCGATTTCACTGTCCAGCATTGAAATAGTCGAGCGCGCAGTCTCCTGTGAAGCTCTTATTACGTGGGTGTCAAAAACTAGGTCACCAGGTCAAATCAAAGAATAAGCTTGTTGACACTCTAGGGGGCACATTTTGATTCTATCTTCATAAAACTTGGTCAGAATTTTATCATGAGGTCTTGGATGGTTTCATATCAGTCACATGGGGTCAAAAACTAGGTCAAATCAAAGGAAAAGCTAGTATACACTGGCCACTTTTTTGTTCCAGTCTTTCATGAAATCTTGGACAAGTTGATGATGGGTAAAAACTAGGTCAAATCAAAGAAAATGCTTGTTTACGTTCAAGAGGCCACATTTTTGGTCCAATCTTAATGAAAATTGGTCAGAATATTTGTTTACATGAAATCTATAGGTAAAACATGTATACACTGCTATGATGTTTTACTCAGGTGAGCGACAGATGGCCCTCTTGTTAAATTAAGTTTTTATACGTAAGCTGGCGTCTCGGTACCAAGTAAACAGATTGAAACTTCTCACAGTTAACTGTGATAATTTGATGTGTACATATGTATTTGCAGTGACCCAGTCTCATTTTAGCTCTCCGTATGTTTTCAGGAGAAATTGTTGGTAAAAGTGGGTGTTCTGGCATCCTGTGTCTACAGATTTAGCTTGACTATACAGTGTTAATAGCTATCCTACTTGACCCGGCATCGGCGTTTGTTCCATGTCCACACCTTGGTTAAAGTTTCATTATCGCTGTAATTGATCGATTTGCTTCAAATTTAAAACACTTATTCTTCAATAGTTGTTCCACATCATGACACAAAGGCTCTTACTCCAATATTTCCACCAGTTATTCCCGAATAACGCCCCCTTTAAACACGCCCATTTTGGAAAAAAAGAAACGTACTATGTGATGGTGCTTTGTCTGTCTATCCGTCCATCCGCCATAATTTGTGTCCGGAACATAATTTTATAACCATTAATAGTACTAGTATTGACTTTAAACTTGGCATATAGGTAGATGGCGATGAGACGATGTGCAGATCTCGAGGGTTTTGAACAAGTTCTGTATGTCAAAGGGCAAGGCAACAAACTGAGTTAAAAGGTTAAAATTGTCCATCATATTTTGTGTCCGGAGCATAACTAAATAAATATGCAAGGTATTGACTTCCATCTTTGCATGTAGATAGGTAGCGATGAGACGATGTGCAGAGCAGATTGACCTGGTACATGTAGTAGGCCAACGGTCACAAATTGAGCTAAAAGGTCATATCTGTCACATTTCGTGTCCGGAACATAACCTACTAACCAAATTATTGACTTCAAACTTGAGATATAGGTAGGTAGTGATGAGACGATGTGCAGAGATTATTAACATGGTCTCTAGGTTCAAAGTCAAGGTCACAAATTGAGCTCAAAGGTCAAATCTGTCAATAATATTTAGTGTCCGGAGCATTACTTATTAACCATTCAAGGTACTGACTTCAAACTTTGGATGTAGGTATGTAATACTTGTCCAGATTATCGCCCTAAGGCGAAAAAATGACCACGCCCCTGTGTCTGACATGAACTTGCTATGGGCTTTTATATAAGAAACTTTGACGGTCTTCTTCTCTGAATCAATAATAGCTAGAGCTTCGATATTTTGCATGTGATTTCATATTTGTAATATCTGCCGTAAGTGTTCAAATTATTGCCCTAGGTTCAATTGTTATAATATAGGCTAACTTAGAAGATGCCTAACTTTGTACTTAGACACTTGAAGCCTTGTACACAGGTGAGTGCTTTAGGGTAAATGACCCTCTTGTAATTACTTGGTGGAATTGCTTCAAACTTAAAACCTTGCATCATCCACATCAAATTGCACAAAGGCCATAACTGGCACCAATATTTCCAAATAAAATTATGCCCCCTTTTTACTTAAAATTTTAGTTAAAAGTTTTGATGCATTTTCTTTACTGAATGGATTGTTGTTCTACATCATATGACAGAAGGGCCATAACTCTTGCACCAATATTCCATGAATTATGCCTCCAGTTTACTTAAAATTTCAGGTTAAAGTTGTAATGCACTTTTGCACAGTATCAGTTATTGACTCATTTTAGTTGTTCAATATCAGCCACATGATATGACACATGGTGCAGGAATATACAATCAGTAATGTCCCTTTTACACTTAGTTTAATGTTTTACCGTTCACTCTATCTCCATTACAAAAATGTATTACCAAATACATCTAACTCAAACAATTGTTTAATAGGAGTGATTAAACACTCCAGTGATACTGCCAGCTTCCTCAGGTGTGCTCTATTTCACTACCCTGTATCGAAATAGTCGAGCGTGTTGTCGTCTGTGTCAGCTCTTGTTTCCTTTCTGCTCATTAACTCAATCGTCTATCCGAACTCCTGGTTCATTGTCCGTCTGTCCACACTTTTCTTCAGACGGTATCTCCTCTGAAACTACTTGTGAGAATTTCGTCAATAGCGCCTTATCATATTCCTCTATCAAGATTGTTCAAATGTTTCAACATGGCCTCTTTTAGGGGCCGTCAGAGCAAAGAAAAAAAAAAAAAGAAAAAACTTATTTATTTTCTTATCATGTAAAACTTGACGGGTCTTAATCAAACTTTGGTTGAGGCATCATTAAAAGGTATTTTCCCATTTTTTATTCAAACAGACGCTTAGCTCCTTTGAGGGGCCGCTAGAGCTTGAAATATAAATATACTTTAATAAACAAAACAAAACAATTCTCATGAATCGCGTATTGAATCTTTATAAACTTGGTCTGTACAATCATTATAATGCCCTCTCTTAATTTTATTCAAACTGGAGCATTTGGCTCCTTTGTCTTTGGGGGGGGGGGGGGGGGGGGCTAGAGCTAAAATAGAAACACATTTCAACAACCTCTTCTCATGAACTGCTTGATGGATCTTTATTAAACTTGAGATCTGTATCATCATTATGATGTCCTCTACCGCTTTCTTTCAAATATGGGAACTTGGACCCTTTTAGGGACTACTAGAGCTAAAAATAGAACTAGCTTCAAACAACTTTTTCTAATGAACTATCCCTAATGGATCTTCGTCAAACTTGGTCTGTAGCATCACTGTAATGTCTGTTCCTGAAATTGTTGAAGTGAGGGCACCTGACTAGAGATGAACGATTTGATGGATCGTCACCTGTAGCATCCTTGTAATGGCATCTACCATACTTGTTCAAACAGAGATACAAAAATGCCTTCCAACAACTTTTTTCATGAACCACTTGATGAAAATGACCACTCTAAGAGACCTTGCAAACACTCTTAGCCGGGTCAAAAGGTGGGTGTTTTTCATACCAAATTTTAAAAACCTAAGACACGCTATGTGTTTTAGCAGTTTGTCAACTGTCGCACGAAAATATGTAATCAACTTTAACTGAAATTTTGAACACTTTCAGCATCTTATATATCTCTTCAAAAGTTTCACGCTGTCTAGCCTGTTTAACCTCTGAAACTCAGGTGAGCGATCTAGAGTAATCATGGCTCTCTTGTTCTAATTTTCGCTCTGGTGACTTCTTTAAATAGGTCAAGCGGAAATATATATGAACAAATTTGAGAGAGGTCCATGTCAGAAGGCTACTGACCAAGTTCGGAGTAATTCTCGTCATAATTTCAGAGGGGAAGATATACATATTGAACTGTTGTCGGAGGTCGATCGACCATCCAGCTGTAATAACAACTCGCCCTGAACAAAAATCAGGACAACGAAAATCAAAAATACATTGTCCAATTTCGTTACTGTATTTATTTCAGTTCATTCAAAACAGTCATTATTTGAAACATTTTTTTTCTTTCAAATTTTAAAATCATAACACATCTACTGCAGATTTATTCTTTCCTCTTTATGGCTGATATGCATTTTATAAAAAGCGAAAACATATTCCCCTATGGTAAAATATACTACATGCACTATTTTAACGGAAAGACAAAACACTGGCAATTATACAGCATGTCATGTTGTCTGAGATCTCCTTTTTAACGCTTAAAAGTCGCTAGCCATTGCCAGCATAAAGTTGTTTTACAATGGTAAATAATTTCATGATCTTAAAAACTACAAAAGCTTAGTCTCTTTTTTTGCACATTTATGCAAAATCATAACCGTTTAAAAATCATATATGTTTCATTATAGACATGCTATTCATACATAGGCCATTTGCCTATAAGTGATCGAGCATCATAAATCCAACACGGCATACACATGGAATACAAAGTATACAGCAGTACAATAGAAAACACTTGACTTCATTTTGTCAAAGCATTTATATATGTTCACCACTTAGCAACCCATAAAGTATATGATTTAAATAATTCTTCGTAATACTGCACAAGTCTTTATCACGATACGAATAGTAAAAACAATACAATCTTTAAAAATACAATAATCTCTAATAAATAAGCTGAAGTTCCATAAGAGTACCAGAATAGTGACGGAACGTTAAACCTTTTAAACATATGAGCCGCACCATGAGAAAACCAACATAGTGCGTTTGCGACAAGCATGGATCCAGACCAGCCTGCGCATCTATGCTGTTCGCTGACAGTTTCTCTGATTGCAATAGGCTTTGAAAACGAACAGCATAGATCCTGACCAGACTGCGCGGACTTTTGAACAAATAATCTTCAATAAGGTTCCATCGTACCATGCAATGCACTATGTTGGTTTTCTCATGCTGCGGCTCAATTATACAGTTGAAACTCGGTATCCCGAATTACAGCGATTTCCGAGACTTCCGAAATTTAGAGATAAGCAAGTCCGAGATATCGAGTTTCAACTAGGTAACTGAAACATTCTGTCAATCTTTGCATCAAACTAACTGAACTTTTAAAAGTGCACTGCTATTTTCCAGTAAAACAAAGAAAAAAAAATCAACAATTAAATTACAATAAGTTCTAATATAAACAACATATGCATAACTTAAGAATGCACACAAAGTTAAAACGCTTTGCGCCACAAAAAATAATATATAGTACGATCCATGAAACTAAAAATGGAGCCACTGCTATTGTGAAATCTGTTACACAGAAACCAAAGTAAATAGTAGGAATTCCAGCGAAGCAAGGAAGTTATCACAGTAAACTAGTTAGCGGTCACCGGTTATGATGGTTATAAGCTAGTTTTCGTCGCAGGTGATTTTTACCATAGAACACTTGCATCCCAGTACTTTAAAAGTATTATCAGTTATTTACAGATGATTATATCACTGATGTCCGAGTCTGACCAGACTGTCGTCACTGGTTCCATCCTCCACCTTGACCTATATTAAGACAGAAGACAACCGTTAGTAAAATTAATACTAAAATACAGTGACGTCTCTGCAATGTGAAAATGACCGACTTTCTGAATTTCTTAATTCGTATAGTTGTCTTCTTGTAACTTTAAAAAACTTAAAACAATAATATATATTATTTTACTATGCTTCTAAGCCTATTCAAATTCTTATGCAGCAATATATTGAAATATTCGTATCATGACATGTAAATGCACCAATTTTAGTTCCGCAATCAAGGTACTGCATTATACTCATACGTAGTGACCTCCCTTGCTGTAATGATAATCGGCAAGTCCGTGCGATTACACATATTCCATATGCGATTTCGGCATCCTTCGGCCATGACAGAAAATTATTTTGTCACAAAACAACCGAAGAATGCCTAAAACGAACGGAAATTGTCGATTGCCATTAGGGGTCCATTACCATCAGGTTTATACAATGATTTCATAACTCTGTCTGAGACGATGTTGAAATTATTAATTTTACATCATGTTTCAAATTATTTACCAGTATTGAAAGTCTGCATATATATGTAATTCTGAGCTCATTCTTTTATATATAGGCTCACAAACCCTAAAACTATGTAGATTAAACCATTAAAATCAAAGAGACGAAAAGCATTGCACAATATCATCCGCTTCAACAAGAATTACGGTGTGTAATATACAGTCACAAACATTTCGAAAGTCTCTAACCTCCATCTGGCTGTTGTCCGCCTGCACCGGGCATGTGTCCCATTCCCCCCATACCCAACTGGTTGAACACCTGCTCTAAAGATGGCATTCCTTGGTTACCTGTAAATTAGACAAAACGTTACAAGCTGTGGGTCACTTTGCATGAACACTTTAATAGTAACAAAATCAACAGCAAAACTCGCATAACTACAGCATGTACGTTTAGAGATACATGTACATGTAAACACAACAATAACTTAATCCGCGGGGTGTATACATTATCATGGTAAGAATTGTTGACCAGTGCCATTATTTGACATTATCTGTAGAACCTTATTATACACATGCAAACAAACAATTACTTCTATTGTCAAAATGGAACAACGTAGTACACGTACATCTGAATCCACTGTAAAGTAGTGTGTGAACAACATGCAAAATAATAGGGTCAGGACCGTATTTCTGCTAAAACTTAGTCAATTCGAACCAAAGCAGAACTTTATCTATTGGGTTCCATTGTTAATCAGCATACAAAACATGCAAATAACTGCATTCACAAAAAGCAGGCGTGATTATTGTTGTGGTAAATGTAAATGTTAAACTGGAACTTGAACAACGTTCAAATTAAGTTTACCTTTCTTGTATAATATAGTAAAACTTTAACATGACCGTGCAATAAAATAGGGTTAATATGATACATGTATTAGCTTTATCTGTTATGCTGTATTCGGCTCGAGTGAAATAAGCGAGGTCGGATCACAAGAGGCGCACAAGCGTCGAGTGTGATCCTACCTCACAAAATCCACAAGAGCCGAATACAAAATCCCAGATCTAGCCACTGACTGTTATAATGACCGTTCTATTATTTGCCTCCACCTTTTTGTATGTTGTTTTGTTTATTTGTTTTGGGTTTAACGCCGTTGTTCAACAGTATTTCAGTCATGTAACGGCGGGCAGTTAACCTAACCAGTGTTCCTGGATTCTGTACCAGTACAAATCTGTTCTCCGCAACTTACCCACATGAATCAGAGGTGGAGGACTAATGATTTCAGACACACTGTCGTTTATCAAATAGTCACGGAGAACTCAGGACCCCGCCATCCGTAAACCAACGCTCTACCTACTGAGCTAAGCGGGCGGGCTTTTTAGCTCACCTGTCACAAAGTGACAAGGTGAGCTTTTGTGATCGCGCGGTGTCCGTCGTCCGTCCGTGCGTGCGTCCGTAAACTTTTGCTTGTGACCACTCTAGAGGTCACATTTTTCATGGGATCTTTATGAAAGTTGGTCAGAATGTTCATCTTGATGATATCTATATAAAGTTCGAAACTGGGTCATGTGCCGTCAAAAACTAGGTCAGTAGGTCTAAAAATAGAAAAACCTTGTGACCTCTCTAGAGGCTATAATTTTCAATGGATCTTCATGAAAATTGGTCAGAATGTTCATCTTGATGATATCTAGGTAAAGTTCGAAACTCAGTCACATGCGGTCAAAAACTAGGTCAGTAGGTCTAAAAATAGAAAAACCTTGTGACCTCTCTAGAGGCCATATATTTCAAAAGATCTTCATGAAAGTTGGTCAGAATGTTCACCTTGATGATATCTAGGTCAAGTTCGAAACTGGGTCACGTGCCTTCTAAAACTAGGTCAGTAGGTCAAATAATAGAAAAACCTTGTGACCTCTCTAAAGGCCATATTTTTCATGGGATCTGTGTGAAAGTTGGTCTGAATATTTATCTTGATGATATCTAGGTCGAGTTCGAAACTGGGTCACGTGCGGTCAAAAACTAGGTCAGTAGGTCTAAAAATAGAAAAACCTTGTGACCTCTCTAGAGGCCATATATTTCATGAAATCTTCATGAAAATTTGTCAGAATGTTCACCTTGATGATATCTAAGTCAAGTTCGAAAGTGGGTCACATGCCATCAAAAACTAGGTCAGTAGGTCAAATAATAGAAAAACCTTGTGACCTAACTAGAGGCCATATTTTCCATGGGATCTGTATGAAAGTTGGTCTGAATGTTCATCTTGATGATATCTAGGTCAAGTTTGAAACTGGGTCACGTGCCATCAAAAAATAGGTCAGTAGGTCAAATAATAGAAAAACCTTGTGACCTCTCTAAAGGCCATATTTTTCAATGGATCTTCATGAAAGTTGGTCTGAATGTTCATCTTGATGATATCTAGGTCAAATTCGAAACAGGATCATGTTCGGTCAAAAACTAGGTCAGTAGGTCTAAAAATAGAAAAACCTTGTGACCTCTCTAGAGGCCATACTTGTGAATGGATCTCCATAAAACTTGGTCAGAATGTTCACCTTGATGATATCTAAGTCAAGTTCGAAAGTGGGTCACATGCCGTCAAAAAGTAGGTCAGTAGGTCAAATAATGAAAAAACGTTGTGACCTCTCTAGAGGTCATATTTTTCATGGGATCTGTATGAAAGTTGGTCTGAATGTTTATCTTGATGATATCTAGGTCAAGTTTGAAACTGAGTCAACTGCGATCAAAAACTAGGTCAGTAGGTCTTGAAATAGAAAACCTTGTGACCTCTCTAGAGGCCATACCCTTGAATGGATCTTCATGAAAATTGGTCAGAATGTTCACCTTGATGATATCTAGGTCAAGTTTGAAACTGGGTCACGTGCCTTAAAAAACTAGGTTAATAGGTCAAATAATAGAAAAACCTTGTGACCTCTCTAGAGACCATATTTTTCAATGGATCTTCATGAAAATTGGTCAGAATTTTTTTCTTTATAATATCTAGGTCAAGTTCAAAACTGGGTCATATGAGCTCAAAAACTAGGTCACTATGTCAAATAATAGAAAAAACGAGGTCACACTCAAAACTGGATCATGTGGGAAGAGGTGAGCGATTCAGGACCATCATGGTCCTCTTGTTTGTTTGTTGTTTTGTTACCGAACGAAATCTTTAATATTTATCGATGATAAAAAAGAACTGAGTGTAGTTTTTGTGTGCTCTATTCATAGAACTATGTCAGGTCATGCATACTAATAAGCTTTGATAATGTGGCAGTTGAGTCCAAAAGTCCAGGGGTGCTCAAAGATAATCCGTCATAGATCCATTGTAAAGCAAATATTGGATTTACCTGTATTGAAGAATAAACAGTGTCGATTCTATTGAGGTCAACTGCCACATTATCAAAGTTTATTAATATTAACGAAAGTAATACGAAAAGTACAATATAGAAATTTGTTCTGCTTGTTTGATATCCTTGTGAAATGTAAGTCGTACTTTTGACAGAATTTATATAGAAATCACGATACTGGGTAATGAAGGATATATACCCCCTTGTGCGTTCTGCAACATCTGTTCAAGCTGCTGTAGATTATTCGGAGCGCCATTCATGGCCTGACCAAGACCTATATAAATGCCACAAAAATACATAATTGTTTGAAATACATATTCTTCCGCCGAGTGCATTTACACAGAGTTTAAGTTGTATTATGACATTTAAAAACCGAGTCTACTGGTGTATCTGATCTCGAATAGAAAGAAAATAACTATTCTTTATATAACACTGAATAAATTTTGATATTTCTGAGACACTGCTTTTATGTTTGAAATGTTCTTATTGGGGCATTTATTTGAAAAACAAAATATAGACGTTATATGAAAATAGAAAATTTGAATCTACCTTGAGGGAAAGGTGCAGCCTGTTGTCCCCTATTTGCACCACCAAAGAAAGGTAGGTTACCTCCACCAGCGCCACCGAGACCAGCAAATGGTGCACCTCCTTGTGATTGATTCATGGCACCTAATCTTCCCATTATCACATCGCCGTCGTCATCTCTAAGACCTCCATCATTTTGTCCCCTTGATTCTCTTCCCATATTTTGGAGAAAAGTTCTGATATCGGATTGGGCACCACCTAAGTTTGGTGGCTGGTTGTCGAGATTTCCGGGCATACCTGGCATTCCTCCTGCTCTACCACCTGCTAGACCAAGCATATCTGGTAAACCTCTAAGTAACCCCCCTCCACCGCCTTGATTTCCAACAGCCTCATCAGCAGCACCACCAAGTATACCACCCCCTTCTTCACCATCACCAATTCCTAGCATTTCAGATAATTTTTCCATAAGCTCATCTCCTTCTTTATCGTTTCCTCCAAGACCACCCATTAAATCAACATTTCGTGCATTCCCATATTCATCCAGACCAAAACTCATTGGCGGTACATTGTTAAATATTCCATTTGCACGCTGATTTTGCATTGGAGGTATGTAGTTAGGGTCTCCACCAATCAAGCCTAACACTGGTGACTGACTACCGTCTTCGTCATCCTCTTCATCCGATTGCTGTGCACGGCCAGCAGCAGCGGGAACTTTCTGATCACTAGCTGTTTTGCCAGCTTCTTTCTTTGGTTTAGGTTTATTTTCAGCCCCTGATGCAGCAGCATCTTCTCTTCTTTCTTGCCTATGTAGACTTTTAGCTCTTTCGTTGGGAGTATTTTTTCTACTTTGATTTTCTCCTCCTCCCATTCCTAACAAAGCTTGGGAACCTTCTTGTAACTGACCGAGACCACCACCTTCTTCAGTTTGTCCATCTCCCATTCCAACTAACTGGCCACGGCCTCCACTATCATCACCACCTCCAAATCCCATCATGGATTGTTGATTAGTGCCACTACCATGCCCATCCCCACCTACAGTTCCAAGCTTTACACGTTGTTCACCACTCCTCGCTTGTCCGGTATCACCCCGTTGTTTTCCTGGCGCATTTTGTTCTCCATCATCCATTCCTAGCATGGCCCGGAGACTTCCACCTGGTAACTGACTAAAAACGCTTTTTCCTTGTTCACTTTGCTCACCGTCATTTCCCATTCCAAGCATTTCTTGTTGTACATTATTCCCTGCTTGTATATTGTCATCCATCCGTTGTGCTCTATTTTCTTGTCCTTTTTGTCCTCCGTCTTTCACTCCCAACATAGACTGTAGACTTCCACCCGGTATTTGACCCAATCCATCTCTTTGTTGTTCATGTCGACCATCCCTGCCTCTCATTTCAAGCATTGATTGTAGTCCACCAGCTCCACCTCCCAGTTTAAACATTGCTTCGAGACTCTGATTGCCAGCTCGGTCGTTGCAACCTCCACTTTCCTGACCACATTTTCCTCCTCCTCCCATTCCAAGCATATCTTGTAAACTACCATCTCCAGCTTTACCGTCACCAGATCCTATTAAGCCAAAACCTCCGTCACCTTCTTGTCCACCACAACCTCTCATCATACCCTGCAGATCTCCTCCACGATGCGTAATGCCACCACCACTTCCTCTCCCTCTTCCACCTCCTGCCATTCTCATCATAGCTTTCATGTCATTGCCTTCGCCATTACCCCCTCCACGTCTAAAACCACCACCTCCACCCATACCGAGTAAAGCTCCTAATCCACCAGCATTTTCTCCTCTTCCACCTCCGCCAATGCCTACAGGAATTTCATTGCCACCTCCGCCACCTCTTCCATAACCGTCAATTCTCATCAGACCTTCCATGCCGCCACCACCACCACCACGTCCCCGGCCTCCTCCCATTCCTAACATAGCCTGAAGTCCGCTTAATCCGTCTGAACCTTGTCCATCTCCGCCCATCATTGACAGGCCGTCCCCGGGCCGTCCTCTGCTTCTCATCATTGGAATACCACCCCCTCGTCTGCCTCTTCTCGACATTCCCATCATAGATTGAATCCCACCAGGCATTTGTCCTTGACCTTGTTCCATTAAGGCGGCCATATCACCAAGTCCTTTAAAGGTAATAAATGAACTTTAAATATTTACATTTCATGTCTATCAAAACGAATTCTAATTATCATAACGAACGCAACACATTTGGCCTGAAGCTTATGACCCTTTGCTTTGCAAAGACAAATATATAAAACTAAGCCTACATTTCAGACTCAGAACGTTGGTGAATTCATAGCTTTCTTTTTAGCTATTAGCACAACTACTCAGTCCCGCTTTTAGACTAGCCACCAGACTGAAAATAAAGATATTTCTACATTTTTCCTTTTTTGTCTAATTCCATTTCATAGTAACAAAGCCAGTCTATTCTAAAGATTTTCTTACAGGAATGATATTAAAATGTATATTGGACATTGGATAAAGGCTAACTCAATTCATTACATTGAAAACAAAAGATATACCTTAGTCCAGGAGCTAGTTTATCCTGCTATATACGTGCTTTCTATATACTCATGAAAACACATGGTATAGAAGAAATGAAATACTAGTATCTACCAGAAACATGGCCCACCTTGCATGTCGCCACCTCCTCCTCTACCTCCACCTCTACCTCCTCCTCCTCCACCTCCTCCTCCACCTCTGCCCCTTCCTCTTCCTTGCATTGCCTGCATCATTTCCTGAGCTACTCGCTGGTCCCTTGCTTGTACATCTGGTTCCCCTTCTCTGATCACCTCAAACACGCCATTCTATACGATAAAAATCACATTTTTTTTCAAGTACACATATGAACACCACGTATTCTTTCTACAGGACAGTTGTAAATTTATCAAAAACAACGTCATGGCAAATTGAATATTTGCATTCATAAGTCTTTATCTGAATTTCAGACTTCAAACAGTGATGAAAACGTGCTCTGATTACCTCAGATTTCAACAAGTAGGCTTCTTTTAAAAAAGAAACCTAGGAGAGGTCCAGTGTTGCTCTATTTAAAGTTATATCAGAGACATAGATAACAATAATAGTTATCTATGTCTCTGGTCATATGATAAGTTGTGCTACAGACGAAAAACAGTTGCAGGTCACTGTGTCCTATTAGGGGTCATAGTCACAGTGACCATGACCTAATGACCTCAAAATCAATAAGTCATCTTCAGGTTATGACAAAGCTCCGCCAATCCGAGGACTGTAGGCCCAAGCATTTCCTAGTTACTGAATTTCATTTTAAAATATTCGAAGGCTACCACTGCAATAATTGTACACTGAACATGGCCCTGGTGAAAGCTGCCAAATTAGCATCTTACCATTTTTGCGAGAACCTCACCTGACAGTCTTGTTTGTCAATAGACCCGCTCGTTTGGGCCCAAGAGAACAGCTTCCGAGAAGTTTTAGAAAATCAAATGCTTAGAAGAAAATCCCAATCAAACGGACGTCTGCCGGAAGTGAAAAATATATCATTCTTTTTTTTTAAATGTATTTCTATCAGAGATTTTTATTATTAATGTGCTATTTGAAAAAGAAATTCTAAACATTTTATTTGTTCTAGTTTATTACTCAGTTTGTAAGGTTTATATGTCGAACTACCGCCTTGTTTTAATCACGTGATTAATATCTCCGACTATCAGGTGGAAGACACAGAAACTAGGAAGAACTCTTCTTATTCCGGCAGATCTTCCGAACGGGGCAAACGAACCCGCCAGTTAAACAATAAATTCATTTAACTGAACGAAATACATTTTAACGTGATTCAGTTCAAATACATATCTTTGATTATCACATGTTTGACGTCATTTACAGTGTAGGGGACGTCGGGCAAATTAACTTGTTTATATAGTAAAAGAAAGTAGATTTGTTTTAATGTTCCGACAGGAAAGGTTAAAATGTGATAAAAAGAACATTACATTTGTGACTTTCAAAGTTGAATTTATTAATACAGGACATAATTCTCAACTCGATAAGAGTCTTTGTTCTAAAATTAAAAAAAACCCGACTTTTTTCTGATGACCGCAACACAATTCCGCGGCACATAGTTCTCAGTTTAAACAACTACACCATCTCTGGTCATCCCACACACTACGTTCCATACGCTTAATATAAACATTTACATTTGTCTTATCACCTTACACATTAATATGAAGACTTTCGGCAGTACCAGTGGTCGGTACAGAGTTCAGTGTGCAGAAAATGTACCACGAGGGTGTTACCCCGAGTGATTTAGTACCGAATCGTACAAACGATAAACTAGAAGATGACCCACAAAGAGGCCTTGTTTATTTTCAGTCTAACATAATAATAAAAATATATTAAGACTTCATTCATACAAGTAGTATGACGTCAAACTGCAATTTTACGTGATAATGTTCTCTCACCGGTCCGCAACATCAACTGTTGTTTATCGCAAGATATACAACACTTAACTTCCTATGACTTCTGACAAGGGTAAGAAATCCAACTTAGGTAAAGTTTGCAGTTTTGTTTTTGTGTTGTTGTTTTTTTTTGCTACAGGTATTTTTCAGCTTTATTTGTAGTCAGCATCTAGCAAACTTAACCAAACGTTACTCGATTCCTTATCCATGTTCTCCATCATTGACAGCTTCCCCACATGTATCAGAGGTGCCAAATGAATGACCTAATAGCAATGTCTTCAGAAATTCAACAGCAACAAACAAACTACAAACTTTAAGGGAAAGGCAATGTTGTTCTTATGTTAATTTCGTCTGCTAGAATTTCTTTAATAATTCAAAGAAGTGAAGGAATTTTCAGAATTGGCTTAATAATGAGAAAGTTATAAGCATTTAAATATTTGATCAAAGTTGTGGCCATTTTGTTTCCATGGCAACAAAAAAACAATATGGCTGATTTATCAAATTTCTAGATACATATTTGAACTGTATCTACTAATTTCTGTAAAAAAAATCTCTACTTTTTTTCCAGCTATAATGAAAGAAATTACCATTGTGTTTCATTTTACACTCAAGAAACGGGCAAAATCTATTTCAAATGTTACTTGCTAAATAAAGAATTCGAATTCGAAAATGACGTCATAAACACACTAAAATGGCTGCCTCCATGATCAGCCATTTTCTTAAATATCAAGCTGCCATATCTTTCTCAATAGTGGTCCGATTTTAAAAGTTCTTTCAGTGCTATGAAATGCTTGAGGATAGCTTTCATATGAAATTAACTTATTTACAGGTATTCCTTGCCCTTTACGGAATGCGAATATAAAATGATTTCTGCTTATACATTTGACTGTGTCCAGAAGCAGCAAATAGTTTTCTTACTATATCATCCCCTTCAGCAGTAGCAGTGATTTGTTTCAGCAACTCAGCAACAGCATCACGTGTTGGCTCCTGTTTGCTGTTCTCGTGCAGTTTCGAAACAAGTACCTGTAAAGTATTATGCATACAGGGTTGTAAGTTAGGATAGGGAAACCTGTTAAAATAACATGCAAAACTTTAATAGGAAAGATAATTACAAACGGATTATTTGCTGTTTGTAAGTCCAAGTTTCAGATTTCAAACGCTGATAAATATGGGCCCATAAAATATACAGCAAAGACCTGGCGACGAGATATGAAAGATCACATAACATAAATGAAGACCGGAAATGCATACATGGTGAAGTAGACAACGACTCATGTGTTTAGCGTCTGTCGGCTGCATGACTTTCCCGCCTGAAGTGGTCGACAAAATCTCCATGAAATTCTGGAAAAAAAAAACACATGAAAAACAACACTATGAAAGATTAAAACGTTTATAAAGATACTATCATGTCTGGAGCCTGAAAACTCAAACATTTAAAAACTATATAAAGGAAAAAAAAATTTCTTTATTGTTTCGAGCAACTCTAGCGTACAGATCTTCATGTATACTAATACTTAATTAATAAAAAGTTCTGAAAAATCCAAGCAAAATACCTCGTTTGTTATGAATTCTGAATTTAATTTAATATCATAGAACTAACTTTATGCCATGGTCATTCGAGACGCTTAAATGCCTGTTTAAGATAGTTGTGATTAGGAAAAGGCTTACCAAATTAGAATTTCCAACAGGAACACAGTATATTTTACATAGAACTAACTTCATGCCATGGTCATTTGAGAAGCTTAAATGCCTGTTTAAGATAGTTGTGATTAGGAAAAGGCTTACCAAATTAGAATTTCCAACAGGAACACAGTATATTTTACACAGAGTCTTTTCTGTTACTGACTGGGTCATTTCCACACACAGGCTTTGCATCTGAAGAAAAAAACTAGATGTGTGTCCATAGAACACAGGTGCCCCCTCTCCTGTCACTGTACATGGTTTCATGACTCTAGGTGAAATACTTTTAAGGCATATGCAAACAAACTTTAAAAAACTTTATTTGTACTTCTCACTAAGTGAAGGACCATAAATCTGGCCTAGCTGAGTGAAATCCAAAAGAGAACACCAGGTGCTCACCTACACATGCTGTAAAACAATCCCATAACGTTAAATATGGCTCTAGGTTAAGTACATGTTGAGATTCATTGGACACAAACTTTTATTTTTTAACTAAATCAAGGGTCATAACTCTAGCTGTGCAAAGTGAAATAAAAAAAAACTCAGGTGCAAAAATTCAAATGTTGGACAATATTCCTACATGGTTTTATGACTAAGTGAAATATTTTTAAGATATACGCAACGCAAACGTGTAAGTACTCTATGTGTATTTCAAGGACCACGTGCGCAACTTCACATGCTCTGTAACAATCAATCCCCTAATGTTTTATGACTCCAAGTCAAATACTATTTGAGATATATGCCACACAAACTTGTTTCTTATTTATGCATATTTGTGACAATCAAGGGCCATAACTCTGATCTGACTGAAAAAAATCCAGAACAAAATCCCAGGTGCAGAACTTCACATGCTGAATATTATTCCTGTAATGTTTCATAATACTGGGTCAAATACATTTTGAGACAGATGCGACACAAATTTAGGCCCTTTTTATGCATATTTGACTATGTCAAGGGCCAGAACTCTGGTTTGGCTGTATGAGATCCAAATTAAAACCCTGGCTTAAAGGACTCTGGGTCAAATACTTTTTGAGATGAACTACACAAATCAGGACAGACGGACGGACGGACGAACAGACGGATCGTAAAGGGTAACTTAAGTGCACCCCAAATTTTTTTTTGGTACGGGGGGAGGGGGCGGGGGGGGGGAGCACAAAACGCAACAGCAATATGCTTAAATCGGTTGTAAGATTGTAATCTTCAGAATTCGGAAAATTCTCCACATGTCATTTGGTTTACTGATGTTCAACTGTACCGAAAACAGAAAATCTAAAATGCACAATCTGTAGTCAACTCAGTAAGAAGGGCGAAATGTGCCAATACAAGCATCTCTGCAGGGAAATGATGCCCATTATCAGAGGCATCAGTTTGGGTAACTTAAACACTATCTTCATATACTTAAAAACTGCTGAAAACTTAGCTTAAGATACTTCAGCGCTCCCGGTCGATATGCTAGATTTGGACGGGAGCCGCAACATATGAACAAGAGATCACAGAGCGATCTTGGCGCCCACCAATGTGCCATTTTTGAGAATTCCAAAATTTTAAGACTTATTGACTAGCTCAAGGTCAAATTTCATTTCCGTACAAAACACTGTGCATGTGGTCAAAATTCGAAACCTGTAGCTTGAGAAATGTGAAAGTAGGTCACTATATCAATTTCAAGGACAAAGTTCTTTGTACACAAAACTATGCATGTGCATCAAGTTTGAAGGCTGTAATTTGATAAATTTGAAAGTAGGTCACTAGGTCAATCTTAAGGTCAAAGTTTATTTTGGTACACAAAACTATGCAAGTGGTCCAAATTTGAAGGCTGTAGCTTTAGAAATGTGAAAGTAGGTCACTAGGTCAAAACCAAGGTCAAATTACACTTCAGAATACAAATCTATACATGTGGTCCAAATTTAAAGCCTGTATATTCAAAAATGTGAAAGTAGGTCACTAGGTCAATGTCAAAGTTTGCTTCGGTACACAATCCTATGCATGTACATCTAAATTTGAAGCCTGTACCTACAGAAATGTGAAAGTAGGTCACTAGGTCAATCTTAAGGTCAAAGTTCATTTCGGTACACAAAACTATGCAAGAGGTCCAAATTTGATGGCTGTAGCTCGAGAAATGTGAAAGAACGTAACTAGGTCAAAATCAACGTCAAATTTTAGTTTGGAACAAAGAACTATGCATGTGATCCAAATTTGAGGCCTGTATCTTCAATAATGTGAAAGTAGGTCTCTAGGTCAATGTAAAGGTCAAAGTTTGTTTCGGTACACAAAATTATGCATGTGGTCCAAATTTGAAGGCTGTAGCTTGAGAAATGTGAAAGTAGGTCACTAGGTCAAAATGAAGGTCAAATTTCATTTCGGAACACAAAACTATGCATGTGGTCCAAATTTGAAGGCTGTAGCTCGAGAAATGTGAAAGTAGGTCACTAGGTCAAAATCAAGGTCAAATTTTATTTCGGAACACAGAACTATGCATGTGGTCCAAATTTGAAGCCTGCACCTTCAAAAATGTGAAAGTAGGTCACTAGGTCAATATCAAGGTTAAAGTTTTTTTCAGTGCACAAAACTATGCATGTGGTCCAAATTTGAAGGCTGTAGCTACAGATATGTGAAAGTAGGTCACTAGGTCAAAATCAAGGTCAACTCGTGTCAAGGTTCATCTTGCCACTCAAAACCATACAGGTGGTCCAAACTTGAATGCTGTAGGTTATTGACAAGAAGATTTTAAAAGCTTTTCCCTATATAAGTCTATATGAACCATGTGACCCCCAGGGCGGGGCCATAATTGACCCTAGGGGATGATTTGAACAAACTTGGTAGAGAACCACTAGATGATGCTACATTACAAATGCCAAAGCCCTAGGCTTTGTGGTTTGGACAAGAAGATTTTCAAAGTTTTTCCCTATATAAGTCTATGTAAACAATGTGACCCCCGGGGCGGGGCCATATTTGACCCTAGGGAAATAATTTGAACAATCTTAGTAGAAGACCACTAGATAATGTCGCATACAAAATATCAAAGCCCTAGGCCCTGTGTTTTTGAATAAGAGGTTTTTCAAAGTTTTTCCCTATATAAGTCTATATAAACCATGTGACCCCCGGGGCGGGGCCATATTAGACCCCAGGGAAATAATTTGAATCATTTTGGTAGAGGACCACTAGATGATGTTTCATACCAAATATCAAAGCTCTAGGCTCTGTGGTTTTGGACAAGAAGATTTTCAAGTTTTTCCCTATATAAATCTATGTAAATTATAGAAATAAACAAAGGGCCATAACTCATTAAAGAATTGTTGAACCAGTCTGATTTTCAGGGGGACACAACTAGGGTACCAATACATCATTCTGACAAAGTTTGGTCAAAATCCCCCTGGTAGTTTCTGAGGAGATGCGATAACGAGAAATTGTTAACGGAAGGACGGAAGGACGGACGTCGGACCACGGACGCAGAGTGATTTGAATAGCCCACCATCTGATGATGGTGGGCTAAAAAGTGGCATTCAGAGTTTTGGAAGCCAGGACTACTGAAAACTATGAAAATAGTACTTTAAATTCGGTATATAATATAACTGATTATTTAAGGGGACGATGCGTCTATCACGTGACGTATCTGTTTTAATACTATGTAATATAAAACATACAGCAAGCAACATCTGGTCGTCAGGTCTAGGTAGCTGTCCGGGTACATCGTCTGTAGCGTTGGGATATCCATCACTGATTAATATAACTCTGGGACATGCCACGTGACCTCCCATTTGGTAAATACCACCTGCTCATGAAATAACATCAATCAAAGTTTGTTTTTTTCACGGCTTGGTTGTTTCTGTCATGATATGGTTACACATAGCTTCGAAGAACTGAGCCCCGTAAAATTATCAGGCTCAGTTCGATGAAATACAGGCAGTAGATTAAGGGTGCAAGTTGAAGCGTTTTCCGGACATTAACTGTATTGTATTAATAAAGACTAGATATGTAAACCTACTTTTCTTTAGAATGAAGGCAAATACATAACTACTGTTGTCGTCTGCAGCATCCGAAATATGGTTTACTTTTTTCTCTCGATAATAATACGATCTTGTTTAATACAATTATAATTTCGACTAGATCTATAAAATACATCATGAATATGATTAAAAAGATTACATTATGTCAGAATAATTTTAATATTGTCAGCATATTTCTATCTAAAAAAGATGCAATATCCCACCCATGCGTCTGTTGTCATGACTTCCATGGCTAAGTAATGACGTGGGTATGAGAAGTCCCATATGAAGACGACTTGAACCAACAGCACTAAGTGAATCTGAAAAAAAGGAAGATAATTTCATTAATCACAGGCACTTGTCTTGTACATTTCCGCTTTCACAATCAATTCCTAGGTCCTGTACCAATCTCCTGTATAAATGTCCTATCTACTGCAATAATTATGCTCTTATATTAGTTGGGGTGCAATTATTACTCACTTACATACAAAAGGACATTTTGTATCAATGCATGTAATATAAATGTAAATATAAATAAAACCAGAGTACATTATTTAAGACAGAAAATGATACAGTTTCATGTTTCGATAAAGGAAAAAGATGAATGTACATGTGGGAGTACACTTAGTGGGGTAAAATCTGGGCTTAATATACACCGTAACTATTGACAGTGACCAAAAGGCAATGCCAGCGTCGATTTAGTGATCAAATTAAGCATTACAGTAGAACGGTTATGTTACATATCCAATGCTGCCGTCAAATATAGACAATATTCCATCGAACTCGCATGTAACACAGTAAGCCGAGGTATTTGTTTTTCTTTTTGTTGGGTTTAACGTCGCACCGACACAATTATAGGCCATATGGCGACTTTCCAGCTTTGATGGTGGAGGAAGATCCCAGATGCCCCTCCATGCATAATTTCATAACGGGTGGGCACCTGGATGGAACCACCGACCTTCCGTAAGCCAGCGACAGATTAAGTACACCGGTATTACATGTATCACAGAGATTGGATGTAAGTATGAAAATGTTTAAGCAGTAAAAACTTACCGGTAGCCCTGCGTATCAGACTGTAATCATTGGTGAAATGCTGGACTACTTGTGTTTCACCTCCAACACACACCAGTGCCACATTTTCTTGTAAGTTATACTCAAATTGTAATTCCTCCAACCCTAGAATCAAAGATTTTATTAAACCTCAAACCTCAATTTGATAAATACAACCAGCACAAAAAATCACAAGGTTATTTTTGAGTTTCACAAAAACAATTAAAACAATTTGAGGTGACTATAATACGTTTTTAAAAAGGCAACGCGACATTGCCGCCAAAACAACTTGTGACTTCGTGATTCGTGCATTTGATTTTACATTTTAACTGTGAAAAAGCCAAATCTATAAAATCCGCATGCTTAATATTCATAGTATACGTAGGATGACGTACCATTTATAAACTGTGAAATGAATCGACCAGCTTCTATAAGCGGTTCACCATCCATGCTCCCAGAAGTATCCACTACGATGATTGTATGCATTGCTTGCTCAGCACGTGGTGCACGGTTACTTTGAGCTAGAATAAAAATGTATTTGAGCCGCGCCATGGGAAAACCAACATAGTGGGTTTGCGACCAGCATGGATCCAGACCAGCCTGCGCATCCGCGCAGTCTGGTCAGGATCCATGCTGTTCGCTAACAGTTTCTCCAATTCCAATAGGCTTTAAAAGCGAACAGCATGGAGCCTGACCAGACTGCGCGGATGCGCAGGCTGGTCTGGATCCATGCTGGTCGCAAAGCCACTATGTTGGTTTTCTCATGGCGCGGCTCATTTGACGTTCATTTCAATGATACTGGTAAAGGTATCACTATAAAAACATAATAAAATCGTCTGATGCAACTCGGCCCAGGGGTTTTTCGGGTCTAATGTATACAGCCGTCTTAAAAAATTACAAATCGGAACTCGAACCTTAATATTGTAACATTTCATTGACACTTATATGCCATATATTTCCACATTATAGAATCAAAGTCATAAGTTCGTGTCTTAAAAGCGATGGTGGTTAACAATCTTGCTGTTTTGTCCATAATATTTGTGCCAAATTTCTTACGACATAGCACTATGTTTGTGCAATCAAATTTAGGATTATGCGAATAGAATCAAGCAAAACATTCATGCTTCGAGTTTGAATTTTATTTCTGTAATAGTGACACTCGATAATAGTTTTTAGAGCTAGCAGGTGTAGATGACATATCTTAATATGTCTGAGTAGCTACACACGTCTGCTCATTTGTTCAAGTGGAAGATACTCGAGTCTTTTAGCCTCTTCGTTTATTCAAATTAGTAATATCACAGCTCGACAGTCTCAATGAGCTTTAATAAAAGCATTTTCCGACTGGGAAACTGAAACCATGTAGATTCACTTATTCATGCAAGATTCACTTATTCATGCAACTGACGCAAACTCAAGTTAAGATATTGTACGCAAAAAGAGTTGTATGTTAATTGAGTGGCTTCCCTTGCACCATCAGGCTTTAAACAAATGCATATTTTATTTTGTTGAGTTTTTTTAGAAACTATTTATTTTTAACAAAATGACAACTAATTGTAAAGAAAAAATCCTCAATTTTATACCTCTCATCATCTCGTAGGCCAGTAATTGCTGTATGATATCGTTCTCACCCGCGTTATCTGGACTCAGTTCTGTAAAACAATATTTTCGACATGACATGTGCTAAAATATTCAAAATTATAGTAGTATGTTCATAAATTTAAAACCGAATAACAGCGAAAACAAAAAATGTCACTTTAATTCCGAACAACAGTGTAGAGTTTATTAGCATTAATGCTCCTACCAAGTCATTTCAAACTGAATGTTTTTCCATACATGATAGGAGTTCAATAGCAAGGTATTCGTTAGTGAAACGAATGCCGAATTTGAGACAGAAAATATGTAGGTATGTAATACTGAAATGTTGCGTGCCGTAAGCGTTTTTTCCCGGCATATTCAGATTCTTGATAATTTTTTTAAAACAATTACCGTCTTCCTCTGCTCCAGCCTGTCCCGTCATCTGACGCAGTAACTGTTCATTGGGACCCTCGGGTTTACCGCGACCTAAAATATGCATAAAAAAGTACAGTCACTGAAGCAGTAACAATTTACTAACCCTTTATCCCCTGCATGTGTGTTAGGTACGTCATTTCTAAGCATACATATGGGGTAGATGTTATTTACTTACAACGTCAGTATGTCTTCTTACCTTTGGCCGCTCATTGGAATCTTACTTCTAACTATTCTAATGTAAAATCGCAGAAATCGACTTCAAACAGTTAAGATAAATTCCCATTAGCATTTGTAATAATCAGGATACATGTATAAAAGTTTGTGTCAGGGTTTGCCACTTTTCTGAATAACCTTTTCATGTAAGCTAGTGTGTAAATTGACATATAAGCAATTTTATGTTATAGATTCTCACCTCCTCCCATGAGTGCTGACATAGCTGCTGCCATTGGATTAGCTCCTCCGTCCCCATTTCCTCCCATCACTGAGGCAAGAGCCTGAGACATCTGGTCCCCTCCTGCTCCACTACCACCAGCTCCGCCTCCTCCAAGCATACCAGCTAAACCAGCAAGCCCGCCACCTCCACCTCCACCTCCATCTCCTCTGCCTGCGCCACCCATCAAGGCTGCAAGTGGATTACCCCCTGCTCCGCCCCCACCTCTTCCGCCTCCACCCATCAAGGCTGCAAGAGGATTACCCCCTGCTCCGCCCCCACCTCTTCCGGCTCCACCCATTAAGGCAGCAAGAGGATTACCCCCTGCTCCACCGCCACCTCTTCCAGCTCCACCCATTAAGGCAGCAAGGGGATTTCCAGCACCACCACCACCTAAGAGTGATGCTAAAGGGTTTCCACCTCCACCTTGCCCACCGCCACCACCTCCCATCAATGCAGATAAAGGATTTGCCCCTCCTCCACCTAACATTGCCTCTAAGTCTCCACCACCTCCTCCGCCTGGTGCTTTACCACCCATTAAGCCGGCAAAGCCACCAAGTCCTGATCCACCACCTCTTCCAGCACCGCCCATCATTGAAGCCAAAGGATTCATCCCAGAACCTCCTTCATTTTGTTCTCCACCACCCATTGCAAAGCCACCAAGTTGAGAACCACCACTACCCCCATCCCTGCCACCTCCACGCATCATTGTTAAAGGATTCATCCCAGATCCACCTCCACCTCTACCTCCAAGAAAAGCAGCTATTGGGTCACTGTTTTTGTTCCCTTCTCCTGCACCTCCTGACTGTTCCATACCACCTCCGCCTCTGCCTTTTTTGTCAGCTCCAGCTGCCCCTACTGCAGCTAGAGGGTTTGCACTTCCTTTCATACCTTTAGTCATTTCCTGTAACATTGCGCGGACAGGATCGTCTTTCGGTTTTCTTAGACCTACTGGTTTTTCACCTTCCATGGGATCATCATTTTCATCTTCGTCTTGTTCCTCCCCTTCACTAGCCCCTTCTCTTTTGTCTTTCCTTGCCGAACCACAAGCACGCCCATTTTGCCCTACGCCTACTAAGGCATTAAACGGATCTCGACCCCTTGGATTTCTTCCATCACCAACAATCGATGACCTGAAATCATTCCCAGCATTATGCATACTCTTTTGAGCTTCGTTATTACCCATCATTGCAGCCAAAGGATTTTGCCCACCAGCACCTAGTAACGCTGCAAATGGATCTTCATTGTCATTTCTTTCACCTTGCCGCCTATTCCCTCTTCCACCACCGAGCAATTCTCCAAGTCCACCGTTATTCCTGTTGCCATCTGGCCGACCACCTAATAACGCTGCAAGCGGATCTCCTCTCTCATTTCCGCCTTGACCACCTCCCATCATAGACTTCAACAAATCCTGCACTGGATCTTTTCCTTGTTCTTGTTTCCGGCCTACCATCTCATCATCCTCGTCGTCTGCTTCCTCGCTGTAACCTCCACTCTGCCGATGCGACCGATTATGTTTTCCGTCTGCATGTATTAAAAAAACATGAATTATATAAAAGGGGAAACTCACGGAAATAAAAATGACAAGGTTCTTGTTACGGCGAAAATGCAAAAAAGTAACTGAATAAAATGAATCTGATTAGACTCAAATGGTCGTAACTAGTCATGTACGTGTAGCGACATTTCCAAAAATGTAATCACAGGAATAATACTATTACTCTCCTTAATATAGTCTGGTCTTTTACTGAATCATAAGTAAGTAACAGAAATCTAGAAATCTTAATAACTCGCTAAAGTAAAAAGATAAATGCAAACCTGGAGCACGCCTGTTCCCATCTAATGCCACCTGTCTTGCCCCTGAAGCGCCCCCTGCTGGAATATTAAGTACGCGAGGAGGCTCTGGATCATCAAAATTGTTTTCAAACACTGCTTCTCCTTGAGATTTCTGTCGTCTCTGAGATTTTTCATCTCTGTTTAATTCACCAAGAACACTGTTTAACGCTTTATCGAAATGATCTTGTCCGGTCGGCTGCCTTGCAGCCTGACCTTGCGAATTACGACCTTGACCTCTACAAGCAGAAGTTTTTGACCTTCCTGATTCAGAGGATATATTGTCGCCGTCATGAAACATAAAATTTCCATTCGCGTCCGGGTCATTTAATTCCGGTGTTTCTCCACCATTAGTTCTACGCTGCCCTCTTTGATGATGAGAGGCTGCCGCAGCCCCTTCGGGTACCTGTCTGAAAGCTCCCCCTTGACCTAATGCAACCTCTTCATGTGGGACGGGTGATGTATTTTCGCTACTAGACCCTGTCATTCTGTCTTGGTTTCGATGTTGGAATCTCCTCCTCATTTTCTCTTGTAAGTTTGGTCTTGCACCTTTTTATAAAAAAAATGCAAATTAGGCCTACTCGTTAGATAATGGAAACAATAACAATAATATAGGAGGGAAATGAAATATACATGAATGAATATTATAAAACATTTTGTTAATAGTTTCAACTCCTCTGCTATGATTCAAAAATGTTTATTCGATAGCATTTATTTTTTTCCAAAATTAATGATGACTGAAAAATGGCTGATTATTTACTGAACACGAAAGAGCGAAGATTTTACATGAAATCTCTTGCGCTTCTGATCTGCTATAGTTCTAAAATCTTTAGATTTAAATAGCGCGGAAGCAGTTGTACTAAATACAAATCAAGAGGTAAATGCGAAAGAAGTCTAAGTGATTCTATATCTATATTTCACGTGGAATTATATCGCATTCACTCCCCGAAATGCGACAGGAACTTGAAAATACAACAATCATACAAAACTATGATATACTACCTCGTTTTGGCGCGTTTCCCCCGCCTCCGCCAGCATCCAAATCATTCCAATCTTTAGCACCTGTAATATATTCAAATTTAACTGTTTTAGATGTATAACAAATTGACCATATGTAAAGTCTTAAAAATTAAAAACAAACAGGATATATAGAAAAGAAAAAGAAAAAGTTCCTGTTTCGTTACGTAGTTTCATACAAGAGAATCTTATTGTTCCGGACCATAAATAAGAGCTTTAATTTCCGCCAAAATTTGAAATTACTTAACTTTGCTGGCAGGTAATTCTATTGATTATCCAATACATTTTCTATTATATACATATAAAAATTCTGTAAAAAATCCGCTAGAATTTCACAAGGAAATACGAACAGGCAGAAAAAATCCGAATTGTATGTTACCGAACTAGATCAACTCTCATTAATATGCATGACCTGACACATTTCTAATAGTGCACAATAAAAACTTCACTAAGTTTCACTTTAACATCGATAAACATTGAAGATTTCTTTCAAACAAAATGGTGGAGGAATATAATAAAAGGGTCATTATAACAGTAGCTAGATCTGGGATGCTGTATTCGGCTCTCGTGGGTTTTGCAAGGTCGGCTCACACTCGGCGCACAATAACCGTATTGAATAGAATGGAGACATCCACCCCTATAATACTGATATAAGGATACTCATAACACGCCATCTTGGATCCTAGGCTGTATTTGCTAAATTTGTTAAATTAATTATTTCGATTACATTGTTTTTAATTAATAACTAATAAAAGTGCGGAAAAATGAAACTGGTATATTATTTTGAAAGAAGAACTATTACCAGACATCTTCTGCTACATATATATAGCAATTCCACAACAAACAAGCATTCGACAACAGCCTCTGAAAAAAAAAACCAACAAGGAATAAAAATCTACTTAAAAACCTATACTAAATTATTATATAGCGTAGATCCCATTAGCCGAACATACTTGCGGATAAAGAAAAACTCGAAACCAAATAAATATGAGTATAATAAATTAATAATAAGGAAACTATTTTACAGTTCATATGTAAATTTCGGGATCGGTGCCTAGAGACACTAATACTGTTTAGATAAATAGGTTTTACCATCACGAATAACGTATTTTAAGGGTGTAGGATCAATTATTTTGTACAGTGGACAATAGCTTCTAAGACAAATAAAAGCAGAAAAAACACAGGTCACCGCAGTCGTTTTTACTTTAAAAGGGCATTTTCTCCACTCCTGTTTAAGCATTTCGGAAATTAAGTATAATTGAAATAATGGGTACTTAATAATATCCCACTTAAAGTTATAGGGAATTCAAGTCTTACAATTTAATATAAAACACAAGGTGATTTGGCATAATTACCCCACCCACTTTTTAACAGCCCGGACAAGAATTTACACGGACAGTGCTATTTTAAAATATGCCCATCTTGCACCTTTAAACACCCGTGAATGTTGATAGTTTTAGTTATTTTTGTTCTAATGTATACTTCCTAGATAATATAAAGTGCTATACCGAAAACGTTTACTTCAGTTGTGACTTATCATTATATATATCCGTCAGTTAATATCAGAACCTAACCTGATCTACTGTCTTAGAGATTTGAAATTACCGACCCCTACCCCCGGGCTGTACATCTTACATCAATTTTCGGCAAATGCCATGACAAAAAAAGGTGAAAAAAGATTTTTTTCAGCAACAAGTAAAATCTGTTTGATTAAATGGATCATTATTAGCCATATTTTACTTATTTAGCATTGATTTTTGGCATAAACTTTGTTCGAAATATGGCAGATATCATGAAAAAACAAACAAACAAAAACAACAACAACAACAAAAAAAAAACGCTCGCTCGCACATCCTTAACTACTACATGAATATTTAGAAATATGTTTACAAACAATATTCATGTTATGGCTTTATGCTAAAAATAGAATTGCAGTCTGTTGTTTTAATGGTTAGAGCCCTCGATTTTAGAAATATGCTACAGTATCATTGTCTGAAGCAACAGTCTTATTGACAGTTGGAATAACCCAAACCAGATCACATTTATTTATCTATCAGTCTCTTCTATGTATAAAACACTTGCAAATTAAATGAAACTGTACACTAGTATATAGCAATATGGAACGCCGTAGCTGTCTAATGTTAGATAAATATGAGGTATCTTCTTTTTTTAGAGTAGTATCTTTTCAAGATCTTATTATGTCGTTATCATGTTGACTTACAATGCTGTCATGTCTAACGTATGTACTTTTTTGTCAGAGTGATGTTTTTTTTTTGTTTTTTTGTTAAACGACCATCCTATTTTCTTAGAGCAACATGCACTCATGTCAAGTTAACATACTATCTTCTCAGAGTGACGTACTACTTGGTTAAACGACCATCCTATTTTCTCAAAGGAACATGCTATCATGTCCAGTGTAGATATTATGTTGTCAAAGTGGCGTATTATTTTGTTGTAAGACCATCCTATGCTATCATGGCCAGTGTATTGTCAGACTGATGTGCTATTTTGTTAAACGACCAGCCTATTATCTCAAAGTAACGTACTTTCTTGTCAGAGAGACGGACTTTTTTGTCAAACGACCATCCTATTTTCTTAAAGTAACACGCTTTCTTGTCCAGAGACTATATATTATCTTGTCAGAGTGACGTACTATTCTGTTAAACGATCTCCCTATTTTCTCAAAGTAATATGCTATCTTTTCTTATTATGACAAACGACAATCCTATTTTCTCAAAGTAGCATGCTATTACGTCCACTGAACATATCTATCTTGTCATGGTCGTTTGACAAAATAGTACGTTACTCTGAGAAGATAGTACACACACTGGACATGATAGCATTCTACTTTGAGAAAATAGGATGGTCTTTAAACAAAATAGTACGTCACTCTGACATGATAGTATACACACTGGTCATGACAGCATGTTACTTTGAGAAAATAATATGATGGTCTTTAAACAAAATAGTACGTCACTCTGACATGATAGTATACACACTGGCAGGTTTTTTTTTGGCCGTTTTTATAGCCGTTATTCGGCTATATTCCCAATGCCAAAAAGTATGTATTTTTCCCAAAATGAGTGCAAAAATTCCCAATCAACATTCAGAAAAAAATTTCATCAAAATTGGACAAACATTGACCAAATTATGGACAATTTTGTAATGGAAGTATGTTAAAGAGGTTGTACAATGTGAAACAAGTGTATGAGAAAGTGCTTAAACACATCCTTACTATATCCTATGGGACTGAATAATTCCCAATTTGGAACATTTACGTGTCAAAATTCCCAATTTTGTGGGTATAGGCTATGTTCCCAAAACAGCAAGAAAAAAACCCTGACTGGACATGATAGCATGTTACTTTTAGAAAATTGGATGGTCTTTAAACAAAATAGTACGTCACTCTGACATGATTATATACACACTGGACATGATAGCATGTTACTTTGAGAAAATAGGATGGTCGTTAAACAAAATAGTACGTCACTCAGACAAGATAGTATGTTAAGTGGACACGATAGCATGTTGCTTTGAGAAAATAGGCTGATCGTTTAACAAAATAGTACTTCAATCTGACAAATAGTACATACATTAAACATGATACCATTGCAACTCAACATGATAACACAGTAATTAACAAGACATTAAAAGATCTTCAGAATATACTATTCTAAAAAAAGAAGGTACCTCGTATTCATCTAACATGAGACACCTCCGGCGTTCCATACTATACAAATGATACTAGTCCAACTAATTGGACGCAATCCTAGGAAATATTGAGATAATTTTTCATATGGGCAATATCCCCACTAGATTGCCTCATCACAAATATAAAACAATCTGAACGTCGAATTATTTTGACTAGATCTTTAAATGATACGTGACTGATAAGTTCGTTAACCGATGCTGAAATGAGTTAAAATGTTTGTGTATTTAGTATAATATACGTAGACGAGAAAAACAAGCGCTACTAAGCAAAATTTCACAATGTTTTAATTTAAGTAAAAAAAAAATGTTTCAGCCACGAACTTCTTAGACTATATGAAACAAGCACAGCAAAGTTTCAAGAATATCAAAACACATTATGTAATGATGGTTAATCTCAGTTGGCCGAATAGTCCTGCTGTGTACAAACAGTTTAAAAACAACAAGTTTCAAAAACAAAACAAAAAACAAACGAATGCCTGAGCACCGACAATGATAGAAACCGAAAGTACAAATTAACAGCCTTATTTAGCAACAAATACCACTTACCCAATCGTTTAACCAAGAAGCTCGAATGTGTAGAGTTACACTGCACAAGTCTTACTGCACAAACTTTTCAACATGATGAAAAGATCAAACAAAGAATTTTGCATGGAAAATATTACGGTTATTCCATCATTGTTGGTATTTTGGAAATTCCGGATTTATATAAATACACTGAACTTTAAACGAAATTTATTACACATTTTGCGAATACGAACTATTTTCACAAATGTAAATATATCTGTTTTTAAAACTGCTATTTTATTTCAAAATATTATGCTGTTATGAAATGATTAAGACGATATATGTTATATCACAATTATGAGAAATACAATTTAGTTGCTGTAAAGCTAAAAATAGGAACACGGAATTGGCTATTTTTAGGTTAATCTACTTTCGTTTTCGAATTCGTGAAACATCCGGTATTTCCGTGTCAATACGCTATTGCGCAGATAGTCATTCTATTGAAAAACGATTTTATTTTATGACAAATGCACTAACTGTTTTTTTTAAATAATATATAAAATGGACCCGTATACTTAAACTTTGTTACTGGTCGCATTCATTTTTCTATAAACTATGGTGGGGTATTTCGGACATTTGACAACACATCGGCGCGCGCACAGCGGACTGTCAGAAGTATAGTGTCGGACCATGATCAACAATTAGGTAAAATTTGCCGTCTTATCGGTAAAATTATCCCCCTTGAAATCACCTGGCTGTGCGATATCGACTTTTATCTGGTTGATATTTTCCAATAGAAACAAAGAAGGAAAAAAAGTTTGAACAAATATTGTTTTAATTAGAATGAACACACAATATTTATTATCCTATTGAAGTGTTCGTCATTCTTTTCTCTTTACAAAGATATAAAAAATATTTATCTAAAATGAAGAATTAATGCTTTCCTTGGCGATTAAAAAACATCACTATCAGTCTCTGTTTACGGCATATAGTTACTGAATAAATAAGCAAAAACCTGTGATACGTATCTTATTCTTTCCCCTGTAGCCACTTTATTCATAATTTGAGAATATTTATTATCCTATTGAAGTATTCTACAGACAATAAATTTTTTATGTATGTTTTTATTTTGAAATTATTTTAATGTCTTCTTGCTTCCCTAGACGTTTAAAAGTTGGTGATTGTTGTATTATTTTCTTTATTTGCACGTGTCCGTGGTATTTCCGAACGCGTGCGGAAACGCATGAACTCGCCCGAAGTTTAGCTGCCGATGATACAGAAAGAGCTGATTGTTACAATAGAGTATTATTTTCAATTGGTAATTCTTACTGCATGCATCAATATAAAAGAAAGAAAGGTAGAGAGAGAGAGAGAGAGAGAGAGAGAGAGAGAGAGAGAGAGAGAGAGAGAGAGAGAGAGAGAAGAAGGGAAAGTCATAACAATTTCACGAGTTAAATTTACACAATTAGAAAAGAAGCTAAAGTATATGAATGGTCTATATTTTACTGTTTGCTATACACATTTAGAAAAGACAGGAACTTCTGAGAATATAAAGTCTATGCTAAATACATAAAGCTTCTTTGTCAGGCCCAGATCCAGAAATTTTGACTGCGGGGTACAAGTTGAGGCGCTGAGTTGGTAGGTAGCGGAGGTGGGTACCATATTCAGTTTGACTCCTCTGAAAATTTTAGAAAACAGAACAGGTAAAGAATGTAACCTCTGGAACATTTTTGGGTCTAACTACTGAATACCAAAATATCAATATTCAGGAAGGCGGAAGAGACTGAGTCATATTACGATCTCTCTGCAGACATATCATCATTTGGTAGAGCCCCAAATGCTGTTCAAACTCTAGGGTATTTCAAATATAGATATGAAGTGATGGCCTCAGATACATTTTTGAAGAATTTCTTTTTATCGGAACGTGCAGAACTACCTAAACGCCTTGTTTAAAGAGTATTTGAAATAATTTATTTATATATCGGTTCTCAGTTAAGCTGTTGCAGGGTTCTGTTTCAGTATTGTTTCGTTCTTCGCAAGTGTATCACAGAATCAGAGGAGAAAGCCGAATGCTAGCCTGTCAAACCGTTTGCTTAGCAGGGTGTCGAACTCACAGCCAGTGAGTAAATTTATAACAACGGTAACGTTATTATATCTGTCTAAAATTAAAATATGACTATTAAAACATCTGACAAGGTAAATAATTCCAAAAATGCCCAATGATAAATTCAGCTTGAAATGAGCGGATCGCTTTAGTCATGGGCAATATCTCAAAACAAGCACAGGGACCTATACATTTTATTTCGCCATATATTTATCTACGACTGTGAGAAATTTCATTAAAATTTACATGATAGAAAAAATTCTATTCGTGAAAATGTTAATAAAAATTGTGATTTGTCCATATACTCCAATTATGAAAACTTGTGCGAGGTCAAACTTGTTTGAATCAATTTAGCAAAAAAAAAAAAAAAAAAAAAAAATATCGAGAACACGACCCTATCTTTTTAATTGCCGTTTTTCTAAATTAACTGAGTTTTAAAAAAGAAAAAAAATATCTGGGTTTAATTAAATTCTACAATGTAGAAAAAAAAAAGAAGATCCGAACGTGCCTTAACTACCCTAATAGTCATGTTCTGTACCTACTGCGTTAATCGGGTGGGCTTAAGCCTTTAGACATGACGTGCTGCAAAACCCTATATTCATTTTATTGTCACTGAACGACGATTGTCAACTTTCGTATATTAATTTAATATGCGACACAGATCAATAAAATTTCTCATCCATCCAATCTAAATTGGCTGATTGAAATCTAAGTACGTATTCAATATAATCCAATGATTAAACACTTTGAAAGTTGTAAATGTTTATAGCGTAATCTATTTTTATTGGAGGTTTCTATAACTTTATCCATCCTGCTGGGGAACTGGTGCAACTTTTAATAATTGGCTAGACATGTGCTGGGGATATTTCTATTAATTTTCAACCGTGTCTGGAAGACATCTTTTAACTACAATTATTTATATATTTAACGAGGATATAAACTGTACTTCAAGACACATTGCTTATTGGAACTGTTAATATAAACGTTTACTGTTTCTGTGCATTGTGATTTCAGGAGATCGATTCTGCTATTTTATTCTTCAATAAATCAAAACCCCGAAAAACTCCAATACAGAGGTAAATATTTATTTCATTTTCGATTTACATAGACATAGCAGTAAAATAATCATAATTGTACGAAATCAATATTATTTCATTTAAAGTTATCATGCAGAAATATATAATTCGTATATTTATGTTATATTAACGAAGACATCTACTGCAGATTCAAACGGGTTACAATACGGCGCCAATGTCTGTGCACATTCATAACGCTTATTGAATATTTTAATCAAAACAAGTCCCAAAGCCCAGTATTAATGCGGATTATATGTTAATGAACCACGTACGACGCGTCGATCTATAGAGAGAAATTTATTTGCAATATATTTTATATGATAAAGCAGTCGCACTCGTATTATTATTAAACATTTTTTATTCTATCTTAGTGATCCTACTTTTTCAACCAATCAAATTAATTCCTGTTGAGCTATCAAGTTAACTACCACGATCAGTCGCTCCACTCCGTTTAAGGTCGGACCGGGTCAACTATAGCTCATCGACTAGAACCATGAGCACGACTATTACCGCGCAGCCTGTCCGTGGTGCCGGTAAGACATCACGGCAGAGATGCTATCCGGAAGTGCTATAACTTCACACAGTGTAGACTTTCTGTAGACTGACACCTGTCGTTGGGGACGTTTAAAGACCCACCACTATCTAGTGACCTACTTTTTTCGCCCACAAAATCTTCATGAAAATCATTCTTATACTAGTAATACAGGTAATATACAGCTATACTACAAGTTTTCAGGTGGACAATTTAGGCCCTTCCTGAATAAATGTGTTTTCACAACTTTATCTGCAAACTTATTCAGTCAATCTCTTTTCAGTATAGTTTTAAGAATATAGATGAATAACTGACTTACACTATAGAAACAAAATGTGATTGAAATTTAACTAAATACACTGATTTAAGTACATATTACTACATTAATTCAATAAAATGTTAAGACATTAAATACATTGTCTTGGCCTAATATATGTCACTGACAATTTGAAACTAAATTCTTGTATATCTCATATTGTTCATGCAAATCATGTATAATAGAATGGAAATACAAAAGAATACAGTTATTTTGTGGTGCCTCTTTAAAAATAAATAGCTCTACCATACAGCCTCTTTAATAGTAGAAGTCAGGACTTCACGAATCGTGTATGTGTGTAAGAGAACTATTTTTTATTCCCAGTTCGGAAAATTAAAAGTTATAACATTTTCATTATATGTATAAATTCTTTCATGCCTAGATAAGATAGCTAAGATAATTTAGAACAGATTATATTAAAAAAAAATAACAATTTAACAGTGACATATTTTAGTTGTAATTTAATATTTGAAGAAACTCATATTTCCGTAAATAAGCAACTTTCTGTCTGACTGGTTGCAAAAGTTCGTTTGAATCGCAAAACTGAAATGAAAGTAACATTTTTACAGGACTACTTCACGTTCCTGATATTGAACACTGTGTGATATTCTTATTTCTGGAAGGAAAATTATAACCTGCAGCTATGACTCTGTAGAAGTTGGAACATGACAGTATTTGAAGACTTTTAGGCAGTACAGTGTGATGGAGTTTGCATATGAGCCGTGCCATGGGAAAACCAACATAGTGGCTTTGCGACCAGCATGGATCCAGACCAGCCTGCGCATCCGCGCAGTCTGGTCAGGATCCATGCTGTTCGCTAACAGTTTCTCCAATTCCAATAGGCTTTAAAAGCGAACAGCATGGATCCTGACCAGACTGCGCGGAAGCGCAGGCTGGTCTGGATCCATGCTGGTCGCAAACCCACTATGTTGGTTTTCCCATGGCACGGCTCATATAGTTATACACCTATAATGCTTTAAACTTTAAAGTTAATCCTAAAAAATTACAACCTTGTAAATTTTCATGTATACTAGATAGAAAATTGGTACAGTGATGTAAGACCTTGAGATATACAAACACTATATTGTCTGAAATAAGCCAAACCAGAGATAAACACTCATTCATTTAGCTAACAGTTTATTTGAAGGTTTATGTTTGTAAATATCCTGGTGTGGTATTACACGACTTTAGAATAAAGATTTCAGAATAAAGGCAACTGTATTTCTTGTCGGGTAGTTTATGAACCAAGAACACCTAGGTTAAGAATGTACTCCATAAAATCTTTATATTTAACACATAATAGCAAATGCGGTCTTGCAACAAAATTTAACTGTTTCACACGGGACATAGTGTTTCACAAGGGACATGGTATTTCGCAAGGGACATGGTGACTTTTACAACAGTATCTCAACATATCTGCATCCAACATTTGATGAACAGTAGTTCACACCTATTAATCTTTATATCAGTCTGAAAGCAAGTTCTCCCCAACAGTCGCAAATTATTATAAACATAGAATAAGTAAAGAAATCGCGAACTCGGTTCGAGAGGTAATGAAATACGCAACGTTCCCTGCGCCCCCACGCATCTGCAAGCGATCCTTTCACACACAGTAACATTGGATGCACACCATGATCCAGAAGGATCTGGAAAAGTACGACAACGAGACTAACACTATGATAAGGGAAAATTGTGTCGTGTGGATTCTGACACGCACCACCCCAAAAAGGACATTTTATACAACCCATGCTAATGTTTCTCAGCTGTGTTAAGGTCAAGACTTCACCACTATAGCTTCAGAGGAAGCTTGATATTGAAAGAAAACGCAAGAACTAATTTCACATCAACTATTTAGGTCTGAATTTTTAAGAACCTCGGAGTTTAGAATTAACCCACCTGTAAAACTTTAAACAAAAAATGCTTTCACATTTACTCCGAAGTTAAGCTTGAAGTTTTATATTCACTGAAAACAGAATTTGAAATAATAACTTTTTAAACTTGATAGCTTGCAATAACGTTGTTTTATAAACTCATTTTAAAGTTATACGTTCATTTAGCACTGAGCACGGTTTCATGTTCATACAAGCTGAGCTAGAGAACATAAGAAGCCTGTTTTATGGTAAGTAAATCTGGTTAACGTTTGATCTTTACAAAAAAAGTTCAGCAGTCCTCAATTGATCTTTTGACTTGCGGTCTTTCATTAAGAAACCTTAAAAGACAGATCAATCCTTGTTCTCATTTTCTTACCTAAGAGCGGTATATAATTATGTGGATAGAATGGTGTCAATTATGTGGACAGAAGGGTGTTACATTAAACACGACTGATGCACAGTAAACGTAAAAAGGCCATCTTTACATGTGTTTGCCTGTATAGTTCTTTCATAAGGAATGGATAAATATTTTTTTTTTTAAAAAAGCAAAGAAAACACGAATAGAATGTTTACATAATTCATTTGAATAGATTTTAAGATTTGTTAAACAGTTATTGTTCAAAGAGCCTGTCCCACTAAACGAAGACCTTCAAATTACTGTTTGTAAATACCAAGCTGTTTTCTTTTAACCTACTGAAATGGACTTTTGTTAACGCTTTTCTTTACTGTTTATTTTGCTGAGCCAAACAGAATACATGGAAATTGCAGACAGGACATATTCTTACGGTTGGTTATTATCATAGGAAATAGTACATAGAAACTTTTAGAGATATCATTAATTTCAATAAAACTTGGAATACAGGTCATAGATATCAGAGAGAAGTGCAGAGCGCAATAGCAATAACTTGGTCTTGAATATTTTTCTGAATTATCTCCCTGCTTTCTTGTTCTGAGTGTTACTAAAAGCATACATCTGTGATTTAATTGCATCGCCTGTTCTGATTGGTTACGGTCACTGTCTATGAATAACATACATCACGTCAGCTTTGACAAGGTCAAGCAAATCAGTCCACGTCAATGTACTATCTATGTAACATGTTAAAGGTCAATATTTCTATCCAGGTGATAATGTGAGCGTTTTTATCAAGGAAACGGTGTAAGCGTTTCTATCGTGATTTCTGTCACTTTTCTAGAATAGTGACGATGTGAGTGTTTCTATCTATGTAATGATGTGAGTGTTCTAACCTGGTGAATATGTGAGTGTTCTATCCTGGTGACGATGTTAGTGTTTCTATCAATGTAACTGAGTTTGTATCCTAATGACGGTGTGAGTATTTCTATCCTAATGACGATTTGAGTGTTTCATCCTGGTGACGGTGTAAATGTTACTATCAATGTAACGCTGTGAGTGTTTCAATCAATATAACGGTTTAAATGTTTCTATCCTGGTAACGGTGTGAGTGTTTCCATCCTGGTGACGGCGTGAGCTTCATCCTGGTGACGGTGAGATTGTATTTGTCCTTGTGATGATGTGAGCGTTATATCCGGGTGACGGTGTGAGTGTTTCTATCAATGTAAAGGTGTTAGAGTTCGTATGACGATGTGAGTGTTTCTATCCTGGTGACGGTGTGAGTGTTTCTATCAATGTAAATGTGTTAGAGTTCGTATGACGATGTGAGTGTTTCTATCCTGGTGACAATGTGAGTATTTCTATCCTGGAGACGATGTGAATATTTCTATCCTGGTGACGATGTGGGTGTTTCTATCCTGGTGACGATGTTAGTATTTCTATCCTGACGACGATGTGAGTGTTTCTATCCTGGTGACGATGTGAGTATTTCTATCCTGGTGACGATGTGAGTGTTTCTATCCTGGTGACGATGTGAGTATTTCTATCCTGGTGACGATGTGCCTGCTTCTTTCCTGGTGACGAGGTGAGTGTTTTTATAAATGTAACGATGCGAGTGTTCCTATACTGGTCACGATGTTAGTGTTTCTAGCAATGTAACAATGTGTGTTTCTATCCTTGCAACGAGGTAAGTGTTTCTATCAATGTAATAATGTGAGTGTTTTATCTTTGGAATGATGTAAATGTTTCTATCCTGGTGACAACGAAAGACCCGTGGTGACATTTCAACTTCATTTTTTCACGATTTCTGCTTCCTGATTTCACGATTTTCACTTCATGAATCCACGAATTCACGATTTCTGCTTCCTGATTTCACGATTTCCACTTTATGAATTCACGATTTCACGATTTCCACTTCATGAATTCACGATTTCACGAATTCACGATTTCACGAAAAAACTTCACGATTTCTTGATTTCACGATTTCCACTTCATGAATTCACGATTTCACGATTTCTGCTTTCTGAATTCACGATTTCCACTTCATGAATTCACGATTTCCACTTCATGAATTCACGATTTCCACTTCACGAATTCACAATTTCCACTTCATGAATTCACGATTTCAACGTTTCCAAAGTTGAAATCATGAAATCGTGAAGTGGAAATCGTGAATTCGTGAAGTGGAAATCGTGAAATCGTGAATTCATGAAGTGGAAATTGTGAAATCGTGAAGTGGAAATCGTGAATTCGTGAAGTGGAAATCGTGAATTCATGAAGTGGAAATCATGAAATCGAGAATTCGTGAAGTGGAAATCGTGAATTCATGAAGTGGAAATCGTGAAATCGTGAATTCATGAAGTGGAAATCGTGAAATCGTGAATTCAAGAAGTGGAAATCGTGAATTCAGGAAGCAGAAATCGTGAAATCGTGAATTCATGAAGTGGAAATAGTGAAATCAAGAAATCGTGAAATCATGAAATCAAGAAATCGTGAAGTTTTTTCGTGAAATCGTGAATTCGTGAAATCGTGAATTCATGAAGTGGAAATCGTGAAATCGTGAATTCATGAAGTGGAAATCGTGAAATCAGGAAGCAGAAATCGTGAAATAATGAAGTTGAAATGTCACCACGGGTCTTTCGTAGTTGACGGTGTGAGTGTTTCTATCCTAGTGACGGTGTAAGTGTTTCTATCCTGGTGACGGTGTAAGTGTTTCTATCCTGGTGACGGTGTGAGTGTTCCTATCCTGGTGACGATGTAAGTGTTTCTATCCTGGTGACTGTGTAAGTGTTTCTATCCTGGTGACGGTGTAAGTGTTTCTATCCTGGTGACGATGTAAGTGTTTCTATCCTGGTGACTGCGTAAGTGTTTCTATCCTGGTGACGGTGTGAGTGTTTCTATCCTGGTGACGATGTAAGTGTTTCTATCCTGGTGACGGTGTAAGTTTTTCTATTATTGTAACAATGTAAGTGATTCTATCAATGTAACCTTGTGATGTTTCTATCAAGGTTATTCTATGCAGGCAATGGTGTGAATATTTTCTTCCTAGTAACAGTTTACGTGTTTCTATGAAGGTAACGATGCATGTGTAAAATACACCTTTTATAACCTTTTTTAAGTATACACGTATTCATTATGTAGCAAAGAAATAAATTGTAAATTTTGATGTTATAGAAATAATCTTTATGATAGCATAGACGTAAAATTGGTTTAGAGTTGGAACCAAAATATGCGACCCTCATGTGAAATTTCATCTTATACACGTATATAGGTCTTTTCTCTGTGAAATGTTCTTTTTCTACCGATGACGGTTTATTAGTACAGAAAATCAAACCACTTTTACAGTTTGTTTACCAGTATTTCTCAATGTATTTTCAATGATGCACATGATGTATTAAATGCAAAATTTCCAAACTGAAGTCAATTATACAAAGTAGGACACAAGTCTGTAATGTTTTCGTTTCCTGTCTATGTATGCAACAAACTTCCCGGACCTCGTTATCCGTAGGCGGACACTCTAACTACGCCGCTAAAGAGTTAACCCTAAAGCAAGGCTGTTGGAAGCGACCTATAAACTATACACCCCTACTTCTATGCAACCGTCTGTTACAGTCTGTTCAGTATAATATTTGAGCCGCGCCATGAGAAAACCAACATAGTGCGTTTGCGACCAGCATGGATCTAGACCAGCCTGCGCATCAGCGCAGTCTGGTCAGGATCCATGCTGTTCACTTTCAAACTCTATTGCAACTCGAGAAACCGTTAGCGAACAGCATGGATCCTGACCAGACTGCGCGGATGCGCAGGCTGGTCTGGATCTATGCTGGTCACAAATGCACTATGTTGGTTTTCTCATGGTGTGGCTCATTTCAAGAAATGAAATTTCATTGAGGGGGAGGCAAGCAAACACCTTGCGCTGAATACATTTCTTCTATTATAATATATATATAATAGATAGTGTAATGTCATTGATTTTAATAGTCGAAAGACACTTTGTAATTCTTTTGTTCATTGTTTGTTTGACTACACTTGTTCTGCCTGGTATAATAGTTTAGGCAAAACTTTGAGGTCCAAGCTCCAGGTTACTCCGAATTAAGTAGTCAGATTCATACTGAATTTTTTTCATAAACTTGGGTTGCTTTACTGAGTCAAACAGCTGAGTCTCTGTCATGTTCACAAGATTGACCATGACAAATGTCCATCATACATGAAAGATAACTTTGTCAGGAAAACCAATTTTCATAATTATTATTGTACAAGGAAACACATGTTTATTTTTTTGTTCTTCCCGTTGAATCTGTAGCATCCACGACCATTTACTATATAACATTTTAACATGGAATTCACTACCTGAATCAATACAGTCCATAGGTAATCCCACTAGGTTTTAGAAAGAAGTTAAGAAGCATTTCTTAAATGCTTATGACATTTGAAATTATTGTTACCACGGTAACTAAAATAATGACTTAAACTGCAAATAGTCATGCACTTTGTGTGCTCCACATTATATAACGTTAGTGTTTGCTACAGGCATTGTATTTTACATGTACATGCTTTGAATTAAATTGAATTTAATATTTCATGTTCCTACGCGTAATATCACAGAGGATCTAATCTAAGTTAAAAGTTTATAAAATTGATTGAAAATAAAGCACTTTTCCCACAGGAGTTGTAAATCAATTTAACTATCGCACGCTATAAAATTGAATGATAACCATGATAACTAGGCGTTAATATCCATTAAAATTTGCTAGAACAAAAACAAAAGTTATGTCATTGTGAACAGCACAATTTTATCTCATTATCTCAGTTTCTATTTTATGCATTTTAGAAATTGGCTTATCTGGCGGTTATGTGTGTCTGGTTTTACCAGGTAAAATAGATTGGTAATTATTACTTTAATGGCATTGTACTCAAACAAATATGCAGATTCATTTGTGATTGCTGTCGGCCAGAAAAAATCGCAATTCTGTCTGTTGGATTAGAAATGGTCACGTAATATCCTTTGGCCAACTAGAGTTTTACGAGAATATTTCGTGATGTACAATAATTAAGAAATAATAAGTTCCCAATTGTGGTTTATCGTAGAATAACCCGTGTTTTGAGTTCTTATGCGTAAAAATATATTACGAAGGCCGTATTGTTTCGCATAAAAACGAAAAACTAGGGTTATTCTACGATAAATCACACTTGGGAACTTGTTATTTCGATTCTAACACAACATACTAGTATCAAAAGTGTTAGAAAAAATGGTAACTACTTTTTACGACCGTGCTACGCACCTGGATCGGATGACGTCAGTGCACGCGAGTGGTTTATTGCAGAATAACCCGAGATAGATTTTGCTCTACATGTATGTAGGTTATTTGCTGGTCGTATATACATATAAATTGGTAATTACTGATACCCCCCCCCCCCCCCCCCCCCCCACACACACACATCCCTGCTTTCCTTGTCAAAATCTTATCTTCACTAATTAGGAAACATTCCATTCATACACATGAACAATACTATATTGGAAGCAAGTGACATGCTGATGCTGATCTAATATTTTGCCCGTTTTTTTTTTTTTTTTTTTTTTCCGCCTCACTCTAGAATAGTATACTCACAATTTGAACGAAAAATGGTTTAAGGATTAATGTATCTGAATCAAAATTTAAAACAAAATTTATTTTATCAAGCACATTAGCACTAGTAAGCCATTCTGTAATATTGAATTGTAGCTTAGTTGTCAAGAAGCATCTAAACCAATTGAGTTGTCCCCTGGTGCTCTGTCTGGAAAGACGGTACTGGCAGAACTTGCAGTCACCTGTTTCGAATCAAATTCCATTTATTAAAATTTCAGAAATATTTCAGGTAAATGCAGGGAAGCTCGAACATATGCTGGTGTTAGGGGAATTCTTTGATTAATTTAGCAATGGACTTTATCTGTAAGCAGCATGATTCTTATTTTTGTTCTAAGTTTCATGGAATGTACAAACGGTGCAGTATAATTACTGATTAGTGACTTAAACTTCCCAGACCTCCCCCAATTTGTTCCAGATGCCTTTAGTATTTATAAACCACTTATTCATGAATTATCTGCTCACGATTTGATAGTTAATGTGTTTGTGGATAAATATGTATTTGAATTGAATATTCTAAATCCAGTCATAAGAAGTTATAGCAGTCTGTTTTCCAATACAATAGGTAACATTGATATATGAAAACTTATTACAACATTTTATCTTTTTTTATCATGACATGTCTTTTCAGTGATTCATTAGATATCACTTTCCTAGAAATGGACTCAAAGAGGAACACAAGCTCCATAACACTAGCAGTCAATTTTTTTCTGTCAGCTTTTTGATTGCCTACCTTTGTTGATACGATAAAATTCTAAATCGCGGTTTCAAATGATTTGCACTCTCAAATATAACACACGTTTACGGTATCAATATGGAAGCTGTACAAAAAGTTCTTTGTCGAACTTGCGAAGCGAAAAGTGACAGATATCTTTTTCTGTGTTTACTTATGAAGCTATTTTACAAAAATATTTCTTTTCGTTACACAGTAATGCAGTTTTTTTTTTATATGTGGTAACATTTCGCGAAGCATTTTTTTTGTTTTGATAAGCATATGCATTATCCAAATGTGGATTAACAACGGCTTGTATGTCGGCGGACATACTGTTGAACTGCCCCAAACTCTGTATTTGGTGAATAAATCACACATTTCCCTCTTTTTGGTTTTATCTTTTTGGTTAAGAAAACTTTCTTTATAGGTTGAAAGGTTTAAAGCAAATTTTATGTTTATCAAATACTCTCTCAACGCTCCCGACGTTCCCTATGAATAAGCCGTGCCATGAGAAAACCAACATAGTGGGTTTGCGACCAGCATGGATCCAGACCAGCCTGCGCCTTCGCGCAGTCTGGTCAGGATCCATGCTGTTCGCTTTCAAAGCCTATAGCAATTAGAGAAACCGTTAGCGAACAGCATGGATCCTGACCAGACTGCGCGGATGCGCAGGCTGGTCTGGATCCATGCTGGTCGCAAACCCACTATGTTGGTTTTCTCATGACACGGCTCAAATAAGGAAATGCCATACATCCTTTTCAGAATCACCTTTTCATTATCCTACGCCTTACTATGACCGTCTGACGACGATCTTATATACGGTATATAACTTTGCGAAGTAACTCGTCTACGTGCTTAAGATCAAACTGTAGTTCTGTTCATTCAAATATCCGTGGCAGCAAGTGCTACTGGAGATTCTAGGACAGTACATCATTTCCGGCAAATTACAAGCTGTTTGTTGTTGTTCCGCTGAGAGTTGGTCACGTTCTGGTAATCTGACCTAAAATTTCAAATTGGTGAAAAGAGCGATGATGTAACAAGAGATCAAAACCTCATCGTCTTAAACCAGTTTGTATCTAATAACCTTCACAAAATATGTTAAATTGACTTTTTTTTATCAGTGAGAGGTAGCTTCGAAAGATACTTTGCGCTGTTATACGTGACTAACAATCATTTTTTTCTCTCATACAAAGTTTTACCTCAAGTGTTGCTGACGGGACTATCATCAGTCAGCTAACAAAGTCTGCAGTACATGGAGGATGGTTTGGAGGCTTGGCTTTTACATATTTTGTGTCTCTTATTGAAAAAAGTTTGGACGTTTAACTCATAATTAAGGCAACTTATGTTAAGATTTAAGATCTAAAACGAAGAAACGATTTCTCTAATGAGCACTGATGTGAAGCATAAATATCTCGGTCAAAACAAATATATACCACATAGCTTCTCATATGTTTGAAAAAAAAAAAGACAAATAGAAATATTTATCCCTGTGTTACGACTGGGGTCAATGTTTTGAGATATATCAGCTCAAACAGGCTGAATGATAATTTTGAAAGATAAATAAAAAACATTTTACTTTTAACGCTCAAAATATTTTTGTTTTCCATAAACACACAAGCGTGCACACACAGGCACACATTGTCATATTATGACTAGTAAGCTGCATGTCTGTTAATGACTTAAGACTTTTCAGAGAAGCTTTTGTGTTCATACATAAGACATTGTAATCCCATTCCAGACTTATCTTGCTTTTCTAAAGTGGAATTTTGTCATTTGCAATGTGCAAATACAAATATTAAGAAGTCTAGCATATGTCATTCTCATTTCCAGTAGATTTTCCCAAAGAGAATTTACCGTTTTTACATCTGATGCTGAATGGAATTATGAAACTTGCACTGAAATTAGCTCGGGAAAATTATACAAATTCTCCGAATTTCCAGTTTCTACATATATCATTCAAACGTATTTAATGCAAAGGTACTGGTTATGAATATATTATGATTTCCCTTTACTTGTAAGCAGAGGAGCGCAGAAATGACTCCCTTATTTACTTTTTAATAAAAAAAATCAAAAAGTTTCTGAACGTGTTGTTTGTTGTCTAATTTAAAATGAAAAGTTCAGTTCAATTAAAAATTGGTAGGTAAAATAGCGACGTCCCAGTTTCGGCAATTGGATAGAACCACAAACCTTCCGTAAGCAAGCTGGATGGCTTCTATGCATGAAATACTCCTTTAACCTTTACCCTGCTGAATTTCTATAATGAACTTGCCCATCTGTCAATTTGGACAGTAGGCCTACCATTAACTGTTTAAAGGGGCACATGTTTACCAAAAACATACTGACTGAATGGCGACCAGTACAGATCTACACTGGTCGCAAAGGCAGAATCAATCGTGTCCAGCAATAAGGGTTAAACTGAAAGTGGTGAGGGACAAGTAGAAGTCAGCGACCGTAACAACTCGGATACGAAGGCTCCCGTTTAAGTAACGATATCTGTCAGACAGCTTAAATGTATTTTCTTACTCACTTTATGTTGCCAATAAGAGGTAAGGGTATGTGAAACCTAATAACATGAAATTACAAAAGACGTGTCAACATTCGTGATGACAAAATTGCATACTAATGGAAAACATAAATCTTCTAACATAGCTATCGCTCTATGGATATCCAGCATAGAGATATTTCATTTTGTTTTGCAATACCATAATAAAGGGATAATAGTTTAACATAATCTTTGAATCTAAACCATGTCCTATAGCCTTGAATAAACAAAATGAAATTTGAACTGTATGCTTTCGCAAATGATTCAACATTCAATTTGAATTTAAAGTTAAAATATATTACAGACATTTTGGGGACAGCCGTGCTTGACAAGACAGCTATTAATGTGTGTTTAATCCGCTTGGGTAGATATAATATATACAAACTAGGTGGTTTGAAAATTTAAATATTACACATAAATACTGACTTTATCTGAAGATGTATATTTACATAAATAACAATTACATTAACATAAATAACATTTTTTTTTTGTTATATACAGTTCTCTGTACGGGGGTAACTCAAAAATAGTCTCTAGTATTTTAACCTCGATTTTTTCCTTTTTGAAAGAAGAGGAAGATCCAATTCTGTATGAAGTATCATCAAGATTATAAAAATTCAAGATACTAACGAACCTGGGCTTATTTTTTTGTAGTAAAACGATTGAAAGTTTTGATCATTCTTTTGTTTAATTTTAGATTGTTGTTATTCTAGATCATCGAACGAATTCAGTTTGAAACAACCTTAGGTTTGACAAATAAAATTTTTTGGGGACAAAGTGGCTGTTGATTTGATACCGTTCCGTTCATCGGGTGAAGGTTTCGTTTTGGTCCATATTGAATGATATCACTATTTCATAATTTATGCTAGCCTTTCAGCATTTTATAATGATAAACAGAAGGCTATTACTATATTAGTTGTTAAATTACAATATTTTGTGTGATGATCAAATACACGTGACAATAAAGTAGAGTTTAAAATCATCATCGATTTTCTGATTTTCAGCACGATAAAATCATTTTATGAAAAAGGGCTTTTAAAGCTAATTGCATTCTTTTTTGTTAACTTCTATCATTGTGTAAACGAAACGCTTTGTACATGCAAATCAAATCGGTCTTCACGCTTAACCCTCACATGCAGTTGTTATAGAAGATAATGGTGCAGTTAATCGCAGATCGTACCGCACCAATTCCTCAATTTATTCCAGATGCCACTGCGCTACGTCATAAATTATCCTCTCACGTTGTTCTTATTAGCTGGCAAAAATTGTAGCCTTTATGCAAATATTTATGTCTTAAATTAAATATTTCTCAGTCAGATCAATATGCAAGAAGTAATAATTTTTGGTGTTACAAAAACAGGAAATTTTAATACTGTCGCAATAGGATACGGGTGCATTGGAGTTCTTTTTGAACAGTTCAGTGTCATGTCAACAGTTTACATTATATATATATATATATGTCATATCATTAATGATGTTTCAGCATGAAAGATTATCTTTTTGATGGTGTAAAGACAAGTGTTTGACTTTCATCTTGGAGTCCTTCCTTAACGTGTTAAAAACGCAGCTTTTCTAGCAGTAAAATTTAGTTGTCCCCTTGTGTTTGAATACTATGGTACTATAAAAATACAAAATTAATGTACTTAGTTTCTCTCAGACAAAATACATAACGAACATTATTTCTAGTGATTGACAATATGATAACTTTAACAATTGTTCTTCTCGTTTAACTGTCATTTTAGAATGTGCATTTCGAAACACTCTACATGTTGATCGTTTCAGTCTTGCTTTCAAAAATATCTCATAAGCTCATAACCTAGGCCAGTATTCACTTAGACTTGTAAACGCAATTTAGCTGTACAATAAAATGTATACATTTTATTGTACAGCTAAATTGCGTTTACAAGTCTAAGTGAATACTGGCCTAGGTTATGAGATATTTTTGAAAGCAAGACTGAAACGATCAACATGTAGAATGTATATGGAGGGATTTTAATATCACTTGGCACAATTGTACTTCATAATAAGACGATGTGTCATGCACAACTTTCAGACCCCTAGCGCAAAGGTCAAGGTCACACTTAGCAGTCAAATGTTAACATGGCATGAACAGGGTCTGTTTCGTGTCCGGTCCATAACTCTTTCATCCATGAAGGGATTTTAATATTACTTGACACAAATGTTCCCCATGATGAGACGACGTGTCATGCGCAAAACCCACACCCCTAACTCAAAGGTCAAGGTCACAATTGGAGGTCAAAGGTCAACAGGGCTTTTTTCCTGTCCGGTCCATAACTCTCTCATCCATGAAGGGATTTTAATATCAATTGGCACAATTGTACCTCATAATAAGACGATGTGTCTTGCACAACTTTCAGACCCCTAGCTCATAGGTCAAGGTCACACTTAGCAGTCAAATGTTAACATGGCATGAACAGGGTCTGTTTCGTGTCCGGTCAATAACTCTGTTATTCATTAAGGAATTTCAATATTACTTGGCACAGATGTTCTCCATGATGAGACAACGTGTCATGCGTAAATCCCGGAGCTCTTGCTCAAAGGTCAAGGTCACAATTGGGGGTCAAAGGTCAATAGGGCCTTTTCCCTGTCCGGTTCATAACTCTGCCATCTATAAAGGGACTTTGATATAACTTGGTACAAATGTTCCCCATGATGAGACAACATGTCTTGCACAAAATCTGAACCCCTAGCTCAAAGGTCAAGGTCACAACTGGAGGCCAAAGGTCAATATTTTTTTTTCCTGTCCAGGCCAGAACTCTGTCATCCACCAAGGGATTACAATATTATATGGCATAAATGTTCCCTATGATGAGACGACGTGTCATGCTCAACACCCAGAACCCTAGCTTAAAGGTCAAGGTCATACTTTGAGATCAAAGGTCAATAGGATGTTTTTCCTGTCCAGTCTATAACTTTGTCATGCAAAACAGGATTTAAATATCAGTTGGCACAAACATTCCCCTGGATGAGACAACATGTGCGCAAAGCCCGGACCCTAGGTCTAAGGTCAATGTCATACTTAGAGGTTGAAGGTCAAATTCAAGAATGACTTTGTCCGGAGCATTTCTTCTTCATGCATGGAGGGATTTTGATTTAACTAGGCACAAATAGACACCACCATGAGGGACACCTTTTTAGAATTACGTCCCTTTGTTGTTACTATAAATAGATTATATTGTAACTTTTTTATTTCTGGCCGTAGGGAAAAATCGAGACCACTTGTCTGTGGTACAACATGCATGTTACATCCAATTTTTAGGTGTATTTTGATCTATCTCTACCTGGTAAAGTGTTTCTTGTGGACTTACATTGTACAGATTTTTTTTTAGGATTAATTTCACTTTGTTGTTACTATAAATAACTTTTATGATAACTTTTTTGTATAATCGGCCAAAAAAATCCAAATGAAAACAACTGTACGTTTTTATATATGCAAATTTTAATCCAAGTGGTGCTTTGTTATATTATATTGTTTATATAGTACAATATTGTTTATACATTGACAGATATCAGTTCATAATGTTATACTGCAGTAGAGAAAATTAGGTGCCTCCAGTAGGGGACTTTGTATTGCATGGCAATACTTCATTCACTTGTTTGTTATGGATCTCTTTATGTATCTCCTTTTATAGAACTCTTTCAAATTTGCTCCTATGTAGGGGCTGCAAAAACTAACAAGAGGGCCAAGATGGCCCTAGGTTGCTCACCTGTGAAACACACCATAATACACCATAACAGTGTAAACATGGAAAAAATATTCTGACCAATTATCATTAAAATTGGAGCAAAACCTTGAGTATAAACAAGTATTTTCTTTGATCTGACCTAGTGACCTAGTTTTTGAACCCAGATAACCCGTATTTGAACTTGACCTAGATTTCATCAAGGCTATCATTCTGACCAAATCTTATGAAGATCAATTGAAAAATACAGCCTCTATCGCATACACAAGGTTTTTCTTTTATTTGACCTAGTGGCCTAGTTTTTAAACCCAGATGACCCATATTCGAACTTGACCTAGATTATGTCTAGGCTATCATTCTGACAAAATTTTATGAAGATCAGTTGAAAAATACAGCCTCTATCACATACACGAGGTTTTTCTTTGTTTTAACCTAGAGACCTACTTTTTGAATACAGATGACACATATTCAAATTCTACCTAGATTTCATCAAGATAATCATTCTGACATACTTTCAGGAAGATCAGTTGAAAAGAACAGCCTCTAGCGCATACACAAGGTTTTTCTTTGATTTGACCTAGTGACCTACTTTTTGACCCCAGATGACCCATATTCGAAACTGACCTAGATTGTATCAAGGCAATCATTCTGACCAAATTTCACGAAGATCAATTGAAAAATACAGCCTTGTGTATGCGATAGAGGCTGTATTTTTCAATTGATCTTTATGAAATTTGGTCAGAATGATTGCCTTGATAAAATCTAGGAGGAGATGATTATTAGTCATCTGGAATCAAAAACTAGGTCACTAGGTTAAATCAAAGGAAAACCTTGTGTATGCGATAGAGGCTGTTTTTTTTTCAGTTGATCTTCCTGAAAGTAAGCCAGAATGATTATCTTGATAAAATCTAGGTAGAATTTGAATATGGGTCATCTGTAGTCAAAAAGTAGGTCACTAGGTTAAATCAAAGAAAAACCTCGTGTATGTGATAGAGGCTGAGTAGTATAGTAATTGTTTGTTTTGGCACTTTGACCCCATTTGACCTTTTGACCACTTCTAAAAAACCAACTAATGCCGGACAATTTAAAATACTTTAAAATCCACAGGTTTTAAACCCAATAAAAACCTCTGATTTAACTAAAGATGATTTAATTAAAGATGATTTAAAATGAAGAAAACATATATCTTTATTTAAAAATAGTTTCCACTTAAAAACTTTTAAATAATCTTTAAACACTACACCGAGAGACAAAATGTAGAATAACTTTGGCCTAATATAACATACAGGAAGTAAAATATAATGTGGTTGAATTTAGACCACATTTATTTTCTGTTTAAATAACTCTTTTACTTCCTTGTTTTGTAATCCTTCTACATAGATAAAACAACTGTTAAAGACATTAGAAATGACACAAAATGTACACAATACCAATAAATACATTAATAATTATCCATGAAACAAGAAAATTTCAAACTAAAAATAACACAGACCGGGAAACCAAATGCTAAATATAACAACTAAAAATAACACAGACCGGGAAACCAAATGCTAAATATAACAAATATAATAAGGTCGGTTATTTACAAATCTATCCCTCTTTTTATTAAAAAACAAGTAATATCTCCCTTTGATAATTGAAATTCATACAAATTATTTTAATTAATATTGGAAGAATAAAATTACTTTAGGAGTTGTTATTATTTAGAAACAAAAAGTAATTGAATAAATTATAACACATGAAAATAAAATTATGATAATTTCAAAACCATAACACTATTATAATAAAGAATATACACTATATATAACCGGTTTCAACTTTTATATCATTGAGGCGAGTTCTGTTATGTTTAGTTCCGGAAGTCAATCTGACTTTTCCCTTGTCTGTTAAAGGTAGCTTGCAGTATGGTTTGTGTACTGGATCGTCTTGTTGTTAACGGTTACAGCCTGCTGTTATGACATTGAGGGTTGTGCACAAAAAGAATTCTTCCGTCAATTTGTAATAGCACTGAATTGCCTTACTTCGTTCTTGTCTCTAGTTCGAAGGTTTCGGGAGGCAAGAAAAATGGGGTTGAAGGTGTTTTCTGGCTGCAAAAACCGGGCAGGTTTGATGACTTAGGAAAAACCAAGCTGTATGGTGAGCCTACAGATGAGGTCTCTTAGGAAAGACTAATGGTTCACCCCGGCGTCGGGTGTGCACGTAATAATTCTACCTGGCGTCGGGGTTAAAATAAATGTACAGAACACGGCTTTTGCACTTTTTAAAAAACTATTAACAAGTATTACAAGATTTAAGTACAAACAACTGAAATCACTCAACCGTTTGAGTATACCATAGACATATGCATGGATTGAATTATTTATTATGTTTTACATTGTTTAATCTCAGTGTTTTTATTACAATAATCATAAATGTTTATACCATTTTGTAACATTTTAATGAAAAATAAACAATAATAACACAAAAGTGTTTTTTTTTTGTCTTGATATTGTAGTTTTTAAGCTTTTAATAAGCTTTTTAATCCAAAAGTCTGCTTCTATCAGAGGATACAGGTTCGTCCGATATGTAGAATTTGATGTAACTGCCCTCAAAAGCATAAATGTTAATTTCTGTAGTGCCGAATCCTCATACGGTGAATATCAAACATTTTCCTTGTTTTAGATAAATTTTAATTTTTTTTATACATAGATATTAACTTATCAGTATCAAAGTCCTCGCTGCCTCAGCTGTTATATTTACATTATTAAATATACCAAAAAGTAAACATCATCCTGAGGCCTATTATTTCGCCACCAAAATATAAAATGTGATATTGGGCTTTTAGTCGGTTTATACGGTTCACCCGGGGAGCTTGCACCTTTAATAAAATCTTAATATCTATTATATATTTCCCGGTTTTTGACTATAAACACCCCACTAAAAAGCATATCTAGTACATCTATTTTATATTCTTGGTTTGTGTTTATAAAATCTTTATAATCTACGATAATTCAGGTTTATTTCAAATATATTTAAATAGTTCAGATCGGCCATATTTTTATAGTTGAATGTATCCAGGCACCACGACGGTCAAAATACTTTTTAATTTGTATGTAATAAAAAGTATGATTATAATAGTATTCAAAGAGAAACATTTCATGTTTTACTTCCTTACCCTTTTTTCTATTTTCCTGTCTTTCTTTTTATGTTTAAGAATTATTTCAGCTAAATCATCAACTCGTTTTGTTGTAGCAACTTCAGAAGCAGATAAACTATCAACAACGCCTTTTGTTCTAGCTAATTGTGTTTCTTGTTTTAAGAAAACATTTTTTACTTTTGTAATTTCTTGGGTATTAGTGGTAATTTCTTCGACATTATTGGTTATTGCTTTAGTATTAGCAGTAATTACTTGGGTATTAGTCCAAATCATTTGTTATTTTTTTAATTTTATCATTAATTTTATCATTAATTTTATCATTAATTATCTTAATTGCTTCTTCTTGTTTAGCTGATATTTCAACTACAGAGTCCAGATCATTTGTTATTTTTTTAATTTGATCATTAAATTCATTAATATCTTCTTGTAATTTTTTTGTAATATTACTTAATTCTGCATATTTTAAATTGTGACGGTTGTCAACAATACTAACCCAATTTCGAATTTGTTTTTTTAAAGTCATCTATTTTAGAATTAATTTCTTTTTTAAGGTTATCAAATGCTGTATCATGTATCTTTCACCTCTTTGTGAAGCTGCCTTTTCCAATTCAGATTTTATTTCTGCAAATTTATTTGAAATGTATCGAGTAAATCTTGATTCCCTTTTGCCATTTCAGTATTTAGTTTATTTATTTCTGTTCTGATTTCTAACTGATACATATTTTGTAACTTTTTTCAGCTTCAATAATTTGTCTTTTAGTTCTTCATGTTAATCTTACTATCTTTTAATTCTTGAATTTGGGTGAATAAATGTTTAAATTAACTCGAAATACTTCTTTATGTTGTCATCTGTCAAATCAGATTTCTCTTCAAGTTCTTAATTGAATCAACCATAGCTTTCATTTCTTCTTCAATTTTACCTTGTAATTGATTAAATTTAAATTTAATGAATTCTTTTTAAAATTTTTTTGTTAATTCTTCAATATTCTTTACCTCTGCTTCTAGTGTTTTTTTTATACTTTTGATGTCTTCAAGTTTATAGTCATCTATACACTTTGAATTTTTTTATACACAAACCGTCTTGGAAAACTGCTTTCGTTGGGTTTATCTGGATTTCCTAGGTTGATTATTTCATTACCTCCCATATTAATGCTCTATTCATTGTGTTGTCAAGTTCTTATTTCGTGAAGATACGATTCCGTTTCCTTTTTTAAAGCTTTTTGAATTGTTTTTAGTAGCATAATCACTTAAATAAATATCAAATTTAACTTTACTTTTTACTGTCAGGTTCACTTATTTGTTTACATCTTTTAAAACTCCCATTATATAATTATTATATATTACCAGTAAGTTTTTTCTTAAAAACTTCCTTGGTTTGTAATATATAAGAAATCATATTTTTGTTTTTGTTTGCATTAGCAAAAGTATCACGATCTATATTTTGTTCATCACAAACCCTATTATTTTCCCATTTTACCTGGACTTTCAAATAAAAATAATGTGAAAACAGTTAATTCGAATATCTTTTGGTGTTTTATAGAAAGACTGACTTAAATAAATAACAAAAAACAGTTTTTGTGACGTCCTTGAATAAAGTATTTTGTTATTTCATTTTGAACTTTTTATCTTCACATACAAAATCATAAAATTTATTACTACTTTTTGTTTTTCTGATTCAAGATTCTCACAAGGTTCAATTTGGTCGGGATCAGCTGAACATTCAAGTATTTCATTTGGATCTAATTTAATCTTTTTTGCAATTTGGTTTAAGTTGTTAATTAAATCTTGTTATTTAGATTGTTCTAGGTTTTTAGCATATAAGTATAATTTATCATAATATAAAGAGGTTTTCAAAGTATATGCATTAATGTATTTGTTTTTCCAGATCCTGACGACCCACATTAAAACATTCTAAAACATGAATCTGGCATAAAATGATAAATTGTTTAAAGTTATTGGGTTTTTATCATTTTTTGTATATAATTGGAATTTCCATTTATATAATATTACATTATTTTACAATATCTTACATTTATTTACATTATTTTACATTATTTTAATTATCTTAAATTTATTATATATAAATGCAATCGAAACTTAATGAAATGATAATAAGAAAAAAATTAGTTGGGCAAAAGATGAGAGATCTTAGAGAAGAAATAAGAGAGAAAAAATAAAAAAAAGCTACAAATCGGGATATGTCACTGAAATTTATAAGCCAATTACTGAAAAAATAGAAAGTAAAAAAGAACAATTACAAGTCAGTTGAAAGCATTACCTGGAATTAGGAGGCAATTAGCGTTACTTCCAAAAAGTTTTGTTGATAAAATAAAAGAAGTAGAACAACAACAAAAATTGGCAGAGATAACGGAAGAACAACCACCTCCGGGATTTAAAACAACCATTACAACCATTACCGCCGAAGTACTATGGTTTGGAAGAGCTATTCCGAAAAACCTCCGAAGAATTAACAAAAAATTTTTGGGAGGCAAATTTAGATTAAATATTGATAAAGATACAATTCAGAATATGGATTGCACATTAACAGAGTTAGTAATAAAAAAAAATAGAGATGATTGGATAAAAACAAGAAAGAGGTTACGAAGGATTAAAGGCCTTTACTCGTAAAAAAAATAAAACAAGTAAAAAAAATCCAGATGAAATAGTTGAATTTACAAATGCAGAACCTATGACTGCAGGTGGTATGTTTCGGAGTTAGAATTACATAGAGAATCTTAAAAGATACAATGAACGCTTATTATAAATATTAAAGACTCAAAGATATTTGGACAAGATGGACAAGGAATAAGATATCATAACCCATAAAAAAGTTTCACCGAATGGACAATATGGAAAATTTAATTATTAACTTAAAAAAAACTTTATGGTCAAAACAAAATTAATTGCAAAGGATAGAATAACTGGAAAAGAAGTAATTAACATTTAATAGATATGATTTGATTGATTTGATTAATAAAAGATATAACAATAATAAAAGATTCAAATCATTCAATAAAAATATTTAAAGAATTAACAAAAAAGTCAGGATTACTATCAATAAAAGATCTATGAAATTTAAAAAAGTAATTAGAGGACAGGTTATGACGTTTGTCCATTAATCCAGAAAAATTGGTTAATGACTTGGAGTTAATTTGTGGTTCAATTGATGCTGGAAATAATAATAAAGAACTAAAAAATGAAGGTTTTTAGCATAATTGATAAACTATTAAAAATGAATTCACTCTTACCAAAGAACATGAAATGTTTTATAAAAATATTTTTCTTGAATATAAAAATGGAACAAAAAATAGTATTAAGTTCTGAAACAGTTAAAGATAATAAAAAAAATACTCCGAGTGATTTTACAATCAGATTTAGTCGTTCTTAATTTTAGATAAAAAAAAACTTTGTTGTTGGTTTGGATAGTATTAACACTATGACTACTCTTGGCATAATATTAGTGATGAATATGACAATAAAAGAATTCGTTATCATAATGGTAAGGTTGGAAAAATATTATATTTACAAATGGTTTTTTACAGTTACACAGATATTAATAATTATATTAGGGAAACATTAATAAGTAATGATGATTTTGAATTTGATAAATCAGAAATTGCTCCAATAAGTTTGGAATTTGATTTAAGTAGTTTTAAGATTTTGATTTCAATTACAAAATAATTTTAAGTTGGATTTGGAAATATCAAATTTTTCATACATTGCTTGGATTTGAGAAAAAAAAATTAGACAAAACTGAATGGGGAACAAAAAACACCAAATATAACTAATCTGTGGATACAATTTATATTCATTGTGATCTTATTGATAATTCACTGTTGATGGTAATTTCGTGATATTATTTATGCTTTAAGTACTGCAGATTTAACAAGAGCTTATCCGTTTACAAAATAACCACAAAGAGTTGGATATTTGAAATTAAAAAAATATATTATAAATTCAATTAGAATATATATTCCCAGATGTATTTGGTAGAAAAATTTAAATTTTTTAATGAGGTTGAAACAATTTTTTACACTAATTTTAAAAGAAATTTGAAATTATAAATTTTAGTTTTATATAATGTACAAGAAAGTTTATGACAAAAATAAAGGAATATTTATTTATGTTGATGCTCACACAGGAGAAGAAATCATACACGGAACAGGTATCTTCGACACTTTAACGAAATTGCTTTCAAGTTCAGCCGCCTCTTCAATTAGCACAGCTGGAAAAAAAGCTTTGGAAACAGCAGGAAAGCTGCGTTAGAAAGTGGAACAAAAAAGGTTGGAACAGAAGTTGGAAATTTAGCTGCAGCGAAGCTTGTTGAAAAACTTAAAAAGAAACCTGCTCCGGCAGTTGGTTATTTAATTGCTAAGGAATTACAAGAAAAGATAACAGTAAAATAATAAAAATTTGGGAGGATATTTTTATGAGAATAAATAGAATATTGTCAGGATCTGGGACTTTAGCTCGTGCTGGAACTTCAGCTAAAACAAAAAACGTATTTAACAGATTAATTTAAAAAAAAAATAAAAAAATAAAAATAAAAAACTAGAATAAAAAAAATAAAATATATATAATTTATACATGTTTGAACAAAAGAATATTGCGAAGATACGAACAAAACTCCTATTCAATTAGATACAGCTTTAATATCTGTCCTGGGAAATAATGTTAAGCAACAAAAAAAACGGATATCACTTTACAATTAATGTAGAAGCTCTATTTTGATTGGTTTTAGGGTTTATTTTGAAGTAAGTTTTAAAGTAAATAAGCTTGTAATGGTATAATTATGCTGGTGGAGATCAAATTGCTTTTTTTAAAATAATGCAGCTTCCATTAATTGATCAGTTAGTGGTTAAACAAAATGGAAAAATTGTTTATGATTGTAATAATTTATACAAAGTAATAAATGTAAAAAATTTAGTTGAACTATCTGAAGATTATGTAAAATCAACTGGAACAAATGAGTTTATTTATTTAGATATAAATGATAATGCTGAAAGCAGAAAAACCGAAGATGAATATAATTCTGGTTTTGCTTCTAGGAAGGCATTAATCCAAGGTGGTAAAGAAGTAAATGCTAAAATTCCATTAAATAATTATTCATTTTTTCAGGGTTTAGAAACTAATATTTTACCCCCAAAGTCAAATTCAAATAACACTGCAGCTGACAGATGATGATAAATTTAAATTTTTTAGAGCTATGCTGCTGACCCGGTAGGGTAATTGGTAACAAAATTAATTCTATGGGTTCCGCGTTTAATTTTAAATGAATTTGGGTTTGATCTAATTACTACTGAAAGATTAAAAAAGCAAGATGGTCTTTACCTTAGGGAATGATGACGCAATCAACTGATACACAGCAAAATAATATAACCTTTAGAATAACAGCTGGTGTGATAAAACCACAACATGTATTTGTTTATTTACAACGCCCTGATAAAAGTATTTCACAAGAAATAATCCACATTTATTAGATACATTTAAAATTAATGCAGCAAATGAAAATTGCACTTTGAGCTCTTGTCGTCTTGAAGTTGGTAAGGGTTTGTTTTTTATCCAGAAACAGAATACACAAGTATATCAAGAATATATGATGATGTAATTAATTATTATTATAAACAAAATAACAAAACTACTGGAAGCTGCTAAATAGATCAAACTTTAAATAGTTTTTTTGGGATTTATTCATTTTAATTTGGGAAATATAAAAGGAAGTAACTACAGAAGATCCTAAGCATATTACATTAACAGCTAAATTAAATATTCCCCCAGCAGCCAATATTCGTGTTTATGCAATTGTACTGTATGAAGAAACAGTTGAAATAAATACTATTGGAAATGAAATTGTTATTGTTTAAATAAAATAAATATAATTAAAATAATTATAAAGTATATAATGTCATAAAATTTTATATTGAAGATAAAATTAACCTTACAGATGGACAAAAGAAAAATTTAGCAAAGTTATAAAAATAAAATTCCACATACTTTAGTTTTAAACATGAACAATTACGTGGAACTTTCCTTTACTTTTAACAAAAACAAAAATTAATCAAATTAAAAAAGCTGTTGCAAATAAGAAGGGATTGAAATTACAATTTAAAAAAAAACAAATGTCCAGTCAAGGTCAAAATGGTGGATTTTTAGGAGCTTTAGCTGGTTTGTTAGGAAAAACAATTCTTTCCAATGGCAGAAAAATAGCTCCAAAAATATTAGCCCCTTAGGCATTGGTGCTTTGTCTGGGCTAGCCCGTACTGGTGTTAGTAAAATTTCTTGGAAATGGTTTTGATTTCAGTAGCTAATGATAAGAGAAATATGATATCACCATATCTTACACCCAATCAAAGAAAGCAATTAGTAGGATCTGGAGTGATTAAATTAAACAAAAAACAAAACAAGACGGTGGGTTTTTAGGTATGTTGGCTGCTTTGTCTAGGAATACCCTTTTATTACCATCTTTGTTAAGTGGGAAAGGATTACAGATTGATTCCAACGGAGACCTTACAGACGAATTCCTATAGTAAAAAAAAAATAAAATTTATAAACAAACCTATTTCTAACTTTTAAATTGAACAATGGGTAAAAAAAAATTAAAAATTAAAAAACTTTAGGGGTGTATTTTTGTAGAAATAATTTACTAAAATTTAAAAGAAAAGGAAGAGTGTGGGAATTTTAAATTTGGACGATCTGTTGGTCCTGGAACCCTTGGGTTTGTTATGTAAATAACATGTATTTCGACCCATTTGGACTTCCTCCACCAAAAAAAGTAATTAAGTATATACCAAATGTAAAATACAACAATGTTCAATATCAAGGGCCAAAAAAAAAGTAACACTCTGCGGATATTTTTTGTTTATTTTTCATTAAAAATGTTACAAGATAAAGTACCGTTGTATGATTTTTTTGTATAAAATACTAAAAATTCATAATCAAAGAGTAAATGAACAATACTTTTATAAAATTTTTTAACTAAAAAGGACATTTATTTAATGAAATTTAACTGGAATAATTAATATAATGGGAATATTCAATATTATAAATGAAAAAGTAAATAAAATAGAAAAACAAATAGAAAGGCAATTAATAAGAAAACCCCCATTGTTTTTAACAAGTTATACCAAGATATGATAGTGGATTATTTCAATGGAAAACTGTAATGCTAGTCCGGTTTAGTTCAAATGGTAATAATGTAAGAATTAATTTTAATTGCATCTTAATTATTTTGTTGATGCAATTAAATTAGATAAAGGAGAAACTAAATTACAACTAAAAAATAAAGAAAATGTATTCCCAAAGTTATCATGTAAAAAATAACAGAAAAAATGAATCTATTTCTATTAATTATGCAAATGAATTTAAAATAAATGATGTTATTTATATTAATTCTTTAAACGTTATGAATATTCATTTTAAAAATTTATGGTTCTATATTTAATAAAAAATTTAATAAAAACTTTAATAAAAACTTTAATAAATTAAGAATTTAAACTAATGTATCAATAACATTATCAAGATATATCTTTTATCATCATAACATGATAAAGATGTTTTATTTATAACATAATGGGAAAGATTGTGTTTATCAGAACGATAACTTTAAAGGCGTGAATCTTTGGGTTGAATTAAACAAAGTATCTTTATAATTTTTAGAACTATTGTTTTCTTAACAATAAGTTTTTTAATTCCTTTACATTTTTTTACATTAACTTCGTTTTTAATAATATGAATACATTTTACTTCTTAATCCGACAAATTCAACAATTACTACACCGGCAGCTTCATCTTTAATTTTCCAATTACTTTTTTATTTTATCAAAATAAAAATTTTTAATTATATCATAATCACTATTATCAATATAAATCTTGTCCTTATAAAAGTCTTTATAGCTTCTTTGGTTTTATTTCATAACATAATGAAAACAGTGTCAAATAACATTTAAATTTTCAATTACCCTCGTACTTTTCCTTAATATAATTATAATGAAAATCATACATTAAATATTTTGATAATCTAGTTGCACATTCCGACATAACAAAGGGCTGTTTAATAACAAACTTTTTTATTTATGAATACAAAAAAGGTTAGAGGTTAAACATCGTTGAAACTAACAAATGAAGGTTGGCTATGTATTTTATAAAATATTTTCATCATGAGTTAATTTAATATTAACCCTCTTGCGTAAATTCTCCATCGTCTTACCCAATACAGAATTGTTCATTAACTTTAAAAAGTCCTTTTCAAATGATTTTTTTGCTTTAAAATCTTTTTTGAGTATTAAAATCAATATACTTTTTTAACCAAGGACTTTCGTCAAAAGTTAATATTTTATGTATTTTTGATACTTTTAACCTAATTGTGTATTTTGTTCAAGATTTTTATAATGAACTACATAATTTGTTTTTCATTAAAGTTGAACTAATTTTTACATTACTTTTTCCTATTTCAAATTCTGTTTTAAATTTTTTTTACTATAAACAGAAAGCCATTGATCTGGTATAATAATTTTTTCAGGAGCTAAAGGATAATCATTGTGGGTTTTATGTAATTCTTTTGGGTATTCAAAATCACATTCAACTATAAAGTTAGTTTACCTTTTGCAATTAATTCTTAATTGTTTTTCGGATTTTAAATTTAAAGTTTCCAGAGGGTAAGGTTGACACATAGCCCAACCGTAAAGGTTATTGGCGTCAAGGTACTAATGTATTTGCTTTCAAGTTTAGGATCATAATCTTTCTATATTTATTGTTTGCTTTATGTAATTTTGTTTGGAAAATATAAATTATCCTCTCTTAGTCCCTTTTCAGTAAAAAGATACATATCAATATCAGTTATTAAATCTAACTTAATTCCAGTCATTTTTTTAAAATTGCATCCCAAGCTAAACCAGGACTACTAAAATAATGACAAGGATCTAAATTTTTAGTACTCTAAACATTTGTTTTCTAAAATTTTCAAATACATCAGCTAAAAGTAATACGTCAGTTTTTAAAAAATAGATCATGATTTTCTCCCATGTTTAATTTTTAAATTTTTCCAAATTTTTTTAGGGATGTTCTATTCGTTTTCAGAAAAATTAGTTTCATTTTAAATTGAATAAAAATCTTCTTTAGAAGGTAATTTTTGTTTCTTTTAATTTTTAAATGAATCCATGTAATCATATGGAAAAACCTTTTGCTTTATAATTCTATGTAATCAATTTTGAGATAAGTATTTAAATTCTGGGAAAATTTTTTACTAGGTTATCCAATGATTGAGACATAAAATTTAATGAATCAATAAAGACCAAGTCAGAAATCATAAATGCCATATATCTTTCCATATTGTTAGGAATAACATTAATTTCTTTTTTAAATTTTCCATTTGTTGCATAATAAATGACCGTCATAACCTCTTTAAAATTTTGAAAATAACAGGAATTTTATGTGTTAGTTTAAAATTAATATTACATTCTGAGTGAGCCTTCCTCTGAATTTTCCTGTTATATGACAGTGATCACGTACGGCAATTCACCCTTTTATATATTCTTTTTCACAAAAATGACAAAAAATTTTGTTTTTAAATTCGGTTGAATCATTTTTTAGACTTCTCAAATCTTTGTTAAAATGTTCTTTAAATATTTCTTTACAAATTCCTCTTCCTCAAGCATTTTTTTCAATAAACTTTTAACTGCATTAGGGCCTCTATAAATCTGGGTTGGTTTTGTATATTTATCGTCATAACAACAAAAAAAACTTTATGGGGTAACCACAATCTATATGATTTTGATACGGTTCAGTAAATGAAGATTCAGTTGATGGTAAAGCAGTTAAAACTTTTTTAGTTATTGATTCAAAATCAGCATAAATTACAAAAGGTACTGCTAAGCCTTTATGATAATTTTAAATTGTACTTTACTTCCCTCTTTTGGCATTTTTACGCCTTGGATTACCATTAATAGCTAAACAATTTTGGAATATGTTCATTTTTAAAATTCTTTCTTGAGGGAAATGTTGTAAGCAAATTTACAAAAATGTTTTTTTGTTTGTTTTTTTGTTTTGTTATTCATTAATCTATTAAGTCTTTTTCCAAAACATAATGTTGGATTACAGTTCTTGAGGGTTTACAGTCTCATCAGTTATTTTATCATTTATTTTATCATTTATTTTATCATTAGTAATTAGCAACATGTCACAGTGTTCTTCGTATTGATTATTTTGATATGTAAATGGATAAATTTCCCCTAGGTTCTTCATAACCAAAAAATTATTAAAAGATATTTCATTTAAAACTTCTATTTTAGGTATTTGATTTAATGTAAAGGAATTTAATTCCAGTATAATCAGATCGTTTATATGTTTTTTATATTTTGAAATATTTTGAGGATTTTTTTCAACAGGAAAATTTTTAAGCCAAATGACACCATCTAAAAAAATTCATTATCATTTATCTTTATATTTATTAATCCTTTCATTTTGGGTGTTGTAAAGGTTTTTGGTAAATTTTAAATTAAAATTGAAGCAAGCCAATGGACTATACTTTTTTCTATTTAATATAATGGCATCAACTGACTCTATTCTCCAACCACTTCCTTCAGAAATCCAATTACCAATTTATTTATTAAATTTTATCAAAAAACTTGATGTAAAGTTTTTTTTATTCATTTGTGTTAATAATTTCTAAAGCCCTTTTATTGAAAATAAGCTGATTTATATATTGTATCAGTTTTATCCATTTTTGCAAAAGTTATTTTTAAAACAACGTTTATTTTTATACCTTTTAAGTTTTAAGTTCAGATTTAAGTATTTCATATGATCGTTTATAGTTAAAATTTATTGATTCTTTGGATCTTGTCTATAGTAAATTTTAATTTCAAATTTCTTATAATTTGTTTTGAAGATCTCCGATTTCCATTTTATATATTATTTTAGAAAAAAATCTTCAAGCAAAAAAGGATTAAAAAAATAATTAAAAAAATAATAAAATAAATAATAAAATAAATAAAAGTTTTAAATTATCTTTTTAAAAAGAATTAAAATATTTAACTTATATCTTTTTCCCTTAACTTTTGATATTCCACTTTTACTCGGTTTGTCCCTTTACAACAACATTTTTATTACCCAGCATTAATACCAAATTCTTTAGGTGCTTTGTAAGTGCTTCTATTATTTTTTCTTATTAGTATCACAGTCGGTTACAATAACTTTTTTAGGATTGTTTCGATAATTATTTGGTCTGGGACAATCACATAACTTTCATCATTTTCTTCTTCAGTTAATAGACAACCCAGTCCCATTCATAAAGTTCTTTTACGAAGATAAGGATCTATAACATTTTGTAATTTATCAATGACATGATTTTTATATTCATCGCTAACTATTTGATCAAGTTTTGATTAATAACATTTCTTCTTTTAAGAACTTTCTTTTTTGAATTTTGTCTGGATTCATTATTTCTCCTAAAGTGCTAGATTTAATTTTTGGGATAATCTTCTATTACCTTTCTATTAACCATCTATATATAATATATTATAGAAAAAATCTTTAAAAAACGCACCTAATGAAATTTATTGATTTGAGAAATTTGTTTATATTATCTATATCTTTTGAATAAAATTTTAAAGTCATTTTTTCTAAATTGTTATCAACTGTTAAAATTTAATACCTTCTTGAAACATTCTGTTTAACCATTCTTCGTGTAAATTTTTGTTGTTTTTCTAAATATCTAAACCAACTCTATTTTTTTCCGTTTGTTTCTTTTTTGAAGTCTTTTAAAACATATTTCTGGATCGGTTTTAACATAAACAAAACCATCAATTGGGTTTTTTCCATAGGGGTTTTATAATTTGATCAGTTAAGAAAAAGATGTATTTCTGCCCCCTCGGGGTCATTTATAACACCATTGTCGTGATGTTGTTTTGTAAAAACGTTACTGTTTGTTAAATAACAACGTTCAAGGACAGAAACACCATCAAAATGTTTAGCAGAAGATAAAACATTTTTATATGACTGTTTAAAGTTGGGTTTGCTGAAAAGGAAATAAATATTTTGAAGGTTTTTGAGCAGCAAGTTCAAAAAGGTTATATGAATTATACTTGGGTCCATAACAAATTTTGCCATTCGTGAATTGGGTTTTGGAATATATTTAAAATTAGGATTATATTCTTTAATAATATCTAAAACGTACTTTTCCCGAGCAATATTACCTTCAACTGATATAATTTTTTCTCATTTATATAAATACTTATAGAAAAATCTTTAATTAAAATTAATACAACTCTTCTTCTTTTTTTCTTTTATATCCGTTAAGTTTAAATTCCTTCATGTGCATTTCAAGAGGTGTTGAATAATTTTTTTCTTTCTGCATTTCTAATAGTATTGTAAAAAAAATCCTGAAAAAACTTTTTGGATCTTCTTTATTTACTTTTCCAATCCGTGCTTTTGTTATAAGTTGTTTTATTTTTGATGATGTGATTTTAAAATAAATTTCTTGTCGTCAAGTTTTAGTCTGTTAGTAAATATGGTAATTACTGATGGAACAGCGCCAGCAACTGCTACAAATATAGGAAAAGCTGGAACAAGTACTAATGCAGCTGAGCAAAACCCAAAAAAAACCTGCTGTAATATATAATCCAGTATTTTACTCTCCACAAAATTTATAACTTTTTCTGTAAGCAGCAGCTAGTTTAGTTAAGTGGGAAAAATTAATTGATCTATTGTTTCTATTCCATTATTTTTTAGAAATTAGATTTTTATTGCTCATTTATATAATTAAATTTTTATTTCTAAATTAAATTTGTTCAAGATCGCTAAATGGTACCCAACTATTAAATTTTTCGCTATAACCCTTCCATTTACTAAAGCTTGTTTTTTCTTATAGTCTCGTCTAATAACTTTTTCAATTCTAAAAACTTCTTGTGTAGTAGGTAAAAGTTCTTGTTCATAAAATGAACCTTGAAAATATTTCATCATTTAAATCTTTAATAGTGTATGTTCTGGGATTTGTTTTTATTAATTTTATAAATTATAAATATTTCCTCTGTCCAATTTGGTGTATATCCTTTTTCAAAATGTCTTTTAAGTTTGCTTAAACGAACTCGATCACCAATTTTAATTTTGCTTTACTCTTTGGTATCTTTAAACACCATATAAATAAAGTAAACAGTACCTTTATTTAAGTTTTTACTAGCTTCGGTTTGGTGTCATTTTTATACTAGAATGTTTTGTTTTGATATATTTATCAACCATATCCTGCAAATTATTTAAATAAGTATAAGTATTATTTGCTGTAAAAAATTTTCCAACTTATTCTTTTTAAACTTCTATTAAATCTTTCTATTATACAGCCTTTCCTTCATTAAATGTATGGTACATATTAATTTTATTTTTATTCAAAAATGATTCAAACTTTTTATTATAAAATTCTTTTCCTTCATCTACCCATAAATTTACTGGTAATCGTCCTTCAGAAATTATTTTTTCAAATGCTTCAGTAACAGATTCTCCAGTTTTATTCTTTAATGGAATAACCCAAGCATATTTACTAAATATATCAATAACGGTTAACAAGTACTTTACTCCTTTATTATATTTTGAAAAAGCTTGCATGTCAACTAAATCAGCTGACCAAGTATCATCAATATCATTAACTATCACTCTTCGTTTCCTAAATTTTCTTTTAATTGGTTTGTGTAATTCTTCTGCTAATTCATCGCTCCAGCGGTAGCTCAGAGTTACCGGCTCTGCAGTGATTCCGGGGGTATACTCTACCCCCTTTTCCCGTTTTTTGATTTTTGTCCCAGCCCAAGTTTGTATTTCGTTTTAATTATAGGTTTTACAACTAAATGTTTTGCAATCTTTTCTCCAAATGTTTTTGATTTAGTTTTATTTAAATTGGAAAGCATTTGTTTATCACATGTACCCTTTTTTACACCACTGTCATAGCAAAAATCATGGTCCATACATACTGCATCCAGTTCATTGACAGGGGGTCCATTATCTAGGGGATTTCCTGGCCCACAATAATTATATCCTGGAAGTGTTAAACCTTTCTTAGGTAATAAAGGTAACATTGCTTTGTGAATATCTAAATTACCCCCTGTACTTTTAACAAACTTTGATTTCGTTTTTCCGCAAGATTTACATTTTGCTTTTATCATTTTTCTCCCATTTTTTGTTATAACATAATGGGGGTTTATATTATCAGTAAATCTTCTTTCTTTCAAACAATATATTTTATTTTGTAAACTCATCTATATCATATGTATTTAAAACTTTTAACTGGGTTTAAAACCTGTGAATTTTAAATTGTCCGGCATTAGTTGGTTTTTTAGAAGTGGTCAAAAGGTCAAATGGGGTCAAAGTGCCAAAACAAACAATTACTATACTACTAGGCTGTATTTTTCAATTGATCTTCATGAAATTTTGTCAGAATGATTGCCTTGATAAAATCTACGTCAAGTTTGAATATGGGTCATCTGGGTTCAAAAACTAGGTCACTAGGTCAAATAAAAGAAAAACCTTGTGTATGCGATAGAGGCTGTATTTTTTAATTGAACTTCATGAAATTTGGTCAGAATGATAGCCTTAATGAAATCTAGGTCAAATTCGAATATGGGTCATCTGGGATCAAAAACTAGGTCACTAGGTCAAATCAAAGAAAATACTTGTTTTTGCTCCAATTTTAATGATTATTGATCAGAATATTTTTTTCCATGAAATCACTAGGTCAAACATGTTTACACTGTTATGGTGTATTGTGGTGTGTTTCTCAGGTGAGCGGCCTAGGGCCATCTTGGCCCTCTTGTTTATTTAGTAGGACTTATTTTTGTGTCCAAAAATTAATACAAATAAGGGGGTTTTGGCTTAAGAACATCAGTAATTTGCATGATTTCTAACATTACTGACCATGTTTAAACCATAAAAGTGCAGTTTTGCAACGTCTTGTTAAAAAGTTGAAAAAAAAATCCGAGGCCATAAAAATATTTAGGGTCCGGCCAAACAATTAGGGTAAGTCGGGATACCAGAAACAAACAATTTGTTAAAGGCCTTATGAACCGCTTGATGGATGTTCACCAGTCTTCTTCAGAAGCGTTCTCTCAATTTTTTGTAAATGGTTTAACTTAAGCAGAGTCATGTCTATTATCATAGTTTGAAATTTTTCCATTGTCATATGTACTCATGACATACTTATATTTAAGGGCTAAAGGTAAAGGTCAGGTGAGCGTCTTTATTTCTGCAATGATCCTCTTTTACTCAAGCTGTCGAATTACAAGTGCTTTATATCAAAGGAACAGTGCAGTTTGAACAAAATTATTTGGTATCCTAATTTTATAACATTGAATATTCAATATGTACTGGGACAAATACTAGTATACCGTGAGCGACTATAACTTTATGTTGGTCCGCAGGTTCGAGTTCTTAAATAAATGTCTTTTTTTTGTGTATTTCAATTAGGTTTATGCTGTCTGTCCAATGAAACAAATATTTAATATTGAAACAATGAAAAGTATATTTGCCCTGTTTGTTTCGCACTTCCTCATCTTAAAAAGCAGAGTGAAAGATTGTCAATTCTTTGTCATTCTTGGGCGAGACATTAATTCAGTTACTTACGGAAAACAAAACAGTACTAGCACAAATCCAGGAACACTGGTAACTTACCGCTGTCACGAAACTAGGACAACATAATACATGCCATTTATCATATATCCAGCAAACAATCACAGTGAACAAATTTAGCAGATTGCCTGTACATTCTTGATAAAATATGACACCTACATTAAACTGGATAATCTTGCTCATTTTTCAAGTAAATGACAGGCGCTGGTTAAGGTTTTAGTGTCTTTTATTAGAATGTTAGTTGTTTCTCAATAAAATCCCATTGGAGGATGAATGTCTTGTATGTTTTATTTAATACTAACGCAGAGCAGAGCCGCGTCAAACTTTTTGTTCATTTTCTTGGTTATGGTCCACAGCAGTGTAGGAAGCTGTGCTCTCCGTTGCGTATTTGGTACTATCCGGAGATATTGTTTTTGGTCGAGTGATTGAGGTCGTTGACTTTAAGTAATGTGCCCGTTAAAAGTAAGAGTTCGGGAAATGCTTTGGATATAGATTTCTTCTTTGCGAGGAAACTATTCAGCCGGCATGCAAAGGATAAGTTGTATTTCCAGGTGCACGTCAGTGCCGGATATATAATGCCCGAAGGGACATCTTAGTTCTCCAACCACCATTATCAAATAAATTGTCTGTTTGATTTTAATCACAACATCTAAATTCTGTGGGATTTCTTACTCTGTTTCTTAATGTGAAGAATCAGTCAATGCATCACAAAATGTAATTTACCACAAGTCTCCCAAATAAAGATTAATGTTCGAGAATTCTCCCGAAGCAGTAATTGTTCAAGATGCTACTGACATGAACAACCTCACGAAATATCCTCTGAATACTTCCTGATTAATATTCGAAAATTGAGACAAGTGTTTATTGTTTTGATTGAAATTCCCTCAACAAGAAATAACAATCATTTGATTGAAGCACTGTCGAATTACACGCAGTGCAGTAAACTGCGTTACAGGATTGTTTGGTTTAATTTTATACTATACACAAGAGTGGTTTTATTTAGTTCAGATCTTGATTAAATCTTTTATCCTAAATTGTGTAATCGTAAATGTTTCATTCTGTTCACTACTAGACAATCTAATCCGTGCCAGTTTAGGTATCTGTCTTCTGCAAGACAGTAAGAAAATATATGGTGCCATCAGCGTGCGCCGGAGTTATCACGTAGCTAAATGCAAAATTAGGGAAAAGGCATATTGCTGTTTAATTTAAAGAGAACTGTTGTAAACAAACAAGTTTTCTATGATCACACATGTCATATTTGTCCTTTACGTTTACTCCGCAGGTTTAAATGTCCTTCTTAAATTCGATTCGCTTAAAATGCTACAAAATACTAGTACCACCAGTCAGTTGCTCGTTTTCTCGTTATTGCTGAAACCTGTCTGTTACCAGAGCTTTTTATTTCAATGTCTTAAATGGTATGTATAGCATTACACCGGGACCACATTATGCATGTTTGTACGCTCTGAGTTTATTTTAGTGCAACACCAGTCACACACCCTAGTACAGGCTTATACCGAACTATGTCACACACCCTAGTACAGGCTTATACCGAACTATGTCACACACCCTAGTACAGGCTTATACCGAACTATGTCACACACCCTAGTACAGGCTTATACCGAACTATGTCACACACCCTAGTACAGGCTTATACCGAACTATGTCACACACCCTAGCACAGGCTTATACCGAACTATGTCGCACAAAAACATTGTCTGGAATCCATGATTCCAAAGAACAAGAATATATAACAACAGTGAGTTCAGGTACGGGGAGACTTTGTTACGACCGCTACGTGGCACTGTGATAGTTCATAAACTCTTTAAGAAGACCATCTGGAAGCAGCAAAGTTCGTACTTTGGTACTTTGGCGTTCGTCCTGAGGTTCAAATTTAGTATCTCCCTTTACAGAAAGATCAGAATATATTTTCTTCCTTCTTCATGAAGTATATTCCCAAATGAAAGAATTCTATTCACATACAATGAAATTAATAATATATCACTAATGGAACATTACTCTGCTTAAAGTAAATGAGCCGTGCCATGAGAAAACCAACATAGTGTGTTTGCGACCAGCATGGATCCAGACCAGCCTGCTCATCCGCACAGTCTGGTCAGGATCCATACTGTTCGCTTTCAAAGCCTATGGCAATTAGAGAAACTGTTAGCGAACAGCATGGGTCCTGACCAGACTGCGCAGATGCGCAGGCTGGTCTGGATCCATGCTGGTCGCAAACCCACTGTGTTGGTTTTCCCATGGCGCGGCTCAAATGTCCTTCCGTCTGAAACATAGAATGGAAGCAAATGCATTTATTCAATAGAATGATCTAAAATAGTCTTTACATCTTGAATAGATTAAGATCACATAATGAAACTGCCGATATACTATCAGCATTGTAGAGAAACGTTAATGAAATTTGACCGAATTATTTGCATAAAATAATTGCAAGCAATCCTAATCTATGGCATGTCAAACGTTGCTAAATCATATATGTATGTTATTATTAATGTATGTTTGTTATTGTTATTCAGTGTCTTGTCATTCATATTCTAAAAGTCATTATTGTTATTCTATATTTCGTTATTCTTATTGTATTTTTGATATTGTTATTCAATGTCGTGTCATTCATATTCTAAGTCTTACCATTGTTATTCTATATGTCGTTATTCTTATTGTATGTTCGATATTCTTATGGTAAAAGTCATCATTGTTGTTCAATATCTGACGATTCTATTTACAAAACGTGTCATTCTTATTCTATGTTATGTGATTGTATTTGTATAGCGTCGCTGTGCTATTTGTATCGCGGAAAATCGCACATTCAATAAGAATATCAAGCTTACAAAAACAATAATGAATATACAACAACAATAACGTTTTTTTTACAATAAGAATATCGAACATACAATAAGAATAACAACATACAGAATAATACCGTGTTCACACTAGCAGAACGGTTTTATTTTTATTAGGCACTAATTAGCTATAATTGGTATTTGACATTCAAAACCCATCAAAATATAATCTAGTTTGCGTCCACACTAGGCAAAGAAATGTGGTTTAAATATATACATGCAATGTTGAAAGTTAACAAATATCTTGCAATAAGCAAAAAAGGTTACAAAGAATTGAGACTAACAGAAACAAGAAGGGGTCATCAATATTTAAACTTCTGTGTTCATCTAAGAATTTCTGTTCATTCCATCTATTGTCCATTTTGAGCATCAGCATGACTCCATATCGCAATTTAATGTTTTTTTTTTTTTCAACAAGAGTCCAATTACTTTTGCCAGCCACAGCATCAATTGTTTGATACAAAAGAGAAACACGTGGTATTCTTCCTCCAAAAGGTAAGATCTGTAGATTTGGGATTGTAAAACCAGTTATAACTCACATTTGCGTTCACATTTGTAAAATAATGTAGCATTACTTTTTAATGTAGTATTAAAACCACCTCCCGAGGTAGTTTTAATGCTACATTACAGAAACCACTTGACCTTTACAAAATTCACGTTTAACACCACATATAGTGTGGACGCAAACGAGTTTAAAAAATAAACCCAAGTTAATGTAGGATTAAAAACGTAGTCTGAACAAGGTATAACAATGGTAACACTTAGAATGTGAATGACAAGACATTGAATAACAATATCAAAGATACAATAACAATAACGAATTATAGAATAACAATAATGACTTTTACCATAAGAATATCGAACATACAATAAGAATAACGACATATACAATAAAAATGGTAAGACTTAGAATATGAATGACACGACATTGAATAACAATATCAAAGATACAATAAGAATAACCAAATATAGAATAACAATAATGACTTTTACCATAAGAATATCGAACATACCATAAGAATAACGACATATACAATAACAATAGCAAATTTTAGAATAGGAATGACACGACATTGAATAAAAATAATAAACATACAATAATAATAACATACATATATAATTTAGCAACGTTTGAGATGCCATAGTGTGCAGTGTGCTTATTGGTTATGTTTTTTACATTTAATATAATTTGATAAAATGATACATGTCAATAAGAGGAGAACCATAGCATAAATTATATAACGATTAAGTAATTGCCCTTTTGTTCTCAGTTATTTACCTTTTGAACATTTAAGACAATTACTCTTACACCATGGACGGAATTAAATTCAGTTTGGTGATAAACATTGATATATGTGACGAGGTTAAGAACCATATGAGCCGTGCCATGGAAAAACCAACATAGTGGCTTTGCGACCAGCATGGATCCAGACCAGCCTGCGCATCCGCGCATTCTGGTCAGGCTCCATGCTGTTCGCTAACAGTTTCTCCAATTCCAATAGGCTTTAAAAGCGAACAGCATGGAGCCTGACCAGACTGCGCGGATGCGCAGGCTGGTCTGGATCCATGCTGGTCGCACACCCACTACATTGTATGTTGGTTTTCTCATGGCGCGGCTCATATGTTTTCATGATGATGTCCCTTTCCGTAATTTTTTGTCAATCTTTTGAACATTTTAGACAACATCTTTGAGTAAACTTCAGGAGACTTGATTTAGCTACATGTATTAATTGTAAGAGGTAACTCTCTCTTGTGTTATTATGAATTTATCACTCTTGTCCAAGTTTGAAACATCAATAACGTCATTTCTCCGTAAAACGTAGATCATAGAGACACGTCAATCAAACAACCCTTATGTTTATTGTCAAAACTGTCTGCATTTCTTTTTTTATATATATGTATTCTCGATACGGAGTTTGAAAGAAAAAATCACTTATTTTCATTGTTCATATGTTCAGGTTGAGTTGCATACTAATTGGATATCTTCAGTATCATGGCCATCTTCCCACCATGTCTGTTGTCCTGGGTCTACATTTCAATTTCTACAACTGATTGAAAAAATATCTGTTATAGTGTATTCCAATCTGACTAAAGTACATCTCCTATTACGCTACGCATAGGATCTGAGAACGACCTATTCATTGCCTCGTTCTGACGACCCTTTCGCTAGCCAATCAGAGCCTAACTTACAACATCTTGCAAATCTACCTGTAGCCTTGGCTTTTGATATTTACAATTCTTATGTCGTTATGTATCAGATAGCCGCCTAGCTCAGTCGGTAGGCCACTTGCTTTGTAAGCGAGGGGTCCCGGGTTCGAGCCCTGGAATGACTAGAATTTTTCTTACTCCTTGACATTCGAACAAGTCGTCTTATTGGATAAAATAAAAATAGCAATACTGGAAATCCAAAATCTACAGAAGACGAATATGAATGGGTCGTTCTCAGATCTTCGTTTAGAAGATTAAGTACTTTAGTCAGATTGAGTGTATTCAAGATAACTTGATCAACAATTTGACTAGCTTGCACATTTCTTTCGATATCGGCTGAAATTCGCATGTGATTGTACTGTCGATGTATTTCCTGATGAAAAAGTATGAATACATGTTTCCAGCTTGACCGAAATATGATATGGCAAGAAAGAAATGAATATAGTCAGATATGGCTATGTGCTATTTGATGAATATAAATGGGCAATTAATAAGAGAATATCTCCTTTCCTCGCTTGTCAGTCAGAATTTGGTATAAAAAATCAAATCTTGTCAAATTAGCAAATCTTCCACGGTTATTTTTATTGAAAATGACATTTCCATTATGAAGAAACGAGAACTGCTTAATCATAACCTAAGTCACATTTGTCAGCAAATGACATTTACAAATCCATTCTGTAGGTCAATTTTATCAGGAAAATGAGACATTTGTAGGGTTGTATTTAAAGTGATTGTGTTAAAAATCTAATTATTCGGATAGTGTAACAAAACACTAATCTGTGTAAGAAATGTAACGCCATTTTACAAAACCAATAACTGTTCTCATCTAAGGAGATACGACGTCTAGACCACAACGTTTTACATTTAAAACTAGCCATATAGATCAGTTGATATAATTGAGATTTAGAAAACGTTGTTCAATACATTTATCACGTTATTGTCTTTAATTTAGCATTTTATAACGTAAAACTTATCGTATCGTCATATTATTGGTGTCTATTTTCAGAGATCTATATTATTTGTTTCTCGATTGCCCAATGAATATTAAGTAACAGTTATTGAATACATATCCGAAATAATGACCACACTGGGTGCAGGTACTGTAAATTCAAGACTTATTTGTAATAAGGTTTTCCCCATTTTGTTTAGATTCAGGTCCGATTAAATTCAATTGTTCGAATTATTTTTATTGGTCAAAAACATGGCTGTCCGAACTGAAAATAGAACAAAAAATTACCCCTCAATCGTCGGTCCAGTTTTAAAATTTCACAGAAATATTTGTTGGGTGAACATCTTTCCTGCATGTATATGTATATATAGTGGGGAATTTATGAAAACTCCGTTAGAAATTCCTATCCTAATTTTAAAATTATTTCGCACAAATGTTCCTATTAGCGTTACAAAGGTTGTTCGAATTGGTTTAGATGTGTTAAAAACACATAGCCACCAGAGGGTCTGAGCACTTTCACCTTTCTCTACGTGTACACAGAAGAAAATTTAACAGATCTTCTTGTCCGATGTTAAAATAATTTTACCTAAAGATTTCCTGAGTTCCGATTCGGCAAAAAACAAAGTAAAATATTTTATCCCACCTCAAAGTGTTGGTACGATTTTAAAATGATATGACAGAAATGTTTATCGAGTTACCAAGATATTTCATATCATTTTGATTTGTTAAAGAAGTCATGGCTGCCGGAGCTAAATAAAGAAAGGAAAAATTATCAAACGCTCTGGACCGAGTTCGAAATAATTTGATAGAAACTTTTCTTGGTTGACCCTCTACTGAAATTGTTAAAATGATCTGGATTTGTCAAAGAAGGAGACGTGGCATCTCTGTACGGCTCTATGAAAAAAAGACTTTGAAAATTAGTTTTAAAGTAATTTGGAAGAAATGTTTCTTGTTAAACCTGTCTGAACTGTGGCACTCTGGTAACAACTCTGAGACCATCATGGTCAACTTTTTTTATACAACATTCTTGTTAGCGTTAAATATCGAGGTATGAATAAAAAAAAAAAAATTAACAGCTGTACTTCACGCAGCCAGATATTTGACGAATGATGAGTAAATACATGTAGCAGTCTGCGGTTGAAACTTGGTTGCTTTATTGACAACAGTGGTTATATTTTATCAGGTTGTTCCAATAGACGATAATTTGCTCTCTTGATACTACTATTTCTTAATGATACTGTTAAATTTTGGTATTTTATCAATGTTTTTATTTCTAATCAAATGTCATCGGCAATTACAATCCGGCAATGAATTAGAATACGGTATATCTAGTAGCTATGAATAAAAAAGTTGCACAAACCATTCTGTTTAAAAAACAATCTTGCCAAATTAGCCAGTCGCTTATATGTAACTTTGTTTCAACTCTGAACTTAGACCGCGGTCCGTTTGTAGATTTCTTCCATGGAAGGAAGCTATCCAGCTGGCATGTGGAATGACAGCTGTTTTACACAGGTATCCGTTAGTTCCTTCTGTATTGTCCGATGAGACATCTTAGATCTTCCTCCATCTTTCCACCTGAAAAGTAAACATGCGAGCTAAATTGTATCGGACTGGCAACCAATTAAATGGAGAATTAAAAAAAAGAGGAAGCCATGTTTAAAACGAATTTTCTTTGTTTTATTTGTGCACAGTTATTTTAAGAATAACAGGATGTACCTTAAATACATTAGTTTCATACTTGATGACTGAAACTTCCCAGACTATTATCTGTTCCAGATGCCACTAGTGTTTATAAACTAATACTTCTTGAATTATCCTTCCAAGATTTTAACGTGGAAAATGCTGTAGCCGCGTAGGTATTGAAACTTTCTCAATCGGATTGATCTACAAGACAGTATAATTTGTATAGTAAATTAGAAGATATGAAATCGTCGCGGATTTTCTTTTTAAATAATACACGCAGTACAGTAAATTTTAACCTTTTTATTCTCATGTTTATGTTTTGTTATTATTGCCTGGTAAACGTCACACCGGTACTGTTACTGGTCATATGACGTCTTTTATTATTTACAAGTATTTGAGTTGATGTTATAGACACTTGTAATGTATTTAGTTATTTGTAGGAAAATGGAGCCCAGAACTTGATTCACTTCTGTTGCTTATATTCAATAAAGGCTGTGAAAAGATGCTTCTGAAGCATAGAACGCAACCAAGCAATATAATTGAGAGGTAATGGACTGTGCGCAACCCCTTCACACCCACTAGCACCGGCTTGAGCGGAATTCTATTACTGTAACAGTCAAAATGACTAGAAAATATGAAAAACATTGAGTCCAAGTACGTAGAGACGTAAGCACTTAAAACTACCGTTGTGATGGTTGATAAAATCTGTGATAAAGTCATCAGTGTTCCATTTAGCTCAATTCTAACACATGGTACGACAGATATCTTTGATTTTGGTACTATTATGAACTTGTCTTTCATTTATCTTTAGCAGGGCAGTTAGGTAATATATATTACAATTAGGGCGTGCTGGACTACACGCAATAAAATGCGAACTCGGGGGAAAAAAGCACAACTGCTGCTTCTTTTCCAACATCACTGTCATACACAAAATGAACCCTTATATGAACTACTTACGTGTCATATTTATCTACCATGATCATTCTTCATGTTTAAGTGTAACTCATACGACAGATTAGCTGCTTTATTTAACTTCCGGTTAGTGCAAATCCCTATCAAACGTATAGTTGTATTAAAATTAAACTTAAACTGGCAGACCGGGTGAATAGTTTGCGAATATACTATTACGACCACAATATATATATACTACTGTACTTTATATAAGTTTAGAGTAAATTATTCATGAACGTTATTCTCATATTTCATCAGCCTTCACATCTGACCATGATGTTCTCCTAGTAGTGTAACTGATGAAAGCCTTTCCGCTTAGCTCAGTAGAGAGAGTGCAGTTCTACGGATCGTGGGGTCGTGAGTTCGATCCACAGGCGATGCGTATATCGATTTTTATAAAATACCGAATGTCTGACATTATTTGCCTTCCACATCTGATACTTGTGGGGCAAGTTGGAAGTTACTTGCGGAGAACAGGTTTGTACTGTTATATAATCCAGGAACACTGGTTAGGTTACATAATTGAAATACTGTTGTAAAATGGCGTTAAACCCAAAACAAACAAATGAACGGTCAGTATTGATGCGGATATTAAAGAACAGTAAAGCCTTAACATTGTTTTTTTTTTTGCTCAGCGGCGCTCATTTCACGTATGTTACTACCCACAATTATCATTTATAAGCGTTGGTAGGTGACTTGAATGATTGGAACAACTGACTTCCATTCGAACCCTCGGCAGGTGTCATATTTACCTATCTAGCATCCATTCTAGGAAGATACTGCTGGTAATTGTACCAATTAAGTAAATAACACAGTTTTCAAAGACGCAGAGTTGAAAAGTAACAAATGTCATATATAGCTTAGTTTCAGTTTACGAAGCGTACGTGAAATTTATCTTCTGTACACCACGCACAGACACTTCCATTTCTGGTGCGCCTAAATAAGGAAAACTGTGAGAGTATGAAACAATAAAGAGGCTATTGCATTCGCCCAGACGTCGGCGTCAGCCTTGGTTGAAGTTTTTTATGTAGTGCAATATAATCTGAGTTAATACAGATATTCAAACGAAACTTGATGTAACTTCTCATAGTGACAATGTTCATTGTTGTGATGAGTTGTGCAACTCTGTCTGCGACATTTCTAGAATTACGCCTCTTTTAACTTAGATATTTTGTGTTTCAGTTATCTTCTCCATTACTTAGGATATTCAATTGAAACTTGCTTTACTTACTCATAGTGACAGTGACAAGAAGCGTAACTATATTTGTAGTATTATCAGCGTTATCGATAGTATATTCTGGTTAAAGTTTTTCAAGGAGTGCAGTATCGTGTTTTAACCATTGCAGATACATTGTTAAAGCTTCACGCTAATCAAAATTTCCATTTCTTACTTGTTTATTTCAAAAGGTCCAGTGAATAAGAATACACATGCTACCATGAAACAAAATTTACCATAACGAACCTGAGAAGTTTTTAAATATTTTTACTTTCTGAATGAAAACTTTGTTTAGCTTCTTAATTTCTAAATTTCAAAGCTTCCCGATTCCCAGCCGGGAATCTGAGATATATATATTTACAAAAACATGCATTTGAAATTCTTTGAACGTCGGTATTCTGAAATATTCTCATATTGTGCAAAGCTGATATAAACAAAACGAAACAAATCACTAGAAAGTTGTAGGAATGCTATTTAGAAGATGTAACTCACATAGCTCCAGTTGCCTGAAACATCCTGATAAAACACAAACTTGATCTGATAATGATAATGCTTACACAATCATGAAAATGTGATAAAATCTGATAAAACTCTCGCCATAGAACTTAATACACTTGTTTATATAATTATATGGTAAAAACAAGGGTAGATATCCAACCGGAACTGCTCCTTCTGCTAAAAACACAGCCTCCCAAAACTGCAACTCACAGCACATGGGCGCGCGCACATAAAGACACATACACACACACATGCACACACATATAATAGTGAGAAAACACACGACGACAAAACTGAGCCCGTCATGGAGCGTTCAGTAGGAAAAACAGCAATTGGGATCGTAAATAAGTTTATGGTGGGCTCTCGACGTACCATGTTATAAAGTCAAGGGACAGTGTAAATAAAAGTTATCCCCATCAGGTGAATCTCTTACACACGTAATTTCAACAGAAGGCAGAAGAAAGAGTATCAAGAGAAAAACCGTTAAGGGCCTGAGGAAACAGGCTAGAAGACTGATACCAAAACAGCCCAGTATGATTGAATGTTATCAGTAGGTAGGCCTTATTGCATTTACTCAGGTTTTGGCCTTTCCTCTAAAATATTTTATGTTTTGTTTTTAGGTTTGTGAACGTTAGCAAACTTTAATTATGATGATTATTACATCGTGCGAATGAAAGAAAAGAAAAGAAACAACAACAACAACAACAACAAAATAATGAAAAAACAACATGGAAGTCATTCAATAAGTCCCCAGTGCTATACACTGAATAGGGAATGGTATATTCATGCGGCTATTTCTATAGTTCACATTACTAGAAGTAGCCAAATCAAAACGCGAACGACATTAATAATACGACTAAAACTTTTTAGTTTTAAAGTGTAAAAACATCTTTAACCGATCTGATAAATAAGGGCATGTGTATCTCCACTGTTTATATTTGAGTTTAGCGAGTGCTTCATCTAAAAAACCGGCCCATTAGGACCCTTCTTGACTTTAACACACGCCTTTAGATACAATACATAACAATATAGTCATAGAATGAACATTATTAGCCATTACTTCCTCACCTTTAAATTTTCAAAGAAAATACACACAATAGGAAAAAACGCTATTTTAAAGATGCAATTCTTTAACTGACATGACAGAAACTTAACTATTTTGTGGAAACAAATCGCAGAACTATCTATATTTTCCTGACACTTTACTCAAACTCCAGACCAATTCATTTCCCCCCACATTTCGGTTTTCGTCCCATGCTTCGATTTATACAGCTCAGATTGCAATGAATCAACATATGTTTTCACCTATCTGCGTAAAGTATTCCCAAATGAAAGACTGGCATTCACATATATCTTTTTGTGCTCTTGTGGAATGAAAGAATCAATTGAATTGTCCTGAAAAGGCATTTCTCTTTAGGAAAATATTTCCTTGTATATACACCGTCTCGTATTAACAGTGTTATACGTGAAGATATGAATTAGTATACACTAGTGAAGTAATGTTGTGAAAGTTTAATTACTACACATGTTGAAATTATGAAAAGGACAAGAATGAATGCATTTACGGCAAATTCAATGCGTGTTTGGATATTTATTATAACGGTCTATTGACATATACATACAAGAGACTTACTAAAACAATAGCTTTACCTAGATGTTACATTTGGCTCAAATGGATTTTCCCAAACCGTGTTCTCCCTACGTTTACATGCACAAAACTATCTTTTCCACTGCTTTCAACATATCTGCTTAAGATCAGTTTCACATTCATACAGATATCAGATCGAACTTAAAAGGATACAATAAAATTTATAGCCGTAACAAACACCTTGTTACATCATTACAATTACGCAAATTACGAGAAAGTATCATAGAGCGTTTATCTTTAATTATCGGAGTATGAAATTCATGCATGTCATAAAATCAGAAGCAAGTATTCTAGTAGCTTGAGAAGAAACTGCTATAGTTATATCATCTTATATAGTTTTACAGCGTGTAGGCGCATAAAGTGTGCAAAATATTAATATTGCAATGCGTTATATGAACTTGATACAAAAGACATTGCAATTTTAAGTTCGTTTCGTTTAAAAATATGTTTGGTCAGTTCTGAAAAACCACCGGCCGTCCAACACGACATAAATAAAAATGTTGCAGACTCAGTTTAATTGAGCCTGTTCATGGACTGGTGGCGTCTGATCCCCAGTTGAAATAATGGATTTGCCCTAAACGAGACACCAGACAAAGTAGAATTTAGAAAGGGAAGCTAATGTTATGGAACCTGCATAATCACAAAAATTGCAAAAAGAAAAACGGGAAAGCAGGTGCCATATCCAACGGCTGATAAATCATACTCAAAGCCATTAAACCACAAGTATTTGAGCAATCTGAGTCGAAATGTTCCAGCTGAAAAATTAAATAGTACACTAACGCAACATAAATGTCGTGCTGAACGATTTGACTTTTTGCGGCAGCCACACGGCACAAATAACGCAAAGTGTGGTAATAAAAAGTAAAAAGTAGAACATCACAGGCCGCCCAACACGAAATAAATGAAATTATTGCAGGCTCGGTTACTGTCCTATTAAAGCAGCTTGCTCTTTTATCCTGAAAAAGAAAAAAGAAACAAACTTTTTCAACAAACAGAAGGAATAGCTAACAGAATACGTAACATAATGACTACACAAGAAATACCATTAAAAGCAGGTATAAAAAATCATAAAAAGGAACTAAAGTGAAAATAAATTTATTACGAAACTGAAACACTTGTATATCAAAGCCAAGGAACGGTACATTAAGATTTCTTTCTGATTAGCGACAAAAGAAACGTAAAACTAATTAAGGCTTTCTCAGAAACAGAATGGCAATCAATGCAAATTTAGAAATTTAAATATATCTTATTATTGCTGTTTTCTATTGTTATAGTATTTCTAGGGAAGATAAATGACGTCGTTTTCTCTGAAAGGTTTGGTGTCAGTGATTCGTTTCGTTTGTAAAAGCAATGTAATGGTGGTAAGAAGATACGAAATCGAGAACAAAGCTTTTAAGCGTAGGTCATGAAACACATTTACGTGTGAATTCGTTGTTCAGTTCTTACACGAGGTGTAAGCTTGTACATTAATAGATTTTTGCCACGCTTGCGCAGCTTTTTTGCTGTCTAAATTTAATTTAGTTTTATCTATGACTGAATGAAATATGATTTAAAATCGATTTCTGTTTTAAGCACATCAGGCAAATTTGCAATATATAACATGAAATATTTAAAAGTATACAAGCCTCCAGTACTTATTTAAAAATATAAAATATTTGATGTTCTGTATTTAAAGGGATTCAAGACCCACAGAACATTAATTATGTATCTCCCCTGTATATATATGAGTTTAGCGAGAGCTTCCTCTAAATTGATCGTCCCTGTTAGGGCCCTTCTTGCGCTTAACGCAATGCATAATATTATCATCATAAAATGAGCAATATTAGCTACAACTTCCTCGCCACTGCTCATTTTGATTTTCGAAGAAAATATAAACAAAAGGAAATACAAAATTCTTCAACTGACATGACAGAAAACTTAACTATTTTGTGGAACAAGCACTTATAACCGCAAATGATGAGAGGACACTATCCTTAATGTACTGTTTTCAGTGCTAATGATTCTCATTATGGAAATAAAGGTAACTTAAGATCTACTGAAGTCGTGTTCCTGAAATCTCTCTTGACCCTAATGTGGCTTGTTGAGGAGGTGTATCACCGGTGACTGAGCGACATAAATATTCCAACAACAACGTTTTTATACTAACCACCTATATATAGTTTCATATCATTGGAATGCTCTAAAGAAAATGAGGCTTCAAGATTTATTGTAACCTCATAATTTAGTATACTGATACTTTGTGAATAATCTTTGTGTGACGTTTAAGTGAAAATAAACGTTCTTTATCTATATAGATTAAACGTAAGTTTCTGTTTTAAATTTTATTAATTTACTCTAAGTTTGTACATTTGTAGTGGGCATTCAAAACCATAAAAGAAAATTTTTGATATCTTTGAAATTATTCGTTTACTTTTTATATAGATTATGAATTTCATACAACAGCAATTGGAAGCAGATTCTTTCTTTATTTTGCTAATAAAGAAGTTCACTATTTTCCATGTATACAAATAAAACAAACCAATATTTCTATTATTTGTTACATATTGACAATATTAGAGTGCAGTATACATGTAATTCGATATTTTCACAGCCAAATGTCAAGCCTAACTAGGTCCCACCTTAACCCTGCCAGAAAACTCAAGATTTAGCAAAATACCCAATATTTCAATTCTTACGTCTGGAATGCCTTCCTCCAGTCCCTGTATCAGTCTGTTTACAGAGCGACTGACATTTGATATTATGCAATTTTCTTTAAAGCTCTAAGAACGACATTTGGAATTGATTACATAAATTTAGAATAATATGTTTTCTATAACATATGCAATTTAAGTGAAATAAAACAATTCATTAAATCTATTCCCTAAGCCAATATCTGAAATAATATACAAGGTTAAAAATAAAAGTCTTAAGATGTTTAAAGAGAGTAAAGCAAACATTATCGTTGTTGTTTCCACACCTAAGAAAATAATTTAATATATGTCTGATAATTGAATATCTTTTTGTGAACCTAATACAACCAATGTTTCACCATAAATGATATATGTCAATATAATGCAGTGAAAGTAGTTGTGTGATATTTTTGAAAATGTGATGAGGTCAAACCTCAAGTTCGCATTGATGGTCACATATACATTGAAATGGGTGCCGCTGAGCGAAAAACAATGTTGGGTTTAGCGGCCAGTGCGGATTCAGATCAGCCCATACTGCGCATACGGGTGCTGAAATGAATACATGAACAATAAACGAGAAGTAAGCTGGATCCATACTAAAATACATGTTAGGAATGAATGTGGAACTATGAAGTAAAGCTGTTTTATTTCATGTTCGTCTTTTAGTATGTCAAAATAGATGCAATGTTTTTTATCGTCTTAAACGATCAATTCATGAACAAACTGACTGAGAACGAATTGTGTGCAAATTGTATCTTAATGACAATGTAAATGTTAGTTTTGACCTATACTTGCATCTTATTGTTTTTTTCCCAACTGAATTGAAGAAAAAACAATTCATCGTGCTTTGGAACAGCAATTTGTTGAGAATACATGGGCGAATGTAAAATGTATTTCACAGTAAGCTCAAGGAAATGTTATCAAAATTAAATTTTTGCAATAAAAATTGCTTGAAACTTTCTTGAATTATATTCTACAAGTATGGCATTTTGAGAGTATTTTAAGCAGTATAACCACATCTGTCTTACTTCTTATCTCATACTAATTTTTAAAACAGTATAGTCCTGTTTAATGCGTGACACATTATAAGATAATAAGATAAAGACGGTGTTCGTGGAGGTATTTTAAAGAAAATTAGCACCAATACATGGGGTTGATTATCTGCTGATGAAAATAATCCCCAAAGAGTTAGACGGCATTTTATCATACGTGCTTTCTGGTCAAATATAATACATTAGCAAACATTATAACAAAACCAACACAATACCGTTGTTGTTCTGCCACATCTAAAAAAATAATTCAATATATGTCTGGTAATTGAATATCTTTTTGTGAACCTAATATATACATAATTATGTATAATAATAATTATGACAAACTTGTATATACCCTTCTGCAACGTTCAGCTTGTATGCTATATTGTTCTGCTTGACTAATCAGCCTACTTTGTCCGACGAGTCGCGCGTTTTTGTTATATATGGGTACTTAAGGCATCGCCTACAGTGGCGGCCATTTGACTCAAAATTTTACATGCAAATTTTCATAAAAATAAAAGATGACTAAGTTGTTATAATAAAGTCAATAAATTTGTCATAATTGTGTTTTAAATATCTATGTGAACATATGCAAGTAGAAGGATGTGCATTTTACTACCTGTATTATGCCTTTATTCGATATTTTTCTATGACAAAATTTTGCAATTTTACGTGCAGTCAAACTCAATATATATTCAATACATTTCAAAGATAGTTACAGCCAATTGTAAAGCAGACCGTGAAGAATAAAGTCTTCAGAAATTATTTTGAAATTTTACCTGATTACTGAATTATACAAAAAAATCCCAACACCATCAATTTATCCAATTTGTGTTATCTGTTCACACATAATTTACATGTATATAAACAGGTGATATTATAGGATTATGTATAGGTTTACCTGGCTACCTGTGGTCAGTAATGCATGTACAAACAACATTTTAAATTAAATTTACATGGGGTTGTCTTTTTGTGTCTTAAATGCAATAACCAGGAACAATTTCGACAAAAATCCATAAGAGTTTGCAGTATACATATTGTACTATGAAATTAACTAAATTTTGTCTTTGTAATATTTTTTATATTGGAGTTTGACTGCACATAAAATTTCAATATTTTGGGGTAAACTTTCGGTCTAAACGAGACTCAAACATTTTACAAGCAGCATATGTACTATAAATCATCATATGCTTCTTATGTTGTTGATAATTTGACCAGCTGTTAAAGGCTTTAGTGCAATTTTCAAGAGAAAAATACTCCGCCTGAAAATATGAACTGATACTGAGTTGTGACTGTGGCGATGCCTTAAATAGTTAATCATTTCTTCACCTTTGGATACAATTCTTAAATCCGACTAAACGATACAAATAGTTGCTTATTTTTCTGTTATAACTCCCGAACTGGTATCAGCTCAAGAAGACATCCCCTAACATTTACAGCTGTTTACAGAACTTATTTAAATATTATTTACGTGATAATAATATTATTGTATTTTGTCTTTCTGAATGGCTATACATTTACTCTTATCATCGTTATCGCGTATTTCTGGACGTTTTTCAAAAATACAAGAATCCAAATGAATTTTCTGATAAATGTTACAGGTCATAATATTACTAGAAAATGAGGTAATGCAGTACACATAATAAAAGGAAGACCTATAGTTGGCAAAGCCCAACCCTATGATTTTGTTGCAGTTTGTAGGCGAAGACCTTAATGACTTCCTTGACATGTTGTTTCACTTCCAGACAAATCCATTACCTTTACACATTTGTTTTTGTCTAAAGTTTCAATCTGCATCTCCTGCTTCAAACATTTATAGGATAACATAGGATAACATATTGTCCTCATCCATCTTTAAAACGCAATCCCAAAAGAATCACGTCGACTAAGAGGAATAAGATTTGTTTCTTAAATGTATGTTTTCCTGCAGTAAGAAATTAAAACACGTAACATGATCTAGCTGTATTTTCGTGTAGTATTTCGTAATGTTGCCCGAGTCTCGCAATTAATTACAATAGGAGTTCTATCTAATGCATAGATATGTAATGTATGTGCACGTTTTGTGAAGTGGCATGTCAGTTTTATTTTAAAAAGCTCATGGATCGCATTTCCAGTTTTATTGAGACTTAAGTAGAAATCTATTTAACATATACAACAGTTACGTGTAGATGTGAATGTGATGAAAAAGATTATTAGATTTGCATAATGAATTATTCATTCGTTCTTTCTAGTAAAAATATTGCGCTCTTATATACGCGCAATATTTCCGCTGCAGAACAAAATCAATTTCTCGTTTAATTTCTTAAAGTCTCTGAACATGCAGAAACCTGCATTCTAAAAATGCATTTTGGCTTACCCTTTACCGCAAATGCACAAATGTGGTATTCAGATGAGCAACTAGACTGAAGTTTGTATACGTCTGTAAAATCATAATATTCGTTGCTGACTAGTGTTCGTTGATTTCACGGTTTGATGTTTTTCTCAATGAACAAGTAAAGTTCTCTTTCGTCTTATGTTAAAAAGTTGAAATCCACGAATTTTTATCCCCCAAGAAATAGCCGTTCTGGCCAAAACCACAAAAGTTCGGGTCCAGACAGAATTAAGTGATTTCAAAATATAAGGCCCATTAAGCAGATGTAGGAGTTTTAGTACCTAATTTTATACGAAGAAAATTCAGAAAAATTTGAGGCTTTCCATAAAAAAATATTACGAAAGAATATATTTAAGTATACTGCTTGCACCATTCTCTCAAAATATTCACCCTTCAACAGAAACGCACTTTTCCATCCGGGCTTTCCATGACTTGATACACCACGCTACATGGGGCGCTTCTGGAATTGTAGCGACGCCTAGCCACCAGTTTTTCAGCAAAAGAAAGAGATAAAAATCAAAAGCGCTTAGGTCATCAGAATAATGAGGGTGCGGTAACTGACTTGCTGGTCCGGTGAATATTGTTGCACAATATTGCTGTAGTGTGTAGAATAAGGCTAATGCCGCACCGAAAAACCAGTCTGTGGGAGACGTTTAACGTAATGTTCCATAACTGAATTTAGTACCTTGTCCTTGTTAATTCCAGTAATAAATCAGCAGGGTGCACTGGTCTTTGCATAACAGGGCCTTTGGAATTGAAGACATTTGTGTAAAGAACTCGATTCAATTTTGCGATTGCCATTTCCTAAGCCACTGTTTATTGTTTATCCGCCTTAAAAGTTCTAAATAATTTACCTTCCTTTTGAGATGTTCCTTTAATCTCCTTTCATATGCATTTTATAGATACATTTTTGTATCTAGAAATTGTTTGCAACATTGTTTCTCTTGATCATTTTGCTCTTTGTATCCACATTGCACACCACACCTTCGATAATTTTAAGTGTTTGGTCAGAATTTGATAAATACTTCCCGATACAATGCCTGCTGATGCAGCTATTTGGGAAACTGTATATCTCTAGTCTACCGCCACAATGGCTGGTACAGCAGCAATGTTTTTAGAAGATGCTGATGTTTAAGGGCGCCCTACACAAGGTATCTCTTAGACCCTAGATTCTCCCTTATCATATACCTATAAACTGTTGCTTCGGATAGAGAAGAATTACCGTAAACAGTTTTTAATTCTTGTAGAATCTAATTGGCTGGTATATTCAGAGAATGACGCATCTTTATATAAGACCTTATTTCCTTCCTACCTGGAGCTTACTATGCTTACTATAAAACAACACCAGTGGTGTGTTAAAACGCTTGTAACTCAGCTATAACAAAATCAATTGTGTTGAAAGTTTCAATGTATATTGGCTCTTAAAACCGCCTAGAAGTCCATGAAATAAAATCGTGCTTCTGCCTGTATTAATTTCTACGGAAGCGCGTTATTTTCAAAGTTTTTTTTTGAAATTCCCTTTTAGCAAAGTTCAATTTCTCCAGAATACATTTTTGCAAACTGATTATTTCTGTTCGTTAACATTTAGAGTACCACCGTTAATGAAATTTAGAAAATATGTGAAACCTACGTTAAGACGATAGATAGTTCTTTTGCCTGTCGTACCGTTGCAATAATCGACACGAAAACGTTTAAAATCTTTCTTCGTTTCTTTTTCTCACTGGATCTTGCTTTGTCAAAACAGTCATTTAGAGCTTGAGGTCTGCTGGCGTTTTATAGACAGTGTAAGTGGCAGATGAGGGCTATAGTTTACGAAAATGTGCATTATATTTCCTTTTGCAACAAAGTCACGCAAACATGTGACACATTAAAAATGAGCCATAGTGGCAAGAAATATTTTGCGCATTCTTGAAGGAAATATAATAGGCGCTCAGGTGCTTGAAATAGCATGTGGTGCCGTTTGCAATGAATATTTAATAGCGTTTTGAAGATGAAAACATTGCAATCGGAAAAATTTACATGTATCCTTAGGCCTTAACATGGACAAAGTAATGTATAAAATAAACGAAACATCATATTTTCTTTTGAATTTGAAAATGAATTAATATATTGGACCGATTTCAAACGTTACAAAGAATCAGGTTTTAAGCCCTTTATTCTAAATAAATAATTTCTTCTAACTACTGATTGTCCGAGCGTAAAATAACTTTAAAACCACTTAACTGATAGGACACATGAATGTATGAATCATATTGAAGCAATACCTCCACGCATAATGCTTAGCATTGCCTATAGTGTTTAAAAGAGAACAGTTTAGAAAATACAGCAAATTAAAGAAAAATTAAAACAAATATAAAGAAAAAGCCCTGCCGGCTTGAAAGATTCAAGCATAAGAAGGAGAACAATTTCGAATAAGAGGTTAATCCATGAGGGTACTTCAAGGTAAAATGGGGAAAAAATGTAGTAAGAATTTGTCTTTATATAAATGAGTGTGTCGATACTTCAAAATAAAACTGGGACAGGAATAGCTACACGTTTTTATAAAAGAGTCAATTTTGCATCAGTTTGTTCATTAACCAAATGTCTTAATTCAGAGAGTGTGGATAGTTATTATGTAACCCATCTGATTGCTCTTCTTTGTACCCCTTTATGTAACTTTTAGTGACGGTTGACCAAATTGAAGATGGGTATTCTGCCCGAGGCCTGAATAGAGTTTTCTATGTTGTTTCTAGTTTGGATATTACATTTTATGAAACCAAGTGTTCTGATTGCTGTTGTATGGATTTTGCTAATTGGTTTTAAAAAAGATTAGTAATAAAAGTTATGTTTCGTCGAGTGCGGAATCAAAACACATATTGGCTGTTGAAAATCGCGCTATAACATTGTTGCATGCACAATATAAAGCTGTAACAATAGAAAAATACCAACCGCTGAAAATGTTTGAGACCCTTTCCACAAATAGCATACGAGTAGTTCGAATAAAAAAGTTTGGTAAATATTTGAATTTATGTGGGGAAAGTGATATTGAAGGTTTAGCATCACTAACATGCAATAAATGTGTATTTTATCACGACTCACCCATTAAAACTTTCCGCAAAACGCTGTCTCTTATGCTGTTACCTGTAATCAGGATTAAGTTCTGGATATAATACGTGGACACATAGGTGTTTACGTTTGCTGAATATTGTACTTTACAATCATTTTCATTTCATTGCCCGTATAAATGCGATTTAGATATTGTTTTAAAACAATATTTTTTTTTTTTTTTTTTTTTTTTTTTTTTTTTTTGTTTTTTATTTTTATTTTTTTTTTCTGTCAAATTTGTAGCTCCTGATACATGTATCGTATCATAACAATTGCTTTGAATTTTATTCCTTGATATTTCTCCCCTTGTAAATTTGTATTTTCAGTTATGATTATATTCCAAGAGTTTTAATTAATCGAAACGAAATCTGCAGAATACGTAATTAGAAGACATGAGTGTACATATAAAATAACAATAAAAATAAAATGAAACAATATTTAATATTTGTCAGTTAACAATATTAAAATAATTTTTATATCTGACTTAAAGTGATTTTTATTTTTCAGTGAATAGTTAAAATATGATGTCCATTTTAAATAATCAGTGACAAAACCATACCAAAAACGACATTTGTTTTAGACATGTAAACACAGTCAATGCTTGTAAGTTAGTCATTGCAAACGTTTTCTTTGAACAAAAGTTTTAGCTTCTTTTATCAAGTGTAAATAGCTTTTAGCTGGAGACAAGTGAGTTAATTATCGATAATCATCTGGGAACACGCTAAGTGCAATGTCCTATAAGAAAGAGATGAGTACTTATACTTCCATAAGCTTCTAAGCTTTCAAACCATAGAAACAGAAATGATAATAGAAAATAGTTCGTATTTCCACAATATGGCCTAAGACCACAGTTATTTTTACTATATGTTCTATACAGGCACCGGACACTAAAGCAATTTTGCATGCATTCCAACCCCTATAAAAATACCTGAACTCAACAGTACTATCCAAGAGAAAAAATTCCAGCCACAGTAAACATTGGGTTGACCGGCTCTTTTTTCCACCATTTTGAACCAAATCACATGCGTATGAAGAATACTCTCTAGATGGCCGCAAACAGGCAAAACAGGCCCTATCAAAAAGTCATGTTATGCATATTCTGACATTTTCATTCTGTCAAATTGTACATGTACCTACTATTTTATATCTCCTCTATTAAATCATGTCATTTATTGCAGGTCTTTCACTCAAAAATTCACCAATATTCACCATCAAACAGAGGAACTATTTTCCGCATAACCACTTCCGTATTGTGGTCAACCAAGGTCAACCAAGGGCAAATAACTGTGGTCTTGTGCCAATATAAATTGTATGCTTGTAATTTATCTGTAACCCAATTACATGTACACGTTCACGTTTTGAAAATATACCCCTGAAATCCTATACGATAATGACTATAGAACGTTTTAATGGTTTACAGTATCATGTAATATAATTATGCCAGTTCTGATCTTCACAGATTTTATATTCCGTTTTCCCGATATCGGTACGAGTCCCAGTACAGTTCTTGTTGTACAGCGTCATATTTCTAACTCTAGATACCTTTTATGTTTCTGTGAATGCAGATCATCAATGTTTTTACAGTACAGACTTCACTGGAAAATCAATTCATGTCATAAATTTAATATATGTGGCAAAAGTGTAGGCTATAAATGTGGCAAATGTGCATCAGTTGATTTTACCAATGCTTATAAACCCCTTTATACACAGCAAATAAAAATACTGAAAGTAGAACATAGACATCAGTCTCGAAGTATAAAATTACCTCCAGTTTTACTTAAAATGTTAAATTTTCGAGACCAGTTATCATTTTAATTATATTTATGTATAAATGACGCATGGAAAAAATAATGTAGGTAAGTGCAAGGTCATGTCGTCTTTAATATATATATGTTCAGGACTACTCTTACAATGTGTTGGCCGTGAAAAGTCTCCTATCTTATAGACAATATAGCAAATATTCATGTTAACATTTAGATGCCTTGGAACGGTCAGTTACCTATGTAAAGGTTGGACATGCCAACCTCACACCATATTCTCAACTTGTTAATCGAGATACTGTAAATGAAATAGTTCCGCACTGAAATACGCTAAAACAATTTTCAAAATACGACACTAAAGTTAACCATATAATGAGAGTCAACTATAATTATAATGAGATATCAGCACACAAATGCACTCAATAAAGTGTCTGATGCTAGAACACCTAGAGAATAACATTTGGGCAGTTTGCAAGACAAATCCCATTGTTTCCATTCGCTTTTTTGAGCATTTAGGAGGAAATCATCTCGAACTCTCGCATTTAATTAGGCACAGGAATGTGTAAGGACTAAATGTATAGGGGACAACCATTAAACACGTACTGTTCTATGCGATATAGGCATTGTATCCTCCTTTGATTCATTTTCTAACATATTTACAAATACTTGATTTAAACAAGCATTTGCATAGTAAACGGGGAGTGTAAGACAAAAATTAAAGTGTTTTAAAGTTTATATAGAATATGAGTTAGGGTTAATGTACATTTTACAGTTTAAAGGCTCCGGTAGTGTTTTCTACTGACTGTTTCCAAGGTTGTGCTTCAATGTATTCTATTTTAATAGACTAAGTTTGTTTTGTTATTGATTTCAATCTGTTTTACTTTTTATTCTGAAAGGTAACATTCACTATCGTTGTTCGTATGCAATGTAACAAGACTTCAACACCTGATGCCATTTTTTTCTTTTCTGAAAGGCTGAATCAATATTTACAATTTGCTGTGGCTAAAATGTCTTGTATTTATTATCTTTCGTAGTTGAATTGTTGTTCAGAAACATCAATTTGCTATTTTCTAAGAACACAGCAATGACGCGATTGGTTCATAAACGTTATCACTAGATCTTGTAAATAACGTTCATTGACATTACATTGCTTGTATTATATCCTTACCATCTATTTATTGATAATAATAAAAGAGTTTAATAAAAGTCTTCAGCTTTTTTATTTCTAGTCTTTTTTTAATTTTACGTATTTAATTAGCTTACCTCAGATCAGTTTTCTGGATTAAAATTTCAACATTGAAAAGTGAAATAAGACTATCAAATTTTATCTAAACTGTATCAAAGTATAATATTTCCAGTTCTGACACAAACCTTTAACTTTACAATCTCGAAGTCAACTTCTGGATGTCTCTGTTATACTAGATCATTGTGAAAACAGCAGACGACATTTAACAAAATATGAGAGTTGTATCAAATTGGCCGTTTTACACTGGTACATTCTTATTACATTAAAATGACGGTAACAATGGCTCATTCTTGTCCTTTTTAGGTTACGATGGTGTCTCGCCTATATATTTATGTCAGAGCTAGGAGCATGAGGAGTGCTGCACATTTCATATACACGTCTCAGTAACAGAACAGGTTATCATTTTGCTTGGTTACATTCTATATTCCTAATAATCGTTTTCCGGCCGCAGGCTAGGTATTGATTTCACCTTTACTTCCCGTAAATATCTGTGGTGAAGGTCATTCAACAGATGATTTTGATTGGTGGATGAAAAATCCCACAAGTTTTCGAATGGAATAGATACTATTTTCTTAAGGTGTGTGCACGTGCTCTGGGCTGTATTGTTAGACAGTATAACACGTTGCAAGACTCCTATGGAAATAGCTTACGTCATAAACATGAATCCCCTCGGTAGTGAAACTATGGCAGAGTTCGACTACAATCCTGCCAACTCTGATACGGAGTGATTTCCCATAAACGATTTACAGTCAACTCGTCCTCTAATAAACTCGTCCCCCAGTCAACTCGTCCCCATGGTCATTTCGTACCCCTTGACAATTTCAAAAATGTTCATTTCGTCCCTCCTTTTTAGTCTTATTTTTTGTCAAACTTTCCTAGATTATGATTTATATAATTATGATGTAATCTATGTGTTCTGTAAAATATGTTCTACATAAAAACAGAAACATTTTACTTAAAAAAACTACACTTTGTTTTGCTTTATAAATACCCGACCGTATGTTAAAGTGCAGAGTCCATGCACGTTTCGTAGCTTAAAGTGTGCATTGACTAATAATTGACTAAGATATTTCTTTTTCTTTTTGAATTACATGTAAATTACCATGGTGGCATTACAGCATTTAAGAAATGCTGTGAAGAATGAATTAACTGCAGGATTATTGTAAAACAGAGTATATGAATAATATACAGATCAAAATTAAACATGTCGGCACTCGTCCTAACCATATATCTGCAGAATTTGATTATTGACCACACTGGAATATGTTTTATCCGGGCAGAATCCTTTCATACATATGTGGATATCACCCAAGATAGCTTACAAAGACCGATAGGTTGCCTGACACAATATCAAGAGTTGAACCGTATTTTTATACCCATTAATAATATTGAAGTCCAGTAAAATTTCACCTTGTGATCTGACATTATATCGAACAAAACAAAACAATCAGAATTGTTCATGCTATATAAACGCGTTTAATATATTCATTGTAAATAGCAATTTAATTTTCATTTCGGGTGAACGTCATTTCTTTTTTCATTTCAGATATGTAGATACTCCAGTTATTTTCAACAACATATAGTACCACAACGCAGTTGGTGAGTAACTTTCTACATGCATATTATCTTGTAGCCTTAGGAAAGATTAGTTGGTAATACATGTCCGATGAATTTCGTCTCTTCTAATTTCTCCTTTATATTCTATTCATATGCTAATTACATTAAATTCCAGGACAGAGCGTCCAATGTCTCCAACAAAATGCTACTTTATAGAATAATTTTCGTGACAATATCAAGAGAATGTGTCATTTCCAGTGAAAAATTACTTTCGCCGCTGACAATATGTTAGATTAAGCATTTACTCAAATCTTGTGTTAGATAATGAAGATTAGATTTTGTCAATAATATGTTAATTGATAGCAATCAGTAGTATAGTGAACACTTTTGTTGTTAAAATTTGTCCAGAAAAATGGGAACACAGAAATGGGCTTCGTCCTTCCATCGATCCGTCCGTAATACTTCGTGTCCGGTCTATAACTTTGCCATCTAAGAACGTATTTTGAAATATCTTGGCACAAATGTTCCCTATAATGAGACGTGTCAAGTGCAAGACTCAGACATCTAGCTCCAAGGTCAAAGTCACACTAAGAAGTCAAATGATAACAGGGTCTCGTTCTTTCCCGTTCTATAACTCTGCCATTCATCAATGGATATTAGAATAACTTAGCATAAATGTTCCCCTTAATGAGACGCCTTGTCATACACAAGACCAAGACCCCTAGCTTAGAGCTCAAGGCTACATTTGGAGGTCATAAGCTTAGAGCATCAGTTTCAACCTCTATACAGAACTCTACCATTCATCAAGGGTAGTCAAAATCACTTGGCACAAATGTTCCCAAAATGAGACAACGTGTCGCGTGCAAGGCCCTGACCCTGGCTCAAAGGTTTAGGTCACATTTAGAGGTCAAAGATAGTAGGTCATTTTTTGATCTGTTCAATAACTTTACTCTGCATGGTCGTATATTCATGTTACTTGGGACAAGATGTCGTCATAGCAAATTGGATTGTCAGATGCAAGACCTAGACCTCTAGCTTAAGCTAAAATTCACTCTTATACATTTTGGCATAACAGTAGGGTTCGATAAATATATTTACTTCTTTTCAGTCTTGTTTGAAGAATTATTTCTGTTATAAAATTCTTTAGGGAGAACAATATCCATCAACATTGAAATGATTAGTTTCAATGGTAAGTACTTTTAGCATGACCTAATGTTAGATAATTCAAATAAAATGCTGTTTTGTTTATACAATAGTCAACTCTCTGATGTTGTGATATTCTTTCTCATTGTAAACTAGGGCAACAAAGTCATTATTAGCTAAAAGTGTTTCACTTTCATTATCTGTCACTGTCACATTATTTACTCTTAGTTGTTAATAACTATTCATAACTTTGGTTTGGTCTATAACTTTTAATGTATTAATGTATATTCAAATAACTGGCATGTATTTTCACAATAATAAGACAGTGTTACATGTGAAAAGGTCAAGATCACAGGTACCTTAGTAAAGATTCTTTTTTGTTGGTATGTAAAATTACTATCATTTTAGTACAATACATAATTTTCCTCAGCTTTCCCACTACTTTAAACATGAAATTGTGATTAACATAAGATGATTGGTATGAAAAAGATATCAACAATTGTAGATTTTCAGAATGCAAACCTAATAGTTTTGTTGTATAATATTTGTAAATTTATGATTGCAGTACAGTAAGTTGATATGCAGTGTAGCCCTCTATTGACCAACACTGGTATTAACTTTCAGTGGGGGGCAAATTAAACAAATGTATGTGGTAAGAACTGTGAAAACTGAAAAATCTTTTCAATAAAATCAAAACATCTAACTAGTGTTTCCCACCAAGTCTAGTATTTGGAACCAAAATTTAACCGGCGGTTAGTTTAACAGCCGGATAAAATTTTGAGCAACCGGGGCCAGTCCATGAAATAAAAGATATATTAGATGCTCTAGATATGATTTACAAACATTTTTAATAAAGTGCCCCGCTTACTTGGAAGAAGATGTCGAATTGGTATGCAATAAATTTTGCGAAAAGTGTCCTTGGTAACTATTACAATTGCTTGTTGACTTCAGCCTTTATCATTTGAATAATGATAGATTTGAACAGACAGAGTTTATGGTTTTTAACATAGTTACGTAATCAAAACAGAATTTTCAAATCACGAATTCTGGCACAGAGACCACCTAACTAATCAACTCATAAAACTACATTTAACATTATAAATGACGAGAATGATTTTCATTCTGAAACATATTATTGTATTCACTATGTAAGTATTTAGGTAAATATAAATCAAAATGGGCTGATGAAAAACACTGTTCAAACATATTAGAAGAATGGATCTTCATTTTTGTTTTTCAAAACCTCTTGATCAGGTACTAGTATTTTGTTATGTTTAGTTGCTGCTTTTATGCATAACAGAATGCTTAATTTTGTGCAATTAATGTGAGAATTCGAAATTATATTTCGTAATAATAGTGTGATACAAAACGTTTAAATACCAGTTGTTTCAAATTAAGATTAATGAAGAAAAAACACGCTTGGCACTCCCGAATGAAAATTGAAATGAATTATTAATTTTGTATTGTCTTTTTGTTTTCCCTGAAATTCTAAGACGTTGCACTGTAGTTTTACTTAAAAATAAACATTCGCCCTTGTATTAACAGGTATTTCATTGCTTCGTATTTCAATAATTTTACAAATTAGTTCCTAAATTTGTATTTGAGCCGCACAATGAGAAAACCAACATAGAGCGTTTGCGACCAGCATGGATCAAGACCAGCCTGCGCAGTCTGGTCAGGATCCATGCTGTTCGCTTTCAAAGCCTATTGCAATTTGGGAAACCGTTAGCGAACAGCATGGATCCTGACCAGACTGCGCGGATGTTGGTTTTCTCACGGTGCGGCTCAGTTAGTTCTGTTTATGAGGATGTTTCTTAATTAGATAGAAGTGCAGTGTTTATTTGAAAGAAATAATCAAGAACCAAAATGAGCTGCTACGTGCCAAATATTCGATAATGAAAGCTATACGAGCAAAGTAAAAAGACATGAAACTTGAATTGACTACATACGCCATTTAGAGTTTATTGATTTACCTAGTACATTGTATTTGTAAAGATAAATTCAAAATTAGTTTTATTCCTTAGTATTTTTAGATTTCGGAAGCTCTTGTCATCTGTTACAAATATAATACATAACCAGTTAGAAATTTACTATCAAATTACAATAAAACTGTTTCGGATTTAGACATGGAGCTTAATACTTCTAAATATAATATTAGTCAACTGTAACTGTAGAGTCTAACGTTTTCGTTACTGAACAAAATTGTATTTAAAAACTGTAAATAAATTGTACATTTGCTTCATGATATTTTTATTTCTTTATCAAATTGACCGACAATTGTGTGGAGAACTATGTCTAGAGCAACACGTTTAATATTTCCAAGCATTTGATTTTAAAAGTAAAGTAATAAATCTATCATAAAGAAGTCATACATATCATTGCAGTAAATGTCTAAAATTTATGCTGAAGTGTTAAGCGATTCTGAGCTCGGATTTATACAGAAGAGCAAACTAAAAAGACAAATGCATAGTTCAATTGTCATCAAACATGCATTGTAAGAAAACACTGTTGGCATCTTTAAGACTTGTGACTTCAGATTATGCAGCTACTTGTTGGCATTTGTAGGACATTTGACTTCAGACTATGTAGTGACTTACTGGCATCTATAAGACATGTGACTTCGGATTATTGGTAGCGATAAGACTTGTGACTTCGGATTATTGGTAGCGACCTGTTGGCATCTTTAAGACTTGTGACTTCAGATTTAGCAGCTACTTGTTGGCATCTTTAAGACATGTGACATCAGATTATTTAGCTACTTGTTGGCATCTTTAAGACATGTGACTTCAGATTATGTAGCTACTTGTTGAATTCAGATTATTGGTACTGACCTGTTGGCATCTTTAAGACTTGTGACTTCAGATTACTGGTAGCGACCTGACAAGCGACTTAAGATCACTGGTAGGGACTTGTTAGCGATTGAAAATGCAGTATAACCACCATGCTATCTATCTTTGTAGAGGAGGATAAGATTTATTGTTTATTACTGACTCAGAGTTACGTGGATTAGTCACACCATACCGGGTCAATTATAGTTCCCATATATTCTGCAAAGCATTTTCTCAAAGTGACTCAAACATTTCACTAAAATTAGAAAACTATCCAAAAGTCGGTTCCACGAGTCAGGATAGAGTGGTTTGTAGGAGTTAAAACAGAAAGTGAGTTTCCCGGTGTACTTGTCTGTATTTTCTTCGAATAACTTTACGTTAATTCTTTAATTGTTTTTGCATGATGACGAGCGTGTTTGTTGCTTCGGTGTAAAATATCCTTTTAGTAATCCGTATAACAATGTAATAGGATAACTGAATAAAATTAATGAGGCAATAAAAATCTTTATTTATGACAACATTAATGCATGCATCACATTTATCAATTTATATGGCTTGATTTTGTTAATAAAATAGGCCTTGTGAAATTTAACATGCACGAACATTCCTTAATTACGGCAAGTTATGTATTAAAATACCCCTCTCCCATGGTAGGTCATTATACAACATTTCAAAACTCAAGTCTTCACTTGTGCGTGCGCCTGGTGTGTTTGTATTAACTTGATCAATGAACATTTTCTTTATCACGAAAGGGAAATTCAATATCAAATTTCTTGTTGCTTAACATTGTAGAACAGTTTTTTCTTTTTCTACATAATTCAGAGTAATATAGAGCGTGATGATGTAACCAACTATCGGTAACTCGTTTGGATGTTGACTAGGTGCTTTCATTCAATTATTAGTCCCCTACTGGTTGAAAACCAGTTTCGGGGACTATAGGAATGCGCTTTTCCGTCATTCCGTCCGTCCGCCCGTCCGTAATTTCATGTCCGGTCCATAACTCTGTCATCCATGAAGGGATTTTAATATTACTTGGCAAAAATGTTTCCCATGATAAGACAACCTGTCGTGTGCAAAACTCGGACCCCTAGCTCAAAGGTCAAGGTCACAATTGGAGGTCAAAGTTCAACAGGGCTTTTTTCCTGTCCGGTCCATAACTCTCCTATCCATAAAGGGATTTTAATATTACTTGACATAAATGTACCTCATAATAAGACGATGTGTCGTGCGCAATTTCAGACCCCTAGCTCAAAGGCCAAGGTCAAACTTAGCAGTCAAATGTTAACATAGCATGAACAGGGTCTGTTTAGTGTCCGGTCCATTACTCTGACATTCATTAAAGGATTTTAATATCACTTGGCAAATATGTTCCCCATGATGAGACGATGTGTCATGTGCAAATTCCGGACCCCTAGCTCAAAGGTCAAGGTCACAATTGGGGTCAAAGGTCAACAGTTTTTTTTCTGTTCGGTCAATAACTCTGCCATCCATGAAGGGATTTTAATATTACTTGGCACAAATGTTCCCCATGATAAGACAACATGTCAAGCGCAAAACCCTGCCCTTAGCTCAAAGGTCAAGGTCACAATTGGAGGTCAAAGGTCAATAAGGGTTTTTTTTCCTGTCCGATCCAGAACTCTGTCATCCATCAAGGGATAACAATATTACTTGGGATAAATGTTCCCCATGCTGAGACGACGTGTCATGCGCAAACCCAGAACCCTAGCTTAAAGGTCAAGGTCATACTTTGACATCATAGGTCAATAGGATTTTTTCCTGTCCGGTCTATAACTTTGTCATGCAAAACAGGATTTTAATATCAGCTGGTACAAATATTCCCCAGGATGAGACAACATGTCATGCGCAAAACCCGGGCCCAAGGTCTAATGTCAAGGCCACACTTAAGAGACCAAAAGTCAGACACAAGAATGACTTTGTTTGGAGCATTTCTTCTTCATGCATAGAGGGATTTTGATGTAACTTGGCACAAATGTTCACCAACATAAGACGGATTGTTATGCGCAAGGACCAGGTCCCTAGGTCTAAGTTCAAGGTCATATTTAGAAGTCAAAGGTCAAATTCAAGTATGACTTTGTCCGGAGCATTTCTTCTTCATGCATGGAGGGATTTTGATGTAACTTGGACCAAATGTTGACCACCATGAGGCACCCTTGTCTTTAGAATTACGTCCCTTTGTTTTACTATAAATATATTATATTGTAACTTTTTTATTACTGGCCGTAGAGAAAAATCGAAACCACTTTTCTGTGGTACAAAATGCATGTTACATCCAATCTTTAGGTGTATTTTGACCTATCTCTACCTGGTAAAGAGTTTCTTGTGGACATACATTGTATAGATTTTTTTATTTTCTTTTAAGATTAATTTCCCTTTGTTGTTACTATAAATAACTTATATGATCGGCCAAAAAAAATCAGTATGAAAACAACTATGGATTTTTATATATGCACATTTTAATCCAAGTGTGTTGTTATAACATATTGTATATATAGTACAATATTGTTAATACATCATTGACAGATATCAGTTCATTATGTTATATTGCAGTAGAGAAAATTAGGTACCTTCCAGTAGGGGACTTTGTATTGCATGGCAATACTTCATTCACTTGTTATTCTATATGTTTGCACTAGTTTGGGTGTAAAGCGTGTTGCACATTTCATCAGTTTATTATTTTGCTTTGTTTCGTTTAAGGTTTATTTCATGAAAATTATTATGATACCCAATATTTTATCGATAAGAACTGAAAGCACTAAATGCCAGTCAGTCCTGTATAAATATGGAGATACCGTTTCAAGTTTTAACTTAATTTCTTTATATTGTTTTATGATCTGTGTACAGAGTTTATTTCTTAGTCATAATTTTCAACAGAGAAAACAAAATTCATCAAAGACAAATGCGATCAACAGAATTGTCAAAGAATATGAACGCATACTATCTCTAAAACGGAAAGTACATTTAATAGGAGAAACTAGAAATTATTTAGAAAATCTACCAAATTGTTAACGTATCTTCAGTGATTGTTTTTGTTGCGTGCTTTGTTGGAAAAAGGTGGCATTGTTTTTTTTTCCAGGCTTTATGCAGCTAAACAGATGGCATTAGATAAGATTATTTGCGAGTGCAAAATCAGGGAATTACAATGTGTCATTTCAATATTTTTCTCTGTTGACATAATCTGAGATTAATTCTTCGTCTGAAGTAAATCGAAGAACATCATGTGTCAGATGACAGGGAAATCGATGATTACATCTGTGTTTAGTTAGCGTGAATTAAATTTCTACAGATGCTTAAGAGTTTGTGCCAAAGAAATAAATGGACAAACAAGTTGATATTTTTGCCATCTTTAAATGTTGCGTTGTTAATTCATATCAGTGTATAAATTGTTTATAGAAAATATTTTCACATTTCACAGAAGTGCAAAACATATTCATTTTCAAACGTAATACTGATATCTGCAAACCTAAATAAGGCAAGACCCAGTAGGTGCAAACAGTTCACAAAACCTCTGCTGTTAGGTAATCAATTACTCCCAGGCAGAGCGCTGAGACGTCAGTGAATATAATTGTGCATTTCAACATAGATGTTTAACAAGCTGTTGAAGGTTGATGATTTGAAATTAAAATGCCTCTCAAAAGTACCAAAAAAAAAAATATATTTGAAAAAAAAGTTACGTGACTAGAATAGAAAATACAACTTAATTATCTAATCAGTTTAAATTCCGGAAATAAAATCTCGGAAACATAGACCGCAACCAAGCACATATAACAGCCTAGCAATTTCTTTGCTGAACCGTTGTATTTAATAGATCGTTAACCCAAATCTGCTATTTATTGTTTTTGAGAATGCCTTACCAGAATACGATAACATAACACGATATCAATGTCGTACCGCCGTACTGCTAACCTCGACACCACGAGGTGGTTTTTCGAGATATTAATGGCATACTGTGGATAATATGATGCGATAATGCGCATTAATGTCTTGTCGTGTTTTTTGTGCTGCCGCATCGTGTTATCGTGCTTTCGCATCTTGTTCCGTGCTGTCGTATGGTTTTATCGTAGTATTGCCACTACATCGACAGTACAGTGGAGCCAGCGGATCACCGTAAGGAGATGCAATTTATATTCATATCTGTCTATCCAATTAAGGAATATGTTCATCAGACCAATCCATTACGAATCTTCGGAGCATTAGAAATAAACAGGAATATGATAACCTAGAACATTGATTAAGCATTGCAATGCCAAAAATATAGAAGATAATAAGAAGTAACTTTATTTGTTTACAAACCACGGCGTAAAGTTATTTCAATGATGTTAGATGGTCTGTAGTTAACAATGCTGTAGTAGAAAGGCAAGAAGAACTTTATTTATGGCATTGTTTTCATAAAGACGAACTGTTCTTCTCGCTCTTACGGCAAAAATGTGACTGGAATAACTCTTGCACAAGTGCATTGTCATACGTCTGAATTATTCTGAGGGTTCTTGGTAGAATTTATTCTTAATGCCATAATGAAAACAATAACAATGTAATTGATTTATTCCCCGACCACTTAATCAAAACTGGATATATTCGGGGATGCTAATTTAATAAACTGTTCACATGGTCCTAAGAAAGCCTCATTTTTTCCCATAATGCAATCAATTCTTTATCAAAGTTGTTGGACAATCTTGCTATATCCATTTTATTACATTCATTTTCTTTGAAGGCTTATTCGTTTTCACAATTTGAGTATAGATTACTCTGTTCAAACGTTGACACTCGTGCGAAGTGGTACATAATTATACGGTTCTTATAAATCAAACCAATTTGTTGAATAAAAGTACTATGATGTATTCAAATGATTGATGAATTATTCTTTCATCATCCTCAGTATCCAAGACATTCAAAAACAAATGTTCGGTTTACTAAAAGGTGTGACATATGCATGTTTCTAATTTCCATTCTTTGAATATAAGCATTGTGATGAGTTATTATTTTATTCATTTTGTTGAAATTCAGTTTTACCGAAAGCAATTATGGGAACTTTTATAGTATTGCTATTGCTGTTCTTAACGACAATACAAGCATTAAAATCTTTTGACGACGTTTGTAATTTCATTCTGATGAATTTCAGGAAGTATATTAAGCATTTTGAGTTATTGAATATAGCAAACGTTTATGAGCTTTGGGGATTGGCTTTTTAGACGATAATGTCCTTGTTGAAGAAGCATTACTGCTGCTTCTGTTGGAAATACAGTTGAAACTCGAACTCATTTATCTCAAATGTCCGTTTATCTCGAAGTCTTTTTCAACTTCTGTCCCAAAAACACGTGAACAAAATATTATTTTATGTCGATTTTCGGTCGTAGTAAAACGCTCGATCCCTTGGAATTCGATATACCGAGTTTCAGCTGTGAATTCAACAGGCTCGTATGCTTTTTTTTTCTGCATTCATTCAGTAACGCATATAACAGGGTTGCATTGTGAACAAACAAAATTGCATAGAACTGCATTTACACATTAAGATGTTCGCTTCTCTCATTTTATATTAGCGAAGTTAGTAGGGATCCTTACTATTAAAATCAGATGACATAAAAATGTGCGCATGCAGCTCTCTTTAGGGAAAATCATGCCAGATGAAAACGGTTTGATTATGTATTTATTTTTTTTTTGCTAGAGATTAGCGACAATACACATTATTTCCAGTGTTACTTATGTCAATGCCGGTTCAAGCAGAGTCGGCACCAAGACGACATAAATACATTTATTCACATCAAAACAGAAATTTATAGTGGTGTATCTGACATTTTCCTTCTTGGACATTCATCATCAGACAAGTCATACATAAAACATGGTGTTTTCGGCCTTATTTGATATTTCTAATACAATATAGTTGTAAGTATGATCATTCCGGGCAACAATGAGCAAACAACTATATATTGATTCTGAATTCATCAACTGTAGAAACTGCAGGAATATCAAATTATCCTGAGATTGCGTAAATGATACATAAGTCTTCAAGCACGGTATGTAAAATTTTAAGTACTAGCTTCGATACATTTATAAGGAAAATGTATTTTTCTTTCATTGTTGAATTTTACATAATCAAACACTTAACTGTACCGGCGAATGGTAATTGCATGTACATTTGTATTGTCTGTTTCATTTCATATAATTTGATAGTGCGTGTGCATGTCATCACAACACTTTGTATTCTCGTGTTTTAATAATTAAAATATTTAACAAAAGGCCTGCTATATGCAGATAATATATTTTAAGACTTGACAAGACGTAACTGTTGATATCAATATTGCCATCAAGCAATTGTCTGGTTAGAGAATGAAATGAATGTTTGTTGTACTGTTGTTTGAAAAGCATTTTTATGCCCCCGCCATAACGGCGTTGGGTGGGGGGGGGGGGGACGTATAGTGTTACCCCTGTCCGTGTGTGTGTGTGTGTGTGTTTGTTTGTATGTTTGGAAAAGGGTGGTGTTCGTGTCCGGGCCATAACTTTGACATGCATGGTCCGATTTCAGAATAATTTGACACAAATAAAAAACATGAATAGATGATGTGTCATGCGTAAGAAGGTATAATAATAAAGATGTATAATTGTGTTCTGAGATTTACAAGTAGTGTATGCCAATGCTGAGTCCTTGTTCATTCCACAGTTTTATCAGACTTGCTATCTAAATTAAAATTATTGTTTTTAAAATATAGTTATACACGGACATTACTTGCAGCAAAAGAAAGATTTTAAAAACCTCCAACGTTTATAAAGGAATAAGTTAATACCTAATCCCATACCTTTTTACATTGATTTACATTGGCCGTTCTCCATGATGAACGTCATTTGACGTTTGCCTAAAAGGAAATATTTGTGTATCTCAAAAATTATTGTATGGCTTGTTGATTATTTGTTGTCCCAAATGTGTTTTACTGTTATATTGTTACATTTCACACACACTACACACTCTTGTTTATCAGCTTTCATACTGGAATGTATATTTTCACCACAAAATCTGTAAGGATGAATATGGAAATTAGTCCAGCTAATAATCGAAGATATGCTTCTGTCTTACAATTACGGAATCAAATATTATAAATCTCTCCCCGCAGGGATCTAAAATAGAGATAGATAAGAAAGAAATTGAAACACAAGATAAAACCGCAAAACATATAAAGAATAGAAAACTACTTAATTTCTGCTCATCTAAAATGAATGATACTCATTTAAAAATGTTGGGACTATTCTATATTATTAAATGGTGTCATTTTCCCTTCATTTCTATACTTTTACAATAATAAGGAATTTAATCTCATTTATACTTTTTCTTCTAATATACGTCACACGACACAAATATATAGGTACATTGATATAAATTCTTCATTATTAATATGCGCGAGCTTCAACACCTGATGTCAAGATTACAACAATTATTGCATAACATCTTAAAGTGACTTAATTAAAATGAGTCACAACATTGAAATTAGAATGTCATTTATCTAGATACCAATTGAGGACAACAATGCAAAAAGCAGTTCACTACAAATGTTCCATTCTAACGACATAATCCCCAGACAGCTTGTGCACTGTAAGGTTCTTTCAAGAGATAGCAAAATACTTATAATATCAAAACCATCTCAGAATATAGTATTACAATGACTTTATATTACATAATACATTACCCTTCCTTATAAATGAATCACTTGTATTTATAAAAGGCAGTCTCTTAATTTGTAAAATAAATACCTACCTGGTTACAGAGTTGAAGGATTAAAAAGACAATTACTGATATATTTCAACGAGAAGTTAAATGTCATATATCTTACTTTTATAACAGAAAATACCAAACTGTTCTCTTGCACATTACAATATGCCATACTGAGGCATATGGCAACGCAATCTTTGTCGGAATATATATGCTTTGTGGTCAGAGTTTCCATAGGTCCTGGACTTCAACAAAAGAAAGTGAACAGGAATCGCTAATTTATAATCTCTTTTCAACATTCAAGGATTAGTGCAGACAAGAAATAAGCTTATTTACTTATCACGGACTGTTTCATAAATTTATAATTATTCAGTATCATATTCACACTGTATGAACCCAATATTGCTGTAAGGAAAGGTACCTGGTGGCATTATGTTACGTCTGGCTTTACCCTTTATTACATTGAAGAATAATGTATAGAGCTACATTCGATGAATTTACTAGCATGCTTATCGATCGAAGGTATAAATTTTCTGCACATGGCATCGTTTTGTATTAGGAAATGTAAATTTACGAGACAATAGTGGTCTTTAAACTATATTTTATGATGGCACTTTTAATCAGCGTTCAACTTGATACATGTATTATATATTATTTCCCCACAAATGCATTTTCAAGGGCAGATAACTCTTTTTCAATAACCGTTACCTGTGATTTTTATTGCATATTTTTGTTTCTTAGATGATTGTCTTTCAATATACAAAGTTTGAAGAAATTCTATTATTGGGAAAAAATTCGCCCATCTCATATACAGGGAATTTAATCATTTATTTCTTCCAGTTCTTTATTGTTACTGTAATAATCTTTGGATTCTGTTTTACTCAATGCAAATATTAAAACTGTTTTATCACCATTATCTTACGTTGTTTACATTCAATTGTCGTTCGTTTTCTTTCTTCACAAGGAAGTCATTAATTTTGGCTGTTTCTACTGTAATGCTCGTCTATGCATTTTTATTATTCCATGTATTTTCCACCTGTTTCATTTTACGTAAAGCGATATTAAACTAAAATACCTTTATAACTGCGCTTTGTTTCTTGTAGTATACGACGTTCACGTGTTTATCAGCTTTCATACTGGAGTATATATTTTCACAAAATCTGTAAGGATGTCCAGCTAATAATCGTAGATATGCTTCTGTCTTACAATTACGGAATCAAATATAATAAATCTCTCACCGCAGGGATCTAAAATAGAGCTAGATAAGAAAGAAATTGAAACAAAAGATAAAACCGCAAAAAATATAAAGAATAGAAAACTACATAATTTCTGCTCATCTAAAATGAATGATACGCATTTAAAAATGTTGGGACTATTCTATATTATTGAATCGTGTCAGTTTTCCTTCATTTCTATACTTTTACAATAATAAGGAAATTAATCTCATTTGTACTTTTTCTTTTAATATACATCACGCGACAAATATGTAGGAACATTGATATAAATTCCTCATTATTAACATGCGCGAGCTTCAACACCTGATCTTAAGATTACAACAATTATTGCATAACATCTTAAACAAATAAGAAAAATCAACAACAACACGTGTAGCGTTTGTTCATAGATAATTATTAACTTCCAACGTTTCAGCGTTAAGCCTTCCTCAGGGAAGAATAACAATAAAAACAACGGACGTGACGTCGTTAAACAACGTCGCGTAAAAAAGCGGTAAAATGTATACAAAGTTTAGATCTACATTATTTACAATGTTAAATAAATTAAAAATAACGTTTCTTTAAACGGAATTAACAAACATACCGAGTAAATTGTCGGATAGTGTTTATACAAAATTTCCTATACTTACGTATATAAAAAACAGAAATAGGAAAAAACAACGATATACTCGGCATTACATATCTATATATGTAGATCAATACAATTAGTTGATTTTTTTTTTTTTTTTTTTTTTTTTTTTTTTTTATAACATCTTAAAGTGACTTGATTAAAATGCCTCACGACATTGGAACCAGAATGTCATTTATTCAGATACCAGTTAAGGACAACAAAGCAAAAAGCGGTTCACTACAAATATTCCATTCTAACGACATAATTCCCAGATAAATTGTGCATTGTAAGGTTCTTACAATAGATAGCAAAATACTTATAATATCAAAACCATCGGAGAATACAGTATTACAATAACTTTGTGCTATGAACAGATATTACATATACATTACCCTTCCAAATAAATGAATCACTTGTATTTATAAAAGGCAGTATCTTAATTTGTAAAATGATTACCTACCTCGTTACAGAGTTGAAGGATTTAAAAGACAATTACTGATATATTTTAACGAGAAGTTAAATGTCATACTAGTATATCTGACTTGTACGTATAATAGAAAATACCCATCTGCTCTCATGCACATTACGATATGATATACTGAGGCATATGGCAACGCAATCTTTGTCGGAATATACATGCTTTCTGGTCAGAGATTCCATAGGTCCTGTACTTTATCAGAAGAAAGTGAACAGGAATATTTTCCTGCATGTAGTGAAGAAAACAATTACCAGTTTTAACAAAACTATATTTTAGCATGAGACAATCAAAACACTTTTTGTGACCTTCAACCCCCAAAATGGCATTGAATCACGCAAGTGTCCTCACTGGACAAAAGAACATATTAAAATTTCTGTACTAATGGCGGTACCGGTATATTGATTTTGTGATGATTGTCAGTTTGTCTGACCGTCGCCCGGACTACTCTGAAACAATTGGTGTGATTTAAGCCGAACTGTATAAAATGTTTAAACCCAGGCTATTATTGTATGTTGTTGATATTTTCTGTTCGGTTAATTTTTGGAGTAACTGTTATGGTCCCTTAAAGGTCAGTTTTTGATAAATATGTCCGGACTGTCTTATATAACTGACTAGATTGAATAAAACTTGGAAGACAATCGCTAATGTATAATATCTTTTCAACATTGAAGGTTTAGAGCTGACAACAAATAAGCTTATTACTTGCCATAATTTTATAATTATTCAGTTTCATATGTTTTACACTATATCAACCCAATATTACTGTAAGGAAAGGTACCTGACGGCATTAAGTTTCGTCTGGCTTTACGCTTTATTATATTGTAAGAATAACTTACAGATCCTCGTTCTGAGACGATGCCAATGAATTCCTAGCATGCTTATCGATCGAAAGTTTAAATTTTCTGCACATGTCATCGTTTTGCATCAGGAAATGTAAATTTACGAGACAATAATGGTCTTTAAACTATATTTGAGCCGTGCCATGGGAAAACCAACATAGTGGGTTTGCGACCAGCAAGGATCCAGACCAGCCTGCGCATCCGCGCAGTCTGGTCAGGATCCATGCTGTTCGCTAACAGTTTCTCCAATTCCAGTAGGCTTTAAAAGCGAACAGCATGGAGCCTGACCAGACTGCGCGGATGCGCAGGCTGGTCTGGATCCATGCTGGTCGCATACCCACTATGTTGATTTTCTCATGGCACGGCTCATTTTATGATGACACTTTTAATCAGCGTTGATACATTACATGTATTACACTGTAAAAGTTTATCTTGTCTAATTTGGCGATAATGGCACCTGTTGCTGTTAATGTAGTAATAAAGACCATTAATGAAATACTACTACGTCCGTAGAATAATTTGCTTCTCAGATATCTTGAGGGAGTGTTCTCTTTTCAAGAATAGTAATTTTAACTTTCTGTTGACACTATCCACGATAAACCTTTTTTATGATATATTTAATTTGTTTTCCATGTGTGTATTCATGCCATTTGCCAAGAGCATTAGCGAAATAAAACAACCAGCGATATGTTTACCAGAATTGAATTATTCTCCAACGAACGACGATTGATTTTAGTTTTGTCGCCTATACCCCTCTACACTTTAACGTTTTGTTTATAAAAATAATACTGCACATTTCTAGGTTTAAGAAGGCGTTTGGCTCTTTCCTCGACCATTATACCTGGAACGTTACTCTGCTGATGTAACGTGAAACCCAGAAAAACACATAAAGTATTATTGAAATATGCGGTGTGTTGACATGTATTGATTCTAATATACTCTATATTAAAATTACACTCAAAACATAATGTAGTTAACGTCAAATACCCATTTGGCAAATCCAAATATGTAGCTTTATATTTGGCAAGCATACACAATAATCAATATGATCAATTTCAAAATGTAATTACTTGTTATTCCGAACAACGCAGAGACTTATATCATGCTTGCAAAATTACTTCAACGATATGACACAGGTATCATATCTAGTCCTGCTAAAGTGCTAGGGGTAGCCTTTTAATTAAAATGAATCTTCGTCAAGTACCTTGCACTTAAGTTCAAAATGACCCAAGATCGGTAAGCTACTGAATTAAATTTTCGAAAACTGAGACCTTTATACGACGATGTTTGTTTGATGCGTTATTGTTTGGTTGATTTATTGTTCATAAAAATGTACATGTATCTGGATCATTGTTTTGTTTTACTAAGAATTAATTTTATGATAAGACTACATCGTGTTATTGTCAAGCAAGGTATCCTTCACATAAGGACGTCATTCATTTAGGATGTTTTTACTCTATTGCTCGTCAATGCACTTTTTTATGCAGTTTTCCAGCATTTTACGTAAAGCGATATAAAACTTTAATATCTTTATAATTAATATTGAGCTTTGTTTCTTGTAGCTTACGACGGTCATAGACGCCTTAAATTTGTATCATTTTGAACAAGAATGTACCTGCTATATAAAATAATCTTGTTATTTGTTTCATCCATCGTATGTCAGCGGAGTATTCATAACGTCAAATCTGTAAACGTAATGTTTCATAATCTATTTATATATTTGTTTTGAGTCTGTGGACTTTCGTCTTTTATTTCTTTGGAAATAAAATGACAGTATTTATAGGTGTTGATAAACCTTGCGTGTTCAGCTCCGCATGCACTTTTTGAAGGAATGGATTCAAGGTTGCTCAGATGCACAACCTTATCTGAATACAGTTTGCTTCAAACTTTTAGCCCAACATCCTTCATACGAAGATAGTCTTTTCTAAAAATCTTTGCTATTTAGAGGACTGTGTAGTATGTGGGGACATTCGCGTCCTATGGACGTGTGGAATTCTAGTAAAGTAAATTTAAATGGGATCCATGATCCCAAAGAACCAGAAATACAACAACACTGTGTCCAAGTGTGGGCTTACCTTATATACAACTACCACATGGCAATCAAACTGCTGCAAAACTGGATAAATTCAAAAGTTTAAACAATATCAATTTTTCACTCTTTTGTTTGACCATGTTTCAAATGCTTATGTACAGACCAAATGTTTCGAATTTATGCTGAGTAAGGTTAAAATTTGTATATATCTAAAGTTTTACTGAATATAAATACAAATAGGATAATATGAGTTAGAATATGGCATGTAAATAAAACTAATCAATATTAAATTACATGTTGTTGTACAAAAATAAGCATTATGCGTATCAATAACAAATCATTAAATATAAAGAGAAATGTATAGCATTTAGATACAGTTTTATTGACTATAAATGTAATTTAATAGCATATACATACAAATTATACAAATTAAGGCATATCAATAACAAATCAACCAATATTGCAACACATCACACGGCACAAACGGTATGCATATTGTACCAAAATTTAATTGTCCAAAAATTCTGTAATGCATACAAGTGCATATCTAGACACCTTCCGCTAGGAGACATTTATTGCAAACATTTAAACAAACAGACCATTCATGTTTGCTTATAATTCTGTAAAATATTTCTTTATCCTACCTTCATGCAAAATAAAGGCAGAAATCAAGGGGCATAATAAATTTTGCTTTATCATGTCAGTGACTTGATAAAACTTGGTGGACTAATTTTTGGATTTAGATTAAAACGACGCCATCTTGTTTTTGAGAATATCTGCATTTAAAAAAAAAAACAAAAAAGAACTCGCTTTTATTAGGTACGTGAGACCATGTCACAAATGTATAGCGTATGCATACCGTATTTGCAATTAACACAATAAGTTATTATAACGGAAACGCCCGGAGAAACGGAAAGTGACTCATGTAAAGCGTTTGTTTAGGACATTAGCTTTCTGCACTTAAATCTAGGAATATATTGCATCTGGCATGGAGTGTTATTGAATAAAATCATCGAGGAAACGGTTTACCTATTTGTTCTGTCAAGCGGCGTTATGGCGTATGTATAAGTCACGTCTGTCGTTTGCTTGGTGAGGATGGGTAATCCGACATGCAACTGAACTTCGGACAAAACTTCACTTGGCAGCAAATTAAAATTATTTATTAATGTTCAACAGAACAGAGAGGTCGGGCACAAAGCAAAACAAAAATAGCCTTTGTTTTTCAGCTCTTATTTTATAACATTTTGGGTTAAAAAGACCTATTTGTGTAATGTCGGGGCATATTAATTTTTAAATTTCTATGCAAGCAGAGTCAGATCAAGTTGGTGGTAAATCTTTAATTTTAATTGAAAAAATGATTTTAGATCAGAAGGTAGAATAAATAGAACATTAGGTTACTGTCTAATAAATTTAGATTTATTAACTTCGTCTACGAAAAAATAAAAGTCTCGGCAGAGCCTCGACTTTTCTCCGACTCACTTAATACATTTAAATAGTATAAACCCAATATTCTCTATATCTATGCAAGTAAGCAGATGAACTGGAGTCTGTATTATGTCCTTTTGTACAAGCAAGTGACAAAACCTTCGTTCAATTGTGTCTGTTGCTGCCAAAATTATGATGTTTGGTAGAATAATTGACTTGACAAATGTCCAGGAAATGACAGTATGCCATAGCAAAATAATTTATTTTCACTGTTGACAGAATCTGAATCTGTAGTTAACAAATAAACATCTCTTGTCAGATATCAGGAAATCGATGTTTCTTTTTCTTTTTTCTCATTAACTTGTCAACTTACGAAAGACATTTGTATTCCAAAAGGACTTTTTACTGTGTAAAGATTTCGTATTCGTGGAAATGTGATCAGATGTGGAATTAGTATTTTAATTCTAATTCCTACTACTTGTTAACAGCAACCAGTTTTTGAATTAAACATGCAATATGCCGGAAGTACCACGAATATAAAGTTAAAATGATTCTGATATTTATACCATGATCCTTTCAAGAAATACTGGACTATGAACAACACGTTCAGTATCTCAATGCATTATATACTTCCAGTCTAAAAGGTTTGTTAAAAAGCTGGTGGTCCTCAGAGAGCTAGGGATGTTGTGTATGTCATTGCATCTCAAGAGCAAACTCAATCGAAGTGAGCCTACAATTTATCAGCTTTGATGCGTTGATTTCAAACAATATTCTTATAGAAATGATTATTTTTACAGCAGTAATGTTTACAAATATGTAGGTCTGTACTTTTACTTGGTCCTTTTGAATAACGATGTTCGTTTAATTTCTTTTTTATCTGGGTCCTGCTGTAAACAGTGCCGGAGCGTCAGGGATGTAGCTCATTTTTGCTTGGTTGCTTCCAAAGGATATTTTTTAAATCTTATTAACTACCTCAACAGTAATCTTTGGTTGCCGTGTGGCTGCTCGGACTTTGACTCAACGTTCATATAGTTTCTGGTTCTTTCGAATCATGGTAAAGTCCAGTTTGTTTAGTTCTGCCCATGGTTTTCTCGTTTAGGGTAAAGCCATTATTTTAGCTGGGGACCATGCGACGCTTTTTATGGAATTGCACTCTGTATATCATTGAAGGTTTCATTTGCACCGCCGTATGAATCTCTAAATTATATTCAGGTACTTTTAACATGCGTAAATGTTGAGTTCTGCTCAACCCGGTGCTAGAGGGCGTGGACGGTAGCTTGCATTTCCACTACCGTCAAACCTAGTCTTCTGTTATTTTGCCTGGTTGGGACTTTGCTTCTAATGAACTTGATAGCATTTCAGGACTCGATTTTCTTAATAACAACTCAATATAAGAAACGGTTCTTAATGCGTATTGATACCATTCTGCATCTTCAGTTTCTTTAGCTTGATTAGTTAATAATCAGAGATGTGAGTAGATCTATAGGTTCTGAAAAATAACTCCCATCTAATTATATTTTTATTTCTTTCTGATTTATTAGCTCTTGCATTTATGTTATCATTTTTTCATCACAACTAGAATAGTTTAGGTAAGCTAGAGGCCTTCTTGCATTTCACATAGATTTGAAATTCTATCATTTCAATTCCACTTGAGCAGAGCTGGGAACGCATTGAAAGGGTAATGACATCAGTCTTCAAATATGCCATAGCTTTATTTCCTGCCATTAACAGAATCAGTTCGAAACAATCTTAGTATGTACAAATTAAATGGATGAGTAGTCTTGTTATATTTTCTCTCTATTGAAAACTGTTGCGTTTCTTTAATACACTGATTGGTAAATTGATTCCTTTTAAACATTATTTACACTACGAAATTGTATATTAAGGTTTTATCCTCATAAAAGATAAAAAACAAATATTAAACGTTGCATAATGTTGGAGTGACACCACACAATACTAGGAAATAAGAACCGTAAATGGAAATCGAAACACTTTTGGTGAAATATTTATTGACAACCTAGATCACATTATTGACAACCTAGATCACGTGGCAAAACCCGCCCGCTTAGCTCAGTAGGTAGAGCATCGGTCTACGGATCGCGGGGTCGCGAGTTCGATCCTCGGGCGGGGCGTGTGTTCTCCGTGACTATTTGATAAACGACATTGTGTCTGAAATCATTAGTCCTCCACCTTTGATTCATGTGGGTAAGTTGGCAGTTACTTGCGGAGAACAGGTTTGTACTGGTACAGAATCCAAGAACACTGGTTAGGTTAACTGCCCGCCGTTACATAACTGAAATACTGTTGAAAAACGGCGTTAAACCCAAAACAAACAAACAAAAAGTTCACGTGGCATTTGCTAAAACTATTGAATAAGACACAATAAGCCACTTCATCAACAACTGTCCTAAATTCTGATATAGATGCATAGATTGATGGACTTCAGCTTCCTTCTCTCTGTTCAATGAGTTTGAAGTGGAAGGCGAACAATGTCGACTTTACAAATGTGCATAAATATATTACTTGTGTAAGATAAACTTGCAAACTTCTTTCTATAAACATCTAAATAATTCCAGGCAACATTTAATATATCTTAAAATACTGAATTCATATGCACACAAAAGTATTACAAGCTAGTTACATTGGTCGAGCTAATTGTCTTATATGCACGTCTTGTGAAAAAAAAAGACGTGATTTTCAAAAGCCACGAGTCAGTATTGCTTATTTAACACTGAATTATAATCTCTACGATTATACTCCTGTAACACAAACGCATACATTTGTTTTAATCTAAATAATTCATGATGCCGATTAACGGAAAAAGTAAGTATTACATTATAATTGCAAACAGGCACTCCATTGTCCGAATATCCTGTTTAAGAATTTATCTTGGAGATCATTTACAACTACATGTATGTACATGTTTATTTAGTAACACTACAGATGTCTGTTATTGCAATGAGTCCTTTCTTTCCTGAATCTTACTTAGATGTCTCCTATATTTAAGTTCTTTTTGCACTATTAGTAATTCAAACATCTATAAAAACAATTTGATCGATTGAACCGTAATGAATTCCCTGTTAATCGTTTCATATTCTTCAACGTTTAACAAACGCCAAATCAAACTGCAGTCATTTCGAAAAAAACGGATATAACGTTCTTATTTATGAACGAAAACTGAGTTTGGCATTCATTTAAGTAATTTTAGTAAGGTCAAGGTCATATTATATCAGATGAAAAAAGGTTTCGGGCCAAAATTCGATGAAAAATGGTTTCGAAAGTTGATGTGGAGAGCAAAATGATTAAAACAGAAAATCGGTGCAGAAACAATTGTTTGAAAGTGTAGACTATTTTAATAAAAAGTGCAATTTTTAATATAACGAATATTTTTCTTCATATTTCAGATCTCACTTTCGTCTTCGTTGATGAATTGAGATTCTTATTTGATGTGATTTCAATGTTAACGAAACAGTGTGTCTCGTGTCAGATTCTGGCCTACACAAGCAATTTTATCTTTACCTTAAGACAGCGATTATGAATAACACGTGTTGTCACAAATGAAACATTCAATATATTGATTGCCTGTCAGAAAAATACTCTGTTTACTTCCACAAATACTAGTTTCCTGGTATATAAATAAACTTCATCCATAGCTTTTTAGAAGATGTCGGCTGCTTTAAATGGATTTATTCTACGTATTTTTCTTTTTTGAGACTTATACGCGGAGAAGTATTTAGTATTTAGTGTTGTTAAAACGATTTAAACGAAATGAACTTTTATAAGAAAATTAACTTTAGAACTGTACGAGAAATGGCTGTTGTATACCTGATGTTAGATTTTTTTTTAAATTAATGTTACAAGGCTAAGTTCTATTTTGAAATCTAACACAGGACTTGTTTTACCTTTGATAACAACCTGGTTTATCGATATTTATCATGTAACTTCTGTGCAAAGTGCCTGATATCACTTGCCTGATATTTTTGTTTGATATCAATTCATCATTGACCTGATATCAAAATTAAGATCCTCCCATTTTGACGGACTAGCTTTTGCATCAGTTTCCTTCCAGGTTGATTTTTATAACAGAGTCCAGTTTTAATGTTGCACGACTTTATTCTAACCGGATTCTGTAAACTCAACTAGTATTTTCCTTAACTATGCCTGTCTCCACTTTCACCGCACATACAATAGTACTTAATGACGTCACTGTGTAACGTTTATCATGACACCACAATGTTTACATGGATCGATTCTTGGAAAGGCTTATAATACACTCAACACTATACTCACTTTTGATTTAAATAAGGCATTTATTTTTATTAAGTAGAAGCAAATGTGTTTGTTTAAAAATTATAATTCTTGGAACAGTGTAAATTATTTTATTAAACTTTAAAGTCTCTCCCAGTCTGGAACTGGAGATAAAATTTTCAGCGCTTGTGACTTTTAGTTGCCAAGTGTTTAAAACTGCGGAAATATAGTATAATGTATGTTATGATTTATTCAAGAGGATGATATTTCATTTTTTATACAGGTAAGGGTTTATTTTATTGCTAGTTTTTATTATAAAAATATCAGAAAGTTGTTAAACATTGTCAAAGTTGAATTCAATATGGCTGCCGTATAATGGCGTATTGTTTCATTCAGATGTTTCAGGAGTGGATGAATGTTCTAATCCGTAAAATATGAATTTATTTTTTTGCTTCAGAAGTCAATTTTTACGAAATAAGAGATGAGGACATGTGTTGTTCTAGGCAGGTTGTATGAGTTTAATAATAAATAGTGTAACAGACAACTGTCTTTTGATATCAGTTATCAGACTCGGCAGATATGAGCGGAAGGTGTCCGGTGAACCTCCACCTGATAACACTGATATCAAAAGACAGTAGCCTGTTTTTCTCTATATACCTAATAAAAACTGCATTTACGTCATATCTCTATTTTGCTTTTAGCTCTGTAACTTAAAACTCAATAAAGCCTGCAAATACTTAGAGAGTGGCGGTGATTTGTTAAGATTACTTGTTCTATGGCTTACTCATATTTAAATATTCTTATTCAAGGTTCGAGACTGTCTTTGGTTTCATGAAAGTCTTAGATTATGAGTAAGTACAGTGTTTGTTTCCCGTTCCTTTCGGCAAATATTTACATGTTGTCTGCTTTCAGGAGAACGCAACTTTTGTACGTTAAACTGCATTAATATATTACAACAAATTTCAATACTTTAAGAGAGTTGAAATATGGCAATTCTTTTACGATTATGTACTTGACTATAAAATAAATTACTGGCAGTTCCTTCGAATTTAAACTTTACAATAATTCATGTATGTTTAATACAAATAGTCAAAGTACTGACAGCACAGTACTGATGGAAGGTGATTTATGTTAGTACGTGTATGAAAAGAATCTATTCAAAAATGGTACAAGCGCTAACAGCGCTTTGGTAGTTAGAAACCCAATACATATAGGATTTGATTCGGCTAACCATATCATCAATATGATACTGCGCTTTGGTGATATATATGCATTCAACCCCCCCCCCCCCCCCCGCCGGAGTCCTCGACTGATATGGATTCTGCATTCTCGAGCATTAGATAAGCGTCATGTATGTTATTGTACCTTTTTGATCTGCCGATATTTCTGAGATAGATAAACAATAAACAAATGAATACATAAGTAAATAGATAAACAAATAAGCCAATTCAACTATTACAGAATTGAGTTTCAGAAGTATTTATGCAGAGAAATATCGGAAGCACATAATATATATTTTTCTGTCTATCTAATTCTTGTCATTCGTATTGTATATGTTTAATATATGTTTAATACGATGCCCCAAGGTCTCGCAATTTTTGGTTTTCATTGTTATTGCTTTTACAGAAAAGCAGACATGATTGGGGAATAAAGAGAACACAAAACATTCACGTAATGACAGTTTATTGTATTACTGTTTACGTGGGAGACTATGTGATGAATATTAACGGACGGTTAATTTCGCTCTTATAACGTTAACATGACTTTTGTAAAACAATCAGTTAGATACAGGAAACAGGATAACGTGTGCCCTAGATTAATGGCAAACGTGGCTCGGGATTTTTCTTGTTTAGGAATTCTTAATAGTTCATTGGTGTAGTGATGGCGTTGTCATCAGACATGTTTCCGTTACAGTTTCTTCTTGTTGCGGGCCTAGCTGTCTGACTGTATTTAGGGTGGTCTGTGCTTCCGAGAAATCTACCCTTGCCTTTCTTTCTTTTAAGTGAAGCCATTTTCAACATAAATAAAGGCAAAAATGAGAGAAAAATATATTCCAAGGTTGATTGTTTATTTAGGCTACGATTATGGTGTTGGTATGTAAGAAACAGGATTGTAATAAATGTATCACCTACTGATGCCAAAGTGATAAACATGGTTGAGCAAGCCCATTGTTTAAATTCCCCAGTAATAACCGCGCAAACGCGCCGATACTAATTATGCCATTCCTTTATGTTTAATGAATCTATATTTTCGTTGAATCTGCATGAATGGTTTGACTTTGTTTATTGTAAAGAAATGTAATGTATGGTTAGGCAACAAATATATCTAACTTCGTCAACAGAAACCAATGAGAGGCCAAATATTACAAAGACTGTAACGTGAGTTTATTGTTTTTGCCGTCGCAGTCACAGGAGTAGAGGAATTTTAAGTGTTCGCTTGAACATTACGAGGTGTGTATTTCACTCAAATGTTACAGTCTTTTGTATTATATAACAGTAATATTTTCAACCACTAAGCGATATCTTGTTAGTAATATTATTCATTTTTACAGTGTTCAATAACTGGTATTCAAACATTTTATCATTCCTGTTTCAAAGGAAACTCTGGCGCCTCCAGAGAATACAAACAAAGTAAATATTCATAGAAACGCTCCGTTTGCTGTCAAATGCATATTCTTAGGTTATTTACGCATTACTGGCCTGAACGGGAAGCAATGTTTTGAAAATGAAAACAGAAATAAGTTTATGCTGTCACAGTACGATTGTAGCGTAAGCAGCAATTGAGTATTTTAATTGCTCGGAATATTTTTAAAAAAAAATCTATTTATTAATACATTCTACATTTCCCTAGCAATATACTGAAATAAGTTTCGAATATATTGATATATCTAACTAGTAATTCATAGAAATGAGGTATTTCTCCTTAATTCGATGATAAAAATCAAGCTTTCAACTCTGAGAATACGGTTATCATTCAAAGATAGTGTCCCTACAATGATATTTCGCAAGTAAAGCGATTACATGGATCTATGTCATATTTCTTTCTTTAGAAAATTTTAGCAATTAATCAAGTTCTCAAAACCTTACTGCTTTATTTATTAAATCTTCAACACAATAAAATTAATTGCGGACCCGTAGGAAACGTTTGTACAAACGTTTCCTAGATGTTCTTTAATGAAGCTATTATCCCATTGTCCCATGTGAATGGAAGAATGATGGTTTTATTGTAGACATTATTTGATAATATGTTGTTTTATACATTAAAACATGACTTGAAACAACACAAATACAACTTTTAAAGATTTCTGTTTTCGTAATGGCAAAATGGGCTATAATCAATCACAAGAATCTTTTTAACATTTTGAAATTTGATTCTATATGAACCTTTTCTTGGAAAGAGTCAATGTTTATGCTGTGTTTTTTCTTTAAGGTATTGTCATTAAATTGACTGCGATTGCTGACATTGATAAATTTTCCACATTAGATTTTTAAGAATGATATATAAATTGCATTTGTTTGTTTAAATGCAATAACATATATTTCAAAGAAAATTTATGCTGTTGAAAGATATCACATTTACATATATATTTCGTTCATACTAGAGAGGAAAGGTAAATGACTTATTGGATTAAAGTTGAAAACTCGAGTGAAGATATCTAAATATTAAACTTATTTTGTCCGTATTTGTGCAACTATTGCCACTGTCAGTCACATTAAGAAACAGAATTAGGATATAAATCACGGGACAAAGTTATATATTTTTCTTATTTTCCTACTCTACAAAAAACATCAATTACAACAACAAAAAAGCACGATTAACGGTTTTATCATTAATTTTAGATATACAATGTAGGATGCCGGTGTAATGAAGTATTTCGACCTCCATAGAATAATGACCCCCGGTCATTATTCTATAGAAAAAGTGACCCCCGGTCATAGTATTATGACCTCCAGATCATAGTACTATGACTCCCCCACGTGAAGTAAACTGAACCTCACGAAGAATATTGACTCCCATAAAAAAACGACCCCCGGTCATTTGGTCAAATTTAGTGATAACTCATGTATCTAAGGCCTAATTGCTGCATTTTATGCCCCCACTCGGGGGAGGGGGGCATATAGATTTACCCTTGTCCGTCCGTCCGTCCTTCCGTTTGACCATTAACCCCAGATACCATCACTTGACACAGAAATCAGAGCATTCCGCAACGGGAAAAGGGATTCTATTTCTAGACGCTGTATCTTGGTGTATACATTTTTTTTCAGGAAAATAACAATTCACAATACGTTCACAAAACACATCAGTGTCTATAATCCCTGCAAACTTCGGTATGAAGTTATTCTTCAGAAGAAAACTGCACAAGAAACTGCTAGCATAGAACTTAGTATTAATAGAAGTTGCAATACTTAGCAGTGGCAGTAAAGTACGGTAGCGGCAACAATAGAAAGTAGTAGTAGTAGTAGTAGTAGTAGTGGTAGTGGCAGTGGCAGTGGCAGTGGTAGTGGCAGTGGCAGTAGTAGTAGCAGCAGCAGCAGCAGCAGCAGCAGCAGCAGCAGCAGAGGAATAAGTGACAGCAACAACAGCAGCAGGAGAAGAAGAGGTAGATGTACAAGACGTATTAGTGGAAGCAGGTATAGTAGTATCAGTAGTAGCAGTTGTAGTAGTAGTAATAGAAGTAGTAGTAGTAGTAGTAGAAGAAGAAGAAGTACATGTAGTAATAGCAATAGAAGTAGCGGCACCAGCAGTAGTAGTACAATCAAAATGTTAACTATTGGCAATGGAGGGTATTAGAGTTGTAGATCTAGTAAAATTGTCCGTTAGGTTTGGTGGGGATCACTTTTTAATAGATATTATCGTCGAAAGTCTTTTTAGGAGCCGGTGTTTTACACGGAAAGAGTAACTTTTTTTAAATAGAATAATGTCCGGGAATCGATATTGTATGAGAGTTCGAATGTAGTAATTTCGGCGATGAGTATTTTACATGGAAGGAGTCACTTTTTCTATAGAATAATAACCGGGGTCGTTATTCTATGAGATTCGAAGGGAGTCATCTTTAGGGAGTCAATATTTTACTTGGAGGGGTCAGTTTTTCTATAGAATAATGACCGGGGGGTTGTTATTTTATAGAGTTTTCAAAGGGAGTCAGTTTTGTATAAGGGGAGTCAATATTTTACAGGAAAGGTGCCACATTTTCTATACAATAATGACAGCGGGGTCGTTATTCTATGGGGGTCGAAATACTTCATTACACCGGCGCATAGTACAATGTTTAAATAAAAAATTAGGATGCTCTTTTAACAGACAGTCTTCAGTGGCATCAATAAACGTAACTTTTATAATTTTACAAAGAAGAACAGCTATTGCAATAAGTGTCTATGACAGACCGTAAGAAAACAACGATATATTTCTTCTACGTACATTTAAGTTACCGAACTATATTCTTTTACACAGACTTACTGTCCAATAGACCGTTCTTAGTCTAATACGGTTTTGCAATGCACTTAATTCATTTTGCAGAAACAAATCAAATTACACACAAAGTAATCAAATCTTATATCGATGCCATGGATTTCTACCATGTTCTTGATGGCTGAATGACATCACTGTCTGGACCTCTACTGCAGAGGAAATTTTCTAAATACCTACTTTTGCAAAAGAATATTAAATCCAAATGTTTGTCACCATGTTTGATAAATTCTGTGATATTCTTTTTCGTAGTTATAATAGAAAAAAGTTAAACCCACGTAGATATTTTGACCAATCTGCAGATCGAACTCAAATTATAGTCTCGCAATTTCGCTAGACAAAATTGACTTCGTTAAAGAATTATAACCTAAAAAATCTTGATTGTATTGTTTTCAACCAAAACATATTTGAAATTATGAAATTAATATTTACCACAAAACACCGGTTCTTTTTTTTACTCCATACGTTGAAAAATTAATTCCCTTATTTTGATGATGGGGATTATCAGTATTCTTGGGCAGCCACATTCTTTTCAACAATCGAAAATTACCGAAACTCTCCGACTCTTACTATTTTTCCTAGACGTTTGAAATCAGACATACATGAATAGATTATACCCGATCTAGCAATATTTGAGCCGTGCCATGGGAAAACCAACATAGTGGGTTTGCGACCAGCATGGATCCAGACCAGCCTGCGCATCCGCGCAGTCTGGTCAGGATCCATGCTGTTCGCTAACGGATTCTCTAATTGCAGTAGGCTTTAAAAGCGAACAGCATGGATCCTGACCAGACTGCGCGGATGCGCAGGCTGGTCTGGATCCATGCTGGTCGCAAACCCACTATGTTGGTTTTCTCATGACACGGCTCATTTTATCAATGTAATGATACGTCCGTTGCCATTAGGTTAACTTCTTACCCCACACATCATGAAAACACGTTTTTATACATAAATTTAACTTCGGCCGCCGAGTATCAGGCTGATTTATAATTTGACATTTTGTTCACATTTTAACAAACATAAAGAAATCATTAATATTTGCACGAAAATTATGAATTAAAATGTTTATTAACATAAAGACAAGGACCAAGGAAAATTCGGATCAGCCTTTCAGAAGCTGTATTTAATTGACTATTTTCTACAACTTTTTTAGCAACTCGCATAAAGTCTAGAACATGTTTTAAGTGTGTCTTTATTATGAAATATATTTCAACAACTAAATTCCAACATGATGCAGAACAGAAAGCGAAGTAAACATGAAATATACCAAATGGGTTACGGGCAGGGTTAATTTGATATTTTGTGAGAAAGAAGTTCGAGTTTGGCCGCCAATAATGGATCACTTACGAGGTTTTTTAGCGATAATTCATTTAATCTCTTTTATCAACTGGTCTTCAAATATGCATTATTTTTCCCTTAACAAAATAAAAAAGATTTTGAAAGATTTCATTACAATGTAGAAGTATTGATTTGTAAGTCATCGGTGTTTTCTCAAATAGCGAAACATATTCACCAGCCAGTGTACAGTGGGAATTATCTTAAAACCATAAAAAATAACAGAAATCAGCTATTTTTCATTCTTTTTTAGAAAATCAAGCTTGATGATATTCATTTTCATTATGTCCAATCAATTGCATTATATTTTATTATCTTCGTTCTGCATTATCCCGATACTTTTTGTACGTACGTCATCTGTCTGACGGCATATTATTTAGTCTGATCATATATTATGTTTTAAGATCATTTCTACCGTGTTTATTGATTTCAACAGTGTCATGTTATTCAAATTTACGAGACAATAACGGTCTTTAAACAATATTTTATAGCCTCCTCCAAATCATAATTTGTTTGCAATATTGATGCATGCATCACATTTTTCATGCTTTTGTTCGGTCATTAAAAGTAGAATTTTAATAACAGATTATGCCGTTATTTTAGCAATAAGGACTTTGATGGAATACGATAGATGTTCGAAAAGTAATGCAACTGGGTCTATTTAAAGGATACAATACTCTTTCTGTTAAAGTTTTATACCTATTTTGCTTATATGATTTCTCATCTACACGTTAGTAACTACTCAGTAATACAACTAAAATGAGTGGTCCTAATTTTCGGGTATATAAAAATGTAAATAGACATGCAGAAAACAAAAAAAAATCTACGGTGTCTTTGGATTTTGTAATTTTTAATCAAAACCCGATCGAACCCCTTCCCAAAAATAGATAAGATTAACAGAGACACAGTAACATAATTCCAGTTCTGTTTGTCAAATTACAGAGCTTAATTTTATTTTATAGGCATCCAAATAAAGTGTATACGACAGGAGTGGGCAAATGGAACCAGATAATATGACAGTGTTCACTTCAAAGCTACTTCGAAGAAAGATATTTATTCATGTAAAATGAAAATCATTCTCGGAAAGGATTTTGGAGTCTTCTTAGGTCATTCAAGCTGAAAAGTCACCACACGACGAATAATGTTTCGATGTAATTTAAAGCTCGAAGAAGCAAACAAAAACTGAAATATGCTATCTGCGTAAACTAATATTGCGTCAAGTACACAATTCCAAATATTCATAAATTACACAAAGGTCATTATATTAGTTTTTGTATAAATATCATACTATTTATTATGTAAACGATATTATGTACTCATTGCTTTACTGGATAGTTCATGTGGTCAACGTCTAATGCCAAACGCCACAAATCATAACTCAAGTTGCGTTTATTTGGCAACCACAAACATTTATCAACTTTATGCGGCTATTACTTCTTATTCTAAACAACACAGAGACTTGTCTAGACTGTTTTAGTGCTTCAGATTTAATTTTGTATCAGACATTTTTGATCTGTTGTATGTGAAAAAAGTTGATTGAACAGAAACATATATTCCTGCTTTGTAAAATTTTAGTTTTGTAATGATGTTTTGGACGTTGGTTCAGTCTTTTCGTCTTGATCACTTTTAGCATAGACTGCCTCCTTCAGAGACAATTACAAAGGGATGTTAAGGTAATAAAGAGTGTTGTTAACTATGAAATGAATACCTAGTAATTAAATTATCCAATACAGAATGAGAATGTCATGAGAACAAAACGCAGACCTAAACAAATCAAATTTACGTGATGCAAATGTGCATTCTAAGAGATGAAAACAGGTTATGGTGTTTAATTAAATCAAATAAACACTAAAAGAAATGCCTTTATTCTGAATGTCACATTCCGTTATCTAATCTGATATAGCATAATTTAATATGGCGTTTCAGTATATGTGCGTGTTCATACTGTATCTTTATGTAATGGTGTAATCTATGAAATGATTGAATATTCCTATAATATACAGCCACTTTTCTTTGTATGTGCTTAGCAATTCAGTTGTCCATTTGGTTCTCGAAAAGACCTGTGCATAAATGACGACGGAATAGATTTCATTGCTGTCAAATTAGAATGAATGAACTCTATAACACGAAGAAATTCTTATGTGATTATGTCTGTATAATTTGTTATTGTTTTGATGATATATTGATTTACTTGTTGTCTGTCTGCAAATAGGTCTGGCATTGTTTTTATGCCCCCGAAGGGAGGCATATAGTTTTTGAACCTTCTGTCGGTCTGTCAGTCTGTCGGTCTGTCAGTCTGTCCGCAATTTTCGTGTCCGGTCCATATCTTTGTCATCGATGGATGGATTTTCAAATAACTTGGCATGAATGTGTACCACAGTAAGACGACGTGTCGCGCGCAAGACCCAGGTCCGTAGCTCAAAGGTCAAGGTCACACTTAGACATTAAAGGATAGTGCACTGATGGGCGTGTCCGGTCCAAATATTTGTCATCGATGGATGGATTTTCAAATAACTTGGCATGAATGTGTACCACAGTAAGACGACGTGTCACGCGCAAGACCCAGGTCCGTAGCTCAAAGGTCAAGGTCACACTTAGACGTTAAAGGATAGTGTACTGATGGGGGTGTCCGGACCATATCTTTGTCATCGATGGATGGATTTTCAAATAACTTGGCATGAATGTGTACCACAGTAAGATGACGTGTCGCGCGTAAGACCCAGGTCTGTAGCTCAAAGGTCAATGTCACACTTAGACGTTAAAGGATAGTGCATTGACGGGCGTGTCCAGTCCATATCTTTGTCATCGATGGATGGATTTTCAAATAACTTGGCATGAATGTGTACCACAGTAAGACGACGTGTCGCACGCAAGACCCAGGTCCGTAGCTCAAAGGTCAAGGTCACACTTAGACATTAAAGGTCATTTTTCATGATAGTGCATTGATGGGCGTGTCCGGTCCATATCATTGTCATTCATGCATGGATTTTAAAATAACTACGCATGAATGTGTGACACAGTAAGACGACGTGTCATGCGCAAGACCCAGCTCCGTAGGTCAAAGGTCCTAAACTCTAACATCGGCCATAACTATTCATTCAAAGTGCCATCGGGGGCATGTGTCATCCTATGGAGACAGCTCTTGTTTTTAAATATTTTGAAAAATGTAGAATTCGATTTCATCAAAATTACAATGCTACGCTGCTTTATCTGACGAAGCTGTGGACTGGAAGGTCAATGTTTCGCCACTGCTTATTTTGCGTTTATACATGTACCTACATCATTATAGAATGAAACGTAACAATATGACACGAGGTGTAAGTGTATTTTCAAAACTACTAAAATAAACAATCTCAGACCTTAATTGAAGGATATAATAGGCCGTCAATATACGTACTTCTTTTTGTTTCTCAGGGATGTGTGTATAATTGTATCAAAGCAAATATGTGAGTAATATCACGTGATTTATACACAAGTATTTCACAGATAAAAGACGCTAGTGGCTTCCGTGGCCGAATGGTTAAGCACGTTGACTTTGGATCATTTGCTTCCTACTAAAATGGATTCGATACCTCGCTTGAGTGTTAGAATTCTTCATGTCAGAAAGTCAACGAGCTGGTTTACGGAAGGTTGGTGGTTCCGTACAGGTGTCCGCAAAAGACTGAAACAATGCCATGATGGACACGTAGGGGATTCCTCCATCATCAAAAACTGGAAAAGTTGTCATTTGATAAAACAAGACCTATTATTTGATGTTAATACCATTACTTGCAACTAAGAGACACAGATCTTTGGCTCAAGTACTCATGCAAGATGTAATTACAATGAGTGTGACGTTTCACTTTGGTCTTGGAATAACTTATTGAATTACATATTTTTTTTTGGTTATAATCCACAAGCCGTTGCAATCGTGACACTTGGTAAACAGATACAGACCTAGAAAATGTGGAACTGTTTTTATATTGCTGTGTCTAAAGTGCTGCTGTAATGTCACAGAATGTATGTGTATTTAAGTATGAAATTTTATTGTCAAAAATTACTAAGTGAACAAAGTCATGTCTAAACACTTTCCGATACGAAGTGTTGTTAATTGCTAAGAAAATACTTAAACTGATATAAAAGGGTATTTGTCTTACGTATGTATGTATGTATCCTATTCATATCGTCCTTTCGGACAAAAAACAAAACGCGACAATGTGTCTATTTATGCCAAAAGATAATAACATGTGCTAGAATAATATGCTTGCAAATTTTCCCAAACATCTTTTTTCTTTTAGCCGAGTTTTTCTGATCATTCGTGTATGCGATAGAGGCTGTATTTTTCAACTGATCTTCATGAAATTTGGTCAGAATGATTACCTTGATAAAATCTAGGCCGAGTTTGAAAATGGGTCATCTGGGATCAAAAACTAGGTCACTAGATCAAATCAAAGAAAAAACTGTGTATGCGATAGAGGCTGTATTTTTCAAATTATTAATCTTCATGAATTTTGGTCAGAATGATTTCCTTGATAAAATCTAGGCTGAGTTTGAAAATGGGTCATCTGGGATCAAAAACTAGGTCACTAGGTCAAATCAAAGAAAAACCTTGTGTATGCGATAGAGGCTGTATTTTTCGACTAATCTTCATGAATTTTATCCAGAATGATTATCTTGGTAAACTCTAGGCCGAGTTTGAAAATGGGTCATCTGGGATCAAAAACTAGGTCACTAGGTCAAATCAAACAAAAAACTTGTGTATGCGATAGAGGCTTTATTTTTCAATTAATCTTCATGAATTTTGGTAAGAATGATTGTCTTGATAAAATCTAAGTCAAGTTTGAATATGTGTCATCTGAGATTAAAAAGTAGGTCATTAGGTCAAATCAAAGAAAAACCTTGTGTATGCGATAGAGGCTATATTTTTCAATTGATCTCCATGAAATTAAGTCAGAATGATTGCCTTAATGAAATCTAGGTTAATTTTGAATATGGGTCTTCTTGGATCAAAAATTAGGTCACTAGGTTAAATCAAAGAAAAACCTTGTGTATGCGATAGAGGCTGTATTTTTCAATTGATCTTTACGAAATTTAGTCAGAATGATTGTCTTGATGAAATCTAGGAAAAGGTTGAAAATGGATCACCTGGGGTCAAAAAGTAGGTCACTAGGTCAAATCAAAGGAAAACCTTATGTATGCGATAGAGGCTGTTTTGTTTTTTTTCAATTGATCTTCCTGAAAGTAAGTCAGAATGATTGCCTTGATGAAATCTAGGTAGAATTTGAATATGGATCATCTGTAGTCAAAAAGTAGGTCACTAGGTTAAATCAAAGAAAAACCTCGTGTATGTGTAGAGGCTGTATTTTTCAATTTTGTCAGAATGATAGCCTTGATAAAATCTACGTCAAGTTCAAATATGGGTCATCTGGGTTCAAAAACTAGGTCACTAGGTTAAATCAAAGAAAAACCTTGTGTATGCGATAGAGTCTGTATTTTTCATTTGATCTTCATGAAATTTGGTCAGAATGATAGCCTTGATAAAATCTAGGTTAAGTTCGAATATGGGTCATCTGGAATCAAAAACTAGGTCACTAGGTCAAATCAAAGAATATATTTGTTTTTGCTCCAATTTTAATGATAATTGGTCAGAATATGTTTTGCCATGAAATCACTAGGTCAAACATGTTTACACTGTTATGGTGTATTATGGTGTGTTTCTCAGGTGAGCGACCTAGGGCCATCTTGGCCCTCTTGTTAGAAACTTTTCCTATCTTACTGATCCGATAGCCTGATATTACAGATATACCTTCTGCTGTATTTTTAAATGCATTTTGCCGCTGATGAAGCATTTCGGCGAAATGTCGGTATATTCAAATTGTAATAGTTTTTCGTGTTTGATGGTATATTTTCTACTATATGCAAATTGTCAAGGGATTGACAGGGTGTTTTATTAAAATAATTTATATATATTATCAAAACAAAGAATCTGAATCCTATCTTAACAAATAAACATCTTGTATCAGATGTCAGGAAGTGACGTCTTGCTTTTCTGTTATCATTTTTTGTCAGTCACATTCCAGTGTGATTATTAACCTTGCAAACATAAATTTATATTGCATTCGTACATACACAATCATGTGATTAGATGTAGCATTTGTATTTTAATTTACATGCCTACTATATATTTACAGCAACCATTCCTCAACAATAAAGGTTTTTGGAATGAACATTCAATATGCAAGAAGTATCAATAATGTAAAATTGAAATTTTCAAAATTTCTTACATACTTTAGATACTTATTCTATCCAAAAATACCAAATAAGCACTAAGAAACAAAAATAAATGCCTTCATAACCTCGGTACTACGGTACTTTCCAATGTTAAAGACTAAACAACGCCTTCTCGGATTTGGGAAAGTATCCACGTTTTTATTAACTTGACGAAAAGTAAAAATATTTGAAATGCATTTCAAAAAAGCTGAACAGAAGAAAGCGTGTAAGAAAGGTCTGGTACTGCAAATATATCCTAGTCATAATATATTGCTTTCATCACAGCAAAGAAACTGATTGTACACTAATTAATACCAAAGGGTTTCATGCATTTAAAAAAATGTCTTAGAATTGAATTCCGTGGTTCCAGCTAACCTTTTTTAAGAAATGAAATTATTTTTTTCGGTGTTCATGCGGAATGAACGACAGAATAGGATCGGCAAATTAAACATGAATCGCGTTCATGCGAAATGAACGACAGAATAAGATCGGCAAATCCATGAATCGCGCTAGCGATTCATGTTTAATTTGCCGATCCTATTCTGTCGTTCATTTCGAATGAACACCGAAAAAAAAAATAGTTTCATTTCTTATATTTACATTATGTTTCCTTTCCATTTGTAAACAAGATAATATTATAAATTGCACATACTTTGTGGCATTCAACATTAAAATCAGCTTCCCGGCCATTTTGTGCACCAGATGGAACAACTGCGACGTCATCTAAGGAACGTTCTCCCTGACTATACGCGGACGTCGTCAAAACAGCGGCCAGTTATCACTTAGCAGCGATGACGTAACTTTCGCGCTTTTTCTTTTGCTGTTCATACGAAATGAACGTCATAATTTTCAATGGAAAAGAATAGAGCGAATGTAAATATAAGCCCTTGGTGCGCATAAGCAGGATAATGAAATCAGTTCTTCATGTATGCATTAAACGTTTCATTTCCTGTTATAAATGGAATCAATTCGAACCAATCTTTTATCGCAAAAGCCCGATTTACAAAATGATTGGATGGACAGTCATGTTATATTCACTCTGTTTTGAAGTATGTTGCATTTCTTTTTAGGGACTGATTGGTTTTCTGGTAATTCCTTTCACTCGCTATTTACACTACGAAATTGTACAATGTAAGGTTGTTTCTTACAAATGTCGAGGGACGCAAAACAAATATTAATCAAAGTAATATAAAACTGGTTGTGGCGCTAAACGATATAAAAAAGAAGTGAAAATGAAAATAACTGATTGGTGTAATATTCATTGATAACTTAGGACAAGCGGCATCAGAAGGAACTGTTGAACACAAGATATTCAGCCACTCTTTCAACTATAATCGTAAGAACTCTTCTGCATTAAGTCTATTAAATTCATTCAATATATAGGAAGTGACTAAATTCTTTCAGCACAATCAAATTGCTTTGCACAAAACAATATTGCACATGTTTCAGCGAATATATTTCAGTAAAATTAACGGGTTTCATAGGTCAGACGATGCAACTGTTCCGTTTTATTTGCAAATGCAGCATGTGTAGAGGTCAGAGACCACCAATTCCAAAAAGTACAGGGAACTTACTGGGAATGAGGTAAGTGTATACCTGGGAATAAGGTAACGTCTGTGCGTTCTGATTGGTCAGTCATGTAAACAAACCCAGGAAGTGATTATTTTTTCAAAATTGATATTTTTTTCACTGCATTTACAGTATTTTATTATACATTTTGACTAAATTTGCTACATTTTATGTGTATTGAAAAAAAGTTTTATCAAACGAATTTCTCCCGCCATGTCAATGATGTAAACAGGGGGTCATCTCATTCACACGAAAATTACTTAAATAAAGTATCACTATTCATATGTTTTTCGTCCGATATTTTGGTAGAACTAAGATAGTTCTTGAAAAACTTGTAATTAGATATACATGTTTCGATGTATGGAAGGCCGTACACGCCATAATGTTACAATGTAAGTCTATGGGAAAACAATTGGTGGTCTCTGACCTATATTAGAGCTAAAACATGACTTTCGTCGGAAGTCATCACAGGTAATGTAAATGGCCACAAATCTGTTGTAAACGATGTAGAAAGACGTTTTCGTGCAAAAATAAGCGTGAAATTTGATTTTTTAAAAAAAAAATTGGCCTCTTTTTTTAACAGGTGTGCACATTTTTATCTGGGCTTTTTGGCCAAAAAGGATCATTTTTATCTCTGAAATGTTAGAGAATGATCAAAATTATTAGACCTTAATTCTATTTTTTACGGAATGAATCGTATTTCAGCTTCCAAGTCAAATCAAAAGCAGACAACTGAAATTTTCACGAAAAATTGCAATCTCTAGACGACAGGGACCGAGTCTGGGCATATAAATCGACAGGGGGTGACCTCAGTAAACTGTCCATATCTTTCTTAAAACTGTTCATTTCTTGATGAAACTTTGTAAGACATTTGGTATTGGATCATGTTTCACAATATCACTGTAAAATTGGAAAACGTGATACGAAACATTCATCTATAGGTCAGAGACCACCAATTCCAAAAAGTACAGGGAACTTACTGGGAATGAGGTAAGTGTATACCTGGGAATAAGGTAACGTCTGTGCGTTCTGATTGGTCAGTCATGTAAACAAACCCAGGAAGTGATTATTTTTTCAAAATTGAGATTTTTTTTACTGCATTTACAGTATTTTATTATACATTTTGACAAAATTTGCTACATTTTATGTGTATTGAAAAAAAGTTTTATCAAACGAATTTCTCCCGCCATGTCAATGATGTAAACAGGGGGTCATCTCATTCACACGAAAATTACTTAAATAAAGTATCACTATTCATATGTTTTCCGTCCGATATTTTGGTAGAACTAAGATAGTTCTTGAAAAACTTGTAATTAGATATACATGTTTCGATGTATGGAAGGCCGTACACGCCATAATGTTACAATGTAAGTCTATGGGAAAACAATTGGTGGTCTCTGACCTAGAACCCAAGACGTGTAGGTATACATTTTCAGATGCCATTATTTACATGAATAATATATTTTGGTTTAACATTCAATGAGAGGGGACGTCTTGTTAAAACAATAGTTTCGTTATGAATTGATCAAGAATAAGTGTTGGTTGTATTCTCTCATATCAGCTCGTAAGATGAAGTGGTCTAACGGACAGCTTTGTCCAATTGTCAGCAAATATTCTATTCAGAACTTTGCAAAATGCTCTTCTGTGAAATAATAGTAATTGTAGTACTCTGTAATAGGTTTTCTGTTAATCATCTCTTTGACGTATGAAATATATAGGAGATATAGATTAGAGATATAGATATCATTCTATCAAAACAGAAAACTGAATGGTTTCTGCCTTGAGTTCGATTCATGTATTTTATGCTCAGTGTTGCTATATTTTCTTGTCCTTTGGGATCAAGAAGATCATTCATTTCTGTTGTAATAGAATTCCGTTAAAGCCGATATTAGGGGACGTGGAGATACTACACATTTCATTACCTCTCGTGAACAGACTCACTTTACGTTGTTTGGATACGTTATATGCTTCAAGGGGATCTTTCCACATATTTCAGTATTTCTAAAGCAACACATGGAACTGTGGAGTGAAATTAATACTAATGCTAATATGCTTTCTCTGTTAAAACACTCTAACGCTAGAATGACGTCACGTTAACGTGCGGTGACGTCAGTGTTTTTGCTGCGACCAAGAAAGAGCGCTACTATATTTTATCTAGTGTTTTAAATTAAAGGCATATTAGAATCGAAATAATTTATACCAAAACCATATTTTAACACTGTTTATACACTCGGGCGATAATACGTCGTACAAATAATTTCACTCGGGCTGCGCCCTCGTGAAATTATTACGCCCGACGTATAACCGCCCATCGTGCATAAATAAGTGTTAAAACACTCTTTTGCTCTTAATTATTTCTTAATTAAAAATGATTAAAATTTCTTTGATTACCTCACACGATTATATCAACTGCAAACATTATTGAATTTCGAGTTAATCAATGCAAATAACACCCGCTCCTTAATTCTCTTCTCTCTTATTTATAATTATTCATTTCCTAAAATTCAAATGAGTTTCGTTCGTATTCAGTCAATTAAAACTAATTCTAACGAAGACAAGTGAAACAAATTAGGAGGATTCTTTACGGACTGAGGAAATGTATGCAATTAACGAAAATTATGATTTTAGTAGTATCAAATTTCAAATATTGTAAAAAAAAATATATATATTATCTCCATTATAAGTATCACAAGCAGCCGGTGTTTTTTGCAGTCGTAAATTTCTTGTAGCCACAGTCTCACTTTCTGGGAAATCGTATTTGTGCATATAGAAAGATGTAAAAAATGCAGTTGTGAGGTAAAATAGTCTTATTATTCACATTTAAATTCCTTCTTTCGGTTCTGAAAATTGTCAAATATAGAATGTATCCCAGGTCCTTCATAGTTACAAGGAATAGTTAGGTATTTCTTCAACATTCATCTTAGCTGTGAATACACGAGTGAAGATATCGCAATAATATTACAATTTTATAATGAACAAGATGTTCCTTATGTATCCTTATGTATTCAAGCACTTGTATATCCGAAACATATTGACAGTGCCAGTTATGCAAAGATTCAGACAAGGATAGGAAACCCGAGACATCGAATCAGCGTGAAGTTGGCAGTACAGCAGTAGCAGCAGTAGGAGCAGTTAACTGCTGCTACTGCCAGCAGTTACAACAGTTAACTGTTCATACTGCCAGCAGTTACAGCTGTTTATTGCGTATCGCAGTTAACTTCCAGCAGTGACAGCAATTCATCGTGTGTACTAACACCAGTTCACTGCTACCACTGCCAGCAGTTACAACAGTTAATAAAGCTGTATTACCAGTTAGGTGATGGGAATGGCATAATACAGATGTGTAATAGGCCGTCAAACCTACCTTTCACACATACATTTGTCCGTATCGTATACTGAAGCGTTCTTAATCTATTTCTAATTTCAAACTTGTAAACGAAGTCTCGTGCGCGTTCAGTTGTTCTAATTAAATTTCATGTTATTGGATCGTGCAAGTGCAACATCCAAGGATATTCATTTTTTTTGTTACAAAATTACTCAATGGTCATTTCTTTTACGGACATTGCCAAAGACTTGTTATGTTCTGTTGCTAAGTGTTATGTGCAATGGTTTTACATCTGTGCTTCTTCCACGATAATGAAGAGGGAAAAGTGCCGAGTCGGGATTCGTACACTCCTCAGCCCGTTACAGATGTTATCGCCAGCAGGTAAATGATGTTTCTACGACATGCTTTATCATTTCTTTGTGTATGTCACTGCCAGCAGTTACATATTGTCACTTACTACAGTTTCAGCTGTTTTCTATATGATATTGACAGCTGTTAAAATATACGAAATTTTGAGTTTTCTATATTTCCTATAAACATTATATTATATAATGATAGCAGTTAAATGACGATATCTGGTATCAGTGTCAGATAAATGTTACTGTCCATAGTTAAAAGTTGTTTCTGCGATTACTTTCATCAGTTTCATGTATATGTGGTCTATGAGAGCAGTTTACCAGACTTCTGTTACTTCAAGCAATGAAATGACCAATGAAAGCAGTTTCCGAGTTTTCTTGTGTTACTGTCAGCAGTCAAATGGTTTATAAGAGCAGTATACCAGTTTTCTACGCGTAACTACCAGCGGTTAAATATTTTATGAAAGTGATATACCAGGTTCCTGTTACTGCTAGCATTAAAATGGTTTATGACAGCAATTAACAAGGTTCTTGTTACATCAAACAAGAGCAATAAACAAGTTTCGTATATATTTCTGGTGTATTTACTGCTGAAAGAAGGCCACTCCAACCACACACAGCCCCGATTTCTCAAAAACAAGAGTTTTCACGGCAAACAGCGCCCGACCTCGGCTGGGGTTTCTCCCAAACAAGAGTTTTCCCGGAATGGCGGCCACCCGTGCCTGGTGGGGGACAACCCTCTCTACAACGGCCAACCCGGTCCGATCCGCTAATAAAGGTCTGGGGCGGAGCTGGGGGCGTCCAAACTGGAAAAATTGAAAAGTTCCGAAAATGGCCTGAAACCAACTTTGAGACCCGCTCGCGGGTGAACAAGAGTTTTCCCGGAATAGCCACTATGCTGGCCCCCAATACACCGCCACCCTCTGCAACGGCCACCCGGTCTCAACCCTAGATAAAGGTCCCGTAGGGGCCTCCTATTAACTGCTGGAACGATTTTAGGCCACCCCCGACCCACCCCCGCCTCACACCTCGACCCGGGTTCCTCCCAAACAAGAGTTTTCCCGGAATGGCGGCCACCCGTGCCTGGTGGGGGACAACCCTCTCTACAACGGCCACCCCGGTCCGATCCGCTAATAAAGGTCTGGGGCGGAGCTGGGGGCGTCCAAACTGGAAAAATTGAAAAGTTCCGAAAATGGCCTGAAACCAACTTTGAGACCCGCTCGCGGGTGAACAAGAGTTTTCCCGGAATAGCCACTATGCTGGCTCCCCATACACCGCCACCCTCTGCAACGGCCACCCGGTCTCAACCCTAGATAAATGTCCCGTAGGGGCCTCCTATTAACTGCTGGAACGATTTTAGGCTACCCCCGACCCACCCCCGCCTCACACCTCGACCCGGGTTCCTCCCAAACAAGAGTTTTCCCGGAATGGCGGCCACCCGTGCCTGGTGGGGGACAACCCTCTCTACAACGGCCACCCGGTCCGATCCGCTAATAAAGGTCTGGGGCGGAGCTGGGGACCCCCAAACTTTCCTCGTTTTCCAGATCTACCTTGTGCGAAGGACTGATACATAAATCTAGTTTCATTGTAATTGTCTATACGGAGCCAGGAAATCCGATTTTATCGCAAACATCTTTTTGTCAATACTTTTTCCTGTCTTCACTTCAGTAATTATTAAAGATAATCCAATGAATATTTATGCCTATAAAATACATTTATTCATTTTATTAAGAAAACGTACCCGGGCCATTTTGAAACCATTTGTAAACATGTAACTGTCTGGAAAATCGCGATTTTTCTACTTTCATTTTCATAACGAGTAAATCAGGGGAATTAATTACATCAAACTTGTTAAAACTTACTTTACCATGTGCGTAGGAGCATGGGTTTGGGGACAGGGAGCGCATCCCTCTGTAAAATAACAGTAAATAAAGGGAAAATGGCAATATGAGCCAGCATTTTGATGTACTGATCTGAACGTCTATTGTGAAGAAAGGGAAACAAAATATCTAATGTCAGTAACATAAACTACTGTAACAACTTATTAACTGCTGTAACTGCTGGCAGTAGCAGCAGTTAACTGCTGTAACTGCTGGCAGTAGTAGCAGTTAACTGCTACTACTGCTGCTACTGCTGTACTGCCAACTTCACGCCGATAGATATCGACATTACAGTAATTGTCAACAGCGGTGAAAATTCAAAACAGAATTTCATATAAATTGATGAATTATATGGAGACATAACAAAGAAATTGAACACCGTTATTAAAATCTCTAAATCAGAAAGAATGTTGATTTTGTTTATATAATTGCTTTACAAGCGTCTGAATTAAGTATTCTAAGCCTGTCGAAACATTGTTCTTGTTTCTACAAGAAATTTTCCTATTAAGATATGCCAAAAATTAATATCTCGCAGGACTTTCTATTTTTAGCTCACCTGAGGTGAGTTATTGTGATCGCTCGATGTCCTGCGCCTGTCTGTCTGTCGTCTGTCGTCTGTCAACATTTAGGTTGTGTATGCGATAGAGACTGTATTTTTCAACTGATCTTCATGAAAATATGTCAAAATGTTAACTTTGATAAAATCTAGGCCATGTTTGAAAATGGGTCATCTGGGTTCAAAAACTAGGTCACTAGGTCAAATCAAAGAAAAACCTTGTGTATGCGATAGAGGCTGTATTTTTCAGTTGGTCTTCATGAATTTCGGTCAGAATAATTGCCTTGATAAAATCTAGGTAGAGTTTGAATATGGGACTTCTAGGATCAAAAACTAGGTCACCCGGTCAAATTAAAGAAAAACCTTGTGTATGCAATAGGGGCTGCATTTTACACCGGATCTTCATGAAATTTGATCAGAATGTTTGTCTAAATAAAATCTAGGTAGAGTTTGAATATGGGACTTCTAGGATCAAAAACTAGGTCACCCGGTCAAATTAAAGAAAAACCTTGTTTACGCAATAGGGGCTGCATTTTACATTTGATATTCATAAAATTTTGTCAGAATGATTGCCTTGATGAAATCTAGGTCAAAATAGAATATGGGTTATCTGAAGTCAAAAACTAGGTCACTAGATCAAATCAAAGAAAATTCTCGTGTAAGCAATAGAGACTGTATTTTTCAATTGATCTTCATAAAATTTAGTCAGAATAATAGCCTTGATAAAAATAAGGTCAATTTTGAATATGGGTAGTCTGGGGTCAAAAACTAGGTCGCTAGGACAAATCAAAGAAAAACGTTTCGTATGTGATAGAGGCCGTATTTTTCAATTGAGGTTTATGAAATTTGGTCAGAATGATGCCTTGATCAAATCTAGGTCAAGTTTGAATGTAGGTCATCTTGGCTCAAAAACTAGGTCACTAGGTCAAATTGAAGGAAATACTTGTTTACACTTGAGACCACATTTTTTATCCAATCTTAATGAAAATTGGTCAGAATATTTGTTTCCATGAAACCACTAGGTCAAACATGTTTACACTGTTATGGTGTGTTTCTCGGTTGAGCGACCTAGGGCCATCTTGACCCTCTTGGTATGTATTTCTTCAACAACATCATGAAACGTGACTGACTCTCCGAATGTTACAAAGAAGAACAATCCCTTTAGGGAGATGTTAGAGGATTTAATTTATAAAAAATACTGAAGTTACTATATGACGCTGATGATAACAAAAAAATAACATAATGCCGATTCAAAGAAGCTGTAGAAATCCATTCGAGCACTTTTAAAGTCTTCTCTTTCTCCATTAAAAAAGATCCTAATACAGAATTATACAAAAACGTAGATTTAATTTATATGTTAACTTTGTCAACGGTAGTTTACCGCCATTTGTGTTTGCAGTAGTTTTAATTAACAGTACAAGTTTATTAGGAAAACCGGCAAATATATTGCAATATTCCATCTAACAGTGTGTAAAGTGAATATAGTCAAAACATACATTAAAATGACAATACTATAAGAAAATATAAAAAACAGTGATATTATTAAGGGTATCTGAGACTTTTACAAAGGAAGTTATATATAATTTGATAACATACACTTTCTTTTGTATTTGATATGCAAACAATTATTCAAATTTTGACATGATTTGGCTCAAGTTATTTTCGGCGAATTCTAAAATGAAATGGACAACATATAAAACGAGAGCAGCACATATTTGCCATTATTTCTGTTCCCTTGTATATACCTAATTCAATCTCAAGGTGGTATGAACAATGCTTGAATAAGCTTGATAACTTTTTTTATCTTGTACATAGTGAGGCATACATTTTTTGTTAAAAACTGTACAGGTCTGCTTCATTGTTATCAAGATTACAGTATATTCAACAATGGTTAAGGATGCAGTATACTTTGTCAACAGGGTAAATTCATTTTTTTAACTGCAGCAATGAATTGTTTTCGTGTAATTCAATGTTTCGTTGCTAACATCTTATATTTAATATGTAATAATTCAAATTGTCCAATATATTCGAAAATACTGTAACCCGCTTATCTTCCCAATAAAGGCAGTTACACCATTTTCTTACATTCGACATGACAATTCAATACAAGTACCTTAAAGTCACAAAATATTGATCATCATTCAAAACGGAAGATTCAAGAAAAGTAAAAAGGGTCAAAGTTAAAAAGTATCCAAAGATGTTAAGAACTGGAAACAAACATCTTTGTACACATTTTTACCCTAACACGTGTCAAATGCTATATGAAATGAATGATATATCAATAAGCGTTCATTTCCACTCAAACAGGTTCTAAGTACGTTTAAGATGAAACGGGTGTGTTAACAGCACGAGATCGCTTTGTAAACACGGGCTTACCTTCCTGACGAAACACTCACTGAAAACGACTAAAACGACCGTGTTGTTGCTGAAACTTATGATATAATCCGTTCCCCTTTCCTGTCAGATTTTACCTTTCACCCTACATCCTTTCTCCAATGTATTGTATACCATTTTCGTTTATCTAAAATCTATCTTGTTGATGGTTATTTGAACCGTATCTTTCCACTGCAGTTTATCTTGTGATGGACTGTTTTGTGGTGTTTGGCACTGGCTTCCCTTGTGGTGGTGTGGTACTGGCCGTGTCTGCTGTACTTTGTTTCCAAGGATTTTATTTGTGTTCTTTTCTTCCTTTAGCAAGTTTATCTTCTAAATGTCTCGCGGAAAATAGTTCTATGACTGAGTATAAGCTAGAAAATTACCATTATGGTCCTGAAAAGATCAAATTCAACTCATATAATAGTTACACAGTTTAACTTTCCTTTGAGACCAATTGCATTAAGCAACCACTTGCCTTAAGTAGCCAATCAACTTTTCAAATTGACGTGTTTTTTTTTCTTATTTATTTCAGCTTATCTTTAGCAGCCCCCTGCTTTAATCAGTCAGATTGTGCTGGTGACTGCTTAACACAGGTTTGTCTGTATAACTATTTATGTATATCACCTCTAAATTAATTGATATTCGTGATAGAAAGCCGAGAATATTGCATGAGGACTTTTATCAATATTGCGTGTGCCTTTTATATATTAGCAATTCATCAAGCCATTATTCAAATGCTTCTACGTTCGTACAATGCCTTCTAGTCTAGGAATTGATATATTACAGCGGTATTGTTTTAGCGACAATGATAATGTCACTAGGGAACACACAGATTGTACATTTCCATAGAAGCAATGTTTCTGCCAAAGCCCTCCGAAATGGAATATTTATGCGGTGATGAGATTTCATTTAAAAAAAAACAGACAGTAACGGTGGAGAATAATGATGATATAAATGATGTCATTGTACTAATCGGGAATAACATGAAAAGACACAAAGTGCAATAACATAGCAATTGCAAATAAAAAACACCACACTTCCATTGACTCAGAAGCTGATGTTTTGTTTATTCGAGTATTTCTCCCTGTGTGGTTTTGTTCTGCATTAATAATTAAGGAAAGCAAGACAATACCATGTTTTATAAAAGAATATTGCACATAGTTTTCTGCTCTGCCTCATTTTTCATCTTCATCCAAAATGAAAATTCAACTGCCTTAATCCTTATTTTAGAGGAATAGAAGTTTCCAACTTGTACGGTTACGTTTGGATAAACATCGGTTCATCTAAATATGGAGCAAGTATATACTTAAATCGCAACCGCTCCAATAATTCAATAAAGTAAAGATAAACAATCCAATTTTAATAAAAGGATGTGAAAATATAGCGTCTAATTGCGAGGCAACAGCTGGACGTCACTTAATTGTAAGGAAAAACAATGGCGCCTGAATTACAAACAATCTAAATATACCGAATATAAATATCATGTCTGATTCGATTTTTTACCGTGGCAGTCAATAACAAAAGGGAATTGACTCAACGGGTACTGTTTACCAGTGAAACAAAAACCTGTAAACAATGGTTTGTTAATCCCCCGCCGTGGTCTGCGTCCGTCCTTCCGTCCGTCTTTCCGTCCGTCCTTCCGTCCGTAACAAAATCCTGTCCGGTCCATATCTCCTAAACCCCTTGAAGGATTTTCATGAAACTTGAATCAAATGATCACCTTATCAAGACGATGTGCAGAACCCATAAGTCAGCCTTGTCGGTTCAAGGCCAAGGTCACAACTCAATGTCAAAGGTTTGAGCCTGCCATTTTGTGTCCGCTCTATATCTCCTAAACCCCTTGAAGGAATTTTATAAAACTTGGGTCAAATGATTACTTCATCAAGACGATGTGCAGAACCCATGAGTTAGCCATGCCGGCTCAAGGTCAAGGTCACAACTCTAGGTCAAAGGTTTGAGCCTTCCATTTTGTGTCCGCTCTATATCTCTTAAACCCCTTGAAGGAAATTTATAAAACTTGGGTCAAATGATCACCTCATCAAGACGATGTGCAGAACCCACGAGTCAGTCATGCTGGCTCAAGGTCAAGGTCACAACTTAGGGTCAAAGGTTTGAGCCTTCCATTTTGTGTCCGCTCTATATCTCTTAAACCCCTTGAAGGATTTTCATCAAACTTGGGTCAAACGATCACCTCATCAAGGTGATGTGCAGAATTTATGAGTCAGCCATGTCGGCTCAAGGTCAAGGTCACAACTGAAGGTCAAAGGTATGAGCTTTCCATTTCGTGTCCGCTCTATATCTCCTAAACCCCTTGGAGGAATTTTATAAAACTTGGGTCAAATGATTACCTCATCAGAACGATGTGCAGAACTTATGAGTCAACCATGCCGGCTCAAGGTCAAGGTCACAGCTAAGGGTCGAAGGTTTGAGCCTTCCATTTGGTATCCACTCTGTAGATCTCCTAAACCCCTTGAAGGATTTTCATCAAACTTGGGTCAACTGATCACCTCATCAAGAACTCATGAGTCAGCCATGTCAACTCAAGATCAAGGTCACAACTGAAGGTCAAAGGTTTCAGCTCTGTATCTCCTAAACCCCTTCAGCTCTGTATTTCCTAAACCCCTTGAAGGATTTTCATGAAACTTGGGTCAAATGATCACCTCATCAAGACGTTGTGCAGAATTCATGAGTCAGCCATGTCAGTTCAAGGTCAAGGTCACAGCTACAATCAAAGGTTTACCCTTTCACTATCCATAGCAGTGGCGGGGGATTTAGCTGTCTTTCAGACTGCCTTGTTTTATTTTTGTTTCAGGTTGAGCGTCGTTTTTTATGAGTCTTTTAATTCCGCGTCGAAACTTTACAGCCCTTTTTCTGAATATGAGGAAGCCAAGCCATGACGACTTTCGTCATAGACGATGAAAATTAAAAAAAAATTATAAGGTCAAATCTCAAGTCAAATATCTGTTACGATGCTAATGTAAATGATTTCAGTGGAAACAATCCCAAGACATCATTTCGCAATAGATTACTATACGATTCCGATTTTACCTCATGATATTGTTATTTATGTGACACTCGCGTGCTATCAGACGCGCACTTAATTCCATTTTTGACATAAACAACAAATATTCATTTTCCTCCTTGTGAACTGCATAATAGAGCAGGTAAAATGCCAGCACGAACTTATGACTTTTAAATAACTTTCTGTTTGAATAATATTGTAACGTTTAACGGTTAAGAGAATTTATTGAATTTGTGAGATAACGATAGAATAATTATGGTAATCAAGTTGCTGCAAAACGCGGAAAACTTATTTAAACTGTCGAAATTTCAGAAAACAGTTCCGTCTCTTTTATAACTATAATGATATCACATTATTTAAACTTAAGAAAAGAATACGATTACACAATCTGAAATGTCTTTTACACAATTCCACAAATAAGATGAATTTCAGAAAGCATAAATCAGACAAATTTAATCTCTTCAAATGCGAGCAGTACTAGTTAGAAGTCATTCTGATAATATCTGTTAACTGGACAAATGGAATTGATTCTTTATAGAGAAATATTTAGATTTTTCATTAAGATCGATATTTTATTCCATGATGGAATTTTATTGAAGAGGAAAGCTTGATGATTTTTAATTTTTCAAAATATCATGCCGATCTGTTGCAAGTTTTCACTAGGTTTTATGACAGTTCGTAGTCTATAAGCAAGAGGCACATTTGACATATTTCGACGTCAGTTACCGCTATGTACACAAGAGTGTCGACCACTGTGTGCACAAGAGTTTCGACCACTGTGTGCACAAGGAGTGTCGACCACTGTATACACAAGAAAGTCGACCACTGTGTGCACAAGAGTTTCGACCACTGTGTGCACAAGAGTGCCGACCACTGTGTGCACAGGAGTGTCGACCACTGTATACACTTGAGTTTAGACGACTGTGTGCACAGGAGTGCCGACCACTGTGTGCACAGGATTGTCGACCACTGTATTCACAATAGTATCGACCACTGTGTACAAAAGAATATCAATAACTGTGTACACAACACTCTTTAATATATTCATTTACGTGACAGTATACCGCTTAAGTAGTAGACTATGTTGTTCATGTCGTTACTTTTCTTTTCAGGCTGTATGTTTCAATGGATGTGTCCTAATATATTTCGCAGTGTAATTTATGTAAAACAACGTTGCTTTCTTTCTCAGATTCTCTTGGTAAAAATTAATTTAATAATTAAAGTAAGACACATAAAACAAGTTTTGCTATAAAGATCAATACTGATGAATAAAATCGGTAAAAATATCCCCTTGAAACGTTACCAAGCAACATAATAATAATAATCATTTCTCTCATTGTTCTTTCAATTGAATACATGCACGTGCAGTTTAAAAGAAACGAGAGCTTACAGCAGACAGTAAATAATTCTTGTAATGGAAGAAAATTGACCAGTTTTTCAAGCGCTTCATCGCAATTATAGGAAAACTTGTAGGAACTGAAGGAAAGCATAAAAGAGTTAATATGGCCCGTTATCTGATATGTTCTTTTGTCTTAGGCCCGTTTAAACCATTCCTTTGTCAGAGGAAGTTTGACTGTAGAATTCAACAAATTTTATTTTTCATATTATGTAATAATTCTAGCGTTTTTATTTAAATTATTGAATTGGGAGAAAGAATGATGAAATCAGCGTGCAAGACATGGCCATCATTACTTAAGAAATGCAAAATGTCAAATGCATGATTTCATATTTTAAACATTTATCCTTGATTTGAAAACTAGTTTTACCTTCCATTTGATATTTATAAATTCTCTGAAAGCAGCCTACAATTTCTTCAATAACGAGTCAAACTCAACCTCTTTGCAATGAGAAAAGCTACAAGGATAAATATCCAGCAACCAGAAGCAGTGAATTCGGCGAGCACGTACAAAAAGATATTTACAGGCAACGAGGACGAAACGAACAAATTAAGGAGACTCGGAGCTCAGTAGGAGATTGCCTTGAAATTGCCAGTAGCAATACCACCAAGGGGATATATAAACGGTTAAAGTAACGAAAACATGTGAAGCTATATAACATAGCAGGTTTGAATCTAAGAAATTCATGTTATATGTGTGGGTAGGCGTCGAAATATGTGAAATATGCCTTTTTTATACATTGAAATAAAAATTGAAAGTAAATTCTGAAAGGAGATCCACTGTAACGCAACTGTGTATACCAGACTCGCTATAATTTGGTCATGAGAGGTAGTGAAAAAACCCTGGCGTCCAAACACCGGCCTAAACAGACTGCTGTTATACAAGTATATTGAAGGGCAATTCCCCTAGCACCTGCCTATGTTGAAACTATTATACAGGTCCATTTCTTACGTAAAATATGATCCCAAAGGATCAGAATATACAGTGTGTTTGTCCAAGTACACGTCCGATTTATGAACAAAAACATGAAATTTCTTTATATTTCATACTGAAAAGTTCATTTCACGCTTGAAAATAGGAACAACAGCGACGATAATACAATGTGACTATAAGTGACTTTCTTTTCACTTAAATTGAAAATGTATTAGGGTTTACGAAACAATACAGTAACAAGATTGCTAAAAATATTTGCATGAATCGTATGTAACTTATTAAATCTGACACTGTCTGTGGTCTATTGTTGCAAATATCCCCAGGTCTTGTCATTAATGGTTTTAGAGAAGAGGCGGGTATCACCGCGGAATACGTATTTTGTAATATTCATAGAACTATTTTGTTTTTTGTTGTTTGTTAATGTGACATTTACGCAGCAAATATATTTTCGGCAGACAATATTCGCGCAATACAAAAATAGATGAGTAATACTGACACTTGAATTACGTAGAACACATTATATTAATGGCAACGAATTTATAACTCGTCGAAAATTCCCTGTAGAATGTTAAATTGTACTTTTATAGCCACAATGTAAAACCTGTTGATAACTATTTAAGTTGCACTTTAATTTTCAAAGTTAAATTGATTTCCTTCTATATTTGAATATGAATGTATCACAGTTGTATTTCTGGCCTTTGTGTTTTATCATCACATGTACACCCTAAAGACATATACCTTCAGAAAACATGTTGGTAGTGATGACGTCATCTTAACGTTTTAACTAAAATAAGTAATGAAATAGATCTACAATTTCCAATTCTTTTTGCAATGATATTGAACCTGACATCTGTTTCCCTGTATGTGTTAGTTCTGTCGTTGTTGATTATTTATTTTACTTCATTTAATTTCGTCTATGACGTTTTATAAATACACTGCTGAATGGCTCAGTTGTAGGAGACAGCGTTCTTTCAACATGTCTGCTCCTTGTAGATCTTTTTCCTTCTTTTTATTGAGTCAACCAGTCATACATTGAAAACATATCAATTCGGTTAATAATTAAAAGTAATTAAAAGTCTTCTTAAACTGTTGTCGACTGTGCTATGCACATTTACCTAATATTTGGTTTGAAAACGTAATAGATTTAATGTTTTCATTGATATTCTAAACGACAACGTATTATACTTTGTCGTGTACTCGAAAGTAATTATCATGTTCAGACCCATTTCCCTTTCATTAGCGGAGTAAACAAGATAGAAAAAAATCTAAAATAAATACTTATTTATAAATACTGATATTACAATGCTGTATTTCTGTTAGGTTAACCTGTCTGAGATATTCTTTGAAACGGCTTTTGAAATATAGGAATTCTGTTTGAAAACAAATATTAAATCGTTCCAGTGAATAAATTAAGTCCGGGTCCATATCTTTTTTTTCTGTTAAAAACAAGACCACCAAGCAATTAAGTGTTGCATATTTTCAACCTGAACGAGGCCATGTTCTCCGTATTAAAATGACAGAACACTATGTTTCTGGCTATATTCGAATGAAACTTTTAAAAATTGAGCACCAAGTTCAGTTGCGCATACTTAACGATACTTCTGGTTGAATGATTTTTGTTAGAATTACGGGCGTATTTCACTATGTCTACACTCTAGCACCGTAAGTATCAAACCAGTCATTTTTTTATTTACACAGAATGTGTATATTTATAAATGATACAGAAGTCTAGTGTAACATGCCTTTGATTTATCAAACAATGCCATATTTCACTATGTTTATGCTTAAGTTGTTTTATTTCTTAGCCGATCATATTCTAATTTACAAAGAATGTGCACACCGATAAGATATATTTTACAATTTGAAATATACGGAATCAAATAGGTAGAGTTATGAGTCTTTGAAAGAAAAAATGCCATATTTTGTTGTTTACATTATCTAGCTCTTTCTCAAAGGGTGTTTAATGCAGTAAAGTTATTGTAATTATTTCCATGTAACCTTTAAACTTAGTGTAACTTTTGTAATACATACATAGATATGCAAAACGTGGTAAGTGAAATTATGTGCGAGTGTGTTTTACGTAGCAGTGTTACTCAGGTAAGCGATAAAGGCTTACCAGGGACTCCAGTTTGCTTTTGTTGATTAGATATGGCAGCATGTAGGCTGTATAATATTTACTTCTAACGATTTCTCTTTATTATTTTCCCCATGAAATAACTCGTAACACGAATATTGTACTGCTTAACAATTGAGTTTGTATTTCTCCTAACATTTTTTTCACAAGATTGCGTAAGCCGAATAAACGTGGAAGCACTTTATAGGCAGATGGTATATTAAACGACTCGATTCATTTTAAGTATATTATTGATCATTGAATTAATCCATGTTTGCAAAATTACTGCTGTTACGTGTATGAATTGTCTAGAAACTATCTTTTCCCCCCATTTTCTTTGAGAAATACAGCTTCCAGACTAGCAGTGATAATAAAAGTGTCACCAAGATTCCTGTAGAAAGCTATGTAAGCGGCAAGTGGACCGAGGACATGGGGAGATTAAACGCAATCAGGTTCTATCGAGGTTTCGTATTGAAAGTAAAAGATGCGATGGTTTAGGTTCCAAAGCATGCATGTGTTTTATACATTTTTGTTGTTTATTTTTGTATGTACAAGTAAAAACTGTATTCCTATCAGACCAACCAACATTTCAGTGATAACTACAACAAGAAAAGGTTATACCCAGCGGACCGTGTAACAATGTTTTCAAAGGTGATGTCTGAATAATATGATATGGCAAAAATAATCGATTTTATTATATTGTTTAATATTTGATTCTTTTGAGAGACAATCTATAGCAGTTTCTTTGATATCCTAAATAAGAAAACTGCTCAGTATTCGTTCATCATTGATTTTCCTACTGGAAATTATCCATCTCAATCACGTGATAAAAGGACATTAATTACAGACTTTCTCCGAGACGAAATTCACATCAGGGTCACATCTTCTTAAAAGCTTTCGAGTGTGTTTGTAAATCGTAATGGTACAAGCACATAGTTAGGTTTATATAAATATCAAGGCTCTAGTTATTATAGATTCAGAGAAGAAGATATTCATTTTATTTTTTATATATTCTTTTATATTAGCCCATATTATATACATGGAAATGGCCATTTTGGAACCTAGGGCAATAATTTGAACAATTACGGTAGACAGTCGAAACCTGGTATCATACGCATAATATCAAGGCTATGATTTATTCACAGAAGAAAATAATCAACGTTTCTTATACATAAGCCTTTAGTAAGTACATATCACACGCAGAGGCGTGACCATTTTTGAACCTAGGACAATAATTTGGACAATTACAATACACAATTAAATCCTGGTGTCACACACTAAATATCAAGGATCTAGCTGTTATGGATTCAGAGAAGAAAATATTCAAGGTTTCTTATATATAAGCCTATAGTATGTACATGTCACACACAGGGGCATGGCCATTTTTGGCCAGGCAATAATTTGAACAATTATGGTAGAAAGTCAACCCCTGATGTCACAGGCCAATATCATAGCTCTAGCTTTATGGATTCATAGAAGATTCAAAGTGTCTTATGTACATGTATAAGCAGATAGTATATATACATCTCACACCTAAATGCTTAGTCTATATAGAACGAATATATAGAGCAGTCCTCATTCATAATCGTGGTATATTATCAAGTGCATATTTGTATTTATTTTGTTCTAGTTTATGTGACTCTTAACAGCATGCCTATTTTCCTTTTCCTGTTATAGATTTACATTGGTAGTTAGTGTTCTGTCAAATATTTTATCTCAGTTTTCATTTTGAAGTTTCATGTATGGTTTGAAATAATTGAAAACACTGAAAATGTATGAAACACTGCATGAAAGTAACAAAGTTTTAGAATCGCAATAGCCGTAGTCTTCTACAAAATACAAAAAAAAATAAAAAAATATATAAATATTATATCTGGTTTGCAGCCTTTTCAAGAAATATTTGCGCACATATACAGTTCCTTACAAAAGTAAAAATGTAACTGAATTTTTATTTGCCTGAGTTTTAATATAACTTGTTTCAGGTTTCCTGTTATTGTAACTGGCGATTGATCAATATTTATAGTACGGATTAACTTTCTAAAACAATTATTTTTCTCGTCTCTGTATAGTATGAAAAGGCCAAGTCAGATAAGTAACAGTTGTTGCTTAAGGAATACTCATTATTGCAGCCTTTGTTGTGGCTGATTAGGTTATTGGTATCATAATCAATATAATAAAGATATGAGCCGCACAATGAGAAAACCAACATAGTGTATTTGCGACCAGCATTGATCCAGACTAGCCTGCACATCCGCGCAGTCAGTTCAGAATCCATGCTGTTCGCTTTCAAAGCCTTTTGCAGTTAGAGAAACCGTTAGCGACCAGCATGGATCTTGACGAGACTGCGCGGATGCACAGGCTGGTATGGATCCATGCTAGTCGCAAATGCACTATGTTGGTTTTCTCATGGTGCGGCTCATATTACTATAGAAGCAACTCAATATCTCGACATGTTCAGTAGTGTTAAAAGTTAACCAAAATGGAAATTTGACAAAATATCTTGAAATGTTAAAAAGTATTATAATTCAACCAAAATTACACCTCACCAAAATACAAAATATCAGACTTTAAGTACAGTAATCCTTTATCAAGTTTTTATTTTCCATTGCAAATTATTGCAAAAGATGTCAACAATGTTTTTTTTTTCTCTAAGACGGTATATGTCAAAAGTTTTATATACCATATTTCCATTTGTTTGATAAAATAATGACCAGTTTAACGAATGTATAATCTGTCAGTGTACTATTACACTCTATACCATTTACTCAGACAAGTAAAAATGGAGTTGAACACAAATATTTCTCAACATTCACGTGTAAAATACTACTATGTCTATGCTTGGTAAATCTTAACTGTCACCTTTTCCGTATTTTGCAAATTAATTCAACACATGTTTTATTTGTATAGAGGAATTTTTCAAGCAATTCTTATGTAAGAAACAATATAATGTGTAAGCAACAAATTTCACGTGCAAAATATTATGCCTATGTCGTACATTCGTAATTCTCATCTTTTCGGTATTCAACGCATATATTATTTGTAATGAAGAGCTTTCAGACAATTTGAATGTATGAAACAGTATAATATGAAAATAGATAATATAAATTAGCTACAGATTTGAGTTTCGTTTTTCCCAATCCATTTATTACTGAGTTTCCTTGGCAAAGTTAATGAAATCAGTCAATCGTGTTTGCCTTATAACGTTTCATCTGCAAAGTCAAATGTAAATTAATACACTAATTGACTTATTCATTTATATCAAATAAGTTCCTAACAATCGGTAAACAGAATTGATTATTCAGAACTAGTATATTTGTAAAACAATATTGTAACGCAATTCTTGCAAACGAAAGTAGAAACTCATCCTTAATCATTCAATTATTCTTTGGTTTCATTTTGAAACCTGAGACAAATGTAAGTATTCCCAAAACATTCAATCAGTAAATAAATTATTCAGGTTATTTATTTGCATTATTAATCTAATCAATAGGTTTTGTGTTTATTTCGTTGGCTCAGTTTGCATATGTATTGTTTATTCACTAATTCTAATCAAAATCTGACAAATTAAAGGGGAGCGGTGGTCTATGGATAAGGTATCGGTCGCTCAATCCAGGGGACGTGGGTTCAAGCCCCACTGGGGTCACGACCATAACTTCTCATATAACACCAGTGCTGGTTTTTCCAGGAAGCGGACTAGAGAGTGGTTTCAATAAGCTCGAAGCTTTCATCGCAATCGAGCTAAAACAAATTAGTATAAACTAAAATCTGACAAAAACAAGTAATAATGAAAGTGATTGTGCTTCAAGTGTATATAAACAGTATCACATTCTTATTAGCGTAAACTGATTTACTTAGATTCGTTTTGAGATATGTTCGATCATGCACGTAAGATCAATGGTATTTATTGTGTTCTTCGGAAATTTTCATCCCTTAAGATACACCATTGACAAAGTCACGTATATCTGTCTTATAGTTATATTTATGAGCCGCGCCGTGAGAAAACCAACGTAGTGACTTTGCGACAAGCATGGATCCAGACCGGCCTGCACATCCGCGCATTCTGGACTGGATCCATGCTGGTCGCAAAGCCACTATGTTGGTTTCCTCATGGCGCGGCTCATATATACTTAGAAATTTAAATAGCTCTCACCAGCGCTTTTAATAATGCTTTGGGACTGAGAAGCTAATTTGTTGGGATTTGGCTTCTAATCTAAGTCATTTGCTTGGTGGCAGTATCTTTGCATTTCATTGCGCACCACAGAATAATATAATTACGTTATCTTTACATTTCATTGCATCCTGCTGTAAAATTAGTTTTCTCTATCTCTCCCAGCTTTTATGTTTCTCTGTTTTGCTTGAAGGCGAACGTTATTCGTAATTTTACGTTAGTAACTTTTCTAAAAACAACATTTTGTTTATCTCACCCTCATTCTGTCCCAGTGTTTCGTAAGTGTGTATGTCTGGAAGAACGTCCACTCTGATCAAAATGACTTCCTTTTTATAAAATTGATGCCTTCCTGATCCATGTATAATTAAACTTCTATTTACTGTATTGATAGATGTTACAGGTTTATTGGGTGTTTTATTTTTGTAGGCGATTATGATTGTTCAACTCAAATAAATATTGAAAATTGTTCATCCTTGTTGGATCCTACATAAAGATGTATTGTACTCTGAATATACCAGCCAAACAGATTTGGCAAGAATTTAAAACTGTTTACGCTGATATTTTGACATCCAAAGCCACTGTTTATAGGTAGGTAACGGCATTAATTAAGGAAGAATCTAGAGTTCTAGATCTACCTATTGGGCGCCCTAATAAAGCAGCATCCTCCCATAACATTTCTGCTGTAGCAGCTATTGTAGCAGAACACTGAAGAAACACGGTTTCTCAAATGGCTGCATCAGTGGGCATTAAATCGGGAAATGTTCATGAAATTCTGACTAAACACTTGAAATTACCGAAGTTGTGTGCAAAGTGAGTATCCAATCTTTTGTCTAAAGAGCAAAAAGCCCAGGGGGCAGTGTGGCATAAAAGTCTATAAAAACGCAAATGGATGTTTATTGAACTCACAGGAGAAAAGGCATGGGTATATTATTTCAAACCTCAAAGGCGGATAAATAACAAACAGTGGCTTAGGAAGGGCAAGAACGATCAGTCATTGCAATCAGGATTTTTACACAATTTTCTTCAATTTCAAAAGCCCTGTTGTGCAAAAAGCCAGTGCAGACCTATTACTGGAAACTTTAACAGAAATGGGTTCTAAAATCAGTAAGAACCATTGCGTAAAATACGCTTACAAACTGGTCCGCCTTATTCATGAAAATTCATTTACAGGACTGGCAGGTCAAGCAATCGCCGCTCCCTAAATATTCTTCCGACTGTAATCTCTGTGGTTTTCTTTCATTTGCTGAAAACATTCTGGGTGGGCGTCGCTAGAATTCCACTGGTAGGCAGGATACTATGAGGCTTTTAGGTCATGGACATCCCCAAAGGAACTATGCGTTCTGTTAAGAACATATTGAGGGACTGGCGTAAGCAATATGCTTAAAAAGAGCCTTTTCCATATTTCATGTGGACAGTCTCAAAATATTCTGAATTCTCATTGTAAGGAAAACAGCAACTTTAAACTTTATCTATCCGTTGTTTATCGTTTCTGAAAAGAACATTCATAGTTATACAGACAATTGCTTTGGAAATGTTTACTTCTCCAAACGACCACATAAGCGCCAACCTACTAATTGATATCAGTATTATAACGTTCCAAAGCTTATAGGTTATACATACAAAATGAAATGAAACCAGCCAGAGAGAAGATTCAAAAGAAAAGTATTTTACCGAATGCTTACAGCAAACATTTCATTAACCGATAATGACAGAAAATTGACAAAGAGTCGAGACGCGGAAGCTGCAGAAATCCCTACAAGCAGTTTTGAGACTTCTTTATCGCAATTATTGGAAAACCTAGTATAAGAACTGATGCAGTGAATTGTAAGAAACAAATACCCATTATCTGGTATATTCTTTTGTCACTGACATGTTTCCGCCATTAATTTGTCTGACGTAGTTGAAATTAATAATCAGAATCTGAGCTCTTCAATACTGATGCCATCCTGACGTATTTTATTCTCAAAATAATGAACAAGAATATTGTCTTTTAATGAAAACTGTTTTCAGGCAATTTATAAAACCATAAGATGATGTTGATTTCCTTTCTTTTAATGGGAGGATGCAATAATTTATCACACAATAAATCTGTTGAAAATGTTATTAAACTTGGGACTATGAAAGGCAGTAATGTGAGTATAATACCAATGAAAGTCATTACCAAATATGGTATTTACGGCATAATTATGAATCACTCAAATAAATGTAGGATTTTAGTTTCAGATTTTCATACTTCTACGGAACGTGACAGGCGGCGTCCGCAAAAGTTTTTTGCTTTCTTTGACAATGTTAATGGGCATAATATCTGTAACATGTTCGATAAGCTGCCGGATTCCCGAAGTTTGTCTGAATGTGTAGCCCTCTCCTGATAGCCTGCCGGATTCTCGAAGTTTGTCTGAATGTCTAACCCTCTCCTGATAACCTGCCGGATTCTCGAAGTTTGTCTGAATGTGTAGCCCTCTCCTGATAACCTGCCAGATTCTCGAAGTTTGTCTGAATGTGTAGCTCTCTCCTACTTGAGCAGTCTTACACAAGGTTCACCAGATTTGTTCACAATGTTATGGGTATATAATGCTGATCAAGTTCGATAACCATCCTGGTCGTCCCGATGGCTCTTAAAGAGCCCTCGAAGTTATGCTACTGAAATATATATATATCCTTGCAGAAAACATTTGACTGTCTTTTATAAACGTCTTTCAGTATGATTATATAACATTCTAAATCGCTTGCTTCATTATATTTTGATTATTGTACTTTATACATGAATTATACCGTAGAAAATAAAAGAATACGAACAACTAAGACTAGAAAAGGCTTTGCTCAGTCGAGCATTCTATTCTAATTGCATTCAATATTTTGACCTTAACTGATTTCTTGATTAATAACTTCTTTGTAATGGAGTGTGATACTAACACGCACGATCGACAATTGTCTGACACTTTATCAAATAAAATGTCGCCCAAATCAGTCAAGGTAATGATTTTTGCACCTGTGGTGGAAACAAATTCCTTCCCTGGCATCGTATAAATAAAAGAAGTAAACATGTTTCACTAAAAACCTGCAGTAATCTTTATAAAAGAGCTTTTGACTTCATCGACCTTATATTTTCAGTCGATTGAAAATATGTGAACCATTTCAGTTAAAGAGACAAACGCATTTTGTAAACATTGTTTTCAATTTTCAGCTTCTTGTTCGGCGGGTGATAAATCTTTGAAAATATATAGAAGCTTTGAATATATTAGTCTTACTTTTTCTCCTTAACTGACAAACTTAAGTCGGCAAAACGAAATATAAACTCAAGCCAATTATCAAATGTTAGATTTTTACATTTGATCTGCTTAAGAATTAATGAATCTTAAAATTCTAAGCTATCTAAATAAGAAAAGAGCGAAATGGTTAAACTCAATAGCAATATCTTTTGAGAGAAGGGTTTTTTGAATATTTTTCATCTTGTATTTTGATTTAGTACATTTTCCATCTAAAACAAAAAGTGGAAACAGGTCGCCCAACACGACAAAATAAAACTGTAAAGCTTTTATCAATTTGAAATGGCTGATTTAACAGTTTTGCATTGTTACATTTCCAGAATATGAAAGGCATGTCATTTATTAGGCTTTAGCAATTACAATAATTTATAACTGACACATAGTCACTGAATTGCTTAAAGTAACTATTTCTTTATTATATTTTGTCTTTAAGAGAGCTAATGTTGTAAAACATAGTACGGTTAGCTTCAAGTAAAAGTTGGACCCCTTACCTATACATCTGTTTAATGTCAGCTTTTAATATGAAACAAATGGGGATATTTGTTTGAAATATGTTATAAACGAAAGCCAGAACAACTGGTGATGTATAATTTAGAATTTTAAGTCCTTGATGCAAATGCTGTCTGTTGATAAGCATTACACATTGCAGTTGTTTGAATTTATTGAAAGAAGCAAGAACCGATTATATTTAGTTCAAGATATTTGACCAGACTGGTGATTTTCATATTTTTAACTGCGAATGTTAAAATAGCATGCCAGTAATTTATTTGGTTTCTAGATTTGTGTAGGAAAAGAAATTTAACGTTGATGTTTTTCTGCTTACCGATGTCGTTCTGACATGAAGGTGTCATATTCATTTTTCAGACTTGTTATATTGCTTATGTGGTTAAATTATTTGAAAGCTTTCAGTGAAATGTTTGTTTGGAATGTTCAAATCCCAGAAAAAATGAGACGAATATAGTATTTGGTGTTTCTCTTAAATATTTTTTCCGCAAATAGCAACATAAGGAATTACCATGAACGTTTTCAGGCATATCACAGCCTATACCAAACGTACTTTTAAATCTTCTCTACTGAAGTAGAAATTTTGTATTATTCTGATATAGTAAATATGTAAAACAGACCTGATAATACATTAAATCAGATCGTGTTTTATTAGTAACAATATTTTTGATTTTGTGCTTTCATGATATTCTAGCTTTCAGCAGTACTCTGTTTTCTTTGTTATAAATCCCAAGTACGTATTTCATGTATAAGCAAAGCAAACTTCAAAATAAAACTGTGATTATGAAACCTTTGAGGGAATTAATGCGAAATTATTTTATAAAGTAGGAGTAAAGTGTGGTTTGGGGGCGGGGGGTGGGAGGGTGTATATATGTGTGTGTCTGTATGTACGTGACATTTGCTGCGTTTTTGGAGCGTGATTTTCCTTGTTGAATATTCATCCTTGATTTATTGCACTTTCCTGTACACCACCTTTTCTACCCATTGATCGTTATACTTTGCATATGATAACAAATGTACATATTACTTTTTGTTAGGATTTTGAAGTAACCCGTCGGCTATATTTTTCCGTTACAGTTTCTTTTTGTTGCGGGCCTACATTACTATACATGACGCTATGGCTGTGTTTCGGCTGTTCTGAGCTTCCGGGAAATCTACCCTTGCCTTTTATTTTTGTAGGTCGTATATTTACAATTTTCCAAATTAGTCAGGGTTGGTGCTTTGCTGGTTATGTAGACAAATTTGGTGCTAAAATATTTTATTAATATACTTTGCCTCAGCTAGTTAAAATCGAGTGGACGGAAACGCATATGGTAGAGTGTGTGGAAATGCTGTTGATAGGTGCTGTGATTATGTTGATATAGGTTTATTCCTGGCTGCAGCTGTTATGAACTTTAAACTTTTCATATAAAGTGACAAATTAAAATATATGCGCTAAATAAGGCGCATAACACTTGTCCAACATTGCATATAAAATACTATTGTTTAGGAGTGTTTCAATAGTTAAGCCAGTGTGTGTATAGTTAAACGAAACAACTTCCGATCTGCATATATATTTGAACGATGAAAATAATGTGCATTATTGAAGGTTATATATTAACTGATTGTTATCAATTATATATTTATAGTCCTTTCTAATGATCTAAACACAGTCACGTGATTGATGATAAAAAATCGTATTGACTGTAGTCGCAGCAAAAATCCTGTATTAACCTACAGTACTGACGTCATAGCATTACGGCGTCAAATAAGTGTGACGTCGTTCACAATTTCAAACAAAAACAAAGAAAAAAAAAAACACTGAAAATACTATGTTCGAATATGGATTCCTCATTTTTCATTCAGATTTAGATCTAATGAAATTAATGATAAAACAGTTGTTGACTGTAAGGTTTGGTCGATTTCACTTTTTCCAGGTTGATAAATGCTTTTATTATATAACTATATAAATTATGTAAAAATATGTATTTCACAATTAAATATGAACAGGCAGAAAAAAATCCGTATTGTATCTTTTAAATTCCGTATTGTACCTTTTGTATTGTATGTTGCCGGACTATTTTCATTAATATGCATGACCTGACACAGTTCTATAAATAACGCACATAAAAAACTTCACTTACTTCCGTTTTAATATCAATGAACACTGAAGATTTCGTTCAAGAACAAAACAACAAACAAAAAGGTAGAGGTATATAATAATAAAAGGGTCATTATAACAGTAGCTAGATCTGAGGTTTTGTATTTGGCTCTCGTTGATTTTGCAAGGTCGGATCACACTCGGCGCTTGCGCACCTCGTGTGATCCGATCTGACAAAAGTCCGCTCGAGCCGAATACAGCATCCCAGATCGAGCTGCTATTATAATAACCCTATTATATATCATCCTACATAAAAGGCAATATTTGTATAATATTAATTGTTGAATAACACCGTTTATACAGTATAGTGAAGTAACTGAAAGTCAAGCAACGTTTTCTCTTTATTGGTTTAACATAGACAATAGTATAGAATTAATAATTATTGGTCAGATTTTTGGAAACGTTCCGATTTCGGTTTGAAAGACATTTTCTGTATAATATCAGAGAGTAATGTGAGTGACATTTACTGCGGTATAGAATATTCAACTAGCCGATTTATTGATGTTTGTTATTAGGTTATTTGTAAGGTAATCAATAGTTTGCAAGAGAGAAAATTCTCCATAATATCTCAACAGGTTAAATATCTTCAGATAAATACCATGAAGACAGTAAAATGATTTCATCACTATATACTGAGGACCTCATACCAAATGTTGTTCTGAACGTTATTGAATTTAGATAGTTATTTTGATTTATATGGAGTTTTAGATTAATAGATGAGAACAATATTTTTCGTACATATGTCAATCTAGTTATGCTTGTTATAATGATAATTATGATAGTTGAGCAAATGCATTTTCTGCTAAAATGGACTAGTCATTAGACTGATAAATACTTTTCCCCTTTCGTCAAATTCTATTTCACGGAGGCAAAAGATAGTCTGTAATATAGATTTTCTCAGTGAAATGGTGCTACAATTCACTATTCGCTACATTAATTACATGAATTATGATTGCAAAAGCTGAAATGTTATATCATGATTTAGTAATTACTGTACGGTAAATACTGTATGAGGATTCTTTAATCAAAAACTTATTTTGACGTATTTGGTGTAAAAACCTTAATGTGCAAAACTGAACAACCATGTGTGTTAATATAGAGCCTACCGTTCAAGTAAATCCTGCAAGTTTGCATGAAGTTTGTTTTATTCTTTCATATCTGTTATTCAACAATAAGTAGATCAGACGCCGCCAAATGTGAACTGCAAACCCCAAAATGACGTTTGTATGGACGCCGCCATCTTGGAATGAACGTCACGTCATGTTACAACGTGGGTCTATGGGACAATCACAAGATCTTGTATTTTAACTTCATTTTACCTATTTTTTCAAAATCTGAAAATCATGTCTACAGATATTAACTTTTTTGTATCGACGATGCTATTTTTGACCATTTTACATACAGTACAAATCAAATATAGAAGGAGAGACATAATCTAATTTATTGTATCATTGAATAAGTGTTTAAAAATCTTACAAATATCAGAGAAAAAAAATAACACTGTTACACAAGTTGCTTGAAGATATATTGGTATTTGGCAGAAAACAGCGAAAAGGTAATGTATTCTAGTTATGGCAGAAAATTTACATACTGTTTTCCTTATCGAGGTGAAAATTATCGGACATTTTCATGACGCAAAAGATTTGAAAATTCAAGACATGGTTTATATCACCGATTTATTACGTGATTATAACTCTGTTTCACTAGTTGACTGTCTGTTGAATGGGAAATAAGAAATGTTGTCTTTTTCTCAATTCCATAATGATTTTTTGTTTTGTTTTTTTTTTTTGTTGTTTTTTTCGACCTAAAAGGTTATGTTTTCCACAGTCATCATTTCTGTATTTCTCAATGTATGGAACACGTAAGGAATTTTTAATGCAATATTTTTAATTCGAGCATGTGGTAAGTAAAATACATGTATAATAGAATATATAGATTAACTACTGAATAGAGTTTCATTTCCTGCTAATCTACCGTTCCCAGAACTGTGATCCATAGGGAGACTGAATGAAATTAGTCCTTCATATATGCCTAATAATACTCCATTTCCTGCTGTTAATGAAATCAATTTGAATTAATATATTATTGCAATCGTTGGATGCTAATCTAATTAGGTTGTTCGCTACCAGAGATATTGTGGCAATGTATTACTAAAATTAATTAGATTATATGTTGTAAATTAATCATGCTTTTACTCTAGAAACGAGTAATTTCCAGCTGAATAATTGTGCATTACACGTATTTCCCAAACTGGCCAATACTGCTGCGTGCAAATGGCGGTGAGACATGATGGCGTCTGCTGCACGGGTCAAAATTATTTACTGGTCCAGGACCAGTTTCTAATACCTGTAAATATATTCATTTTCAATCAGGAAAGACTACTTTAATTTTACAGTTTAATATCACTTCATCCTCTAGACTAGGACTACACTGATTTTGATGACAGTATTTAGAAACACTGCCCATCAGATCATGCTTAAAATGACTTATGGTCTTATGGCGTCATGTTGTTAAAATGCTCTGATTTGAAAATGAAAATTTTTGATAAAGTAAAAGTTAAAATTCTTGAATAGCGGAATGGGTTTTCCGGTGTTTTTACCGTTGCTGGAAAACACCATCTCACAACTGGAGATGTAAAATTGAAGTACTTTTGTTAAATATGACTTTTGTCGTTACTACATTTCAAAGAAAGCACAAATATTTATATACGGATATGCTGGAAAGAAGTTCTGTGATATTAACCCTCGTTAAACTGAAAAGAACGGCATCATCCAAATTGATTTTAAAATTAGCTGCACAAAACTTCGAAAAATAATCAGTTCTTGTGATATGGAACTCACAACAGATGTACAATTATCTGTTCGCACTTATAATTCTTGTTCGGGTATTTTCAACCCTTAAAATATACCAGTATTGAATAGCTAATGTAAAGCACTTTTACTATTGTGGCTTATTGGATTACTAGTATGTTACCGGTTACAAGACAATAATTTCTTTTCGTTTCAATGTATTTTATGTTATTTTCTCAAATAGTTTTTTTTTGATTTATCGCAAAACACATTTCTTGCCAAGAACTCCGCAGAAAGTGCAAATGTATTGGCGTCTCTGAATCGCAAATTTGTATTACAGTGTTGCTTTGATATTCTAGACGATGGCCTTTCCTTTGGAAAGTAATAAAAACTTGATGCAATATCAGATTAGTGGTGAGAGTACATTAGAATGTTACACTAAAGTAGACAATGTTGTTTCTTTTTGATATCCGGATAACCTTTGAATCCACGCTTTTGTCACGTTTGTCCGGCCGTCGCATTTCTTAGCAGCGCCAAAACCTTTGATCACTCTGCTTTTGTTTTGTTTTTCCTTTTTCTAAAATCACACATTATATTTTCTCGAAATTCTTAAATCGAATAATTGAAAGATCTCTAGGAAATATGTGTTCAAAAGCTTGATATACAATTTGCTTGATGTGACGCAATGTGAATCAAGAAATGTAGATGCAACTGACACTTGTATATAATGCCAATTTTGGCATACAATAAGTATTAAAAAAAAAAAGCTGCAAACTTCATGTTGCACTATTTATTTTAGACATAATAATGTGTAGTAAACTGCCTATGTACGTTTCGTCTCTTATGAAAAACGATACAGTTTCGGACTTCTAGGCATATGATTTCTGTTAAATTTGGGCACAGCTTTTCTTGGGACAGTGATCAATGATTTCAAAAGAATAATATGTAAAGATGAAGAAACGCCCTTTGGGAATTGTGACATTTTCTGTAGTGTAATTTTTCACATGCATTTTTATGCTCATTAAGTAAACTATAATATCGATGTACTTGATCAAATTCCTTTACGTTAACATTGTTTCCAATATCGACACAGTTGGTCTCTCTTTTAGAGAATACGTATTTGTAATACAAATCCTGGTAATATTTGACGGCTATATTCGTTTTTTATTATTATTGTTATTTATGTTTTTGTTCGCCCATAAATTTACTTAACCTATAAAGAGCTTGTATACAGGCAGATTAAAAGTTCTTAAAATGGTGTAAAACCAATTATTGTCAACTAACATACACCATTTATATCCTTTTCCAGACATATAGGTGAAATAATATTCCTGATTAATTTATTATTTCCAGTCTATATTCCATAGGGTGCTGTTAATAATGTAGGATCAATATTTATCAGGCTAAATGTCTCTGGAAACGGGACTTCAATTTGATTAAAAAGACTTATTTCTGCATAGCATTGTGAGAGAACAATATGATAAGTAACATTTATTGCTTTAAAGAAATTATTACAGTGCTTTATGTTCGCTCTTTACATTATAGATACAATGCATAAGTGGTATATTGGTCAAAAGATACAAAAACCATTTATTAAAGCGACTGACATTTTTAATAGTACAACAATTTGCAAAATATACGATTGGTATGAGGCGTGTACAGTTTCATTATTAAAGACATTGATTCAATCAGTTCTTTTGACTGACTGATTGGATACGTTCAACCTAATCATAACTAAAATGACTCTTAGAGTATCGTCGAGCATTATTGCAGACACAGGAGCAACAAGATAGTACCGCGATATTCTTTAAGCTAGAAGTATGGCTTCCTCGTATGCCGAGCGGAACGAGCTTGCATTTACAGAGTGACGGATAAGGATTTCGAAATAGAACATTTATTACTCATTAGACCACGTAAACTACAGTCATTTTTATTTTAATTCATCTTTATTTTCATAGCTGTCAACAAGATTCGTAGAACCAGTTTTACATTACAAGATACATAAAATTACCTTTCACAATAACTTGCATCTGATCTTATTATCTTTCCCAGCAATTTTGATGTTTGATAATACTTGGATTCAGTGTTGTTATATTTTCTGGTCCTTTGGGATCATGGAGTCCATTCAACGTATGGGTAATAGAGTTCCGCTTAAGCTGGTGCTAGTGAGCGTGAGAGGTGTTGCACATTTCATTACCTCTCTTGAACAGACTCAGTCAAACCTTGTCTGCTATTATTCTTCTTGGTTGCATTCTTTGCTTCCAAAGGATCTTTTTACGGATTTTATTGTTAAAACTATAACTATCATATTGACACAGAATTTGTATTTTATTTTAATAAATTAACCGCTTAGTAATTGCTTTGATTATGATATGAATATTTTAGTTAGACCTTCACATTAACTTTATACTGATCTTCTTGCATTTCCTCGCCGTTTTCGTACCCTCAGTAAGATCATGATGTACATTTATCCCTTATGTGGGTAAAAAAACACTAAATAAATCAACACATATAATCACTCCTGTTTTAACGTTATGCAGTCAATAAACATAACATAGTTTGTTTCGTGTTTACCTATATAACTGGTAAAGGTCAATCTCAATATAAAGTTTCTTTATAGTTCCATAAAACATAACTGTAATGAAATCAAGATATTATCGGAAAGAACTTCTTCATGATATGACAGATAAAAGCTAACAACATTCTGTATATTATGCTAATGATGACAGAATGTTGATGTATTGTCTGTTCCACAGACATATTAATCTCAGTTAAAGAACAGTCTTATGTAAACTAATGCAGTTTATAACAAAATGTCTTGGGCATGAACACCAATTCTTTATTCCATAATTTCATATTGAACCCACTTCTTTGATAACATTATTTCGACATTTTCTAGAATATCTGATTTACTGAGAAGTGTATTACCATCAAGTATTTTACAGCTTCTATAGAGGGAAAAGTAAAGAAAAAATGATAGATGTTAGATTTTATGTTGAAAAGGTAAGCTTCATGAACTATAACCCCGTTTGCTTCTTTAGGACCTAAAATTCTTACGCTGCCATTTTTAACTAGCATGTATTAGAAGCATGCAGATTTCGGCAGAATGCTACAAATTGATTCTGCCTTCGCGACCAGTGTACATCTGGCATACAGTCTGATCAAGATCTGCACTATCCGCCATTCAGTCAGTATCTTTTGGTAAGCATCCTTTTGAACAGTTACTCGTACTGTCCAAATTATAAGATGGACAAATCTAGCAGGGCAAGGGCTAAACACCGTAGAGTAAATGATTAGGACTCTTTATATTTGACCTACACCTGCATTAGTTTACATTTGATTTTGCGGTTAGCAGCGTTGAGCTATATATTTCAATGACACTGGCTGTTGGTACCATTGTATACGGAACAACCATTATTCGTTGTTGATTTTTTTTTGTGTCTCCGTCAGGTTTCCACAGTTTTGTATGCGATAGTTTTAACTAACAACCATTATTTCCTTTCCTCGCTTTCTTTTATCCAACATTTTCAAAATAGTAAATACGCTCGTTTATACTAAAATGAAAAACACTTTATGCACAATAAATATACCACTAAATAATGAATAGGCAGCATGTAAGTATATATAGTTAAGTAATGTGTAATTCCTGGTAATACAATTATAAGCTGGTGGAATACACAAAGGCTTTCAGTTAGAAATTTACGATCCAGCTGTACATGATGTTATATACATAAGCTAAGCCATGCATTTTCACCACCATGTTAATTAAACACTTTCTGAATCAATATAAATCTTGCTTTATGCATTCAAGTTATCACATTTTTGTTTTATATTCATCAGAAGATATGCAAAAAATATAAATCACTAGCATGTGGGTTTTGTTTTGTAGATAGTGCAGAAAGCTCCTTCCTTTATAGCAAGTTGCTTCAAACGTTCTCCAGGACGGAGATAAAAGCAAAGTTTATTTTGATTGCTCATTATTTCAAAGAGCTTACTAATTGATATGGACAGGTGTCATCGACCTTCTTTAAGAGTGAGGACACTCTTAGTTTGGTCATATTTCAAATTGTCTGGAGAAGAATAATTTGAGAAAAAGTATGTTGAAACTGACTTACAGGAGTTTGAAAATATTGTTTTATCATAATTATAAGACACATTTTGGATCACTTTTAAAAGGAAAGAAAGGAGAAATCAGTAATTGTCAGACAACTCTTAAATAAATTTCATGTCAATGATTTGTTGGAAGTATCTATCGAACGTTATAAACTGATAACTGACCTGACCTTCTTCCAATACACTAGTTCTATTTCGAATAAATTTCTCTCTGCAGAATGTTTGAACATACTGTAAACATTGAAGATGTCTGTGTTTGATCATGCCGTAAACATAGAAGATACTCGTGTTTTATTTTCATGAATAGAAATAGGCTAAATACCTCCCTGAGTCGTTCCATAAATAATTCATGATACAGTGCGTTCCTTTAAAATCTTTAAAGTCTTTCGACTTTTTCTAGGGATATGACTTCTGATGGTTCTACAGTAATTGTCTGTGCCTAGCAGTAAAACATAGTTTGTCACACCGAGTCCCGTCGAAACATATATTTATGACTGAATTATGTTGTGTTTAAGACATGAAAACCGAATTGTTACTATAATTATGATTGTTATTTTTAGTCCCCTACTGGTTGAAAACCAGTTTCGGGGACTATAGGAATGCGCTTTTCCGTCGTTCCGTCTTTCCGTCATTCCGTCCGTCCGCAATTTCGTGTCCGGTCCATAACTCTTTTATCCATGAAGGGATTTTATTATTACTTGGCACAAATGTTCCCCATGATGAGACGACGTGTCATTTGCAAAACCCGGACCCCTACCTTAAAGGTCAAGGTCACAATTGGAGGTCAAAGGTCAACAGGGCTTTTTTCCTGTCCGGTCCATAACTCTCCCATCCATGAAGGGATTTTAATATCACTTGGCACAATTGTACCCCATAATAAGACGATGTGTCATGCACAACTTTCAGACCCCTGGCTCAAAGGTCAAGGTCACACTTAGTAGTCAAATGTTAACATGGCATGAACAGGGTCTGTTTCGTGTCCGGTCCATAACTCTTTCATCCATGAAGGGATTTTAATATTACTTAACACAAATGTTCCCCATGATGTGACGACGTGTCATGCGCAAAACCCGCACCCCTAACTCAAAGGTCAAGGTCACAATTGGAGGTCAAAGGTCAACAGGGCTTTTTCCTGTCCGGTCCATAACTCTCTCATCCATGAAGGGATTTTAATATCAATTGGTAAAATTTTACGTCATAATATGACAATGTGTCATGCACAACTTTCAGACCCCTAGCTCAAAGGTCATGGTCACACTTAGTAGTCAAATGTTAACATGGCATGAACAGGGTCTGTTTCGTGCCCGGTCCATAACTCTGTCATTCATTAAGGGATTTCAATATTACTTGGCGCAAATGTTCTCCATGATGAGACAACGTGTCATGCACAAATCCCGGAGCCCTTGCTCAAAGGTCAAGGTCATTCTTAGAGGTAAAAGGTCTACTTCAAGAATGTCTTTGTCTGGAGCATTTCTTCTTTATGCATGGAAGGATTTTAATGTAACTTGGCACAAATGTTCACCACCATGAGACAAATTGTCTTGCGCCAGAACCAGGTCGCTAGGTCTAAGGTCAAGGTCATACTTAGAGGTCAAAGGTCAAATTCAAGAATGACTTTGTCCGGAGCATTTCTTCTTCATGCATGGAGAGATTTTGATGTAACTTGGCACAAATGTTCACCACCATGAGGCATACTTTTTTAGAATTACATCCCTTTGTTGTTACTATAAATAGATTACATTGTAACATTTTTATAACTGGCCGTAGGAAAAAATCGAGACCACTTTTCTGTGGTACAACATGCATGTTACATCCAATATTTAGGTGTATTTTGATCTATCTCTACCTAGTAAAGATTTTCTTGTGGACTTACATTTTATAATTTATTTTTTTTTATTTTTTTAGGATTAATTTCACTTTGTTGTTACTATAAATAACTTTTATGATAACTTTTTGTATATTGGCCAAAAAAATTCGAAAATGAAAACAACTGTACGTTTTTATATATGCAAATTTTAATCCAAGTGCTTTGTTATATTATATTGTATATATAGTACAATATTGTTTATACATCATTGACAGATATCAGTTCATTATGTTATACTGCAGTAGAGAAAATTAGGCGCCTTCCAGTGGGGGACTTTGTATTGCATGGCAATACTTCATTCACTTGTTTTATTTTTATTATTATTTTGTTCACCATATCTGTGACCAGAAAACATAAATCTTTTGTGTAGAAATTATGTTATTAGGTTAACAAAAGACATTTAAAAACTCTAAAAATTTTACTCACCAGAGACGACAGTATATTTTGTCCACTGTCGCCATTCTGTTTTATGGAAAATGTTACAATTAACGAAACATCCTCACCAAAAGACTGCTACGATATAACTCATTCATTCTGAAATTTATTCCGTGTACTCTTTCAACGTATTGTCAAATATCCCCAGGTCTTGTAATTAATATATTTTAATGTACTTGTTTCAACGAAAACGCAGATGTCACGAGAGAATAGTAATGCGCAAACATTCACAGGAACACCGAGTTTCTGCTGTGTTTTGTGTTAATGTGTTGTTTACGCAGTGATGATATTACCAGGAGATAATCATCAAATAATGCAATAATGAAATATTAATGTGGATAGCTCAGTCACGTAGAGTACAATATATTACGACCAAATTGAACAACTTGTAGAAATTAACCATGTAGATTTATAGCTAAATAGAACATTTTGGCAACGAAATTTTTCTTAGATATAAATAATAATGAAAAAATGTTGAATGATATATGAGCCGCGCCATGAGAAAACCAACATAGTGGCTTTGCGACCAGCATGGATGCAGACCAGCCTGCGCATCCGCGCAGTCTGGACAGGATCCATGCTGTTCGCTTTTAAAGCCTATCGGAATTGGGGAAACTGTTAGCGAACAGTATGGATCCTGACCAGACTGCGCGGATGCGCAGACTGGTCTGGATCCATGCTGGTCGCAAAACCACTATGTTGGTTTTCTCATGGCACGGCTTATATCATTTCATCGATGACATGTGCACTATATGTTTATAAATAAAGTAACACAAGTATGTATTACAATTACATTTTACCTGACCTATTTTCTACTTAAAGGATAAAAATAATTTAGTTCTGAGTTTAATAACAACAATATGTCATGTACTATCCGGATCGTTTCATTTCATAACATTTTGAGTTATATCATACACAGTGAGCTATGTTTCATTCGATATAAATTTGATTTCAGTCAAGCGGAACGAAAAGGTAAGGTTGTGATACAAAGTAATGAAATATTGCTTTCAATGACTTCACGGGTAACATTATTATCTAATTTGTAACAATACTTTTGTAGGTCTCTCTGCAAACGTTTCACAGAATTTTTATTTGACTTGGTAGAAATACAGAATTGTGCATCTTTTGCGCAAATAGTTGTATGTTTGCTTGCATTGGATCTAAAGACAACATTTGTTTCACTGAACATCTACCAAAAAATAGGTAGAATTGAAAATCGTCTTACTTCGTTGCGACAAGCAGATTCTTTGCCACGAGATTTTCTATATTTGTACCATTTATCATAACAAATACATATTTACCACAAGTAAATATTCTGTTAATAAAGAATAACTGTTTCCTAAGTTTATATTGAATAAATTTAATAATGAAAAAAACTAGTATCATATTTTATCCATGCAGCAGTTTTATTGTTATCAAGGAAAACAACGCAATACTTAAGAGTAATTTTACATTATGTATTGTTTATATTTTAATTCCATATCGTAGATTATCCATCCAAGCCAACAAAATCAATGAAAATAAGTGATGAACTTAGAAACATGGTACCTGTTTTTTTGTATGAAAGAAACAGCTTCTAATTTATATAACCTTTATGCATTGCCCTCTCGTGACCTGACTCAAGAAATACAGTCTGCTATTAATTTGCATATTGGGGTTCTGTGCTTCCAAAGGATCTTCATAGATTTGTCATTGAGATGTCATTTTCATTACATATCATTGTGTTTAAACTAACGTTACTTTAATTGTATACGTTTTGAAATGTTTTAATAGAATTGTTAATGAAAATGAAAACCACATCGTGTTAAATTGATAAAAGAGTTTGATGTAGGCGGGCTCACAAGAGCCGTCACGCGCTATGGACACACTAGTCAGAATGTTGGTATTTTTCAAAAAAGTTTTATGAACAGCAATGAAGACATTTCTAACCAAATTGTAAGTAGCAAACAGTACACTGCGCAAAACGTACACATAAGATATAGGACTAAATCAGCTTTCCTTTTCTGCAAAAGCCTTATGTAAATATATAAACTGATAAACCGTCTCATCTTTACAAAATAATATCAAATGAATTCCTAATTAACGGAATACATGATTAATTATTCAGAAATAATACGTTTGCAAAACAATACTTATAAACGAAAACAAAAATCTTATTTATTTTTGAATTATTCCTTGATTACTCTCGAAACCTGAGACATATTCGATCTTCAAATAAACAAAGTTTCTTATTTTTTTGCTTTATTGCTTTTTTGTGCTTCAAAAGGATCTACTTACAGATTTTATTAACTTTAGGTATTTCAGTGGTGGCCATAAAACGGTCTCTTTACAAGGATTCGGTGTCCTCGTGGGTTATGGAGTCAACTCAATTCATCTCTATGATAACGGGCAGCTTATAATGGTATTAAACGTATTGCAACTATTTTTGCTTGTTTTGGGTTTTACCGTCACTAGGTCGTATAGCGGCTTTTCTGCTTTTGATGACGGAAAAAGACCCAAAATGTGCCATTCTGTGCATCATTGTACCATGGGCGAGCACCTGGTGAAAGCAACAACCTTTCATAAGCAGCTGGATGGCTTAGTCACTTGAGGAATTCAACGCTCCGAGCGTTTACCTCGTTGACTCAGCCCAAATAAAATGTGTAATGTTGTATGTACACTAAATTTAAACAAGACTCTGTCCAAAACAAGTAAATGAAATAATACTGCATGTGCTGCATAATTAATTATGATATATTATTATAGGGCTAAAACCCTCGTGCTATTATTCATTTTCCGAACCGATTATCATCTCCCGGCCCGGCTGTGTCGTGTCTTAACCTCTAAATAATCCATACAGAGTTTTTGCGAAGCATGTCTTCCTGTTGTACCTTATTGCAAAACTAATTTCACAAAAATGTCAAAACTAAACACCATGTAATAAAATGAATGGAATAGAACAACGCCGTCGCCATAAAACCTCGAAAGAAATCTTTACAATGCCTGTGCTGAATTTGTCATTTGTACCCTGTAAATTTACCAACTTTGTACAATTCATGCGCAAAACACTTCATATAAAGTGCTACTTTGGTGCTTTAGATGTAATTACAAGAAATAAAGATATCTTTTGAAAAAGCAATATCAAGCGTTTGGCCATTAATATAATGCTTTGAGAGCAAGAAACTAATTTGTTTGGATTTGACTTTTGATAAATAGTTTTGCCATATTACATTATCTTTCTACCTCATTACGTGACACTGTATGCTATGTCTTCTTTATCTCTCCCAGCTTGAAGTATTTCCCCGTTACTTGAGAGCGGCCATTATGCATGTTTACGCTTCATTTACGAAGGCCATTCTAAATATAATGACGATTGTACTGGAATACTTCAAAATATTCGCCATTGACTTCCACGTACTTCCGCAGTAAACTTTAAAGAGAAATGTAAGGGAGTGAACGCTGCAGAGAAGTCTCCCCTAGGTATGGTCTTAAAATACCACTGTCATGTGCTTTATTCAAAACATATTTGTGCCAGCGTCTTTGTCAGCCTTGGAAAAAAGAAGCAGTCACAAGGACTTTGATTTGGTGAATAAGCGGGATAATTAGTTTGTACCACGTTTTCATCCTTCAGAAACTCTTGAAAAATGTCACTTTTGTGAGCCGCAGCGTTGTCATCTAACAACTGGAGACCATGAAGACCAGTCCTTGGACACATTTTATTTTATTTTTGTTTGATAGATTTCAGTACTTTGTCTATATAAAACTTTTCTGATGGTCTAGGAATTTGTATACAGTACTCATTAAGTTTAAGAAAATAGAACACAAAACCCTTTTGGGACTTTCAGTTGGTTTTGCAATAACTGGTCTACGGTCACCTTTTCGCAGTCACTGATTGTTGCCAACTCGACGCAGTCACTCGTAAAAGTATGTCCAGGTCTCATCTCCTGTTAGGAGCTGTTACACTGCGATCATCTAATTGTGAGAATTTTTTCGGAGTTTCTTTAGCACATTTGACCCTATTGGCCTTTTGCTCCTCGGTTAACATGTGAGACACATATTGGGTACAAACCTTTTTTAAACCAAAGTGCTTGAGTTTTTTACCGTTGACATGCCAAGAAAAGTCTTCATCAGTCAGACGCATTACAGCAGCAATGTTCTTTGATGTCATTGTTGTTTTGGGCCTGACAGGACAAGCTCTGTCTTCAAGGTCTGCCTGACTAATTTTAAATTAACGTACCGACCTGTTAACAGTTTTATCTAGTACTGCAGACGTGAGTTTTTGTCTAAAAGGCATTTCTAAAGAACAACGTACTTAAATATACGCTCTAATTTCATTGTTTTTTCGCTGTTCACGTATGTATAGTTAAATGTACTTTGCTTAGTGTATATTACTACATCTGAACAAAACTGAATATCTCCAAAACGGTAAGATAGTTTTCGATAAAACTTTGCGGGATTATAAAGGAGTCATTTTTGTACCATCATTGTAAAAGAAGAGTTTCTTGCTCATCAAACATATACGTAAGCTCGCGATTGACATAACGTTAGGAATGGCCCACGTACTTGCTAAAACAGGGTTTTCAGTCTTTTTCTGATCTTCTTTTTTAAATTTTGTATTTGTATACATTCTGATTAACATGGTCCTTTCATTGTGTTCGTTTATTAAGAAACTAAATAATTGAGATTTCTTTCTGGGTTGTTGAAAATGGTGTCGGTTTGTGAGCATTAAACAATTGAGATTTTTGCCTTTAGCCAATGCAACTTGAAACGGTAAGAAGGTAACCTTGTATATTAGTGTTTTAAATAATGTATGATTGTTCGATCGCTTTTGCCCGGAAACATGATCAGACAAAGGGCACAGAGACACAGAGAAAATATCTAAAGCTTGATGCATACTCAATGGAAGATTTTACTTTATCGATACCTTTTTATAATGAACATAGTTTAATTTTTTGAATCACATGCAATTCAGTTGGCAGTTGTCATTTATCATTGTTCATGATTGCAATGCATTTACCAGACCTGAAAAACACCGAGGCAGAGCTCAGATTTTGCATTAAATTTGTACTTTTCTTCATTCTTTATACAGCAGGTGGAATAGAATTGTGTTGTATATGTTAAGTATGTACATTCTAAGTCCATTTTCATATACTAAATTCTGAACAAATCAGATTTACAAGTACATTATACTTGCCTGGGTAATTGGAATACAGGTAGAGCTGGTGGTTCATATGGTGGCTGATTTCTGCCATTTCGCGTTTTCGCCCCGCGACCCCGCCGAGCGAAAACACGAGAATTAACAAGTTAAAATGGCGGGGGCGCGGGGCGAAAACTCGCTATTTAGCGTGGGCGCGGAGCAAAAACTCGCTGTTTAGCGGGGTCGCGGGGCGAGATTTAGTAACTGGTATGTCGGGGGCGTGAGACGAAAACACGATAATTAGCGATGCTTAAACATCGAGTTTTCGCACCGCGCCCCGACATCCAGTTACTAAATCTGGCCCCGCGCCCCCGCTTATTATCGTGTTTTCGCTTCGCGCCCCCGCTAAATAGCGAGTTTTCGACTGGCGCCCCCGCCATTTTACCTTGTTAATTTTCGTGTTTTCACTCGGTGGGGTCGCGGGGCGGAAACTCGCTATTTAGTAGGGGTGCGAAACGAAAACACGATAATTAGCGGTGTCGAGGGGCGCCCCCGACATACCAGTTACTAACTCTCGCCCCGCGACCCCGCTAACAGCGAGTTTTCGCCCCGCGCCCCCGCCATTTTAACTTGTTAATTCTTGTGTTTTCGCTCGGCGGGGTCGCGGGGCGAAAACGCGAAATGGCAGAAATCCGCCACCATACCATACAATACCTTTCATTATTATCAGAACACATCATTCTGCTGTGTTTCTCTGACGCTGACAGGTTTACACCAATTTTGTTGTTGTTTTTTTTTTTGCGCGAAAAGGGCATACTTTTGTTCGTCTGTTAACGGTAGTTATATCTAACAAACATTATTGATGTACGTCTTTAAATGCTAGTCGCCTTAAAACAAACTTCAGATATGTAGCCTTTGTTGGGAAGCTTCGTAAAGACTCTGTATTTCAGTGCATATAAATATCTTGTTGATAAACATAATCACAAAAATAACCTTTTCGTGTAACTTCCGGTATTTATTTTGGGTTAGCATTCTACCATTTATTCATTACATTAATATTTCGTTTATTGTTCAAATGATTCTGTACATGAACAATATTATTTCACAGTAACCATACTTTAACATATTCATAAACTAGTACGCTCATATTCAAGACTAATTCTACGAGCTTATCATGAAATCATATCAGTCAATTAATGTCTGTGACAAGAACATGAACTCAAGAGTACACAGAATCAAACATTATGAAAAATGTTGAACGAAGTAATGAAAACTATTTTCATGGATGATTTCGCGGTAGTTCTGTTTTTGTTTAATCATAGGCATATTTAGAAATCAAGCATTGGAATAATTGAAATAGTAACTTATTTCATCATAAACAGCAGCTTAAGTTTAGTATGGTACCGATACAGGATACATGTTTGATCCACTGAATGCCTTAAAACTGAGTAAAATGCAACGACGGTATGTTTGTTTTACAGTCGTATTTAAGATGTAACGAGAAATGACTATTTACTCCTATTCATTGAATAGTATATAAGCAAATTAACCTTTCATTAAAAGGTTCATTAGTGCAGCCGCGAAAATACTGGTATGATTATATAACACATTTATTTTAGTGATTTTGCTCAGAATAATCGGTTTAAAGTCAAAAAGAAATGTGCATAATTATACCAAACGTTTTTTTTTGTTTTTGTGAAGAATAACTATTGTAGAAAAATATACAATGCCTACACACAACAAGTAATGAATGTAAAATTAAGTCATTTAATTTTTAGATATTTAGAACTGTTTCTGTCTTTATAGACCTGAAGAAAGCAATTCTAACGATTACTTTAAGCAATTTGTAAACGTTCTTCAACAAGAGATCAAAGCAAAGTTTGTGCACACATCTTGTCAGTTCACAAGTTTTCTGATTGCTGAAATGCATTAATATCTGCAAATTCTACAGGAAGTGTTCAACGAACTTAAGTTTGGTATTTAAATGTATCAGTGATACCCCAATCAATTAGCACAGGCTTTTAGTTGCCTTGAAAACTGTCTTCAGATCTTGGAACTGATCCATTTTCTGTCTCAAGGCATTGGAATTGATGCATTTTCTATCTCAAGGCCTTAGAATTGATACATTATATTATCATTGTTTCAACGGAACTATACAGACGTCTTTAGGGAATATATATATAGAAAAAATGCATAGGATAACTTCCAAAATGATCATGTTTCAACAAAATGAGTTAGCAAAGAAATAAAAAACGTAGGGCAATGATGTGTGACCTTTAAGTTGGATAAAATTACCAAATGATAAATAGCTCATAACTTATCTGAAGTAACTTATAACTGGAATTATATCATGTAATACGATAAATATCCTATGGAATTTGTAATGGAACCCCTGTTCATTCTCTCCTGTGAGTTATTTTGTATCAATATATAACTGACTATATTGTATGAATTTAAGACAAACACTGACAGTTGTTGATCAGACGTTATCTATAAATAATTACTGTAGGTTTTATGAGCATTTAAAGGAAAACGAATTACGAAAACACAGAAAACAGCCAAAGTTATTATGCTTTAATGGTCTTACGTCATTTTATGGCTCCTTGTGGCATACATGTGCTTATATTAGGGGTAAATCCTCTTTTTTCCATTAAATAGAATGACATCTGTCTTATTTTTTATAAAAAGAATGTATTACTGTAAAATATAGTGTGAGTGTGTGTTCGGGTTTAACGTATTTTTCGACAATTTCACGGTACCTATCCATATCGGCGAACTCTTTGCGAAATCTGCTATATCGGCGGTTTCTTTGCATCATCACCGGCTATTCTTTGCTATAAACAAAGTATTGGTCGGTAGTGGAGGCGAACATTCGAGTTGCCATCCATGATAATTGGTTTGCTGCTGAAAAAAGTAGAGCACGGAACATTAGAATGTCTTTACTATGTATTGTACTGTTTATTTTTTTATTATTGGCGATTTTGCTCGCAAACTCGATGAAATAAGTTGATGGTGTACTGACCTGGAACACTAGCCCGACAGTCTTTAATGAGTTTTCGCTTTGATATCATACATATCAAGCGCACTATTTGTATTCATTTTCCAATATTCTTCCAAAATACTGACAAATATGCCGAAATGTGAATAGAATTATTCAAAACCTCTTACTTTCGGTTTTGTCTGGGCACCGGCGGTCTCTCTGCACACCATTTTTTGATGCACAGGCAGGCTCTCTGCATTACACATAGGCAGGCTCTATGCTAATGACTATTTGGGCACTTGTTGACTCATCGTACCGTACTATGAACTGCTGTCATTACATTCACTAAATAAAAATATAAATTAACACATGGTAACATATGTTGCACTTCCCAAGTACAAAGTCCTCGCTACTTCAGATACACACAATTAACTTGCCCTGTAAATAATGTAGTTTGCCTAGTTATTTTTCAGATAAGAGGTGCAAATCTATTAAACGTTTTTAAATAATCAGAACGTTCTGAAAGTACGTAGATTAAGTTAAAAATCTTTTCAAAATGATCGTATTGCAACTTGGTCAAAGAAGCTGCCTAAACACAAGGGGTGTTTTAAAGACACGTTAGAAATAAGTTAGTACACGTTTCTTCTCTTCACGAGAGACAAGAAAGAAAAATTTCCAATCCATTTTGTACAAAGTTTACATTATTTCCAATGAGAATAAACCTTTATAAAGGGTTTATTATAACTTTGGTACAATCGGTTTTTGAGGTAGGCTAATACTAGAACATCTTTCGGGATTTTTTTTTTTTTTTTTTTTTTTTTTTTTGTTATCTGAAAAAAAACAGAAGAAAGATAAAAATAACCAAAGAAGTATAAAATAATTAAACAAAAAAGCTTTGCTTTTACACTCGTCGAACAATTGAAACCGACCCTGGTGAAAGAAATTTAAGAGGAGAAACAACTTTTCAAAATAGCTTTTCTTGGTGTCAATCGGCTGCTCATAGCACTACACAAATAGATATTAAGCAGATTTTGTGAAATGAAGTGTGCGTGTAAAGGTTTGAACATCCGAAATTTAAATCTGGCATGTGACTTTTCAGGCGCCTTCAGGATTTCTGGTTAAATAAAAAAAATTTGTATCTAAATAGAAAAATTGTCACTTCAACGTAAACCTTTCAAGTATTTTAATACAGTAATATTATGGGTCGAGAGTAAACTCATTTTCAGCTTGGTTATTGACGTTTTGAAATAAGGCATGAAGGTTGACAGTTACAAAAAGTCAGATCTACACACCAAATTAATTAAGCTATAATGTGTCCAAATAGTCATTAGCATAGAGTCTGCCTGTGCGTAATGCAGATAGCCTGCCTGTGCACCAAAAACTGGTGCGCAGAGAGACCGCCGGTGTCCCGACAAAACCGAAAGTAAGGGGTTTTGAATAATTCTATTTACATTTCGGACTATTTGTCAGTAATTTTTGGAAGAATATCGAAAAATGAATACAAATAGTGTGCTTGATATGTATGATATCAAAGCGAAAACTCATTAAAGACTGCGGAAAAGGCCGGGCTAGTGTTCCATGTCAGTACACCATCAACTTATTTCATCGAGTTTGCGGGCAAAATCGCTGATAATTAAAAATAAACTACAATTCATAGTAAAGACATTCTAATGTTCCGTGCTCTACTTAATTTTGAACAGCCTGTTATATTGGATGGCAACTCGAATTTTCGCCTTTTCTACCGACTTGAACTTTGTTTATAGCAAAAAATAGCTGGTGCCGATGCAAATAGCAGATTTCGCAAAGAGTCCGCCGATATGGATATGCACCGTGAATTTTTCAGTCATATAAACGACGGTGTCTACTTGTAGCAGTGAGCACAATGCCCAACTTTATAGTGCTGCCTCTTTGGAATATCACGCCGTAGACACGTGACATGAAACCCCACCAAGTCACATTACACTGACTCCGGGCTGACCAGTCCTAGCATTACTCTCTTATTGCTGAGGACCAAGCGAGGAAGCTACAAGTACCATTTTTATGTCTTTGGTATGACGCGGCCTGGGATCGAACCCATGACCTCCCGCTCTCGAAGTTCAATAGCTTTCAGAGTATAGGTGCGCCGGTTACAAGTAACATTTATTCTTTCACAATTTGCACGTACTTTCAGCTTCTGATGATGCCTAGAAATTAAACTCTTTTCAAACTTCTCCAAACAATTTATGTATCTTACGATCAGTCTGTTCATAAAACGTTATTTTTATTCATGTCCTCTATTAAATATAAAGGATAGATTTATTTTTTAAATTCAGATGCAAATTGCTTATAGCATTTAATCTAAAATCGTTATGTTTAAAATACTTATACAGCAGTTATACTATCAAATGTGAAGTCTCATAATATTGTGTCACATGAGTCATGAACAGAGAGTATGAAAGTCTTTAAGACTTAGTTTTAGGTACCATATGCTGAAAAACTTGTTTCGGAAAGGCGTGGACTTTATGTTAAACAAGATAAAGCTAGTTTTTCTATTTTCTATTTATAATTGGATTATATCAACTGTCATTTATCTATGGTAAGACAGTACATGCGGAAAGTGTAAATATTTTACACGCAACATTTTGCATGCAATTAGGCATATTTGGGAAAAAGTCCTTGAATATTATTATTTTAGACAATGCCTAAAATACTTACAGAAATTATCAAAAAGTTGCATGAAATAATTAAGGCAGTTTTAAATATGTTATATGAGCAACATTAGTATAAATTAAATACTAATTTGGAATTTGACTGGAATACAAACTCCCAGACACGAAATAATGAAATTACTGATGCATGCCTGATGATGAACTTCAGTGCAGGATTCATAAAGAGGACTCGCAAGAACCCGTATGCAATGTGACATGTAGTGGCGTACATGAAAGTTTACATTGTCGTAACGTTGTTAATACCTTTTACGGAAGACTGAGATAAAAGTTGTGCATCATCTTTTATTTGCCAGGTTTACGACGCTTAATGAACATCTCACTGGGATCCAGTAACTTCGTTTAAAAATTACTTCACATAATGATCAAAACAGGTTTGATCCGATGTTGAAATAGGCACAACAGTTCTGATTTAACTTTTTGTATATAATGACCAAAGACATTTGGTGGTCGGTGCCCTTCTGAAGAAAATACTGTAAAATAAAAGCACACGAAGGCTTTGTACGCCCTTGTGGAGTCACATTTTATGTACCACCGACAATTTCAGTGTCAGGGCAGTTGAGATGTTGCGGCTTTTTCCGCGTAGTTTTCTTATTGTTAGTGTTTCATATTATTTATATTACTGTACAAACACATAAAAAAATCAAACATTTCGTAAAAACTTAAGTTGGTAGTACGGTTAATACTGTTGTCGTTGTTCGAGGTCTCTTCAATAAAACACTATTTCCAAGGAAGAAATAAAGATAGAGAAAACGTGAAGCTGCTGAGATTAATTAGTGACTGAGCTGTGACATTGCCTTCTAATTTCATCACATTTGGTTCTTACTAATACTGTGACTTTTCTCTGTCATGATGATATATTAATGATTAATCTGCCTACATATTTTTATAATGTGCTTTATGGAAAAGTAGAGTATGTTTCAAACACATTATAATACGACTATTGTAATGAATATTTCTCTGCATCACGACTGCAATCTCTTTCATGACGATAATCAAAGTCAATCAAAATGAAACTAAACAGCTTCCACAATCAAAATGAAACTAAACAGCTTCATTTCTAGTCCACTGAAATAAAGTTTAATATCTTAAGTATTGTGCCAAGGTATTACTTCGGTAAAATATCAAGAAAGTCTGCGGAGACATTACTACAGGATGTGATCAATGAAAGCTTAACAGTGTTTTTTGATGTTGATGAAGAAAATGATATATATTTGATAAACAGAGATGTAGAAATCAATTCAAAGGCCTTTTCGTCTCATTTAGAGGAAGAGCGGAAATAGCGCATCGTGACAATGTCTTTTTTATCTATCAGTTTCTGATGTGTTCCACTGTAAGCGTTCATTTTCTGTGGAACAATCATTATTTCTTTTCTTGTCTCACCGGCAGTTCCTGGAATTTGTTCGTCTGCGTGCAGTTGTTATTACTAACAACCATTATCTTCTATAATGCTTGTCGCCTTCACATAACCGATAAATCATGATTTTTCTCATTTATACTTGAATAAAGACAACTTTGCACAGATTAATAGTTGCGAACCTTTTAATATGTACCTGTCTTAAGGAAGCCTTATATATTTTGTAATTTAGCCACAATCGATATACCAGCATGGTATAAATAAATACCCCCGTAGATTAATGCGTTGATGTGCTCTTTTATGATTAATACCCACACTGCATTTAGCTTAGAAAACATGTACGTAGTCTTTCAATTTCAATGTAACCTTTAAACACGATCAACGATCTTTATGTACCAGCGTTGATGTATGCGTTCAACCTCTAATGGTTCTGTATCTCAGTCATGTCATATCCCAATCACCTGGATATTATCAGTTATATTTATTTGCTACAAGGCTACCTTTACCTAGAAAATAAACTATATAGGGTACTGTGTCAAGTAATATGTAGAAGTTTTTGAAAAAGGAAACGAAACTGTTTTTTTTTTCGCCGTTGTGTGTGTGTGTGTGTCCGGGTTTAACGTCTTTTTCAACAATGTTTCAGTCATATAAACGCAGTGAGCACAATGCCCAACTTTATAGTGCTGCCTCACTGGAATATCACGCCGTAGACACGTGGCATGATAACCCACCCAGTCACATTATACTGACACCGGGCTGACCAGTCCTAGCACTACCCTCTTAATGCTGAGCGCCAAGCGAGGGAGCTGCTAGTACCATTTATTACGTCTTTGGTATGACGCGGCCGGGGATCGAACCCACGACCTCCCGCACTCGAAGCGGACGCTCTACCACTAGGCTACCAAGGCGGTTTTTCGCAGTTGTGTCTTCTGTTATATCCCAAACGTACTTATAGAAAGATACAAATTGTAACCATTTTGTCATGTACTTAGAATATAGTCTTTATTGATTTAATCCCTCGCAAAGAACAGGAACAACTGATGGAGCACTTATTCAGTTTATTACAAAACCAATGCAGTAAAGCTATATCAAACAGACGAACTTGATTTTAATTGTTTTTAAACAAAATTCATTCCAGTGTTTCACTTTTCATCAAAGGATGTAATATTATCATCAGGAGTCAGTACACTGTCTCTAGAACACTTTTGTATCATATCATTTCCACTAAATGGTTTTGAAATGAAACTAACGCATTTCTTATTGATCTCATCAGAAATAACAATAATGCAAAACAATGATCACCACCTCTATGCAAGGAATGAAGTGTTAAGTTTTAAAATTATTACATAATTAAAATTGCTTCTTTAAGGAAACACTCCCTGTTCATTTGATTAGCTATTATCTCCCGGAAATCATTCTTGCGCGTGCAGATCAAAGCAAGGGTTTTGTCCATAACGTGACACTTCTGAGAAGTTATTTCATTGTTAAAATGCATTTATATCTGCAAGTTATACTCTTGAAAAAAAAAATCAAAGACCGTGAGTAAAACAGACATATATATCACATGTATTTCACTCATTTAATAAAAGGATTTACTTGCAATGAACATGTACTGTCTAATTTGTTGCATGTTAGACTCAGACCTCTAGCTCAAGGTCAAAATCACCTTTGGAGATTAAACATTTTCAGTTTTTTTTTATTTGTTCTGTTTCCATGAATGTTTATTTAAATACATTGGCATAAATACTCACCATCCTAAGACAATCATTGTGTCATGTGCTAAGGTCAAGGTCAGTGGCACCCAATTGGAAAATAAAGTTACTTCTCTTTTATATTATAATTTTATATGATAAATATACATATGTTTTTATATCAGTTTTCCACTAATTTAAAAATAAAATTATGTTTCAAGTAAGATGATTGGTATTGATAGATATAAAAAGCTGTTTTCTGTATACTTCCAGGGACAAACCTGGCCACAAGTTATAACTTTATGGTATGTATAGGTAAACGCAACATTATTATGGGTGTAATAAATTAGGTGCCAGCAGTGGTATTAACTTTCTTTTATTTAAAAAACAACAACAAGTTTTATTAGAACCATATACACATCATGCATTTGATTTGTCCATTAATTACCTCCGTTTAATATGATAAAATCTTTCATAATATTTTTACTTATGTTTTCTTTCCAACTAAAAAAATAAAATCACATTAAACCTTTAAAATACAGATATTAACATTTAAAAGCATTCACCAATTATAAATTTCCAGACAATTTCAAACCACATAACTTCTTCATGAATTATATATAGTTATGAATGAGATACATTGTTGGTATGTTGCCCCACTTACTTAGAAGATGTTGCATTGGCCGGCATTATGTTTGTGAAAAATGTTTCTAGGCGGGGACGTTGGTAACTCTGTTACAATATCATGTTTTTTATTATTTTGCCACGTTTATACGTTGTAAGTGTTAGGTACTAATTATTTACAGAAGACAGCATTTTCTTGACATGTCAACGGTAAAAACTCAAGACGCCCCGACTTCATCTCAGTGTTGTTATATTTTCTGGTCTTTCGGGATCACTGATTTCAACTCATTTAGATTTGAAGATTGAATACTGCTTAAGCCGGTGCTAGGGGGCGTGGGCAGTGTTGCATTTTCCATTACTGCTCATGAACAGACTCAATCAAACCGAGTCTGCAATTTTCACTCTTTGCTTTGTTTTCGGTGCTTCCGAGGGATCTACTTTTCAGATTTTATTGGCTGTGCATTTTTTTTCCTGTACAATAAATTATAGTTAAAACATAACGTAGAAATTGAAATAGGTTGAACAATTATAACTGTTGTCGTTGTTTGAAAACACTATTTCCAAGGTTCGAAATACGTAATTTCAATAAAGAAAACGTGGAGCTGCTCCTAGGGTTATACATTCGTAGCTGGGTTCTAACATTGCTATTTTTTCTAATTTTTATTTTTATACTTTGTTGTCTTACTGATAATGTGTCTTTTCTCATTTGATAAAGCAAAGATAAATCTGCCTAAACATTTTTACAATGTGTTTCATTGAAACATGGAATATGTTTCAAGCACATTATAGATGCGCATGTTATTATAGTTAAGTGTATTCAAAACGAAATACAATTTATTTCATGACGATATGCAAAGCCGATCAAAATAAAACTTAATGGGAGTCTTTCCTAGTTTGCTTTATAGCATTTATAGTTTAATTTTTTACCTTTTGTGCTATGAGACCTTACTTTAAGAAAATCTGTTAGGGCATTGCATCAAAATATGATGTGGGCATTGCATCAAAATATGATGTGGGCATTGCATCAAAATATGAACAACGTTTTTATATAATAAAGCTGATAGATAATTGATACATTGTTGTTAAATAGAGATGGAAAATCCCTTCAAATCCCTTTTCATCTCAGTAAGAAGTAATCCGGGTCCGAGAACAGAAATAGTGCACCACGACCACGTCTTTAGCTTTTATCTATCAGATTCTGATGTGTTCGACTGTTTATTATCTGAGGAACAGCCATTATTCGTCTTCTTGTCTCATCTTTAGGTTTCTGGAATTTCTTCGTCTGCTTGGGGGCCGTTGGTCTAGTGGTAACACGCTTGACTGTCAATCCAGAGGTCCAGGGTTCGAATAACGGTCTAGGCACTGGAAATTTCTGAGATGCTCTTGAGTGTCTCCCACCTAACTTAGAGGCCTGCACTGGTTCTTCCCAGGAAAGACGGTTTCGCGTGTATCGGTGCTATACACCGGGAACGTTAAAGAACCAGGCTGTCTATTCGCAAAGCGCTTGGCTAAGTTAGCCAGACAAGTCTGTATCTTAAAAGTTCTCTCTATCTGTTCTGGGGGCTTTGTCTCACTCTGTCCCTCTGGTCAAATCGCTCTGTGTCTGTACTAGTAGAGGATGAATTTCGCGCACTGTGTAGCTGCGTTTGCTATATGTAAAGCGCCTTTGAACGTGTTTATCATGAAAAGGGCGCTATATAAATCTGGTATAATAATAATGATATAATAATAATAATAATAATTATAATAATAATAATAATAATAATAATAATAATAATAATGATAATAATAATAATAATAATAATGATAATAATAATAATAATAATATTTATAAGTAACAATCATTATCTTCTGTAATACTTTTCGCCTTCACATAACCGATAAATAATGAAATTGCTCGTCTGTACATAAATAAAGAATACCTTGTACAGATAATTAGTTGCAGCACTTTGGATATGCAGCTGTCAACAGGAAGCCTCATGGATTTTGTATTCTGGTCACCATGGTAAGGATAAGTACCCCCGTAGCTTTTTGCATTATGTTCTTCTATGAGTAATTCTCAACAGCTTTAACGCTGAGAAAACTTGTAGTCTTTCAATCTCAGTGTAAGCTTCAGACACTTTAGATCAAGAAGTTTTTAGGTATATTTTATCTTTGATATTTGCGCTCGACTTCTAGTGGTTCTGTGATGTCAGCCATATCATATCACAATCACCTCACTGCACTGGATATTTTCAGTCGTTCTTATTAGCTAGAAGGCTGATGTTCCATCTAACTTTAAATTGATAGCACTTTATTTCTATCTGTACCCAGAACATGATCTCCAGTGTATTGGTACTGTGTCAGAAAATATGAAAATGTTGGAGCAAAAGGAAACGAAACGTTTTTGTTTTTCTCTCGACAGGTGTGTCTTCTGTTATGTCCCGAAATTATTCATAGAAAGATGTAAATGGTAACCATTATCCAAGTACAACGACGATAATCTTTACTGATTTGATTCCTTGTACAGAACAGGTGTAACTGATGGAGCATTATTCAGTCAAATGATTGTCTTTACACAACCATTAAATTGTTATAAACAGTAAAGCTTATTTCAACTGAGGATTTAAAATTGACATAAACTTACCTGCATTCATATCTAACGAGAAAATAAGAGAAGCTTACTTGATTAAAATATTAAATCATTTTGATTGTCTTTATCAATGATTCACTTTTAACTGAAGGGTTAAACATGTCAACAGTCAGTATGTTGTCTCTCGAAAATATCATAATCATATACATTCCGCAACATGCTTTAAGCATTCACATTTTTAAATTTTGTTTTTGATTTCAATCAGAAGGTATGATAATACTAAACAATAAATGTCATCTTTATGCAACAGATAAAATTGTGTTTTTCGTCATGAAACTGAAGGAAACACTTCTATATCTAACGATAAGCTAATGTATCTCTGTAATTGTTCTTGCACGAAGACATCAAGGCAAAGTTTTTGTCCATAACGTATGCTTTCATTGCTTAAATACATATATATTTGCAAGATATACAACTAAGAAAGAATTTTGCAACGAAAGTGAGTAAAGCAAACATAATATATCACCTGTAGTCCAATCAATTAATAATAGGATTTTGCTTGCACTGAACATGTTTTAACACTGTTTCCAGACCTTGAAATTGATATATTGCATTGTCACTTTTTCAACAAAACCACAGAAGTCACGAGGGAATAGACTAAACATAAATATTCATAGAAACAATATTCATAGAAACAATGTGTTCCGGTCGAATATGATTTCACTGATAATATTCAAGTAATATTTCATAAAATTGAAAACATAGACCAATAAGACCAACATGGAACCTTGATTTACCTAGGATAAGACTACTTTAATGACAAAGAAAAAAGTAGTTCATTGGAAGAAACTATTAGAAAATAGTAGAACGGTACAACTTCTGTGTAAACGAAAAAAATAATGACCTCCAAGTTTAGTCTACTCTAAAAGTTAATTTGCATCTTTTTCTTATTTATGATACTGTATGTTTGGAGAAGAGTTCATTTGTTGATCAAATATAATCAATAAAAGTCATGATTGCTAGATTAATGTATGCATAAGTCAAATTAATTTAAGCAAAAATAGAAAACAGCCGTGTTTTATATCGCTTTAACGGTTTGACGTCATTTTATATGCGTCATGTGGCGTATATATTTATATTTGGGGGAATGTCTTCACTTTTACGGCAAACAACATCTAGCATGTATCATTATTTGATGTTAATAAATTCAGTTTATAGAACTATATCTTTTACATTTAAATTTGCAGTATTATGACCACTAGAATTGGAGTGATTTTGCTAGTTTATGACAACGCTATTTTTTTTTATTTATAACTGGACATTATCATTTCCCATTTACTGTCTGTAGGGCATACAGTACTAAAAGCATGTGTACGTTACAGAAATTTACCTCCACTCTAAGACATTTAGAACGTTGACAAAAGTGGCTTGTCATTTTGAAAATTTGTAAAAAAAATATTTTGTTTGTAAACTTCCTACATTGATTTAGGTTGTTTCCAAAGGTTGAAATTTCAGAAAGTTGTTAAATATATAACAACTGAACATCATGGATATAAAGCAAATATTAAGTTGAAATTTGAATTTGACTGGAGTTAGAACTCCTACACGACAAGTGTAGGGGATACTGAGTAGCATTCAATTTATTATCAAGCAGTGGTTGAGATTTGTATAGGGGATCAACCCATATGCGCAATCTGCTATAGGCATTCCGTATCAAGATCGATGTTCTTGGTTTGTCTGCTATTTGCCAACTTTGCGACGATGAGCGAATAAATTCTCGTGGCTGCAATTATACTGCTACAACACTTGATCAAATATGATCAAACGTTTAAAAAATGGATTGTCGTTGTTGAAATGGGTACAACTGATGAACGCCTATGGGCGATTTTAGTGAAATTGACCCTAGCGATTTGTTAGCCATGGTTCTTTCCATCTATGACGATAATTGATAAACATCCATAGATATAATTTATGCAAGGTGAAATATCCTTAAGGCGGGCACTTTTGCCAGGTTCGCGATGTGTTTAAAACTTTCTTTAAGACGTTACGCTCATTGTTGGCGTACATTAGCGTAACTGACGTTATCGTCGTTTTTAACCGCTTTGACGTTACAGGGATTACTTGGGGTGTTTGGGCTACAGTTTTCATAAATCATTTCGTTCCGATAATTAAAAGAAATATTTCATATAGTTGTCGAATGATGCTTATTCAATCAAATTATTTATCAGACAGTGAATTATATTGCAATGTTCGGATACAATTTTAATGCGTATACGTTATTTAGTTTTCAAACATAACGTCGACGTTACATTAATTTCACGGTTGTGACATTTCGGCTAGATTTTTCAATTTTGATGTGATAAATTTAATTTATACTCAACGTTAGACTTATGCATATTAATTTGCAGACAATTGTATGTACTTTCAGACTGTAGTCGCAGATTTGTAAACAAATACATATTTCTGTACATATTTCGGCAAGTAACAACTTCGTAATTTTAATTTTTGCATTTTTTGACACGCGTGACATCGCGGCTAGATTAAAGTATACATATATTAAACGTCATTATCCAAGTTAAAACAGGACAACAACTTACTAATTCAAAAGTAGAATTTATGTACTTTTTGTCAAAATAAATATTATAGAAAGCATACGATAGTTAAAGAAACTACAGAAGTTTTAATAAATCCGGTCGCGGAAAGACATAAAATCTTACGTTTTCAGTTGGAACTGTCTTTCGCTTCCGATTTGTTACAGAAAGTATTGAAAAGCAAATGACTGAAATGACGTCAAATATAGTTGACGTCACGTCACCGAGTCTTCTTATTTGACGGAAAAAAATAGTTTTATGAATTAACTAAGCCGTTATGTAATGCGCATTGGTAAATTTTGTTACATCTTACATGACGTTTTTTGTTTTCTTTTCTATTATATTATGTCAAATTAAATTTTTACTAATTATTTAACGCAGATGCGATCACATTTACTAACAGGGCGATTGTTTTGCCTTTCTTGTGATATAAGCATATAAACAATCGTATTTCTAAAACGAATTTCATGAAACATTGAAGTGTAAGAAACTTACAAATTCCCGATGTTCGCCAACAACGTACGCAACGTCTAAATGTGTTTGTTCTAAACGTAAATAAATTACACAACACACTACTTTGTAGCAGCAAGGCATTTTAAAAAATAATATACGTGCTTATGTTTTAGGAATTACCTACTTTTTCAGCTATTTCGTAAAATGTCAATGTCGGATAGTGGGGCTCCATATTGGTGCCACTGGGCATTTTAAACCAGTTCATAATAAGTGCGTCAAACTCCCTGCAATTCTGTTAGGGTAAATGTCATTGTGAAAGAAGTATCCCCGGCATGTTTTAAGGGATTCTACTTTTACACTTCAATTTGAACCTAAAAGAAAAGAAAGGACGAAGGAGCGGATGTGTTCTGTTACAAGTTACAAAATGTATTTTATTGTATGATTTAAATAACTACGTAATTATGTTCCAGAGAATATAAGAGGAATAAGAGGAATAGATTTTGGCACAGACATGGTATTAATATTTTTACGAGAAACCTGCCTTACGCATAAATGAACTAGTATGAATTCGGAGATACGTCGTTGATTTCCATGTTGTTGCTACGGATATATGCTGTATGTTACAAGGGAAGCTTAAAAAAGTCCTATGACTGCGGAAAAGTCTCTAACATCCCCATTGACGAAATCAAGCAAATGTTAAAATGCATACAAAGTTTTGAAAATAACAAGTTTCACCAATTTTTATGTCTTCAGCAACCAGAATTATTAGCCGGTATATGTGTTCCTACAAAATTATTTAGATGCAAATTGCTTTTAACATTTCATCTAAATCGTTATGTTGCAGTTATACTACCAAATGTGAATGATTATATCGGCACCTACAACGTACTGAGACCGGAATATTAGTTTCCTAATTTGTGTCAAATGAGTCATGAACAGAGAGTATGAAAGTCTATACGGCTAGGTTTTAGGTACCATGTGCTGATAAACTGAGGAAATTTGGATAGGCGTTGACTTTATGGTATTAAACAAGATAAAGCTATTTTTCCATTTATTATTGGATTATATGTACTGTCATTTATAATGCATTTATATCTGCAAGTTATACAGTTGAAAAAGAAATTTGCAAAGACCGTACGTAAAACAAACACATACATCACATGTATTTCGTTCAATTAATAATAGGATTTACTTGCAATGAACATGTTTGTACATTGTCTGATTTGTTGCATGTAAGACTCAGACCTCTGGCTCAAAGTCAAAGTTCACCTTTGAAGATTAAACATTTCCAGTATTTTTGTTTGCCTGTTCTGTTACTTTTTATCTATTGATGCTTATCTAAATATCTTGGCATAAATATTCATCACTATAAGACAGTGATTGTGTCATGTGCTAAGGTAAAAGTCAATGGCACCCAAGTTAGGTTTTTCTTTTTGTTGGTACATAAAATTTATTTCATGACGATTTGCAAAGCCTATCAAAATGAAACTTAACGGAGTCTTTCCCATTTTGCTGCAATACAGTTTAATTTATTACCTATTATGCTACAAGAAAGTCTCTGAGGACATTCTTTCAGTTGAATAGTGAAGCTGATGATAGAAAATAGATACATTGTTGCAAAAATGGAGATGCATAAATCCTTTCAAAGACTTTTTCATCTCGGTTAGAAGTAATCCGGATCCTAAAACGGAAATAATGCACCGTGACAATGTCTTGAACTATTATCTTCCGTTTATTATCTGCGGAACAACCATTATTCGTCTTCTTGTCTCACCGCCAGGTTCCTGGAATTTGTTCATCTGCGTGCGGTATTTATAAGTTACAATCACCATTACACAAGTAGAAAGACAATAACATTTACTGATCTGATCCCTTGCAAAGAACAGGAACAACTGATGGACAACTTAGTCAAATGACTGTCTTTACACAACCATTGAAGTGTTGTAAACAATAAAGCTTATGTCAACAGAGGATTTTAAAATGACATGAATTTATCTGCATTCATTTCTAACGAGAAAATAACAGAAGCTTACTTGGTTAAAACATTAAATTATTTTAATTGTCTTAATCAGTGATTAACTTTTCATTGAAGGGTAAAACATGGCAACATAGTCACATATGTTCCGCAACATGCTTTAGATATTCAATATTTTTAACATTTCTTTTCGGTTTCATCACAAGGTATAATAATGCTAAACAATAAATGCCACCTTCATGCAACAAATTAAAATGTTACTTTTGTCGTGAAACTGAAGGAAACACTTCTGTATCTAACGAGAACCTTATATCTCCCAGTAGTTGTTTTTGCACGAAGAGGTCAAAGCAATGTTTTGTTCATAACGTAATTTTATCGTTGCCTAAATATATTTATATTTGCAATATATACAAATAAGAAAGATTTTGCAAAGAAAGTGAGTAAAGCAAACATATATCACCTGCAGTCCAATCAATTAAAAATAGGATTTTGCTTGCACTGAACATGTTTTAACACTGTCTCCGGGCCTTGAAATTTATATATTGCATTGTCACTTTTTCAACAAAACCACGTGAATATTCATATAAACATTGTGTTCCAGTCAGATATGATTTCACTGATAATATTTTAAGTAATATTTCATAAAATTGAAAATGTAGACCAACAACACCACTAACATTGGACCTTGATTTACGTTGGATAAGATTACCTCAGTGATGAATAATTACAAATTCATCGGAAGAAATTTGTAGAATAATATTACCTGAGCAACTTTTGTGGAAACGAATTACATAACAACCTCCATTATAAGTCTAATCTAAAAGTGATTTTGCAATTTTATCATATTTATGATACTGTATATTTACGAGAAAAGTTCATTTGTTGATCAGATATAATCTATAAAAGTAATGATTGCTGGATGAATGTATGCGTGTATTGAAAAGGAAACTTATTTACGGTAAAAAAAGAAAACAGCCATGTTTTATATCGCTTTAATACTTTGACGTCATTTTATGTGCGTCATGTGGCGTATATATTTATATTGGGAGGTGGGTGTCCGCACTTTTACGGCAAACAACAGCTAGCATGTAACATAATTTGATGTTATAGAATTATATCTAAATCTTTGCATTTTAATTTCTTTATAGAATTATATCTAAATCTTTGTATTTTAATTTGCAATATTATGAACACTAGAATTGGAGTAATTTTGCTTGTTTTTATCGTATAAAACACGACAACGCCTCTTTAGCATTCAATTTATTATCAAGCTGTAGCCGTGACTGGTACAGAGAATGAACTCATTTACGCAATTTGCTATAAGCATTCCGTAGCAAGATCGATGTTCATGGTTTGTCTGTAATTATACTTCTATAACACTTGATCAAATATGATCAAAACATTTTAAAAATAGTTTGTCGCTGTTTAAATGGGTACAACTGTCAAACGCCTTTGGACCATCTTAGTAAAATTCACCCTAACCTTGGTTCTTTCAGTCTATGACGTTCATTGAAGGGCATCCATGGATAAAACTTTGAAATGTCTGACAGAATTATCATGGACGCGGTATCGTAAATATGCAAGGTGAAATTTCCTTTACGCAGGCTCCTTTACAAAGTTCGCAATATGTTGAAAAAGCTTCCCTAAATGTGTTTGTTTTTAAGGTAAATAAGTAACACAACACACTACTTTATAGCAGCAAGGCATTTTTAAAAGGTAATATAAATGCTTATGTTTTAGGAATATTTATTACCTGTTTATTTTAGCCATTTCGTAAAATGTCGGACACTGGGGAACCACCTTGGTGCCACTGGGGATTTTAAACCAGCTTATAGTGCGTGAATCTCCCTGCAATTTTGTTAGGGTAAATGTCATTGTGAAAAAGGTATCCCCGGCATGTTTTCAGGGATTCTACTTTTACACTTCACGTTGAACCTAAAAGAAAGGGCGAATGAGCTGATGTGTCTTTTTACAAGTTACAAGATGTATTTTATTGTATGATTAAACCTTTAGCTTGCTGCCTTTGCGACCAGTGTAGACCAAATCAGCCTGCACATCAATGGTCTACTGTAATACTGTTCGCTATTCAGTCAGTAAACTTTTAGTGAACACCCCTTCAAATAGTAAATGGTAGTGCTCAAATTGAATGGTGGACTAGTCCATTTTAGAAATTTAGCAGGGCAAAGGTTAGGTAACTACGTAATTATGTTCCAGTGAATATAAGAGGCATAAGAAGAATAGATTTTGGCACAGACATTGTATAAATATTTTACCAGGAGTCTGTCGTACGCAAAATTGAATTAGTATGAATTCAGAGATGTTGCTTGTAGATTTGGTGCTGATGAAACATACAGAAAGTAGAATCACGTGCAATTTAGTTTTTGAACTGTCAATGAAACGTTGTTGATTTCAATGTTGTTGCTACGAATATATGCTGTATGTTACAAGGAAAGCGACTGTGGAAATATCTGCTACATCCCCATTAAAGAAACCAACCAAGTGTTTGAATAGAGACAAAGTACTTGTAAAATTAGAACTTTATTTATTGTATGTTCTTTTGAAAATAACAGGTTTCACCAATTTCTATGTCTTCAGCAGCCAGAATTATTGCTATTTAAAGCACTTAGTAGTTTTTACGGATGCGTTTTAGTGTCAAAATTTCCTGAATTCTCTTCGTAGTTACAATATTACCGTTCTTCGGTTCACGTGCTCTTGCATGTTATTGAATACAATATACCGATGCATATTTGTCTTCTTTGAAAAATGTGGGTTAATTTATATGCTTTGAAATGCAATTTTGTCAACTATCATGATACAAAGAAAACTTCATTTATACTTTGTATACGTCATTTACTTATTTCAGACCAAATCTTATTGTTTGTAACTAGTATTTTTATATTTTTGAGCACAATACAGTATATCTTCGCCAAATTTAATGGCAAAGAATTTTGCAATATTTTCATATGTATATTTGTATTAAAATGCAGAAGGTAGTGATATTGATCTGTCCTCTAAAATCGTTTGTACTTACAGTGTTGATATTGTAAAATTGTTATTGTATGCTTAAATGTTTGTTTTGTATTACAATCACATGAGCATACTTCCATCGATAATAATTGTTATAGACGCATGTACATTGTAAATGCATTGTCTCAAGTTGATATACACAAAAATAATTACTTTTTATTCAACAGCTAATCATTCCACTGTAAACGCTATCATCTTTAAACAAAAATCGTATTATTTCTTTTCCTTGATTAAGAAAAATGTGAAAAGACATTAATGTTCAATACAGATGACGATGTTAAAGGAAACCACCGTAAGGAATATGTCTCCTGCTGTATAGTTTCATCGATATGTTACAAGCTGCGCTCAAAGATATCATCAGCTACAGCGTCATTTTCTATCGAAGACAGTTCATATAAGGAGTTGAATGTAAACATTTATTCAAGTGTTATGGTATTGATGGTGCTATTTAACTGTCGGATCATTTAGATAGGGAGACTTTTCTTCTGATTATTTAGATACAGGTTAACCAAAGGTTTGCATTTCATATTTGATTGTATCAAGATTTATAATTGATGTATATATCATGTAAAATTCAATTTTGCCGTTTTTCAGTAAATAGATAAAAACAAACAAATGCAATCTAGGTAGAGTGTAAGCTTGTAAATGTTACTGATTTTCAACATTGTATATAAGTTTAAAGCTGTACAAATATTGTATCAACAAATAAGCTATGTACAGTAGCACAACCACAATAAAAATCTATAAATAAATATATCACTAAACGAAGTGCCAGTCAAATCGAAGTTGGTGTTTCTATTTAAATGGGCGTTAATGCCAAATCATGATTTCCAAGCTGACAGGTATTACAGCCGTGTTCAAACGAAATGACAACTTAAGCTTACATCGATCTATTTCCAACTCATTTATCATTGTTATAATACAGATGTTCCGTATATGGACACAAAATAAAATATTGCTAATCTAAATATTTGCAGATTGCATTTTATGTTTGAAAGATTTGTTAAAATCACAAGCCGGTAAATGAATTAATCGCAATGAAACAATGGTACGAGGCAAAACTGAAGATACGTATTTGAAACATGAGTTTTTATTATTTTATTTCATTTTTAAAAAAATTAATTGAAATATTTACGCGCTATCGGTACCCCGAACAGGACAGTTTTGCATATGGGGTTCGTTTTAGAACTTTCTGTAAGAAATGTTAAACGGCTAGGTACTAACGTCAGAATTATTTTATCTTTATTTCAGTAAAAAATACTGGCGTGTTTTATACCCGAACGCAATCAACAGCTAACTTGGACTTTCACATAATTTTAGAAATTTTGAAAATACATTTTTATTATTTTTTTATTGCGTAATGTTGTATATTGCAAATTTTGCAGAAGTTTTTGCCATAGAAAGTTTTTCTAAAATTCTCAAACAGGAGGTTTCATGCACAGTGATTTACTGAATTTAATATTATCTATCTAGTCTATTTGAAAAGCAAGTATTCAATACAATTCTAAAACGATGCAGTTATTTCTGGAAAAGACGTAATGCTTTGTAATTACGGCACTGCTAAATTTCACTTGTTATTGAAAAGAAGTAAGTACGTGTGCACTTACTCTACTATTAAATCTACAGGAATTAAATATTGTCCTATAAAATGCTGGTCCTGGTATAATGTATTATGATTAATGTGTTTAGTTTTATTTTTATACACTGTTGAGTTTGAAAGAAGTTGAAAAAAAATGACTCTCCGATAATGCCATGATAAAACACATGAATGATGACAAAGAGTTTTGAAATATTTGCTTAAACATGTAGCAATGACTGTTCTATTAATCACTGTAAAAGCGTAAATATATGCCTAGTATTTTGTTTTGCATATTCGCGTTAACATTATCCTTGCCTACCACCCAAGATCCGACTGATGCTATGTTACATTTGTTGGAAATATATACAAATATTGAACAATTCTTCGCTGGTTTCTTCTTTGACTTTTTAGTTCATTTAGATTATTACCGAATAGAATTCTAAGCAAGCTGATACATTTATAAAGCTTATTGTCTCAAGTTAATATATTGCTTTTAGCAAACCGTTTAAGTATGAACTGAAATTTGCCGATGTCATATCTGATCTTCGCCATTTCGGCGTCACTTTCTGTTGTAGACAATGCATTCTGGCACTTAAATGTAAATTTATATCAAGTCTTAATGGCTTTTAAGCGACCAACGTGGGCTAAATCAACAGCAAGCTGCACCGATGTCATATCTGATATTCGTCGCTGTGGCGTCACTGTCTACCGAAAACAATGCATTCTGGTAGTAAGATGTAAATTTATATCATATCTAATGGCATTTAAGCGACCAACGTGAGCTGTATAATGTTATCGATAATGATGCAAGCTGTGCCGATGCCATGTACATATAAGACAATTTTCGCTACGGCGTCACTTTCTATTGGATACCATGTATACTGGTAGTAAATGTTAATTTATATTAATAAGTGTAATTGCATTGACTCTCCTATTTATCCGATGGACCATTTAGAAAAGGAGATTCCGTTCAGAATACGTAGATCCAGGTTAAACAAAGGTTTGCCTTTTATATTTGAATGTGTTAAGAATGATATAAACAATTTAGGTAATAACTTACATATATTTTCTGTCTTGTGCAAATAGATAAGGAAAACATACAGCCTATGTAGGACCTAGACATGTACAGACATTTAAATATGTACCGTTGTAATATCAACGAATGATTTATGTATAAAAGTAAAACTTTCATATGATTCTGCCTCGCTTCATTGCCTAGAATCATTTGTGATAACGTCAATGTTTCTATGAAGACTTTTTTTAAGATGACAGATATTTAAGCAGTTTTATAGGAAACGACAATCGATGCTTGTATTGATTTCTGTATTATGCAATCATCATTTTTCTACTGTATCATCTATTTTTCTTCTTCTGATTATTGGTAATATAGACTTCAAAGGGTGAAATAAGGTAGTGCATTGTTTTTAAACTTGTAGGGATTTTCTAAATTTCTATTTCATTAGACAGTATCTTTGCAAACATTTTAAAGTCTCATAATACCTTTGTTTGAAATGCGACTGACACATTTTACGTAATGAACATAAAATATACTAGTTTCTTATTAAATCCTATTTTTGATAATTGTTTTCCCTAATATTTGTCAATAGTTTGGATATTGATAAACACAGTGGAATGTTTTACTGAATCTATGGTTTTACCACCTCCCTTTATGGCTCAAAGTGTGCAATGTTAAAAGTAGTACTTTGCTGCATAGCAAAATTTAAAGCTTCATGGAATTTAATAAATGCAACCCGACAAGACATATTAACAGACCTTGATTGGCTAACTCTACTAAGACACAAGCAATATTCGGATGCATTTGTGTTGTACATGTACCAAAATGTGGAACCATTGGGGATGTATGTAAAAAAGACAGACGTAATATTCCTGCAATGTAACAGATACAAAATAAAAGTTCTTTTTTCGATGAAAACAACAGACACAGAAAATACAGATAAAATAAAACAACAACAAACAAATAATATTATTTCATTTATCTCTGAACTTAATAAATAGTACTAAATTTGGATAATACACATCGATATTATTATGCATACATCACATTATATACATGAATGAGGATATAATTACTTTGACTTGATTTTGGTTTTACAACGCACAAACACAGTTTAGGTTATAGGGCGCCAAACAGGTTAAAAACAAAAAAGCCAATTTTGAATGTTGTTTTAACGGACTAAACAAACGTTATCTCGAAAATCTTCATTTAAAGTATGTTTGCAGCTTTTGTTTTATACATTACATTATTTTACAATATCTTTCAGGACGTTCGTAAGACAGTCAGAGCAATCTATACTTTCCAAATTCCAAAAAGACCATTGAGGCATCAGAACTAGCAAGGTATGTAAAACTATAAAATACTCAGATATAAACGAAAGTAATCTGAAAGTACAATAACCAAAATGCTCCACATCCACTAAGTTGCAACATGGTAAATGTATTATTCGTTTTGAGCACAATATTTGAAACTCGTGTAAGAAATTTGAAGAAAAACAACAACACTTTTTGATGTTCAAAAATCGGTAAAAGTTTCAATGGAAGACACCTTTTTAATTGACTTTTTACGGCAAATTCAAAACAAATCAGTATATTTTGAAAAAATAGAGAAAGCTAATATTACAACCCTCGTAGTTCCTTGACGTAAAGCTTAATTAATATTATCCTTTATTTAAACTTTATTCTTTAAAACGTTTTTGTTTTCTATTACTGAGCTCAGAATGCGATAAAATTATAATTATCGTTGTCAATATAGCAAAAAGACTCCAAGATATGTCCCATCGCTGTTTTATAAATTTAAACAATAATGTTTTCAGGCGCTGACATTAAACGGAAAATCGTTATAATGCAAGAAATTTCAATAAGATAAGAACAGAACGTTTCTTTAAACTTTAAAGACTTGCTAAAACTGTTTTAACAATTAAATTACATGAAATTAGGTCTTTTTCTAAAGATTCAGATTTGCTCAAATAATATTATTATAAGTATAAAGTATGAGGAAAGCTTGCAAATTTCGAATAGACTTTCGTTTTAGAAGGACTTTTTTAATTTCAAAACGTGAATTGTGAATATAAGCTAAAGGCGGAAATGCAGAGTAGATTCATTCGACTTAAAAATTTACGCTTAAATGATTTTAATAGAAGCGCTGTACAGAGAGGTATGAGGCGCCTGAAAAAAAAAACCTTTCTTCGAATAGAATGTTATGTTAAAGTGCCGTTTAAAGGTAATATTTTATGTAATAGAAACTTTCTTTAGTTTTGCCTACTCTTAGATAAACAAAGTAGATGCGAAAAATGAAGTGTAAATCCGAAAATACGTAATATGCCGTTTACAAAAAAAAAAAAAGAAAAAAAAAATTCTTTGAATATACATTGATATCTAAATCAAAATTTCGACGTGTCTTACACATTTTTATAGATTTAAAAGAAATATTGCGACATAGAAATAGGGTACAGTCTTTTTGTAGGATATTAAATGAGTATCATTGTTAGATAGAGATTCTCAAGATAATTACGTTAGCAAGACAACAAAAGCTTCTGTCAAGTCGACAAAAATGAGGACAGCGTAAGAGAAATAGATATTCACGGTTTAGTGGAATCACAGAATACATGAATAAATCGGTTTTGGACGTGTCATTACTCACAAGTAATGAGACAAAAGATGTCCTTCTCTAAATCCCTTCCATTTATTAAGAATGTAATAGGTAAGTCTGCCTGATTGATTCTTCTAATCAAGTCATCTTGTCCATGCTAAATCAATTCATGATAAGACAAGTTCGCAAATAAAGGAAGCGGGCACGACAAAATGATAGATTTTGATTAATGAATCAATGCTACAATGAATAATTGGCGAAAATGGCATCCCAAATTAAAGATCCTAAAGAACTATTTCTCTTTGTATGATTATACAATGTAATGCCAGGAAATCTAAATGTATCTTGACCATATCGTACCCATGTAAAAGACAATGCATGTTGTAGCTTTGCACTCGTACACTGTTTATGTATAAAGTCACTGTCGGGGAGCGCGAGGGGGACTGAACCTTTCATTGCCCCTCATAACATCAAGTAAAAGTATTTGTTGCGTGCATATGGTATATTATATTTGTATATAACGATGTATGTGTGTTTCAAATTTCAAAAGATTTGAACCCATTTGAAAGTGTCTAAATGAGCCAACTAGACAAATGTTGACTTAGAGCTAGTCAGGATATGATAATCATCATGTTTTAAGAATATAAAGAGTTATTTAGTAGGTATTTTGACAACATAAATATTTCTCTGCAGATACGAAGAATTATTACATACCCGTTTCTGGCGATTTCTGAAAAAAGCAGTTATTGTCCTTTCGGTTTTCTATAACCATTACATTATTTGTGAATCCATGGCACAAAAATAAATGCAAATGAACACATTATTGCTTATTGATAATATTCTTGGAGTATCAATGCTTTATTTGGAATTTACAGTAGAATTGTATTCTGTAAGGTTCTTAACATCTCGTCATATCTCGTTAACTTCTTGTAAGCAGCTGTTCCTAGAATTTCATAATTATTTGTTTGATAATTTATGAAAAGAAAATTTCAATTATGTGTTTCAAAAATAGATATTTCATTAATTTTAGTTTTTAAATTCAATAGATACACCATTAGATATATAAGAAGGGCAATTCACAACTAGTCAGCTCGAGTTTTCATATGTTTCTTTTATATGGACTGTGTTAATGTACAGCAAAAACCGGCGTTATACCCATGGAACGTTTATCCGTAAATGGCTTGTCATTTTGTATCAAATCATAATGCTAAAAGTTTTAATATATCTATGAGAGTAATTATTCGATTGACCACAACTGAACAGTATCTTTAATTAAAATTCATTTTAGAAATTATGAAGGTTTTCCGTCTAGACGCTACTTAGACGCTACTAAATTTAGCTTCATATCAACTTTTCAGTCTGGGTTACTCCTGCTTTTTCGTCTGCGATATGCCAAAGTAAATGCCTTTCGAAGTAGGCCGCGCTGTTTTTTTTTATCCAGTCTTGAAAATAATACAACCTTTTCATGACGTCACATTCTTTTGTGTAAACAACCCAGAATTAGAACGGACCTTTTTGGCCGAGTGATTAAGGTCACGTCACTGACTTCAAATCGCTTGCCCCTCACTGATGCGGGTTCGAGCCTCACTGGGGGCCTTGGGTTCTTCATGTGAGGAAGCTATCCAGGTAGTTCACGGAAAGTCAGTGGTTCTACCCAGGTGCCCATCCTTGATGTAACAATGCACGAAATAGCCTCTGGTGTCTTTCTCCTCCGTCAAAAGCAGGAAAGTCGCCATATGACCTATAATTTGTGTTGGTGCGACGTTAAACCCAACAAACCAAAATTCAAAGACTCGATACATGCAGTTCTTGAATTTAGACATAGAATAGGGACAGATAGGTGACGCAGTATTTATATTAGACTGCTTTGTTTTCAACAACACTATTGTGTTTTATTTCATACAGTGTTATGACTTTACTTTACGGGGAAGCAGTTTCGCTACTGTCTAAACATCAGGATTCTTGACAGTCCCAAACGGAACAGAAGTATTTGAAAATTTTCAGATCATGAATGTTCAGCTTGCCTTATCCACTTCCGTCATCCCTCCCCCACCTCCGTTCCCTTTCGTCACCCCTACCCCCTACGTCCCCACTACCTGGTACTGGAGCTTGTCAAAACCTGTGATATCGTTGTCAGTTATGGCGTTTATTGTTAAGTCAGTTTCTAAAATAGGACGGTTAAGAAAATGTACCATTGCAGGTGTTTTGATAATAGCATCTTTTTAGGGGATAGTTTTATGTCAGTTAAGGGACCAATAGGAATAGTTATGTTAAAAAAGAGCAAAAAAATAATGATGTTGCCTCTTGTTACAGTCCTCTTATTTATCAATCACTGGCACAAAGTTTGCCTTTGTGATAATATATCATCTCTTGAGACTGGAAACATGTGTACTGAACGTTCGATACTTTTACAGTAATATTGATACAGTTTTAATTGCATGGAGCTTTAAGTGATTATGAATAAAATATCACGTTCAGGAGGAAATACTTACCTGGATGGAATTGCAATTGCCTCTTATTGTTAGACATCAGATAAAATGGAACAATGTAGGGAAGGAAAACCTTATTGATTCAGAGCGTTCTGTAATTATATGTATATACGATGTGTTTGTGATTTTTTAGGCAGACAGGTTTCGAAAAATACGATCATCATTTTTAAATTGCATAATGGGAATATGAGACATGTATCTTTTAATTTATATTTTAATACCGTGTTTAACCTTAATGTTATTAATCTCTAGAAGATACATATTTTCTGTCGTTTCTTATATATGAAAACCCGAGTTAGATATTTTATTTAGAAGAAGCAAGTGTCAAACGGAGAAATTAAGAAATGACCTTGGTTCTCATGTGATCCGCTTTTTCTGTTTTTCTTCAAACAAAATGTTAAGTATTTTCTCTTTATCATTCGTGTGAATGTGTTTTTGTTTCATAGACAGTGCACTTAATGATTTTTCAATGTTTTCATCCATTGAACAGCTTTTAAGTCGCATTTATTCACAAAGAAGGCTCGTTATATTTTCCCCGCGGCTGAAGGTTATCTATTGTACAAGTATGTGTATGCATACTTTTATAAAAAGTCGACTGAACAGCTGTTAGCAGCTAATATCAATTTATCATATATGAAACAACTTTTATAGCAAATTATGCAGCTCCAGTGAAATCATATGAGAGCAGTTTGTTGGCGTCAGTATTTCATTATTCTTCCATTTTTATCTCATATCTCACAAGAATAAGATGCCCTTTGCTTGCCAGATGTAGGAAATTAATGATACTATTAGCTTAACTACCTGTTGTGCGAAACCAAAATAATAACAAAGACTTTGGTAAACCACATGTACAGGGGACTGCAGTTTACCTATTTTTGTCCCGTCATATTGGTTATATATTCCAACTCTGTATATTTAGTTGTAGACATTAAGGCGAATGAATATCTGTCTGAATGAACGTTGCTTATAAATTATTCATGAAGATAAACGTGTTCCATTTGTTTCCAGTCAAACCTAGTATTAACCTCTAAGCATTTTTAAATCTTACATATATCTCTTTACAATCTGTTACATAACTGTTTCAACTTCTAAACACATATTAACTTTGAATAACATAACTGCACATAAATGTTTTTATTTGTGTTTTTTTTCTCTTTTCAAAATTGACTGTATTGCAGTTAAGAGTATTGCAAATTAGCATTACAGACTGAAGATGATTAAGCCTTTTGTTTTGGGCAAAAACGTGACATTGCTAAGCAATAAAGAGAACCAACTCAATTCAGAGTAAATTATATTGAAATTTCCATGAAATGCTTTTTTGTTGGACAAAAACCTATTAAGGTTCTTTATGTCATTCTCTGTGGAAGTCAATCTATTGAAAAGATTACGGTCTGACTTTTAACTGGGCACTTCCATTTGTTGTCGTTTCACATTTAATAGAAAAGTGTTTATTTTTTCTGTCTGCTAAATGAATTCCCTAGAAATTTAATCATTTATTTTCTTTGCATTGTCTGATAAATCAGTACTGGTCCGAGTTCAATGAAATACGAGTTTTAGCATTTGCAATATTTGGTATAGGATGAGGATTTAAGAAGAAAAGTATTTTTTCATATTTTTAAATTTAGTTATGACAGCTTTCATGATGGTAATTTTCTTGAATGTTTACACTGTATGAAACATTTTGGAAATTATTGTTCCTTCTCTTGAGAAGGAAAACTTTGAATTGGTAAGTCACGCTTGACTGAGCAATTGACCTAGAAAGGTGTTGTAATTACAAACTGGTCAGTCAAACTCCATGATCTTAGAAATAACCTTTGACGTTAAAATTATTCTTACTCTCTGACTAAACGCGCTCCGCGGAATACATATTACTAAACCCTATGATGGAAAAGTGGACATGCCAAACATCTTATTTGTCACAAAGGTTAACATACGTCGTTGCCTTCGAATGCATGGTCAATATGTAAAAACAAACCCCATTGAGACCCTCTAATTGTGCGCAACAAATTTACGCATCGAATAGTACACTACATTGACTGACCGGGTCAATGTGTAAAGCCAGTGTCCCTTAAAGACACTGATTCTGGTATGCCTGGTATGTGGCCTATGGAGATGATAAGGTCTGCGTATTGGCGATTAGGGCCAATACACAAGTCAGGACCACTGGTAGACTTGCTTCTGTTTATCATAATAACTACTGTATAGCTACTGTGCAGTAAATAAATATGCAGGTGATATTTCTCACCTTTATAAGTAAATCAGTTCTCACCTTTATAACGAGTTTAGAAAGCTTGATGAATTAGGGCTAAATAAACAAAGTGATAAGATACAACAGTGTTTTATCATATTTTAATAAAGTAAGTTTTTTTAACAATTACATCTCATTATTGCTGTTTTTTTATTATCAAAAATATAAAAAAAATGCATTCAGGCACATAGCTTTTAGAAGTAATAAATTATTGTGTATTTTGAACAATGATATATCTTTATCTGCTGATTTTATTATACATAAAAGAAAGTTAACATTTTTTTTAATTATAGACAACACAAGAGGAATTAAGCATTTTTAATATATAACATCCTTCTGTCTATATACCTTCTTTATCTATTTAAAATGCAAATGAACGCTTCTTTAATTTCTAATAAAATCCAGCAATTATCTTTTTTTTCTTTTTTTTTTTTTCGTTTTTATTTTGTTACTTTTGATAAAAAGATCATAATCATTGAATAAACAAACTTGTAATTTCTATTATTAAGTTTTGAATAATTATTTTATAGTGAGAAATGCTTTGCTATAAGAGTTATAATTTAACTGGCCAGGACATTACTCAACATGACTGAGCAATCAAAATTAGTATCTTATCAATTAAAATAATTTTGTGTACGTGCTGAAAAAAGACTAAAAAAACAACAGCATTTCAATTAATAAAATGCAAAACACAGGAAATAACCAGTTTACCTGTAGGCAATAAAATTTATAATTCTCTGACAATAATTAGGCTACATGTCAAGTCTACAGGGGTTTTATGGACCCTTATCAGACTGGACCAGACAGGATCTTGTATATTGGGGATTAAAAAGTCTGGTATTTGGGGGGGGGGGGGGGGGTCACTTATATAGGAGATTTTCTTTGCCTTTAATATCCGTATCTACTCTTAATTGCCGTATTTACTCAACTGAAAGTGGTATAGTTCGACCGCGTGTTTTGAGCCGTGATGGAATGATACACTTTTCAGAGGGGGTTGTACCGATGTTTGGTCCATACCTGGCTGAAAAACTCTCTATAGAGTAAGCTGATAAGTATGTTTTATTACCATGAACTTGATTATATTGCTGGCGCAATTGGTAGAGCATAATAATTAAAAACCGTGAGGTGCGAGTTCAAGCCCAGATTACGGCCGTATTATTTCTCTATTATATATTACTTTTATTTCATTTTAGTGAAGACTCTTTGAATACTCTTGTTTTAAGACCACTTTTTATATTTTAATAATAATGTTCGGTTTATCTTTTTTTTATTGTTTCTATATTTTCAATATATTTTGCAACTTCAGTTTCAGTTTAATTCATGTCACATAATTTCAACTTCACTTGCTTTGTCTGCTAACGACCTTTCAGCTGTGTCAGTCTCTAAGTCAGATCGAGCACCGGTGCTGGAAGATCGTTTATAGCAATACCTAACTCCCAGTTTTCTGTTCAACTGACAGTTCACGGTCAGTACACGTAGACCACTGTTTGCAAACCCTCCGTAATAAAATCGTTATTAAAACAAACGATTAAAAAAATGTGAACTTAGGCTCGAACCTCGAAAAGCAAGTTTTCTTTAAGCCAAGTCATTTCCTTCGGGCCATTCATTTATAACTTATACCGCTTTACTATGTATTACATATATGTTCCTACCCTTGTTTGGCGAATCAACTGTCCTGCATAAATTAGTCACGGCTCAAAAAATGTGGTCGACCTATAACGGATTTACTTTGTTGTAGGATTTAACAACTTACAGGTTTGTTAGCGTAGATACTTAGCGGACTTGACATTGTTAGGCGTAGAAAACAAGATAGTTCGTTTTCAAAATTCTAGTTTTTTTTATTCAGAAGTAGGTACAGAAATAAACGCACACTTGGTGCAAAATGTAACGCTCCTGGGGGCGCTTAATCGTGGGGATACGGAATGTCAATAAGTTAGAATGGTCTTGTCCTTGTGTCCTATTCTGGGGTTCCACTCACTGATGACCAATTTTAAAACAGACTTTGCAACCAAAATTTTACAAGATGATCATTACATACTTATTTAGATCTAGATGTGCCCTAGAAGGAACATTTGCTATGCTTCAACTTGTAATATCCAGATATTTAAGAATAGAGTGAATGCTGATGTAATACCTTAACGCAAGTGAAAACATCAATCACTGGAGTAGTTGATAAAACGTAATTAAACGTTTGTTTGACATTTTCGTATTGATAATTGAATCCCTTAGGTAGACCGTTTATTGACTGTGCATACAACTTAAAACAAATACTTGCAAACACAATTTGTCTTTGAAGCACAACGTGTCGTTGCACGCAATAAAATACCAATGTATCTGCTGTCACAAACGCGGTATGCAAAGATGTATAATCAATATTGCGTAAAAGTTTCACAAGAGCATAAAACTGCACATTGCGGTATGTTCAGTGAGGCTGTTGCAGACTGGATACTTACTAATATTTCGATAATCAATGTCCCAAATAAATGACATAATTTGTTTTTATATTTCACTTGACGTCATCAGTTCTTCCGGGAATTCCAATTATTTTTTATTTGTCCTCTACCCGTGTGTCACTCACACCTCTTCCTCGTCTGTCAGTCAATCCGTTCTACAAAACTGGATCCTTTGAGAGGAGAGAGTTTCAAATAAGCTTAGCTTTCTACGCAATCCTTCATGCTTTAATAATGTAGCGTTTCATGTTGTAAATGTATATATATACGAATAAAATATTGTTTAAATCAAAGTTGGATCCTGTAATAAAATTACAAGATATTTTTTCCTGAAACTTGGTGGATGTGTAGATGGTCTTTAAGTATAGATAGATGGTCAGTCGTCCACCGTCCATAAATGCATTCTTCACGAAACAACCGGTCAGAATTACCACAAGACTTGGTCTGTAGCACCCTGGCAAGGTTTTCACCTGATGACACTCGCTCCTTTTAGAGGCTGCTACATTTCAAAATAAAATAAATTTCAAAAGACTTTTTCCTGTGGACCACATCATGGCTCTTTATTAAACTTGGCCATAGAGTCATTATAATGTCCTCTTTATATTGTGTTCAAAATTGGGCACTTATCCAAATAAAGTCCTCTTTTAAATGTATTCAAAAGGGGCATCTGAACCTTTTAAATGGCCACTAGAGCTAAAATAGAAATATCGTTTAATGACATTTTCCGTTTAACCACTAGGCGGATCTTCGCTAAATTTTGTCCCTAGCATACTTAAAAGATTCTCTCTAGAATTTAATCAAGTTGTGTTACTTGGACAGTTTAAAGTTTTATATTCTAAGCACAGTTGTCACCATTCATTATAGCCTAGGTCAGCTGGGCGACTTTGGGTCGTTATGATCGTCTTGTGTATAAACTTGAAATTGTTGTATTTGATTAAACGCCTATTTTTACATAATCCATATTCAATGACGTTTTAAAACACATATAAAGATTCACGTCTAAAAATTAAAACATTTTAAAAGATGTAAGAAATAAATGAGCATTAATATTATCATGAATATACTATTAATGAAGTTTTAAACAAAAGATAAGGCATCTTAAAACTTGAAAAAAGAAGATAAGATTAATAAAGTATTAAGATATGTAGGACAGTTGTTTTGTATGTAAGTAAAAAGTTAATTATAGTGGCATGTCCATAAGTTATTACAAACAACTGTACTTTTGTATTAAACAGTGATACAAATGCACATTATTCGAATGTATTTACACAGTAAAATTATCCAGTTCATGTTACAACAATATCTTCAAAATCACAGTCACACTGGTCAGTAGCTTAAAGAGAAAAATCTGTAAAGATCAAATCAAGAAATGCCTTGGAGAATGTTCTCCACATTTTCTGTAGCGAAATTCATCAACAACCATACGATAACGCTACTTCTGTCAAGATAACAATATATGCTACCTAAATATATCCAAAGTATGCGACAAATATCTAGAAATATGACAAAAACAAAGAAAGCAATTCTACGACTGTAGATGCATGACTGTGGTATCATGCATTGCAGGTAATATACTAGACAAAATACATTTCATTGCATTGAAATAACATGTTCACTAAATAATTTCACTCTATAAACATTTAAGGATAAGGGCATGGTTTAGGAGGTTTTAGGGTAAGGCTGTACATGTTAGAAATCAACCAATAATCGGTCTTTGTTATAAAATGATAGTATTTCGTTGAATACAGTAAAAACAAAATAATTTTCATTTATAACAATACGAAGGCAAATGAATATACCGCAGAATTGTTGCGCTACAAGCGGTTTCATGCATTATAAATTTTAATTTCTGCAGATTTTGTCAAATCGCTTAATAAATCTCTAAGGAGCTTGAAAATTTAGATTGTCTAAAAAAGTTGTATCATTATTTTTCCCTCATTTAGTTATATTAACATGACGTAAACATTATCGTAAAATACGAGACTGCAATCTATTCATTTTATGCAAATTTTATGTCAGCCGCGAAAAGCAGTGCTCTATTAATGAAATATAAACTACATCACTCATACTTAAAAGAATGCATATCCTTTTTTCATAGAACAATACTCATATATTGGATCTAGTTGGAAGTCTAACGTTTTTCTTTGTCTTTGAACAATAGACAAACATAATGTTTACAATTTGAATATTTCAGTCTGATGTATGTTCTTCTTGTTTTTTTTTTTTTATATTTAAAAGTTTAGTTTCGAAATCTGTATTTCACAGTGGTTGAATATTAAACAGATAATAGAAGAAAATATCTCATGCCTTTTATATGGTAAATGATCAATTTATCGGTCGATTTTGCTAATTAAGACTCAGTACAATTATCGTAATTTAATAGTTTTAGTATCATTGAAGATTTCATGAACACCGACGTACGAATACATCCGATGGTGACTCTAAATTTTATTTTGGTATATTCAACATATCTAAATGTTGAGTGGCTAGAGATCGTTGACGGTAGCTAGCATTTCCACTACCGCCCGTGAACAGGCTCAATCAAACCGAACCTGCAATGATTTTCGTTTATGTTGTGCTTGGGCGACCTGTGGTTTTCCACATTTTCTAATTTAATAAAACAAAAAAAAAAATGATTAAACTGCTGTCAAAACCGTGACATTTGTTTTGATAGTCAATCTCTGAAAATAAATCTGATCACCATTGGTTTTCGTGAAAAATATTGAGACTTATTGTCATGCGTTTTTGACATATTGATAAGCAACAGGAAAATCCACATTCACAGATCGCAGCCGCCCACACATTATTAGAAAATAGCTACCAAGATATACTGCCACCTGCTGGATAATGTTACAGAATAATGATATTTAAATATATTTATACCTAAATGTCAAGTACTTTGATTTTTGGAATGGATATATTAATGTAACATATAGTATTCATTATGAAACCACCAACATTCTCATAACTCATTTTATACATTTTACACATTTTAACTAATAGCTATTCATTTCAGGATGTAAATGAATTTGTCAAAACAGTCAACAATCTCAAATTGATAGTCACATCAGAGCTTGGTAAGTAAAGTTTTAACCTGTTTTTAACCATTCTCCTTCTTGCTTTTTACTACTACTTTTTTTACTCGTTTAACATTCTTGCTAGTTGACGCGCAAAATCTAGGTCCCCAGCAGGGGTTTGACTATATGGAAGATAGATAAAGATGTTTGCTGTCCAGATGTGAAAGAGATCAAAACATATGGTAACAAACTTCAATACAATTGCCTCATTTCCCCTTAGGTGTATGTACCGGTGATTGTTTTAAAGGTCCATAGTCTTATGTTAAAATAGATAAAGCAAATATCCAAATAGAGAATATGTATAATATACATAGTTAGGAAAACGCTACTTTGAATATTGCTCTTGAACTTATACTGTCAGAGGAACAGATTCTGAAGGTAATAATTAAAATGAATAGATTCAATAATACATGTAGTTTCTTCTATGAAAATCTAATATCTGACAGAATCACAGAATATAGGAAATAATAAGAAATCGATGTAGCTGCCACATTATAACCATTCTTCCATTATCACGTTTCGTTCTTCATTGTTTTCAGTTGATTCAGTATTTTTGTAAAAAGTCACAGACCCTTTTATTTGTTAGGAGGCTTCATTACATCGATAAAATGATCTTTGATTTAGATCTGATAAATATAAATACCCAAAAGATTACACTACTACAATAAAGTATAAAGCCTAGTTTATAATACAAATAAATCAGTATGAAAACAATCTGATATTATACAAACATTTATATTGCAAAGTCCACTGATTTGTTTCAGAAAAAAGGAATACATTTCTATAACAGTTAATCACATAGATACGGTTCGTTGAACACTGTGATTCAATATAAACATGCATTTCGTGTTTCCCCATTCCTGGGAGGAATCCCGTGTTGGTACACTCCAAAAGTCATTAAAACTACTCACACTCGTTCGGTGTTTACATAAATCATCATAGAGCCTGGAATTGATAAACAAAAAGTCAAATTTAAATCGTAGAATAGCGCTTTGTGATAATTATTATAATGTGACGCAACAAGTTTCAACCAATCAAGCTGCTACATACAAAGCATTGTAATGCACTGAAAACGATTATCACACCAACAAACTTTGAACCCTAACGTTTGCTGTTGAGACGCCAAATATTTCAAGAATGTAACTTTAATTTTCTTTAGACTTTTCACGTTTTAAAATTGTTTATTTTGCCACTGAATTGAATTTTGTTATTCATAACGCTATATGACGATGTACTTTATGTATAATCTGTATAACTATGTACCACGCATAAACCATTGTTTAGTCATATCTTCTTTTCTGTTCTGCACCGCTCCTATATAGTTAATGTAAAATAAAATATCTCCACTTGATCAAGTCGTGGTGCAAAATGGTTATTTTTATTCTAGTTCGAAGGACAAAATTATTTCTAAAACTAGAAAATGCTTTTGTAAAAAAGCGCATGTCTCCCCCAATGCAAAGTCCTATAGGCAAGAAGTCAATAGAGGTCAGGAGCGAAAGTCAAAGAGACACTGATGGTTGGCTGCAATAGGGATCATCTACTTGGCATGTCCAGTCATCCCGCTAAATTTCAACACTCTCGGCCTAGTGGTACTCAAGTCACTGTTCAGGCTCCTGTGACCTTGACCTTTGATCAAGTGACCTCAAAATAAATAGGGGTCATCTACTCTGCATTTCCAATCATCCTATTAAGTTTCAACATTATAGGTCAAGTGGTTCTCAAGTTATTTCCAAAAAATGATTTTACATGAACAGGCCACTGTGACCTTGACCTTTAATAGACTGACCCCAAAATCAATAGGGGTCATCTACTCTGCATGTTCAATCATCCTTTGAAGTTTCAACATTCTGGGTCAAGTGGTTCTCAAGTTATTGATCGGAACTGGTTATCAATGTTCAGGCCCCTGTGACCTTTTCCTTTAATGGAGTGACCCCAAAAACAATAGGGGTCATTTACTCTGCATGAACAATCATCCTATGAAGTTTCAACATTCTGGGTCAAGAGGTTCTCAAGTTATTGATTGGAAATGGTTTTCCATGTTCAGGCCCCTGTGGCCTTGACCTTTAACAAAGTGACCCTAAAATCGTTAGAGGTCATCTACTCTGCATGACCAATCATCCTATGAAGTTTCATCATTCTGGGTCAAGTGGTTCTCAAGTTACTGACCGGAAAAGGTTTTCAATGTTCAGGCCCCTGTGACCTTAACCTTTGACGGAGTGACCCCAAAATCAATAGGGTTCATCTACTCTTCATGACCAATCATCCTATGAAGTTTCAACATTCTGGGTCAAGTGGTTCTCTAGTTATTGATTGGAAATAGTTTTCCATGTTCAGGCCCCTGTGGCCTTGACCTTTAACAGAGTGACCCTAAAATCGTTAGGGGTCATCTAGTCTGCATGACCAATCATTCTATGAAGTTTCATTATTCTGGGTCAAGTGGTTCTCAAGTTACTGACCGGAAAAGGTTTTCAATGTTCAGGCCCCTGTGACCTCGACCTTTCACAGAGTGACCCCAAAATCATTAGGGGTCATCTACTCTGCATGACCAATCATTCTATTAAGTTTCAACATTCTGGGTCAAGTGGTTCTCAAGTTACTGACCGGAAATTGTTTTCAATTTTCAGGCTCCTGTGACCTTGACCTTTAATGGAGTGACCCCAAAATCAATAGGGGTCATCTACTTTGCATGTACAATCATCCTATGAAGTTTCAACATTCTGGGTCAAGTGGTTCTCTAGTTATTGATCGGAAATGGTTTTCCATGTTCAAGCCCCTGTGACCTTAACCTTTGATGGAGTGACCCCAAAATCTATAGGGGTCATCTACTCTTTATGTTCAATCATCCTATGAAGTTTCAACATTCTGGGTCAAGTGGTTCTCTAGTTATTGATCGGAAATGGTTTTACATGTTCAGGCCCCTGTGACCTTGACCTTTGACAGAGTGATCCCAAAATCAATAGGGGTCATCTACTCTTCATGACCAATCATCCTATGAAGTTTCAACATTCTGGGTTAAGTGGTTCTCTAGTTATTGATCGGAAATGGTTTTACATGTTCAGGCCCCTGTGACCTTGACCTTTGATAGAGTGACCCCAAAATCAATAGGGGTCATCTATTTTTCATGACCAATCATCCTATGATGTTTCAACATTCTAGGTCAAGTGGTTCTCTAGTTATTGATCGGAAATGGTTTTCAATGTTCAGGCCCCTGTGACCTTGACCTTTGACGGAGTGACCCCAAAAACAATAGAGGTCGTCTACTCCAGCAGCCCTACAACCCTATGAAGTTTGAAGGTTCTAGGTCAAATGGTTCTCCACTTATTGCTCGGAAATGAAGTGTGACGTACGGACGGACGGACGGAAGGAAGGACGGACAGACGGACAGGGCAAAAACAATATGTCTCCTGGGGGAAAATTATTTCTAAAATAAAGGTTACGTCATTTCTCTCCTATGGAAAAGAATTTCTAACAAATATTATCTTGGTAGGGAATTGGGGAATTACATTCTGTTGCATAACATCATTACTGTTATACTTTCTCTTCCCGATATCATCTTGTAAGATATTCGTGACTTATAACGGCGTCACTCTCTATCGGAGACAGTGCATTTTAGGAGTGAAATGTAAATTTAGGTATTTGTGTTAAGGCGTTAACTGCGCATTTTGTCCAAAGGTCTATGAAGTACGCAATATTACATTCAGAAGAATGCAAAATGAAACAAATGTTGTTTTGCGTTCAATCCTTTCACAGTGCTTTAATATGAGTCCCCTCCATTACATTATTAACCTCTGGAATATTTTTTATAAAACTAACATCAATTTGTGCCTTCATCATGACGACGTGCAGAATGCATCATCACTAACATTGGCTCAAAGTAAAGGTCACAAACAGAGATACGATATTTTACCTTCTCCGTATTAAAGCAACATCTTTGATATAAATGACTTTCAGTGATAGTTCTAGTTTCTAGTTTGTTCTTTCCTGTGACGACTCTGGAACATGGTGGGGGTTAAGATTGAAGTTTGATGCGCAGAATTAACTAGTTTTTAACTCCCCAGCGGTGTTTCAGCATCTGACAACTCTTGGGCGATGTCTCTCAGTGTTTCTGTATTTGTTTGTTTTTTAAAATGTTTTACTGTGTACTTTCGTTCAAATTTCAATAATTTACACATCCATAAATACAATAATGCAGTGTTTCGTTGTCTTGGAACATGGAAAGTCCTATTTGGTCATCTTCTTTTGTCGGCTTGTCTGATTTTTCAGACCGTCACTTGATCGTTAGCGTCGGCGATCAGTTAGTTTTTTTTTAATTCCACATTTTCCTAAAATCCCCAAAAAGCTATAGGTTTGAAACTTTTGTTTACTTCATTATCATTATAAGGCGATTAAGGAGGCAAACAACCGTAACTCTCATTTTGATTTTTTGAAAGTTATGGCATTTTTTGTACCGATTTAATAGGCGTTCCTTTCGTGAATTTTTGTAACGGTCCATTTTTCATGAATTCCTTTGAAACTGTGTACAATTGATTGTTATTATTAGATTGGTTTATAGGTGAAGAACAATAACATTTTGTCAGCATAATGGCTAGAGATGCAGGCGATTCATTTTGATTTTACAATTATAATTTAATTACGTAGAATTTTCGAGAGTATTTCATTAAATTAAAGTTGTTGTAAAAGCCATCATGACTGTTTCACAATTACATTAGTGACTTTCGAATGTGACAAATAACACAAGCATCTGCCAGGAAGAAATATTTTCCAGTAACATCAAATAGACCTTTTTACCAGAGCAGAACAGGCTGTGCTCTAAATCAAATGCTCTACCATCTTACTCTGTATCTTTTGCTGACAGGTTATAAATAACATCTGAAGAGCATACACTTTCATTCTTGTAAACACGTATGTGCTCTTCTTCGTTTAAATATGAATACATAAGCTGTGTACAGAAGTCGCTAACAACCAACAAAACTACCAATTAAAAGAACATTTCAATTGGAATATCATTAGAATGCTAGAAATGTTATAACATCGTTTTTCTCAGGAAAAAAATGATAATGTGTCAAAAGTGTGAAAATATCTGCTAAAATGTTTAATTTGATATAACGGGTATGTAATTTTATCTTTCTTTTAGAAGTTTTAGATTTGAACTAATGTTATTGCTAACATGAAGAACAATAGCAAACACAAAAGACATCCGTAAGTTTCAAATTGTGCGTATGAACTATTTGAAAGTTACTTAAGGTCGGCAAAAATGTGGGCACTGTAAGTTTTATAGATGAATGCAATATTCCAGAATACATGAATAATTCGGTTTTGGACAAGTAATGAGACAAAAAGTATCCTTCCCTAAATCCTTTCCTTATATTAAGGAAATAATAGGTATGTCTGCCTGATGGATTTATCCAATCAAGTTATCTTGTCCGTGGTAAATCAATTAATTATAAGACATGTTTGTAATTATAGGAAAAGGAGAACAAAGGAGTGGAACAAAGGTGAAACATGGTTTTGATTAAGGAGTCAATATTACAAAGAAATATTAATGAAAAATGACATCCAAAAATTAACGTGTTTGCTGAAATGTTTCTCTTCTTGCGATAGTGAAATAGTATTCCCTGGATGAAACTTTTATTTTAAAAGTTATGTTGCAACTTCTATCAAGTGATCTACGTAACCACACCGGTTTAAAATCCATTGTGATTATAAACACGAAAAGAGAAAGAAAACGCATGGGCGAAGATAACTCTTTTCAATTTAACAAGAAAGTATACAGTTCCTGATGTATTTAACCTTAGTGTGATACACATTTCCGGTTGATCTTGCAGTCTTTTACTAACAACATGTAATATTCTTCAAATTCCAATACTTCAAAGTCTTTAAGAATGTCCTGATTTGTGTAAATGTATCATGTCATATTTTCTTGATTGGTAAACTTAAAGGAAAATTAATTAATTAATATATACTACATTTTGAAACCCTTAAACTTGGATATTTACGATTTACAATAACGGAGACTGTTTTCTTGTTGATTTGGGTTTTTTAGCTCACCAGAGCACAAAGTGCTCAGGGTGAGCTATTGTGATCGCTCACCGTCCGGCGTCCGTCCATCCGTCGTCCGTCCGTCGTCCGTCCGTCCGTCCGTCCACACTTTCCTTTAAACAACATCTCCTCCTAAACCAACAGGCCAATTTTGATGAAACTTCACAGGGATGTTCCTTGGATGGTCTTCTCTAAATATTGTTCAAAGAATTGAATTCCATGCAGAACTCTGGTTGCCATGGCAACCGAGAGGAAAAACTTTAAAAATCTTCTTCTCAAAAACCAGAAGCCCTATAGCTTAGATATTTGGTGTGAAGCATTGCCTAGTGGACCTCTACCAAGTTTGTTCAAATCATGACCCCGGGATCAAAATTGACCCCGCCCCAGGGGTCACTTGATTTTACATAGAAAAATCTTAAAAAAATCTTCTTCTCGAAAACCAGAAGCCCTAGACCTTAGATATTTGACATGTAGCATTGCCTAATGGACCTCTACTACTATTATTCAAATCATGACCCCGGGATCAAAACTGACCCCGCCCCAGGGGTCACTTGATTTTACATAGGAAAATCTTCCAAATTTTTTCTAAAAATAAAGCAAAAGGCCTAGGTCTTAGATATTTCACATGCTGCATTGCCTAGTGGACTTCTACAAAGTTTGTTCAAATCAGATCCCCGGGGTCAAAATTGACCCTGCCCCAGGGGTCACTTGATTTTACATAGGAAAACTTTAAAAAATCTTCTTCTCAAAAAGCAGAAGACCTAGAGCTTAGATCTTTGACATGTAGCATTGCCTAGTGGACCTCTACTAAAGTTGTTCAAATCATGACCCCTGGGGTCAAAATTGACCCCGCCCTAGGGGTCGCTTTATTTTACATATGAAAATCTTCAAAAATTTTCTTAAAATAAACCAGAAGGCCTAGAGCTTAGATATTTCACATGTAGCATTGCCTAGTGGACCTCTACAACATTTATTCAAATCATGACACCAGGATCAAAATTGACCCCGCCCCAGGGGTCACTTGATTTTACATAGGAAAATCTTCAAAAAATTTCTAAAAATAAACCCAGAAGGCCTAGATCTTAGATATTTGACATGTAGCATTGCCTAGTAGACCTCTACAAAATTTCTTCAAATCATGACCCCCGGGGTCAAATTGGCCCCGCCCCATGGGGTTACTTAATTGTACATAGAAAAATCTTCAATATTTTCTAAAAATAAACCAGAAGGCCTAGAGCTTAGATATTCGACATGTAGCATTGCCTAGTGGACCTCTACAAAATTTGTTCAAATCTTGACCCCCAGGGTCAAATTGACCCAGCCCCAGGGGTTACTTTATTGTACATAGGGAAATCTTCATAAATTTGCTTAAAATAAACCAGAAGGTCTAGATCTTAGATATTCGATATGTAACATTGCCTAGTCGACTTCTACAAACTTTGTTCAAATCATGATCCCCGGGATAAAATTGGCCCCGCCCTAGGGGTTACTTGATTGTACATTGGAAAATTTTCTAAAAATCATCAGTTTGACATTTGAAACATATTACTCTGGTGAGCGATCCAGGGTCATCATGACCCTCTTGTTTTTGTATGTTTTTTTTATTTGTTCGCACGTATGCACATATATATTGTTGTGCAGATAACAATTTATATATGAGTATTTACAAAACGTAAAGAGTAGGCTATTTGTTTTGTAACTTAAAAAGTTGTTTCTGATTTTTTATTCAAAATGGTAAAATTGAAGTATGAAAACGTCAAAAGATCTAGTGATCAAACATTTAGAAAAGGAGTCAAATATTCATAAATTAAGAAAGCTAAAGTTGAAAAATAACTGACTAACTTTGAAGTCAATAATTCCGATCCTGAGGCATTTGCCCACAACTTTGATATTTTATGTACTTTATCCATTGTAAACACCGTATAATGTTGGTTCTGAAAGAATGCATCAGCAATTCTATTTGATAGAAGTGTCACGGTCATATTATACGTGATATTTGTGACCTTAGGACTAATTCTGTGATGAAATTGCACGGACTGTAGAGTAGTGTCAAAGGTACTACTATCAATTTATGAAAGAGGTTGCCAACCTTTCAGCTAATTTGTAATATCATAACAACTTTCAGCAGTGGAGCTGTATATTGAACAGTTACTCTATGATGATGAGGCAAATATCCAAGTGAATTGACCTAATAAAGGTTTCATTATATACCTATATAATTTCTTCAAAAATAAAGTTTGTATTTCACAAGTAAATTTGAACGAGCAGTCTTGTATTGTATATTTCCGGACTACTTTCTTTTATTACGCATAACCTGAGACAGTGCTATAAATAGCGCACACAAAAACTTCACTCATTTCTATTCTAACACCGACAAACATTCAAGATTTCATACGATAACAAAAAAGATCAAACAAAAAGGTCGAGGTATATAAAAAGGGCCATTAGAGCAGTAGCTAGATTTGGGATTTTGTATTCGGTTCTCGTACTGCTATTATAATAACCCTTTTATATCCACTGAGGGTCAGCAGACCTTGATATTCACCGATATTATCAAACAGCAAAAGTGTTGGTTTAATGACCACACTTGAAAAAAAGCAATAAGGTTAACGTCTCAGTTAAATTGCAAGAAAAAAATTACAGTCAATACACAGTTTTGTCACGTTTATGGAAAGTAGGTATGATCGTTCTTCAAGTTTGTTTACAAGCATATCATTTTTGCGGTGAATATCAATTTCTTTGAAACTCCACGTGACCAGTTATTTAACGATGGGATATGCGAAATTTTCAGATGATTGCATCTCTGATTCAAATCATTTAGTTAAGTTTAAATCTAAATTTGAAACCATGCCCTACTATTACATTTGATTAAGGACATTGATTAATCCGAACATGACACCAAAACATTCACTATGTTAATAAGTATCTGTTAAAGCTGTATGGTGAGTCTTTGGAATGTTCACATCAATCAGCCTTTCTTCAAAAGCAAAGGGAAACAAAAAAACAAATTTTCATGATTGTTAGGACTCATTCAACACTACTTTAGTAACAGAAAGTTTGCCGGCAGATATATTTATTAGTGTTAGGGTACCTGATAGACAAGCATTCATTTGAATACTTCGCTATGAACTACAGAGTAGCCAATTTCATGTATTGTTAAAGAATAGCAATTGATTTAGTCTTTCGGTATAGAGAGATTTAACATAAATGTAACAACAAACTAACCTTCTATAAGGTTATTTAAATAATGTGTTCTATATGGATAACTCTCACTAGTATTGAAAACGGAAAAAAGAGATTCAACTTCAACTTGTTAGGTTTTGTTTGCTCAATTAGCTTTTGCCGATAATGCAGTATCAATTTTTGTTCTTTCGGCTATCAATTTCAATTACATTATTTGTGAATCCATGGCTCTGACATTATTATAAATGGACAAATATTGATTCTTGTTTCCTGCTTTAATCTTTAAATATTAATGTTCATTCTATTCAAAATCTTCAATAATAATGCCATTCTTTGTGACAGCGGTTTTAAACGTCTCATTCCCTCTTGATTAGTTGCGGTCTTACTAGCAGCTTTTCCTGGAAATTCACATTTATTTGTTTGAACATTTACGGAGAGAAAATTGTAAATTTTATCTATTTCTAAAATATATATCAAATAAATGTTTACTTATACATTTAATAAATGCATCGAAAGGTATCCATGGATATTTTAAAATAATGACAGTAGACCAGATTGGATATAAATATTATTAATTTTATTGTTTTACTTTCAATGCACATTCTGGTGTTTTAAAACATAATTGTTTAGTTTTTTACATAGTCCTTGAAAACAGTTTTGCTTGTGATCTAGCACTAGGGGTAAACGCGTTCTTAGTGTGCCAGATTTTCATGAAAAATCGCACTTCCAATCCAGCAAAAATGACGTCTTGTCTATTCAGTATTTTATTTAGATAAATGTTTTGATTGACAAATTGATCAATGAAATAGTGAAATTTATATTTAAACTTAGATTATATTATCACCTATTTTCAACACCAGACTGAAATAGCGACATGAATGTATGAATGTTTATGAATGTTGGAACATCCATAAGTACAGTTGCGTATTGCTTTTGCGTGAAGTTACATCCATTCTTTCTCCTATTTTCCTTATCATCCTTTCATAAAATAATGTTTTGTTGAATTGTTTCATTTAGTCCTTATATATTTCGAGATAGTTGCCCTTTTGCACCTTATTCAGACGAAGGAAACACATGTTGTAAAGAGTGGTGAGATTTTTTATGTGTTTCCAAAGTATAGAAAAGTCTGATTTTAATCGATTATATTCTTATTTAAAGTATAATATTGTACGTGCTTTCAAGTATGTCCTTACTGTCATACTGTATTTCAAACGATTTTCACACTGAATTTATTCCGAACAGAATTTCCTAAGATATAAGTTTTTTAGTGATAAACTCTGAAAGAGCTAAGCTTTTAGCAGGTCGTGTCAGGGCGTGTTGTTGCATTTTAAGCTATTGATTTCAATGTGTCACCTTTACTGCTAGCGCTTTTAAAATGATTTAGTTTCGTTGCTTAATTTTAGAAGGGAATTTCCTATGAACCCTATGAACAATTGAGATGTATATACGAAAGTGGTTCTCAACAGCAGTGAGTTTGTTATTGATGAGCATTATTTTGGTTTTCTAAATATTGATCATTGAACTTTGAAACTACATAAAATAAATGAAAATTGAAAACCAAATTAGATTTCCATTGTTTATTTTAGCGCTTATCAACATGCCATATTGCGGCTGAAATTACCCTTAAATGTAATAAAAGTTCTTCATTCTCAGTGTTCGCTGTTTCGCGCATTGCATTTTATTTTACACAAGATCAGACGTTTTTGAATATTATATATCTTTATACAGGCGCCGAGTCTGTCCACTTTCCATTACGAATTGTCAAATGAATTGTCAACACCACAATGGAAATAAGAGTTTTTTTAACTTTTTGTGTGTGTTATCCTTGACATATAATGTAGATTGACATGGCTATATTAATTCATACATTGTTTATTGTTTGTTGTATGTATTGATGTCATACTTGCCATGTAATTGGACATGTTATTGAAATAAATCTATAAATACATAATAATTGCTTTAGGTTACTAAATATTCTGATCAGTTAATAGTATAACAAGTTTATAGTTTATTCTGATCTATATGATATAGTTTGGCGTTACCAGAAACAATTAAAGATAGTCAGTTTTCCGTTTTGTAAAGTTCATTTTAAATATTTTTGTTTCAGTCCCATATCGCTTAAAACCTGGAGGGGTGATAGCTTTGGTCTTGGCAGGTTTGTCAGATATCCGTCAGCAAAAATCTGGATTCTGTTATAACTTGAGTATGTCAGATACTTTTATGAAACTTGTTATGGTGTTAAAGGATCATATAAATCATATGTTCTTATTTCTGGGTTTCTATGTCAAAAATATAGTTTCTTCATTTATTCTATACTTAAAATAATTACAAAAAAAGCGTCCTTCGATAACCTGAAAAAATACAAACAATTTTTCATGAAAGGTACATAGATAAAAGGCAGTAAGGAAAGTATAAACATATATTTTTGCTCGTTTTACGGTTCATGTCTGCACATCCGTCCGTCAGTCATATCTGCCATATCTCTAAGAACAAAAATGCTTCCATGAAACGTTTCTCATTAATGTAAAGAACATATGCATTTATATTTCATTTTGTCCATTTTTAGTAAGCTTGTCAATCTTTCTGTGTGCATGTCAGTCAATCAGTCTATCAGTCAAAAACGATGGATCGAGTGATTGGGAGTGCTATAGCAAAACACTTTAATGAAGTTTGTTTGTTCGACGATAGCCTTGTTATTTTTTTTAACTCCTACGGGTTGGGAACCAATGGTCGTACAAAATACCATGTTTTTCATTTTTAATGAACATTTAGGCTTTTTAAATTAGACCTAACGGAACGTTTGAAAGAAAACATTCTCGTCTTTGCCGAGGTAATTATATTTGCTTTGTAAGTTAAACTGATAAACGACGCAATTAATTGTTACATTAACTTGATCATTTGCCTTTAAAATAAATTGAAATGCTTTATTTGCATCTTAATATTTTTGTTGTTCTGGTTATGAGGTATTAATGTGTTATCTTATGACTGTATTGTATGAACATGGTTGCTTGGTGGGAATAAATGTGTAAGATGCGACTACTAAAGTTGTAATTAGGTACAATGATATCTCGTAGAAAAGGAAATTAGCTTGAGTTTCATAGAAATTGTTGTCGTTGTTAGAAGACACGAATCAGCGTGATAGCAATACATTTCTGAAACCACAAAACGCCATCTGCTTGTAAAGTCATCAAAACACAATATATTTCTGAAACTACAAAACGCCATCTGCTAGTAAAATCATCAAAACACATTTTAGGCTTTTCTAAGGAATTGGTCAATGTGTTTAAACCAGTTTATAACCACATTCCATTAACAACCAGGGTCTTCATCAACCATCAGATCTGGAAAGTCGCAATATGACCTAACTAAAATTGTGTCGGTGCGACGTTAAACCCAACACAAACAAAACATTCCACAAATAACCTACAGCTGTAAGAAATCATCAGAAACAAAATAAAAGAATGATTATGTACTTCCGTTTTTTAAAGATGCGGCTTCTCTTTTATATTGCCTGACTAAACATATGGAGGGCTCCGTGATAGTCAGTTTTCAAAATCCGCTCCGACTAAACTGCTTTAATACTGTATGCTGTGATATTTCGTTGTGCATTTTGAAAAGTGCATGTGTATATAGTTCTGCGGCATGCTTTTCTTATTTTAAAATAGTATTTTTGCGTTTTACATACAATGACTTCTGTTTACATTACATGTGTGAATAATTCATCTTGCAGTATTAACTAGTATTTACACTGACCTGGAACAATGAATTATTATTAAGGCTACACCAAATTGATAAGTTGTTCATCGGATTTTTTTCTGAAAAAATTGAGGCGGCGAGCGAAAAAATAATTTAAATATTTGTTTAGGTTTTTGAGAAAATCAGGAGCGAGCGAAGACCGAAGAAATATATTTATCTTCATTTGGCTCTCGGCTGACTAATAAAAACCTTAAAATAGAATGCATAGCCCTTTTAAATTAAAAAGTAAGTCCACAGGGATTGAGAAAATCTGACCTGCAGACGCACAACAAAGCGAACTCGTGAAAAAAATGTATTAACAGTGTCATACAGTACACTGTAATCAAATAATGCATGCTTTTGAAAATGCTGTTAGAAAATATGTAATAAACAACAATGCGTAACCTTACACCATACTTATCACATACATATATGACTTGAATATTTACTGCTATGAAAATGTAGCATTCTTAGATGACTTTACAAAATTTTTGATACATCAAATATTAAGTTTTATATACTGACCAATAGCTCTGTATTTTCAAAGCTTCTGACTATCATTCCCTTTTTACTGGCAAAGCTCTAATTCAGAAAAGTCGAGCATGATGTCTTATTGTACAGCTCTTTTTCTAACTTTAAACTTTCATAACATATTAAATTTGTTGAAACAAAGTCTCAATTAAAGTCTGAAATGGAGATTAATGTGCATTAACATTAGTCAATTAATTGATTGAAAAATTTCAAAATCGAAACGGTTCTGAAAACAACTCATAATGTAAATTTCTTACCCCACCAACTTTCGTATGCAAATGCTGATCATTTGGACAGGAAAAACAGAAAACAGATAAGTGACATGCATTAATAAGTATTTACCCTTACCAAAATAATGTAGATTGATGTTATCAAATAAATTAGTAAGCTTTTCTTCATCCAGTTTTCAATGAAATAGATCGATTTTTTAGCATGTAATTTGGTAAACATTTGAAGAAAATGGCGTAACTGCATCAAGGGGAAACAACTTTAATGCAACTAAATATAAGTGTTATGATTTATTATAGACGATGTGTGCGTAGTATGTGTTTATTTTGATTAAAATCCATTGGAGAACAATCTAGGACTAGAATTATAAGCATTTATACACTTTTACGTTCGTAAAATGTAGCGCACCAAAAAAATTTGGATTGATTTTTTTCAATGGGGCGAGCGCAAGCCAAAAACAAAAACAAAAATATTTTTTGTGTTTCTGAAAATATACGAGTGGCAAATACGATGAACAACTTTTTAATTTGGTGAGGCCTAAGAATGCGATTTAGTAAACTATTAACAGGTTAAAATCCCCCAGTTCTGTTGTTGTTTTTTTTTGTAACTGACCGATCCGAGGCATTGCTTCACCTTCTTCAATTAGTTGTTATTTACCTTCTTGTTCTCTATGATAATGTTTCACTTCGTTTATGTATTTGTATATGTATGTCAGTAATATATGCATTCATGAGGCTGCGGTTTGAGGAGACTGTGATTTAGGAAGGTGTCTTTTACTGTTGAATATTGAACGTTGTTTGTCAAGCATAGCATAAGCAAAAATAAGAGGTTATTTTGTATAAACAACACTACAGCATGATAAGCCATATCTGAAGACCACAGCTTCGCACACAACAGTCAACATGGAAAAAAGGGTACGTGTAAATGTGTAAACAGCGGCTGAGCATATGTACAATACAAATGAATGATATAATATAATATAAAAAACAAACAAACATGCAGAATTAAAACGGCACAGCATCGCTTTGGAACGGTCTGTGGCACAATTACCACTGTAGAGTTTAAAACGGTGAATTTGGTATAATAAAATCTGTAAAAAGATCCTTTGTCAGCATAGAACACAACCAAGCAACACTATAGCAGACTTGGTTTGACTGAGTCTATTCATGAGAGGTACACGTTCCAAGCATTTTAGCACCGGCTTAAGCGTAATTCTATTACAGTACGAATGACTGTACTCCATGATCCCAAAGAACCAGAAAATTTTACAGGACAACAGACTGAAATGAAACTTAAACCCGCCAACTGAATCCCGATATCACCTAGCGGAAACAAAATACTCAATATATGAGAGAAAGTATATATTTCCATTTCATATTTGGTACAGTATTTCATTAACCATTACAAATTGTTTTAACTTCATTCAATCAATTCATTCATGTTTCTACTTGGTAAGAACGTAAAGTATTGAGACTGCTCTTTATTACAGAGTTAATGGTACAAATTTGTCTTTGCAATAAACTATCAGGTATCATCTTTTGAAACCGGTGACATATTTATTGAAAGTTCGATATTGATACAGAAGAACTGATATAGTTATAATTACTCTGAGCTTTAATGGGGCTTTATCAGATTTTTGGCCAAGTATTGGAAACTTTGACAATTAATCACTTATTTGTGTTGATACATGACTAGATTTGAGAGGTATGTTTAAAATTTGATTTTCCTATCCTGGTTGTCCGAACAAAATTCAACATGAGTGAAAATGTATTAAGCATATCGTGCACCAAAAATGGTATTTGTCAAGGAATTGCATTGACAATTACAATATTTTATTAGAAATTAAAGTCTGTAAAATTGTTACTACCACTCTTGCCGTTTTGGAAGCGCAACAAAGATAGATTGGAAATAAATGAAATTGACAGCTATAAGCCATTTTGAAATTGTGTTAAGATCAGGATGTTGAAATATGACAATATCTATCAAATGCAAAATTTAATTAATTTAAAACTAGATTGTTTTTAAATATAAAGAAATCGCCCCCTTTCAAACACTTTCATATATTTGGCAGTGCGGGGAAAGAGTTCTAACACATTCTACTTTTCTAATAGGGATCAAACTCCTTATATTTGATCTTTTTTTTTGTTCCTTGAATAAATCTCTTACAGTATATAGAATAATTTAAATATCTAATGTAATCATGCACAGATACGATTGCTTATGAATGGGACATTACGTATTGGGGAAATGTTTACCATGCTGGAATTGCTTCTTATTGCAACATGTTGAGGAACAATGGAAACATGGTAGACATAAACATTTTCCATTGATTGATAGCTTGCACACTTGAAATCGTTTGTTTATAGATCTACCTTTTTCTATATGACAGTAACTTGTTTGGAAACGAAATTCAATTAGGAATATTTACATTGTGTACTGAGAAACAGTTTTCTTTCCATACAAGTACATTTAATTTAGTACCGAGATTTACACATTTTGTTATTCCTTGATGTAAGATTCTCATCTCATTTTGATATTTTGTTTTGTATATAATATAGGAATATGTACATTTCAGCATTCTAGATATACATCTATGAAGAAGAAGTGTTTCATAGTCAAACCAGCTCTTGTGTATGGCAGCCATCGATAAGATTATTTCACATTGTCCATATCGAGGTGTTGGCGCGAAACTGTTTTTAGTATTTTAAACACTTCCTCTCCCATCCTTCGGTATATATATGCACGTGCGTGCGTGCAAAATTTTATGTAACAAGCGTATAAATCTATCAGCTGATTTGCGTCATATTACTTTTTACATTTAAATTGGTAATCTTCTGTCATACATAACTCCACATAGTCCGATGCTTTGAAACATTAGACAAGAAACGGATTTTTTGCTTGCCTGCTTATATCATTAACTAGCCTGTATATGGATTTCTCGACATAGCTAGTTGGGAGTGTATAACAATGCTATAAATATGTTACAAAGATGGATAAAATTCAGATACGTCTCGCAATTTTGGATATTTGGTCATTGAACACAGAAACAGAGAAGTACAGTATAAATGTTGTAGAAAGTATTAAAGAAAAAAGTGTGGGTTATCGTTCGATGCTTTTCGATAAAGGTATGAAAGCTAAATTATATATTTTCCAATGTAGACTGTTTAGTTTTTTGTCTTTAATACTCATATGCTTATATTTTGTTTAATTCAGTATCGCTTTCACAATGTTCCATTTATATCATTTTTAAGTTTATCTGAAGTTTTCATCCGGTCAAATGTTGTTAAATTTGTATTTATTCACACAAGGTTTCTACAGCTACGGATTATCAATTTTTACAAATATGCATTCGTTGCATGTAGACAAGGTCGTTTGCACAGCTGTCGGCGAGGAAACGTCGATTTGTTATATAATACGGAACAAACAAGTTTTGTAACAACACGTCAAATCATGCAACTCTAGTGAATGTTTCATTTGATGGTGTCTTTTGATTGTATTGTGCAAGTAGTTTCTTTTTCCTCTATTTTAGCCGTATATCTCACCTTTTTTGATAGGAAATCAATGGTGATTCTAGGTTTAATGCCTTTTTTTTTGGTGTAACTGAACGAGTACTAAATTATTTGCTGAAGTCAATGCGCATATGCATAGCAGACTTTCATTTGTCTCGTTACATCGGTTATATGTCCCAGGTGTATTTACTCGCTAACAGATATACAGATTGTATTCTCTGTGCAAACGAATATCATTACGAATGAACGCTGCTTATAAAATATTCATGGACATTTTTTCGATGCAACGAAATGATAAACCTCTAATGATTTGAAACTTTGCGATCTGTGGTACAAAACATATGATAGGTTGGCACCTTAAAAAATAAGCGTTGATATTTGGCTGTTTTTATAGTTTATCAATGATGAAAATACAAAATACATTGTTAGACAGAAGATGATCTGATTGTTTGTTTGCGGTAAACTCTCGTTTTTATTTGGCTTTTTTTAAACATTGCTTGACAATAAGATTAAGAGTGATTTATCAAATGTTTCCAAAGTGAATTGGTAAATTATATGGAAATGTCTGTTTAATTTAATTCTGTAAGACAGCAACTGTTTTCGTTTCTTTATCACATTCTCTGTAGAAGTTAACAGACAACATTGATCTGGCCACCGTGTTGACACGTCACTTTTGTTTGTTGGCACTTTGATTTATTAGAAAAAGTTACCGCATTTTGAATACAATTACTAGGAATTTAATCAGCTAGTGCTTTCTGTAATGTTAACTAAGGAAGTAATGTTCCTTATTTCATGAAGTAAGATTATTGTTATCTAAAATATTTGGTATGATAAAAGGACAAGCTGAAAATTTTCATTTGTTACTTTTTATGAATTGTATTATCAATTTAGATCACTTCTTTAAAGTTTACATTAAGATATGAAACCAGCTAGCGTTTAATAATGGAGTGCTAGCTTAATGTAAGCTTTAACATCAGTAACTCTTAAAAAATATGTATTTTCCCTGGAGTCACTGATAACGTTAGTAAATGGCATTTTTTTATATTTAACAATCTTAAAATCTTTACTATTACCACAGGGAATGACAGTTATTGATTGCACAGACATTATTACCCTACATTTTTAAACAGCACTATTTGATGTCTGTCTAGACTTTCCTCGAGCTCAACATTTTATTTCGAGTTTATGGACTACTGTCAATGCAGCACGTCGAAATTTAGACAGCATATAATGTACATTGTCACTCCACACCACTCTAAGCATGTCGCAGTCACTTCATACATTAACATACAAAAACTGCGTGGCAGAATTAATATGAAATATACTGAGTACATCTAGAAACCCAACACTTGGTCTTCAGTCAACATTTTTTAAAACCTGATACTTGACAAAGAAAATTGCACTTACTTGATTTTGTTTTGTTTTTTTGGGTTTGGTTTTGGATGATGGTCAGGTTTCTAAACGATTTGACAATACTACTACACAAAATTCAGATATACATGTACAAGGAAAGTATAAAAAAAATCGAGGGTAATAACGTTGCGTTTCCAGATGTACTGAGCATATGTTGCAGGAAGTGTGCTGTCAGCTTTAACGAGAAATTACCTTATCATTTAAACACAAGAAGTACGGTATCTGCATTTACCATTATCATAATGTCTTACGTCAGAATGTTTCAAAGTTTTATTTTGATACGTTGAGGAAATACAATTATATATATGATATAGTGCCGTAATGTATACAACTCAAGTAAATTAGACACAATAGACTGATGAGGAAAAATATTACATTTTTCATCTATCAGCCAATATGTATGCTAAACAAAACAAGGCAATAACGTACTGTTAATACATGATTTTAATTTTTATAATGCTTTGTCAGGGACGTATATGTATCACTGCTCAGATCATGACAGATGGACATCTGGTATCTGCGTCATGTTTCTTCCATAATAACCTCATTTGGTAGCCTAAAATATGGTATGTTTTGCTGTGTCAGTTAAAAAAAGCAAAACGCACTGCTCTCTCCCATACAGAGTCAACAATATGCTTACTATCTTCTCCAACTGTTTACTTCCCCTTGAACTCAGCGTCGGTTCAATTTTTGTCCATAACCGTGAATGTAGAACTGGTGCGATTGTTTATTATTTAGGAATCATAGGAATGATTTTGGGAAATATCAGTTGGTATGTTTTTACTTAATTTCTCACAGAATTCATGTAAATCCTCAAAACTTGTCGAACTTATCTGCACATTAAAAACGTTTTTGTTCTCAAAATTATCTGTGGAATTATTATCCACCGCCGATGTAATCGGGAGGGGGGTATTGAAATGGCGTTGTCCGTGCGTGCGTGCGTCCGTGCGTCCGTGCGTCCGTCCGTCCGCAGCCATTTGTCAGAAACTAGCAGGTAGAATTTCGCGAAACTTGAAATAACCATGAATCAACATACTGCGATGATGCCCGTCAAGTTTTCTTTTTTGGATTGATCAATTTTCCTTAGAGTTATTGCCCTTTATTTACTGAAAAATGCCAAAAAATGTCCGTCCGCAGCCGTTTCTCAGTAACTAGCAGGTAGAATTTCATGAAATTTGAAAGAAATATGAACCAACATACTGCGATGATGCCCTTGATTTAATGAAAAATGCCCAAAAATGTCCGTCTGCAGCCATTTCGCAGTAACTATCAGATAGAATTTCATAAAACTTGAAATAAACATGAACCAGCATACTACGATGAATTTTTTTTAATTCAGTTTCCCTTAGAGGTATTGCCCTTTAATTGTTAAAAAATCCACATATTTGTACATAACAAACCAACCAATTGGTAGAATTTCATTAAACTTCTTTCATTCTTTTCCATGAACATTTATTATAAACATGTGAAGTTGTGTACCCACACCTGGTCACCACCTTGCCTTGGTCACACCCCTCCCCCTCCCACCTCCCCCCCCCCCCCCAAAAAAAATCATTCCTTTTTATTATTTTTTTTGGAAATCTTCCATGAATATTTTATCAACATGCAAAGTTGTACCGTTCCCCCACCTCACTCTCCACTCATGCCCACCACCCCCCGATCATACATCATTTTTAATTTTCCATCAATATTTATAATCAACATGTGAAGTTTTGTACACTCACCCGGTCACCCCCCCCCCCCCCCCCCCCCCCCCCCCCAAACAAAAAAAAAAACAAAAACATTCATTTTCTGTTAAAATGATTTTGACTAATGAAATTACTTGCTTCTTAGTAACATCCTTAACTTTTTGCCAGGTATATTTTTTGCCATTCCTCACCGCAAACCCTTTCGGCGGGGGATACCAATTCATTGAATTTGCTTGTTATTCTTGAAATTGTGTTCCTGTTTACCGAAGTTTAAGTAATATACAAAACTATGGGTAATGTCATGTTTTTGAAAATAAAAACCTTCAATATATGCTTTTAGTAGTGTTGTTGATTTGTGGGTCCTGGTTTAGGATATCTAAAACATGTTTTCCCCCAAAAAAACAACACAATGAGGGTTAAAGTTGTACCGGAATCATAAAGTCATCACATATGAAAACAATATATTAGTCTTCGTATCATGTTTTTTTCTGTAAGAATAGGGACACTGCGCGTTTGTTTTGTGTATTAAAGTCTGCAGTAGCTCTTGTTTTCTTCACAGTACACCTGCAATATGTCTAGTTATTTTCGAACCTCACGCTTTTTAAAGTACTTCGAATATCAGCAGAGCCTCAAAGTGGCCTCCGGGAGGGACAAAACAAAATTGATCATCTAAATAGAATTAAAGTGTAACGATAAGACAGAATCTAAGAAACTGAAAATGAAGCACAACCATTAACGATTACAATAAAGCATTTGATACAATTGATCTAAAAGAGGTTTTGTTTGTTCACATTAAAATAATGGATATTTATGGAAATATGAACATGTATAATGCTATCGTGATGCAGAAAGCTGCGTTAGATCAATTGTATACTATAGATTGGTTTATGGTGAATTGCAGTTGGAAAATAAATGTTGTAAATTGTTACCTTTGCTCTTCAATGTATATTTCATTGACCTGGTTTCTACTGTACACTGGTCGCAAGGTGTGTGCTCTTTACTTTGCTGATAATATAGTGCCATTATGCAAATAGTGTGCATTCCAATTTAAATTTAAGACACCGACCTTTGTCTTAATTGTACAAAAAACATTCGCAAATAACAAGCCTACTGAACATCCAGGTAGTGTGGCATAGCTTTCAACGCACGCACAATTTTTAAGTCTAAAGTTATAACTTTGAAAACAGCAGGGCCTTTTTCAAGATACTGACGTTTGTGTAGGTGGCAAGTGTTTGTTCGATTTGTATTAAAGGCACTGCAGATTTGTTTCTGTATATGAAATAAACATGATTTATCATCCAATGGGTCCAATGGGTCTTTTTTTATGTTCGTTATTGTTTCAGAAGTTGACAATTGCTTTCCTGATCGTCTCTTTTCCTTGTGGCATCCTACACGATTTCTATTTTAATGTGATATATGATTCCTAGAAAATGATATCTTTGTTAAAGTTCATATCTACATAGTATCAAATTATATTAGGGAAGTTTGCGTACATTCGATTGACTATTCGGCCGATGGTACACTCAGTGACATACATATTGAAAAGGAGCACTCGTTTATACAATGCTGACAAAGAGTAACAGAAAAACATTGAACAATTATTGTCTTGATGTTTGTTCCAGAGAAGATACGTGAAAATACTGACTACAATGTTAGACTGTTTGCACACAAAATCTGGAATATAATTTGACAATGTGAATTTAAGAAAACAACCAATTTAATATATCTAAGGAAATGTGTTCACTCTTATTTGGTAAGAAAAGGAAATGCTCTTTAAATCTGGTAAGACTTGTATTTTGTGAAACTTTAATTGTTAATGATAAGATCATCATTTATACATTTGTTTTCAATAATATCATAAACTTTTCATTTATTATACTAAGTATTGTTTTTGTTAGATATATAGTTCATAATTTCATTTAAGTCTGCGTTAAGTTACACATTTCTCAATTTTCATCCGGTTAGTGACCTTTAAACAGGTTGTAGTTTTGAAACCGAATTATTATTGGTCATGTTTACTAGTACATAACAAAACATTGGTTTGTGAGAAATGTTAAGGTTTAGCAGTATATCACAAAACCACAGACATTTTTAGTAAACAAACAACATCTTTATAAACAGCTCATCTGTCCAATACATTTTTACCGTTCTGTCCCGTAGAATTGGATACTTAAAATATTCTAAAAGTGTTGTTCCCCTTTAAAACAGAATGCCATTTGTAAAGAAATAAAAGTAAATTTTAAGCACTTGTACATTCATTGTTGCAAATGTATCAAAACAAAGACATAACAGCTTTTTAAAAATGGTGAGTTTTTAAAGTCGTTGAACTGTCCAGAAGTGTGGCCCATTCATGCAGTTCCTTTGCGATTCAATACATATATGAGTAAATTGTCAGTGGTTTTGTAGAATAATATAAATGTTTTATTAGTATATGTTGTTTAATTCTCATGTAAAAAAGTCTTTCTTTCTATGATTTGGTGATGTACGAACTTTCTTCTCCGAAACATGGACCTAACTTAAAAAAAAACGGAAGTGGAATGCCTGGATGCATTACAAACAAAAATATATATAACACCGGAAGTAGAATATCACTGTACTGGAAATGTATAACAGACGGAGTGCTTTAAATGTAATGCACATTTTGAAAATGCAAACACGTTTTTTAATATATTTATAAAAAACGTGTTGACAAATAGAAACGACGCATTTGAAGAGGAGGCACCCTCTGGCTCTTTGGGTTTTAGAGTGTTTTTGTCTACCATCTCCACACTTCCATAAGTGAGCACAATAATTGCGTATGCTTTGTTGTCTGCAATTATATGAAAGCCATATATCGGTCATCCGAGTTTCGCTCACGGAAGTTTCCAAAACTGAAAAATGCACAACAAGAAATATTTTTCCAAAATTAATTTGATGACTTTCGAATGTTTCCAGGAACATCGCCAGAAACAGCTTGCTGAAATAGAATAATGACGTAAGAAGTTTATTTTTTTTCTCGATTTATCTAAATATAGATATATCAAAGCTCTTGGTAGCTATATATATATAGCCAGAACATAAAGTTCATTCTATTGTTCGATTAGCTGCATCATGTTACCAGGAGTTTTGTGAACAAACTACAAAAAATATGCTGAGACATCTGAATTTTGTATGTTTACTTACTGATTTGACAAACATGTTCCTTAAGGGTCATGTTATACAATTTACTTTATTGCCTCTCATTAAGTGGGGTTTTTCAACTTTGCCTAACATTTTTCCAAATATTTATACTAAAATATTTACCCGCAGGTTTGGCAGGTTTTTCAACGATAGTATTGATTTTGAAATATCAGTTTTGCCTTGTACCATTATTATACTTTGAGCGCTTTGTGTATTACAGAGAACTTTTTCTCAACAAATGTTTGTTCGTGCGATAGGGCAACACCCTTTTTTTAAGCAGCCACTCAATGGTGGCTGCTCAGGAAGGGTTACCACTATGGTCAATTCAAAACTTTTCTGATGATAGTACAATACGCATTTATAGAATGTGGCCAGTTTGTATAATATTCTCTGGTATTACCTTTGAAATTTCATAGGTCTATTATGAAAGCTACCTTTTACTGTCTTTATGTTATTCTGAAAATTAAAAAAAATCAAATCCATTTCTCTAGCCTTAAACTGTTGAGAATTATTGTTCTTGTTACTTCTACTCCGTATAAATACCTTAGTTTTCAAGTGTAATGCATTTGGAGGAACCTAAGAACGATAACGTTCACTATGTATTCATATATTATATGAAAATGAGACAGAGAGAGCAAGACAAGGCAGTACATTCTAAATGAAATTATTTTCAATAGTTTGTAACCCCTTGTATTACGTTTCTAATCTGAACTCATTTTTCGAACTTCTAGAATGGAAAAGCATTTGCAAATTCTATAGCAACAAATATTTAACGCCCGTACTTACCAATATATTTCATTAAGATCAAACTGATGGAATCTGTGTTGATTTATTTATAGCGATCGGAAATGTACATTACTTACGAAAACGATTCGAGACACTCGAGTGTACAATTCTATTTCCAAGTAATATAAAAACATCCAAAAATATATCTGCTTTCGAAAAATATATGACAATATATATTTCGTGATTTTCCTCTGTCTTTTAAATTCTTTGACTATTGTGACACAAAAACTTAGGTTGATAAGAGACGAATCAAGAACTCTAAGTGTTTTTTTTCTGGCTTCTTTTGGCGTAAGAATAATTAAAGTAATTGTCTAAGAATTAAAGTAAAATAAACTTCGTCGTTGAGGAAAATGCAGAGCACACCGTTGCTGCAGATCTACATTGATAACAATGCTCTGATGCTAAAATCAAAGTGTTTGTTTGTGTTTACATACAGTAAGTGTATCCGATACATTTCTTTATCTCTGTATACGCTTCCATAATTATAGCATTATAAACTTATAGTTAGTACAGGATGTGATGATTTCTCTCAAACAACCGTGTCAGCTATTTTGTTTTGCTTGGTAACGTTCTATGCTTCATCAGAACTATTTTTTTGTGTTGTATAACAGCATTTACAAATTGTCTTGGACTGATAATGCTGTTTCCAGTAACTTTGTCTGGAAAAAAAAGGTTGAGTATCAGCTACAGTGATTGGCTTGATTAATGAAATATAAAATTCTTTTCAGGAAAGGTTCCGAAGACAATTTTATGGAAATACCAAAAACCTTCCATACATTCTTTTTGTTAAACGTATTTCATGCTTGGCAAAGTTTATGTAGAAACTGATCAGAAGCAGATAATTACATAAATATCATTTTACAAGCACTTTTACGTAACAAAAATATTATTCAATCAGTGCGACATATTTCTGTGAGTTTAGACGGACTATGATATAAGAAAGAAAAGAAATATATTATTTCTTTCCAGAAAAAAAACTTAAATAATACCTGAAATTGCTCGAAAGAAAACTTAAATGCGAGTCCAATCTAGTTTTGGACTGTCAAACTACAAAATTGAAAAGAAAAATTACACCTTTGAAACACTATATGTATGATTTCAAGATGATAATTCAAACTGCTTATATAAAGTACGAAATATCTACGTATAAGGTGCGTTTTGGCTTAAATATGTGGTGACATAAATATGAATGAGTTGTGACTAAAATGGAGTCTTTCATCATCTATAATTGTTATTTGTATGCCACCACCTGTGACCGTTTAAATTTATCTGATTTTATCTTTTGCCATTGGCAGCTTTGCCATGTTACGAAACTAAAAAATGTAAAAACAGTTTTCCTTTATGTTCTTTATTGCTCGTTTCTGTCTTGCATATCTCGTAGTTTATCGCTTTAACTTTCTCTATGCAGTTTTCTGTATATTTTCACGTTTTCTGTATATTTTCACACTTACATACATTGCTATAGCTTTCAAATTAACGAGGTTACTTTGTTGGAAGATGGCTTTGATTTTATTGCTATTCACGCTTACAAATGAAAGATTTCCGCTTAATAGCAATTGTTTTGTTTTTCGTTCATGTCTTTAATGTATTTAATATATGCATATAATATATGAGAAAAATAAAGATCACTGTGATGAAACGATATTGTAGGCTCAGATGACTAGGTACTTTTCATCTCCTGCAAATTATTCACTTTTTACATATAGACATGGAAAGGGAATGCTTAATTACTACAGACTGATGTTAGCAAAGACTCTAATTGGTAAGTGGATAGTGATTTGAAAAAGAAACAAATGTTAAAAGAAATTTTAAAAATGTCCTTGAGAAATCTTAACATTTTCTATAGTGAATTTTGCCAATAAATACATAATTCAAGAAACGATGTTAAAACCCATATAACTTCACATATTGAAGTATGTTGATAACGCAATAGTAATTGAAAAATACATCCGTTGCCTACACAACTGCATCAAAGTAGGGGTCGAATGAACTGAAGTATTAGAAATCAAAGAAAACAATTTATTTAAGATGACTGTGTAATCCTTTATTGCAGGCAACATAGATTGAATTAACATAAGATTGACAGACGGTGTTCACTCATCAATTTACACTGTTTAAATAGGTTGTTCCCCTTGAGTAAAGAAGTTATAACATATCATTTCCTTCAGTATGGAAAATAGAATAGAAAATAGAATTGTAGTGTTTATTTAGTACAGCATTTAATGTTGTACTAGAAATGATTTTGTATAAAAAGTACGAAATTGGTACTTATTTATTACATCGTTCGAAAATATGTTGAGTAACGCATTCACCATGCAATGCTGGCGTTCTATAAAAAGCACTCCGTAAGTATTTGTTTTGATACATAAAACGCAAAACCATGCTCCCAGGTATATGACGAAATATGTTTTTTAAGGTTTTAATTTTAAAGGCGAAGATCACATGAAGGTCAAGGTCAAGTCCTTGTGGCAAGACCTACAAACTGACTTATATAAATATAAGTCAGTTTTTAGGTCTTGCCACAAAGATTATTGTGTGAGTATGAACTAAATCGGTGTCATTAATTTGACTGTATGCGAAACGGCAAAATCTGGCTCATTCGTACGGACGAACGGGCGAACGGACGGACAAACGGACAGATAGTTCAATCGCTATATGCCTGGGGGGTATAAAAACCCGAAAATGCCAAAAAAAGCATACGGGGAATACGTATTTGCCGATTTTCATTACAGGTCTACTTCGTGAAACAAATTGTGTGATGTCTTATGTCTTGATGCAAAAAATTTGAAAAATAATTTCTGTTGGGGCCTCTTATTTAGCATTGACAATCCATTATAACCATTAGCAACGGCATTGAGTGCATTCATGAGTGGAAAATATTGATGGTAAAATGTTGTAAGGGTTTGTTTAAATTTCAAAAGAAAATAAATAACTTTTTTCAGGTTATTTTTATATGGTTTTTGTATGCTTACAATTAAAAAACATGTGATTATCTTTCAATCATAAATTTTTTACATGTTTTAGGCTAGTCTTGATTTTTTTTTTTTTTGTATTTATAAAAGACAAAAGAATGTTCAGTAAAGGTCCTTTCAAAGTGTTGAAACCGGACTAAAACTTACGTTATACTCTATTGTATTTAATTACCTGTGGAGTCTGTTGACACTAATAGGTGAAATTCCAAAATCAGTGAAAAACTGTCAATGCGGGAGATGTCCTTTTGCTTCAGATTTATGATCATTTTTTTTTTTCATTTTTTTTTCTGCTTTTACATAAAGAGGAGTAAAAACATCTATCACTTCGCACTGCAAAAAAAATATGCCAAGTCGAATTTTAATTATTAAGGTGACATCTTAACTTTCACTTTCGTATGAAAATGAAATGCATGTCCTTATCTTCTTTCCTTTCCTTATTCCCTTTCTCAACAGCATCATACTTTTTTACCTTGCTATCGAAATTTGCATACTCTTATAGCATGCTAGATAAAAACAGGCGGCGTAATAATTCTATGTTTTGGAAAAAGACACTGAAAGAAGCAAAAAGGAACTCGTACATTCAGAGAGCTGTACCTAATAATCGATTCACTGCCTAGTTTAATGCGTAGTTTTTACATGTTTTCTAGTTATTTACAGAATAACATGCAATTATAGCGCATCATGTTATGCATAAAGTTTCATATTTTTTTTGCAAAAACACAGCTATAGAACACTATTATAAACATTTTGAAATAAGTATAATTGTAAAACTGACGTTTTAGAGTAAGAGACAACATGTTATATTGAAACACATTAAATGATGCTGTTTTCAGTAAAAGGTCAAAACAAACAAAGGACTTTACCTCTTCATTGAATCTAGTCATTCCTATATATTTGCCCCTTGCATTTTTGCCATGTGACTAAACTTTATATTTGTTAATGTAGAATATGTTTACGTCTAACATGAATATTTAATGTTTGCAAGATGAATCACGCGGAATGAAAACTGCAAAACACTGATACAGAATTTACATTAGATAGCATGAAGTAATGACACGCAGTAATACAAGAGCTGTGTCTGTTGACCTTTTAGATTGATGATCTTCGAAATCATATTTCTTCATGTCAGTTAATGACCTATTTACAGAAACTTTTCATTGATTTAAGAAACGGTGACAAAAACCGAGAGCAGCTATTAAATAATTCATCGCATTCAGACTGTATAATATTAAATTCAGGATAACACACACAATTTTTGTGGCAGCATTGCCTAGTTTTATTCTGTCTAGATCAATTATTGTAGTAGAACGGTGATTTTTTAAATTTCATTATACATAGAACAGATATTATCTAATAAATTTGAACTCTATGAAAGCACAGTATAACCTATACCCTTTTGTCATCATTTTTTTTATTTAAGACGAAAATATATTCAGTCATGTATTTAAATTAATTAATTCATCATCTTCAATGCAGTGGGTTCGAGCCTCACTGGAGGCGTTGAATTCTTCATGTGAGGAAGCCATCCAGCTGGGTAGTTCTACTCAGATGCACACCCATATGACTTATTATTGTATCGATGTGACGTTAAGCGCAACAAAAACAAAAAAAAATCAGTGCAGTGTGCTAATACTTATTTGTGTCATTATGTTAAACTTTAATGAGAATTTATTCTATTTCCTGTAAATAAGAGAATTTGAAATACTGGCTAATCTCCCATGTTACATTCAGAAGCAACCTTTTTCCATTTCAGCAACATTGTGGCAAATTGAAATATTTCTGCTTCAAGATAAACATCTGTTTTATTTACATGCATTGTTGCCATGGTAATAGTTATTATGATACTTGGCACAAAAAGGGAGTGACACCACAAACAGACAAAACCAGATAAATAAGAAATGAAATTGTACATAGAAAAAAGCTGAAGAAAAAGTTGAAGTAGCTGCAACGTTATAGAACAATAAATACTCTTTTAAAAAAAGGACATTAAGTAGAGGTGGTGCCTAGAAAATTCAAATTCGTCTGTACAGCTTATTTTGGTGTGTTGTGATAGCTAAGTGCTCCAATGTACTAAATATGTTTATGCTTTTCCTCCTATCCATGTAAACATACAAATATTTGATATTGAGAAAATGACCTTCTAAAGTATCCTAACAAAAAGGACAACTCTTGTATTGACAGTTTTTTTTATTATTGATTTTTGGATTTCGCCAATTATAGTCTATATCAAAAGTCATAGCTTGTTCATTTCTTGTCATGTTTTTAAGTAAAGATGGATTTATCATTTTAATATGTAGTGATTATCTTAAAATCTGTGATGCATGAAAAGTCCATGTCTAGTATTTAATTTGGCACCATACTGTTTCTAATTGCTGTGGTATTTTTAGTTAATTTTTAGTCCTGTTTAAAGAACTAGGTTTCATTTTCTAGTCATGTTTTTAATTTATAGATAGATTTATCATTTTAATATTGTAGTGATTATCTAAAATCTGTGATACATGAAAAAGTCCATGTCTAACATTTAATAATGCACCAATTTTTCCAATTGCTGTGGTATTTTTTCAAATTGTCTTCCTATGTCAAACTGTTTTGCATTTAAAGGACCACAATGGAAATAAGAGATTCCATGTCTCTTTTTTTGTGTTATCCTTTGTATATAATGTAGTTGACATGGATCATTATCACATGTTTGTTTCTGTTTTCATGGATAATGTATTGTGATGCCATGTTTTATACATTTTATGCAGAAATAAATCTATTTTTTTATTAAGTTAGGAGCCATAACTCTGGCCTGGCTGAGTGAGATCTCAGGTCAGGTGCACGCACAACTTCTCAGGCTGAATAACAATCCTGCGAGTCTGATTGAGATATGCTTAACACAAATTCTGACGGACAGACGGAAAATGGCAAATCTAAGTTCCCCCCCCCCCCCCCCCGCATCAAACAACTCGTTTGAAACCTACAACAAACTGTTGATATTAAAATATCATTAGCAGTTGAGACATTTTATTCACTTTGATACAATATCGACGTGTTTATAAAAGTGTAAAAAATTGATAAATTTGAATGAGGGTGAACACCACAAACTCAAGCAGTTCTTTATTTCATATAAAGTCCACTGATTTGCTAACTTTATTTTGATACTTTGCACTAAATCTGATTTTCAGAGACTTATATCCCCATGAAGAACTATGTCACTACTATAGAAAAAAAGAATGTTTACTTTTATATAAGAAAATAAATTACGATTCATTAGATACAACCCTCCAAATTTAGTCATGTTCGCTTTTTTCAATTTCTCTTTTCGAGACATAAAATTCAGACGCCGCCATTTTGATATAGCATGCGATACGAGCATGCAAATACATACTGAAACGAAGTAGAGTAAACACACCGTGCTGACCTCTTACAAAATCTACATCTGAAAATAGATTTGTACGTAGTAATAAGATGTGGAGAATGAAGTCAGAAATGCTATTTTAGTATTTAGAAGATAAATAAGCATTATTTGAATACATGCTGAAATCTAAATCGAGAACACGGCCTTTCTTACAGTTTTGAAATACTAGATTCGAAGATGTTTTGCGATACAAAAACTGAGTTCATTCTCCTTGTAAGATGATACGAATGTATTCTGTTATTTATAAAATCTCCAAGTAATTATCTTGGAGTGACGTCGACTTCAAACATTTCAGTCACGTCGACACAATAAGAACACAATGTGTGCAATAGATATTCAACACTTAATGGAATTACAGAAAATATGAATAAATCGTTTTTAGACGTGTCATTACTCAAAAATAATGATACAAAAAGTTGTCCTTCCCTAAATCCCTTCCTTTTATTAAGAAAGTCATCGGTACGTCTGCGTGACAGATTCATCTCATCAAGTCATTTTGTCCATGGTAAATCAGTTAATGATAAGACAAGTTTGAAAATACAGGAAGGGTATAAGACAAATGGATGAAACAATGTGAAATAAGATTAAGTATGCAGAATCAATGTGACAACGAATAATTAAATAGAAATGGCACCCCAAATTAAGTGTGTGAAATTGACGAGAAGTTCGACATTGGACATTAGAATGGAATAGAGAACGACATTGGACATTCAAAGCCTGAAGTTGGCGAGAAATAAAACATTCGAAATTGGATATAAGCAACAAAAACGACAATTGACATTCTAACCCAGAACGACATTGGACACTTAAACCCAGAGCGATATTGAACATTCAAGCCCAGAACGATACTGGGCATTCAAAACACACACTTCCCCAAATTTATGTTTCTAAACAATTGTATTTTTTCGTACGCTAATGTATATTCTCCGCACGTCGTCGAATGACACATCTAACAGTCTGACAGAGTCTATTTAAACGCCTGTCAAATGCAGTATGCCAATGAGTGAACCACTGTAGACTAAAATTTATGAATAATATCAAGGAAAAGAATAAGAAAAGTTCATAGCTACTATATATATTCAACCTAAGTGGGATGTCACATATGTTTGGGTCGCTTAGATTACTCAATATATAGAGGAGATTCAAGTTTTTTGCATGAATATGGTTTTTATTTTCATTGAGTGGTATGAAAATAAAATGTTTCACGAGTGGCGTTTATTATATACACAAATGATTTAAAATGTTTACATTTAGAACGAGCGACAACATCAACGATGAATTTTCCGTACAGCTGAAATTAAGTCTTATTTTAGAAATTAACAAAATACTTTACTTTTACAGCATCCGCAAAGACATTAAATATGAAAGTGAAATTGTACGAGTTGCATACAACACGCAGTTCCCGATAATTTTGACATATTGCTGAGGTTTTCTTTTCTGGCGTTTCTCAAACGTTCTCCCGAGTAATGTCGTGTACTCAAACAAATATAGGTTAGAATGTACCATAGGCGGACTGCGATCATTGTAAATTTTATATTTTGACTTGAAATAGTTTTCTTCACTATCCATATACAAGTTTTCCCCTTCGAATGATAGATCTACCAAAGTAATTGCCCAAGAAAATACCAAAGTAGTCCCGGAATACCAGTGAAAATATAGAAAATATGTTTCACTGCAGTGAAAATATAGAAAAATATGTTCCACTGCAGTGAAAAATAAATACAGTGAAAATATGAATTATATTTTATCAATATTTTCCAGTATTTCATTAGTATGTTTAAATAAATTGTTGTATATATAACAAGCTAATTTCTCCTACTTCTGGGTTTCGCTTAATTCTTTGACAATAGTCAAACTAGCTTCAGGGTAGTTATTTAATGTAAATAATTTTCTTTTCGTATAAATATCAATAAAACGATAAGCCCGACATTTATATTCTTATGTTGTCCTATTAATTTTATATAGTGTATCACGTGACTTGTAGAGTAAAAATGTCATATGCCAACAATAAATATTATATGTATACACTGAATCTTTGTCTTTTATTAATTAGCTAATCAATGACTCTGGGTATATCAGCAGGTGGTCGTATTAATGTCATTATTCCTGATTACCTGCTGTCGTTAGAAATTCTACCTGCTGTCATTAGAAATTACACATGCTGTCATTAGAAATTATACCTGCTGTCAATAGAAACTAATGCTTGTTAAAGAGTGAAAATTATTCGCAAACATACAAGTGAGAGAAAACAAGGACTATTATAAGTTCATACACAATGTTTAATTATCTAATGTTGTATCGTCAAAGGATAAGAAGGTCTTATTTTGTTTATATCCATTTCTCACCAATGCTCTCAAAATATACTTGTATTTGACCAAAAGTTGTTTAAATACCTTTTAGCATCATTATATGGATTTTACAAAGAAACAATAAATGTCAATCTATTTTTTTTTTTTTTTTTTTTTTTTGAAAGTTTTATCCTGTAAGTGCAAAAACATGCCTTTATTTTCCTTAACGCTGTTTCGGTTAACTTTCCTTTACGGACAAAAATCATTATTAAGTGAAATCTTTCCTGTCTATGTTTCCGTCAACGAGTCAGGTTAACTCATTAGGGAGAGCACATATCTATAGATCACGGGTCATAAAGTCGATCCATAGACTTGGCATATGTTCTTTGTGGGGATTTAATACAAGACTTTGTATTTAAGTCCATTCTATCTGCTGTCAGCTTATCATGACACCTCTACAATCACTCAACATTCAAGACTCTAAGAATTATTCACTGGCTTCTGGTGTGATGGGAATATCAGACTCTGATAATAAGGCTCTGCCTAGTCCGCAAAACAGTAACTCTAGAGCAGAATGCTTCCCAATTATTTCTTATATCAGTGATATATTTTTTCTTGTTTGCCGAAAATGACTAAGATAAGTTTCAATAATTATACTACCGTATTCTGTATAGAACCATTATTTTCTAAAATGTTTGTTTCCGGTATCCTACCCTAAGTATTTGGTTCGAACCCTAAATGTTTTATGGTCTTGGAGAATATTTTTAACAAAAAATTGCAAAACTGCACTTTTTATGCTTTAAACATGGTCAGAAATGTTAGAAATCAACTTACTGATGCTCTAAAGGCATAACCCCTTCAGTTATATTCATTTTTTGACACAAAAATAATTTCCGAAAAGTCCCACTAAATAATCTTATTTTAAAATAATTCCAAAAAATAACTTACCTGCCTACCTAACCTAATTGTTTAGCATGTTACCGGAAACAAACATTTTTTTAGGTCTTGCTGGGAGATAGTACTCTACCTAAGTTGCATCTTATATATTTTTTCCTGCCAGCAATCATGTCTGAAATTGGAATCTCGTACAAGTATATTTCGAAATGCAGTTATCGGATAATATGTAAATGTCTCCTAACTCTGACCAATACGTTACTTTGCGAATAAAGTCTTTGGTTGCATTTTAAGAATACGTGGTCCAAATCATGAAAGAAATAATTGGATTCTTTATCAATTTTACACTTGGGAAAATCTAATTATCTCTGCAAATAAGAGGTCGTCTTACTTCAAACGTTTGATAAAGTCTAAATGTAAATGCAACACTTAAATATGTATAATGGATGAAAAACATTCTCAACAGTTCTCAAAGGTGTAGGCATATAAGATATTAAGCTGTGATATAAGGGTATTTAAGTGTGACGGTTTGAGCGGTGGTGACACTGGTCGTTAAAAAAGGATGATCCAGTGTGTTGTTTTATACGTTTGTTTTGATTTTTTGTCTTATTTTCTTACTTCGTTGATGTAGCTTTTTGTATATGTCTATGATTTGTTTCTAATATACTAAACTGTAAGACTGAAAGCGAACCCATGGCTAAGGCCTTATATATTGTGGTGGTAGAAAGTCACACCTGAAACAACTCTAGTTACACTTTATACACATTATCTTTTGTCACAGTATTCTAGTGTCTTTCTAATTAGTGTTTTATAAAATAAAATTTTATATTCAAACGACTTACAGAGAGTATATTATATATTGTTTCCCATATAAGCATTGACCAATCGATTTATAGCCGATGCATTAGTACGATTCATTACCGATTCATTAGCACGATTTATTACCGATTCATTGTACCAAGGAATTTTCATTTCAATTTCAGCATACCCGATTTGTTACCGATTCATTATTTAACAAAACAGAGACCTGATTTGTTAACGATTTATTAACCGATTTGCTACCGATTTATTAACCCGATTTGCAACCGACTTATTATTCAACAAAACGAAGACCTGATTTGTTACCGATTTATTACCCCGATTTGTTTACGATTTATTACCGATTCATTAGCTCATTTGCATACCATTTGAATCGTGAACAAATCGTGAACAAATCGCATGATTTGTTCACCATTTATTACACCGATTCATTCCAATCTTTTTTTTGTTTGGGGGGGTCTTTCGTTTAGAAATTTGCAAGAAGAGTAAAGTTGAATAACAAAGGTTAGCTTCATATTGAATATTTCGTCTGAAAATTATCTTTTGCCGCCAAAAAAAAATGTACGTACTTCTTCTATGTTCTTGACCAGTACTGTATCGTATTTCTTCTTAAAAGCTTTATCTTGTACATTGTCTCTTAATGAGTTCATAACGATTCAGATTGAAAGCATTGTCACTAGTATATTCTGCATGGCTTTTGAGACATTAGGACTTATTCCATAATATATGACACTGTCAAAAACGAAGACTTTCGTCTAAGATCAAAAACATAAATCTTGACAAACCTAAGGCGGTGCCCCACGGTGTTCCTTTATTTGTTCGTTTTGTCCTCGTGTGTTTGCTTTGTATGCGAGTGCGCGCGCGTGTGTGTGTGTGTGTGTGTGTGTGTGTGTGTGTGTGTGTGTTTGTAGTGTGCACGTCTGCGTGCTGTGGGTTTCGTTTTTGGGAGGCTGCGTGTTTGGAACATGGCATTCCCTGTTTGATATTTTCTTTGTTGTTTTTTTTTTTGCAAAAAAAAATGCAAATTTTCAGCGAAGCTCGCTATTAACTGTTGTCAATAATTTTCCAGTCTTTGTTTATAACTTACCTATTTTGCAACAGTAATGCGTCATATAATAATCTAAAAATGCATTATTTGTGTAGTAAGTTTACATGTGGAAGTTTCCTTACATAGAACTGCAAAGGATTTAACTGTTTTGAAAACATCAGGGACTAAATGTGCATGCTCATTCGGCAGTGTTGATACTAGTGCAAAACTAGTACTGTATTCTGGGCATTGTTTAGTCAGAATATGTCACTGAGATACTTGACATATTAATGAAAAGCAGACAAAGCTTTACAAAGGCGACCGTGGCATATTGTGCATGATCAATCACGCTTTGTTAAAAAATAATATGTCACGACAAGCTTTGTTCAAAAACAAATGGAAACAAAATAATATGTCATGGCAACAAGGACGACGTTTGTCTGTTTGACATCATTTTGAAACTTTTATTTGAAGAATAAAATACATTCTCAACAAATAAAAGCGAATTTTGTACACTGATACTTTCACGCCGCCAATCCTTTCAATACTATACAATTGCATTACGGAATGTTCGTCGTTATACATTGTCATGGTATGGCAATTGTTTTGATCTGTTGAAACGGGGGAATATAACAATCAAGTAACAATATGCTTACCATCTATGAAGTTATATTCAGATTATGAGTTCTATATGGATTACTCTCATCAATAATTTAAACGGAGAATAGCAATTCAACCTCAACATGTTGGGGTTTGTTTGCTCAATTAGCGTTAGCCAATAAATGCAATAGCGAGTTGTGTCCTTTTGGCTATCAATTTCAATTACATTATTTGTGAATCCATGGCTCAAACGTTAAAGGGCCGACTTGGCTATAAATTAGCTTCCAGAGTCTTTAGGTTTTCCCTGACATTAATGCCCATTTTATCATAATGTTTATCGCATTTCAATGATCAGCCATTACCAGGTACACACTAAGGCAATAATGCTGGACATGGTTGCTCTCTGACCATCTGGGTTCCTCTCAGAGAATATGTTCATGCTCCAGTGTGGAATTGCACTTGTGATACAGAACAAAATATTCATTCAAATGTCATGTGCAATGATATATAAAAAAAAATTATAATTATACCAGTAATTCGATAATTTACAGTTCAATCACTGTGAATCATTTTGTAGTACAATCACTAGGTCTGGGAACTAAAACCCACACTACTTAGTACTTGAGTTTCTGTTTCTCTGAAATATATCTTTTATCGTTTTCATCATTGGGGTTAGATTTTATGAAACACATACTAAGATCTATTGTATTTCAAAGTAATTAAATGTGATATTAGTAATTTATTTACATAAATATCAGAAAATTATGGACTTACAGTCAACTCGTCTCCCAGTCAACTCGTCCCCTATTTGGTCGTTTCGTTCCCCTCGGTGGTTTCAAATTGGTCATTTCGTCACCCTTTTTGAGGTGACACGTACATTACTATCTATGTGCATGACTGAGATGAATGTGATGAAAGAATTTATTTCAATAGATATAAGACAACTAGGGAGAGCATTGGTCTACGGATCATGGGGCCGACAGTTCAATTCCCGGGCAGGGCGTATGGTCTCCGTGACAGTTTGATAAAGGCATTGTGTCTGAAATCATTCGACCTCCTACTTGATAATTCATGTGAAAGTTGGGGGTTACATCAAGAGAACAGGTTTGTACCGGTACAGAATCCAGGAACACTTATTAGGTTAACTGCCCGCCGCAGTTACATGATTGAAATACAAATACTGTTGAAAAACGGCATTAGACCAAACAAACAAAATAACACAATTATGAATGTGATAATAGTCGGGGCTTTCCCCTATAAATCTACCCCCCACCCGTAAAAGGAGGTACTCCCAAAGCATAAAAACAAATGTCTTTATTCAGATTCCAAAATGAGTGTTACCTTTTTTTTGCTGTTTTAAAATAGTTTTGATAAATGTTATGTATATTTTTGGTTACCAAAGGAACAGTTATGCTGTTTAACAATTACTGAAATACTTTATTATGCAATCTATTAATATTTTACACAAAAAATATTTTTACATAGATTTTGAAATTTGAAATATTTCCACAAGAGCATTATCCAATTCCATGGTTTTAGTTGCATTCCCAAAATGATGAAGAAAAGGCCGATAGTAATTTATTTACATAACTTAAATGTCTGCGCATATACATGTATAAAATAAAATTAAAAACGGATGAAAAAAACAATAATATACAGTAAATTTACATATATGTAACAATAAATGTATTTACAATAAATTACATATCAAATATTCCCAATGAAATGGATTTATTTCATGGAAAGATAATATCAATATACATGTATAATGAATAATAATATACTCTAGAAATATCATAAGCCGAATCAATTAGGACAAGTGAATGGATAACGACATGGAAACAGTAATAAACGTACACTATTGTAGTTTATTTTGTGTTATAAGTAGTTGCATTACTTCATGTCTTTTTTAGTTTGACACAAATACCGTAACGTCATAATAACGTTAGTGCTGAATAGTTTAATTTGTTTATTTTCATCTTGTTTTTTTTTTTGTTGGGGGAGGGGGGGGGGGTTATATTTTGAGATTCAGAGTTCAACTTTTGTATTCTCTCAGCTATTTATACAGCATACATGCTTGGTGTGAAATTTCAACATGTAACAACACACACCTGATTCCGAAAACTGACCAAATTAATTGCTCTCTTGCAATTCATGCTGGGCGTAATGGCCATTAAATTTCCATGTTATAGCTGTAAGCAGATAAGTGATAAAAGTTGCCTGGAGAACCAAGTCGGCCCTTTAATGCAAATGAACAAATATTGATTATTATTTCCCGATTTATTCTCGGAGATATTGTCAGTGTTCACTTTATTCCGAATCATCAGTAATAATTGCATGTTTGAGGTATTAACACACAATTTCCTCTCGTGCACCTGCTTTCTTCTAGCTGCTGCTTCTGTAAATTCAGAATTATTTGTATAGAAAACTGTGAATTCATATGTCATTGACTAGTTCTAAAATAAATTTTGAGTAAATTCTTATCTATACATTCAATCAATGCCTCGTTAGGGTATACGGAGACAGTTGATGAGGTTGGATATAACAGTTAGAAGGTTGGTGAAAATGTTTCCGTTTCAACACTCACTTGTGTCTTACAGTTTATACCATAACATCTATTCATATCCCAAATCTTCTCAAACCATTCTTTACTTTTTAGCTATTTTTGTTTTACATATTACTTTCTGTAAATATTGATTTATTTTCAAAGAATAAGAATTGTATATTCATCTACCAAAGTATAATTATCAGGTGCAAGAAATAAGTCGCCAGAGAATCAGTTTTCCTATAGGTATTTATAGACTTTCAGTATTCGTGTATTCAGTAAAGATATGTCAAAGTCTCAGTTTAGTATTTCGTATTTTAGAACTTTTATCAGATTTATCTGAGATATTTCTTATGTCATCTCATTATGAAATCTATATTTAAGAAATAACAAGGTCCCAAGTGTGGTTTATCGTAGAATAACCCGTGTTTTAAGTTCTTATGAGTAAGAATATATCACGAAGGCCGTAATGGTAACTATTTTTTACGACCGTGCTACGCACCTGGATCGGGTGACGTCATTGCACGCGAGTGGTTTATTGCAGAATAACCCAAGATAGAGTTTGCTCTACATGTATGTACATTATTTGCTGGTCGTGTTAGAATCATAATTAACTCTAGAAGAATACTTTACTGGTTGGTGCGAATTAGAATATCAAACTCGAACTGTTGAGACGGCAACACAGCTCTTCAGAGGCTACGAACCTACAACAAGCGATATATTTTTCCAGTGGTAGTGTAATAGTAAACGCATTTATTCATAAGTTATATTAATTACACATCCGAACTTTCAACCAGTGACAGAATGAGAGGATGTTTTATTTTTCTAGTGGTAGCATGTTTATAAGTTATATTACGAGGGGCATTATACAGCCTAGTTTTTTAACGTATTCAACGGGCACCGGCGTCAAAATTAATGACTGGCGTCCTATATTCCATCATAATTATCTGGTGATTTTATTTTGTAATAAATTTGTATATATATCACTCTAAAATAGAAATTGTTGTACCAAAGGAATTAGGTTAATAAAGTTACTTCTGGAATTGTGATTTCTTCTGATTAGTGTAGATTAGTGTATCCAAAAAAAAGACAAATATCATAACGCCAAGCACAATAAAGTGTTCTATTATCCATTGGTAGTAAAAAGTCAAAGTCTCTATAGAAATAGCCACTTTGCTGGAATCCATTTGCCGGTTAAAAGTTCCCGGTTTTTGTTAATTATGCATATCCAGGTTTACCAGATTTCAGATTTCAGATTTATTGGCATATCGGCATATACAATATACCTTTGGCCATTTACAGAAATAAAAAGGATGGCCAAGATATCACAAAATGTACAGTAAAAACAATTATAGGTTCTAAATATATATATTAATCATTAAGAAACAGCAATATCTGTAAGTGTTTCCTTTCTTAATTGCATAGCATAATATACATATTTGGCTGTATTTCTAATAATTTTATTATTACTTGAAGATAATGTCCTTGCAAATTTATTTATACATGCAAATGACTTATCAATACCATACTTTTGACGAAGATTTCTATAAATTGGACAGCATAACAGAAAATGATATTCTGATTTTACATTTTGTGTACAAAGTTTACAAACACGTAAGCTTCTTTCAACTCCAGAAAATCTTCCACTTTCAATTTCAAGATAAATGAGAACAAAGCCTAAAACGAGACATTTCTTTTCTATGTAAATCATTACCTACTACATCTAAATATTTTTCAAATTTATACACCGTTTTAAACTTTCTATAATAAAACAATTTCAACTGGTTACTTACCACATCATTCCAGTCTTGTACATACTGATCACGTAATCTTTGTTTTAACATTGGCATATAATTAATATCATAGTTCTGATTATTCCAAAAATAACTATATCCTACGGTATCCAGTTGTCTTTTAACAGCTGAAGCCCAAGTAGATTCAATATTGTTATTTAACAAATCACATTATTCTATAAAAATGTTGTGTACAAGTGACTGGGGAGTTTTCATTATATTTAACCAATATACTTAAGAGATCGCTCTTTACATATAACAGAAAGAGGGAAACGACCAAGCTCACCAAGAACAGCCGCATTGGAAGTCTGAGGACGAACCCCTAGAATGATTTTACAGAACCTAAGATGAATTTTGTCGATTTCCTTGTAGTTATATATTCCCCATACTTCTGAACCATACAGAATTATTGGAGTCACAAGAGAATCGAACAAAGACACTTTTGTTTTAATGTCCATCTTAATTCGATTAAATACAGACAACAGGTTATTATATGCTTTCAGAGCCTGATCATTTATAGTTTTAACAACATTTAACATAGTACCTGTGTAATTAAATTTCACTCCAAAATAGCAAAAAGAATCTACTATTTCGACATATTCTCCATTTATAAACCATCTATAATTATTTCTAGATTTTCTCTTTTCAAATATACAAATTTTAGTTTTATTAACATTTATTTTCAACCCCCATTTGCGTGAATATTCAAAAAGATTATTGAGTTGGAGTTGAAGAGTATCAGGATTGGTAGTAATAATGCAATATCATCAGCAAATAGTAACATCTACATAGATAACAAGTTTATATCGTCATTACCAATTATATTCAGACTAAGTCAAGCATTTGAAATGATAAAATGATAATAAGATTTTTCCTAGTGTAAAATATACTTTTGATTAAAGTACACTTTTTAAACCAAAGCAAAATTTGTAAGCTGGAATAACAATTTAAACATGTACATGCATTTCTTAGAATCTGACTGATCATGTCCTTTAGTTGTACCAGCAAACTAGTTCAAACCGATTTAAAATAATGATTTATATCTGTTAAGAGAGATGTGTCATAAAATGACTGCGGAATTGACAGTCAAATTATGCTACAACTTAGGATATAAACGCATGACAATCCCAGTAATGGGACAGATGTTCTTCAAGTTTCCTGCCTTATTGCTCAAGCCTTATTGTTCAAGAATGATCCAACAAGGTATCATTTATGAGCATCAGATATTAGATTACGAAGATATGAGTCGTACCATGGCAAAACCAACATAGTTGCTTTGCGACCAGCATGGATCCAGACCAGCCTGCGCATCCGCGCAGTCTGGTCAGGATGCATGCTGTTCGCTTTCAAAGCCTATTGCAATTAAAGAAACTGTTAGCGAACAGCATGGATCCCGGCCAGACTGCGCGGATGCGCAGGCTGGTCTGGATCCATGCTGGTCGCAAAGCCGCTATGTTGATTTTCTCATGGCGCGGCTCATATATCTTTTAAACAAGCTGGTACATCAATACCAAAGTATACTTTTGCCAGACATGTTTCAAAGCTCGTTCCGATGTATGCATGTATATATGAGATAGTATTGAACTAAATTATTTAACTTATTTTATCAAAATACCTCGCACAAACACAGCCTTTATCCTATATCTTGAGTATTCAACTGTAATGGGCAGCATAAGGATGAAAACGTTTTATATGCATTTTACTTGTCTGGCGATTGTCTTTTAACGACACACATTTTGATGTTTAGCAATTACTTCGACGAAACCGTCGTCAGATAAGAAAAGCTATTTTCCTATTCATTTAGACAATGACGTCAACCACTCTCTAAAGAATCAGGCTGAGATCATAATTTCATTGCTTTTTACAATTAATTTACGTTATAACACGGTCTCTGTTGCAAGTTTAGAGTTCGTACGGCCGTGAAAACTAGTAAACAGAAACCCTTTTTATAGAAATAGCAGGCAAAGTTTGCCAGGCTTGGCACAAGCAAAACAAAGTGCTGCTTAATTAGCGTTTTTTTAAGCATAACCATAAGGTGAATTTTATTGCAAAAGATCAAGTAAAAAGCCAAAAGACGTACCGTCACTTGTCGTGTCCTTTGCGTCGTGCTTTAACGTCAGTGCAAACAAGGAACGTTGAAAATGTCGCAAATTTATAATTTATCTACTGTAACTTTTGGCATTTTGTGTTAGCAGATTTATGTACTGTAACACATGATTACTTTAATTAAAATGACATATCTATTATCTGTATGTTTTACATTTTTGCGAACCTTGACTTTTTTTGAGAAATTCCCCAATTTTAATTATTCACGATTAAGCAAGGTGAACAAGAGTTTTGCTGCTAGTTCTTGCATGAGACAGATCTGTACAATTTGCAAATCTAAGTGGGTTGTAATTGCCTAGCTCCAGCTAACGTATTTTAAATGATAATCATTCCAGGCGTCAGTAAGATTCCTGGATAGATTGGCGAGTTAAAACAATCGTTACTTAGTTTGACATTTATTATGATCACTCAGAAACAATAAGTCATGTATAAGGCATGCATCTCCGTAAAAGCTAAATCCTACATTAATGTTTTTTTTTTTTTTTTTTTTTTTTTTTTTTTTTTTTTTTTTTTTTGATAAAACGCACTAAACAGTGACAAAAACAAATGATCAATTTTAATCCCATTCACAATAAATAAACATAACAATATTTTGACATCAGTCTCTAATGTAACATGGAGAACTTAAGAGTAATGAGATTGCTTCTCATTACAGTTCCCTATTTCATCAATTAATTGCACAAAGTTTGCCTTTACGATAATATATCATCTCTTGAGACTGAGGACATATTTATTGGGCGTTCAATATTGATACAGTGATAATTGCACGGTGTACAAGAGAATGTGAAAATAAAATATTACGTTCGGGGGAAAACAGTTTACCATGATGGCATTGCTTCTTATTGGTACAAATCGAGGGACAATGGAAAATGGTAGGCATGAAAAACTTCAGTTTATTGTGATATCGTGAATTTTTGAAATCATTTGCATGTGCATTTTTGTTGTTGCTGTTTTTGGCAGAAAAGGAAACTCGTTCATGACTATTTACATATTTTTCTCACTGTGTTTAATACCGAGCTTTACACTATTTGGTAATTGTCAAATATAATCAAAGCACAGAGCTACTGATGGGGCGGTTATCTGTCAGTCTGAGGGAAATTTAAGGTTCAAATCCCGCTATCAACTTGACTGTTTATGATTGTGGTCTAGTCCTGTTCCTTCCTTAATACGATGATTAGGGAAATTGACCACCGCAAGAAAAATTGACCGCCTTAATATAACCTGAAATACTGTTGAAAACGGGTGTTTAAACAAATATCGCTTACATCTACACCCCTGAAGCAAATTAGAGACAAAGCATATTTTACAATATTACTTTCAGCATTCAACATTCAGCAGAATGTTTCTTAAATGAACTTATTTAGTATAAAAATGTTTTAAAAAAACTGCCGTTAAATCAAATAATATTATAGTGTCGATTGTAAATGTAAACATTATTCTCTAACAAAGTATAACATGTACGCTGTCTCGGTATACAAATTGTAGAATGTGGTCATTTATTTCTTCTCACGTTACTGTGGCAGTTCCACGCAGCGCTTACCTTCCCTTGAACCTAACACCTGATCTGGAAGAATCGATTTTTAAAATTTATGCTTCCCTTTTACATTCAGTACATTTTGTTTTCATTATTTATTGTATTATATGCAAAACCATATCTAGTAAAAGTTATGTCTTTATTTAAAATGTAATTATAATGCACAGTATAATTCATATCATCATTTGTTATGAATGAAACTGTGCTCGGAACCAGGTTGGTTTCGTTATGTTTGTTTGATGAGTTACTTATAGACCGAGGTCATAGCTATAACGAAGTGGTCGCTGGAAACCCGTTTCCATTTAAAACAACAAAAACATTATCTAAGTGTTTCGATAAAAGTTTAATTAGAAATTATATTGTATATATTTTTGTTATATAATTATATTTCGCATGATTTATTAGCTTTATCTCTGCATATTACAGTGTGTGTATAATGTCATTGAGTTTTACCTTACCAAAGACGAAAAAGTTCAATTCATACGGATATTTCATTCATAGGGCGCTAATTAATTTACCTTCATTATGTAATATTTTCTAATGTTATCTGAACGGATAACAGAAAGCTGTATGACATAATCATTTACAGAATCACGATGAAATTATAGCATTCTATATATTTTAGACAGCTATAATATATGCCATACATGTTATTACTGTTCTGCTGAAATGTTAGAACTATTACGGGGGCAATTGTTTACTGGTTTCTTGTAGGCATATGGTATTAAGAGAATCTAAACGTACTTCACATGTTATTAGAGTAAAAAACTGACTTTTATGGCAGCCATTGATAAGATTGTGTGATGACGACCATACATATTTTAAGTATACAAACGACTGTCTACCACAATCAAATTAAGTTATTTACATTTTTATGTTCAGTAACGTCATTTCTTCACATTTGCAAAGATTACTAATTATTGTGATATAACACTCAAACGAAGGTATGCCCAAACCGTCAGACACTATGAGACATTAGATAAAACACGAATTTATTGTTTACTGGTTTGTGCCCCTTATGGTCATCTCCTTTTATTCCTTGCTCTCTTCAGTTAGCTAATTCATCCCGGTTAACGAAACAATAATAAAGTGTGGAAATAATGAGAAAAATATAAATAAAATTAAAAATGCAGCCATGTTTTGATTCTAGAATTTTAGTAAGAGCATTGAGTACATAAAAAATTAAGAAACATGATCTGATCGTTTATTCGGTTTTGGATCAGACAGTATGTTTTATAGTGATGAATGTATTGTCGCTTTTGCAAATCCCACTTTGTGGTTTTCCTTTGTTTAGCTGTAGTTTGTATCTAATTGAACAGCACTTAATATGCGTTTGTTCACAAAGATTTTACCCGCTTTACAAATGCGTCTACAATACATTTATACAAGTTTGCTTGCACAGTAGTGTCAAGTTATCATATCGTATGAAACAAACAACCTTTGTGACGACGTTTCAAATCATGTAGCTTTAGTGAATATTTTATTTGATGTTTTTGTTTTATTGCAGTTATTTTGCTTGATGCTCATTTTCTCAATATTAGACTCAGCTGTATAATGCATCCTTTACTTGTTGGATGCAATGATATAAAGGATAATATCCTAATGTTGGCTTCAATGTTACATCGTTATGTATTTCACTGATACAGTATTTTCACAGGTGACGTATCCAAGTGTGAAAATGCAGATCATGGTGTTCACGAGTGACATAAATTTCGATCTTATGTGTAAAACAATTACATTTTATTTTTATTATATGATTTTCACAGTTAAAGCAAAATTATACTAACTTTATCCGCACAAGGTCACGTGCATGGCGTCATAGCGTCACAATGTCAAAAAATGTTAAAAATGTTAAAAAATGTCAAATAGTTCTTTGAAGTTTTCATATGTCTTTTACACTTGTTTACGATGGAACATATATCTTTATAATCATCTTGGTATTTATATACATCTATATCTTTACTATTTATAATTAATATTCATTCACATTCAACTGTAGAAAATAAAATGATATTTTCTCTGCTTTGAAACAGTGAAAACGTCAGTTTTGTTTCAATGATACAATGCAATCGTCTGATAAAATTATAGATTAACTGCATTTTTGCGTTACTAAAATAGTACTGAATACCTTACTGAACCCTTTACAGGAATAGAAGAAACTGATATTTGTCTCGTTCCATCAGTTCTATGTCTCAAGTGAGTATGTCTGGTTTCAGATACACAAATTGTTTACTTTAAGGGAACGAATATTTTTATGAATGACGCTGCTTATAAATAATTCATAAAAAATAAACGAGTTTTGTGCGTTTTTCAGTCTAGCAAAATATTTAACCTCTTAACATTTTGGAAATCTTATATATATCTCTTTACAATATTTTCAGTTGCAAAACACCTAGGATAAGTTTGCATCGTAGAAACGATAATGTTGGACATAAATGGATTCGTTTTCCGTTTAGCCTTTCATTTTGTCATTAAAGCCGTGACGCATGTTGAAACACATCTCTATCAAATACGTATTGACAAAAAATACACTCAAAAGCTATACTACAGTCTTTTCATTGTTTTCGGTTAACTTTAACAAAGAATGTAACTGTTGTCGTCCAAATACACATTTCCACACATTTATCTCTTGAAACAGTTGATCAAATGTTATTGCGAAATGATTTAGCAATGATTTAGCAATATGAGCCTGTTTTGCCCCAAACGAAACACGAGACCATGTTTAGTCGGTTTTACTGCCTGTTGAATAAGTTTCCTGGAAATTTGATGATCTAGAGCTCTTTAACATTCCTAATAGATCAATACTATTCCTGGTTTATTATCAGCTGAAATTTGATGTATGGAAAAGAGGATTAAAGAAAAACTTCTGTTGTTATCTAACTGTTCAAACTGATATTTGTAATAAATATTCTTCATTAAGACATATTTAAAATCTGCAGCCAGTTGGCAATAAATGGTTACTCATAGAGGAAGTGTAGCTGTGCTAGCTTAAAATCAGCGAAAACATTCTAACTGTTTAAAACATCAGTGTTTCTCCGGAGTTATTGATAACGTAACTAAATTATGTTTTCACGTTAACAACTTTTCAAATCTAACCTTTAACCCTTAGGATGACCTCAAATTGGGTGTACATGCATCTCTTCACAAAATACAAACCTGGTTCGGTACAACTTACCGTTGAAAAGTGTCAACGCAATTCCTTTGTTGTTTTTGTACGGAAAAGAACGTTTTCAAATTAATTGACTAACAATATCACTGTCCTAAACTAGGCAAGACCATAGAATTCATTTAGCCTGTTGCAGACTTACACATACAAACACTTGCAAAATATGATATTTATCGTGTACATAGTTTTACGAGCTCAATGATTTCCACGTACACATGTACTTTACTTATTTTTTACGAGGTATTTATGCGTAATGTATACTTTCACCAGATATCACTTTCATATTGAAATACAAGATACCGGCTGAATACAAAGCGAAGCGAAAGTACGATTTCATGTGTACTTTTATAAAAGTAACACTTTTTTCAGTTCTCTCAAAATACGAATGTTGCATTTATATCATTGTGATATTTCCTTAACAACAGTGCTTCTTTGTGTTATTTATGACAGCTTCAGTTTGTCGACAGATTTTTTTTTATTTTATCTTTGTGTGAAACAGTGTTAAAAAGGAAAACAAAACATCACTCGTGTAACATTCGTTTCTCACATCGCAGCCTACGGTAAGTTTGATGTTCCAGTAAATGGACTAGATCTGTTTCTGTCAATGTACTAGAGTAAATCTCAAAGTTTGCAGGGTGTTGCCATGAATGTGACATGTTTGATTCATGTTTTATTTGGCATAATTTGCTTCTGATGCCGTACTATACATTGGCATTATATCACTACATAGTTTATTGTATAATTATTTGTCACGTAGCAGTCTTAATTGCACAACTGTTGTTTTGTGGAAAATGAAACATAAAATAATGTCATTATTTGCCAGATTCTCTTGGGAAATCAAACGAATAGGGAGATAATAGTAATCTCATGTTTTAAAAAAGCAATTCATTCAAATGAATTTCCCTTTTAAATTCTTTAATTCATTTTGTAAATGTAGACGTTTCATTCCTTTTCGCTTTGTACCAATCAACAATAATCAGTACACAAATCCAGCACAAAGAATGATATATCTTCTCATTTTCCTCGGGCTTGTACGGTATTATTCAGTTGCGATCATATCATATTTGTTTCGTGGAATTAACACTTGTTTACACCCGTGGGAAGCCTCATATTTATCATTTAACCACGACTAGTCTCAATTGTAGTTTCAAACTCTTAACAGTGCCATTATGTCTCACTGCGTTATTTCTACCCTTTCAAATTACTATGTTTATCTTTCAAAGCTGAAATTTTGAAGAAATTTTCTTCACAGTTGCAGGACTAAAATGCTTTTAGTTAAGTCACAGAAGAACGTACTTAGAGACGCGACGTCAAGAAAGTCGTTAAAGCAGTATGACGGCGTCTTGTTTATTGTATATAATTTATGCAACAATTAATGTATATCAATGACTTAACATCATACATTGGAATAATTAGAAAGAATAGTGTGAAATGGTTTTACCAAAAATTAACTTAACCGTGTATTTTCGTTTTATCTACTAGTATAAACCTATGCATTATTATCACGGTGTTTAGTGTTTTACAATTTCGAGTAAAATATTGATTTTTAAGATATTGTAGAATTTGATTGGCCTTAGACAACTGAATTACAATATACTAGTTTCTAAGTTCTGTATGAACTCAAGAAAAACAATGATTCTGTAGTATTTTAAATTACTTTTTATGCCATAATGATATCATGTCACTAATACAGTTTTTTCTCACAGAATGGCCTATAATAGTATTATATTGACGTTGCTATTATTCCTTTTACAGTAAACGAGAAACACACTATTGATTGTCGCATGCACACATTTTATAGATTTTCTAATTATTTGGAGACTTTTTATAGATATAAATACTGACAGCAGCTCTGTTTTTATAAATAATGATCTTCAGAATGTGCATTTGAAATAGGAAATAAACAATGTGTTTATCTAAAATGTGCCCAGACAAATATTTACGGTAGGCGTAAAAGTGTAAAAATACTGAACTTACGGAGAACATAGACAGCGAAATACAATACTGGCCGGGCTGATTACTGTTACAGCTGGTGAAACAAATCTTCTCTTCGGTGAACAGATAGAGATAAATTTTAGTTGTCTTTTAGTTTTGTTTCAGACAGATTCAAAGTAGCTAAAACTTGAAAGAAATCAATCCTCTTACTGTTTCACTTTATTGAATCAAACCTGTTCTCAAATTAACGTTTGAAATGTCATTCTTGTAGTTTTTAACTACCAAAATGTCTTACTTCTAGAAATCTTTAAAGAAATACTATAAAAGTGCCAAAAACGTATCCAAGAAAATATGGAACATTAGAAATGTATTACATTTCGTTTCTTTCAACTAAATAAGAATCCATAAAATCTGTAAAATCTGTAAAGACATCGAACGCAACCAAGCAAAATAATAGTAGACTGATCATGAGAGGTAATGGAGAGTATATAAAATACCCCTTACGCTCTAGAACCGTCTTAAGCGGAATTCTGTTATATTAAATGAACTCCGTGATCTCAAACTTGAAATAAACAAATAGTGTATTTCAATATTACCGACCTTAATTCTGTTTAAGGAAGAAATCGTTTTCTTATTTGAAAGCAACATAAATCTAAATGTCTGATTTTGAAACTAAACATAATATTGGCATTGGCTGTGTTTAATAATTCATCGACTAGATCATGTGCATTATAAAAACAAGGAAATTGTCTACAGTTTAAATGTCACCACTAAAATGATTTCGATTCCAGAGAGAATTCTTAGTTTTTGTTTCAAACTCGTAGATTTATAATACTTAAACATGTTCACGTTCCGTTTCAGGATTATACATCCTATTGTTGGTGAAATATTAATTCTAAATGCGTAATACTAAATTTCATTTCACCAACTTTTTTTCAATGGTGATCAAATACTTATCAATCACCTGAAGAAATGAAATTATGAAAAGTGGTAAGTAAAGCAAATATAACATCTAACAATCCGAAACCATACTTGATACTTCGTTAACAACGTTTCACATTCACATTTATCACATTAAAATGGCGCTATCAGTTGCATCTTTGTGGATCTTCGCAAAAATAATGAATGTTGTATAAATTATTTATGATGTCACATGTGTTTCAAGATTTTCAAAGTTGAATCATATGATATATGTCTCAAAGGAATTTGTTTGTTTTTTATTATCGCCAGACAGTCTCTACCTGTTGGCCTATTGCACATTCAATATACATTATAAGCTCTATATTTATGGGAAAAACAACTGGACATGTGAATGCTGACGTTTTCTTGACATTACTCTTTTGCAGTTTGTTATGTGTAACCATTATGAGTGTCATCATGTTAATGGCAATGCCATAGCAATGAAAAAAAAAGAGATCGCTTTACTATTGCTTTCATTTTGTGTTAAAACTGCTTTTTTCGTTCACACAATTTTCCATGAAATCACATTCTTCACTAACACCCTACCATTTTCGTGTTGTTTTTTTCCCCTGTAAAATGTTCACAAAGGCTTGATTAGCATTTAATACATATCTAGGTTCAGTACTTCTTGCGTAAAATGATATAAAATTTTAACTGAAACTGAAACAGCATTTTCTTTGACAGATAAGGTTGTTTTTATTGTTCGATCAAAGTATGAAATATCTGCTTAAGTTATTTAATCTTCAGTGCCTGTTAACTGAAACCTGATGTGCATTACATAGTTGCATATACTTGATAACATGTTTTATATACCGAATATGTTCAATTGACACAAAAACTACTATAGATATTATTTAATTATGTTACGGAATGGAAAAGAAATGAATATTTTTCATATATTAAAGTTTGTAAAAACAAGTTACGTCTTGTACAAGAAATTTATAAACTTTTTCGACCAATAAAACTTCAAATTGACACAAAATTTGGCTTCATTGCGGTTCCTTTGGAATATCAGGTAAATGGGAGATAGTAGAGGGTTTTAGTACACCATGTACCAGTTTCAACTCTCCAGCGGTATTTTGCCACCATAAGGTTATATGTAACTGTATTCTTTTATCTGTTTGTTCTATTCTTGGTGTCTGCTATTTTTAACCTATTTTTTGTCGCTGGATGTTAATGTCTGTCATGTACATATACACGTTGTTGTAGGAGTTTGTTTTGGGGGAGCTGCGTTCTGAGGACTGGGCTCTATTTATTGAAGTTTTGTCCTTTGTTTATTCAGTGTGTGTCATATTGTTGTATGCATTTTTTACACGATTTTAAATATAAAATATTTCTTCATTCCTACAATAGACATAGTTTTAACTACTGTTCAGCAGTGGTATAATGAAACAAATTACATTGTGAGGTTACTTTGTATCAATACAAAGCATGTATTATCTGCTGACTCGTGTAAAAGCACCGAAAAACACTGACAAGAATAAATTACATGACCAGAAATAATTTTACCTTGCTTATTCTTTTTATATAAACATTGTGAAATAGCAGAATATGTCTTTTTTGGCATTTCAAACACAAACTCGTGCCTTTAGTCTTAATCGGGTAAGATACCTGACCTCCTACAATTACAATCATGAAATCATATTCTTATTTCTAGCAGACGGCTTGTCCAGCTGCTAAACTACACTTTAACTCTTTTTTATTTTACATTTACCTCACATAATTGATTTTTATAGAAGCAGCTGTCTATTTTAATTTGTCTTATAATTAGATGTATATCATTAGGTATCTGTAATGTGTGCAACAAAATGATGACGATATGTGGTTTGACATCACATGAATTAAGACACGTTTTTAAAACATGTACTTAGAAACCTCTCTCTGTAGTTGCCTGGTCAAAGCCTGTTTAGTTTCAAATCTTCCCGTTTTCGTTATAATACATGTGCACTACTGAAAATTCTTAGGATTATTGCATATAGTTTCAGTATAAACAAACAATATATTGGGAATTCAACTCTCATTGTACTGGAAATATACCCTGTTATATATATATAAGTCACTACTGATTTGTGAGACATGAAAACAGAGATTTGAGTATATATATGCAAATGTTGAACCAGTACGAATGTGTAGTACAATTCGGGCTCGTATATAAAGCAGTATCGAAACTAATCTTATTGGGTTAGTGGACTTGCTGTGGCATGTGCGTGTTCGTTTGTACTGCTAGGCGCTTTGCCGTAATTGGTCTGGTATATTGCGGTGGTGATTTAGTTCGTATTAATTAATTCTCTCTACTATATAATAATTTATAATGCGAACTTGTATCCTAGCGGATCTCACGTATGGGAAAGTCAACTGTTCTGAATATAATATATCCTTAACGCAATTTCTATATATATTCATTGATCCTCGAGATCCATTAATTTCAGAGAGAGAAATATAGCTTCTCTGTCAATCAGTTATAAAGACTAAAAAGTCACTACTGATTTGTGAGACATGAAAACAGAGATTTGAGTATATATATGCAAATGTTGAACCAGTACGAATGTGTAGTACAATTCAAGCTCGTATATAAAGCAGTATCGAAACTAATCTTATTGGGTTAGTGGACTTGCTGTGGCATGTGCGTGTTCGTTTGTACTGCTAGGCGCTTTGCCGTAATTGGTCTGGTATATTGTGGTGGTGATTTAGTTCGTATTAATTAATTCTCTCTACTATAATATATATATATATATATATATATATATATATATTTCAATTAGGACAGAGCAAAGCTTTGTTATGTATCTAAGCCCATTCCTTACATTAGTAATCTAACATAAACTGTCTGAAACTGCAAAAGAAACCATTGAAAATTAAAAAGCAAAACAATTCCAACTTTTCTAGCTGTAAACATATAATATTTTTTTGTGTAAGAAGATGTCGAAAAAATGTTAAATTGTAAATCGCATGCCGATCAGTATATTAAGATAACAAATAGTGATTAACTGGCAAGAAATATCTTTTGTCGAAGATTATATTTAAATTGATAGTTCAACTTTATCTTCAGGGCAACGAGTATTATATCAGAAAGTGCTCGCAATAATACTGTCATTTGATATTTAACGCTTTAGTAGCTTATGCCTTAGATTCTGCTTCATTTGGCATGAGAAGCCGTGGATTCATTCTCTTTTGTAAGAATATAAAATGATATTAACTTATGTCTGATTAACCAAATACAGAACACCCAGTATTGCTGAACTAGATTTGTCGCAATCCGTCGATGTTAAAACCCACATGTTTGCACATGTGCAAACATTCAGAATATCTGATACATTGCTTTTTTTCATACACGCTTCTCTTTGCCTGAAACATTCTAAAACAGTAGTCAATCGGACAAAAGTGTGTATGTACATATGAAGATCTTTCGGGAATTTTATTTAATGGAAGAGGCTCCAGACGTATTGTTACGAGGCGCACTTCATGTTTACTGTTCAGCCTTTTTTCAGTTATTTTTTTCTCAATGAATGATTGCTGAAGAGATAGGAAGGTGACTTCGTGACATTTAGCTCTTAAATTTCGCAAGTAAAGAACTGGTCTTTTTAATTTTCCTCTGTCCTGCTTTTTGTACCCTTGTGTTTACCTTGATAGTAGTCATGGAGTATCGTGTATACCTATTTCGAGTCCATGGGTTTTGATCTATATCTTAAAGGCGTACGCTAGAATTCCCTGTATATGAGATGGGCTAAAATTTTCCCAATAACAGAATTTCTTTAAACTTTGGATATTGAGGGACAATCATCTAAGAAACAAAAAAATGCAATAAAAATCATAGGTCACCGGATTCGAAAAAGAGTTATCTGCCCTTGAAAACGTCATTTTTAGGGGAAATGCCGTTTTCAAGGGCAGATAACTCTTTTTCGATACCGGTGACCTATGATTTTTATTGCATTTTTTTGTTTCTTAGATGATTGTCCTTCAATATGCAAAGTTTGAAAAAATTCTGTTATTGGGAAAATTTTCGCACCAAATTCTAGCATACGTCCTTAACATTATTTATATGCAACAGCAAAATAATATCGTTTTGAAATTGATTTTATGAACTCATTCAGTCCGCTTTGATTAGGCATCAGTCTTGCAATTAAAGCGACTCGTTCTCTGTAGAAGTGGCCATTGTGACTGTCTTCGTTCGCAGACAATCTTATTAACTTCAGATTTATTAAACAGTAATAAAAAATTGTCATAGGTATGGAATTTTTGTAAAAGATCATACAGAATATTGATTTGACTTGAAAGTGAGACTCTTTAAAACATAAAAGGTTGATTAATACTTTTGCACAAGGTATCACTTTTACAAGATACTTTTTAATTGAAAATGATTCGACGGTGCCGGGCGATATTTTATTGGAAATGTTGAAGAGAAGGTACCTTTACATAAATATCATATTGCTTGCTTCTTCGTGCGACAGAACATTTTTATTAAAGAAATACATGTTTTGTAAATTAAGACGAGCTGCGGCATTTATAAAAGAAAAAAAAAGAAATATAATTGATTCTTTTCATGCCGCAAAGTCAGGTAATTGATTTCTTTAGGAGGTAAACGATTTCCGACCTAATTTAAACTGTCAAAACTGATAAAAACGGAAAGAAATATTAAACTTATGAAACATTACATGCACGGTTTTAATATGAAAATGAGTCAAACTGCTTGCTAACACGAATTGTCGCCATTTCCCTGAACATAGTAATTATTTCCTGCAGAAATAATGTTGAAAGTCCAGTTTGTATTCCAAATAAAGCCTGAGAAAACAGTTAGCTCAATCAACCTTATTAGTCATAATTGAAGTAGAGAAATTGACTAAATATTGTTTTACAATTTAGATTCGCGTAAGTTTATAAAGGTAATAATTTTAAATCCTACAAGTGAGATTATTGTTGTCGTTTTAGTTTTATCTTTTGTAACATGTTTTAACAAAGTCAGTCACAATGCCGTTTTTATACGCCCGTTTGAAAAACGGGACGTATTTTGGGAACGCCCCTGGCGGGCGGGCAGGCGGCGTCCACAGACTTTGTCTGGAACATATCTTCTACATGCATGGAGGGCTTTTGATGAAACTTGGCACAGTTGTTCAACATCATGAGACGGAGTGTCATGCGCAAGAACCAGGTCCCAAGGTCTAAGATCACGGTCACACTTAGAGGTCAAAGGTCAAAGAATGACCTTGTCCGGAGCATATCTTCTTCATGCATGGAGGGATTTTGATGAAAGTTGGCACAATTGTTTATCATCATGAGACGGAGTGTCATGCGCAAGAACCAGGTATCTAGGTCTAAGGTCAAGGTCACATTTAGAGGTCAAAGGATACAAGAATGAAAACTTTATCCGAAGCATTTGTTCTTCATGCATGGAGGGATTTTGATATAACTTGGCACAAATGTTCACCACCACGAGGCGGAGTGTCATGCGCAAGAACCAGGTCCCTAGGTCTAAGGTCACACTTAGAGGCCAAAGGTCAGATACATGAATGACTTTGTCCGAAGCATTTCTTCTTCTTGCATGGAGGGATTTTGATGTAACATGGCAAAATTATACATCATCATGAGATGAAGTGTCATGCGCAGTTCCCTTCTTTAGAATTACTTCCCTTTGTTGTTACTATAAATAGCTTATATACGTAACTTTTTCATTACTAGTCGTAGGGAAAAATCGAGACCGCTTTTCTGTAATACAACATGCATGCTACATCCAATTTTGAGGTGTATTCTGACCAATCTCTACCTGGTAAAGATTTTTTTTTAAATTAACTTCCCTTAGTTGTTACTATAAATGACTTATATTGTAACTTTTTTATAACTGACCGTAGGCAAAAACCAAGACCACTTTTCTGTGGTACAACATAGATGTTACTTTCCAATTTTAGGTGTATTTTAAGGTATCTCTACCTGGTAAGGAGTTTTTTTTTGTGGACTTAGAAAAACAAAAGACTTACATTGATTACTAAACAACCACAAAATTAAAATTCCATTTTCAAATACAGGTGCTAGAGTAAAGAAATTTGCTGTGACGGGCGTATATTGTGACATTCTGGCACTCTTGTTAATAATGAATGTGTAGCGGATATGTTAAAATTTACACGTACATGGGAACAAGACGATAAAGAGCATGCAGAAAACATTATTTTGATGAATCAAAATTGTTATGTTGATGTGATGTCTCATTTACAAGTAGGTCACAGTCCCTCTTACTGTTCTGCGCTGCGCACTGGACAATAAAGACGTGTAGGTAACCTATGCATACAATGTCTAAAATGCTTCATTGATTTCAGAAAGAGGTGGATGGTGGCGGAACTACATGCTACCGTCCACGCTTTCTAGCCCCTCAACATTTGCACAAATCGCAAGTACCAAAATGAATACAAATTAGGGACATCCTCAATGTGTTTATATGGTGGTGTACACATAACCTTCAATGATACAGTAGAGTCTGTTCCATGAAAAAGTAACATAGACACCAGTTTTGAATAATGTACAAAGCCTAAACGAGAAAACAATGACCAGAACTAAACTAACAATGATTTAGGGATGGTGTATGATGTTATGGAGCCTACATATCACAGAAAAAGCAGGCTCCAATACAAAGGTTGACTAACCAATACCCAATATTATGTAAACGGGTGTACTGGAACCACCACAGCCGCAATGTTCAAGCGTAACGCATTTAACAGTGCAACTAACAAAACATAAATGTCGTGTTGAATGATCTGAAAAGAACACGAAGCAAATACGAAAAGCAGAATGGAGAGTTTCTTTAATTGATCATCTTTGCATTAAATTTTCTTCGCAAGAAGAAACGACCTATATACAGAGAAATAAGAGCGAAATAAATCTATCTGCGCTGCTTGAAAGCATTTCATTGAAAGAAACAGTTTAATTATTTATTGAGTTTGAAGCACAAACAAGTGTTCTAACTGCTCTGCCTAACTGTAATTTGTCTTGATTAATTTTGCAGTCGATACTGCTTTTTTAAACTTTCAACTTAGCTTAGCTTAGCCAGCTTAGCCTGGGAAGATTTAAACTTGTTAGTTTGAACACCGAGGCACTAATGGTTATCCAGGAAAGCATTACCGATAAACTCTTCACATAAAACGAATGTGTCTGCAAACAAAACGTATTTGAATTAATTCACCATCTTCAAATGCAGAGCATTAATTCCAGTTTGCGTCAGTACACCGAGCTGTAACAAGCAATTAATCTTTGCATATAAGACTAATATAATATAAGAGTCAGTTTCCAGATCAACATGTAGTCTATTAAGTCCTACATATTTTTTATTTCTAGCAAGTTTGACGAAAACAACTATTTTACTTCAATAGAAATATAAGTTATTTTTGTATTGACGTACTTTATTTGTACAATGCCCTTTATTATAATAATATACCTATGAAAAGGGGTCTGACACCTTCACATGTAACAGAACCTGCCTGACAAAAGAAAGTGACAATTGTGGTATTGTTTAACTTTGAAAGATACGAATTTGGATTCGCTCAGATGCTAACCATTTACTGTCAAAGTTACCACTGAAATATATTTTTTTGTTTTAAGCTACAGATTATTACTGATGTTTTAATTTACACTATCTGTACATGGAAAACATATTAATTATATATACATGACGAGTTTATATCAGTATTACTTTGTCTTCTGAGTCAGCTTTTGAAGGGTATTTTAGCACTGTTTACACACTGTAAAAGAAGCTTTAGAATGGTGATTTTACATTGTAAACAGACTGTATACGTAGCCTTTAAAGATAATGTCGGAAGATCTTAAAGCTTTTTATTACTGAAAGTGCCACTAAGATTGCATTGCTTATTGATAAAACATACGTGTCAGTCATTACCATTATTACGCCGTGTGTTTCTTATGCCGTATGGCAGCCGAAAAATGCCTCCGAATAATTGTACTCGCAATTATTTTCTTTTCTGGTCGTTTTTGGTTCACGGAGCCCATTCAGTCTTTCTGTATTATAGAGTTCTAATTAGGACGGCACTAGCGGACACATGAGGCTATCTCTCGTGAACCATATTCACTTTTTATGTAGCTTGTTTTCATTTATGCATCCAAAGGATCTTCTTTCAGCTTTTGTTTCACAAAAACTGAGGAAATTTAACACTCTGCTCGAAAAGGCTCCAATTCAAATACTTCTCTCGAATGAATAATAGTGGTCTGAAATAAAGCTTCAAGTTCTGTCTTATCCTGATGTAAAGCACAGTAATTGACACTTTAATTGACACACGGTAGCTTCTTGTTGATTTGTTATTCTTCTGTAGATGTGTTACTTAACGACGAGTGTAGATTCCCAAGAGAGCAAGGTGACACAACATAAAGGCGCCCTATTTCTCAAATGGTTTCTGAAACAGCTGCTGGGAAAATTAATGAAATAACTCAAATTAACAATTTTCTTTGAAATAGTTTCTGGTGTAAGTTTATACTTTGAACACGGTTTACTGCAAATACGTGGAATCAGTTATGAGAGCTAGCGTCATTCGTTCAATTATATAGTATGTTTTATGTTGTTTTTAAAACATTTACCTAAGTGAAAAATTCGGTGGACTCTAAGCTATGCTTTTATTAGGTCAAGAAATTCGATATCAAGAAATTCGATATTGTTTCTTAGCAATATAGCATTTAAAGAACACCTCCCTCCCCTTAACAATAAAACTTAAAACTAAGATCAAGTGCAGATGCTGTAATGCCTCTGACTGACCAAAGACATGGTACAAAACTTATAACGGTTTTCTCATGTAAATGAGAGTAAAATCAGACAAAAATAACTTAGTGGTATTAAATATCTTACACCGTATGCTTGTAGCTTATGAGATAACTACACTGTTTTTCTCTTGAATTATCATATCTTGCATTTTGAACAGCTCTGACATTTCACACGTATACCTTGAATCTAGCTTTTACCATGCCTGCACTATTCCCAATTTTATGGGTAAATATCCCGAAATTCTCATGAAGTAACATTTACAGTTTGTATCGATAAGATACATATAACATTTTTATATCGCTAGATTACATCAGCACAAAAAAAGGAAAAAATCTCTTGCGCGAATGTTCTCATTTCTGTACTGACCTGTGCAACGAAAAAAATGCATACTGTAGATGACACATACTTTACATTAAAATATATTTTGAAGACTAATTTTTTTATCAGAAATTAAAAAAAAAAAAGTAATTAATGCATATTTCGGAATCTGCAAGATAAAAATATTCAGTTCCAGCCCAGACTAAAATGCTGGGGCGGATCCAGGATTTAGGTTGTGTGTGTGTGTGCGTGTGGTTGGTGGAGTTTGGCTAGGGATCTGTGGACATGCCGTTGATGAAATTTGGCATCTCATTTGTATCTCAAATAGTGCAGTCTGTCGTGTATTTGACATTGTAAAGCGTAATCAATTCTTCAAATAGTTTTTTTCCAAGAAAGCAATTTGACTAAGCTAAGAATTTTTTAAATTTCCCTTTTTATTTTTATGCTGTCAAAAATATGTGTGCCGTATTTTAGAGGGTTGATCAAGTGCTAACCAGTGCTGTTTTAATGGTTTATATGTTTATATCAGTTATTTACATTTTACACGCACAAATTGATTGTTATTTAGTCTGACATATGTTTATGGACATATACTAGTAGATATATCTAAATTTATTATCAACGGTTCACTTTATAAATTAAAAATGAGAAAATATGCTAAAGTTTCCGAATAATAATTTTAGAATAAGCAAATATCCGGCGTACACCGTTTATAAATGTCGTAATTTTAATGTATATGAATCATTAATATATTGATTTTCAGAGATACAATGTTGATGTCAGTAAAGATAAAAATCTATCACTCCTCACTAGAAACAGGATCGCAATTATTGATGAAGACTGAATAAAGCTCATAAAATAACAGAACCACTCTTGCTTGAAACAGACGAAAGGGAAATACGTGAAAACCGTTTAGTATAAACATAATTTCGCTTTATTTATTTACAGATAAATCTTTGACGCACGAGCGAGGTGCTTCTCAACTTTGAAGGCAGGAAATACAGCAATTAGAAACTTTTCACGACTGGAGTGAGGGGAGTAAATACGAATTTACGAGAACTTGATGTCTTGACGGAGATTTTTTGTCAGGAATTATAACTCTGTTAACTTTCGGCGTTGTTTTCTTTTTGTCTTCAACTGACGTTCATGTGTTTATTAGGAACATCCCGAGATATATTACTTCAGAGACATATTTTAATAATTAAATGAAGTGATTTAAGTTATGAAATATAATATTTCATTCATGTGGAAGATTAGTTTTATCTAATAGAAGGTTGACTTTGATAAATACGCCAATTACGAGATTATACATGAACAATTTATTTTCTGTAATTGTGACGGTGAATCTTCAACTGCATTTTCATAGCATCGATTTTCCAATGGTCGATATCAGCCGAGCAGCTCCGAAACACATTTCTGTGAAAGTAAAACTGTAATGAGCCGTATATGTGAACAACATTTCTTAAGAGTTAAAAGAAATTATTGTTTAGAATTAATGCTATATGAATAGATGTATTGTTCGAGCTGTATAAATGATAAAAGCAGTAATAGCAAGTGCTAATCGATAGGCTGTGGAAGCATTCTTTTGAAAGTAGCGATAAACCTTTGATTTCATCTAAATACCCGTGCGATCGCAAAATGAAAATGTGCTGGAACTCTTTATCGGTATCATTAGTTAGAAAAATAATTAGGACTCTGTTATAATTACTTTGTTCGACTTTGAATATATATTGAAAAAAATGAGCTCGTGGTGAAAGAGCTTTCCGCCTACAGACACTAACAGATGTAATTTTATGTTGAAGATACTGCCTGCTAGAAACGTTCTGACGTAGAAGGTCCATGATTTCTATGGAAATATTAATTTTACTAGTTTCTTTGAAAACGATTGCGTGGGTATTTATAAAAAACACGTTGTCTAGGAAATTCTGGATATAAAGAAGACAATGGGATTTTATTACTATTTTCAGTTATATCTTGAAGGAAATTAATCTGAGAAAGTCATTAAGTCTTAAGGAATAGGAATCATCAAAGACATATACTGGAAGTTTTAGTGAATAAAACTTACATTAAGATCTTTAAGGGATATTGTCAGGTGATTCAACAAATCGTACAAAAAGATTTATTCCAATAATACTTTAATTTAAGACTTATTCAGAAGTAGCTGAAATATTTTTGTGACCGTTGTTGATTTGTAACTTAAAAATAAAAGCTTAACTGAAAAAACGTGAGGATTAAACTGCGTGTAAAAATGAATCTGGAGATACCGGATGGTTTAGGCGACCTACTGCGAGATTTTACGGTCGCCGTGTTACGGGACAGGCCGGCAGATATCTACGACTTCGCAGTCGGATATTTCACTAAAGTCAGAGAAAATCGAAGACCTAAGGCTGTTCCAATGTATGTTATCGTTGACGACGACGAGGATGCATCGGAACCTGATAAAGATAATTTTAAACCAAAATGTCAACGATTAAACAGGTACGGCAGACGACAGTCAGTGTCAGCAGAGAGATATGACCCGGAAGAAGACGACGATGACGAGGAGAAAACCATACACGCCAAGACGGATGAACAACGTGATCGGTTGACAGAGGTATGTATACTTAGGCGTAAAAGATAGAATCAAGACTTTCTATTCAGACATTCGGACAATAATGAATGGTAAAGTAAAACACAGGTATTAAATTAAGAAAATATAGTGTTTATGTTTCCTTTAAAGTTTTAAAGATAATTATGAGAAAATATAAAAGTTGAAACATTTATAACGCAAGTGATGTTTGAAAGTAAATTCTCAATCGCTTTCATATAAATAAGCATATTAGTTAATGTTTACGGATGACAATAGCTTTTATATTGATTTTCTACATATATCTTACTCTTGTAAAATTAACTGTACAGAAAGAAGACCCGCGCTGCTTTTTAAATAGAATCATTGAAAATTTCCTGTAGTTCCATTTGTACATATCGTTGCGCTAATAAAAACATAAATCCTTATTTCTAGACAATTAATGCAAGCTTGTTATCAAAACTTAGTAAACGTTTCAATTCTTTTATTTAAGTCTTTCGGGACTGAAATACATGAAATGATTCAAAATACTAAGGTATTACCCAAAATCCACATAACGTCTTCAATTCTGTAATGCGGGTCGATCTGCTTATATGTTACAGAACTACCACCAGACTTTACGGAACAAAGACATTTTAAATGAACTTCATTATAATTCAACATAACCAAATTACACCCTATGTTTCATAGTGAATGCGTAAAATACGTTAAATGAAAACATACTTTTGAATCAAAGTGGTTTTTATGTTATGACAACATAAAAGTTTCATGAATACTACAAGACTTGTTCTTCTCAGTAGCTTATCAACACATGCATATCTGAGGTTTCCTTTCAGTCAAATCCTCTAGGGTTTTGTATCTTATCGAAAAACTTTTTTCTCTGAGAAACCGACACTGAAGAGAACTTAATAGACACAAAAGGAAAATAGAATGGGAATACATTATATTTCTAAGAACCGAGTATTGAAGAACTGTCTTTGAGAACATACAAAACTATTTTTCATAATGCCTTTATAACTTATTTAGTCTTCCTATCTGCAAATTGCATTCTGAACAGAAATTGGAAATGTAATTGATTCTAGATGTGATGAATGTTCTGACTGATTGTACCAAAATTTAAATTGATCTTGTTTCTGCATCTAAAATTGTTCGGATTTTCAACGACCGTTCTATCCATTCACAACCAGCAATCTTTATCGACGATATATGGCATTCACAATAAATCAAACACATTCATTTTTTTTTTCACACATTTACCCAACGTCACGAAAGAAACGTGACGAAAACAATATACATACCAACGCATTCACTTCCCTGAATGCCGTAAGTATCGATTTGGTGACAAACAGGAACAGATGTACCACATATTTATTTTCTCTAATGTCTAAAAATGTTTTCTCTTAAAACTTCCAAATGTATTTCATTTGGAACTACTTTCACATTTGACATTAAAGAACAAAGGCTTACGGTGTTTTCCAATAATGCTATTTAAACTCTATGTACAGATATATATAGGTATATTGAAAATAAAATAAAAAAGTGAAAACCCACAGGTCGCCCAGCCGAACAAGAATGAACAGCTTGTTCATGGACTAAGTCTCTTTTTTTTATAAATCGCGGATCGAAATGTTACGACTGTAAATTTTCATGAAATACTACAAGACTTTTTCTCATGAGTTTTACACGAGGATAGTTTTCCTTTCACAGACTACTTGGTCATAGAATCCTCTAGAACTTTGAATCTCATCAAGATACTTTATCTAATCTTAAAAGTAAAATGTAGAAGTCAAAAGAAAAATAATAGACGCAAATAAAACAAATTGGAAATATAAGAACTAAGGATGTTTAAGAGAGAAAAGGAGATTTACTATTTCCCGTAATGCCTTTTCTTCATTTCTCCAGAATTACATTTGAAATGGAAATTAGTAAGGAAATTTGATCGAGATGTGATGAATATTCTGCAGTTGATTGCACTGACACTTAAATTAATCTTGGTTCTTCTTCCTTTTTGTTTATACCTTAATTATATACAATTCAATTAAGCCCCTTTCACATGTACGCCCATGGAATAAAAACGTATCAGCAAATGCGTATTTTATCTTAAGGTTGTAGATATCGGTTTATTAAGACGTATGTATACATATACCATTCTTTCGAGTAAAAAAATATCGCTGTATTCTTCCTAAAAATTAGTCACGATAAAATAGAAGAAAAGTAGACCATCAAATTTATTTTTCAGTAAATGATTTAGACGAGTTTTTGTAAAGAAAATGTTTTGAATTAAATTGGTGTTTTATACTAAACTGAAAGACTAACATTACAAAGTGCCGCTATAGTTTTGCACATAAGCGCTTTTCTTCATATTTGATAACGTCTATAAAATTCTTTGGAAGCATAGAAGGCAACCAAACAGACTGAGTCTGTTCGTTGGAGGTATTGTAACATGCAACCCATCTTATCCCTGTCCCTTGCCCGCCGCGCCACCGGGATAAGTGGAATTCATCATATCAATGATAAATTGAATATACCCCACGAAAATTTAACAAGACTGAGTCCAAGTATGTGTAGACGTTTTACTTCATTCCAATCTGACTATAAGTACTCCATTTTCATAAATGTCCATTCAAATTCATCTTCTTGTGTAATCGCTATTTTTCAATCTATTTTTATTTGAACCAATCAGACAACTCGTTTCAACAAACGTTTGACTTAACCGTCAAAATGGCACAAACCTTCAAACGGCACAGAAAACACTGTCTTGTTTTTACTTTTGTTTTATTATATCACAATTTAGAAATTACGAAAATTGGAAGCCCAGTCTAAATATAGATATTTTAACTTCTACTTTCACTTTCAAAATATTGAAAGCTAGGTTCTCATTGGCTAGCGGAAAGGTCGTCTGAACATGACTCTCTATAGGCTGTCTCAAGATCCTGTGCGTACGAGTAGCGTTAATAGGAGATAGTTTTAATCATATTGACACTAGTCACTCGTCTTTTATGGTAGTAAATAAAATTAAACAAAAATGTTAAAGTATAAAGGTAAGGATACTAATTTACCATTATAATATGTGACACACCACAATGTAATGTGCAAACATGCTTGCGAAATGTGGAGATAATGCAAGATATGTGACTGAAAAAGTCTAAGGACACCAATAGATAGCTCTGTCTGAGACTAATTCAGTGTATCTCAAAATTTTCAAAACAGGTATTTTGTGATCTATACGAGTAAGGCAACGAAATAAAATATACGGAAAGATGAGCTTACTTGTTCTCTTAATTTAAAACTGTAGTATGTTTATATATAGAATTTTATGTATAAATCATATTCATTTAATCAAGAATTCATATACCCGCCCGCTTAGCTCAATAGGGGGAGCGTCGATCTACGGATCATTGAGCCGTGAGTTCGAACCCCGGGCGGAGCGACTGTTCTCCGTGACGATTTGATAAAAGACGTTAAAACGGCGTTAAACCCAAAACAAAAAAAAAACAAACAAGAAGTCATTACATAATTGTTTCTTTCTACTACATTCTGTAGTTAATTCACACAAGTATGACCATTGTTAAAGTTCTTCGATTGCTCGAGTTTAAAAATAATCTTACCCTTTTGAATGTATATATGCATCTTTAATTAAACTCATCACTATTACTAGTATTGACTATGTCTGTATTACCGTGCCGATGTTGGAGATAATTATAAAAGTTTAAAGCACAATTATTCGATATATACTATCAATTAAGAGGTGTTTTGCCATTGACGGTTTCAAGGTAGATTCACTATGACTTTTTGCTGGTTTGTTTTTTTTCAATATCTATGTATTTTTGCATTCATATCAGTTACATACACTTTGATGTCGGGTTTAGTTTTAAGGGACTGGAACTGTCTTCTTTTCTTTTTTTGTCAGTATTGTTTCTCTCTACGTGGTTGTGATCTTTCTAGTTCACTAGATCAAATGGTTCTTAGATTTTGTTAACATTCGGTTTCAGTAAGATATTACTTCTTGCACCATATCTTTCAGTAAAGTTATCGTAAAATATATTACGGATGTATTTATCGCCTACGAAATGTAAACAAAATACTGCATGCACTTCACATTTATAACAGCAGGTATACATTCTTTGGCATGCTGTTTTAGCAACCGGTAAACACTGGGTGGTGCATATGTTTTGAATTTTGTTGAACAATATGTTAATAAGTACAACTGATATCAGGCATATACGATATATTAAGGAATAAAGAAACTACACTTCAGTTTATTTCTTAAAGGAATTGTTTTACCAAGGTTCAGAATTCAATGTCTGGACTCGATGCTTAGATACTGGCGATTGTTTTATAACTGACATTTAATTTATTTGTGATTCATTTAGACAGTTAATTTAATGTTACTATCTACCGAACATTAAGGATTTCATGATTTATTTTAGAATTACCATGCTTGTTCGAAAATGTAGAATACTTCAGGAAAATAAATGCTGGAAGTAATGCACTCATAGTTTACCATAATTATTGTTTCTTGCAGGCTGTTAGTGGTATTTTACTGTTTCGAGCATTGGAACCAGAACAAATGCAAGATGTCCTAGATGCAATGTTTGAAACGGTTGTGAACCCAGGCGATTTCGTCATCAGACAGGGGGATGACGGTGATAATTTCTACGTCATTGATTCCGGGAGATATGACGTCACTGTAAATGTAAATGGTGAGGACAAAAAGGTTCATACGTTTGAAGACAAGGGTAGTTTTGGAGAGCTTGCTCTTTTGTATAATATGCCACGATCCGCTTCTGTTATGGCAGTCACTAGAGGCTCATTGTGGGCAATGGATAGGAATTCCTTCAGAAGAATCGTGTTAAAAAGTGCATTTAAGAAACGAAAAATGTACGAAGAATTACTAGAAAATGTCCCAATTTTGAAATCACTGGAGCATTACGAAAGGTCCAACCTAGCAGACGCTTTAATGTCGAAGACCTTCAAAGACGGTGTATGTATCATACGGCAAGGAAATGAGGCAGACGGAATGTTTTTCCTTGAGAAAGGTGTAATACGGGTTACAATCATAAATCCTGACGGCGACGAAGAAGAACTAGGTAAACATTCTAAGGGCAAGTATTTTGGAGAACTTGCCCTGATAGAAAACCAACCCAGATCAGCTAATGTATATGCTGTGGGTGACGTAAAAGTAGCTTTTCTTGAACGAGAATCATTTGAGAGACTTCTAGGACCTTGTCTAGACATAATGAAAAGAAACAGTGAGTTTTACAAGCAGTATACAGAGCAACATCCATTAAAAGGCAGATGTGACTGAGCCTTCACGAATATAAATACGTTTTAACTTTTTAGAACTGAAAAATGTTTCATGTCAAATATTACAAAATATACAAATTACAGTTCCGGGATGCTATGTGAGCCTCGACGTTTTCTTGTACATTCGTAAACAGCCTTGTCTGTTGAAACAGAAACGTAAACAAGGCCTTCTGGCATTAGTAAGTCGATGTTCACAATCATACTAAAACATTGTTCAAAGGCTATCTGCGAATAATCAAATAAAACAATGGTGCCAGACAAATTCAATAGATGCTCTGAACGTCAATCAATAGTATAGAAAGACTGAGTTTATTTCATCATAAAGAGGGAAGTTATTGAGAAATTAACCCAGTTTGAATTTACGTTTAGTGAGAATGTTGGAACCAAATTTTATCGAATTGAAGAAATGAGGATAAGATTAGTAGAAAATATAAGACCTACTTCATGACTTTAGATACAAATTGAACATCGTCAAGATGGAGTAAAAGAAGCTATTACTCCGTGATTTCAATTGTCATCGCTTGCTATTATTGTTACGTTCTTTTCTAGTTCGTTTGCTGTACAATTTAAAATGAACAAAATTAATTAATACTAAATAAATCTTGACGTAACCTGAATTATTTTAAATTCTATACAATGCATGAATACCATAGATATATATCACATGTTGGATGATTTATCATACAAATAATTGATATGTATAACGAAGATATATCAAAAATTCCTTTTTATTTTATGTTGTAATGTGGAATATTTTCAGTTAAATAAAGGAAAATTAAAATACATGAGAGACATTACTTGATATTTGTACAAATTACTTATTCATTTGAAACGGCCCCGGATTATAAAGTCCAACCATCAACGTTCTATCAAGGTTACTGGTGGAGAGTATAAGAAGCATACCTCATTCAAAAGCATTCACTCGGGTATTTCCTATCAAGTTTCATATAAGACCGGCTTGAACGTCATATTAATATTCAGATTATAATACTAAACATACGGTCATTAGACTGAAATATATATTCTAATCGTAAACTGAAACAAACAAATACCAACTATTTATTTTCAACGTTATGTTTGCTTTTTTCAAAATAACATTGTTAACCGACAAAAGTAAGCAGTATATTTGTGAATTGTACAGTACCATATACATTTGAAGAGTGCCGTTGATTGTTGTAGCGTTATTCTTATTTATTGCGGAAATATAATTGAATATTAGTATTAAGCATAGAAGTTGCCGACGCTAGTTTTAAAATCAATTGTAAACAGTATTAAGCATTATGATAAACAGAAAGTTCAAGTTTTAACATGGATATGTTCTTATTATCAAATATTTCGATGAAAGTAATAACCATATTCATGAATGGAGAACTTGGCTTTCCTATATTTGTAACTTATAAAAGAAGATTTCTTATACTGTTTATATTTACAATACAAGCTTCTGGGTCTGCCGAAAAGCTCATTATACTATATAACATTCATAACTATATGTGATTTTTACATTAAAAAAAAACAATCTACATATATCTATATTATCTTTAGTCAATTGTTTTGCAGATATTTGTAATTTCTTCAGGCTTAAGTCAATTTAATATTAACGTTACACAAGCGTGTGGAACAGGATAATACCAGATTTATCAGAATCCTTTAGTTTCTACTATTTGTATAGTCGTGCTCTTTGACCCTGAAATCTGCAATCAATATCCAAGAATTCAGTTCCACACGATATATCACGAGTTGAAAGATTTTGTGTAAAGAATTTTTATGACAACGAAAAACGCGGCACTATATCTCAATGTAAATTACGCACGAAATTATTCATGCGATTTTCCCTTAGATGTGACATTTACTTACGCAAGCAGCAGACAATGGCTCTTCGATCTGACGAACAATATCGTTACAGAATAGAAGGTTCATTCATATTTTATCATTTCTAAAAGTGAATGAATACAAAATAGTTGTTAAATATTCACCACCACGAACGTATTGTCATTAAAGCATGTTTCATATAGCTGACCATATTCCAATATTTTTGTTCTGGCGGCGAGGTAGAGTATTAAAGGGTTCTCCTTATTTTTATAGGTTTTCGGTCGAGCTAACCTAATACCGCTCCACGATATCATACAGGATTTAAAATTATTGGCTTACTTATTCTACTATTTCCATATTAGTCGACATATATAGAGACATAAGGCAACTGGATTTTGATGATTCCTACGTAACAGCAGGTTACTCGCCGCGAGGCTAAACTCATGACTTCTGTATCAATCAATCTAGGTGCGCCATTTGTATAATTAATAAAAAGATAATGTTAGGGACAGTATTTTTCCCGCCAAAAGATCAAACGCAAAAATATGCACTTTTAATCATTACTTCATCAGAATCATATCAGTTAACTAATTAATGAAGTTGTGTTGTTTTCCTTTGATATACTTAACTGCAAGTCAAAATTCACATTAAGACAAGAGTTCTCGACCAAAGTGTATTAAAATGATAACACCAAAGAACAAAACGTTAGGTTAGATTTTCCGGAAGCACAGAGCACGCAAAAACACAGCAATGCATCGCAAAGTAGTCCCACAACAATGACAAACTGTAGTGTAAAGATGTAGCAAAAAATCCAACAACAATTTCATTTTATTATATGTAAAATACAGAAATGGGTAAGGGGTAGCTTAAGGGATGGGGTGTTGGGGGAAGTGGAAAATAGCAAGATTGGATATTTAACAGGGAAAGCCAAGTTCCAAAATCGCAGTATAAACACAGCAGTGCAAACTCTGACGTGCACGATACACAACACGCATGCACGCACACAACAAACAAACAAACCAAGGGCAGCCGGTGGCCAAAAATATGGACAGCACCTAATCTGACTCATAGTAAATGGAGTAGAGGCATAAATGCAAGGGTGCGATTGTGGGTGGCAGTGGGAAAAAGAGGAATGAAATACCACCAGCCACACAATATACGGAACATAAAATACGAAATGAACAAAAACAAGTTGAAAATGTGGGCACCGCCTTGGAACGGTCAATAACATGTATAAAGGAAACTCCGGTTTTAAACGCGTTTTGGCATGCCAGCCTCGCACTTGCCCTATTTTCAACAAGTTAGACAAGATAGCGTAAATAAAGTAATTTCCCGCTGAGAAAGGCAATAATATGACTGACAAGATACCAGATAATATAAAGGAAAGCATATGAAAAGGATCAATCTAAGGCATAATAACACTAATGTACTCAACAACTTATCTGAAGTCAGAGCACCAACAGGCTTACTCTTAAGGGCACGACTAAACAATCTTCAATTCAAAACTCTACTCCCTCTGCCCGTGTTTTGTAGGATTTAGGAACAAAGTATCACAAAGTCTTACACTTTATTAGTCATAAGAAAGCTAGCGCCTAACTATACAAGAGCTAATCACCAAACATGCACGTTTGCTTTACGGTTTTCGCATTGTTTCCGCTTCTGACAAACTTACTTACACTTTTTTACAAATATTTGATTAAAATTAATGTTATGTTTAATTTTCCATAGTTCATAAACTTCATAGTATATGGGATGTGTAAGACCAAGTTTTAAAAGTGTTTAGATGATTGTGTTATATTTCTATAAAAGTTCTGGCGATCTGTAGTAAAATTTAGAGAAAGCCTTCCGTAGTTTATGATATCGGTATCTCTTTTGTAATAATAATCTGAATATTTCATAGAAAATATGATCGGTGAAGTATCTACAACTAAAACAGTGTAATTAAACAGCAATAATAAAGCAATGGTAAAACCGGAACGACAGATGACAAAAGAGCAGAATGCCAGCAGCATTGTTGATGTTGGTGGGTATACTTACATATAAAGTCTTAATGTCATATATCTAGAACCTTTATCTTATAAAGAGAAGACTTTATTTTCTTGCCTTCCTGGCGGGGAAAGTACACATTTGTCCGAGCATGCACCAGGGATAGATATTCATCTCTTTCCCTAGGGAAAAAAACTTGTCTGAAATAACATGCACCTAGGTGACGTTTTATAGTACTAGCACTATGACGTCATAAAATATATAAATAATGCCAGGAAATACCAAGATATATTTGTCACTGCGATCTTTTTCGAACTTGATACACAATAAAAATGATCTAACATGTCAAACTGTGAAAGACCGCTGTTTTCCTAACCCTCGTGACAGTTCGGTTTTTCATTCGCTGTCCCTCGAGTAGGGAAAAACCCGTCTCAAACACCTTATAGTCAAGACAACTTGTTTTATATCTTCCATATTGACGAAAGTAACACACCCAAGATGAATAATAAATTATTTTTTAAATTAGAATATCTTAAAACATATACTAGATAATATATTTCACCATTTTATAAATCATAATAATTGAGCCACGCCATGAAAAAACCAACATAGTGGGTTTGCGACCAACATGGATCCAGACCAGCCTGTGCATCCGCGCAGTCTGGTCAGGATCCATGTTGTTCGCTTCTAAAGCCTATTGCAATTCGAGAAACCGTTAGTGAACAGCATGGATCCTGACCAGATTGCGCGGATGCGCAGGCTGGTCTGGATCAATGCTGGTCGCAAACCCACTATGTTGGTTTTCCTCATGATCAAAAATAAAAACGTCTGTAAAAGCAGCAAAAAATGTATTCTCGTTGCAATTGCAAGCAATATTGTTTGTCAGTTACTACTTCATTCCGTATCTTCCATATATATTTTCCATGGAACATATCATAAACATTGGACATTTACTGTTTTGTTCACTGCATTTGAGAATACAAAGAGAATTTACTGAGGTTCTTCAAGAGCTTTTTAACTTAGAATTGCCAAAAACAGGAAGTGTCACCATTATTTAGAAGTAACAAATGATAAAAAAGAAAAAAAGTTTTAATATATTTCGTAAACATTTATAATTGTCTTAGATTTTTTCACAGTTTAATAACTCATCTCATAAAATATCCTCCTACAATGTATGTTCTGAAATCGTACAAGTAAAATGTAAACATTGAAGACGCGAAACGCCAATCAATGGTTTCCATCTTCTAGGATCTCAAAAATGGGAGAATGTAATACAAGAGATGCATTATTCCTCATATTGCCATGACACAAATTTTTATCATCATATCTGACCTAAAATTTGAAATGGCACTTGAATAATGTAAACTCCTTTGCTTGTAATTATAGGCACCTAGCTCTATAAGATGTATACAAACAAACATTATTACAAGATCTCATTTGATTTCCTGTTATCTACAGAATTCTGAAAGACTGACGTTATTAAAGATAAAATCAATGTTTATGCATAAAAGTTAATTAGGTTATATAACAGCGTCAAAGGTCATAGCGGTGCGTTGAAACTGAATACGACATAGTATCGTCAAGGATGTAGATAATAATCCTTGATAGAAATGATATAGTTCAAAGAGTGGTCTTCTCTTGAATGAATGAATTACAGCGTATCCCTTCACTTGTGTGTGCCAATGAATTATTTAATTCAATGCATAAATCATTGTTTTTGTATAAATTACGTTATTTATGATGACTGTTACAAATACGTACTATTCTGCCCAAAATAATGAAAAAAGACAAGATAAATTCCTATCATACTGAAAAGAAAACATTTACAGAATCTTTAATTATATTTGTTGTTTGTCGATGTTATACTTGTTGTTGTTTATATGAAGGGGACTGTACGTAATTAACAAGGAGTACGTAATTAACGTAGTTAACAAGGAGTTAACATCCCGGGGTAAGTCATATGACATCAACCTCTTTACAATTTGTTTCATGATAATTAACTTTAAAATCTTTGCTGCAAAACACTTCTTACCAAAAACATGATAACATTATTAAATTTTATGGAACTAGACCATATATACACGTATAATGATTATAAATTACATATAATTATCATATATTCTTTTATATTAATGGCTAATGTACATTCAAATTTATATCGTTGCTGCTTGCACAAATGAGTTATTATACTGAAGCTAAGTCTATTCATATGTATTCGATTCTTTGTCAATCCAGTGCAACCAATCAGAAGCTTGTTTCTTCATCTAGATCTTATTTCTGCGGCTAGAGTCTTCTGATTTCTATAAAATATCATTTCAGTCTTGTTTTTACTTTCTGGCTTCATTCCCACCTAAAATCACTAACCTTACCAACATCTGTGCAAGGAGCGTTAAAATATGAATGCAGTTTGGTTAGAAGTAAACTAATTATCTCATTCCTTCAAAATATTCACCACCATGTGTTATACATAATTTCAGTCTTCAAATTCATTTTTAAAGGCGTTTTCATAATCTTTTCTATGTATACTGTGCAGACACTGGAAAATAGCTGAACCGAGATGTTTATGTTTTCAACAATGGTTTGGCCATTTTTACTCGGGCAAAGTCCTAGTCTTCTGTTAGCAGATGGGTATCCATCTTGCACTTATCTTCCGAATCTTTGAATCACGTTTGAGAATTGTATGAGCAGCTCCTACTGAGATGCCAGCGCATCGATGTATTTGCCTGATTGTAAATCTTGCATCAGTAGCTTCAATTCTTTTGACTTTTGCAACCGCTTTAGGGGATGTTGCAGTTTTTCGACAGCGTGCATGGGGCGCAACTTCAAATGCAATTACACTACTTTTAATTGTTTACACGATCGAGTAACTGATGAATTAGATTTTTCATCCATATCTCCATATTAAACAGTACGTACTTAAAAAACACTGCACTTTGCCCCTATACCAAGAATACAACGGTTCTTAAAATAGGACCATATTTGGTCAGTGAAAAGTGACCTTTCCCAAACCATTTTAGTATTAGTGTACTCGAGAAGACAGTGTTAATCGAGCTATTGTCATTGCTAGGCTTCACGGGTTTAAACATGCGTGGTATCAACTAAAAGCTTACACAGGCCTCTGTGCGATACAGTCAATTATTGTGTGAAAGCGAGATATAAACCAACTTGCATTCATTTTTGAAAGCTCCTTATATACTAGATTATCATATATGTTATATATGTTTCATAACTATCTAACAATTGTATGTATGACCTTACATATGTGACTTTCGTGCTATTGGTGGTTCTGTTACAAGCAATTTTGTGTCTAAAGCATTTTTAATTCTAATCCTGTATTATGTATGAGTTTAATAAACGTCTGGTTCTGTCAGCATTGAATGCATTTAAATAATGCATGCAGCTATTAGACTCTTTTGATTTTTTTTCTTTCTCTGGATAATTATAGTAATAAACTATTTCTGTTGGTGTTTTCCTTATCAAGTTGTTATAATTATGGTAAATACACAAATGTAGATGCATAAATTCATTTTACATGTATGAGAGTTAAACAAACGCGCTTGTCCTTCTGTTCAGTGTTTCGTAAGTTTCTGTCGGTGTTTTATCGAGAACTTTGCATTTTGTCAAGATTTCTAGATATTTTTACGGTACGTCAAACCAAACTTGACTGCCCTGTAGAAAATATGAGCCGTGCCATGAGAAAACCAACATAGTGGGTTTGCGACCAGCATGGATCCAGACCAGCCTGCGCATCCGCGCAGTCTGGTAAGGATCCATGCTGTTCGCTTTCAAAGCCTATTGTAATTAGAGAAACTGTTATCGAACAGCATGGATCCTGACCAGACTGCGCGGATGCGCACGCTGGTCTGGATCCATGCTGGTCGCAAACCCACTATGTTGGTTTTCTCATGGTGCGGCTCATTATCATGAACAAAAATAAAAACGTCTGTATAAATCATAATAATTGAGCCACGCTATAAAAAAAACAACATAGTGGGTTTGCGACCAACATGGATCCAGACCAGCCTGTGCATCCGCGCAGTCTGGTAAGGATCCATGCTGTTCGCTTTCAAAGCCTACTGTAATTAGAGAAACTGTTAGCGAACAGTATGGATCCTGTCCAGACTGCGCGGATGCGCAGGCTGGTCTGGATCCATGCTGGTCGCAAAGCCGCTATGTTGGTTTTCCCATGACGCGGCTCATATGTTGTTTATTTCAGATTCTTGTGATCGAATAACGTCCGTCAACTGAACGTTATTAAACAGGTTACTGAGTTGTTATTTCTTATTGCAAATATTGATTTTAGTTCATTTGCAGTGTGAAATGGGAAGTGATTGGTTATAATGGTGCATGGTTGGCTAATGTTGCATAACAGAAACACTGTTGTAAAACCAGTCTACGTGTTTTGCCTTAGCCTTATGTCTCTTAGCTAAGGACGCCTTGTCTGTACAATTTCATCATGTATGTTTTGTAAACATTTAGGCAGGGTTAGTAGTATCCGGCGTAAAAAAAGTACGGATTATTTGTTTTATAATTTCGGAAATGAATGTGAATGAAATGTAACAATATTCGTAGCTCTTTGTCAAAAAGATAAAATGATAATCCTCTACAACATATGTTTTGCAATATAGCGACCCGACTACAAGTATAACTATAGCTGTCATCTCCGAGCAGGTACAATGGGAGCTAGACTAGTCGGGGTACGATTAAATGGATAAAATGCAAGTTTTGACATAAAATTGATTTATTCATGCAATCCTCTTTTATATTCGAGATTTATTTGCAAAATAATTTGTTTGGATATAAGTATTTAAGAAATCTCTACGTTTGAACAACCCTCGTATTCACATAAAGACGTAAGTATTTATTCTGAGACAAGTGAAGACAGATGTACGTAATACAAAGAATTTTGAGTGCTTCGTTTTATGTCGTTTCATTTCTTCTCAAGAAATACTAGTTACTTCAGATATTCTCCAATAGCCATGTGCTAAATAAGCTGAGAAAATATAAGTGACATTTTACAATTTATAACAAAACCAAGCAAAAACTATCAGAGACATTGTTCATTAGTTGCAACGAAACGTGGAATGTTCTTCGTGTCCATCGCCCACGCCCAACCGCGGACCACACACATAAACACATGGCAAGGGTTGCATCAGTACTCGAGAATTATGAAAACAAGTACCATTTCCCTAGTACTCGCCAGTACTAAGTGCTCATGAAAAATAATGGTACTCTTACTCATGAGTACTGAGTACTTTTCTATAATACACAGTATTCATGTGTATTTTGTCCAGTATTCATGAATATTCTTTTACTCTTGAAAAGTGCTAAAGGTTTTGGCAAACATTTTGTGAAGTATTTCAATTATAGTTAAGGTGTCTCACTATAAAGAATTTCCAACATTACTATTTTCCAACAATAAAATAGCACATTTTTTCAATGTTATATTCTATCACAAAAAGTGTATATAAACATCAATCATGTATTATTACCTGCACATATTAACCAATTATTTTTTGTAAAGACTGAACACCTGTCAAGCAACACATTTTCAGACCAAATAAGTGTTATTTTATTGTTAAACAAGCATTTATTGCCATATTACCGTCACTTACATAATTTACTAAAATCAATACAAATTTCAAAATACAGCGTCAGGAAAATGATTTTTTGTCTGTCCGGACATTGGTGTTGTGAGTTCGAACCTTGTCATATGCATTCCGTTTTTTTTTTGTTGTTGTTGTTGTTCTTTTCGTACATAACTGGTTTTATGTGTTTCATTTTGCATGCTATAGCCAGTCATCAGACACTCATTTCTCTTTTTTTTATCTCTTTGCTGTTTATTTTTTCAGTACAAGGGTACACAGCTGTTATGTTGTATTTTTCAATATGCTAAAAAGTTCCAAAATTCCGTTTTGTAGTGGATCCTGCTCCAATGTTAGTGCCATCAAGATACATTTTACACTTATTGTAAAACACTATATAAATGTGAAATACATACCACCTTTCCATTAAATTTATAAATTTACCAATAACATTGAAGTGTTACCAGATGTTGCACAGAAAAATACATTTTGAATAGTTTATACCAAAGTTATTATATCTGTCAAATATTCACATGACATATGATCTTCGAATACAAGATATCCTAGCCATTTATAAACCTTTATTATTGTTTATCGCAGGCTGTTAGTGTTAAGCGTTGGAAACAGAACATGCAAAATTTCTTGGCTAGAATGTTAAAATGACATAAAATTTAGCAAAGTATTTACGTAATTTATAATAACGGTGGCCTTGTTAAAAAGTTATTTGTTATATATTTATTACGTTCATTGAAATCCTCAACATGACAACACGCTCTTGCAGACCGAATATTAATTGAGAAATATATATCCCATAAGATGTTGCCTTGGATATATCCCAATCCAAACGGGGGGAATTTACAATCGTCCCTCTTGTCATAAATTTTGGTATGTATAAAATTGCTATAATAGAGAGAGGAAGCGGTAGTATCCGAGTTGTTAGTTTTAGTTAACTAGAGCTCCCGCTGATAAATAGTGTCCACCAATTGGGGAAAAATCGGATTATCCAAATTAAGAAAATCATACAGATAGCGTGATGTTTTATTAAATTAAACACAGTAACAATGTCTGCCTGTGAATCTGGAGAAAGGCCCAACATAATATCTCTTTCATAACAATATAAAGAAATCTGCGACATGGAGTGCACAATTTGTTCCCATGGGAATAACAATTACTTGTCTGAAAACTTCACCCCAAACTTGACGTAAATATTGTTCAATAAAAAGGAAAGGGCTTTACAAACTTCATCATAGGTCCACATAGTATAATATTTTACAATGCAACTAGTAAAAATGCTTTATCGAAATTGCAAGCGAGAAATGTAACATTTTCCCTGGCAAAAGTCTTTTTAATCTGAATTTTAAAACTCCTTTCAGCGTAAAAATAAAGAATAATCCTCATGAATAAATCAGAACATGTTTTTCCACATTTTAAACATTTGACTCAGAGTACCTGACAACTACATGTCCCTGGGTCAACCACCAGTTGCAGTTTCAGACTCAGTTAGAGAGACTTTAATCTCTTACTTTACATTGTTCCAAGAATTATAATTAACACAAACACTTTTTTTTTTTTGCTTCTATTTAATCAAAAATAAATGCCTTAAGGAATATCTTTGTTTGAACAACCCTCGTATTCACATAAACATGAGAAAAATGTGACAAAGCAGCAATATTTCGCCTCGCCTCATCCTCGATATGATGAAAGCATTTATTGTGAGACAAGGGAAGACAGATGTACGTAATACTAAGAAGCAATTCGTTCTTTTGAATGATTCGTATATCGTTTCATTTCTTCCTGAGAAATAACTTCAGATATTCACCAATAGCCATGTGCTAAATAAACTTAGAAAGTGTAAGTGACGTTTTACAATCGAATCTTGAAAGCAATTAACAAAACCAAGCTTAAGTATCAGATATATTGTTCATTTGTTGCAACGAAACGTGTATACCGCGCACCACACACATAACCACAAGGCACCGGGTTGCATCAATACTCGAATATTGTGAGTACAAGTACCATTTCCCAAGTACTCGTCAGTACTCGGTACTCATGAAAAAATATTGGTTCTCACGAGCACTGATTACTTTTCTCACGTAAGTACTCGTGTATATTTTGTTCAGTACTCATGAATAATTTTTTAGTTTTGAAAAGTGCTAAAATTTTGGCAAATATTTTGTGAGTATTTCAATTATTGTTTTTGGTGTCTCACAATAAAGTATTATCAATATTACTATTTTCCAGCAATAAAATAACACCTTTTTTACAATTTTATATTCTATCACATAAAGCAGGTATAAATATCGATTATGTATTATTACCTGAACATATTTACAAATTATCTTTTGTAAAGCCTGAACACCTGTCAAAAACACATGTTCAGGGCATTTAAAGTAACCTAGCATTTATTGTATTATTATGTTTTTACCAAAATTTATACATATTTATAAATACAAAGTCAGGAAAGAATTGTTTCTCTCCGGACATTGTTGTTGTGAGTTCGAACATTGTCATTAGCAATCTAGATTTTGCTGTTCTTTTCTCACATTACGGGTATTAGATGTTTAATTGTGAATGCTAAAGCCAGCCCCTAGGTACTTACTTCTCTGTCTTCACCAACCCTCTCTCCCCCCCCCCCCCCCCCGCCCCTCTCTCTCTCTCTCTCTCTCTCTCTCTCTCTCTCTCTCTCTTACAAATATAATATGATGTATAAAACACTATTAAATGTAAAATGAATACAATTTTCTTTTAAAATATATTTGTTTTTATCTTTTTAGATAAAAAACCTTTTTATTTTGATGATTCTATGTTTCCATTCAATGTATAAATTTACCAATAACACTGAAGTGTTACCAGATGTTGCACAGGAAACACATTTAGAATAATTTATACCAATGTTATTAAATCTGTCAAATATATAAACCTGTATCATTGTTTATCGTTAGTGTTAAGCGCTGGAACCAGAACAAATGCAAGATGTCTTGGCTAGAATGTTAACAGCTTTTATACTATTTTGTCATTCCAAATGATAATGGTAATATGTTGGCTTTTGGTACTAAAAGAGAACACAAATTAAACGAGAAGGGAAAACCCGTCAAATTATCGGATAAGGGATAATTAGGGTGCAGGACACTATAAGCTGACATAAGTAAGTGCTACTCTTGTGTTAGATGGATTCTATATTGTTTTCACTGTAAAATTGATAAGATGTAGCAAATTATTTATATCTGAAAGGGAGGGAAGCAGTACATTCCATTGTAACAACTAAAAGTAAATTAATACACAGTAATTCAAGAATTGAATGCTATTTGTGCGTTTATACGGGTATAAAGCATATTAGGACTTCTTGTAAATCCATGAATCGCACTAGCGTATGAAATTTGTAGATACTGGGTCAAGGGATTATCATGTTATCGAGCGGAAACTGATAGGGGTCATATACTTCATCACGCTATCAAGCTGAATGTTCTGGGTCAATTGGTTTTCAAGTTACCTTTCAGAAATAGTTTACAATGTTCAAGTCCCTGTGACCTTGGCGTTTAATCTACTGACTCCAAGAATAATAAAGTCATCTACCTCTCAAGCCTTTAAAACTTAATAAATTTGAAGGTTCTGTGTTTAGTAGTTCTCAGGTTATTGCGCGGAAACTATTTTCAATGTTCAGGAGCCTTTGCCTTTGACCTTTTATCTATTGACCAAAAATAAGCCTAGTCCTGCCTTTAAGTTTGAAAGTTGTGGGCCAGTGGTTCTCAAGTTATTTGACGGAAACCGTTCGCTCTACCTACAGATGAACGGACCGGCTAATGGACGATCGATCTACCGAGCGACCAACACGTGCAAAGAAATATATTCCCGCTTCTCCGGAGGGGCACATATGTAGATTCCTTTTCATTTTATTCGTTTTAGAATTGTATTGTGCTTCTTTATTCCAAAAATAATTATGACTAAATCCTCCATCAGAAATCATTCCAAACTAAATCGAGGGGAAAGAGCTATATACATGCTGAATACGTCATAGCAGTCTAAGAATACTCCAAATAATCTTAAAATATGTCTAAAATACCTTGTTCTTTGTTTAAGGTTATACATAAATAGAATGTCATTATACCTAAGGCATTAGATATGAAAATAGAAGAAACTTATGTAGCTATGTATTAAGTTACAAGACAACGTAATTGTACGACAGAAGCTGTCGCGTCGTCACGCAAAAGTATTCAACAGTGTGTGTGAAATGTGATATATATTAACAGTTACAGTTTTGCAAATACTCAAAACTAAAGATTCACAGCTGCTTAAGTACAAGTTCATGTCAAATTTCCAAGTCGCATATGGTAAAAAGTCACGGTTAAGTGGGCAAATTTTCTACTAATACCTTAACTGCCGCAACACCAAAACATTCTGTTATTGACAGCACCGATTCTATATAGGAATTTTAACCATTTACTGCAAAGTGAAGGGCTTTTTTTACAGAGTAACATGCATTGCATATTTGCATTTGGTATATCTGACTAAGCTATTTTTTCACTGCTATCAGCTTGCTATGAACGTTCTAGTATACATTTCTTGTCTTTCACATTCTAGTATTTTGATGAAACCTCCATCTAGGCTTGTAGTATGATGTTTACTAAAGGCTGTTGACAGTTTTATGTACATTGATGAAATAAATGTCTTGGTCTGTTCTTTTTTCGAAAATGGAAAAATGGCAACGTCTTCAATGATTTAATAATGGTTTATCATCTTATCTTTTAAACACATTTTGTATCTATTACCTACTCTTAAATAAAATTGGGCAAATAAACTAAATATTCAATTTAAATCTCTCTCTTGAATGTTCCGAAATACGCCACTTAATTTCGAATAATTATCTCTGTGTTTCCTGTTAGACTTAAACAAAAATTCAGAAGTTTGTTCATTGTTTTGTTTTTGGGTGGACTAAAAGTAAAAACTCCTATTACAGTCTAAACATTTTTGTAACCCTTCTTATTATGTTTTACATTCTAAACAGTTTCAAGTTGCATCAAAGGGGAATGAGGTTAAAAGAGAGTGTAGAAAGGAAAGAGTGATTAAAAAGTGGGGCATAACATTTTGGGAAACATAAAATTGGAATGACAGAATGTAGCATAACCAACATACAAGCCTATATATATTCATTATATAACATAAAACGGAAAGGGTAGCCAGGAACCTTTATCAAGGAAAGAGCAGGAATAAGAAGTATCATTTATAACATAACATCTCCATTTCACATGATAAACCGTGGTAATGACTCGAAACATACAACAAATACAGGAACAAATAAGTAGCTGTAAATTTACTTTTACACTCATTTACAATTTTATTGTATTTCTTAATTACAAAACAAGAATGTTTGGCCAAATCCTCGTTCAGAAATGATACCAAACTAGAACGAGAGGAAAGAGCAATATAATTTAATAACACGTCATACCAGTCTAAGAATACTCCAAACAAATCTTAAATAGATCTGAAGTACCGCGTTCTTTGTGTGAGGTTCTATAAAACAGTCTGCCGTAATACCAAAAAGGCGCAAAAGATATAAAAAGAAAGTAACTAATGTAACGATGTATTTTGGTTGTTGTAAGTTGTGTGCAAGACCACATGATTGTACAACAGCAACTATCGTGTCGTCATGCGATGGTATTCAATATCGTACGTGAAATGTTATCCATATAGAAATGGTAGATTTGGAAACAATTAAAACAAAGATCCACAGATATTTAAGTATAAGTCGATGACAAGTTTCTAATAAGTCACAAATGTAAGCAAACGAACTCATTACACCTTAGTTGCCTCATATAACTGCAGGTAATGATTGAATAGATGAACTCTTATAGCTACAGGAAGTTTTAATTTTTTATTTTTGTTTTAGAATAGGTCATCTTGCATAGCATTTTTTCTCTTTCCCACCTTAATTGCGAATAAAGTTTTGAATGGTGCAACCCTAGACCCGATTCAAAGCATGTTTTTGAATTTTTCAGGATCGTTGACCGATTTATACTTGGTAGAAATGAATTTTGTTCTCTTTTGTTTCAGAAAATGGAAAAGTTAGTTTTGACATATGACATCGACTTAAACAATCTAATAATGGTCTGTAACAGACTATATATATATTATTTTTAAACATATTTTGTATTCATTACTGAGATTTCATTTCAGAGGAAAGTGAATGTCTATGTGAAAACTGCTCTACAATTGATTTACTGATATTGAAATAATTATAGTCTGCTTTCTCCGCTTTTCTCCTGACAGATACACGCTAGTGAACATATCCATCTATCATTTTAAAATAATTACTCATCCATACGAACATCTGCGCAAGAGAGAAATTGTCAACACGCATCATGTATGCCTATCATGACCATCTGTTATATATTATCGTAGACAAGAAGTTTTGACTTTTGGCCACCCCGCCATTTAATATGTAAACTATGGAAATGCTTGATCACTGTACCAGTGGCACTTGATTACAATTTCTGTTTCGATGAGTTAAAAAATATCCATCTCTGACAGTCTAGTCTAGTTATTTCTTCTAACATTCATAAAGTAATTTATAAATGCTGATACATTTGTACGGAAACCCCGTTTCTTACTGAATGTTTTACGTAAGTACTCAATTGGCTAACTGGACGCCATATCCTGTTTTATTATCTACAGTGCAATGTTATCTTCTTAAATTAGCACATAATAACATATTTTATTCGAGAAATTTTCAATAAGGAACTAACAGTAACTTAGTTTCTCTTGAAAATGCGCAGACCATTGTGGTGTAATTGAACAAAGAAGATATTCCTAGCTTCAAGGGAACTGCAATTAACTGATTCAGTTAACCTATCTATTCGTTTTGGACATACGAGAGTTGTTTCAATGTGTCACTTTGAATTCTCCATGACCTTAGCACTTCAATGGTTGTGATTAAAAGCCCTCGATACATAAGCTCCCATTAAACGATATAATTATTGCAATTATTTCTCGAGAAATCTCATCAATGAATACAGCAGTTCATGTATCGCACCCAGTACTTATCAAACTTTTATGTCCACACTTATATTGTATTTCTTGTGAAAATATCGACAAATACGGAAAAACTCTGTATTGGTCAAACAACGCCGTTTCAAAACGTGTCAAATACAAAATATATAAAATACAAATACATTGACCTTCAGTTTATCTTTTAGAAAATTCCATACCCGCTGCATAACATTAAAGGACGATTGACATTCTCTATCAAATAAGATTTATCTCACTTATTTATTCTGTAAACAACCGCAGTATCAATTTAAACATTGTGTCTCATAAAAAGAGGATATTACATCAATTTATTTTCATATTAAATTTGTCAAAGGAGTCGAATGATAAAATAAATATCATTTTTATTTAATAAGTGTAATAAATGCAATGCGGAAAGATACAAATGTAATATCCTTTTTATCACATGTTTGATTTTCTTCTGAAACTTCGAACTTTTTTTCTTTCCTTACTTATTATAGATAAAGTCAGTTCGACCGACGTCTCCTATTACGATGTCAATGTAAAAATGTTATTACAGAAGTGTAAAATATATGTAATGGCTTTATTTTGCTCCCGTGACGCCAGGCATGTGATAAAGAATGTTTATATATCGCTAGCGCAGTCCATAAAAATAAAAGAACACTGACAATTCCCCAAGTTAGCTGTAATACCGTTCACAAGAAAACATAATTACACAAATAAAGCAAACATCGGAAGTATTTATCGACACTTGTCACGCAATTTGTGAGAAACTTCAAGGTTGTGCACAAAATATTGGCAGTGCTATGATCATAGTCAGAAATTAAGAAAAGATCGTGGACCTGGAATAACGCTGAAATTCAAAATATGCTGCAATCAAATATCTCATATTGAATCAGCATTAGACAATATAGTTATTTGAGTAACAGAGAATATGTGGACAGCATTTTGTCGACTACCTGGACAAGACATTTGTCGGGTGTGACGTACAACGCCCGAACAACATCGACAAAATGTAGACCAGACGACCAGACCCTTATAATATTCAGATACAAGTAATAGTGTTATCACTAATTTCAGGAGATCTACATAACTAAACAGAAAAAAATCACAACAAAGTCGATCTACGATGTCATTCAACTTCGATGTTACTAAACTGAGTTTTACAACTCGCTCATACGGTATCAACCGTTGGTGCGATCTCTACACTATATTGCAAAAGTGTTTTCATAGTTGAACAAGTTTGTTCACAAGTAAGGAAAAGAATTTCGGTTCAGGAAACATCCCCCGAAACTACAAAGACTACTAACCATGATATCGGTATGAAAAAGATTTTTAAATCTGTGATCTATAATGTTATTGTTTAACTATAGACTTAAGGTGTTCATTTAGATAGGAAAAAAATATTAAGTGTTTTTGTTTGATAAAAGCCATCAATCGGAATATAAGAAATTGTTTAAATGTATTTCTATGTTAGCTGTATTGGTCCCTAGAACGGACCCCAGGAGCTCCCATTTTAACAAATTTGGCAGATGACCTTATGACTAAGTCTGATGGAAGTCTATCAAGCAATTCATCAGAAGAAATCGTTTAAAGATCTTTTTATCTATAGTTGCCCCTTTTGCAAGTGCTCCCACTGAACAAATTCTATATAGGACCTTGCTAACATGCCACATGCTAAGTTCGATGTAATTCTAACAAGCAGTTTTGGAGAATATAGTTAAGTAAAAATGTTGACAATTGATGCAAGACCATCTGCCTATACATAAGCTCACATTGAACAAAGTTCAGATGTGCTAACAAAAGAAAACTAGTTTCCGCTTGGTCTTTAGTACACTTAGTCCGAATGTTGTTCTGAAATATCTGGGTCAAGTATGAAAATTGATACTCTAGGATCGAAAGCTTAGTCACTTGATAAATCATCGAAAACCCTTGTTAACACTCTTGTCTTCATATTTTCTACCTTATTATAGAGAAATATAGCCAAGATGATTGTCAAAATATAGTTGGCTCAAGTCTGAAACTAGGGGATCATTTGATGTGAAAAAAATGTCTGTAGGTCAAATCATAAAAAGAAATCTGCACGGAGGTCATATTTTCTTTTTTCTTTTTCGTAACTTTTGGTCAGTATGTTTATCTTGTGATCTAGTTCAAGTGGGAAATTAGATCATCCAATGGTGGGGGGCGGGGAAACTTGGTCACTTCACGGAAAAGAAAACTTTGTTAACTCTGTAGAGGCCACGTTTTCTACCGGACCTATATGAAACCTTGGTATATTTATTGCCTTCATACAATTAAAATCAATTTAGAAACTAGGTCATCTGGGGCGAAAAAAAAACAATATTACTCGGTCAAATCTTCAAGTCGGCGAGATGTCGAAGTAACGAAAACACGAAAGGTCAAAATAATGCTTATTTGTTCGTGTTGGCGGATAGAAATGTCGAGGACAAGAAAACACGAAAGGTCGAAAACTGCTTATTTGTCGTGAGTTCGTCTTTCGACTTTCGATGCGAACACTCGACGACGCGAAACATTGAAGGCGAAGTAACAAAAATTCATAGGCGGACACAGGAACTTTTGCCTTTCGAGGCGAATACACGAAGACACGACAAAAGAAGGGCGACAACACGAAGTTTTAATACCCGCCGACACAAAAAAGTGAAAGATACAAAGGTTCGTATGATCGCCTCTGAAATATTATTATTTCGCCTTCAATGTTTTGTTACTTCGTGTATTCGCCTCGAAAGTCGAAAGGCGAACACACGACAAATAAGCATTATTTCGACCTTTCGTGTTTTCGTTACGTCGACATTTTGCCTCGCCGACACGAACACAGGAAATGGCAGAAACCAACCACCATACTATAGAGACCACATATTTTGCTGATCTTCACACGACATTTTCATGATTGTCTGTATATAATCTATGTCAAGTTTGAAATTAGTTTTCTAGGTCAGAATAAATGATGAAAAACGCGGTTAGCATTCTAGAAGTCACATTTTATCTGATCTTTATTAAACCTAATCAGAATGTCGATAGCTTTGAGAAAATGTTGGTCAAGTTCAATACATGGTCATCTGAGCTTAACAAATAACAGGTCACTAAGTCAAATCATTGAGATCTTTGTGAATATTGGAGGCCACATTTTTTACTTGGTCTTCACAAACCTTGGTCAGCATGTTTGTCTTGTAATTCATATTAAACACTAGTTAACACTACAAAGGCTGCATTTTCTGCATTATCTTTGTCTTAATGATTATTAAGCAGATTATTGATGCATATAGGCATGAGGTTGGTGATAAACATGGTGACCAAGCTGCTCACCTCTGAGAGGCAGACACCCCTGAAAAGCAAGGAAAGAAAACCTTTCCTGAAATGCAAAATAGATACTATAGTCAACAGAAGAACACTATCAATGCTGATGGTACCCTGACAGTGAAGTTTAATGTTAAAGCAGTCAAGATTCTCCTATGTATAGAACTATTCTCTAAACTGAACTTAAACTGAATCGTACCTTGACAGTGAGGTACAGCATCAGGGTGATCTGTTTACTCATCTACTAGTCTACAGAACAATTCTCTTTATGTTAAAAACTCATTCATACCTTGAAAACTCAACAGCCTGGCTACTTCAGTAATACTTTTACTTTTAATAAACAAATAATTTTGGTAAAAACTCTATCAAACATTTAAATAAATTCTATAAAACAATACTTTATGTTGGAAACTCAATCATACATTGGTAGTTAAGGTAACCTAAATCATTTCAGCTAACCAAACTTGGGTCTTCAATGTACAAAACAATCTATTTATTTTTCTGTTTGCTTGATAATCTGGAATGGATCTGAAGTAATTTTTCAACTTTATTAATGTATTATTGTGTTCCTGGAATTCGTCCAGTGCAGTTTTTTATACTCTGCATGCCCTTGACTACTTCCCCACATGAGTCTACATGATGGAGTCCATTTTATGCATATGTTTACTAAATCAATTGCCATAACTCTTATGTGGCTGTATCATACCCCAATTAAAGCACAAGGTGCACAACTTCACATGCTGAATGACCATCCGCTCAGGTTTGATGATTTTAAGATATCAAACGCACAAATTTGAACAAACAGACAGGCGGACAAAGGCTACTTCAAGTCCCCCACCCCCGAAAAAAAATTGGATGGCACTAAAAGTGAGGATGGGGTCTGGGGATGAGTAATGTGGACAGAGTGCAGCCGACTGGATACTTAAAGACGATATCAAGACGTATGAGAAGCTTTGCTTTTGGATATGTGTGTTGGGGAGAAACACGTAGATGGACACACAGATGTATAAATGACATTTCTATCTTCCCCCTTCTATTTCACAGCAAGGAATAAGAAAATTTCCCTTGAGAACCCAGACTGAAACACAACCAAATACTTAATATTTTTATATAGCAGTGAGAGTTACTGACCGGCTGAAATTAAAAGGCCTTATTCAAATTCAGATCAATGTTGATAAATAACCTGTCTGGTAAACCATTATTATAAGCAGGTGTAGCGATCCCTGCCCTTAAAGAATGCAAATGATATTTGCTAAAGCGTCCAAAAATATAAAACGGAAAGCTTAACGAAAGATATGTATGTGTTCAATTTTCTGTGCCCTTGTCCGAATGATTCAGATCAATCAGATTTATTTTACACCTTAGAAAGAACAGTGGTAAACAAAAAAATCAATTAATGAATTGTATACCAACTATTATTTTATAACAATACCATCCTGTAAAACGAAATTACAATTCAGATTTTATTCTGAACCATTAATAAACATGTATATTCTTCAGCGGTAATATAAGAAAACTCTTTAAACATAAACATAATTATAATTAACGTAATAAAAAGTGAGAACTTATTATTGTCAGAACAAGGGGGATATCTGTATAAACTCAAATCCAGTATAAATTTCACATTTACCTCCCTTTTGTTATTTGAACTTCTTTTTGTGAGAAAGAATATGTAATTTAAAACGTCCGTCTTTTAAAGAAATCAACGGCCAAATCTTTGCCATTTCAATTCCGGAACAACTAATAAACATTCCTGCAGTCCGACATGTTTCCAGTTTTGCCAAACCCCTAGGAATCAAAATAATAGACGAATAAGTCGTTCCCTCAACCCCCGTCATACGTTGAAAGCATCTAGCAAAAAGTATTTCAACACCAAAATCTTGAATAAAAACAGAATAACTTGGCGTTATAGTCATTGGCAAAATAGTCAGTGTCTAAACAACCCCATACATTCATGATTGCTCGCCCGCTTAGCTCAGTAGGGAGATCGTTGGTCTACGGATCGCGGGGTCGCGAGTTCGATCCCTGGGCGGGGCGTATGTTCTCCTTGACGATTGGATAAAAGATATTGTGTCTGAAATCATTCGTCATCAACCTCTGATAATTCATGTGGGGAAGTTGGCAATTACTTGCGGAGAACAGGTTTGTACTGGTACAGATTCCAGGAACACTGGTTAGGTTAACTGCCCGCCGTTGCATGATTGAAATACTGTTGAAAACGGCGTTAAACCAAAAACGAACAAACAAACAAACACACAAACATTCATGATTATTTCCAAGAAGGTTACTGTGGAAATACCCCAGTCATCTCTCGCGACTATCTTAAACAAATAATCAGGTCTGACATTTTCATTCCTGAACAACCATTCGACTTGTAAATAAATGGAATTCACTGAAAAAAAAACTAAGTATTTAAACTATCAAAGTTTGTAAAACTTGTTTAATTGAGCCCTTACCAGCAATACTACACACGTCAGTATCGTCCTCTTTGACAACTCCACACATCAACTAACGATACTTACACTGTATACAGCACAAACACAAAATCTCCCTACGTGGAGGACTTAACAGCCTTATCTGGATCCAAGTATCATGCATGTACAACTCCTTTTTAGTATCAACCTCATACCCAGCAAAACATTACCTACCGGCATCATTCTTTGCTATTCTTAAAATGTACTCGAATTATTAATGTCTCCTATATGTAATGATTCCAAACTATGCTCCCAAAATGAGAGCTGCTCTTTTCTATCTTCCGCCAATTTAATGTACATGTATTAATTCCAAGATTTTGCTTTTAAAAAATCTAAATCAAGACTTGTTCTATGATTTGAGACACTGCACCTACAAGAATATTCATAGATATAAGTTGCCCAACAAAACTGGCTACTTTCATAACTGGTTGAAAACGTAACCCTTATCAATATTTCAGTGACCAACTCTGTTGTGTGGTATGTTAGCAGGTCAATCTAACGGATTTAACAAGAACTAGCCATTTGAGTTCTTGTACTGGAATCCAACATTAAGCAGAAACCATTTTTCTATATTCATTTTCAGTGATTCTGTCAGTGATTCTAAAGATGATCAAAAGCCGGTTCTTTATAAAAGGTTGCAAATATACCAAGGTTGTTGACAGTATGCCAATCCTAACTAAGTTATAAACTGAAAATCACGCTGTTTTTTTTTTTTTTTTTTTTTGTTGTTTTTTTTAGGTGACCAAAGCGGTGTTTTCTATTTATTAGTAAATGTGACCTTGAACCTATGGCATCCAAAAGGCTAATTTTATAAAGAAAAATATAATTTTCCGACTGGGATTAGAACCACTAACCTTCCGCCGCCTTCCAAAAGTTCTACATTACAAAAGGTACAATAGGCTAAACCCTTAACTCAATGCACCACTGCGGAATTTTCCAATTATGCAGATTAGTTATCTCATTCTTAACTGGAATACAGTTTTATTTTTAGTAACACTGATCTTGGACTAAGTGACCCATAACACAATTCCAACCTTTGTCTGTAGAAAAGCTTTACACACCATGCAAGGACATAAAATAAAGCTATCTGATCTTTAACTTTTTAAGTGTGACTTTGACCTTGCACGTTATGACCTGCATGTTGTCTGGCCACGAGTTCACACAACATTTTCGGTCTCAGCTGATTCTGAGCTTGAAATTTTAGTGTCAATGTTACTAAAACTTCAAGTTTAAATTCCTACTGAGACTGACCATTAATACTGAATAGCCACTTGAAAATAGCTCTTAACTTAAAATTTAGTTTTAAACATTTTACTAGAATTTAGATACAAATGACCTATAAAATGTGTCATTATCAAACTCAGCTGAGACTGAAACTATTTTGTGAACACGAAGCCAGGCGACATGCAGAGATCAAATGTGTCGTGGAATATTATTTTGGGGCTTATGGACGTTGACGTCGTTATCGAGAAAATGCGAGATTTGTTTACGTCTTTTTTTTGGTAAGCGATTCGACGTGTTAGCTTAGAAAAAATCATTTGTAAACTTTCAAAGAAAAATTTGTCGATACTTTTAAATCATGTGAGACCTACTAAACTCTTCAACGGCTCTCTTTTCGTGGTATACAACCGGTGACAACTGAATTTTCACAAGATATTGATTATTCTGAGTGACCTATTACGTCATTTCAAAAACGGTGTAAATTTGACATCAATTATGCGGTAAAATGCTTCTATTTATATTAGTTTGGACGATTCCCTGACGGTTTCGTGTAATTAATGTTGAAGCTGGATATGTAAACAACGCATCAGAGTTGTGTAAGTATGAATTTCTTTCTAATATTATGAGAAAATTATCATTTTTGTCTAGGTCATTGAACCCGGAAGTAATGAGACTTTGATACTGAGGATGTAGCAACGATTTGTTTATAGCAACCAGGTTGTGGCCGCAATAAAAATCAATAAAATGTGATCAATTAACCTTCTAAAATGAGCCAGATCGAACTGTCACAAGCTAGTACTATTCCGTATGAGTTTTCTGACCATGACCCTGAGTTTAATGATGAACTTCACTTAGTTGATATTTTATATCCAGAATGTCCAAATGAAAGTGTTGAACATGAACAACCTGTGTCCTTTTTTAATGCCCAAGATAGTGATAATGCTTCAGATGTTGGAGATGATGGTTATTTATATGATGCGTATTATGATGATAGCTCTGACTTAGATGTAGATAATGAAATTGAAAATGATCTTGTGCAACAGGAAAAGAGACCCATTGACCAACTTGAGGATGATAAAGTTTTGAAATTTCGGAATGATACATGTGGTTGTAGGGAATTTCATAACGGTACTGCTTGCTCCAAAGTTGTCAATTTTGATGAATTAATTGGGTACCGTCAGAGATGTATGGAAATGACTACAGAGGAAAGAGATCTTGTAGTGAAGTCCCTTCTGTTTTCTCACCGGCATACAGGTGCAAATATTCAGGCTACCGGAAAAAAATCAAAAGTGCGGGAAAGAGCCTCCCAAGAGTATTATTTTATGGGTTTGCGAGTGTGTAGGTCATTATTTTGTTTTGCACACTATATTTCAAAAAACACTCTAGGAAATATATCAAAATCTCTAGATGAAATAGGTATTGTTCCTCGTGTACATGGGAATAAAAACAAACCATCTCCACATAGTTTGACTTTTGAAGATAGAAATCAAATAAAAAAGTTCATAACAGAATATGCTACAGAAAATGCGTTACCGTTACCTGGTCGCTTACCAAATGTGCCCCAGAAGACAGTTCTTCTTTTGCCATCAGACCGTAAGGTTATTGATATACACAACCTTTATAATGAAAGTGCAGGTGAAAGTGGGTGCCGTTCAGTCTGTTTGAAGACATTTAGAAATACATGGAGTGATCTTTGCCCACACATTACTATTTCAAAGCCCGCTACTGATTTATGCCACCAGTGTCAAAAATACAGTTTCACTCTCAGTCAATCTGGAAAACTGACAGAGGCAGAAAAACAGGATACTTTGAAAAATTATGGTGAGCATATACAAAGGGCGCAAGGTCAGAGAACTCACTACAGACAACAGACAGAAGAAAGCAAGCAGTTATATATAAATACTAATCCAATGGAAGGTGTGATATAATATAGACTAAAGTTTTTATTTTTCAATTTTTTAAGTACATGTACAAAGTCATTAAGTATATATAGTAGGGGTGGGTATTGCCACGAAAATTGGTATTGCGATATATTGCAATATTGTATGTGGATATTGCAATATACTGCGATATATTGTACCAGTTGTTTAATGAACAAAAACATGACGAATCATACTGTTTTTTTTTTCAAATTTATTCAATTAAAAATGAGTAAAATGACTAGTATCAACAACACGAGTGTTTGCTCGACCTTCTCAATAAATAAAAATACCAGTAAACAAAAAAATAAAAGTTTGGACTAGATTACCGGATATTCAAAAGCGAAAGTAGACTGCGTCAAAATATTATTTAGTTTATTGTGCGGCACTACATGCGGTTTACGGATACAATCATATAACACAGGTTGCTCAATTCACCGACTATAAACGAGGAAAGTGGTATAGCTGCTGTATGAACAATAAATTCTAGTTGATAGAAAAATTACTAATGAGTCGCTGACAAATACGAAACTATATTTATCTAAATTTTCTTATTGGTTTTACTATGTGGAATTGGGTCCATGTTCAAGCAGTGGGATTATTGATCATGACAGCTAATTAGTGATTAGATAAACAGGCCAGCAACATATCTATTGTATATTGTAAGACATGGGTTCAGTTAGGCAATGTGACAATTGCTTTCAAAACACAAGTAAACCACTTCCATGAAAGGGTCCAGGTGTTCACATCAATTTTTCATTAAATTATTTATACCAGTAAAATATGTAAAAATAATTAGATTTATCTCTTGTGAATCAGACACTTATTGCTACAGTTTATGAAATACTTTCTACAAATTAAGTTCATTTAAATTAGCAGTTTTTCCACTTATTGTGACAATTGTTTGTAGAAAAATGATATATTTTGTAATCTGATCTAACAGAAAATGTTCAATGACCAGTATCAACCAGTATTGACCAATATACCACTTCTGGCCAAGTTGGGAGTATTGATTAGGTTGATTTAACTACCTAAATAATAATGCCTGCATTCACCTTAATCAAGCCCCAAATGCTCTTAAACAGTCGTTATTTAATTGTTCATAAACTGCAAAATATCTAAACAGTCAGTATTGACTAATTTACCAGTATTGATCAATCGACCAGTATTGACCACTTCAGGGAGTATTGACCGGGGCGGTTTTAACCGGTTAAAAGCAGGGGCGGTTTTAACCGCCCAACATTGCTAAACGGACATGATGTCAGACATGTTGCGACATTAAAGTAAACACGCACAAGAAATAAAGTTTCATTTTATTTTACTTCTCACTGTATTATGTTATGAAATTCACATTAAGTAAAATAATTTGAATCAGGAAATATACTATAAAAAACAAAGTGCATTTACAATTTTCATCCTTTTTTAAGGAAATGAATTCAAATTCATACTCAGTGTACAAGTAGATCACCAAAGCTATGATATACAGTGAGTGATATGGAATATATCTCACTGACTGTATTCCATAAAATTTTATTAGCATAAAATGAATTGTAGTACTTTTCTTGCTAAACATGTTGGATTAAACTTACTCATTTTACACAGGTTGTAAAGTTAATACAACTTATATTAATCACTAAATAATACAGTATTATGAAACCTGCTTATAAATTTAAAGAAATTATTTTGTCATGTTTCAGGCAGTCCACCATGCACTCTGGATGTTGAGTATCATTATTCATGGGATTATGCACAGCAGGTGCATTATCCGCATCATTCTCAACAGGTTGGGCCGATTTATTTCCGTACTCCAAGGAAGTGCCATGTGTTTGGTGTATGTGCAGAAGGATCAGGTATTAGAATAAACAATTCCTTTAACTAAAATCTAAGAGCATTCATGCTTCAATACTGTATTAAACTCTAGCATAGTAGAGTGCTTTTGTCTGCTTGCACATCTGTGCAGTTTGATCATGATCAGCACTGAAGTCTGTTCGTCATAGGTTAGTAAATTATCAATGAATACCTCCATGAACTATAAAGGTAATATACAAATTAAAAGATAGAGTTGTTAAAAGTAGAAATTTAGGAGGGTAAAGGTTTAGAATTATTATTCTCACATTTTGTACTCTGTTTTATCTGGAAGTATTGTGCTATGAGATTTGAGAGAAACTCTAGAAAGTTTTGTGGGATTTCTTACAGCAAGTCAGTAATGCACTTCCAATGTTGTGAAAGTGAATGTACATTAGATGTCTGAATTGCAGTCAGTGTATATCAAGATGAGCCTGCACATCCATGCAGTCTGATCCCAAGTGTTTACTGTTCATTCTTTAATAGTTTTATGAACTTGCCTATAAACTGTAAACAGCATTGTCTAAATTAAAAGATATTGTAGAAAATTTGCATCTTAATACTTTTTTTTTTTTTTTGGATTTAACGTCGCACCGACACATGATAGGTCATATGGCGACTTTCCAGCTTTAATGGTGGAGGAAGACCCCAGGTGCCCATCCGTGCATTATTTCATCACGAGCGGGCACCTGGGTAGAACCACCGACCTTCCGTAAGCCAGCTGGATGGCTTCCTCACATGAAGAATTCAACACCCCGAGTGAGGCTCGAACCCACATCGATGAGGGGCAAGTTATTTGAAGTCAGCGACCTTAACCACTCGGTCACGGAGGCCCCCTCTTAATACTTAAATACAGTATGAACATGTATTATGTAAATATCATTATTGTTTTTGCCTTTTATATTTCTTGCAGGCAAACAGACTTTTTATTTAATTGATGAAAGTCAGTGCACTGGGAAAGGAGCAGAAAGTGTGACGTCCATGGCTCACCACTATTTGCAGTTCTATGGCATAGGAGAGAAACATGCACAGGTTGTATTATGCTATAACTATATATGTAATAACTCTTTATGTTTTATTTTGGGCTGTAAGTTTACTATTATGAAGAAGCGACACCTGTTGGCAAATGGGACAATATAGAGAGAACAACAGATGTAAACATCTGCTGGTTAAATATGGTTTCAGTGTTGTTATATTTTCTGGTCCTTTGGGATCATGGAGTCTATTCAACATGTGTGTAATAGAGTTCCACTTAAGCCAGTGCTAGGGGCTCGAGAGGTGTTGCACATTACATTATCTCTCATGAACAGACTCAATCAAACCGAGTCTGCTATTATTCTTTTATTATCTTTTTTAAAGATTTTATTAATACATTGTTTCAGTAAAAATGCAGTCATTTTGATATTTATGTGCTTCATCTGTTTTTGAATGATAAAACTCAGATTTAGTTATATTCTATCAGAAGTACAAAAGAACAATAATCATACTTTTACTCTTTTGTAAAAATGTATCTACTTACAAAAGTTTGATAGTAAGCAAAACATACACCGCATTTGAGAAAATGCACCACATTTGAGAAAATGTATATCTTTCCTTTCGTTTTGCGTTTGATTTAATTTGTTAATTTTTATTTTTTGTTTTTATTAGATACATTTTGATAATGCAGCTGGACAGAACAAAAACAACTGTGTCATTTGGTATGCAGTATGGCGCACTTTAATTGGTAAGATTTTTTAGGCTAAAACAAACAACTTTCTTTACTTGTTTTTAGCTCGACTATTCGAAGAATAGCAGAGCTATCCTTCTCGCTCCGTGTCGGTATGAGCGTCACACAAATGTTAAAGTTGGGGTACCACCCCAAATATTTTCAAAGTCCATTGAGATATTGCTTTCATATTTTGCATACTTGTTAACCATCATGACCCCAGTCTGTCTAAAGGAGGAGGCAACTCTGTCAAGCTTTTTGACTGAATTATGGCCCCTTTTCGACTTAGAATAAATGTTAAAGTTTGCGTACCACCCCAAATATTTTCAAAGTTCATTGAGATATTGCTTTGATATTTTGTATACTTGTTTACCATCATGATCCCAGTCAGTTGAAAGGTGGAGGCATCTCTATCGAGCATTTTGACTGAATTATGGCCCCTTTTCAACTTAGAATATGCTTATGTTAAAGTTTTACTCATTGCTTATATTATACTATCAAGCACTGAGAATAGTCGAGCGCGCTGTCCGCTGACAGCTATTGTTTAATGTGTCAATAATGTATAACAATTTACTAAATGTATTGCATGCATGTACCAGCGTTTTTAGTATTTCTTCAAAAAAAGAATGATGGAAAAGGTACTGAGGCCATGTATCTGTTTTCTGCATTCATAGATTCTGTGTGAAAGTGAATTGAGTAGCTTACGATACCTGCTCAGATATTCAGAGTGATTATAATTAATTGTTCATATAAACAGTACTAAATGGCTTCAGAAAGGTGTTGCCATTATTCTGATGTGATGTAAAAGAAAGTTTTTTTCAGCATATTTTTCCAGACTTACTGAATATAAGTTTCAATTGAAAGATGGCATGGTACCAGTTGATAATCATTAATTTATAGGTTCTGTAGACAGATCTATGATACAGATACATTTGTACTACATAATGGTTATATTAGGCAAAACAATTTCTCATGTTGTATTTTAGTAAAGATTCATCAAATTCATAGAACAATTGAACAATATGTGGCACAAATAATTTCACTCAGCTTTGCCTTTATGAAATTATTAAGTCTGATGTATAACCTTCCATTGTGCATAAATAGTGCTAAAGCAGTCTTTTTCAATAAATTATTTCTTAATTGTACCTTTGCAACTGGTAGGAAAGTACATGATTATATCTGACTGTCATCTAAAGACAAGTATGACATAAGTTGCATCATTAGAAAACAAACACTTGGATTTACAACCAGTATTGATGCACATGTTATCTCAATCCATACTTGTCACAAAATGTTAATGATGTTTTTCTCATGACCCTGCTCATTTTACTCTAAAATACTGATAACAGTTTTGTTAGTTGAATATTACCAAGACATTTTAATTTTCAGGACTACATGAGACTATTGCATTGAGTATGTTGGTGGCAGGTCACACGAAATTCGCTCCAGATTGGCATTTCGGTGTGTGGAAAGTGAAGTGGAGAGATTCCAATGCAGAAACAATGACCCAAGTGGCTGGCACTGTGAGAGAGTCATCAAGAGGTTGTCACAATGTTCCACAATTAGTTGATGATCCTGACAAACCTGTTGCTTTTTACAGCTGGAAGCCATTTCTTGAACAGTATTTTAAACCTGTTAAACAATTGTCCAAATACCATCATTTCTTTTGTAGTTCAGTTGAACCGGGTGTTGTATATTGCAAGGAATATTTCGATTCTGAAGAAGTTAGGGTAAATATACTGAAGCAAGTGCCTGAGAAAAATGCAATGCCTGTAGTAAAAGCTTTTCCAGGTTTGAATGCAGCCCGTCAGTGGTATTTGTATGAACAAATTGGTCAGTTCTTTAAATCTGATCTTGCAAAAGATGTTGTTTGCCCGAAACCGTGTGTTCCAAAAATAGAAATTAAACTTGATACAGATTGTGATGTAAAAGTCGGTGGTAAGAGAAGGAATAATTTATTGACATGAGACTTCATTTTCCAACATAGGAAAATTCCTTTGCCATGAGCTAGATGCCATATTCACTTAATGCTTCAAAAGCATAGTATCTATATGAATGATCAATACACATATAATTATGAAAAAAAAAATTGGAATACATATTTGTTGTTAGACAATAGAATTTTAGTTACTTTTGAGAATGGGCAATATTTATCACAAGTTCTTAGGTGTGCTGTACTTGAAGTCATAGAAACTGTACTCTACTTTGAACAGAAATTTTAAAGATTATGTTTTGTAGACATTGTTTCAAATTTCAATGCATGTGTTAATTTCTCAGTCACAATGTTAGTCTTGAAAATCAAAAAGAAATACAGAAATACTCTCTGCTTTCTAGGCAACAAGAAATATTTTATAAGTAATGTAAATGTGTATGTTAACATTTATTTGCTTGAATTATTTTTAGCTCACCTGTCACAAAGTGACAAGGTGAGCTTTTGTGATCGCGTGGTGTCCGTCCGTCAGTAAACTTTTACTTGTGACCACTCTAGAGGTCACCTTTTTCATGGGATCTTTATGAAAGTTGGTCAGAATGTTCATCTTGATGATATCTAGGTCAAGTTCGAAACTGGGTCACGTGCCGTCAAAAACTAGGTCAGTAGGTCTAAAAATAGAAAAACCTTGTGACCTCTCTAGAGGCCATATATTTCGTAAGATCTTCATGAAAATTGGTCAGAATGTTCACCTTGACGATATCTAGGTCAAATTCGAAACTGGGTCACGTGCCTTCAAAAACTAGGTCAGTAGGTCAAAAAATAGAAAAACCTTGTGACCTCTCTAGAGGCCATATATTTCACAAGATCTTCATGAAAATTGGTCAGAACGTTCAACTTGATGATATCTAGGTCAAGTTCGAAACTGGGTCACGTGCCTTGAAAAACTAGGTCAGTAGGTCAAATAATAGAAAAACCTTGTGACCTCTCTAGAGACCATATTTTTCAACGGATCTTCATGAAAATTGGTCAGAATTTTTATCTTGATAATATCTAGGTCAAGTTCAAAACTTGGTCACATGAGCTCAAAAACTAGGTCACTATGTCAGATAATAGAAAAAACGACGTCATACTCAAAACTGGGTCATGTGGGAAGAGGTGAGCGATTCAGGACCATCATGGTCCTCTTGTTGCATATCTCAAAACGACAATTTTAAGTGAATATTATTATCTATTTATTGAAGGCTGAAGAAATGTGCCAAATTAATGTCTTTTCGAGAGCAAAAAAATCTACGAAAAATTCTGTCATTAGTATGATTTATAATATCATGGATATCTAAAACCCGGATGTCACTCAAAAGGCTGCTTTTCATATTGTCTTAAAAATTTTGAAATCGCTTCATGAGATACTCCTTTGGCTATTTAATCAGTTTATTCAGTTTTTTCAAGTTCGTTTATTTTGCAAATCCTTAAAATGGGTGTGAAGTTGCAATTTTATGTAATGTACTTTGTTTAAGAAGTTATTGTGTCGTCAAAATACCATTTTATTTCAAATTGAAATCTTCAAGTCGGTTTATTAAGACATTGTTTAGATTTTGGTTTTACAAGGCAATTTTATCAGCATTCAAGGGTAGAATTGTTGTATTTCAAGAAGAAGAGATGAAATATTCTCTGGTTGCTAGGCAACAGGAAGAAACAGTGAAGTTATGAAAAATGTTCATTGATAATTCTTTGCTTCAACCATGCATGTATATTTTACAGCCACATATTTAACAGTATGCCTTCATTGAAACATGTAGAAGTATTTTGAATTAATGTCAATATATGCTAGCAATGTTCTGTCAGGAATTCAAATTGGTATAAAAAAGATAACATGAACCATCCTGTAAGATGTCTGTTTATCTCTAAAAGTTTTCAACAGATTGACCTGAAATTTTCAAGACTGTTTGTTTATATATTTTGTTAACTTTTGAATTTGATCTTTAAATGAATGGAAATGTTTCAGTCAAATTTCAAGTCTAAAAACCTAAAAAACATGGAAATTGTGACATATTCCATTGTTGCTAAGCAACAGAAATATTGAGGTTGCTGTTTTATAACTACATTTGTAGTTTATTATCATAGCTTTATTTCATACAACCATGTTTGCAAAGTAAGCACCTTGTTATGAGCTTATAAAACACTAAAGGTTAATATTATTAGGTGCAATCATTTTTGAAAAAAGTGCCTGTTTGCAGACAAGATATTTTGCACATCATCTATACATAAAAATGTTTATTTCTTCAAAACCACTTAATAGTTTGCATTGGAAATTTCAAGTCTGTTTCCTAAGACATTGTTTAGATATTGGAAGCAGATTTATTTTGTATTAAAAGGCGTTTTTATCAGCATTCAAAGGTAGACATGTTGTATTTCAAGAATAAGAGATAAAATATTCTCTGGTTGCTAGGCAACAGGAAGAAACATTAAAGTTATGAAAAATGTTCATTGATAATTCTTTGCTTCAACCATACATGTATATTTTACAACCACATATTTAACAGTATGCCTTCATTGAAACATGTAGAAGTATTTTGAATTAATGTCAATATATGCTAGCAATGTTCTGTCAGGAATTCAAATTGGTATAAAAAAGATAACATGAACCATCCTGTAAGATGTCTGTTTATCTCTAAAAGTTTTCAACAGATTGACCTGAAATTTTCAAGACTGTTTGTTTATATATTTTGTTAACTTTTTAATTTGAACTTTAGATGAATGGAAATGTTTCATTCAAATTTCAAGTCTAAAAACCTAAAAAACATGGAAATTGTGACATATTCCATTGTTGCTAAGCAACAGAAATATTGAGGTTGCTGTTTTATAACTACATTTGTAGTTTATTATCATAGCTTTATTTCATACAACCATGTTTGCAAAGTAAGCACCTTCTTATGAGCTTATAAAACACTAAAGGTTAATATTATTAGGTGCAATCATTTTTGAAAAAAGTGCCTGTTTGCAGACAAGATATTTTGCACATCATCTATACATAAAAATGTTTATTTCTTCAAAACCACTTAATAGTTTGCACTGGAAATTTCAAGTCTGTTTCCTAAGACATTGTTTAGATATTGGAAGCAGATTTATTTTGTATTAAAAGGCGTTTTTATCAGCATTCAAAGGTAGACATGTTGTATTTCAAGAATAAGAGATAAAATATTCTCTGGTTGCTAGGCAACAGGAAGAAACATTAAAGTTATGAAAAATGTTCATTGATAATTCTTTGCTTCAACCATACATGTGTATTTTACAACCACATATTTAACAGTATGCCTTCATTGAAACATGTAGAAGTATTTTGAATTAATGTCAATATATGCTAGCAATGTTCTGTCAGGAATTCAAATTGGTATAAAAAAGATAACATGAACCATCCTGTAAGATGTCTGTTTATCTCTAAAAGTTTTCAACAGATTGACCTGAAATTTTCAAGACTGTTTGTTTATATATTTTGTTAACTTTTTAATTTGAACTTTAGATGAATGGAAATGTTTCATTCAAATTTCAAGTCTAAAAACCGAAAAAACATGGAAATTGTGACATATTCCATTGTTGCTAAGCAACAGAAATATTGAGGTTGCTGTTTTATAAGCACATTTGTGCTTTATTATCATAGCTTTATTTCACACAACCATGTTTGCAAAGTAAGCACCTTGTTACGGGCTTATAAAACACTGAAGGTTAATCTTACTAGGTGCAGTAAATTTTGTAAAAATAGCCAGTTTGCAGACAAGATATTTTGCACATTGTTTATGTATTAAAATCGTTATTTCTTCAAAAATAGTCTATATTTTGCACTGAGAATTTCAAGTCTGTTTAAATAGGTTATTACTCTTTTTGAAAAAAAAACAACATCATTTTTGACATAAGTTCACTTTAATTATTAATATATTTAGCTTAAAAAGTAAGAAAATTGAAATGTCACCTGGTTGCTAGGCAACAGAAATGAAAATATTTGTCTGCTGTACTCCGCTTTTTTTACCAAAATGTTGCTTTGACATGAAATAAAGAAATTGAACACAGTAATTTGCTTCTGTTTTTTATTTTCTATTTACAAAAGTGTATTTAGTATACTTATCTGAAAGCAAGAAAAATGCCTCAAAATCGGTGCAGATTGGCATATGTCTAAAAGTGGTCATCAACATAAAATCCAATGTAACTTCACCATTTTTTGAGATTTGACCCTCAAATTTTCAGGAATTTTTCACAAAATGTTATAGAATTCAGAAATAAAGAAAAGTCAAAAATGATTTTTTTGGTCCATAAGCCCCATTTTTACATTCCATGACACAAATAACAACGTCAACAAATGACGTCAATTTTACAAAAACCTATCACTGGTTAAGAAGATATGGAACTATTTTATCTTTAACCTCTAAGTGTGTCCTTGACCTAAAACTTCTTGTTCCGGGAGGGTAATATGTTATGTTATCTTTGTGTGGTAAACAACGGATGCGAAGTTTAATGAAAAAAAGCTGACACAAAGTTCAGCTAATCGACCTTTGACCGCCATTGTGGCCTGTGACCTTGAACTGTGCACCCTGCAGTTTGCCTTGATTAGGTAAATAATTGATGCTAGTATGATGCCCAGCAGTTTAGAAGATATGAGTGGACATGAATTTGAACTTATATTCTGAATATTGAACTCCAAGTGTGACATAGACCTTGGAGTGGTTAAGAAGATACGAGGCGGGTACCAATTTATGCTAGCTGATCTTTTGACCTGTAAGTGTTACACCCCAGACATTATGACCTGAATTGTACACTCTGCATGTCATGACATTGTGGATAAGGTATACAACTGCTGCTTATTTCATAAGAAATCCTTTCCATTGCTTAAGAAATGGGACGAACACAAGTTTAAGCTATTTCATTTTTTGACCTATATGTGTTACCTTGACCTTAAACTTATGCTCTGTAAGATGTTTTAAGGTGGTAAACAATGAATGCTATTTTTGGAAATCTTTCAGGTGGTTAAAAATAAATTAAGCAGGCATAAAGTTAGGCTAAGACTATTGACCACTGACCATTATGTGTGACTATTAGCTTGGACTTAGTGATATGGTTTTGCACGCACTGCAGATCGCTTGCATGAGTTAAATTATTTGTACTAGTTTTACGAAAATCTTCCTAGCAGTTTGTAAATACAGACCAGAAACGAATCGATGATCGCCAAGGGTGACCTTTAACTTAAGCCTAGTCATCTACATGTCATTTTGATGAGGTTAAAAATTAATGCCATTTTCATAACAATCTTCTCAGTTGCCAAAAAAATATATGGAGCTGACAAAATGAGTCCGTCAGGCCTTAACCCCTTAATATACTTTCTATTTGGGTGTATAGTTAGATATATATTTTCATTGTAAATTTTCTAGGTGGTCTAGTGACCTAAATTAATGAAATAAAGAATATAATTCATACGTTGTCACATTAGCTAAACAGGTTAAAAATATACTTATACAGCCTAAGCAGATTTATATGTACCGAATAGCTATCACACTTTTCAAACAAGTTTTAGTAGATACGTTAAAGTACATATAGAGATTTGTTTCACTTACAAGACTTAGTATAAAACATATTATGGAAAATAAACCCAAATTATTTGTGCAATCCTCATTGAGATACTATCTAATGATATTGTCGGAATTACAAACTGTCCTACTGGTAAGATCATTACATCATAGGAACTGTGCTGACTCAATTGGGGTAGCAGCTATCAAAATTCGTATTTAATCTGACATATCAGAGTGATGTTCAGCCTGACCAGTCCTGTTCAAACCTCCTCTAAACCAGGTGGTACACCTTGACAAGGAGATGGTCATTGGGCTTTGTCTACAAATCTATTCACATTGAAGCAACTGGAGGTACTTGATAATATTCCACTTGAATGAAAACAGAAATGAGTTTTATTAACTAAGTAATCACTATTGTCCAAATCATAATTATTTCTTCTTTAATATTACCACATTTATGTTTTCGTATACAAAATGTAATCCTGAACTCACACACTTATCTTTGAACTTATTTTTTTACAATTTTTCTTTATTTCAATGCTTTAAAGCAGTGGTTGACTAGACATGAAATGTCAGATTTTTTGTAAACTTCATATTTTCAAAAATAGTAGGTATTTTTTTCTGGAATTTTGAAACGGAATTTACATTATACAGTAATTTACACTGTATTTACTCTAATACATACTTTACTGGACTTGATGAAACCAACATACGATATGGATTAAGGAATGTCTACACTGGATTCCAGAAAGAAATACAGAAGAGAATGGAAGTTATAAATGACAAATTCATACTATACCATTAAAGTCTGTAAATAGTTATATACATCCTAAAATATTTCTGTTGTATTATTTTCAGATTTAGACTTTTCACAAACAGGGTAACACTTTAACCTTAGTGCTTATAAAGTAAAGATTAAAATGTATTTGAAAACCCCTATAGTAGTAGCTTTTAAACTCGTATAATCTGAACTGAGCTTACGAAAAGATTTCTTTCCTATAAAATATATTTGATAATAAAAACTCTTTGTTGTTGGACTACTGATACAGTTTTTACATAATTATTGTGTCCTTCGCATATACGCTTTAATTGCATAAATTGTCAATGTTGTTAACTACTTATTCAACAGAAAACTTACAGTGGTAGTTAACTTCATAATTGTGATATTGACAATTAGCGTCCTTCAAAGTCTGAACATCCATACTATCTCATCTAGACCAAGAAAACACTCAGTATGGAGAACAAAAATACAAAACTGTGATCACATGAATAATTCAAAATCTTAGAGAGCCCGGATATGTAACAATAAACAATATGAAAGTGCACATTCTTACACCTGAAAACAACACGTGATACAGTACTGAGTCAAAAACTTGAGGGTCAATCATACTTCAACTATATCAATAACTTGATAATGACCAGTGTCAAAGGATATGGCTGACATACTGAACAGACAATGCATGTCTGTATTCACAAATGAGAACCTTGATGGTGTACTAAGTCGATCTGGTATCCTCTACCTGTGACAGATGAGATTGCGGTCACCACTGAAGGGATCAAGAAGCTCCTGCGCAACACCAATCCTCGGAAAGCGTCTGGTCCTGATGTCATACTACACCACTATTGAGGGAATGTGCAACTGAACTTGCTCCGATACTTACCATGATCTTGAACACCAGTCCTCGGTGCAGAGTGGATCAGTTCCTGATGACTGACGGCATGATAATGTTACAGCCATCTTCAAAAAGGGTGCTCGCCATGATGCTACCATGACCAATCTCCATATCCTGGATGTGCTGCAAGATGCTAGATCATGTTATAGTCAGCAACATCTTGAAACATCTAGACAACCACATGATTGTCAACATGGTTACCGTGCCCGTTGGAGTTGCGAGACCCAGCTGCTTACGTTATACCATGAATTGGCTTCTGCGTTAGACAAGAGGACGCAGTCCTGGATTTTAGCAAAGTGTTTGACCGGGTCCCACATCAACGATTACTGAAAAAGATAGACCATTATGGAATCAGAGAGAACATCCACAGCTGGATTTAATCATTCCTATCAGAAATGACCCAACAAATACTTATAGAGGGACAGGCATCAGAAACAGTCTCAGTGGTTAGCTGCGTGCCCAAGGGAACTGTGTTTGATCCTCTACTGTTTCTGATCTTCATTAACGATCTACGGAGTGTTTCCAATCAAAAACAAGACTATTTGCTGATGACTGCATACTCTATCGCCAAATAAGATCATAGACTGACCAAGTACAACTACAAGAAGACCTATACTTGCTTGTTGAATAGGAAAAGAAATGGGGCTAGAGTTCCACCCTAAAAAATGTAGCATCTTACAAGTCACAGATCAAAGATCCCAAAGAAGTATGAAGTATGAATACTATCTGATAGGAGTTGTTCTGGCTGAGGATCGCAGCACAAAATACCTAGGTGTAGACATCCTCGAAGCAACACATTAATAGAACATAAAAGAAAGCTGACAACATGATCGGCTTCCTGAGACGAAATCTGCAAAAAGCTTCTGAAGACACCAGAACGAACGCATACAAGACCCTTGTTCGATCAAACTTGGACTACTGCTGCTCAGTTTGGAACCCAATTCAAAAGGATTAAATACATTGACTGATCAGTTTGAAATCGTACAGCGAAGGGCAGCACGTTTTGTCGCAAACAGATACAGAAACACCAGCTGTTTGGCAGATATGTTACAATACCTAGAATGGGACTCACTGGAAACTAAACAGCAGAAAGTCTAACTAACATTGTTGTATAAGATCGTGAATGAACTAGTGGATATATCATCAGCCACATTTTTAACACCAGTAACCACCAGGTCACGAGCAGCACACACACACAAGTTCCAGCAGTACTTTCCAACTAGTGACTACTTCAAGTACAGTTTCTTTCCAAGGACTGTACCCATTTGGAACATACTCCCGGTCAGCGTCGCCGAGGCTCGCTCTCAGGTATCCTTCAAGAGGGAGCTGTCGTCCCAATCCTTCTAAGGGGATCTGATGCCTTAATTACTGCTAAACTTCCAAATGACGATTGAACTGTGTCGGCGGGACCTTTAGTCCTTTTTATTTTACTTTAAACTGTCTGCAACCCATTTCTTTTCCATCTTTCTTTTCTTTTCTTACTTTTACTCTGTAAGCTTTTTTCTTGCGCACCGTAATATCATTTCCAAAAATGGAAGTATAACGTACAACGTAGATATAGATCGATGAGGATGAGTCCCCAAAATAATATCAGAATGGGGCTAATTAGGCCTAAAAAATTCTTTGTTTCCGGTAACATGCTCAAAAAAATTACGGTAGGTAGGTCGGAAAAAGATGTTTTGGATGGAGACTTTTCAAGAATAATGTTTGTGTCAAAAATGAATACAAACAAGGGGGTTATGCTTTTAGAGCATCAGTAAGTTGATTTCTAACATCACTTTAGAATGTTTAAAGCATAAAAAGTGCAGTTTTGCAACTATTTATCAAAAAGTTGAAAAAAGTATTCTCCAAGGCCATAAAAACATTTAGGGTCGGGCCAAAAATTTAGGGTAGGTCGGGATACCGGAAACGAACAATTTTTTTACGCCTAATCTCAACTGAAGCAAATGATTTCATGTTTATGATACAAACTATTATGCTACATTATACAACTTTTCATAGTGTAAAATGCTTGTATTAAAAATCTAAAATTGTGGAAACATCTTTTGATACAAATATGAGAGCGCTGAAAGCATGACTTAGTTCTTATCCCAGATAATCTAGTATTTAACTTGATCTTTATTTCATTAAAACAAACTTTCTGAAAGTTTTATACATGTGGGAGGGTAATGAATATAATAGAATTACAACACGACTGATTAAAGTTTTAGAAATCCGAAGAAAGTCTTCTTTAATTAAACTACAGTAGCTGTCTCTCCATTTAACTGTTTGAAAGAGAAGGGTTATCTATCAATCTTCCTTTCCCCGTCTAAGCCTATTATGGTCGTAGACATTTTAATGACATTCACATAAATAATTTTTACATGGAAAGTCTTGGCGTTAAACTCAACAAAAACAAAGATGAGAACGGTTGGTGCTTATATTTTACGTTCTTTTTGGTAATAAAATGTCTTTCTGGTGAAAATAAAAAGCAAGCTCTTCAATACTTAATAATTTGCACGTGACAACCACCATTTTGCAAAGTGATGTGGCCAGTGACAGCTGTTATGATAAAAATCTCCACAAATTTATATCTTGTCACCATTGTAGACCAATGACAAAAAGAAAAATCATGAAATATACACTGACTTGCATTTTGTTAGTGTTGTCGTTGGAGATAGGAAGCTGTTTTGCTCAAGGAACCACCAAAAAGTCCGAAAACCTCGATCCCGGCAGAGAAAATGTAAAGAAAAATGAAACAATAGCGAATAATGACAAAAGTGAAACAGAAAATAAAAAGACAGATGTGCCTTTGACTTCTACCACAAATGCCACAACTAAAGACAACGCGACCAAACCCTTGAATGTTGGTTTATTTCAGAAAATAAAAGACAATAAAGAAATGCTGACCAGAACATTCTATGTTATGTTAGGTGTAACCAGCATTGTCGTTATTTACTTTGTGGTGCGAGCATGGAGGTAAGTAGCACCTTGATATAACACAAGTGATTATCTTATAATTTTGGCTATGGCGATCTGCATGGACGTGCAAATAATTTTCTCTATCCACCTGCAAAATGATTCTGAACATGACATTGATGGTGCAACTTAATTAACAGTCTAAATGACAGCAATGCGAATTTTCGTACCCAATATTGTAAAGAAAGTATATGTAGGAAGTAGTAAGGTAGACTGCCTTCTAGATTTAATTATCGATAAACGGTTAAACCTCTACGTGGGGGGCCTCCGTGGCCGAGCGGTTAAGGTCGCTGACTTCAAATCACTTGCCCCTCATCGATGTAGGTTCGTGCCTCACTTGGGGCGTTGAATTCTTCATGTGAGGAAGCCATCCAGCTGGCTTACGGAAGGTCGGTGGTTCTACCCAGGTGCCCGCTCATAATAAAATAATGCACTGAGGGGCACCTGGAGTCTTCCTCCACCATTAAAGCTGGAAAGTCGCCATATGACCTATCATGTGTCGGCGCGACGTTAAATCCAACAAAAAAAAAAAAACAAAAAAAACAAACCTCTACGTCTCTTTACGAGGGGTGATTGAAAAGTTTTGCAACCCACCTTCTATTTCTTTAATTAGCAGTCAAATCAACAACCTTAGGATTTCATTCCCTCAAAGTAATCTCCTTTACCTTCACACAAAGTTTCAAGCGTTTAATCTAATTTTGAAAGCAATTTTGATAGTCCTCAATAGGTATACCCTTAAGGCACTGATAAATTGCTGCCCCTAGGCCGTTTCGAGAGTCATAGCGTCTACCAGCAAGTTCAGATTTCAGTCTCGGGAACAAAAAATAATCGCACGGGGCCAGGTCCGGGGAATAAGCAGGATGGTCTAACACTCGCACCTTCCTTTCTGCCAGGAAATCCTTCACAAGTTGGGCTTTGTGGCTGGAAGCATTGTCATGTAGCAGTGAAATGTTCCGCATACCCTTTCTTGGTCGGCGTTTTTGAAAGTAACGATCAAGCTTTGTCAAAACCACTTTTCTATAGAATTTAGCATTGGCAGTTCTTCCTTTAGGCACAGGAACTTGGATGACAGGCCCTTTACGGTTGAAGAAAACGCAATATTAAACCTTGCGCACTGTTGCAATTCTCTTGGCAATTACGGGTCTCTTTGAATGTTTTGTTGCCCAAACACGATTTGAACACTTTCGCCGAGGTTCAAAATAATGTACCCATGTTTCGTCACCCGTTACCAATTCAGAGAACGCATTACCTTTACATTTTGAGTACAGCTTCAATAGTGACTTGGCCTTTTTAACGCGCTCCCGTTTCTGCTGTGGTGTCAGCAAATGAGGGATCCAACGAGCAGAAATCTTTGTAACTTTGAGCTTTTCCTTTAGAACAGAATAAACTCGTTCCGATGATATCCCCGTAAGACGAGCTAGTTCTCGCAAAGTTAATCTAGCATCTTTCTCTAAAAGTTGTTTTATTTTTTTGACGTATTTGTCGGTGGTCACAGACTTTGGCCGCCCACTCCTTGGTAAATCTTGCAACTGCTCCCGACCCGATTTAAAATGGGATATCCACCTGGTAACAGTGCTGTAAGACACTTCGTAGTGTCCATATATGTCACAAATTTCAGCAAAAAGATCCCTTGCACTTAAACCCAAATGACTCCTTGCTTTAATGTAGGTCCGAATTTCTAGCCATTTACTACTTCTAAATCCAGGCATTTTTAACACAGTGTCACCGAGTAGAGATTTTCAATTCACTCGTTCTCGTAACATGTACAATACACATGAGTGAAATTTTACACATCAATAAATAAATGTTCGAATTACAAATACACGCAAGGTTGGTGCATGTATTGCACGTGGATTTCGAGATTTTACGGCAGTTGCAAAACTTTTCAATCACCCCTCGTATACCGTGAACCATTCCACAAAAATGGCTCACCAACAAAAGATGGATGTGTTTCTGTCTTCTGCACGCGAGGAAAACCCTGTCACTGCCTCGTCCTCAAATGAAACTGAAACGGAATCTTCAAACATTAAGTTTAACAAAAAAATTTGCACACCAAGCATGCCAAGAGGGTTTTGCAAAAAAATGGTTCTCAAAATACGACTTTCTGTTTGTCAAAAACTGCAAGATGAAATACTGGTCTTGTTTTAATACATGCCAAGGTAATCCATGCGTATCGGGCTGCGAAATTTCATTTTTAATAAGTTACAAAAATGACCCCTTGAAATTAAAAATGACCCCCAAAGTCAAACATGAAGGGATCATTATGAGCCCCTATCAGAATTTCCAAGCCTTCGATTGTGCTGATTATTTTCGTTATTTGTTAATTTCTGGAATGTCGGGGCCAATCAATTTTATTGTCCATATGATTGAACATACTGTATACTATGAAAACTTTTGTAAAGCTTTTCTGAAGTTTTTCCCTACTTATCAGATCCAGTTAGACCTGATTATTTGACAGTTAATGAATTACTTAAAATTTTAACTAATAAAAAACATTATAATTATAAGTAATATTACCATTTTGGTGGTGTTGTTTTAATATCTAATTAATGTCTTAAACAATGAATATGATGCTGATAGTCTAGTGATTCAGGTTAACGGTAGCCCAGTCGCCAGATGCGACCAGAAATTACATTCGGCCAGGAATAATGTATCTATACAATGCTATATATTTATGTCCATGATTGGGCAAATAAAATAAATAAGCTGGGAGCCCAGCTCAGAGTGATAATATCAGATTACCTTACATGTTTACCCATAAGATCAACATAGTGCAACCATGATTATAATATTAAGATGGCTATTTCATCACTGGATATAACCTCTGAAACCGCATGTATGCCAATTTCAACCAAACTTCATTGGAGTGCCATGGCAACCTAAAGAAAAAACCTTTAATATCTTCTGCTCAGAAGTGCCCGTCTGATCTTGAAATAATTTCATAGAAATTTTCATTGGGTGACTATCAGATTCCTTCAGATCATTCTGTTCCGTAAAAAAAACAGAGCTGCCAGGGGAGAGGACAAATTTTCCTTATATGGCTATAATTATAGAAAACTTTGAAAATCTTTTTTTCCGAAATTATTGGTCCTAGGCTATTTCAAAAGGATTTTACAGCAATGTTCCAAGGATGACCCTCTACCAAATTCCATCACATCATTCTGTTTTATTAAAAAGCATGGATGCCATTTGGCAGAACTAGTTTTCCTTGTATGGAAAAATTGGAAAATCTCTGAAACTGCTGACTCAGTTCTACAATAGTTTCATAGCAATGTTCCATGTGTGAGTCTTGACTAAATTCCTTCACATCATTCTGTTCTATCTAAAACATGGCAGCAAGTGGGTAGGGCTAGTTTTCCCTATATGGCTATATGGAAAACTTTGAAAATAACAACAAGCCAATTTTCAAAATTATTTGACAGGAATTTTCCTTGGGTGACCCGCTACCAAGTAACTTCAAGCCATGTTGATTTATTAAAAAAAAGATGGCTACCTGGAGGCAGGGCTCTTTTTCTGAATGTGACTTTATAACATGGAAACATTGAAAATCTTTTCTGCTGAAACTGCTGGCCCAATTTTAATTTTTGAAATACTTTCTCAGCATTGTTCTTGTTCCAGAATTGTTCAATCCAGCTGTGAAAGTTAGGTGAGCGATCTAGGGCCAACATGGCCCTCTTGTTTACTTACCTTGTCTAAAACTAATACACTGTTTGTAAAATATAGTATCTCTAAAAAGACATAATGATTTTTTGAAAGAAATGGCGGTCTTTAAAAAAAGCATATTTTTTTTCAGATCAAAACGAAGGCAGAACAAATCAAGAAAGTATGGATTACTTGCCTCATCAGGTGCTGATTTAGAAATGGAACCTCTGGACCGAGATGTTGATGATGATGATGAGATGACAATGTTCGAGAGGCAAAAATAAAAAATGATCAACACGAGTACATGCTGTATTAATATACTGTAAGTATTTTGATAATTATAATGTTACCTGTTTGAGTTTTCAAGGTGTCAGTAACAGGGTAATATGAGAAGGATTTTTAAGGCAGTATGTTTTGTAGATTATTATGGCATTGAAGTTGAATGTACAGATGGCTAATGAACCGTGACTGATGTCAGTTTTTAGCTCAGTTGTTGAAAGAAAAGTGAGAGCTATTGTACTCACCCAGGTGTCATCATCTGCATCATACCTTGGTGAAAGTTTTGCATGCAAGTTAGTATCCCAGTAGGCATTGCAAATACTGGACTGAAACTGTACACAAGGCTTCCTATTCGTCGAACCTACTGAAGTAAACAAGGGAGATAACATCAGATTGAATATTTAATTCAAATTATGGCCCTTTTTCAATAACTATTGAGCTGTATCTCAGTAACAGTAATCCGTATGGGATCATTACAGTACACATTGTTTCCAAGTCATCAAAACTACTGAAGTAACTAACTCTTGGCTTGGTTGAATTTAGATGAAATTATGGCTCTTTTTATGCTCCCGAAGGGAGGCACTTTAGTTTTCAACTGTCCGTCCGTTAGTTCGTTCGTCACAACGTTAACTTTTTGCATGAAGGCACTTTACTCGTGAACCACTGCACCCAGGACCTTCAAACTTCACGTGCTGATAGTACTTATTGAGTACACGACCCCTACTGACTTTGGGGTCACCAGGTCAATGGTCAAGGTCACCAGGTCAAAGGTCAAGGCGCTGTGGGGGCATTTGTCACCGTTAGTGACAGCTCTTGTTGTACTTAGAAAATTTGGTTAAAGTTTTGTGAGTAGCTACTATTGAGTTGCATTGAAGGTGGACTGAAATTTATCACAATACTCTCAGTGTTCAGACCTGTTGAAATAATCTTGGCAGTAGTAAGAAAACTTTGTATGAATTTAATTCAAATTTGGCCCTTTTTCAACTTAGAAAATTGGTTAAAGTTTTGGATGCAACAGTCAAGCCTGATCTCACTAATAGCTTCATATATATTGGATTGACACTTCACTCACAAGACGTCCTCCTTAGCAAATTTACTTTAATATACAAAGTAAGACAACTTTTGTAAGAAGTTAATCTATATAACTGCACTGATTTCCCTTAGAAAATTTGATTGAAGTTTGGTGTGGAAGTTTTCATCATTGTCAAAATAAAATTCCAATACATAAAAAGTTGTAATGAGATAACTTGGTTAAGTAAATCTTGCCAAATGTATAGACTTTGTTCCACTTAGAACTTGTCAAATAATTATTTGTGGTTGACTGATGGAAAGCTATTGTTTCACATTTTATCGCCAGTATTTTTGTTTACAAGTTGAGTTCTAGGGTTTTGCTACTTTCAGTTACATTGTTGAATAGCAAAGTGAGCCCTGCTGTTAGCTCATATCACAAAGCGAGAACACAACTGTTACAGTATTCTCTTTATCTAGAAATATTACCGTCGTAAAAGTTTGTGAAAAGTGAAAGATTTTTATCAGTCATGAATGATGTTATTTTTTCCAGACTGATTATTGTGATTTGTTTGAAGAGATTAGAGAAGAAATCCAGCCCAAAGATCATGTGCAATATATGTAGGGTTTCTGGTTGTGAACTTGTGACGTACATGTAGTGTGCTGACAGGGCTTGAATGCAGAAAGAAAGCAGAAAAGTGTAGGTGCTATGTTTGACATTGTATGAGCATATGTTTATGCAAAGATTTACTGCATATAGACAACTGTTTATGCAAAGATTTACTGCATAAAGACAATATTCTGTGCAAAGATTACATTATATAAACATTCTTTTATGCTAAGGTTGACTGTATGTTGTCTGATGTTTATGCTAAGGTAACTGATTTACAGTGTAACTGTTTAAATATGATCGTTCTAGACTTCACTATAGACCAACCTGTTGTTCATGACAAAAGATGACAGTTTGCAGTCAAGCGTTTATGCTTTAAAAATGTTAGTCTTGTTGTTCAGTCAGTATGTCTTTGAAACAAAAAGACTTTCATGTGCAAAAACTGTCAAAGTGTATTGTGTTTGTTTAAGACTTAAGAGCAAACACAGTCTTCTTAATATCTGTATGAACAAATCATTACTATAAATTTATCAATTGACAGTACTATTCAGGAGAACCAGCAAACATTTAAACCAGAAAGAATGGCCTACACACTGTTGTTTAAATACTGTAAACCTAGAAATGGTTTTGCACTATTTAAGTTAGGGACATTCACAGTCAGTATGTTTCTGCAAAATTTTATTGTCGAAATTTTGAAAAAAACATCAAGCTATGCAAAATGCTTCTTTTAGAGTTTTAATTAATAGTCAGCTATATAATTTCTCCCTGATGCATGCATGTGTGATGATTAAAATGAAGTTTTATCTGTATAATAGTTTAATACCTTTCTTACCCTGACTTTGTGTAAATCCCATAAGCTTGTAACAAAAACAGTAATTATATCTAGAAGCAATAGGTAATTTTGGACAAACATGTGAAAACTGAAATGATGTATAAGACAAACTGGACTGCTTTCGTATACTAATTTAATGATGGCTTGTGATCGTAGATTGTAACTTTATTGTGGAACGTTAATTTCACTTCATGATAGCAAAGTATGGTAGACTGAAAATGTGACCAGTTATTTATTCAATTTATGTGAAGTCTCTATAGATGTACATGCGACTATTTGTTACATGCTTAACCCTTAGCCTGCTAAATTTCTATAATGGACTGGTCCATCATTCAATTTGGGCAATATCATTTATTATTCGAAGGGGTGTTTACTGAAAATTTACTGACTGAATAGCGAACAGTGCAGACCATGATCAGACTGCACGGATGTGCAGGCTGATCTTGGTCTGCACTGGTTGCAAAGGCAGAATTATTGCTGCCAAGCAGGCAAAGGGTTAAGCTATTACGTTTTCGCGTATATCGACATGATCAGGCTGCACAATGATATAAGCTAGTTTTAATCACTTAATATATCAGATCTTAAGTAGATACTGCAACTGTTGAAAAAATTCATTATTATCCTGGAACAATTGTTTTGAAATGAGCTATGTGTTTTCACAAGTTTTGAACATGTCTCGTTATCCTATTCTAAATATCCACTATGACCCGGAAGTAATACAGAACATAATTATAGTATATGTCTTGTAACTTTATGATTAGGTAGGATAATATAGGTAAGAAAAGGCATACACAGTACAAGAACAGTTGTTTATCTCCCCTTAAATAATAAAATAACGTTTATCTTATACAGAGCTTTTGCATGCCAATCTTTCTTCATATAACTGTTTAATTTTGAGATAATTCACTGAAATCTTCAAAAGTGCTTATTATAATAATAACATGCTAGAGAAAACACAAATACAAGTCAAATAGTGTTCTGTGTGATTCTTTGATTAAGGATATAAAATATAATGATTTTTGTTCTCCCATCTCCCGCCATGTTGGAATTATATCATTTTCTTGAATACAGTATTATACAATGCGGTTAAAAGAGCACAGTGCCAGCTAAAGCATAGTCTGGTGTACTGATTTATTTGTTGTTAAAAATGCAGCTGTTTGGAGATGGAACTAATTTCCTCTGTATGGCTGTATGGACTACAAATGTGCTTTAAAATAAGCTAGCCCAATTTCAAAATAATTTCTTGCCGATGTTTCCTGGTTCTTTAAGTGGTCATTGCTTTTTGATAAATATGCTTTTTTATTTTGGAGCAGAAGTCTGGATAAGTGCATTTAAATAAAAAAGCATGTATCCAGGTTTTGTGTTGAGATGACAAATAAGTGTGACTCCTTGATGTAGTTTTGTGTTTTTAATTTAAACTCCTAGATTTAGTTTTTTTTAATCCCCCGCCACTAGTTGTGGGGGGTTATAGGAATGGTCTCCGTCTGTCCATCCTTCCATCTGTCTGTCAGTAACACTTTCGTGTCTGGTCCATATCTCCTAAACCCCTGGAAGGATTTTCATGAAACTTGGGTCAAATGATCACCTCATCAAGACGATGCGCAGAGCTCATGAGTCAGCCATGTCGGCTCAAGGTCAAGGTCACAACTCAAGGTCAAAGGTTTTAGCCTTCCATTTTGTGTCCGCTCTGTATCTCCTAAACCCCTTGAAGAAATTTTATAAAACTTGGGTCAAATGATCACCTCATCTAGAGGATGTGCAGAACTCATGAGTCAGCCATGCGGGCTCAAGGTCAAGGTCAGAACTCAAGGTCAAAGGTTTGAGCTATGTATCCCCTAAACCCCTTGAAGGATTTTCATGACACTTGGATCAAATAATCACCTCATCAAGATGATGTGCAGAATTCATGAGTCAATCATGTCAGTTGAAGGCCAAGGTCACAGCGCAAGGTCAAAGGTTTACCCTTTCACTATCCATAACATTGGCGGGGGATTTTGTTGTCTTTCAGACTGCCTTGTTTTGTTTAATTTATTGTATCCCTAGATATATATATATATATATATATATTAGATCTGATAAATTGTTGAATGATTGAATAGCTCTGCTATTGAATTGAATTAGAATTTTATTTTGTTGATGTAAACATGAGTTTACTTCTTACTGTATATTAAAGTGGAAAAGTTCGCAATGTAGAAATATTTGCAAATTTCTCAATTTCGCAAAAAAATACCCTCCAGCAAAAATTTCAATGTATAGTCAAGTAAAGATTAACATTTAGCTTTGGCACTTCAGTTTTCGGAAAATCGTGAATTTTCCAGCTCACAAAACAATTTTTTGGACCTGCGAATTATTATCCACTGATAATCCACTTATAAAGTATATATTATTTATTAGTTATAAGAGATTGTACGAATGCTGTCATAATAATTCTTCAAAATTGTATCTTGTTTTTAAATATGCTCTATAAGGTTTGTTATATTTATATTTTTTTTACTAAGGCTTAAAAAAAAGATTATTTGTTTCTGGTAACATGCTCAAAAAAATTAGGGTACCAGAAAGTAGGTTGGTAAATTAAAAAAAAATTATTAAGTGGGACTTTTCAGAAATTATTTTTGTGTCAAAAATTGAATACAAATAAGGGCATTATGCCTATAGAGCATCAGTTAGTTGATTTCTAACATCACTGACCATGTTTAAAGCATAAAAAAGTGCAGTTTTGCATCTTTTTGTTAAAAAGTTGAAAAAAGATTTCTCCAAGGACATCTAGGGTCGGGCCAAAAATTTAGGGTAGGACGGGATACCGGAAACAAACAATTTTTTTAAGGCCTTACGGACTACCAGTAGTTGTCTGTGCTGGTAACTGGCATTTCTATATTCAGTTTCCTTCTTAAAGTTTTTTTATAAGAATAATATGTTGGGTTATTTTCGTAAAATAACTTGAAATGGAAGGATTTTTTTTTTGGGGGGGGGGGGGGCAGAAAAAATATGTAAATCTAAAAATGCTTTTTTTGCAAGACTGACTATTAAATTAAATTTTATGTCAAATGTATCTTTTTTAGTACAATGATTTAAAGCCATGTTAGTCTTGCATTAGCAAAGTTCTCAACAGTCTGCCATATTGTTTTTTTCTTTTTTTGTTACACATTTTCAACATATATAGTTTTTCGTGCTTGCCATAACACAAAACATATATAGTTTCAGAATTATATTTCTCATCACCAAGTTTTGTTTTTAAATTTTTCGGAGTACGGTATGTAATTTATTTGTGTCATTTTGGACAAGAATGTTAGTACTACATAACTACAACATTCCATAGATGTTTCAGAAAGTGTGTAACATTATTTTTAGATAAATGTAAACCTGTAGTATTCACATTATTTTTTAAAGAAATTTATTTCGATGTGTGAAGGTAGAATTTATCCCAAAGAATATGTGACCTTGTACAAAGGTTTATAAAACTTTTATGATGCATTTTGACCCTATTCCTTACATGTGTTTATATTATCAACATTAATATAATATGAGCCATGCCATGAGAAAACCAACATAATGACTTTGCGACCAGCATGGATCCAGACCAGCCTGCACATTCGCGCAGTCTGGTCAGGATCCATGCTGTTCGCTAACGGTTTCTATAATTGCAATAGGCATTGAAAGCAAACAGCATGGATCCTGACCAGACTGCGCAGATGCGCAGGCTGGTCTGGATCCATGCTGGTCGCAAAGCCATTATGTTGGTTTTCTCATGGCACGGTTCATATAGTTTTGAAGTTGCTTGAATGCTCTATACCAGTGCTTTCATGATATTTTAGGAAATCACTCATTTAAACTTACTTAGTCAGGAACACATTGTCATCACTTTGTTTACAAAATTAGATGTGCATGTACATTGCTAAATAAAAAAAAATATTTCAAAAGTTTCCTTTTCATATGCCATAAAGGGAGTTAAATCTGTTAAATTGACATAGCTAGGTCAACATAGTGATATTTCAGTTGATAATTCCATTGCAGTATAAAGACAGCTGAATTCCATTCTGTGTATAGAGTTCACTAAATTCTTATTTTTACTGAATGATAAAAAGCATTAATTGTTTTTTTAAAACATATGCATAAAATCTGACTCAAACCCATTGAATCCCTGTTGAGTTAGCTTGTTATATATAATTACTAACAGATGAATGTGTTATCTTAATTTTGAATAATTTGACATAAATTTAGAGACCTGTCCATTAATAGAGTTTTTCAGATGCTTGTCATAATGTTATATAGTCATGAACTATTGCACATAACTGTATATGTATTTGTATATTTCATCCATGTTTTCTCAGTATTTCAGGATCCTACAAGGTGGTGTATTATCTCCCCTCGCATGGATTTTTATTTTTGAATTTTTTACTCCACAGAATATACTCTTCAAAAATTGATATATGAGAATGTTCAGAGCAAGGATAGATTTTCTAGAGAGCTTGCTGTATTCATGTTCAGTTTGGAAAAGAGTAAATATTTTGCTGTGAAGTCGTCCGTGAAGTATAAAATTTCCGGATGAAAATTCACTTTCGGAGGAGTAATTCACAACATTTTATACTGATGTACAAATTCTATTATGTTTAGATTTATTGTAGCATGTTAATAGATATTTTACATTAGGCAACTGATTATTTATTTATCAACCAACCTTATCCTTTCTTCCTTTACAGTACATGCTAAGAAATCATAAAATAGAGAGTGATGAAACATCTCATTAAAACTATTCTCACAATTTAAACTTCTATACAGTTATGGTGCATAAATTTGAAATTGTTTGGAGGTATTTAAATCCTCTATCCTTAACATGGTGTTGGATGACTTGTAATATTTTAACCCTTACCATGCTAAATTTCTATAATGAACTGGTCCATCTTCCAATTTGGGCAGTACCATTTATCATTTGAAGGGGTGTTTACTAAAGATTTACTGACTGAATAGCGAACATTGCAGACCATGATCAGACTGCACGGATGTGCAGGCTGATCTTGGTCTGCACTGGTCGCAAAGGCAGAATCACTTGCCGCCAGCAAGCTAAGGGTTAAAGGACATAATGAGTGTGAAATATTTAAATTATTATTCTATTTGTTACATATATATTGTTTTGTCTTTTTTTGCAAATAAACTGAAAATAAAAGTTATGTAATATAAAGTAATTAATGTACTTTTTTGCCATATTTATGATACCTTTCAGAAAAAAAAGAGTGTGTATTGTTCTGCTTATGTCATATCTTGTAGGCCGAAAATTTAGTTTTCAGTCAATGAATTGGAGAACATTTGAAGGCTTATGATCAAGTAATTTTGTCCATTAGATAATCTCCATTGTTTTATGGGCCAGTGAAAGGTCCAAAAAATGCACGTACGTGTATAATTCCTTAAGGCATTGAGCTCAGCAAATGAGGTCAGAGCCCTACACTGCAAGGCAGGCCACTAAATGAAAGAGTTTTTAAACGCAAATGTTTGTTTTCGTAGATGGTCCCTGTTTTGACATGTATATTGTATTCTGTCAAGCATTTTCAGTACTAATAAATGCTGATATCATTCCTGTTTTATGGTATTGTAACATCGGATTTTTCAAGCTGGCTTTAACATCCAATCGGCTGTTTGCTATAAATGCGTGTGGGTACATACATCCGTCTGTCTGTAAGAGTTTGTCCGCATGCATTGAGCAACCTTTTTTAGCTCACCTGAGCCAAAGGCTCATGGTGAGCTATTGTGACCACTCAATGTCCGTCGTCCGTCGTATGTCCGTCAACATTTTCTAAAAAAATCTTCTTCTTGAAAACCACTGGGCAGCATTACACCAAACTTCACAGGAATGATCCTTAGGTGGCCCCCTTTCAAAATTGTTCAAAGAATTAAATTCCATGCAGAACTCTGGTTGCCATGGCAACCGAAAGAAAAAACTTTAAAAATCTTTTGTCCAAAACCAAAGGGCCTAGGGCTTTGATATCTGGTGTGTAGCATCATCAAGTGGTCCTCTACTAAAATTGTTCAAATTATTCCCCTAGGGTCAAATATGGCCCTGCCCCGGGCGTCACATGGTTTATATAGACTTATATAGGGAAAACTTTGAAAATCTTCTTGTACAAAACCGCATGGCCTAGGGCTTTGATATTTGGTATGTAGCATCATCTAGTGGTCCTCTACCAAAATTGTTCAAATTATCCCCCTAGGGTCAAATATGGCCCCGCCCCGGGGCTCACATGGTTTATATATACTTATATAGGGAAAACTTTGAAAGTCTTCTTGTACAAAACCGCATGGCCTAGGGCTTTGATATTTGGTATGTAGCATCATCTAGTGGTCCTCTACCAAAATTGTTCAAATTATCCCTCTAGGATCAAATATGGCCCCGCCCCGGGGGTCCCAAGTTTTACATAGTTTTACAAGTTTTTTTATATGAAAAAAAATTTAAAAATCTTCTTGTCTAAAACCACAACACTTAGACCTTTGATATTTGTTTTGTAGCATTGTGTTATGGTCCTCAACCAAAATTGTTCAAATTGTACCCCTGGGATGAAAAGAGGCCCTGCTGTGGGGGTCCTAAGTTTTATATAGACTTATACAGGAAAAAACTTTAAAAATCTTCTTGTCTGAAACCATATGACCTATGCTTTTGATAATTGGCATGATGCATTGTCTAGTAGTCCTCTACCAAAATCGTTCAAATTATGCCCCTGGGGTTAAAAGAGGCCCCGCCCTGGGGTCACTTAGTTATGCCCCCCTTTGAAGAAGGAGGGGTATATTGTTTTGCAGATGTCGGTCGGTCAGTCGGTCAGTATGTAGACCAATCCGTTTCCGGATGATAACTCAAGAACGCTTAGGCCTAGGATCATGAAAGTTGATAGGAAGGTTGGTCATCACCTGCAGATGACCCCTATTGATTTTGAGATCTGTATGTCAAAGGTCAAGGTCACAGTGACCCTGAACAGTTAAACATTTTCCAGGTGATAACTCAATATTGCTTGGGCCTAGGATCGTGAAAGTTGATAGGAAGGTTGGTCATGACCAGCAGATGACCCCTATTGATTTTGAGGTCAAAGGTCAAGGTCACAGTGACCATGAATGGTAAAACGGTTTCCGGGCGAAAACTCAAGAACACTTGGGCCTAGGATCAGGAAAATTGATAGGGAGATTGATCATAACAGCAGATGGCCCCTATTGATTTTGAGGTCATTTGGTCAAAGTTCAAGGTCAGATTGGCCAGGAAGAGTTAAACAGTTTCTGGACGATAACTTGAGAACACTTGGGCCAAGGGTCATGAAAGATGATAGAGAGGTTCATCATGACCAGCAGATGACCCCTATTGATTTTAAGGTCTGTAGGTCAAAGGTCAAGGTTACAGTGACCCGGAACATTTAAACCGTTTCCAGACAATACCTTGAGAACGCTTGGACCTAGGATCACCAAACTTAATAGGGAGGTTGATCATGACCAGCAGATGACCCCTGTTGATTTTGAGGTCAATAGGTCAAAGGTCAATGTCACATTGAACCAGAACAGTAGAATTTTTTGTTTACAGTGAGCAAATAATTTCTGTTACTTGTGCAATTACTGAATGCATCAAGGGGGCCATTTCATGTTGGACAAGTTCTTGTTACTATGTGAGTTATATAGGAAAAAATACTTAAAAAATCATTTGATCCTATTTCCAAGACTGTTTAATTATAATTACCTGATGACCCCAAGAAATATGATGTCACTTGACTATGACCTTGACCTGCTGACCTACTTTCTTGTTTTTTAAGATACAGCCTTGAAATTTTGATGACATACACAGTTTTGCACACCAATCATAAAACTGAATTTCATTGACCGTGAATGTGACCTACTGACTTTCTTAATATTTTATCATCAGTTTGATCTTTGAAACATGTAGCTCATATTACTCAGGTAAGCGATCCAGGGTCATCATGACCCTCTTGTTTGTGATTTGGTATTATTATCTACCTTGATACAACAGTGCATTGCGCGCAAACATTTGTTTTTTAATCTCAAATGTGGGGGACAAAGGTCAAGTCAGATCTTATCCGGACTTAAATTTTGATATGCATGTAACTGGCGAGCATAAAGTTGCCGCTTTGTCTGTCCGTCAGTCCTGTCACGTTTTTGCCCCGGAGTATAACTTGAAAAGTATTAAAGGCATTTGATTGAAACTTCACATAATCATAGTGGCTATTGAGACAAAGTGTAGTGTCAAAGAATCATAACTCCTAGTTTTTGAATTATCTCCCTTTATTATACAAAATAAGGCTTGTCCGGAGTATTACTTGAAAAGTATTAATGGCATTTCATTGAAACTTCACAAAATGATAGAGGCCATTGTCGGGAAGTGCAGTGTCAAAGAACCATAACTCTACCCTACCTAGTTTTTGAATTATCTCCCTTTATTCAATTTTCTTGTTTTTATTATCTCCATTTTTTTTAGCTCACCAGTGACAAGGTGAGCTTTTGTGATCGTCGGTCCGTCGTCTGTCCACAATTTCTTATAAACATGATAGAGACTACATTTTGCAATGGATTTTATACAAACTTGCACACAACTTGTATTGACATAATATCTCAGTTTCTTTCGAAAACTGGCCAGATTCCATCATGAGTTCCAGAGTTATAGCCCCTTATAGGGCCAAAAGTTGCTGTTTTGGCTTGTGAACACGATAGAGACCACATTTTGCAACCAATTTTATTCAGACTTGCACAAAACTTGTATTGGCATAGTATCTCGGTTCCTTTCGAAAACTGGCCAGATCCCATCATGGGTTCCAGAGTTATGGACTCTTAAAGGGCCAAAATTTGCTATTTTGGCCTTTGCAGCCATATAGAGACTTCATTTATGGTTTGATTTGTTACAAACTTGCAATTTGTCTTAACAATAGATCTTAGATTCCATGATGAATCCGTCAGATCCAATTATAGGTACCGGAGTTACAGCCCCTGATTGACCCGTAAAAGAGCCAAAATTTTGTTAATTTTTACCTTGTGAACACGATAGAAGTGACATTTTACATTCGATTTTAACCACACTTACACACAACTTAAGTCACAATAAGATCTCGGTTCCTTTCGAAAACTGGCTAGATTCCTTCATGGGTTCTAGAGTTACTGGCCCTGAAAGGGGCAACATTTTCTATTTTGGCCATTTCAGGCATATAGAGGTTTCATTTATGCTTTGATTTGATACACACTTGCACAGAATGTTTGTCTTGATGATCTCTAGGCCAGGTTTAAAACTGGGTCGTGTGGGGTCAAAAACTAGGTCACCAGGTCAAATCAAAGGAAAAGCTTCTTAACACTGTAGAGGCCACATTTATGACCCTATCTTGATGAAACTTGGTCAGAATGTTTATCTTGATGATTCCTATGCCAAGTACCGAACTGGGTCATATTGGGTCAAAAACTATATCACCACTAAAATCATAGGAAAAGCTTGTAAACACTCTTGAGGCCATATTTATGTCTCTGTCTTCATGAAACTTTGTAAGAATGTTTATCTTGATGATTCCTAGGATAAGATCGAAACTTGATCATGAGGGGTCAAAAACAAGGTCACCACTCGAATCAAAGTAAAAGCTTTTTAACACTATAGAGGCCACATTTATGACCCTATCTTCATGAAACTTGGTCAGAATGTGTATCTAGATGATTCCTAGTCAAAAGTTTAACAGGTGAGCGATATAGGGTCATCATGACCCTCTTGTTTTTGGTTTCTAATACGTTATTCACCATACTGAGGCAAGCACATGCACCGGGGAGCATCATTCGGTTTTACCGATTCCTTGTTATTATTTGGCTGAAATGTTTGCACCAATAGAATTGAGTGTTTCCATGCCCCTATCTCAAAGGTAAAAGTCACACTTGAGCAGTATTCGTTATTTAGAATGTAGCTGGAATATTTACCTCAGTGAGTGTTACGCACAGACTCCATGTCACTATTTCAAAGGTCAATGTCACATGTGTGCGTTGGCTTGTCCTTGCTGTAACTTCACATGCATAGAGCAATCTTTTTATCAGTCTGAATTAGAGGGAGTGCCGCGCGCAAACGCCATTTCAAATGTTAAGGTCACACTTTGGGTCATACGTCATTACAGAACTTGTTCAGGTCGTAAGCAGTTGTTACCCAATTTCTCCACACTTGATCATAATGTTTATGACCATTATTTTGGCCAAGTTCTATAACCATCCAGATTGTCCCATACGCTCTGAAATTAAGGTCCATGAATTACTGAAAATTGCGAAAATTTACATTTTCCATTAACTCCAGTGTTCACAAAATTAGGTAACTATGTTTATGTCCATAAGATTTGTTATAAATTCGGTATACAGACAGATAGTCCCAGTAAGTCGTAAGTTATAGCCCCTGAATTACTTAAATTTGCGAATGTTGACAGTGTCCGCTTGATATCCTAAGAATTTCATATTTAAGTCTCTGTCTTCGAATCCCTTGCCCCTCACCACTGTAGGTTCAAAATCACGCTTTGGGTCTAGAACTCTGTCATGTGAGGAAGCTCTCTAGCTGACTTGGTCGGCGAGTCAAACCAGTTGCCCGCTCGTGCCTGCAATAATGCACGGAGGGGCACGTGGGATCTTCCTCCACCGTCAAAATCTGGGAAGTTGCCATATAACGTTTAATTGGGTTACTGTAACATTAAACTCAATGAAAACAATACTGGCATTTTAGTTTGATAACCAGTTGAATAGTCCTGTGTTGCTTTGGAGTTAGATAAAATTAATAGAATCAACAAGTAGACTGCTCATTTTTAAAGTAAAAAAAAAATCAACAAGTAGACTGCTCATTTTTAAAGTAAAAAAAATATCTTCGTTTGGCATATATTGGGACCGTTTAAAGCTTACAGGGCTTTAACTTAGACAACTTCAAATTAGAAGAAACCCTAGTTTTATCCTTTTCCTTTTTTTGTTATAAAAGTAACAATAAACGATATAGGAACATGATACATTGTAATGAATTTGAAAGGAAGATTAATTACAGCATTTGACTTCTGTTTATGTCACGGTTTAAGACTTGAATATTAAAACTGGGAAAAACGTTAGAGCATCAGAACGGTGTTCCAGGCCTACTAACTCTATGGCATCTGGCGCCCAACGTGGGACCGTGACGGCATTACACTGGTTATATCCCAATGCCTTTAATTGCTTGATTTATAAAGTATCTGCTGAATTTCAAGAACGAATTTGAAAATGGTGGGCCGGAAAATGTCAGTGTATGACTTGATTATTTAAACGAGTAAAAAAGTGTGTAGGCAGCCAGTCGGTAGAGCATCGAAAGGGTATACCAAGTCCCTGGGTTCGAGTTGCAGTCTGGCTGCACATTTTCGCACCCCGTGGCATTAAGATTAATCTTTGCAGATTCAAGACATGCACTTACATGTAATTAAGGAATGTTAATTTACACATTCATCATCAAAGTAGGCCTAACGTTCAAACATATTTTACCTGCTTTTTCATCCTTAATTTTTAACTTTAAAATTTTAAACTAAAACAAATTTATTTAATTGCAGATTTTTATTTTAATTAGCAATGGTACACTGATTTTCCACAATGTTAAACTACTTTAGTAGTCGTTACAGTAGTTATGGGCGCCCATGACAAACCGTTGCATCTTGTGGTAAACAAAGTAAATTTTAAAGTAAAGGATAAAGTTATTCTGAATAATGTTTCTTTGTCAGCACAATCTGGAAAAGTACTGGCGATTATGGGACCTACAGGTAGGCATATTTATCTCGTTATAGCTACTCACATTGACACAGACTTTGTGTCATTGTTGTTTTCATTCAAATAGATGCATTCAGTTAACAGTGTACCGAAAAGATCTTATTCACTACAAACACTACAAGTTACTACGAAAAAGAAGTGGTTTGGGCTTTAGGCAAAATGTATTTCTATGTAATAACTATTAACTCGAACGAATCAAATAGTCCCTTTTTAATGATGATGGCATTTCATAATCAAGGCTATAAAAGCACGAATGGATTACATATCCTAACTGAATAAAGTGAAAGAATTTTTTTTCATTCATGTGTAATAAACATCAATGAAATTAAATTTAAAACGTTTTCCGTGTACGTTGATAGTATATGTACATTGAAACCTGTGTGGTCCAACCGTTTATTGCATTTCGCCGTCAAAACTCTTCATTTACATTATGATTATGTTACGTTCTATTAATGAGTTCAACGTATGGACAACAGCATGTACAGTGTACATGAGCGTAAGGACAGGGGCACCATTCAGTTTCAAGACAATTGTTTATACACATGTATTTTCTTAATACTGGTAAGTCTATCTTAAATCTCATTAGAATTCAGCATTTGGCTTTTGAAGTATTCAAAAATAATTCGTGGCACCTCTTTCTATGATGGTTTTACACCTTAATAAAATTTTCACTAAGAATATGTCACTGATTTTTCCATGGCTAATTCGTCAATACATATATAACCTAGGGTAGGCGACGGCCATATTTCAAATGTTAAAATTCTCTATCATTAAAAAAATCCAAATTTTCCTGCCGAAGGCTCCCGTGTCCCCATCTGTAGGATGTGGTTCTCCTTATAGTCTCTCTCACTCTGCCCACCCCTTACTTTCAGAACGCTTAGGACTACACCCATGGTCATTCTCGCATACCAGAGATCTACCGTGGTTCCTCGTCTCGGGGATTTTGACGAACCTCTGATGGATGAGAATGACCCATGGTATGCAAATACTACTGCGTGTACACCATCTGATTCAGGTGTGCACCCAAAGCATCCCCCAAAACGACGATTATACATTTTATAGACTATAATTCAGACCTCAGACTTTTTCATTTAAGAAATGAAATATTATTTTCGGTGTTTATGAAACAACAGAATAGGATTGGCAAATCCGCTAGCGATGCATATGTTTAATGAACATCGAAAAACAAGTTGTTTAATTTGCCGATCCTATTCTGTCGTTCATTTCGCATGAATATCGAAAAACAAGTTTCATTTCCTATATCTAAATTATATTTCCTTTCCATTTGAAAACAAGATTATATTATAAACTGCATTTTTTTTTTTTTTTTTTTTTTTTTTTTTGCATTTAACATTACTGAAAATTAGCTTTCCAGGCAATTCTGTTCACCAGACGGAGGTTGACTATATGCGGAATTCGTCAAAACAGCGGCCCGTAATCACTAAGCCAGCTGAATAGTTTCCTCAAATAAAAGTATTCTACGCTCACGTGAGGTTTCAAGCCCACAGCGATGAGGGGTCAATGATTCAAAGTAAAAAACCTGAACCACTAGGCGCACATTGAAATACTGAAGTAAAGAAGACAGTGTTAAATTTTGCAATTTTAAGTCATTCAAATTTAAGTTCTGAAAAAATTCTGACTTGCATACAAAGAAAAAACATCGACTCTAAGTCCATCACCACGCCAGCCCCTCAAGATTTCCAAATGGCCAAGGGTAAAAATACTGTGTTTATAATCTTGCTTGTCAATATAAATGAAAACAGTCTGTCTGTATTATTTTTCATAAATCAAGGTCGAATATATTGACAGCTCATATTTACAAATACAAAAAAATGTAGGTACTACAATTCTTTGTTATGTACGACTCTAAGTCCATCCCCATACCAGCCCCACAAGATGTTGGTGTTTATAATCTGACTTAACTGTACTAAATGTCAATACAGTCTGCCAGTAGAGTTTTTTATAAATCAAGGTCGAATATATTGACAGCTTACATTTATAAATAGGTACATTTGTTATACAATACGTTTTAGTTTCTTTTTTAACTGTATAAACGTTAAATGTTTGATGTTTGTTACGGTACAGTAATCAGTTTTTATGAGCACGTTCACTGTGTGCTGTTCTATTTACTTCTTTGGCTGCCTGCAGCTTGATAACTATGCATGCCAATACCAAACATATGCGCTTGGTTGTAGATCATGTGACCTTTAAAGTTAAGGATAAAAATATTCTAAATGATGTATCATTTAGTGTTAAAAACGGAGAAATATTAGCTGTACTAGGACCCACAGGTAAGTGTTTAAGTAGTTTTGTCATATATTATTACACTATTTTATCGATTACCTTCTTCCTCAGGTAAATGATTTTGTTATGATATTGTTACATTTTTATCGATTTAAGGCAATAATTAATTAACCTACTTAGAAAATCAAAAAGTTAATGGATACTGCTAATTATAGTAAAAATACTTGCAATTATATACTTTAAGCTTTTAAGGTATTTCTAACCGGTGGAGACGGCGTAACGTCATCTATCCGGAAAACCACGAATAATTCCTGGTAGCCGTTATAAGGGTAGCTTAAGTGTTACGTACACAGTGAGCGCTACGTTTTTTCAATGTGACAATAGATAGGTTTTAATGTAAAATAATTATGTCTCATTTCTAGGTTTCGATATGCTGTCTTGTTAGCTTCATTTTGTCTCACTGTAGCGCGCGCCGAAACGACACACGCACACTAAAAGAAAACTGGCGATGGATTCCATCAGGAATGAGGTGTCGAGAGTGATTAATATAAGTTGTAGAACTTGCTTCACAATCGACTTAAAATGAATTATGTATAAACAAAATAGATGTTTTTTTTTTTCGTCCGCGAAAGCACGAACAGACAGCGGACTTGCCTTAAACAAACTACATAATGTGCATGTCTATCTGTCTATCTTTATCGTGTCGGTCCCTAAATCTGCACTACAATCCGGCTTGTACCTTTCCCTTTTATGTGGTAACATTTAAATCTACTGAATATTATTTTTTAGGCTCGGGTAAAACTACACTTCTTAACATCATATCAGGACGTCAGAAGCCGAGCTGTGGTGCTATAACAGTTAATGGACAAACATTTGATAAAAGGTTGCGGAGACGGTTAGCCGTTGTACAGCAACAAGATGTTTTCTTCTCTCAGCTTACTCTCATGGAGACTTTACAGGTAAAATTACATTACATTCTCAACAGAGGTCTGTATTCTTTAACATTCAGGTGCTAAAATAGCCTATTGGCCTACAGCTTTTAAATCTATAGATTTTTATAAAATTTGAATTGAAAACAATAAAGATTCATTAACAAACAAAATACATCAATTTAATTTCTGAGAGATCTAAAGTCTTAGTCAAAAGGTCAAACTTTGACAGTTGAGGTCAATAGCCTGCATTCGTGTTTAGATCGACGATGAATACCGGTCCTGATCGTTGTTAGAACGTTGGTGATTTGGTGATTTGGGCCTAGATCGCTTTTAGAACGTCGATGCCATTGCAGGCCCTGATTGATATTAGGATGTTGGTGAATTCGGGCCAAGATAGTTGTTGAAATGTTGGCGAATACAGGCCCTGGTCGTTGTTAGAACGTTGATGAATACAGGTCAAACGTTGTAATAACGTTGATGAATTTGGACCCAGAACGGTGTTAGAACGTTGAAGAATAAATCCCTGATCGCTGTTAAAATGTTGATGCAATCAGGCCTAGATTGGATAAGGCCACGACAGATATTAGAATGTTGATTAATTCGTGCCCAGATCGTTGTTAGAACGTTAATGATAACAGACCCTGATCGATGTAAGAATGCTGATGAATATGGACCCAGATCGTTGTTAGAACGTTGATGAATACAGGTCCTGATCGATGTAAGAATGCTGATATGGACCTAGATCGTTGTTAGAACGTTGATTAAAACAGGTCCTGATCGATTAAGAATGCTGATGAATATGGACCTAGATCTAAGTCTCATATTGCAGGAAGAAAAGTTTAGGGGATACCCGGTATATGTTCCGCACTAGCTGTTTTTTTTTCCACACATAAATTAGAGGTACTTCAATGTAAAATGTACTGTACATATGAAAAAATTAGGCACGATTCATACAATGTATCTCTAATCTAAAGCTTATATATGTTGCCTTACAAACAAATGATGCTGGAACATTTTGAATACAAAAAAAAAATCCATTCATTTGGCAAAAGCGATTTCGAAGTATCTAAAAAAAAACTATGCAGATCTGAGAGGTAAATGAGTTTTTCTAAGCTCTACAACGCAATATTCCAGTTGACAAGGTTTTCAGCGTTTACGGTTTGCAAATTATTTGTGTAAAGAAGAGACAGAAAGTACACTCGTCGGCTTTTGATGAAACATTCATACTAGGAACTCTAAGGACCACCCGCACCCCAACCCGCCAATCCCCCTTCTCAAATGGACAAAGGCGGAGAAAATATCTCCCAGTTATCCCTTTTTTATTACTTCTGTTCATCCTCGCTTAACTCAACAAAGTGAAAGGGTGGGGGTTGGTGGTGGGGGGTGTACGTTTTGGTCAAATTGAGGGGTGGGGTGTCGGTGATGATTTTGTCCTACATTTTTATAACATATCGTTGAATTTTAGTTTACAGCAAATATCCGCATGCCGGAGAGTGTTTCAGCAAGTCAGAAGACAGAGGCAATCAACAAATTAGTACAGTCTCTCCGCCTAAACAAATGTCTTAATACAGGTCAGTATCTCTACTGTGACTTAACTTCTAATCTGGTAGTAACTGTTGGTAAATCCAGTTATCTATCCTTTCTGGATTTTGTTGGTTTTAACGTTTACACAATTATAGGTCATTGATGACTACCCAGCTTTTGATGGGGGGGGGGGGGGGGGGTAGACCCCAGTTGTCCCTCCAGGCTGCCACCTGGGTAGAACCACCGAAATTTCGTAAGCCTGCTGGTGGACAACTTCAGTTATCTGTTAAAGAAGTGAAATCGTTAGTATTGAATCATTTAAAATACATATTTACATGTAAACATATATAATTTACGTTGAATGATAAGGTGTGTAATGATGTCGCTCTCCTTTTTGTTTGAAATATTGCGTGACTATACTCGGAAGAAAGCTTAATTCTTATTATTTTTTTATTATTTTAATTTTCATTACAGTCATTGGTGATATTTTTGTGAAGGGATTGTCAGGCGGCGAGAAGAAGAGAGCCAGCATAGCGTGTGAATTGCTGACAAATCCAGATATTCTATTGTTAGATGTTAGTATATTTTAACCAGATACAAAATATGTAGCATAATTATTTTCAAGTAAACAACATAGCGGAAGTAATATAGTTATCGTTTAAACTCCGATGTAACTATTCAGAAACAGGGAGTAGATTTCCAGGTACAGTAAAACCTGTCTTAAGCAGCCAGCCAAGGGAGTGGGAAAAAGTGGCTGCTTACAACAGGCGGCTGCTTAATGCAGGTAATTGATAGAATGAATGACCATTTTGGGAAATGAGACACTGGCTTCTTGAGACAGGTTGACTGCATACTTAATAGAGGTGACCACTAAAGCAGGTTTTACTGTAGTTTGTTTTATCAACAACTTACCGGTTAAGACGCAGTTCTCCTGTTCCTAAAAAGATGCATCTTTTAAATATTCTATTAATTACACGTAATGTACAAGAAATGAAAACAGAATTTTGACACGTTCAAATATTAACATAATCTCAATTTTAGGAACCAACATCTGGTCTGGATTCCAGCACGGCACACGACATTATGAACTGTATACAGGAAAATGCCAAGACTCACAACAAGCTGATAGTGACTTCTATACACCAACCGGCCAGCAAATTATACCATATGTTTGATCAACTTGTACTTCTCTCGGATGGATATGTATGTTAATTTATGTCTTAAAGTTATACAAAATGTGTTTTCAGTTGAATAGTTAACATCTGTTGCTCCAAGTCGCAAGGGTATGAGCAAAATGCCCGAGTTATTTAGGGTCTCAAGCTTTCTAAATGACAGGGGACTAGGTGAATTATTCGAGTCAGTCCTGACATTCGAGCCTGTGACGCATGAGCGAGCGCTTTATTATACGCCCGTCTCTGAAAGAGTGGGGCGTATTATGTGAACACCCGTGGCGGGCGGGCGGGCCGGCGGCGTCCAAAAGCATGTTCGATCCCACATTTGCATACTTAAGTGGCTATATGAACAATAGGTAACTGTATTTTTTCTTTGATGTCATTCATTCCGTAAGGCTTTTTATGTGGCTATTTTTCTTTTACGTGGCTAAAAGAACAATAGAGAGAACAAAAGAGTAGCCACATAAATACCCATATGTAGGAACGTCCGCTCTCTAAGTCAGACAGTTTTCATCCGATCTTCACCAAACTTGGTGACAATGTTTGTGGGCATAATATCTCGGCCAAATTAGATTACCAGCCAAATCACCCCAGTCACTCTTGGATTATGGCCCTTGAATTACTCGAAAAACTGCGAATTTAGCATTGTCCGCTCTGTAAGTCGAACAGTTTTCATCCGATCTTCCCCAAACTTGCAGATAATGTTTGTTGGCATAATATCTCGACCAAGTTCGATATCCAGCCAAATCGCCTTAGGTACTCTTTGATTATGGCCCTTGAATTACTCCAAATCTGCGAATTTAGCCTTGTACGCTCTCTTAAGTCGAACAGTTTTCATCCGATCTTCACGAGACTTGCTGACAATTTTGTGGGCATAATATCTCGGCCAAGTTGGATAACCAGATGAATCTCCTCAGGCACTCTTGGATTATGGCCCTTAAATTAGGTCAAGTTCGATGACGGGCGTATTTTGTGACAGTCTTGCACTATTGTATTGTCTATAATATACTTTCAGGTATTAACCGAATGTTAACGACTTAAAGACCCAGCCACAACATAGTGACCTACTTTTTGCTCCCACATAAACTTCGCGGAAATCATTCTGGTAATACTAGCACAATACAGCTATTCTACAAGATGACAGGTGGCCAGTTCAGGCCCTCCCTGAATTAGTTTGTTTTCACAATTTTTCGTCTGCAGACTTATTTAGCTGTCAACTTCTTATTTCTCTTATTTCCTTCATGGAAACACAAAAGGATAAAGACGCGCCACAGAATAACTGTATTCTTTTCTATTTCCATGATGGTTATTATGTGAACGATTTGAATAAAAAAGAAATACAATTATCTTCTTATAAATTGACAATGACATATATATTAGGTCAAGACAATGTGTTTTAAAATGTTTAAGTATTTCACTGAATGAATGTTGCAACATACTCAGTATTTAATGTGCAATTGAAAACCACATTTTATATCTACAGGGAAAGAAAATTATTTATTTATGTTTTCAAAAATATACTGAAAAGAAATTGACTGAATATTAAACTTTTTCGTCACAGTTAAAGAGTAACAATTTTACATATTTGTTATCTTTAAAATCGTTAATATGCTTTAAGCATATTAACGATTTTTAAAGTTACTAGTACCATAAAATTGAACTATTTTTATATATTTAAAAATGCAAATTGCGACTAATGTTCGATATGATATGTCACCTACATTAAAAACTTGCCACAGTTTCAGTCGGTAAACTTTAAAATGACCCAGTTTGCTTCAAATCCCGCTCATTTCATAAAATATATAAATGTTATTTAATCAACCCTTTTACATGTCTGATGTTCAAATAAACGTTACCGTCGCCGTATTGATCAGGCGCTGAATTCAAGAGCACTGGTGTGCGAGTTGTAAAACACAGTTACTGGAACAGACCCGGAGAGAGAGTAGAAACTACTCGCACCCTAGGTGGCTCCAATTACATGGTAATTGAAGTGATGGCCAGTTTACCAGCATGCAGTCAATAAAAAGCAATAAATCACATGTAGCAGTGTTGATAAGCCTTGATGCAGGAATTAATGAATAACATATATAAAATGATAGTGTGCTGTTTATAGTGAAGGCATGTGCATTTAACTGCATGTCTTTTAAATTTGCCCATTTTTTTTCTTCAGGAAACTTGATGTATGGATATAAGACAAAATTAATCAACATCAATTTTGTGCAAAAATAGTTAAAAACTATGCCAATAAAATGGGTCTTATTATTAGAATATAATTCAAAGCACAGAATATATTTCATCACAAAATTTTCTAATTAGAAGACAATATTGAAAATATCTAAGTTATTTAATTTTCTAGCTGTGTATGACTGTCTGCCTGTCTGTCAGTCAATAAGGTAGATCTTGCTGCGACTTTATAAATCTGTTTTTACATATTAAAACCTGTTTTATAAGAAGATGGCAGTCCGAAGAATATGCTTATCATTATAATACATGTCTGTTTATCTGTCTGTCTGTCACTAAAGATGGAATATGCAATAACATGTCCTTGAAATGGAAAATTATCCTGTGACGACAAGCAAGAGCTAAAAGAACAATTTTCAGATTGGACCAGATGTTGTTTATTATGCATGCCGATGTACCATGTACAGGTCTTAATAAAATTCTATTCTGTTCTGTTCTGTTATTATTAAATATTTGGACCAACAATGTTTCATGATATATAAATATAAGAAAGTAAAAAAACTTTGCAATTTCAAATGTGTTGCTATGTCTATTATCAGAGAGTATCCGAATGACCTAACCAGATTGGTAAAAGCCTGCATATTTTGTATATTTTATGTGATTACTTTTAAAGTGTAAATCATCTGTTAATTAAGTATATAGGATTAATTATTTTACTCTTCCTGTTTTATTTAAAAAAGGTATTTTTCTTCGTGGCATTTTCGAAAAAAAAAATGAACAGAATGAATGTGAACGTAATTTTAAGATGTATATAATTCATTACATTGATTTTTTTTTTATCGTTTTAATTTGTTAGCATGTGCACAACACTGTGTAGCCATAGCTAGTTCCATCCATTGCTAATCAATCGTAAGCTCAGCAAAGAGGCATTTTGTTTTTAGCTCACCTGTGGATGAGCTTTTGTGATCACCCTTTGTTCGTCGTGTGTCCACAATGTCTTGTGAACACGATAGAGACCGCACTTTGCAATCAATTTTAATCAAACTTGCACACAACTTGTATTGGCCTAATATCTCGATTCCTTTCGAAACTTGGCCAGATCAAATCATGGGTTCAAGGGTTATTGCCCCTTAAAAGGCCAAATATATGGTATTTTGGCTTGTGAACACGATAGGGACCACATTTTGCAATAAACTTTAATCAAACTTGCACACAGCTTGTATGTGCATAATATCTCGGTTCCTTTCGAAAACTGACCAGATCAAAAGCTAAAGGCCTCATACTATCTCCATGACACTTGGTCAGAATGGTTATCTTCAGTCCTGAACCAAATTTAAAACTGGGTCATATGGGGTCAAAAACTAGGCTATCCAGTCAAATCAAAGGGAAAGCTTGTCTCTCGAGGCCACTTTTATGACCCTATCTTCATGAAATTTGATAAGAATGTTTATCTTGATGATTCCTAGACCAAGTGTGACACTGGCCATGTATCACGGGTCAAAAACTAGGTCACGTGCTCAAATCAAAAGAAAAGCTTGTTAACACTCCAAGAGGCCATATTTATGACCTTGTCTACATGAAATTTGGTAGGAATGTTTATCTTGATTATTTCTAGGCCAATTTCGAAACTGGTTTATGTGGGGTTAAAGCCAAGTTTTTCAGGTGAGCGATATAGGGTCATCATCACCCTCTTGTTGTGATGTTTGAATGAAATTTATATTACATCTGAATATGTAAATGAACAATATTAAGCATGGTTTTTCATATCTTAGTTCTTCACAATTTTATAAACCGAAAGTAATGAAGTAACTTCATTGTCCTTGGTAACATAGAATAAAGCCTATGTATGCGTTACTGATGTTCATGTGTTTACTAAATGGCAATGCCACAATCTTTCTAAAATGAAATTCAATTGTTACAATGTTTACAATGGAACAATTCCAATAATGTCTTCACAAACTGAGAATTTTTATAAAAATCTGCAATGTAGTGCAAAAAATGCGATTTTCCTATAAACTCCAATTACAGAATCTTGCTTAAGGTCCAGATTCATTCAAATCAGTCTAGTAAAAAATGCAAGCACGAAGATATATATATATTGCGACTTTTTCTTAGTATGTCCTGAAATTCTAAAACGGAGTGGTTTTATCAAATTCTACATTTTGGATTATATTTTACCTTCAATGTGCAGAACTACCGAAATTGAATCCACAAACATGTGTATTCGTTTTGTTATTTTAACAAAATAATTGTTACATAATGCAAATTCATGTCAGTAGAGGTAATTTATCAATTTACATGAACCAGTGTACGACATGTTTTTTGTTCCGAAATTCCTATTACGTGTTTCAAGAACAGAGTATAGATAATTTAAGGCGTTAACTTTATTTCTTTTCTTTTTTCTTTTTGATCTTTCTCTATAATTTGCAAGGAAAATGTTTTTTAAGATGCTTTCAACATGAGCATTTTAGTATACGATCTTTATAAGAGAATAAATGCAGTGCATATCTACATTATTTGTTTTTGTGTAAAGTGAAACCACTGTTTAGCAGAGTTTTATAATAGAACAGAGCAGAATAGAATTTAGAAAACCTGTATGTGGTACATCGGCATGCATAATAAACAACATCTGGTCCAATCTGAAAATGGTTTCTTTTATCCAATTATAGATTCCATATTCAATAAATGACAGACAGACAGACATATTTAATATATGAATGAAATATAACGATAAGCATATTTTTCAGACTGCCATCTATTTATAAAACATGTTGTTTTTATAAAGTCGCAGCAAGATCTACCTTATTTCACTGATAGACAGGCAAACAGGCATACAAATGTAGAAATCTGAATAGCATATATGTATACTTTATATAGGTATTTTCAATATAGTCTTCTTACTATCAAATTTCCTGATGGAAGTTATTATATACTAATGATAGGACACATTATATTTCATAGGTTTTAAATATTTTGCACAAAATTTATTAAAGTGAATGTTGATTAATTTTGTCTAATATCCATATATCAAGTTTTCTGCGGGGAAAAATGGGCAAATTTAAAAGGCATGCAGTTAAATGCACATGCATGCACTATAAACAGCACACTATCATTTTATACATGTTATTCGTTTATTCCTAGATCAAGGGAAATCTGGCCTAAGCTTATCAACACTGTTACATGTTATTTATTGCTTTTTATTGGCTGCATGCTGGTAAACTGGCCATCACTTCAATTACCATGTAATTGGAGCTTCCTAGGGTGCGAGTAGTTTCTACTCTCTCTCCGGGTCTGTTCCAGTAACTGAACATACATACTTTAAAAATAGGCACACGTATTAGTTGCATACCCTTTGAAAGGTAGTAATTTCATACCAAGGGCAGAGAAAGCGCAAATTAAATAAGCAATTTCCGCAAAAAAAAACATCGCATTTTTATGCAGCGAGATAACTCATAAACATATTTAAAGTCAGATGGTTTCTGAGCACAAATTTGACTGTTTATGTCTGGCAGTTTTCTGTCATGAATCGAATATATAAATACATAACTGAGTAATATCAATTATACTGTATTTATCACTTCAGTGTGTCTATAGTGGAAACGTAAAGAGTGTCCTACCGCATTATGAAGAACTTGGATACAATTGTGAACAAGGTTACAACCCGGCAGACTTTCTATGTAAGATGTTTTTGTTATAAATACGATTTCTATTTGGACTAAAAGTGTACTTTTGGTATTTCACTTGTTTGTTCATTGTCATTATGAATATTTAGTTTCACGCATATCAGTACAACTTACGCGGATATGAAATGTTGTTTACAAAACTATTCATGCATTTTCCGATCTAAACATAATACATGTAGGCCAAGTTTTCGTAAAACAGTCGTAATTGGCAAGGTATATAAATTTGGAATGAAGACGCAGTGTGACACGTACGAAGCTGATCCTTCAACTTACATACATAAAAAATCGAAAAACGAGATATGCAATCGAGTACTTAAAATAAGAATTGAACATTCTGTTAAAATTGAGTTTAAACATTCGAGAAACAAAAGGTAACGGTACTGATTGTTGATTGTGGTAGTGTCCGATTGACCAGAAATTAGAACTGAACAATTTTAGAGTGCCTTTATTTGTTTCATATTTCATAACATATTTGAACAAATGTATATGCTTTTGCAATGTCAATAGACATGTCATGTTTTTTGTTAATTTTTCATTTCAGTGGACATTCTGAGCACTGAGGATGAAGCTGAGATGCAAAGGATCCGATCAAACGCTTACAGGTCCCTAATATGTTTTAAAAAAATATTAACGATTAATAAATGTTACGCTAAAAATAGAATATAATTGTGATTCATGTGCCCTGATCGTGTTTGAATATTCTTAGAGTCTTTAACGTATATTATGTTGAATCACATGAAGAGTGTAAGAAAAACATACATTTGAGACATTCATGTAGTTGTTAAAGAAAACATAAGGATAAGCGTCTGTGAGTGTTTGGTAATATTATATTCATTTTGATATTCAACTAAAACAAAAATGGTGAAAGAAAAATAGGTTCAAACATTTATGACCAATATTGCAAAGATTTAGCTGTCCACATGTCAGCAAATGAAAAAGTACGTTTATATTGAATATTAAAACTAAACTGAAAATGAGACATGTATTTATAATATAGGTATTAAATATGTCTTTTCTTGGATGTACTTGCAAACTTAATTGTGCGCTGATGGTGCACGATATGTTGTTCATAATTGAGCCGTGCCATGAGAAAACCAACATAGTGGGTTTGCGACCAGCATGGACCCAGACCAGCTTGCGCATCCGCGCAGTCTGGTCAGGATCCATGCTGTTCGCTATCAGTTTCTCTAATTCCAATAGGCTTTGAAAGCGAACAGCATGAATCCTGACCAGACTGCGCGGATGCGCAGGCTGGTCTGGATCCATACTGGTCGCAAACCCACTATGTTGGTTTTCTCATGGCGTGGCTCATATCAAGCACAGACTTTTGGCATTGTAGAGATACTATGAAAGTACCAGACAACAACAGTGAAGTGACACATGAATATAAAAGGAAGCAAAAAACAAGAAACGGAGAATTTAATATGTCCGAGTCGGACACTGACAGTCTGTTAGAAGATACTCGTGTAATGCTGGATAAAGAGTGCAAAGCTGGTAACAGTGTACTTTCTTTTATAAAGAGTGACTAACGTGAACCTGTTGACTATATTTTTTAAGATTTTCTGAGCATTAAAACATTATTTACCGTGTGTTTTATACTATAAGTGCTATGGACAATACATTTGCTTTAGATTGTATTTTCAGACACACCATCAAAATTAGATACAATAGCACTGTCCGCGGTGAATACCATATTTTGTTTAGGCTGATATGCATGACAGTTCATTGATTCTCATGATAATAGAAAGAATATTAGTCCAATAAAAATACCAAACTTTATAGAACGCAGAATTATGATTCTCTTTTAGTAACTATCTATAAACACACTATTGTTTGGAGACCAAATACTAGCATTTTGTTAGGACGTCTTTACCCAGTAGCATTTGCTTTACTGCTGCCCGATGTGACACTAAATTGTGTTTCTGTGTTGACAGATGAAATGCAAGGGTATGGAGGTTTAAGTAACTGTGATGATAGATGGGCGACTTGTTGGATGACTCAGTACAAGGCGTTGGCATGGAGGAGTTTGAAGCAGTCGATCGGTGTACTCAAACAAGGCTACACTCTAACACAGGCTATAATTGTATCCGTCCTCTGTTCTCTCCTTTACTTCCAAGTAGGTGTCAGTTTGAAAACATCACGTGACGTCTTCGGTCTGGTAAGTAAAATAGTTTTTATATTTTATATATGAGGAAACAGGATTGTGAACATGGAAATTTGATGCAGCTTCCATGTGTTTACATATGTATTTGCATATGTGTAAACTGTCAACTGTTGCAATTACTATATATGTATGTATTGTCGATGGATGCGTTGCAGAATTAATACACAAGAATGAAATAACTGACTGTAAACCATTCCTTCTCTACAACAGATCTCACAATCTCTTTAAAGGGAAAGGCAATGCTGTTCTTATGTTAATTCCATCTACTAGGATTTTTAAAAATTTCTTTCAGCGTTCTGACAGGCTTGAGGATGGCTTTCATTTAAAATGAACTTATTGTCAGGCATTCCTTGCCCTTTAACATCTAGGCAAAACGTTAATTTTAGCTAGTTTATTGACCTAAGATGTGTAAGAACAGCTATGCCTTCCTGTGGATGGCTTCTGCGCTTATAAGGGAAATTCATTTAAATTTTAGGAAAGACGTTGTTAATACATTGCATAATCTGTAGTTCTTTTGACTGAGAAGGATCCGAAAATATATTCTAACAATTAATACAATAAATGAATAATTTATCACATTATTTTATTTTGTTTTAGATATTCTTCTATGTGGGTTATTGGACATTTATACCTGCGATGACAGTTATCAGTAGTTGTGAGTAAATTATGGCTGTTGCTGATGCAAATATGTAATGTTGAAACCCTAGCTTCAGCCTTCGTGAATATGTCCTCTATCAACTTTGCTGGATGTATTCTTAATAACACCAATCATAGTTAAGGTTTGAATCCGGTGTTTCATGAAAAACGAAAACAATAACACCGAAGTGTGATTCGCAATATTTTCTTTTTTTACTGCATTTTCTAAATGTATATATCTGTGTATGTCTGCGTGTCGACCTTCATACACATTGAGTCCTTTTCATGAAAATGATTTGGTCACTTATCACATCATTTAAGTTTCCAGTTCTTAAGTTTGGGCGGACGATAATCAAGATAAATGTATTGTGATTCTTAATTACATATGCATTCCAGAATTTCGTCTTTCTAGTACTGATTTATCTCTGACCGCTACATGTCGGTGCCCAACTGTGTTCCTTCATTTTTTGTTTTGTTCTTTGGTGTGAGACAACTCTCTGAGGAATGAAAATGCATACACTATGATTTTTATTTAAATCATTAGATTTTTTTTGTTTAGCTCCTTGTAATCTAAGTAAGTTTTATTCCTAATTCACCGAAATCAAAATAGGAATTGTACAAGTTTATTCAAATGATTTATAATAATACTTCAGATCCGGCAGAACGTCCAGTTATTACCAAAGAAAGAACCTCGGGGGCTTACCGTCTGACTGCCTACTACTGTGCAAGAATTACCAGCGATTTAACAGACCTATTCATACATGCAGTTATTATGTTTACACTTTTCTTTTGGGTTGGAGACTTAGGGGGACCAGCAGAATTTTTCCCCGCGCTCATCGTAAATCTCATACAAACGTTCGCTTGCTTTGGAGTGGGTCATCTACTGTCTGTCTTGTGCAAGGATATCCGAATGGCAATAACGACGCTGTTTAGCTACTTGATATCGATGTATCTGCTAGGTAATTCTTTCATACATATACGTGTTTTAATGATTTCTGTGAAGAACTTTAGGATAGACTCCATTTTTCTGATTACATCTGCTAATGGTATGTCTTAGCTACAAGAAATAGGGTATGACAAAGTAAGACTGATGATGTGAATTAGCTAAATGGCTGTAGAAGCTTTTATTTCAGCAATTCTTTAGTAGCTATGTCGAGAAAAATGTGACTGTCTAAAACCAAAAACTAGCTTGGAGGACATTTCATGAAATGTTTGTGATGACTTCGAGTTGTTCATTAAAATATTTAAATGCGTGTTGTTTTAAGATATTTTAGGGAACAATTTTATTGATTAACTCTTTCGAGATTGTATATCTAATTTTCGAGTTATGTAAGAAATTTTGACCTAGTAACTCGAAGTTTCGACTGGGTATCTTGCCTTTATCCGCATAATCGTCTGTCAAATGCCAAAAATTGGTTACTTTTATTGAATCTTAAATAGTACAACTGCGATGCATCTACCTACACAACCGTATATTGTACCCAGCATATTGGGACTTACCACATACTGCTATACATCAATGTATGACCTAGCTTAGCTTCTAGAGATACTGCAGGTATCAAATTAACCACGATGTAAACCTACATTTGTATATACAGAATATTCCAGTCGAGCTCACTTCCAGATATATCAAAATAGTGAAATATCCCAAGTTCGAACACTAGCCGGTCACCGTCTACGACCCCCAATCAAACCCTACAGCTACGTGACCGAACTGGTAACTACCCGTTCATGTACGCTGTGCATTTATTTCTTTGCCATAGCTAGTACTAATGCTCTGTCGTATACTGAGAACAAGTTATTGCAATATATAACCCCAAAGAGACTCTTTTTAAATAAAAGTAGCTTCTTCTTACGGATAGTATACTAGAACATGATGTATTACATGTACTTAACTCAGTTATGGTGAACATAAATGGGCCATTGACTAGCTTTTTCACTCTTTCAGAAACATAATCTTGTTAATTATTCACAGGAGGCTTCTTTTCTCAACATGTACCTGCTTGGATGGAATGGATTAAATATGCTTCCTTGTTCTATTACCCGTACGCCTTTACTATATCCCTTATGGTGTCGAACATCGAGGATACTCCGTAAGCATTTTGGATATATTAATAAACTTTGATTTTGTTGCATTCGACCTCAACACAATCGACACTGACAGGAAACTGACGGATATACATGTATTAATAAACTTTGATTTTGTTGCATTTGACCTCAACACAATCGACACTGACAGGAAACTGACGGATATACATGTATTAATAAACTTTGATTTTGTTGCATTCGACCTCAACACAATCGACACTGACAGGAAACTGACGGATATACATGTATTAATAAACTTTGATTTTGTGGCATTCGACCTCAATACAATCGACACTGACAGGAAACTGACGGATATACATGTATTAATAAACTTTGATTTTGTGGCATTCGACCTCAATACAATCGACACTGACAGGAAACTGACGGATATACATGTAAATAAAACTTTGATTTTGTGGCATTCGACCTCAATACAATCGACACTGACAGGAAACTGACGGATATACATGTAATTAATAAACTTTGATTTTGTGGCATTCGACCTCAATACAATCGACACTGACAGGAAACTGACGGATATACATATATTGATAAACTTTGATTTTGTTGCATTCGACCTCAATACAATCGACACTGACAGGAAACTGACGGATATACATGTATTAATAAACTTTGATTTTGTGGCATTCGACCTCAATACAATCGACACTGACAGGAAACTGACGGATATACATGTATTAATAAACTTTGATTGTGTGGCATTCGACCTCAATACAATCGACACTGACAGGAAACTGACGGATATACATGTATTAATAAACTTTGATTTTGTTGCATTCGACCTCAATACAATCGACACTGACAGGAAACTGACGGATATACATGTATTAATAAACTTTGATTTTGTGCATTCGACCTCAATACAATCGACACTGACAGGAAACTGACGGATATACATGTATTAATAAACTTTGATTTGTTGCATTCGACCTCAATACAATCGACACTGACAGGAAACTGACGGATATACATTATTAATAAACTTTGATTTTGTGCATTCGACCTCAATACAATCGACACTGACAGGAAACTGACGGATATACATTATTAAAAACTTTGATTTTGTTGCATTCGACCTCAATACAATCGACACTGACAGGAAACTGACGGATATACATGTATTAATAAACTTTGATTGTGTGGCATTCGACCTCAATACAATCGACACTGACAGGAAACTGACGGATATACATGTATTAATAAACTTTGATTGTGTGGCATTCGACCTCAATACAATCGACACTGACAGGAAACTGACGGATATACATGTATTAATAAACTTTGATTTTGTTGCATTCGACCTCAATACAATCGACACTGACAGGAAACTGACGGATATACATGTATTAATAAACTTTGATTGTGTGGCATTCGACCTCAATACAATCGACACTGACAGGAAACTGACGGATATACATGTATTAATAAACTTTGACTGTGTTGCATTCGACCTCAATACAATCGACACTGACAGGAAACTGACGGATATACATGTATTAATAAACTTTGATTGTGTGGCATTCGACCTCAATACAATCGACACTGACAGGAAACTGACGGATATACATGTATTAATAAACTTTGATTTTGTGGCATTCGACCTCAATACAATCGACACTGACAGGAAACTGACGGATATACATGTATTAATAAACTTTGATTGTGTGGCATTCGACCTCAATACAATCGACACTGACAGGAAACTGACGGATATACATTATTAATAAACTTTGATTGTGTGGCATTCGACCTCAATACAATCGACACTGACAGGAAACTGACGGATATACATGTATTAATAAACTTTGATTTTGTTGCATTCGACCTCAATACAATCGACACTGACAGGAAGCTGACGGATATACATGTATTAATAAACTTTGATTGTGTGGCATTCGACCTCAATACAATCGACACTGACAGGAAGCTGACGGATATACATGTATTAATAAACTTTGATTTTGTTGCATTCGACCTCAATACAATCGACACTGACAGGAAACTGACGGATATACATGTATTAATAAACTTTGATTTTGTTGCATTCGACCTCAATACAATCGACACTGACAGGAAACTGACGGATATACATGTATTAATAAACTTTGATTTTGTTGCATTCGACCTCAATACAATCGACACTGACAGGAAACTGACGGATATACATGTATTAATAAACTTTGATTTTGTTGCATTCGACCTCAATACAATCGACACTGACAGGAAACTGACGGATATACATGTATTAATAAACTTTGATTTTGTTGCATTCGACCTCAACACAATCGACACTGACAGGAAACTGACGGATATACATGTATTAATAAACTTTGATTTTGTTGCATTCGACCTCAACACAATCGACACTGACAGGAAACTGACGGATATACATGTATTAATAAACTTTGATTTTGTTGCATTCGACCTCAACACAATCGACACTGACAGGAAACTGACGGATATACATGTATTAATAAACTTTGATTTTGTTGCATTCGACCTCAACACAATCGACACTGACAGGAAACTGACGGATATACATGTATTAATAAACTTTGATTTTGTTGGCATTCGACCTCAAACAATCGACACTGACAGGAAACTGACGGATATACATGTATTAATAAACTTTGATTTTGTTGCATTCGACCTCAACACAAGCGACACTGACAGGAAACTGACGGATATACATGTATTAATAAACTTTGATTTTGTTGCATTCGACCTCAATACAAGCGACACTGACAGGAAACTGACGGATATACATGTATTAATAAACTTTGATTTTGTTGCATTTGACCTCAACACAATCGACACTGACAGGAAACTGACGGATATACATGTATTAATAAACTTTGATTTTGTTGCATTCGACCTCAAACAAGCGACACTGACAGGAAACTGACGGATATACATGTATAATAAACTTTGATTTTGTGCATTCGACCTCAACACAAGCGACACTGACAGGAAACTGACGGATATACATGTATTAATAAACTTTGATTTTGTTGCATTCGACCTCAATACAAGCGACACTGACAGGAAACTGACGGATATACATGTATTAATAAACTTTGATTGTGTGGCATTCGACCTCAATACAAGCGACACTGACAGGAAACTGACGGATATACATGTATTAATAAACTTTGATTGTGTGGCATTCGACCTCAATACAAGCGACACTGACAGGAAACTGACGGATATACATGTAATAATAAACTTTGATTTTGTGGCATTCGACCTCAATACAATCGACACTGACAGGAAACTAATAATTACACTTTGCAATATAGCCCCAAGATGATTTTATGACGGATTATCTTTGAATACCCCTGGTCATTTTGGACTGAACTGTCACATTATCAAAGTTTATTAGTAATTCTCGCATTTTCTTTCTGTCGGTGTCAGATCGAAACAAATTTTCAATACTAGTATTTGATATTGTCACTGGTAACAGTTCTTATTACTATTTCAATAATTCACATAAAAAACATATCTCATTTTATTTCAAGTGTAGCCTAAAACAGTCTGCCGTTGCTGAGCCACATGAAACTTCCGGAAAGAGGACATTCATTTTTCATTTCTTTTATGAAAACTTTGTTCAGACATCAATTATTCATTCGAAAATGCGTTAAAAAGCAATGTAACATGATGCGATAACCACAATAGAGAAGAATATTTAAAAAATACTGTCTTGAGAACGCATGTACAGGTTTCGCGTCAACTAAAGCGTGTGTAATACATCGTAGTTAAGAACATTGCGTATGGGGAAAATAAAGCTCTGTTGAAACTGTTCAATCTTTAATCATGCATATTTATTTGTCACTTCCTACACTACAATATAATGTTTTTGTGTACATTTGCAGATGCAACCAGACAAAAACAGAGGACTTTCCGAGATGCATTGATAACACGACTTTATATGTTACTTCTGATGATATTCTTCAACAAGCCAATGTGTTTCTACCACCTTATGTGATTGTTTTAATCATACTGGCGTATACAGTGTTGATTCGACTTGCAGCTTACTGTGCTTTAAGATTTAAAAAAGAAACTCTTGTATAATTTACTATTTATTTAAGTGCAGTGACAGCGCGATTTCCCTGGGATCAGTTTATACATTACTATGTGAACTGATGAATTCATGCCTTATACGACCGTGTAGATTGTGACAGCCTGCATATCCGTAGCAGTCTGATCATGATCGGCACTGTTCGCCATTCAGTCAGTATTTTTTTGGTAAGCATCCCCTTATAACAGTTAATGGAACTGTCCAAATCGAAAGATACACAAGTTCATTATAGAAATTTAGCACGGTAAGGGTTAAAACGACAATACGCATACATTTCCAAGTTACGCATTGTTCAAACTTGTGTCTTTCATAAAATAATCCTTTGTTCACTTCGTTTGCTTTGCTCATTTTGTATATATAATGTAGAATTTAGATATGTTTGAAGCACGAAGAAAAAATAGAAGGCATTATGGCTAAAAGAGAGTGGTACGGTTCATCCATGATTAAACTCAAGAACAGTGGGAACTTCGGAAATCACATGAGGAACATCTGCCATCTGTGACCTATAAATAAAATGGGACATAACTCACTGAAAATGTGTGTCAGGGTTGTTGATCTTGTCATTTATGATATGTGTATAAGGAACAACTATTTTATGTTTAAAGTTAGGAAGCAACATTAAAGTAACTAGATACAAAGGGGCATAATTCTCATAAAATATTTGCGCAGGGAAATAGATCTGAAACAAATAGTATAGTATAATACCATGTGAAGACAGAAAATGTCTTCGTTTTCACATATCAGAGGATGAGTAGTATTTTGTCATTGCATTTTAGGAGTTTGTATGATTAAGAAAGTTTGGAAAGTATTTCTGGCATCATCAAAGTTACTTTAGCTTTTTGTAACTATTGTACTAAGTAAATAGTAAAGATACTCGATGTAAAATATTTGCATATAATAAATGGATACTTAAAGGCTATATCTATTTTAAGGGGTATTTGTCTAAGAATGAATGTGATATTAATTAGGTTATGTGATAGTGTAAATTGTATTTGGTTGTTGATGTTGTTGTTCAGAAGGCCACATTTAAAATTAAGATGTATGATTTGTACTTTGTACTGATCTATATCTTCATGTGCTACCTTCTATAAATAAAGATGTTATTACTATTATTATTATTATTATGTCTCGCAGCATAATATACTTTTAATACTTTTGTAAAACTGAAAAAAAAAACTGTCAGATAAACTCTTTACTTTACATGCAAGTACATGTATTTTTAACCTTTACCCTGCTAAATTCTAAAATGGACTGGTCCATCATTCAGTTTGGGCAGTACCATTTATTATTCAAATGGGTGTTCACTGAAAAATTACTGACCGAAGGACGTGTAGGCTGATCTTCGTCTGCACTGATCGCAAAGCCGCCAGCAGGCTAAAGGTTAAATATTTAGTAAACATGTACGGTCTTTCAACACTACAAGTGATATGTTACTGAATGAACGGTTGCCATAAATGTTATATTCTTTATTTTGTATGCTTACCAAAATTTTGTTGGATTTATTGTATATTAAATTTTCTTCTGCTGTATGTATATTTTTGTTGTTGTTACTATCAAATGAAGTCATGCTGGAAAAATAAGAATACATGTCATTGAATGTGATGTACACTTTGTATGTTGTCTTCATTATATTATTATTATTATTATTATTGTTGTTGTTGTTGTTGTTGTTCTTATTATTATCCCTTACCCTGCTAAATTTGTATAATGAACTTGTCCATCTTTCAATTTCGACAGTACCATTAAATGTAAAAAGGGGTGTTTACCTCAAAGGTACTGACTGAATGGCGAACAGTGCAGATCTTGATCAGACTGCACGGATGTGCAGGCTGATCATGATCTACACTGGTCGCTAAGGCAGAATCAATGGTGCCCTGCATGATTAGGGTTAATATTTTTATTATTGTCGAAATTCTAAGTTCAAGTAAAGATTGGCCTACTAATGATATGGACGTTACAGTGGTACACTTATCACATTTGATGTAGGTGATGATGACGAACACGTGCCTATTTTAAGTTTGTAAGTAAACTCAGTGGTCGGTTTAGATAAGTTAACGTGAAAGTTCACCAGAACCTTAAATTAAAATTCCAAGCACAAAGCTATTCTAAAGATAAATCATGAACTCTTGGTGCTTGAATTATTGAACTCGTCATATGTTTGGTAGAGCGACAATTAGGCCATTCAGACAGCTGAACCCGGACCCAATTTTTAACGAGGCAAGTTATATACCAAAAATGTTCGTAAAGGTCTGAAGTTTATCAGGCTGCCGGTGTAACATTAAATTTTGACCCCGTTGAAAATTGACCCTATGGGTCATTTTGCAACGTTGAGAATTGACCCTGCCAACATTTCAACATTAAATTTTGATCAAAAAGTCATTGAGACCTGATCAGTCGTTAAATTCTGATCAGTAATGGGGTCATTTTTATACGCCCGTTTGAAAAACGGGACGTATTATGGGAACGCCCCTGGCGGGCGGGCGGGCGGCGTCCACAGACCTTGTCCGGAGCATATCTTCTACATGCATGGAGGAATTTTGATGAAACTTGGCACAGTTGTTTACCATCATGAGACGGAGTGTCATGCGCAAGAACCAGGTCCCTAGGTCTAAGGTCAAGGTCACACTTAGAGGTCAAAGGATACAAGAATGAAAACTTTGTCCGGAGCATTTCTTCTTCATGCATAGAGGGATTTTGATTTAACTTGTCACAAATATTCACCACTATGAGGCGGAGTGTCATGCGCAAGAACCAGGTCCCTAGGTCTAAGGTCAAGGTCACACTTAGAGGTCAAAGGATACAAGAATGAAAACTTTGTCCGGAGCATTTCTTCTTCATGCATGAAGGGATTTTGATATAACTTGACACAAATGTTCACCACCATGAGATGAAGTGTCATGCGCAAGAACCAGGTCCCTGGGTCTAAGGTCAAGGTCACACTTAGAGGCCAAAGGTCAGATACAAGAATGACTTCGTCCGAAGCATTTCTTCTTCATGCATGGAGGGATTTTGATGTAACTTGACACAATTATACACCATCATGAGAGGAAGTGTCATGCACAGTTCCTTTCTTTAGAATTACTTCCCTTTGTTGTTACTATAAATAGCTTATATTGTAACTTCTTCATTACTAGTCGTAGGGAAAAATCGAGACCACTTTTCTGTAGTACAACATGCATGCTACATCCAACTTTGAGGTGTATTTTGACCAATCTCTACCTGGTAAAGATTTTTGTGTGGACTTAAGATTTTTTTTTTTGTTTTTTTTTTTTTTGTTTTTTTTTTTTAAGATTAACTTCCCTTAGTTGTTACTATAAATAACTTATATTGAAACTTTTTTATAATTGACCATAGGGAAAAACCAAGACCACTTTTCTGTGGTACAACATAGATGTTACTTTCAAATTTTAGGTGTATTTTAAGGTCTCTATACCTGGTAAGGAATTTTTTTGTGGACTTAGGAAAACAAAAGACTTACAATGATTACTAAACAACAACAAAATTAAAATTCATTTGCAAAATACAGCAGCTAGAGTAAAGAAATTTGCTGTGACGGGCGTATATTGTGACATTCTGGCACTCTTGTTTAACGGTTAGTTAAATTTAAGTTAAACGTCGATACTCGTCTGTTTGTAGTAGAGAAACACGCTGGAAAGAACCAGAAACTGTCGCAGGCTTGCTGGATAGCTTCTTTAAAAATAATTTCACAAGGCCGAGCCCGGGCTCAAACTGACAACTTTGCCGAGGTAGGCGAGATCATCTTTATGTTTGACAGGGAACTGTTAACGAAAGTTTAAGACAATGATTTTCGACAGGTGGTTGAGTGGGAGACTTCCACTGTACAGTGAGCACCTTTTCCGATCATAACAAGATATTTATAAGGGATATGTCTGTGAATTATAGTGATATCTCTGTAACACAAAGAGATATGTTTTTTACGTTGTAAAGATATGTCTTTATGCGTCCTTATGCCAGGTTCGAAATATTTTTATCTCATAATTAGGATTTCATTTTACAAATTTGTATAATCTACTGTTTTAATTCATTTACTATAGAATGTACAAATATAGCTTTTAGATATAGTCTGTTATAATTCTGTATAAAATGACCACATGCTTTGAATGGTTTTATATGGTGTGTATAAATTACTACAAATTTACCTGTACCAGTTAAAAAGATCTTTCCCGTTTGATGCTTTGCCCGCGTTTCCATTTGAACAACTTCAAACAAAAAACAGCGATAGTTTGATATTGCCACAATATATACGACACAGTTACTCTTGTAGGCCAATAGAAAAGTTAGTTGTGTGTTTTAATTTATGCGTTGGTTTCTAATCATATTCAACATTTCGATTTGAACTAAAATTAACATTATGCAAGGGGGTGGACATGTTTTGCATTTTGCTGCTTTTTAGGCGATGAAAATGCTGTTTGCAGTTCAAATGGCGTTATTTGTTTACCTTTTGACCTAAGAGAGGACACATTTTGCAGTGGTAAGTGTGTTTATTATATACAAAATTTCAAACGATAACGCCCAGTCGGTGACCATATAATTTATCTTCACTCGGCTTTTAGTCTTACATATTTATCATTGTTTGTTAAAAAGTTATTGAAGGTACAGTGCCAATTTATAGTGACGAAAAAATCGTAGCTCTGCGTGAAAAAGTAATTCCTGTACAAAACGAACTCTTTACGGGATGTTTATTGATTTGTACATATACATAAATTTATACTCTGATTTAAGATTTTTATCTGCTACTTCTAAAACCTTCCATTGCAAAAATATTTTGGTACAAGCAACATTTTGTTGTTTGATGTTGTATACACGACAATTTTGTTGTTTGATTGTTCTACCGAGAGGTCTTCTGTAAGTTTTTCAATCCAATATAAAGATTGTCAATAAGAAATATTTAAAAGTGACATGTATAATACCAAAGAGCTATAAAATGAATATTTTTTAGTTCTTTGAAAATACTAAATATAACGTGATTCTCTTCGATACTAGTGAAAGCAACAAAAATATGCATTTTTCTAGACTTTTCGTACATATTTAATTCCTCATATTGAAGATCAGTTAACTTCAAGCTACTGTCGCCTGGGGAAGCAGACATATAAAAAGTTTTGATGACACCAATCTGCAGCCGTTGTATGTCATGTTTCTATGTACCATATGAAAAAATTAAAAAGACAATTACGTATTCCTTATTTCCATCAAGAAAGTTTGATTTCGATGAGGAAGATTTAATTCATTTATGCCCCTTTTTAGCTTCGAATTTTTTATTTATATTTTTTAATTAAAGTGAAATATCTCTGTTACTGTGATAGCTTTTCACTTGAAACTTAAAATAGTTATTCACTATCACAGTCTATGCAAGGAGAAACAATTCCAATAACTCTTATTTGAAATCTGACACAGTTATGCCCATTTTTAACTTCGATTTTTTGTTAAATTTTTTGATAAAGTCAAATATCTCTCATACTATGAAAGTTTTTGACTTGAAACTTAAAATAGTAATTTACTACTACACCAGGAGAAACAATTCAAATTTCTCTGATTTGAATTTTGTTACAGTAATGCCCCTTTTAAATTTATATATATATATATATATATATTTTTTTTTTTTTTTTTTGGGGGGGGGGGGGGGGTTTATGTTTTATAACGTTTTTACTGGCAAAGATCTAATTCAGAGTCAAGCACTGAGAGCAGTCGAGCTTGCTGTCTTACGGAAGCTCAACAGCATGACATAACTCTATCCTCCTTATTTGTTTAATCATCTTCCCTTATTTGTACGTAATACTGGTTCAAATGAAAATGTGCGACGCACACGAACCATTTCTCTACCTACTTTTTGAGTTATATCCCTTAAGTAAGTTTTACTGTCCAGGGCATTACACTACAAGTAGGGATGTAGGGAATTTACGCCAGTTTTGAAAAAAAAAACGGGACGTACATTGTATAATGGAATGCTATTATCCGTCCATCTGTCCGTCCTTAAACATTGTTAACATTTTGACTGAGCACCGCTTTGGAAGGATCTTGTACGTTTTTGTTTTCAGTCGATCAAAGGTCAAGGACATACTGACCTTGAGACTAAAAAAGAATGTTCACCACATCGAGACAACGTTCCGAGTGCAAGTTTTGGATGGCTGGTTTTAAGGTTTAGGTCACAATTAAAGGTCAAAGTTCATATTAATGATATGCACGAGTCCGTTAAGTACAAATGATAGGAAGAACCTAAATAAAATTGCAGATTACTTTGAGGAGTAAGGTACACTGCACCTTCTCTAAAGAAATGTCAAAATTGTACATCCTGCAATGGACTCACATTTGATTTCTTTAGTTACTCCAAGAAAATACTTCTAAAAAAGGAAGAAAATATATTTAATAACAAACACAATCATGGGATTGAGAATTAAAAAGGAAACAGTTAATGAAATTGATTTGTAAATTTGAAACTTACATCGTTTTGATAATCTACAGCAAAAGTCCGTTAATTATGTTACAATCCGGTCTGGTAATGAATATTTTGGTGAAATAAATTATATTTATGACACGCTTGAACTTTCAATCCAGAGGTCCAGAGTTCAAATACCAGTCAAGCACTTGACATTTATGAGATGCTCTTTAGAGTAGACCACCTAGGTATGAGGTGTGCATTGGTTCTTCTAATGAAATAGTGCTACGTGTGTATTGATGTACACTGAGCACATTAATGATTAAAAAGAGCTAAGTTCAGTAAGCCAGAAATGTCTGTTTCTAAACGATTTCTCTCTTTCTATTAATGGGACTTTCTCCTCTTTGTTGCTCTAGTCAGATCGCTCGCTTTGTGTCTGTACAGAAAGAGGATGAATTTGGCACTCGGAGTGCCTGCCACTTTATGTAAAATTGTTCATAATGGACGGGTGCTGAGTAAATCTACTAATCTAATAATGAAAATCATATAATAACAATAAAAGTAATGAGAAGAAAGAAGAAGAAGAATGCAGTGTTGCGTGTTGGCTACATAGTAAGATCTAAAATGATTGAACGGATCAGTGTCATTTACAGGCAAATAAGTGTCCCTAGGTAAGTTCGTTCCTATTTTCACCATAGGCTTCGTTTTCAGATGAGTTTTCAAGTGCCGCTGTAATTTAAACATTTAAACAAGAACGCATATCAGTTTTACAAAATTGAATAACAATATTATAATTTCAGGACAAACTGGATTATTTGTCTGTAAAACATATTTATTTTGAAATCACTAAATTTCGAAAATGCGAATACGTTCACTGCCCCCATCCACTTAATTATAGTTTACATGTACTGGTGTTAGAGATTTTCAACTTACTTCGACGCGGACTGTGGACACTGGACTGCGTACTTACAGTAGGGGTTTTCTCAAAATATTTAAAGGTTCGCAAGAAAGAAAACATGCCTATGATATATATGTTTCTTTTACCTACATGTGTAGTAACTGTTGCCTTAGCTGTAGAAATTAGTGTATTGTGATATATAAATATCTGTTAATACAATACATACGTTTGAAAATATATGGATAGTGAACAGGCTACATTTATAACACGGAATCGCAATTTTCAGATGTCATATTCTATTACTGTATAGAACATTTTAATTCATGACATCATTTTAACGAATCGGCTCGATAAATGTCTACATGTAGTATGCTTCTTTAGATTGTGTGGTCTGTGTTCTCGTAGACTTCTGTACGAAAAAGGTCACTTATGATTTTCATTAATTTTGATAATTGTATCTAAGTTTTCATAAAATAGAAGTTTTAATGAAATATCTTGAATAATTTAGTTCAACACTGTCTAAACATACAGTAAGTTCTCATACCTGTATCTTTCATCCCCGTCGAAACGATATCCGATAAATTACCATAATTTAACGAAAACATCCTGAATTGTTTATGTATCAGCATGAAAAAGGAAATAATCACTTCGTATTTTCATAATCTGATATCAGAATTGCATGGTAAACTTTAAGTTTTAAATTCATGACTATTTTCAAGTGACTATTCAGTATGGATTGTAAGTCTCAACTGGAATTTAATCTTTATGTACCATTAAAACTAGCTGTCAAAATTTTAATGTAAAACCCAGCTGAGACAGAAAATTGTTTTGTGAAGCCGGGCCTGGCAAGCGTCCAAGGTCAAAATTCCAGTCATATTCCAAAATGCTTTATGGCCAATACATGCATAGAATTGTCCATGAAATTATACTTTTGGCTTAGCCAACTCCAATGACACCATTTAAGCAATTCTGTATGGTCATTTGATACAACCAGCTTAGTAGTCGAGACTAGTCTTTTATCATTATTTACCGAACGCTTTTTTTCTAACATGTGCATATATGGTATGCGTAGATACTCTGCTTCAGGGAACTTGGACAAAGATTTAAACTTATGAAAACTCTAGGTATATATTGGTCTAAAAATCATAATGTAGCCATGATGTATATAATGATAAGGTGACCGGGAAAACTGAATAAATTCAGTACCGTATAAAAGGTTTAAAATGGTTAAGAATATACATGTATAATACCACGTGCGACATTTTTTTTACTGCGGTGCATTAAAATGTCATGCATCGTATCGTGCATATTCAAAATTGTGCGTCGTACAATAGCATTACAGCGACTCGAGTGCAATAGTACGAAACTCCATGTTTCCAAAATCACTATATACATTCTTTGATACCAGATATTCAACTAAGTAATAACTTGTAACACATGTTGTTTTGATTCCCTAGGAATAGGCATCGCCTGATCTAAAATAGGTGAACCTCTTACGGCGCAGGGGAAGAGTGTCTGTCTCCTCACCAGGTGATTATTGGTTCAGATCCTGGATTATAGGGTATGTTGACCGTTGAATCAACAGCCATTTTCACTGCTAGCAAATACTGGCTAGAACCTCACAAAATTGACAGCAAGCATATAAATAAGTTGCTGCACTTCAAATAAAAAAGAACACAAGTTTGCGATGTCTTGTTTATAAAAACGGTAGTCGAAAGATTTGAATAGATACATTATCCAGAAAAGGGTATAAAAGGTAAAAGGATATATTTTTTTTAAAATCGCCCACGCTGTTAAGAATGCTTGTAAGACAAAATATATCCGTAATTCATATATACAATAAAACGGAAATTAATATGTGTCTTTTCTCAGATATTTTAAATGGAAACAGTATTACTGCATTAGAACCGGATGCTAAATATGCCACAGTTCAGTTATGCATAACAAACTTACATACAGTTTGAGAAAACCCCTAAAGTAAGTCCGCAGTCCATGGTCTACGATACGCGTCGAGGTAAGCTGAAAATCTCTATTATACAGTTTACATGTATTGGTCACTTTAAATAAATTAATGGTTCTGGCTAAAGTATGTTATAAGTATGTTCATCAGAAAATGAAAACGTTTAATCAATATCAGTTACGAAATGTTAAAGCTAGCCTGTAAAATATTCAACAGCTTGATTTTATCCGAAATGGCATTATCCAAATTTGGCACACTTTTTAAATGTGAAATCTAGCTAGCGGTCTACATGTCAAATTGCATTTGATGACATTCGACACTGTTCGTTATTAGAGTAATAAAAACGAATAGGAACGAATTTACTACACACCCTTTACATTTAGTCATATTATATATAGTCCCTACCATACCTTAGCGTGTGGCTGTTAAAAGAGTGACCTCTAATAGCTATAGTTCCGTTGTGGATATTGCAAGAATTTTCCAGTTTCTAATTGTCGCTAAAATTTGTTATCAGTCTATTTACTTACACGTTACAATATGACGTACGTTATAAAAGGTTAATGTCAAATGAGCCACTATCATACATATATTGAAATGCTTACCGGTGAATAGTAAAAAATATTACATGACTCTATATAAATCGCCAGTGATAGTCTTTGGATGGATAAAAGGGGAATTTGTTAGGCAACAATATTCTTTGAAAATAAATTATGTCACATGACATATGCTGGGGGAACAAACCATGATAGAGTGTTAGGATGAAACAAGAGATGCATTTGTTGGAAGGAATGAATCTCTGAAAATGGTGCCACATGATATGCTGATAAACTGCATTGATATACACAGTAGCTAGAGTGAGATGGTACAAGTTTGATATGTGTCTGCATAGCATGAGGGCTGAATTGAGATGTTTCGTCTTTTTCGTCCCTCAGTCCCACCAAGCGAAAACACTTCTTAACAAGATCGAGGAGGGACGCTCGCTAAAAAGTAGGAACAGGGGCGAATACGGTATTTAGCGTCTATTCGCTCTGCGACAAAAATATAATGCCTCTGAAAATAAGGTTACCACGATATAGTAAGGTAGCTATCGCGATACTTACAAAAACGTTATCTTGATAAAGTAGTCGGAAGTTTCCTGGAAATATTGCGGTAATTTACATTTTTTTTCTGTAAGTGCACACAAGTAGCTATCTCGATAATTTCGCCAATTTTCTAGATTTTTTTAACTTTTCTGAAAACTTTATCTCGATAGTATGGTGGCATATTTCTAGCAAGATAAGCTTTCTCGATACTTGATATTTCGAACTTTTCTGAAAAGTTTATCGCAATAGCCGAAAGTATCTTGGAAATAAAGAGCATATCGAGAAATAACTAATTTATTGCGATAATGTTTTCAGAAAACTGCACATCTTTTATCGTGATAAAAATTAATGGAAGAAAACCGATGTCGGTTAGAGTGACCTCCCCTTAATTTTCCAAATGGCGTAAAGGCGGGTAGGGGAAGTAACTCTTAATGGAAAAACCCAAGGTCGGTTAGAGTGACCTCCCCTTAATTAACCAAATGGCGTCAAGGCGTATAGGGGAAGTAACTTTTAATGGAAAATAAAACCAGGTCGGTTAGAGTGACCTCCCCTTAATTTTGCAAATGGCGTCAAGGCGGGTAGGGGAAGTAACTCTTAATGGAAAATAAAACCAAGGTCGAGTGACCTCCCCTTAATTTTGCAAATGACGTCAAGGCGGGTAGGGGAAGTAACTTTTAATGGAAAAAAAACAGGTCGGTTAGTGACCTCCCCTTAATTTTGCAAATGGCGTCAAGGCGGGTAGGGGAAGTAACTCTTAATGGAAAAAAACAAAGTCAGTAAGAGTGACCTCCCCTTAATTTTGCAAATGGCGTGAAGGCGGGTAGGGGAAGTAACTCTTAATGGAAAATAAAACCAAGGTCGAGTGACCTCCCCTCAATTTTGCAAATGACGTCAAGGCGGGTAAGGGGGTTACCCTTAATGGAAAAAACCAAGGTCGGTAAGAGTGACCTCCCCTTAATATTGCAAATGACGTCAAGGCGGGTAGGGGAAGTTACTCTTAATGGGGAAAAAGCAAGGTCGGTTAGAGTGACCTCCCCTTAATTTTGCAAATGGCGTCAAGGCGGGTAGGGGAAGTAACTCTTAATGGAAAAAAACATGGTCGATTAGTGACCTCCCCTTAATTTTGCAAATGGCGTCAAGGCGGGTAGGGGAAGTTACTCTTAATGGAAAATAAAACCAAGGTCGAGTGACCTCCCCTTAATTTTGCAAATGACGGCAAGGCGGGTAGGGGAACTTACTCTTAATGGAAAAAAACCAAGGTCGGTAAAAGTGACCTCCCCTTAATTTTGCAAATGGCGTCAAGGCGGTTAGGGGAAGTTACTCTTAATGAAAAAAAACAAAGGTCGGTTAGAGTGACCTTCCCTTAATTTTGCAAGTGGCGTCAAGGTGAATAAGGGAAGTTACTCTTAATGGAAAATAAAACCGGGTCGGTTAGAGTGACCTCCCCTTAATTTTGCAAATGGCATCAAGGCGGGTAGGGGAAGTTACTCTTAATGGAAAATAAAACCAGGTCGGTTAGAGTGGCCTCCCCTTAATTTTGCAAATGGCGTCAAGGCGGGTAGGGGAAGTTACTCTTAATGGAAAATAAAACCAGGTCGGTTAGTGACCTCCCCTTAATTTTGCAAATGGCGTCAAGGCGGGTAGGGGAAGTTATTCTTAATGGAAAATAGCACCAGGTCATTTAGAGTGGCCTCCCCTTAATTTTGCAAATGGCATCAAGGCGGGTAGGGGAAGTAACTCTTAATGGAAAATAAAGCAATGTTGGTAAGAGTGACCTCCCCTTAATATTGCAAATGACGTCAAGGCGGGTAGGGGAAGTTACTCTTAATGGAAAACAGTACCAGGTCGGTTAGAGTGACCTCCCCTTAATTTTGCAAATGGCGTCAATGCGGGTAGGGGGAAGTAACTCTTCATGGAAAAAAATAAAGGCTGGTTAGAGTGACCTCCCCTTAATTTTGCAAATGGCGTCAAGGCGGGTAGGGGAAGTTACTCTTAATGGAAAAAAAACCAGGTCGGTTAGGGTGACCTCCCCTTAATTTTGCAAATGGCGTCAAGGCGGGTAGGGGAAGTTACTCTTAATGGAAAAAAAACCAGGTCGGTTAGTGACCTCCCCTTAATTTTGCAAATGGCGTCAAGGCGGGTAGGGGAAGTTACTCTTAATGGAAAACAATACCAGGTCGGTTAGTGACCTCCCCTTAATTTTGCAAATGGCGTCAAGGCGGGTAGGGGAAGTTACTCTTAATGGAAAACAATACCAGGTCGGTTAGTGACCTCCCCTTAATTTTGCAAATGGCGTCAAGGCGGGTAGGGGAAGTAACTCTTAATGAAAGAAAAGCCAAGGTCGGTTAGTGACCTCCCCTTAATTTTGCAAATGGCGTCAATGCGGGTAAGGGAAGTAACTCTTCATGGAAAAAACAAAGGTCGGTTAGAGTGACCTCCCCTTAATTTTGCAAATGGCGTCAAGGCGGGTAGGGGAAGTTACTCTTAATGGAAAATAAAACCGGGTCGGTTAGAGCGACCTCCCCTTAATTTTGCAAATGGCGTCAAGGCGGGTAGGGGAAGCCACCCTTAATGGAAAAAATCAAGGTCGGTTAGTGACCTCCCCTTAATTTTGCAAATGGCGTCTAGGGTAGGGGAAGTAACTCTTAATGGAAAATAGCACCAGGTCATTTAGAGTGGCCTCCCCTTAATTTTGCAAATGGCATCAAGGCGGATAGGGGAAGTAACTCTTAATGGAAAATAAAGCAATGTTGGTAAGTGACCTCCCCTTAATATTGCAAATGACGTCAAGGCGGGTAGGGGAAGTTACTCTTAATGGAAAACAGTACCAGGTCGGTTAGAGTGACCTCCCCTTAATTTTGCAAATGGCGTCAAGGCGGGTAGGGGAAGTTACTCTTAATGGAAAATAAAACCAGGTCGGTTAGTGACCTCCCCTTAATTTTGCAAATGGCGTCAAGGCGGGTAGGGGAAGTTACTCTTAATGGAAAATAAAACCAGGTCGGTTAGTGACCTCCCCTTAATTTTGCAAATGGCGTCAAGGCGGGTAGGGGAAGTTACTCTTAATGGAAAACAATATCAGGTCGGTTAGAGTGACCTCCCCTTAATTTTGCAAATGGCGTCAAGGCGGGTAGGGGAAGTAACTCTTAATGAAAGAAAAGCCAAGGTCGGTCAGTGACCTCCCTTGATTTTGCAAATGGCATCAAGGCGGATATGGGAAGTTACTCTTAATGGAAAATAAAACCAGGTCGGTTAGTGACCTCCCCTTAATTTTGCAAATGGCGTCATGGCGGGTAGGGGAAGTTACTCTTTATGGAAAATAAAACCAGGTCGGTTAGTGACCTCCCCTTAATTTTGCAAATGGCGTCAAGGCGGGTAGGGGAAGTTACTCTTAATGGAAAACAATATCAGGTCGGTTAGAGTGACCTCCCCTTAATTTTGCAAATTGCGTCAAGGCGGGTAGGGGAAGTAACTCTTAATGAAAGAAAAGCCAAGGTCGGTCAGTGACCTCCCTTGATTTTGCAAATGGCATCAAGGCGGATAGGGGAAGTAACTCTTAATGGAAAAAACCAAGGTCGGTTAGTGACCTCCCCTTAATTTTGCAAATGGCGTCAAGGCGGGTAGGGGAAGTAACTCTTAATGGAAAGTAAAACCGGGTCGGTTAGTGACCTCCCCTTAATTTTGCAAATGGCGTCAAGACAGTTAGGGGAAGTAATCTTTAATGGAAAAACCCAAAGTCTGTTAGAGTGACCTCCCCTTAATTTTGCAAATGGCATAAAGGCGGGAAGTGGAAGTAATCTTTAATGGAAAAATCCAGGTCGGTGAATGACCTCTCCCAAATTTAACAAATGTCAAGGCGGGAAGGGGAAGTAATCTTTAATGGAAAAATTCCAGGTCGGTATGTGACCTCCCCTTAATTTAGCAAATTGCGTCAGGGCGGGTAGGTGAAGTAATCTTTAATGGAAAAACACAGGTTGGTTTGTGACCTCCCCTTAATTTTGCAAATAGCGTCATGTGGGTTAGGGAAGTAACCTTTAATGGAAAAAAGGTCGGTGACCTCCCCTTAATTTTGCAAATAGCGAAAGAGTGGTAGGGGAAGTAATTTCTAATGAAAAAACAGGTTTTGCAAATCAAGGGGATAGGGAAAGTAACTTTGCATGGGAAAGAGGTGCTAGGGTAACCTCCAATTTAGGAATGGCGTCTACTGGGTAAGGGAAGTAATTTTGGATGAAAAGTGTGTCAGTTAACCTCCCCTTTTATGGGAATAGATGAAACAGTAACTCCCCCATATTTTGCAAATGCAGTACAACAAATTCCCTACAAATTACTAGGGGGTAAATAAAGAAGCTGTGGATTGAAAAGGCCGGTTATATATATATCTTGATTGAAAAAGAAGTAGGTTATATAACCTTTCGTTTATAATGCAAATGGTGTCAAAGGGGTAGGGCAAGTACATATAAATGGAGGTATTTGCAGATGGCGCCAATATGGGAAGGGAAAGTAATGGATGACAGCGGACGAGTCGGGGTAACCTGACAGTACAAGGTAACAATTGTAACCTGCATTTTACAAATGGCGTCAATGAAAGAATGGTAACTATTGATGACAAAGCGCTAGTTGTTAAGAATACTTTTCTCTGTACATGTATTTTGCAAATGACAAGGAAGTATGACCAATTGAGCACACCTGCATTTTGCAAATGGTATGAAGGAAATAAACCTATTAAAGGAAAGGAACATCAATAATCAATGCAACTGTATGTCCTATTTTATTTAAACAAAATAAACAACACAACTGTATGGTATTTTATTCATTTCTCAAGCTGCAATAAATAGCACACGTAGTCACAAATGACATTGTAAAGTATAATCATAATGAAAATATTCAATCTGAAGAATATTTCTAAAATTTAATACATGTACAAAAAAATCATTGCTTTGAACTATGCTTTCACTAAAAACGTAAAACTCCGTCAGAAAAAGTGTAATCGAAGGAATATATATAAAGTTTTGACTGTCATTAAGAAACAACCAGCAATCAGAACTAGAACTGTTAGAGGAGTGACGAATACCCCCATTACGGTCTTGTCACAGAAGAATGGCAATCATAAGAAAGACATGGCCAAAAGAAGGTGCAATTTAAATCGAACTTGACCTGTATTTTATGATGTTACACCTGTGTACCAAAACATTTATATCTGTCAAGAATTGTCACTGAAGTGTTTGATTTGACTCCAATAGTGGATGAAAATTGCACAGTAGCCTGAGTCTGTGTTAAAAAATATCAAATTATAAGAGAGGTACAGATAAAGTGTATGAAAACACTATATAAGTATAATTCTAACCAAAAAGGGGGCATAATTCAGGAAATGTTGGTGCAAGAGTTATGCACCTTGTGTCATATGATGTGGGTGATGATGTGGAACAACTACTTCAAGTTTGAATCAAATGCATTTCGTAACAAGAGCTGTCAGTGGACAGCGCGCTCGACTATTCTCAGTGCTTGATAGTATAATATAAGCTATGAGTAAAACTATAACAATAAGCATATTCTAAGTAGAAAAGGGGCCATAATTCAGTCAAAATGCTTGATAGAGTTGTCTCCTCCTTTTTACAGACTGGGGTTGTGATGGTTAACAAGTATGCAAAATATCAAAGCAATATCTCAATGGACTTTGAAAATATTTGGGGTGGTACGCAAACTTTAAAATTTATTCCAAGTCGAAAAGGGGCCATAATTCAGTCAAAATGTTTGATAGAGTTGCCTCCTCCTTTTTACAGACTGGAGTCATGATGGTAAACAAGTATGCAAAATATCAAAACAATATTTCAATGGACTTTGAAAATATTTGGGGTGGTACGCAACATTTAACATTTATTCTAAGTCGAAAAGGGGCCATAATTCAGTCAAAATGCCTGATAGAGTTGCATCTACCATTTTACAGACTGGGGTCATGATGGTAAACAAGTATGCAAAATATCAAAGCAATATCTCAATGGACTTTAAAAATATTTGGGGTGGTACGCAAACTTTAACATTTGTGTGACGCTCACGCTCACGCTAACGCCGACGCCGGGCGAGTAGGATAGCTCTCCTATTCTTTGAATAGTCGATCTAATAACTGAGATATAGTGAAAATGCATCAAAATTGTATTTTATGATGTTAACACCTGTGTACCAAAAACATTTAAATCTGTCAAGAACTGTCACTGTAGTGTTTAATGACTCCAATGGTGGATGAATGTTGCACAATAGCTTGAGTCTGTGTTAAAAAAATTAAAATTATAAGAGAGGTACAGATAAAGAGTATCAAAACATGATATAAGTATAATTCTAACTAAAAAGGGGGCATAATTCAGGAAATGTTGGTGCAAGAGTAATGCACCTTGCGTCATATGATGTGGGTGATGATGTGGAACAACTATTTTAAGTTTGAATCAAATCCATTAATAAAACCCTTCCAGGCACAGAAGTTATATATATATGAGATATAGTGAAAATGCATCAAAATTAACCTTAAATCCTAAGTAAAAGGGGACATAATTCATGAAATATTTGTGTCAGAGCTATGCGCCTTGTGTCACATGATGTGGTTGATAATGTGGAACATCTATTTTAAGTATGAATCAAATCCATTTTGTAATAACTGAGATATAATGGAAATGCATCAAAATTAACCTTAAATTCTAAGTAAAAGGAGATATAATTCATGAAAAATTGGTGTCAGAGTTATGCACCTTGTGTCACATGGTGTGGTTGGTAACGTGGAACATCTGTTTTAAGTTTGAATCAAATCCATTTAGTAATAACTGAGTGTGATAGTGTATAAAAACTTTAACCTTAAATTCTAAGTAAAAATGGGGGGCATAATTTATGAAATATTGGTGCAAGACTTATCGACCTTGTGTCATATGATATGGGTGATGATGTTGAACAACTATTTTAAGTTTGAATCAAATCCATTAAGTAATAAAACCCTTCTAGGCACAGAAGTTATGGAGCAAAACCCAAAAAAACTGACCTTTGACCTTGAATTTTGATCTTTAGCCTTTGACCATCAGGCATAGGAGATGTGTTCAACATGTCATCTGGTCTTGAAGAATAATAATGTGAAGTTAAATTTCTTCACGGGAATATCTTGGGAACATAAAACAAAAAATATCTAACAACAGTTAAAATGATTTCAGTCCTAGGTTGTGTAACCTTATTTTTAATTAAGCCTTATCTCCTGAAAATATTGATGTCTGTTACCTATTATTGCTGTAAAAATATATAGAAATGGGGCATGTGTTGGTTTCCGTATAAGATCGAAATTTCTTTCACCGAATAAACTGAAAACTGGTGTTCCCGAGTGAAAGTTAATTCGGCATTACGTGAAAGTTGATTCATTATTATTATTATTATTATTATTATTATTATACCAGATTTATATACGTATATATGTATTGCACGTTCATTTTTATTCTTAATGTTTAATTAAATGAAAAACCTATCTATCTATCATCATCATCATCATCATCATCATCATTATTATTATTAGGCCTATTATTATTATACCAGATTTATATATGTATATATGTATTGCACGTTCATTTTAATTCTTAATTTTTAACTAATTGAAAAACTCATCGTTTATTTTGTACTGCTTTATTATCTTGCAGAGTTAAAATAAATTTATCTCATGTTATCTTATTCAACCGTGCTGAGACCTGCGCCATGCGTAACGTCACGCTATATTTCATGACGTCACAATGCTATTGGAAAAAAAGTTAGATATGTCTACGCGATATACATGTTTCTTTTAGATTTTAATAATTTGGCGTGTATTATTTTCGTGTTTTGTAAGCAGTATTATGCATCTTTTTTTCTATTTGAAGCAGATTTCCAGTCCTTACATACAATTCATATCCTTTTGCGTTCAAGTGTTGTTCCGTACTAGTGAAAAATCATATTTGGATTTCTCTCCGTTTGAAACAATGAGTTTATCATGTTATAATCTAACGTTATATCCCAGTAATTATTTAAAGCGAGGACTAAAAACCTAAAAGTTTGCCAACAATTCTACTAAATATTTGATCAGCTAATCTTTCTACCCATCGTTCCTAAAGATTTACCAGTTTAACACATTGTTCCTGATAATAGACAGAGTTGCTTTAAAAGTCATTTTAGCCGCAAAAGTTAATGTTAGTGCATAAAGTTAGGTGTCGATTAAGAGTTATACCAAACAGTGTAAAATTCAGTGAACAAGAAATGAGGCTAAAATTACTTTTAAAAGCTACATTAATACCAACCAGACAAAGTGCAGTAGAAAGTGTGTTTGAATAAATAAAAGAGCTATGATTTTATCGCTAAATTTTATAGTTTTATTGAATTTCTTGCCAAGTTTTCAGATATTGTTGAAATAAAACGATAGATTATACCCTGATAAACCCACTGTTTCAGAAGTAAGAAATCCAAATACAGCTTTCACTTGCACGCAACATCAATTTAACGCGAAAGAATATGAATTATATATAATCTGTTTTTATAGAAAAAAAAACATTAAAAAATAATTATATTAAAATGTAAAAGAAATCAATCTAGTAGAACTGTATAACTTTTTCCAACATATATATTGCCATAATTTTAAGCGTAACGTTGCGCGTTGCGTGAGATGTTATACTTGTAAAATGTGTACAATTTAGTACACATATATTTAACTGCATAATATAAAATTTCTTTGATTTATAGTACATATATATTTAATTGCATAATATAAAATTTCTTTGATTTATAGTACACATACATTTAACTGCATAATATAAAATTTCTTTGATTAATAGTACACATATATTTAATTGCATAATATAAAATTTCTTTGATTTATAGTAAAATTGATTATTTTTCACGCTTGAACACTAGAGTTTACATTTTCGCGAGATGTATTTAGAATGATTTGATCGATCTTACACTGAAACAAACAAATGTCTCCCGTCCTAAAATCAATTATTACAAGGCAGTCTGAAAGACAGCTAAAACCCCGGCCACTGTTATGAATAGTGAAAGGGTAACTTGAAAATTTGACCTTGAGCTGTGACCTTAACAATGAACTGACATGACTGGTGTATGAATTCTGCACATCATCTCGATGAGTTGATCATCTGACCAAAGTTTCATGAAAATCCTTCAAGGGGTTTAGGAGATAGAGCTCAAACCTTTGACCTTGAGTTGTGACCTTGACCTTGAGTTGACAGCTGAATCATGAGTTCTTAATGTGGTAATCATTTGGCCCAAGTTTAATGAAAATCCTTCAAGGGGTTTAGGAGATACAGAGTTGACACAAAATGGAAGACTCAAACCTTTATGAACTTGACCTTGAGCCGGCATGGCTAACTCATAGGTTCTACACATCATCTTGATGAGGTGATCATTTGACCCAGGTTTCATGAAAATCCTTCAAGGGGTTTAAGAGATATAGAGCGGACACAAAATGGAAGGCTCAAACCTTTGATCTCAAGTTGTGGCCTTGACCTTGAGCCAACATGGCTGACTCATGAGTTCTACACATCGTCTTGATGAAGTGATAATTTGACCCAGGTTTCATGAAAATCCTGCAAGGGGTTTAGGAGATACAAAGCGGACACCAAAATAGAAGGCTCAAACCTTTAACCATAAGTTGTGACCTTGACCTTGAGCTGGCATGGCAAACTTATAAGTTCTGCACATCGTCTTGATGTGATCATTTGACCCAAGATTCATGAAAATCCTTCAAGGGGTTTAGGAGATATGGCCTAGACATGAAAGTGTTACGGACGGGCAGACGGACGGACGGAGACCATTCCTACACTTCCCCCCCCCCCCCCCCCCGATAAAGCAAATGTTACACATTTATGCCACTAACACCTGATCAACTAAGGCTATCACTGAAGTCGATTAATACCCCCAGACCTCACTTTGATAAAGGGAAAGTAAAATGTTGTCATCATGACTTTTGATTTTTAGGTGTAACCTTGACCGTGGACCTAGTGATCTGAGTTAATTGTGTCTGCTCGACTATAAGGAAAATGTTTAACAAGATATTGTTATTATTATAAGTAAGTGTGGGAGATCGAAATGGAGTTTTTTTATCCATTTTAAGGAGGGGGCGGGGGTTAGGGACGAGGGTAAAGGTTCAGTGAAATGGAGTGGAGGAGGTAGGTGAAGACAGTGGAGTAGAGAAGTTGATGGGAACATTAAATATAAGTTTTTGTATGGAACGCATTTTGGGTGGGTGTCGGGAGGAACGTAGATGAAGTGTGGGTATAGCTAAAAAGGATAGGACATGAGGGATACCAGTTCTAAGAAACGTTATGAGATATAAGTCAAATTGAGAAATGTGCCATAAGACTTTAACCAACACTGTTACAAAATCGGACCCAAGTAACCTTGACCTCTAAGCAACGTGACCCTAAATAAAAAGATTTCTGCCACGTTCTAAGATCAATCCTTATGTGAGGTTATATTGTGAAACTGAGAAGCTTATCATGAAACTTTAACCAGCACTATAACAATATTTAAGCCAGAGACTTCGACATTTAGGATACCTGTTCTTAAACTAATACAGGTAGATGTCTTTCACTTACCAAGACCAACACTATGGTGAAGTTTGATGTTAATAAGGGCAGTAGTAAGAAGATGTAGTGACACTGAGAAGCTTGTCCTAAAATTTTAACTTTCAATGCAACGGTAACAGTGACACAGACGCCAAGGCAAGTACAGTAATCCTCCTTATTCTTCAAATATTCGAGCTAAATATTTTCAAAGCCGTTTAGACAATATAGAGCGGACATGAAGCTAAGCCATTTGTCCTTTGACCTCCACGAGTAACCTTGAGCTTGGGCCTTGTGACCTAGGTTGAGCGCTCTGTACATCGTCTTCATGTGGTTTATAATTTATGTCAGTTTTATGAAAATCATCCCAGCGGCCATGGTGGACAAATGAACGGACGGACGGATGGACTGGACATGCGTGACTCCAACATAGCCCAATATACTTTGTACGTTGGGGTATAATTATATACATGTTAGCTTATGTCTAATTTGTTTAACTATGCTTTTGTCATGGCGGCTGTAGTGGTGTCATGCTATATGCTTGTGTCTGTCGTGGATTTATCATACTTGGTTCTTTCTTCTGCATATATTTCTCACTAGAGTGTTTGAAATCCATCTGAAAATGATGACAGATAATTAGGATAAAAATACTTCAAGATGTAACTTAAAGGTAAAATCAACTTAAACCAAATCTTCCATTTTTTTTTTCTTCTCAGAATAATCAGTAGAACTATATATCTCCCCTTCCTTTGCAGGAGAAAAAAACTTGCCAAGAGCTGTCACAGGAGACAGCACGCTCGACTATTTTGATGCTACATAGTGAAACGGGACACATCTGAGGAAGCTGGAGCTGTCACTTGAGTGTTAAATGACTCCAGTGGTGGATGTAGATATTGCACAATAGCCTGAGTCTGTGTCAAAAATATCAAGTTATAAGAAAGATAAAGATAAAGTGTATCAAAACACTAAATCAGTATAATTATAAGCAAAAAGGAGGCATAATTCATAAAATATTGGTGCAAGAGTTATCACCTTGTGTCATATGATGTGGGTGATGATGTGTTACATCCACTTTAAGTCTGAATCAAATCCATTTAGTAATAACGGAGACAGAGTGAAAGTGTACCAAAACAACAACTTGAAATTCTAAGTGAAATGGGGGAATAATTCATGAAATACTGGTGTTAGAGTTATGCACCATGTGTCATATGATGTGGGTGATAAGGTGAACAACTATTTTAAGTTTGAATCAAATTCGTTTAGTAATAACTGAGATAGAGTGATAGTGCACCAAAACTTTAACCTGAAATTCTAAGTAACAAGAGCTGTCCGTAAGACAGCGGACTCGACTTTTCTCAGTGCTTGACTCTGAATTAGAGCTTTGCCAGTAAAAAAAATCCAAGTTAAAAAGGGACATAACTCTGTTAAAAATCAAATCAGAGCTATGGATATTGTGTCTCCTGGTGTAGACTTTGATAGTAAATAACTATTTTGAGTTTCAAGTCAATAGCTTTGATAGTAACAGAGATATTTGATTTTATCAAAAACATTAACCAAAAATTCTAAGTTAAAAAGGGGCATAATTCTGTCAAAATTCAAACCAGAGTTATGGGGATTGTTTCTCCTGGTGTAGACTTTGATAGTAAATAACTATTTTAAGTTTCAAGTCAATACCTTTGATAGTAACGGAGATATCTGACTTTTAGCCGGGGAGCCAAGGCATGAAAAAATGGATTTACCTGTCCGGTCATGCTATAGTCAGTTTCTATACATATTATGAAAGTACAAAGTCCGCGGATCAGAAAAATCGGGCCTGCAAAACAAAAGCTCTGCAAAATTTTGTGAATATCAAGGGGAGATAACTCTGTATTTTGCAGTTTTTTAAGATTCAAATCGTTTTTTTACTAACAAACATGGCATCAGTTTCTAGAATCAGTTCAAATATATATCTTTTAACATTGCTTTACGCATAAGGCTTATGCTTGAAAATACGCAAAATGTACTCATTTTATGTACATTTTATTATAAATTGGCACCTAAAATACCAGAGAATAAAACAAAAATATTTAACCTAAAATTTACAGTAGAAGAAGTAACCTTTAAATGGTCTTATTTCTCAAAGTCATTTATTAATACCGCTGCGAAACAGTCTGTTAGAACAGAAATCATCTAGATACTCTAATTCAGGTTTGGCTAAGAAATACACAAATCCGGGGTATTTTATGTACCCCACCCACTTTATATAAGGCAAAAAATGTATAATAAATATATTCGACCCAACAACCAAGAAGATATATTCTTTTTATCACGTATACAATATAATCTATATTTTTGACCATATAAAGCTGGATGAGGGGTATTTAAAAGATTTTAAACAGAAAAAGGGGGGTAGGAAAACCTATGTATTTTACAACCGATAATTAGAATAAACAACCCGTTATTAAAAAAAGAGCAACACGAATGCAAGGCGATGAAACCTTTTCTTGCAAACTATTCTTTTAGAAAATAATTTATTTAAATACTCTTTCGTGCAATCTAGTTGGGTTTGGCTAAGAAATACGCTAATACGGGGTATTTTATGTACCCCACCCATTTTTATATAATGCAAAAAATGTATAATAAAAAATATTCGACCAACAACTAAGAAGATATATTCTTTTTATCACGTATACATATAATCTATATTTTTGACCATATAAAGCTGGATGATGGGTATTTAAAAAAATTTAAACAGAAAAAGGGGGTAGGAAAACCTATGTATTTTACAACCAATAATTAGAATAAACAACCCGTTATTAAATAAGAGCAACACTAATTAAAGGCGATGAAACCTTTACTTACAAACTGTTCAGTTGGAAAGTAATTTAATTAAATACTCTTTCGTGCAATCTACTCCAGGCGTGGCTAAGAAATACGCAAAACCGGGTTATTTTATGTACCCCACCCACTGTATATAATGCAAAAAATGTATAATAAAAATATTCGACGAAAAATCAATGAGATATATTCTTTTTATCACATATACAATATAATTGATATTTATGACAATTTAAAGATGGATGAGGGGTATTTAAAAGATTTTGAATAGAAATGGGGGTAGGAAAACCTATGTATTTTACAACCGATAATTAGAACAAACAACCCGTTATTTACCATTTATCAAATACAAACATCAATAATAAAAGGCGACGAAATCTTTACTTGCTAACTGTTCATTTGAAAGTTAATAATTTAAATACTCTTTTGTGCAATTTTGTCAAAATTGTGGAATTGTAGGGGTATGAACATTACCCCACCCATCTAAAACTATGTATAAAATGTGACTGATCGATCAATACAGTTTTTACAAATTAACAAAGTATAAGTGCTTGCTTCGGGGTTGTACACATCTGTTTTTACCTTTCTCATGATAAACAAATTGATGGAATGTAGTTCTGATGTGTTGAATGTAATGTAGAAATTTGACATAATGTATAATTTTAATGTTTATAAAATGAGACATTTTGAATAATCTTTGCTATTCAGAAGATTTTAAAAATAATTAATGTAATGATAATGCATTATATCACTATTCAAGAAATTTAACAAATCGTAAAAAAGGGTCGTAATTATATCCCCCAAACATATATAATTCAAATAGATTCTGTCAGAGTTTTAGCTCACCTGTGACGTAGTGACACAAGGGAAGCTTTAGTGATCGCCTTCGTCCGTCCATACGTCCGTCCACAATTACTTGTGAACACGATAGAAACCACATTTTACTATTGATTTTAATCAAACTTGCGCGCAACTTGTATAAGAGCTAGGAGACGAGGGAGGAAATCTACTGGCCACCAGGAACAAAAAAAAGAATTAATGCAACCTTCAAGGTTATGCATTGGAATGCAGAAGCACTCCTCAATAAGAAATGAATTAGAGACCATATTGTTTGATAAGGACATTCAGGTCTGCTGCATCGAAGAGATTCACCTTAGCGAGGATAAATCCTTCAATGTTAAGAGGCTACCAGTGCTTCCGTTGTGACAGGTTGGGTAGGAGCAAGGGAGGAATCCTAACACTGACGAGAAACACATAGCAACTTATACTGGTATAAAATCTCGCTTTGAAAACTGGCCAAATCCCATAATGGGTTCCAGAGTTAGGGCCCCTTAAAGAGCCAAAAGTTTCTGTTTTGGCTTGTGAACAGGGTAGAGACCACATTTTGCAATTGATTTTAATCAAACTTGCACATATATTCTATTGGCATAATATCTCGGTTCCTGTCAAAAACTGGCGAGATCCCATAATGTGTTCTAGAGTGGTGGCCCCTTAAAGGGCCAAAATTTGCCATATTGGCTTTTGTAGCCACACAGGCACTTCACTTATAGTTTGATTTGAAACAAACTTGCGAAATATCTTTAACAGCAATAAATCTTGCATTCCATGGTGACTTCATCAGATCAAATCATAGGTTCCAGAATAACGACCCCTGTTCGAACCCCGAAAGTCCCAAAATTTGTTAATTGTTACATTATGAACACGCTAGAAATGACATTTTACGTTTGACTTTAACCACACTTACGACTTAAGTCACGATACGATCTCGGTTAAGTTCGAAAACTGATTTGATTGACCGTTTAGCCATAAAGAGGTTTCATTTATGCTTTGATCTGACACAAACTTGCAAACTTGATAATCTTTAGACCAAGTTTGAAACTGGATTATGTGGGGTCAAAAACTAGGTTACCAGGTCAAATAAAAGGAAAAGCTTGATAGCACCGTAGAGGCCACATTAATGACGCTATCTTCATGAAATTTGGTCAAAATAGTTATCTTGATGATCCCTGGGCGAAATGTAACAGGTGACCGATATACATGACCCTTTTTTCTCAGAAAATGCTAGTATAAGTCTTAGATAATCTAAATTATAAACTTATTGAATGTTTGTCATTACTTATAAATTACCTAGTATATTGTTCTATGTCTGGATGACAACCAACAAATAGTTTTGACTATTGATAGGCAAGCCCTTCAATTAGTGTTTTTATACATGGCATTAGAATTAAACATTTGTTGTATTTTTTCACGAATTGAACAACACAGTGCCATGAACCAAGTATTTATGCAGAGTCATATCATTTTAGATAACATTTACTGGTTTGGCACTAAAGGTCATAATAGTAATTATAATTTTATTTATATGCAGTCCATCTCAAGCACAATTTTAGTTACACATTCCTGCAGTACTAACGACAAATAGTTACATCTGTACGTGCAATTTAAGTAGACATTAACACAATACTTCATAATATCATGCGTAACTATTTTTCCGATCTGTATATAGAAATACTTGTATCAATTTAAACTTTACGGCTACACCACAAAAATGATTTTATCTCGTACTATAACTTGCACTGGCAGTGTAAATGGTAATACGTTATATAGTTTTAACTTCAAATATGTGATTTTAGACTGCAACAGTTCAGTATGTCTTTTTCGCAACTTATACACTAGTATTAATCAAATTCATCTAATTCTGTGTCGAACAGACTGTGTTTTATTCTGCGACACTTTTGAGGCATTGCATTACACCAGCAGGATACAGTGTATTTTATATTAGATTTGACGCAGATACAGTATCTTAAGCATTTTCCATTCGTGCCTTTACAGAATAAAGTCTGGTTTCCGCTCAATGACGTTAAAAATCAGCTATAATTGAATTTAAAAGAATTATTTTCTGCGGTCAGTAAATGAGCAATATTGTTTTGTGACAATTGATCAAGGAAAAAGGTCATAATTACCTAGTTCAATTCTAATATGATTACCACTCAGTAAATAAGGAACGTTTAGTCTGTCGATCCCTTAAAATGTAATGTTTTGTAGTCTGTAGAAGACACCTGATGTTAATAAGGTCAAGGTCAAGTTATAGAATTAGAACTTACACTCCCCTTTGCCTTCCAACAAACCATCATGGGGGCATATGTTTTGTACAAACACCCCTTCTTATAATCAATTTTATATAACTTCAGATAAGTTATATGAGCTGCACCATGAGAAAACAAACGTAGTGTATTTGTGACCAGTATAGATCCAGAAAACAAACATAGTGCATTTGCGACCAACATCGATCGAGACCGACCCATGCTGTTCGCTTTCAAAGCCTATTGCAATTAGAGAAACCGTTAGCGAATAGCATGGGTCCTGACCAGACTGTGCAGACGCGCAGTCTGGTCTGAATCGATGCTGGTCGCAAATGCACTATGTTGGTTTCCTTATGGCGTGGCTCATATTTAGTGCAAATCACCTTAATAATAATTCTAAGATATGTTTTAAAATTAGTGAAGAGTAACTGCCCTTGACTTTTTATTTAGCAGTTGGATAAGTTTTGCAGTCAAAGAACTTTCCAAATAAATCAGCATTTAACTATAATCATTTGAAGAGAATAACGGACTAGCAATATCGTTTTCCGTGCATTTTCGCTATTTTTGCCCCTATGGTATAATCATTTGCCTTATTCGAGGTGGGTTGGTGAATAAATTACTTCTGTTTTTTTTTTTTGGATTTGACAAACTTGCAAATGAAAGTTACTAATAATTCAAATGAGATAGTAAAAAATTAAAGTTTGAATGTAAAGGTTTCAGTACTTTTCGGTAGTGTTGCTTGCATTTTATCACATCACAATGAACAGGTTGTTAATTCTTATTATTGGCTACTGTTTTAAATCTAAAATCTCTTAAATACTCCGAATCTATCTTTAAGTTGTCAAAATAATGATTATATTGTATACGTGACAAAAAGAATATCTCTCCTTGATTGATGGTCGAATATTTTTATTTTACATTTTTTTGCATTATATAAAGTGGGTGGGGTACATAAAATACCACGGATTTGCGCTTTTTGTCGCCAACTAGATTGCACGAAAGAGTATTAAAATGAATTTCTTTTCAGATGAATAGTTTGCAGGTAAAGGTTTCATCCCTTTCATTAGTCTTGCTTGTATTTATCAAATGGTAAATAACAGGTTGTTAACTAATTATCGGTTGTAAAAGACATCATTTTCATATCCCCATTTCTATTAAAATCTTTAAATACCCCTCATCCATCTTAAATTGTCAAGAATATACATTTCATTGTATGCGTGATAAAAAGTATCTATCTCCTTTATTTGGTCGAATATTCTTATTATGAATTTTTTGCATTATACAATTAAAATAAAGTGGGTGGGGTACCCTCTTTTCCTACTTAAAATCTTTTAAATACCCATCATCCAGCTTTATATGGTCAAAAACATAGATAATATTGTATACGTGATAAAAAGAATATATCTCATTGATTTTTTTGTCAAATATTTTTTATATATACATTTTTTGCATTATATAAAGTGGGTGGGGTACAAAAAATACCAAGGATTTGCGTATTTTTAAACCAAACCTGAACTAGATTGCATTATAGTGTATCTAAAAAATTACTTTCCAAATAATAGTTTGCAAGTAAAGGTTTTTTTCGACTTCCATTAGTGTTGCTCTTATCTAATAACGGGTTGTTATTTCTAATTATCGGTTGTAAAATACATAGTTTCCTACCCCCCTTTTTCTGTTTAAAATCTTTTAAATACCCATCATCCAGCTTTAATATGGTCAAAAATATAGATATATTGTATACGTGATAAAAAGAACATATCTTCTTGGTTGTTGGTCGAATATTTTTATTATACATTTTTGCATTATATAAAGTGGGTGGGGTACATAAAATACCCCGGATTTGCGTATTTCTTAGCCAAACCTGAACTAGAGTATCTAGATGATTTCTATTCTAACAGACTGTTTCGCATCGGTATTAATAAATGACTTTGAGAAATAAGACCATTTTAAAGGTTACTTCTTCATACTGTACATTTTAGGTTAAATATTTTTATTTTATTCTCTGGTATTTTAGGTGCCAAATCTTATAATAAAATGTACATAAAATGAGTACATTTTGCGTATTTTTCAACCATAAGCCTTATGCGTAAAAGCAATGTTGAAAATATATATTTGAACTGATTTTAGAAACATGATGCCATGTTTTGTTAGCAAAAAAGCGTTTTGAATCTTAAAAAACTGCAAATATACAGAGTTACTCCCCTTAATATTCTCAATTTCGCAAGAGCTTTTGTTTTGCAGGCCCGATTTTTCTGATCCGCGAGACTTTGCACTTTCATAATATATGTAGAAACTGACTATAGCATGACCGGACAGGTAAATCCTGTTTCTAGGCACTTTTCGCACTTTTGGCTCCCTGGCTATTTATCAAAAACTTTAACCAACGGCGACGCCGACGCCGACGCCGACGCCGGGGCGAGTACAATACCTCTACTTTTTCTTCTAAAAGTCGAGCTAATTAATAACAAGGGGAGACAATTCATGAAATACTGGTGCAAGAGTTATGGCTCTTGTGTAATATGATGTGAGTGATAATGCTGAACAACTACTTCAAGTTTGAATCAAATCCATTTAGTAACAACTAAAATATAGTGGAAATCCATCAAAATTAACCTTAAATTCTAAGTAAAAGGGGGCATAATTCATGAAAAATTGGTGCAAGAGTTATGCACTTTGTGTCATACGATGTGGATGATAAGGTAGAACAACTATTTTAAGTTTGAATCAAATCCATTTAGTAATAACTGAGATAAAGTGATAGTGCACCAAAACTTTAACCTGAAATTCTAAGTAAAAGTGGGTTATAATTCATTAAATATTGGTACCAAAGTTATGGACCTTGTGCCATATGATGTTGAATATGATGTGGAACAACTGCTTTCAGTCTGAATCAAATCCATGTAGTAATGATTAAGACATAGTGAAAGTGCATCAAAACTGTATCTTCTAAGTAAAAAAGGGGGATAATTCATGAAATATTGGTGTGAGAGTTATGGTTCTTGTGCCATATGATGTGGGTGATGATTAGGAATAACCATTTTAAGTTTGAAACAAATCCATCATGTAATTACAGTGATAAGGAGTAAAAGGAGGAAGTGTAAAAAAAACTTTAACCAAGGTGGGGACGCGGAAGGACGCCGACGCCGACGCCGGGTTGAGGAAGATAGCTCTCCATATACTTCAAAAGTCGGGAAAAAAGCGGGGAAAAAGAATTTTTTAAAAATTTCAGCATATTAAAAACCCAAAAATAATTTTTACAAAAAGTCCCAAAACCACTGGGCTCGCAATTTGTTTTTTTCCATAGCCACTGGGGTTAGGGGGTTGGAAAAAGGGCCGGGGGTACGTCTTTTAAAGGGGTTTCAAATTTTTAAAAGCCCTTTCCTTTGCCCCCTCTTCTTATTAATTACTGCAACCCCTTTTTTCGACTTTCTTACAAACTTTAGACCGAAAATTATTTTAAAAAGGGCCCTTTAAAAAATTTCAAACAAAAGTGGAAACAAAAATTTAAAGGACAGAAACAAAGTTGAAACGTATCCAGTGTGTAGGGGGTTTTTCTACGTGTTTAAGCCCAGTCAAATGAAATTTATAATATCAAGATAGGCCAACATTAACTAGGAAAAAAAAAGGCCCACGTTTAAACCGGAAAATTCTGCAAGGGAAATACACTATGGGGTCAAAATTATGGGGCTATTTAGGTGGAAAATTTTTTTTTAAGTTTGAAAAAAATCCTTTAAGGGTAAAAAATAAGAAAGAAAAAAAAAGGGCATCAAAAAAAAGGGAACATAATTTAAAAAAATAATCTAAGCTGAAAAAAACCCATATAGTAAACAAGAAAAAATTAAAATTTTGTATAAAAAATTTTTAACTAAAAGTTTATGTAAAAAGGGCGAAAAATCATAAACATTGGTCCCCAAAGTTTTATGGTCCTTGTAAAATTTTATATGGGTGAAAATGAGGAAAAAAAATTTTTAAAGTTGAAGCAAATCAAATAAAGAAAAAAACAAGAAAATGTAAAAATGAAATCAAAATATTAAAAGGGTGGGACGCGGAACGGACCCCGGACCGGACGCGGCGGACCCCCGAACCCCGGAAATTGAATAGGATAGCTCTCCATACATTTCGAAAAGGGTCGAGCTAAGAAGACGTTTTTAATTTTTCTATATAAAAAGGGGTAAATGCAATGTAATAAAAAAATACCTTTATTATTTTTCCAATTCAAATTTGAAAAAAACAAAAGCCCCACCCCAACAAAAACCCCCGTCCGCTTTAAATTGTCATTAGTCGTTAGGTTTATGACCTACCTTCTCATCTTAAGATAGTAGGGAAATTCGTTTGAATTGGGGATCCCCCCCGAAAGGGGTGAGGGGTTTGGGAAAGAAATATATCCGGCAAAAAATAAGGGTGGTTTCTAGGAAGCAATAATTTCATTCATTTTATTACATTTGAAATGGGGGGGGGAGAAGGGGGACAACTTCATATTTTTATTTGGGAAAATTTGAAAAATTAAAAACAAAGTTTTTTAGTTGGAAATTTTTGGGGGGGGGGGGGGGGCGGGGGGTGACCCCGGGGGAAAGGGTGAAAAAATTTACATTTTTAAAATATTGATGGAAAAAAAAAAAAATGAAAAAAAAAAATATTGTGGTGGGGGGATGCAAAGATCGGGGGGGTGGGGGGGTACCAGTGGAGGGCTAGGGAGGGGGGCGGGACAAGTTTCTGTTGATAAAATTTTTGGAAGGTTTTTTAAAAATAAGAAAACATAATGAGGGGTGGGGGGTTTACAAAGAGGGGGGGGTGGGGTGTGGGTCACAACTTCACGTTGATAATAAATGTTTTTGGGGAGAAAAAAATGAAAAAAAAATTTTTTATAATTTACAAGGTTAGTTTTTTTGTACAAATAAGGGATTTTTTAAACAATTAAAGGGCATAAATTTGAAGTTACCCAAAATCGCGAAATTATTGCACTACCCCCATTATGGTGATTAAAATTCAGTTTTTTATTTTTAGGTAAAAATTTTCACAACTTTTGAAGCAAATTTATTTTTAAATCCCTTTTACATTAAATAGTGGTGAAAATTTTAGGTTTTTATTTAAATATTCCCGATATGTCCGGACTTACACACGCAGGGAAAGCGTCGGAAGGACGGGCGGATGGACAACCCCCCAAAACTAATCCTCCACCTTCGAAGGGTAAAAACAAGGCTGTCTGAGGACACACGCTTTATCTCTTAAACGCCTTATCACTAAGCAAAGGGTATTTTGTCCCAAAACCCACCAGTTGGTTACCTGCTTGCTTGAACAGTTTTGGAAAAAAATAACGCAAGGAAATCCCTTGAAATTTTTAAAAGAAGTTTTTGTACATTTTCGTGGGAGCGTTTTGACAATTTTAAAATTGGTTGCTATTTCGACATTAAGTCTTTTTGAAAAATCAAATAAATTAATTTGAACAATCTTGGCAAAAAAATCCAAAAGGACCATTTGTTTTTCAAAATCGACCAGCAGTTTCATCCCGTTTTAAATTGAGAAAATTTCCACACCCCAGGGAGCCTTTTTTTTAAAACGAAGGGAAAAAAATTTGAAAAATCTGGTGAAGAAAAAAGGACATTTGTTAAAATTTTCTTTCAAAAAATCCCAGCTTTGGGGGGGATTCTTTGAAGAATTCTTTGCTTCTCAGTACTCGTCAACTTGCGTCCCCATTTGAACAACTTTGGAAAGAGGAAAAAGCAAGGAATCCGTAAAGTTCTCAAAAATCCATTCGTGGTTTTGGAAAAAATATGCATTTTTCTCGGCGGCAACCGGGTAAACCACCGCCCTTCCGTAACCGCTTACGCTCCCTTATGGGGAATTCAACGCCCGGTAAGCTCGAACCAACTCGATGAGTGGCAAAAAATGGGACAATATAATTATAAAACAAATCAATCAAAAAAACCCCAACCAAATAAAATAGCCATTTGTTTTGATGACGATACCAAGTTTCGTTTGAATTGTTAGAAGGTACAAGTAACCATATATGTGAAATCAAAAAAATAATAATGGGGCATAAAAGTCCGATTTTGAATTTTCGAAGAAACATTTGGGTTTGGGGATGAAAAAAAATTTTGTATTGAGTGGGTGGAATATGGTATGAAAACCTTTTTTAAAATGTTACGTTTTAAAAAAAACAAGGGCTCGAAAAACATTTATCGGACTTGAAATGTGGCAGAACTAGTTGGGTAAAAGGGGCAAAGGTCCCCCCACTCCTTCCCTGAACTTAACTGTTAATGCCTCGGGTTAAACAATTTTTAAGATAAACTTTCCTAAAAAGTTTTGTGACCTACGTCAAATATTTTTGGGAGAAAACGCGCCAAAACATTAAAATAAATTTTTTTCCAAGGTGGGGGGCCCATAACCCTCAATACGAATGCCCGGACCAAAACCCCGGTTCCAAAACTGCACTTGCTGCCAACTTTCCCTTAAAACTTTGTGCTCTAGGTGAAATACTTTTGGACTCGCGGACAAAATATTAAAATGCCCAATTTTTAACAAATCGGGGGCCATAACCCCTCACGACTGAATAAAACCGACGCAAACCCCCGGTCACAACTGACAACTGCCCAAACTTTCCTGTAAATTTGGTGATCGGGGGTCAAAATTTTTTGGAGTACGCCGACAAAACTTTAAATGCCCCTTTTTTTAAAACAAAGTCGGGGCCCAAAACTCAAACCGACTGAAATGAACCCGGGACGCGAAACCCCGGTGCACAACCACATCTGCCCAATATTCCTGTAAAGTTTTTACTATGTCAATATTTTTTGGAGCTGGGTGCGACCAAACTTCTCGGGGACGGGGGACGGAGGGACAAGAGAAAATCTATAGCCCCCCCCACCAGGGGTCAAAAAAACACCATGAACCTTTTTGTTAAATTTTAAAGGGGTTACAAGTTTTTTTTTGAACTAATGGAAATTTAAACGAAGATTTAAAAGCTCAAGCTTGTCTGTATTTTTTAAAATTTCCAAAAAAACTAAGCTGTCACTTTTGGGTGCAAATGCCCCCGAATAGGACAGAATGCCACGCTTTTTTCGCAAAAAATCAATATCATTTTTGACCTTGACCAAAAAGGTCTCGGTCAAAAGTGTGACACCTTCTCAATACCATTTTTTCAAATTTTTTTTTCAAACCCCCTTGAAAAAGGGCAGAGTTAGGACAAAACAAAAACACCTTTGATTTTCTAAGTGTGCCCTTGACTTGGAGCTGGGGGTTTGGGGTCTTGCACGACACCCACTCTTTGGGGAACTTTTTCCCAAAGTAATTTTAAAATCCCTTCATCCTGGCAAAGTTATGGCCCGGGACAAAACAGACAATGTTAATTTTTGACCTTAAGTGTGACCCTTGCCCTTTGGGCTGGGGGTTTGGGGCCCTTGCTCTGACACGTCTTTTCCATTATCACGGGGGGTAAACGCGCAATAAATTTCCCCCAAAGGGGAATACGCTAAAAAGGGGTTGCGCGACTTCCGGTGCTGTGGGCGCAAAAAACCTACAAAATCGAGGTAGGTGGGTTTTTTTTTTTTGTAAAAATGCACTTTACGAGTTTTTTCGAAAAAAGAAAAATGTTTGACCCAAAAATGAAAAAATCTATGGTGAAATCCAACTTTTCAATTTAAGAATCGCCTTTTCACGAAAACTCTGCTGGCTCGAACGTAAAAAGCAGAAATCATAAAAATAAATTTTTCTAATTTTGTCCTTTTTCTGGAAATGTGAGCTTTTTAAGATCAACACGTTTTAAAACAGTCATGAATATTACTACACTTGAATGAAATGTTGTTTTTGGGGGGAAGTTTGGGGCAAAAAATTCGGGGGGGGGTTGCCCCCGGGAAAGGGTTTGCGCATATACTTTTTTCATTATGTGTAACGACCAACTCCATTCCCGTGCGAAACCCATTCCGTTTATTTTTTTTGTAAATTTACCCCCCCGTAAAGGGGGAAATTGAACAAAAAATTTTTGATATTGTTACTTTATAACATTTTTGAAAAAGAAAAGCAAAAATGTCCCAGTTGGCAATGGGTCAGAAAGTCACTTTGTTGTTTCATTTTTTCAGTTTCTTGTCCCCTGGTTTTGGTAAAAGAGCCAAATCATAACTTCAACCAAATTTTTTATAAAAATTTGTGTTTTTTCATTTTGTGCGATAGCATTTTCTTTTTCAAGAAATAATTTTGTCTCATACTAAAAAAAATCATATTTTCACATCCCTCTTTCGTCTTTTTTTACGCGAACCCAACGGACGTGGCAACCCTTTTTAAGCGTATTCCCAGGGGGAAACGGTTGCACTTTTTACCACCCGTGTTATGGTGAACATTTATGCCGAAATTTCAAATCCCTTAAAGAATGGCGAGTTATAAAACCGGACACAAAACATACCCTGTTTTTTTGCTTGTAAATGTGACCTTGATTTTGGGATTGGGGTCGGGTCTTGCGCATGACAGTCTCTCTTTTGTAAACTTTTAAGCCAAGTTTTTTTAAAAACCCCTTTCAGGTGCAAGTTAGGGCCCGGGACACGAAACAACCTGTTAACCTTTGCCCTTTTAAGTGTTTTTTTGCCCTTTTGCGTGGGGGTCGGGGTTTCGCTGACACTTAGTCTTTAAATGTGAACATTTCCCAAGTTATTTCAAAATCCCTTTTGGATAAAAAGGGTTCGCCCGGACAGAATTTACCGGACGGCGGACGTGCGATTTTTATGCCCACATTCGGGGGCAAAAAAAGGAGCTAATATAGACAACAGAAAGTCTAAAATGCACGCTGGGGTGTTTAAGTTAGATACGGGGCTTCATTAATTGGGGTACCAAAGATACAGACTGGTTGTCAGTGACCCCCAAAAAATTTCTTTGATTCAAAGGGAACTGCAGGAGGAGGAAAATCGAAAAAAGGTGACATCGGACAGTTAAAAATATTTCTGCCATCGGTCTTCGACAGCTGGGGATAAAATAATTAACTAAAACGATGAGAGAATTTGAGGTTAGTGTCAAGGCCCTTTTGAGTGGTTTTAGGTTTGAGTCACTAACAAGAGCTGTCCGTAAGACGCGCGCTCCCCTATCCGCGATTTGCAGAAAAATGAATTATGTCTCAATAGAGACCTCTACTTCAAAAAAAAAAGTTACACCCAACGGGCAAAATTTTGTCAAGAACAAAAACTGGGTTATTGGGATTGTTACCCCCAAATGCAGAGAGGTAAAAATTTTTTGATTTCAAGTCATTCCCTTATTTTTATAAAAGTTATGTCCAAAATGAAATGTAAAAAAAAATTCTAAAAGGGGGGAAAATTTGGTAAAAAATCAAATTTAGGTTTGGGGATTTTTACCACTCCAAGCAGAATGAGGGATATAAAGACACATTTAAGTTTTAAAAGTTTTTTTATTTTTTTGTACAAAAGAAACATCAAGAAAGCGAAGTTTCCCAAAAACATTAAAGTATGAAAGGGGTTATAATTCTGTAAAAAATACAATTGGGTTTATGGGATTGAAACACATATTATAAAAAAAATTCTTAATACAATCTTTATCTTTAAAGAACAAAGATGTCAAAAAACAAAGCTTTCAAAAAAATTTACTGAAATAATTGCAATTTAAAACAATTTGTCCCCCTTTGACTTGGGTATAATGGGCCCAGCCCCTGCACATACTTTTTTTGTTGTTGGCAATTTTTTATTCAACTTACAGTAAGATATAACAATAGAAAAACCAGATAGCCGAAAAACAAAGGTTCCCCGAAAAACTTTAACCTTGAAAAAAACCCAAGTGTAACACCTTTGCCCTTGCCCTTGATTTATGGGCCCACCCCTGACATACTTTGTTGTATGCTGGAAAATTTTTTTTGTGAATTACAGTAAAAATAAGCAATAGTAACGATATGACAGAAAAACAAAGGTTCCCCAAAAAAATTTAACCCAAAGAAAGCTAAAGCCGACGCCAACACCAACGCCAACGCCCCCCGGGGGCGAGAGAATAGCCCCCCCCCCCGTTCTCCAAATGGGGGAGCAAAAATGAAAAAACAATTTTGGGGCCCAAGAACTAAAGAATGGCCACGGACCCGGTGGGATAGCTTCTACATAATTTGTAAAATTGTTTTTTTTAAAACAACTTTTTCAGAAAAAATGGTACAAAATTAATAAAATTTCTTACAATAGTTTTGGCATGCCCCGGAAACAGACACACTTCTGGAATTTTTTCTTTTTTTTTTGTCTTTCAAAAATGTAAAAACTGTCTTCCTGCTTTTTTAAAAACCTAAAAAAAATATCATATTTAAAACGAAACAACGAAATGCAGCAATTAAATTTTAAAAATTGCTATTATGCTTATATTGGCAATTGCACTATCTGCGGGGGGGGGGTTTTTTAAAGTTCGCTCGAGATCGTTTGAATTTTTAAATTCGGAAACTGTTTTTCTGAAAGTTGGGGCCAATATTTAAATTTAAATGATTTGAGCAAAAAGAAGGGGAAAAAATAGGGGTTTTTTTAACTTGTTGAAAAAATTTAAAATGGCCTTTTAACGGGTCGAAATTCTAACTGACAAATAGAAAGATCATTTTTCAAGTTCTGCTTTTTTCCATTTTTTACTTTGAACTTAGTGACTCGCAAAAATTTAAAATCAAGTTCAGTTTTTAATACCACATGTCTAGGGTCTAAAATGAAAACATTTTAAACTTTAAATTTTAATATATATTGATTATTTATTTTAAAAATAAAATTTTAGGTTTTTTAAATTAGTCGGGTTAAAATACTGCAGAGCTTTTTGTTTTTTGTGATATCCGACTTTAAAAAAAATTTTACTTGACTTTAAACGGGGGGTTCTGTGTAAGTCCCATAAAGTGATAACCCGACTGAAACAGTCCAAATTTTGCAAAAGTTACTGTGAACTTAGTTTTAATCCAAAATATGCCTTTGCAAAAAGTGTCTTTAATCTAGACATGGAGTAAAAAAAGTAATTTTCAAAAAGCAGATTTTCTCGACCCCTGAATTTAATGTCTTTAAAACCCGAGTAAAAAAACAAACAATGAAACAGTATAAATGTATCAAAATAAAATTTCCCTTTGTCTAAATTCTAAAAGAGAACAAAAAATGATGTCCAAAAAGGTATACACATGACCCCTGAATATATTCGATAGAATAATGCTAAGAATTTTTTTAAAAACGAGGCAAAACTCAAATAAAAAAAAATAAAAACATCGGAACCAAAAATTTCCCGAAAAAAAAAAATGTCTTTTCAAGCTTAGGTTTAAAAGTTCATTTGAGCTGTAGGACTTTAAATACATAATGGGTTCTGATGTATTTTTAAAATTTTGACGTCCCGGAAGGGTCTAACTCGAGCAGAAAAAATTTGACATGGAAGGTTTTGATAAAACCATTCCCACTTCATGTTTTTCGTTTAAGTTGGGAAGAACTGTCGATTTTTTACAAAATGTTCTGTATAGGGTTAACATTCAAATCCGAAAAAGGGCCTTCCCAAAAAAAAAATTTCATGAAAATCCCCACAATATGCGCAATTAATGTAAAAGGTGTATACTAAGTTATTTATTAGAAATTTTAAATGTAAGAGCTTTGGAAAAACAGAAATGTGACTAAACGGGCTGCGGACGGGAAATATTTTCGTCCATCTAAAGTTTTTTTTTGGTGGAACAATTTGCAATAAAAATGGTATATTTCTTTGGGAAAGGTTTGGGGCATAAATACAAAAAATCCCCGACTTTTAAGTGCTTGCTCGCTAATTTAATACTTAGTTTTTTCGAAACTTTAACAAATTTATGAAAAGTAGTTTTTGGAAAACATGTTATTTTCATGATTTTGCTCCTGGTTCAAATATACCCGCACCTCATAAAAATGCGGGCAATCTAAACGGGGTTTTGAAATCATAAAACCCAAAAAAAGGGTTTTTAAAGATCTATCATTTTAGCCGGTGGCACACCATGTCAGAAATTTATGGGGGCAAAAAATTTATAAATTTACATGCCAAAGAAAGTTTTTTCCCATGCCCTGTTTAGGAACCTAATTTTTATCACCTCAAAAAACAGATAAAATAACTTTCAAAATAATAAAAAAACTTATGAAAAACATTTCTTTTACCTGAATAAATTTGTCGCCCCCCCTCGCGATTCTGTTGTGCACGGGGTGTGGAAGGCCTGTCCACCAGGGGAGGGCAAATACAGACACATGTCCATCAAGGGCAGAATTCCACTAAACCCTCTCTATCTTGACCAGTCGAAACAGTGCTGAATTTTTTTTTTACAATCAATTGCATACTAGTTTAAACTTTTCCCTTAAAAAACGCAATATTTTCCATTTCCGTTGGGGGGCGTGCGTGTTTGGAGTAATTTTTTCGGTGTCGTCGCATTTGAAAAGTCTTTAAAGAAATGAATTTTTTTTGGGCTGTTAAAAAAAAATAAATTTATTCGTTTTATTAAAATATTTTTACTTTGACATGTAAAAACGATATTAGTTTGCACGTAATATGCCTCGTTCTTTCGCGAAATATTGCGCCCTGAAGCGCGCAAAAAACCCGCAAACTATGCTTTTCTCGATAAAAAGTTTTACCTACATTTATAATTTTTTTTTTCACTTAGAATGGAGTAATGCCAAAAATTTTTTTTTCAGTCAGTTTTTCTTGCGAAACGTCGATCCCCTGATTTTCAAAGTTTACACTTTCATTTAAGTTGGTATTTCTTTTCATTTTCCCGGGAAAAATGCATCATAAAAGCATCGCCTTTGGGGGCTCAAGTTATAAAGCCGTTCGTGTCACTATACATATATAAAAAAAAAATATTTTATGAAAGTTTTATACGGAAATAGAGACAAAAAAATTCAAATATTTTTCAAAAATTTTTTACTGCAAAGTACTCCAGGGACGGGTCCCTTTTTCGCCCTTGGCGTCATTGGTAGAAGCAGCAATGTGTTACAATTAATTGGCAAACTGTCTGTTTTAAATTCTTATTACTATGGATTAAATCCTTAAATTTGACCGAAATTGTTTTTTGTAAAATTTAAATAACTACCAGCGACTACATAACTTGACCCAAAAATCTCAATATGTTCAGGAAAAAAGGGGAAAATTATTCACAGAACCAGATGAGCCTTTCGCTGTGCCCGCACATTTAAAATTGTTTTGTAAGTCAAAACCGTGATGAAAAACAAAAATGTGGGTCGAACTCGCGTCGCGTAAATAGCAACTAAAGTAATTTAGTACCTACCCTTTTCGGACAGTTTATTACATGTTGACTAAAGGGCCCCGAACACCCTGAGACACATCGATTTGGTTTCCAGGCCCTCTGAATCGGCATCTTTTTAGTACCACAAAGGGAAATTTTACGACAACTGAGTTCCACAGCAAATTTTTCTTTTCCTTTTTACAAAAACAATAAAAAAAACGCCACAGTTTTTCAAAAACCCAAAACTTACACCAAATCAATTTAAAAAGAAGTTAATCCCCCTTTTCTTTTTTTTTGAATAAAAAAAAAAAATTTTATAAAATCTTTAAAAACGGTTTAAAGAAGAAAATGGGGTTCAAAACTCACACACCAAAAATCACGAAATTTGAACCCCCGTCTCAGGCTTATAAAGGAGCAAACTTTGTGTTTTGACCGTAACAACAATGAGCCCCACGTATAATTACACCAAATATAAACCTTCTTGGTTAATTAAATGTTACCGGCCCATATTCAAAGTGCAATATAAATTTAAGCAAGTCCTTATGTAGGTCAGGAACGTTCTTTCGGTAGTTGGGTTCCTCGTCTGATACCGATTTTTTCCTCGAATGTTTTGAGTTTCTTGTCCGAACTTGAGTTTATTTTTACCTTTTCAAAAGTTTAATGCACATTCCCTACCTCCAAAATTTAAAGAGAAAAATTGTTCTTGCTTTCTAAAGGTTTTTAAATTATCCCCTCTTAAATGAAACTGGTAGTCATTTTCAAAAATTTAAAAGTAAGATTTTTAAAAAAAAAAAAAAGAAATTAAAAATTGTCCCCACACGAAACCCAAAAAAAAAAAATTTATAAAATTTTTTTAAAAAAAAAATGTATGTGCTTAAATTGGGGGATGAAAAATGCAAAAAAACATCAAAAGGGAAAAAATGTAATTTACCTGTCAGAAAAATCACTCCTCAAAAAAAAGGATCAATTGCGCACCTTTAACCACTGTGAAACTCATACCCATGCACGTGCTTGTATCATTAGTCCATATCTGCAAAAATCCACTAAACCATTTTTTGTCAGAACATGTTAATTTCCACGTGCTCGAACATCGGGCCCCGGTTTTTAAAAATGCATACAAAAAGGATAACATAATTCCCAAATACATACGTTCACATAAAGAAACGCACATTTTGCTTGGTCTGATCTCCTATGTCGCGTCTTTTTTTCCGTATACTACCCCCGATTTAGTAGAAAAAAGAAATCAAAACAAAAAAAGTAAAAAAGCAAAATAAAAAAAAACAAAATTTTTCGCGTTAACCCAGTTCGTCTGCAAACCCCATGTCTTTGACTGCATTTTCACAGCTGTCTTTGAGCTTTGCGCGTTAACCAGCTCGGGTGCACTCCATATCTGTGTCTGCAAATTTCATGACTGTCTTGCAGCTTCAAAAAATGTGGGAAAGAAAAAAAAAATTAATCACAGCGCAAAATTTAAAATTTTGTACATCAAAAAATAGTTATAACTTTTGCAAAAGAAAGAAAATCATCTTGTAACGGAACCCCAAAGCGACAAACAAATTTGCATCAAAAGCCCCATTTTAAAAAACAACGAAAACATTTTTCGAAATCGAATACAAAAGAGAAAAACCAGGAATACACCCCACAAACACCAAACCACCACCACAAACACCAAAAAACACCCAATCACCCCCAAGTACCTTTAAAAAAAAGCTGACAAAACACCAAACACCAAAAACCCAAAAATTCCGCACAAAACCAAAGGTAGATTGGGTTTTTTGATAATTCAAAAGCCCCCTATTACCAGATTTTTTTTATTCAAGTTTTTTTCCCCAAATTTTTTACAGGTCCTAGCAAATTAATTACTTAAAGCTAAGCGTTTTTCCAAGTGATCGGTTGCGGATTTTTCTCACTGCGTTCCAAACCGAACGTTTGGGGCATCCATTAACCAAGCCTAACTTAGAGACACTTTCCCGGAGCCCCGGCAGTTGTGTGTAATATACAAAAGGAGTGTAAAAAAAAAACAAATGCATCAAAGTATTGCCACAAGAAGGGAAAAAATAAACATACTCACCCTTTATGCTCAAAATCGCTGTAAACTTTTTTTACATCTGAAACGCGGGCCCTCCCTTTTCCAATGCCCAGATGTAAGGTACGTTTTTCCCTGAAACCGTTTAGGTTAGGTACAGTACAAAAGGCATGTGTGAAACATAAACAAAGTACAAGAATGAAAAAGTATGTTACACAAACTATATGCTCCCCTATCTGCTTAAACTGTTTTTCATCCATTACCCATTGCCTAGATGTAGAAAAACGGTTTTCCCTGGGAAAACTGTTCCGTTGAGTGTATATTCAGAAAGGCAGTGTAAAAAAAAACAAAAATTATCGTGTTTCCACAAAAAAAAAGTAAACATAAAGACACTCCCCGTATTTTCAAAAAACTCTGTATAATTTGTACTCGAACGGCTGCAACTATTTTTTTCATTGCCCAGAGTGTGTTTTTGTGGTACCCCCTTTTTGTTTTGGGGAAAAAAACGAAAAATTTGTGTAAAAACAGAAACCCCCATCTTTAGGGTATGCGGATTTTAGGGTATAGAGGTAGATTTTAATTTTTTATTTAGATGAATTTTTGTATAAAATTTCATATCATTCTTTTACTACAAGCAGACAAATTTGACTACATTTTTTTGTTGCTGTTGTTTATTTTTTTTTAAAAGTCTAAAAGTAAAACAGAGCTTACCCCTATAGACAAATCAGTGTATATGTAAAAAACGTCTTTAAAGAAAAGTATTTGGGAAAAATTTTAAAAGTGAATGTTTTTAAAAGAGAATCATTTTTTTCGGGTTTTTATTAAAAAAAGCTTGGAAAGTTTTTTAAATGTGGATTTTAAAACTAATAATGTAAAAAATGACCAAAGCTATCCCCCACCCTAAAACCTCATATGTAAACAATGGGGGAGAGAAAAAAAAACATATTTCTATGAAAAGCTGAATGTTTTAAGAAGAATAGATGTTTTCTGTCTGATATACTGAAAAAAAACTATTATTGTCATTTCTTTGAACTGGAATGCAGGAAAAATTAGTTAGCTATCCGCTATACCCTAAAGCACTGTATATCAATTCTAGGGGTACATTAGACATTCCGGACAAAGAAAATATGAAAACATACACACCATTTATGCTCCAGATCTGACACCTAAGTCCGTGATCTGTATGTACACACGGTCACCTAATGATGAGAAACAAATGTGCAAAGTTTAAAGCTGTAGCTCGTATAGTTTTAAGAAGAGGTGGACCTAAACCAAAGTTTTAACCAAGAAATTCAAATTTTCGAAGTACAAAAAGGGCCATAATTCTGACAAAATGCATATCAGAGTTATGTATCGATGAGTTATGTTATGATTCTTGGCCTACACACGGTCACCTAATGATGATAAACAAGTGTGCAAATATTCAAAGCTGTAGTTCGTATAGTTTTTAGAAAAGGTGGACCTAAACAAAAATTTTAGCCAAGAAACTCAAATTTTCTAAGTACAAAAAGGGCCATAATTTTGACAAAATGCATATCACAGCTGTGGTTCTTGGCCTACACAGTTACCTAATGATGACAAACAAGTGCGCAAAGTTTCAAAGCTGTAGCTCTTATGGTGTATCAGAAAAGGCGGACCTAAACAAACAAGAGCTGTCCGTAAGACAGCCAAGCTCGACTATTCGAAATATTGTCACAGAAGCAGGAAATTATTACCCAAAATGTTAAATATCAAAAGAGTTTTAAGTTTGAAAGGGGACATAATTTGACCAAAATACATATCAGAGTTATGGGACTTGGTGCTATCAACTAGTTTTATAACCCCGAAGAAACACGTTAAGTTTCAATTCAATATCTGCATTAGTTTTGGGGATAGTAACTTGCATGTAAAACTTTAACCAGAATTTTCTAAGTCCAAAAGGGGGCATAATTTGCTCAAAATACATGTTAAGAGTTATGGAACTTGACCCAGTGTGGTATGTAATTGATCTAGAAAAAGAAAAAATAAGTTTCAAATCTATATGCCTTTTAGTAATAGCTGTATGTACTTGCACGCAAAACTAACCAGAATTTTCTAAGTCAAAAAGAGGGCATAATTTGGCCAAAATAAAGGTCAGAGTTATGGGACTTGGTGCTATCAACTAGTTTTATAACCCCGAAGACACATGTGAAGTTTCAATTCAATATCTGCATTAGTTTTGGGGATAGTAACTTGCATGTAAAACTTTAACCAGAATTTTCTATGTCCAAAAGGGGACATAATTTGGCCAAAATACATGTCAGAGTTATGGGACTTGACCCAGTGAGGTTGGTAATTGATCTAGAAAAAGAATAAATAAGTTTTAAATCTATATGCCTTTTAGTAATAGCTGTATGTACTTGCACGCAAAACTTTAACCAGAATTTTCTATGTCCAAAAGGGGGCATAATTTGGCCAAAATGAAGGTCAGAGTTATGGGACTTGGTGCTATCAACTAGTTTTATAACCCCGAAGACACATGTGAAGTTTCAATTCAATATCTGCATTAGTTTTGGAGATAGTAACTTGCATGTAAAACTTTAACCAGAATTTTCTAAGTCCAAAAGGGGGCATAATTTGCTCAAAATACATGTTAGAGTTATGGAACTTGACCCAGTGAGGTTGGTAATTGACCTAGAAAAAGAATAAATAAGTTTCAAAGCTATATGCCTTTAAATGATAGCTGTATGTACTTGCATGCAAAAACTTAACCAAGGTGTGACGCCGACGCCGACGCCGACGCCGACGCCGACGCCAGGGTGAGTAGAATAGCTAGACTATTCTTCGAATAGTCGAGCTAAAAATTTAACAAACGCCGACGCCGACGATCAAGTGACGACAATACCACGTAGACTTTTTCTCAAAAATCCGACGAGCTAAAAACTTCAAACAAAAAGGAAAAGGAAAAAATACACACCCTTCCTGCTCCAAATCTGAAACCGCGTCAGTCGATGTTGTGTATGAATCATGGATGGTCTCTCATCTATGCAATAATGCCACCATAGCAACCTGGAAAACTGCAAAAAATAAAATATGATTTGTTAAACGTAAACGTCTCACTTGCAGTTAAAGCTATGAAGGCAATTTTAAAATATTTGTTTATACTTGTATGATACTTTGCAATCGGTAGAAAGACCCGGACTCTGTATTCCAGGATATGATTAAAGTTAAAAGTTGGCCTAAAAATAAACCAATTAACGATTGTCTATAATGGTTTGACAACATATGGTGTAATAGAACAGTATGTACCTTTATTTTAAATCAATATTTTCAAATTAATTTTCAATTTAAATGGTAGAGCGGAAGTCTGATGCAAGCCACGCCATGCGTCCCTTTTTTGCACAATTTTTCATGGATGCCAAGTTGTTGTCACAGTCAAATAAATAAGACTTAAAACATGTTCCCAGTAAAAAATAGGGGCACAATACATAATTTGATTGTTTCCAAATAGCAACCTTTTCACTTCAGGCTATAGCAAGAAATACAGGCGAAAATTCCATCTACCTATCTAGTTTGTGCATAATAATGGCATGGGTCCCTATAGGGAATGAATGCGTGCTGAAAAAATCTCGAGAACGACGGGCTTTCACCCCCATAAAATACTTTAAAAAGCTTAGAATATTGTTTGGAAATCAATCTTTATAATCAGTGTAAAGAAAACAAACTGTTGTATTGGGTATTTCTCTAGAAGTATTTTTTTTCGTTTACAGGAAATTTGAATGTAATCACAGGTAAAGATGGGCGAAAACCACAAAATTAATTATTTCCCAAGTTTAACGGAACAAATGAGAAAGAAATAACGACAGCAATAGAAAGAAAATAGAAAAGAAAACAGAGAATAAAAAAAATACATACCTTTTTGGGTTGACTCGCCTCCCTGGAAACCCGCGCTTGCTCAACAATAACAATATGTTGTCACGACAGTCACGTGCTAATGAACTGAGCATAAACATGCCTGGGGAATAACGCGTTGATTAAATCACAAAGGTTGAGTGAATTGTGTAAGACTGTGTAAAAACTGTTTTGTACGAGTTCATTTAAGTTGCCGGGTCATTGCACCGCACCACTTTTTCTGGAAAGCAAATATGATATACTTTTCCAATTTGAGATCAGTTGAGATTTTTGTAAGTTACTTTTTTTTTGGGGGGGGGGGGGGGGGGGGGGGGGGGGGGGGGGGGGGGGGGGGGGGGGGGGTTGGGGGGGGGGGGTGAAGTTACACAAATATAGGGATAACGCATGTTTTTGTGTTATAACATCTGCAGAATCCCGAGGATTGGCTAGGGTTCGGTTACCAACGATTCCCAAGAGATTCTGAATATGTTATAACACTAAAAGCTAAAAGAACATGCGCTAACGCTATTCTAGCATAAAAAGCCTAAAAACCAGGGAAAATGAATAATTGTCCCTCAAAGTCATAAATTCCCATGAAATGCGCGTAAAGTCTACGTTTTTTTTCACGTTGACGTCATTTCGTTTGAATTAAAAACCCTTTTGGGGGCCCTAATAAAGTTTACGCTTTGCCACGGAACGCGCATATATAAAAAGGTGTTATAATAGCAAAGTGAGTGCGAGAATCTCTCTGTTAACCCACGTTTTCTCTCCTGTTAAAACACCCCCCAAAATGACAATAACAGCAGTTTTATGCTAGAATGTAGGGAAATTTAATGACCTTGAGGGACAATAATTCATTTACTTGGTTTTACGCGTTTTATGCTAGAATAGCGTTAGCGCATGTTTTTTCGTGTTATAACGTCTACAGAATCCCTCGTGATACGTTGGTACCCTCGCCCTACGGGCTCGGGCACCAACCAATCCCTCGGGATTCTGCGGCTTGGGCACCAGCCAATCCCTCGGGATTCTGCAGACGTTATAACACGAAAAAACGTGTATTATCCCTACATTATCACTAACTGCGATAACGTTTCGGTCTAGGGCTTTTATCAAGTCACATGCACAATTTGCAGATTACATATTGTGCAATTATTCTGGCTAACAAATACTTAAGATAAGTAACGTTATATGGAATCGCGAAAGTGACGTTTACGTAAACAATACAATCGACGTACACCTGCCAAAATTGGGGTACATACTTTCTATTTAAAAAAAACCTGCGCCACTTATAGAAAGTTATAGGTTTCCACAAGAAAACTCCTATTTAGAAATTAAGAAAAAATAATAAAGGGATCAATGATGTATCTGAATTACTTATTGAAAAGAAATGTATCTATTTATTTAAGTCTTGGATCTTCATTAAATGTAATTATTATAATAAGAAAATGAAAATTAAAATGCGTATTATTCTTTGTTTAAACATATTTTATTAGCGAGATAGTTTACAAAATACATATACAATCAACAAAATTCACAAAAACGCTTAGGATAGGATCGAAAGCCTAAGGCTTATATAGATCTTTTCCTGTATGAAAAAGTTACACATTCAGGGTAGTAAATGAGATTACTAATAGTCAATTTTTCATAAATGTCATGAAGTAATAACTATTATTATAACTGTAGAAAAGTGAAAATAATGAGTGTGAGACATAAAGACTTGACGAGAATGGGCAGATGGTTGATTTCAAGTATTATTCAAAACGTTTAGAAGACTCAATGAACCTATAGACTAATCTAAATATTGTAGTGTTTGTATCATCTGTTAGGTAGGAATTGCCATAGAGTAATAAATCAGTAGTAATATCAATATCCGAAGCAACTGAGTTTACACCATCCAGTAGAATATTTCTTTCATCAATGTAAAACGGACAATAGAGAAAGTAATGAAATTTCGATTCCTCACTTCCGCATTGGCATTGCGGTGAATCCACAATATTCCTGGCAAATAGATGCGCATTCATTGCGCTACATTCGGTACGCAAGCGGGTATGGAGAATTTGAAGTTTTCTTGGACCGAGAAAGAAGTAAGAGGAGACTTGTGGTGGCTTATTTATATTACTTAGAAGGTTCTTGAATATATTCAAGGACGGGACATTTCTTAATTCATCAGGTAATGAGTTCCAGGCTCTAATTGTAGACGGAAAGAAGGAGTTGTAAAACAAAGACGTTTTACTTGCTATGGTGGGGATACAGTCTGGGTTACGTAAGTTATATCTGGGTTCACTAATTCTCGTAGGGATAAGAGAGTTTAGGTAGTCAGGGACAAGAGAATACTGAATTTTGTAAAACAATGTGAGTTTATGAATGTAACGTCTATTTTCAAGCGTTTGCCAGCCTGTTTCATGATAAAGTTTTTCAAGTGATACTAATCTGGTTGTACCTGTCATGATTCTTGCCGCTTCAGTCTGAATTTTGTCGAATTCTTGTTTTTCATATAAATAACAGTTATCAAATACAAAATCACTGTATTCCAAAAGAGGTCTTATAAAAGAAAAGTAAATAGTTTCTAATGACTTTCTATCAAGTTTGAATTTGAGTGACCTAATAACATTTACTCTACCCCAAGCTTTGTCCAGGATATAATTAAAATGTGAACGCCATGTACAATCATTAGAAAGAAATAGTCCTAAATGTTTATGTTCAGTTACTTCAGCAATTTGCTGATCTTTCATGACTATTGGTGGATGAAATGGTTTGTTATTTTTTCTAGATATTATCATAGAATTTGTCTTTTGTGCATTAAAAGTAACTAGCCATGTTTCAGCCCACAATTCTATTTTCTGTTAATCACTATTAAGAATATTTGATGCATAAATAGGATCGTCCACTAATACCGACAGGCTGGTATCATCAGCAAAAAGTCTTATATTTGCTTGAATATCGCGCACAATGTCATTATTATAGAGTAAAAATAGTAGGGGACCTAAAATAGAACCCTGGGGAACTCCTGCTTCAATTTTGGCCGACCTTGACGATTTACCATTAAGTTGTACTTGCTGATATCTATTCGACAAATAATTTTCAAACCAGGAAAGAACTTTATTTGACAGTCCAATTGCCTTAAGTTTTAAAAGTAGTCCCTTGTGCCATACTTTATCAAACGTTTTGCTGATATCACAGAATACAACGCGCAATTCTTTACCAGAGTCCACAGCTTCACAAAATTTATGATATAAATATGTCAACTGGTTAGTTGTAGAATCGCCAGATAAGAATCCAGACTGGTACTCTGTAAGGATATTATTAACTACTAGATGGTTAAAATATGTTTGTACATAACACGTTCAAAAACTTTACTCATGGTAGAAAGAAGAGAAATTGGTCTATAATTTGAAACCAGTGATGGGTCGTCCTTTTTATAAACAGGACATACATTTGCTAATTTCCACTGAGTAGGAAATATTCCTTCCTCGAGAGACTTATTAAAAATACAGCTTAAAGGAACACTTAACTGATCGGCTCCTTCCCTTAGAATACGATTGTGTATAAGGTCGGGACCAGTGGCCTTTCCAAGTGGAAGCGACTGCAAAATTGGAACAAGTTCATCAGGTTCAAAATGTATATTAGATAATTGGGTACTAATATTGTAGTGAGGTGGTTGGGGATCAGCTTGAGAATCAGCGTTTAGTTTTGTTTGAGCAACAAAGAAGTTATTGAATGCATTGGCCTTTTCAACATCATCCTGCAATGTATCCGAATTAACTTGTAGGGGTGGTATGGAATTAGTACAGCTTGGTGACATAAATGCTTTAATGACTGATCACCGCGACTTATTACCATGGTTATTTAATAGAGTCAATAGCTTTATCCGAATGTTGGTTTTTTTTGCAAGTTTGATATCCGATATAATCTGGTTGCGTAATGTGCGAAATTTATTCCAGTCAGAAGTAAGGTTTGTTAAACGAGCACGACGATATAAGCGTTTACGTCTGCGGATCAGACATTTAATAGATGATGTTAGCCACCTAGGTTCATGTGGATTTATACTCACGGTTCGATTAGGTATAAATCTTTCACAAAGGTCGTGTAAATATGAAGTAAAATTATTCACCCAAACATTAATATCCTGATTGTACAAAGCATTCCAGTTCGCGACGGAAGTCGTTATAATTGCCTTTGTCATAAAGCCATACATGTCGTTTAAATGAAGTAGATTTTGGTTTCACAAATTTGAAGAAAGCAAATATGGAACAATGAAAACGAATATTCTGCTCTAAGAAGGGATCTCCAACTCCACATATAAGGAGGGAGCTTTTGTTACGAAGTAAGAAAAGATCAATAATGGATGATGAATGTTCGGTAAAGTGTGTCGGCTCATCAATACATTGTGTAAGCCCGAACTGGGTACATAGAGCAGTAAGTTTCCTAGCGGAAGTAGTATTGGCTGGATTTAAATTAAAGTCCCCAGTTATAACTAGGTCTTCGATTCCAGTATTGTATGCTAAGTCAATAGATTCTTCAATACGTTGACCTGTAAAGGCATTTGAATTAGGTGGGCGATAAAACAAGCCAAGAAGAAGTTTCTTGTTCTTATGAACTAAAATTTCAATCCATATACACTCAATTCCAATAATTTCGAGGTCATGTCGACGTTTATACGACAAGGAACTTTTCACATATAAAATAATTCCACCGTAACCACCCAAGTCACGGTCTTTACGTTCGGGTAGTTGAAAAGTTGGTAAAAGGAGCTGATCATTAGTAATATCAGGCGATAACCATGTTTCCGAAAAGGCCATTATGTCAAAATGAGAAAGTTCAGCTTGAATTAATGTAAGTTTTGGTAAAAGACTTAGCACGTTGTAATGAACAACAGAAAAAGTATGTGACAAATTAAAAGACACGTCGCTATCAGCCGACGTTTCCACAACATTGACTAAAGGACCAGGGTTAGGATGAACATCTCCGGAGAGCAGTAATAAATAAAAAGTCAACGTTAAAAATATAAGTACGGATAATAGGGCTATCAGGCTGTTTGCAAATCTGACGTTTTTTAGATACAACTCTGATATAACGAATTTCTTCTTTAAGAAATGCACACCAGAAGAAGTAGTTAGTAGCACCGACCTTGTGTGACTGACGCTATTACAGAATGAAAAGGTGCCCCCGATCGGATAATTTCTTCAAAATCTGAAAAATTCTGAAAAGGGCTTTTATGTTTTGTTTGACCTAACTAGAGAAATGTTTTCCAAATATTTTGCCAAATTGCTCACCAACGGGGTAAAATTTAATGTTACACCGGCATAAATTGGCATAAATGGTGGCGATCTGAGAATTTTGAATGTCATATAAGGGCAAATAACTCCTTCAATTTTTTAGCCAAATCATGTAATGATTTCCTCCCTTGTACACATATAGTATAAATATAGGAGTGACGTCTATATTCAATGTGACATTTTATTTACGTTCGTGAGGATGTTGAAAAGATGAAACTGTTAAATTAAATGAATTGGAAACATTTCAAAAAACTCATTATGTTCTTAGTTTTGTTCGGTATAATAAAATAAATATCATATGGCAGCGTGTGTGACATTGATATTGTCAACCCTCGAAACAGAATGTCACCACTCGGCTTTCGCCTCGGGTGACATTCTGTCCTCGGGTTAACAATATCAATGTCACACACGCTGCCATATAATATTTATATAATGTTGGGAAGGACCGAGTAATTTCAAAGATAAGACATATAGACATTGACATAGGCACTTTTTACAGAATGGCACACCAACACATTTGATTTGTTTCTCATAGAAGAAAACAAACATCATTGTATATGTTTTATGGTCATTTTTAAGCATTTGTCACAAGCTTTTACAAAAGAAAAACATATTAGACCTATTCATCATAGGTGCGTAACTTCCATCACTGCGAAGAATACATGACAGAGCTATAAAATTGATTTATCACTCACTGCACGCACGAAGCGGTATCAAATTTTTGCTGACTTACTGTCAATTTCCTTCACAACTGTCACTCCTTGCAGCATAGACAGTGCTAGTTAAGGGACGGTTACCTGTGTACAGAAAGCGTGTACACTATGAAAGTCTGCTATAAATGTTCAGTATTGTTTCAAGGTGGTGAATTGGAGAACCGGATCAACAATAGGTTTTAACACACATGCGAACCTGGTTTCAGATCTCGCGTGGACGTGCGGATATATGTCAATCAAAGTTTCGAGATGTCCATTCTATTGATAAAATCACTAAGATTCTTTTGGAACCCATGAAACGCATACAAAATAATCGTAGACTCGCTTTGAATCATACGTTCACGAGAAGAAATGTACAACACTCTCACTCTTTTCTCCCTCCTTAGCAAAATATTTTGCCGCAAGCTGAGATCCAGTGGTTAAGGATTCACCCTCTCATTTTGTTTGCCATTGGTTCGAATCCCCTAGGAGGCACGACTGTGTATCGCCTCATATACCACCAGTACTGTTTTTCCCCTGAATCGATTTGATTCAAGAAGCCTATTTGTAATGTATAATTTATGAAAAGACTGGCACGAGTGATAGATAATTACAATCTGAAACAAAGAAGTAACCTTGAACGAAATTGTACCCATTGTATAGCCTCTTTCCAGTGTCAAATATATATGATACTGAACACTTCTTAGATATGTTTTACTTTAATCTTAAATAATCCACAGAAAAACATGAAATAAAATCACATGTTCTGTCAACAAAAATTGCGATAACTTATGAGAAGCTTTCACCGAACCTTTCTATCACCAATTTTTCTATGGTCTATGAACAGTTCTGTACACACAAAAAAGCATAAAAAAGCAGTTGAAACAATTTGTTTCTAGATATTTTAGAAGTGACATGAAAGGTTATGATGTTAAATGTTGTGAAACACCTAATACTGACCGACTTTACAAACCACTTATAACGCAGGAGATATGAAGAAAAACAGAACAGGGTAAAACTTATATTATATTTAGATTTACAGTTTGTCGTTACATACAAAAAGATACATGCTTACATGTAAAGATAATAAAATAAGCGGAAGGGACATAAAATCAGACAATTGTAAATGATTTAATATTCATTTGATCTTAATTCAAAGGCTTTAAACAATACAAAGAAAATTTATCTAGGACATTCGCATTTGTATCATTTAACAATTTAACTGGGTGAGGTTTAGCATACTTAGGTTTCTATGGTAATATTACTAAGTCACCAATCCCTTTTATAGTTACTTCTAAAGTATGACTTTTCATTTTCAGTACTAATCCCCAATGATAACGTGATTCCCGCCGAAACGGGAGGACGAGTCTAATTCCTGATAACTGATGAAATAACAATTCATAATACTTGCACATTACTTGACAAGCAAATATTAGTATTTCTTTCATTTTTAATATCCACATAGTATATGGCAACATAGCTCAGTCGGGTAAAATGCAGACAAGAATTGGATATAAGCGAATCTTTGTGTTTGTTCGAATCCTCATGAGGTTTCTTTTTCAGATTTTTTGTTTGTTTTCCTATTCGTTTTCATTTTTGCTTTTGTTTCTTTCTTTGATGGTTTGTTTTCGTATATATGTCTTTATATAACACATTTAGTATGTTCATTTTTTGCATGGCTAAAATGCATGCATTTAATCAATATCATCTTTTATATATACTAAACTTTTCTGATCTGCCATATCGCCTTTATATACCTCGCTGTCGTGTTGTCACAGAGCTCATGATGGAATTTAATTTTCATAGTATGCAAAAGTGAAATAAAAATTAACTGTCGATGCTGAGTTTCGAACCCGCACGGTAAAAGATCTGTTGAACATGGACAGTATGCTTTACCACTGAGCAAATTTTTCATTGGTACAAAATCTAGAAATATTTAGATTGTAACATGTTAGAAAAATGTTGAATTCCCTATGTTCCATTTTAATCTATTAATAGTCATGTTTGTAAATATCAAGTTATCGTTGGGGCATAGTATTGTGACTCTATGAATACTTGTAGAGTATTTTCTTTAATAAATCTGTATTACTGAGGGACAACGAATTGTGTTTGTCTCCTATAGGTCATTTTATGAAGTCCCACTTGGTTCTGAGACACATTTGGCGTGATCTTATGAGGCTACTGATAGATTCTGAACAGTTACTTTTGCTGTACTTTTAATAAGTCCAGCAGATACCTCATATTTCATTTCGATGTAAATTGGATGTGAAATCAACGTTTTAGTCTTATTTGGCGCCATAAAACCTCTACTTGGTCCACCGTAAAACCAAACAAATCATTTTATGAACGGGTATGCATTGATTTGTATTAGGCTATATGTATTTTTTACCATTTATGACTTGGTCACATGATACATAGATAAACTATTTATACGTAGGACAAAGTCAGAGCTTAGTAGTACGGTGTTTAACGAATGAATTGTTAGGACGTCCCAACACCTCATAACGTGAAACTGCGTCTGAGTGGCCAGATCAGCACTCCTCCAAATTTATTTTGCAATTCGATCCGCAAAATGCAAAACGCAAAATAATTTGCAGTTTGCAATTGAAATTACATAGCAAAAAGGTAACTTAAAGCCTGAAAAGGGCAAAACAATACCATTTTTATTTAGAAACTGCATCGCAGTTCATTATAATATCTTGAACCGGAAAATAAAAATTCATTTTGCAATTGGAATTGCAAAATGGAGAATGAAAATATTTTGCAGTTTGCAATTCAAACTACAAAGCCCAGAAGTGTCTGAAATACTCAATAAAAAAAGCCTGAAAAGGGCAAAACAATACCATTTTGTTTTAGAAACTGTACCGCAGTTCAATGGAATATATTGAACCGCAAAATAAAAATGCAAAGTGTTTTGTAAATGTATATCCACATATATCCCAGCAGGCACACGACGTCATTTCAACGTTGAAACATGGTTGAAGTATGGTCAGGACATAAAACAACGTTGATCCAACGTTGATTCAACGTCGGGCACTCAACGATGAAATGTTGTCGAAAATCAACGTTGTTTCAACGTTGAAATAAGGTTGATCTTTCAACGTTGAAATGAAATATGGTTGAAATTACGACTTGTTTCAACGTTGAAAAATCGTTGATATCTGACCGATGAAATATAAACTATATTGTATTTTAACAGTAAGGATTGAGTATCAGTCCGTATTTATCATATAATGAGAGAGGTGAAATTTAATACATAAGTTATCCTCACTGCATGAACTTACAACTGCATGGTAGTTAAATCTTTTATCTGCAGACTCGGAGCCTTATGTTTAGGTGCTGATCCCTCTGATGATAATCCTTATCTTCTTTGTGGATCAGTTATTTGAGTACGCCATTCTTGGGCAAGTGACAGATGATCATATTTTTAGATACAACACATAAGCCAATGCATTATGGAAGGAAAATAACAAGTATTTTTAATTAGCAATATCTTAAAGGAGTCAAACGCATCGAGCTTGTCAAAAATGCATTAAACTAGCAAATCCGAGAATTTGCCTGCATTGAATTAACAGTTGATAGTAGTCATCTATTGGGAAAAAACAGTATTTGTGAAACTCTAGCTTTCAGCTCCACATCAGTTTTGTTTTAACCCTAATGCTTTATCGTGTAGTTTGTGTATTCTAAACTTTGAAATGTATATTGTTTTACAATACATAGTCTCTTATAACTGTGTTTAAAATGCCATATACATGTAAATTCTGTTGTATTACATTGATCATGTATGTGGATGAAACTTTAATAATTTTTTTCAGTTAACAGCAATATCTCCAGTACAAAGCTACAGGTCCTAAATTTGCATATGTAAGCTTGGTTAATATCTAGGTCATTGACGTAGGCAATTTGAACACATGTAACAAAGCCGCTAATATATTGCCATTCCTATAATAAGCACCTCACCATGTATACCTATATAATATAAATGCCTTGGGAACACAAAGAAGACTCTAGAACGAGTTTGCCGTGGACAATACAACTTTTTTTAAAACAAAATTGATAAAAAAAACAGAAGTGGTTGGTTTACTAGTTTGTTCCGAGGTTTGAAATGGCAATAACCTGGTTCTAGGAACATTATTACAGCAGAAAGCGGACAGCCACCGAACATCACCGAATTCTCATAGTTCTCATAGAATATCTATGTTTATTCGCAAAGTCAAACAGTAGCTGTGACATCGTGTTTTGAATTCGGAATTTACAAAGATTGAGTTGTAGAACAGGAAATATCCCACTAGCCGATTCTCACATAGAAATGACGAGTGGTACGAAAGCCCCAGGCTCCATCAGCAGTGAAGACAACACAAGTGATAACGAAATCGACACGCCGTATGTTCTTTTTGGTTGCACACTTCAGTACATGGTTTTAACAACCCGTCTAAAGATTGAAATACATATGGCTGGTAACATACATCGTGAGCTTGATGAAAAAAGTAGGTCACTTTATTCAAAGCTGTGCATAAAACCAGACAAAACAAAAATTAAATACGACAATCACATAGCTCCATCTGATATTTCTTCAAGTGTAATTACGCGTGCTTATTTAGAAGATGTTGAAGAACACGAACTTGCGAAAAAGAAACTAGATATCTGCATTTACAGGCGGCGAGGGACATTCAGGAAAGATAAATTCCTTCATAACTTGTCTATAGATTTGGATGTGGTTGGATCGTATGACCCTGTTACGGTCTGGAAGAAAGTCGAATTGGAACGGTAGAAGTGGATAATAAGAGGTTATTATACAGGGCTGGTGTGCCTTAAGGCGATATTGGCATACTAGGTGAGGTATTGGCCCGAGGGCTTTAGCATTAAGGCAAACCAGCCCTGTTTTATAACCTTTTTGTTACATATGTTTCCATTATACTGTTAAAGTGAAAACGACATTAAAGGCTTTTAAGCAATTTCATGTTGCACAGCGTTTTTTAAGAATGTTTCTCATTGCAGAGTTGGTGCAGCCGTTTTGCGCATGCGCGGAATTATTATCAAATGGAACGCACGGCAAAAATACTCATTTTTTTGCATGTCCGCACGCATTTAGTGTATAATGTGCATAATATACTGACTAAAGGTTAGGGTTAGAATCACCATGGTTACAAAATATATACATTTAATGTATTTTTGTTCTAATTTAGTTAATCCGGTATATACCGGAGTCTGTAATATATCACGGGCGCACCAACTCTGTATTTAGTCACAGCCGTTTTTTAATGTTTATGTAATGCGCGGGAGCGTCAACGTTTTCTGATGACGCTGACTTCATTTCCTTTCAAACATTTGTTTTGTATTCATGCATTTTAGTGCCGTAGTTTCTTGTGTCAGCCTTATTCAACTACCTAGCGAAATTATGTATTCATACCATGTATTATTTTGTAAAATAAATGTACAAACGGTTTGTACAATATTGACATTCTGCCAGTGGAAGTATAAAATCTTGATGTTTTGAACAGCCGAAAGTGTGCCTGATATGGATTTATCAGGCACGCCAGCTCACACGAACGCGAATATCGGCCTCACGCTGCTCATATACGTTTAAATTCATAAATTCGGTGCAAATTTGTTACTATATTTAGTAACATATGCAATAATACGCCATATTGCTTACATGTAATATAGAAAGCATTGTCAAATACAGTTGAAACTCGATATTTCGAACTTGCTTGTCTCAAAATTCCGGCTATCAAGAAGACATTTTCAAGTCCCGTCCGGAAAACACGTGCACAAAATCATTTTAAGTCTAATTTCTGTTATCTCGAAGTAAAATGCTTCGAGATACCGAGTTTCAACTGTAAATCGTTTTAAAAAGCAGTACAAATAATTAGCTCTTATTAAGTGTAAAACAGGTGTTACGTTATTTTCATGATTGTCAGTTTGATGTAGAATAAAATACAAACATAACTCTTATATTTTAAGTCTTATATTTTACCGCCAAACAACTGTCGTAGTTTAATTCTCTTTAAAAAATTACTTATAAGCATCCGATAGCATGTCAGCTTGTTTGTATGAAAAAAATTATTCTTGTACCAGAAAGACGACGGTCTGTATTATTTCCGAAAACAAATTATTTGGTTTGGATAAGAAAGTGGCCAGTCTTCATAAAGGGTAAAAAGGAAGTTCGTTCCGGTTAAGCAAATGGCCACATTATTTACTGAGATGTAAAAGAAAACAGAAAAGGTTCAAAGACTACCAAGTTTGGGTTTTACTATTGGATAAGTTGGGATGAATGCATGACATTCGGTGCAAATTTTCCCTTATTTATTTTTTTTGTTTTGTAGAAAATGGCATTTTTTTTTCACTAACATTTATGGGGGTATGCAACTTCCATACTTAATAGTACACTTATGTTGCAATATATTTAGAAGTTAATTGTTTTGTGGAATATTTGTATTGTACAAATAATAATCCAGATATGACATAAAATGTTTGTATTAGAATCGATGTAAGAAGAAACGTTTATTTTAAAAATTTCTGAACTTACTACATAGAACAAAATGATTTTCTCCAATGGGAAAATCTGAAAATAACCAAATTTCTATAACAGCATTACGTCAACATATCAGCATTTAATATGACTGGAAATTAAATACTAGTATGTCTTACTTTCCATATTTTTGATATGCTGATTCACTTTCCATTTGGAACGAACCTTCCTTACACCTTTTAGTTAGAAGCCAATGAACACGACCATTTCTTTTAACTCTCAGTATAGTTCAATAGTTAAGCATTGGGAAAATATGTTTACAAATAACAATAACTGCAGCTACAGTTGCTACAAACTCCAACATTTTATGGATAATTTGTGAAATGAGAGTAGGATACATATATGTTTAATATGGTACCGATGTTCATGGCCCATTTACTAAATATGAATTCCAAGTACAGTGCGGCAGATGTCTTTAAACAAACGTGTTTACATATTTGATCAACAGAGCGTTAGAATAGCTGGGACATGTTAGTCAGTCAAATCTTACCTCGCGTAAACAATCGAAAACACTTCCGAGTCATGAGGATACTATTAATCTTTAGATTAATGTCAACGTGTTTTCCATGTATTATAGACATGAAGGACATGTCGACTCGTTTGTTAGTTTTGGGTTTTACGCTGTTTTTCAACAGTATTTAAGTTAAGAAACGGCAGCAGTTAACATAACAACAGTTCCTGGAGTCTATACCAGTACAAACCTGTTCTCCGCAAGTAACTGCCCACTTCCCCACATGAATCAGGGGTGGAACGAATACTTTCAGACACAATAAAAGTATCATGAACGTATGGAAGTATGAACGTTTATCAAATCGTCACGGAGAACACACGGCTCGGTAGGGGATCGATCCGGAGATGTGAGCTCTGCATGCTCTCCATATTGAGCTAAGCATTTGTTAGTTAATGTAAAAAGAATACTAAAATGCTGACATCAGCTAAAGTGATAATTTGGAGAATGACCTTTGAACAAAGAACCTAAAGTCAGGCCTATCACCCAATCACAGGAAGGTACTGCCTTAAGTTCTGTATGTACGCTGTGCTTTCAGTGTAAAAGACATTACTTTCCTTTGATTTATAAGTTCACGCGATCAATAGGGTCATCCGTCTAACAACAATAGACATTAGGTCATACTGAAGGCCCTAGGTCCCTAAGCTGGCCTTGACCTTGAATGCTAGGAAACAAGTTTGGGGCAAAACCATTACAAAAACCTGAGAACTCCATGCAAGGATGTTAAAACAAAGTTTCGTGTACTTCTCATCCAGTGGTCCATGAAACTAAAAAATTTAACAAGTTTTTTATCTTTATTTTATTTGACCTAGTGACATAAACTTTGACACAAGGCAACCAAGTTCATTTGACCAAGAAAGTGTTAACAAGGTTTTCTTATGATTTAAATTAGTTTCCAAGTTACCAGAGATGATCTGCTTAGTGATGTATCTGTCAGTTTGCGAAATATTGTAGAAAGAAATGGACTTCTTGCTGACTTCTAAAAGCAGCCATCAAGTCAGCATTGCTTCCCTGATCTTGACAGGAAGAAAGTTCGAAAATTTTGGAGCAATGAACAAAAAGCTCCTATTGCCATACACCATAGTTCTGTAATTTGGCACAGTCATTAATGTCAGCCTTGAAGATAAGTTTTGTTGTCATTGCATTTGTAGTTTTCGTTGTCACACTCTCAAATTATGAAATTACCACCAAATCATAAAAATCTAATGTTTACCAAATATTGAGAATATAGGACTATGCTCAAATACAACATACGCATAGCATACTACTTTATTCATATATTCAAAATCAGCAATATGTTGCAAACTGCAATCTATATCAAAAACCATCAAAGGAGATATAAAGTAAATCCGTTTTCACTATCTAAGCACCTCAGTCAGAGAAAATAGTAATTCATCTAAGAAAAAGTATTGTTATCTATCTAGGAATTTTCGGTCTGATATACAGACCGTATTTCACTAATGAATACAAAAACCCTGTATTCAACTCCAGACAGATACGGAAAAGTATTCAATGGTGGGACTACTTGTTTTAGTTGCGACGTTCCATGCGTTAAAAAGTTCATCGTACGTTTCAGCCGTATTTGTCTAAAATTATAGTCCATTTTGGCTGATATATCAGTAAAAATATGTTTATGTATATAACAAAAGGGTCATTAAAGCAGTGCCTTGGTCTGCAATGGTGCATTCTGCTCTTGTGGATTTAGCTAGACCGGATCACACTCTCGTATGACCCAGGTCTAGCAAAATCCACTCGAGCCGCCGCGGCCGATCAAGGTGCTGTTATAATAACCCTATTATATTACATAAAGGTTCCAGCAAATCACACAGAAACATAATTTATAAGAGCTGTTTGCAAAAAACACAAACACAGGAAGTCATACTTTGAAGTATGACTATTGTATGTCCAAGTGTTTTCCAATTACTGAGCGGAAACCTTTTTTTTTTTTGACGTCACTGTGACCTTGACCTTGAACCTACTGACCTCCATGAAGTCTGAGGGTCATAGGCAAAAATGATCACCAGAAATGAACACAATCCATTTCGTGTCAAGGATTTTTTGTTGATTTGGGTTTTACTGCAGAACAATACTGCACAGGTCTTATGGTGCCGAACCTGACTAAAAATTTAGTTTCACATCTCTTTGTTTCTGTTGGGTTTAACGTCGGACCAACACAATATGAAGGTCATATGGCGACTTTCCAGCTTTGAAGGTGGAGAAAGACCCAAGGTGCATCTCCATGCATTATTTCATCATGGGCGGGCACATGGGCAGAACCATCGACCTTCCATAAGCCAACTGGATGGCTTCCTCATATGAAAAATTCAACACCCCAAGTGAGGCTCGAACCCACATCGGTGAGGGGCAAGTGATTCTAAGTCAGCGACCTTAACCACTCGGCCCCGGAGGCCGCAGCTTCACATCTCTATTTACACCAAACCTATTGGTCTCCAAAACAAGAGAATCTACTGACCACAGGCAACTATCCTATTAAGTCTGACCACAGTAGGCCTTAGGGTTCTCTAGTTATCGAGTGGAAACAGTATTCAGTCTCAAGTGATCTACTGATCTTTTAAATAATAGGGGCCATCTACTGGCTACAAGCAATGAAGTATTACCACTATATAGGCCTAAGTGTTGTATATTTATTGACTGGAAACCAAAGGGTATACCAAATTACCAACTATCAGACCGGCATGAGCCAGACAATTTATCCTCTATTCTTTGAAGAGGCGCATGTACTATGACAATTTATTGGATTTTCTTTTTAAAATGGTACTGATTGGACTAAACTTAAAACGGCTCAAATTTCGAATCTCTGGCAAACACTGATCAGAAAGCTTTTGTAAAACACTCATGATAATGTAGTGTGCCATATTTTACAAGAGGAACATTTTTAATCGGTAATATTAAAACAAAAACTTTTCAGCAAAATCATGTTTATTTGATCAAGATGATATTTAGGAAAATTATTAATACGAAATAAAAAAAAAAAACAAAGACTATTGCCAAGCAAAAATCCGTGTTAATATTCAATTTCATATGTAGAAACAAACAGTATGGCTTTCATTATACTGCAGGATCCAATTTTTATCATATCCATTAGATGTCTGTGCAGCAACACATTTTCTCACATTACAGTTAAATCCTAGGACCTGAACTTTTTTAAAAAAAAGACAGGAATTTGTAACAATGAATGCCACTTCTTTATACATCAAAGTTATGTAACTACACTACATTTTAAATGCAGAATTATAATATATTGCACAACTGCTCTGTACAATATAATATGTATGCACAAGTCTAAATGACACATACTTCAAAAGTGGTTTTCGTTAACACAAACTGGGAATGGTACAACTAATGCTTCTTTGGTGTGGCTTTAAGCTTTGGAATGCAACTTGTTTGCAAATGCTCATGGGAAACGTTTATTCATAAAAATCAATTATATATTACTCATCCTGAAAGTAGAAGCTCACATACTTGTAACAAATAACACCTCCAAGGTAGACTAAAACTGTCACTGAAGATGATTATATTTCCTGCATGTAGCTTTCATACAGGGAAGGAAAAAAATGAAGTGATCCTGGTGTTTAACCTAGAGACCTTAGGTTGCACTATGCACTTAGTCTTTAGTTTAGAACTGGCGCTTATTTGATTAAAATCCTAGCAGCAGTTTTTAAGATATGAAGTGGACACAAAATGACTCTGACCATGGACGAATTGCTCTTGGTCATGCATAATTCTGGTTATATTATGATGGTGAACATTTATGTGTAGTAATCTGAAAAACAAACTGTCTGAAATAAAAAATATTTGATATCTGACATCCAAGTCCAACCATGACCTTGAACTAGTGAGCTGGGTTGTATGTTCTGTTGAAGTTGATGAGGTTAACAACAAAAGTTAGTTTTAAAATCTTTCAAGCAATTATTATGATATGTAGCAATGAGACTTAATTTCTTTGACCACCAAGTGTAACCTTGTCTTTGTACTTGGCTACTAAAGTCATACAGGTTTCTCCTTGTATTATGAATGTAAACGTTTATGAGTACTTCAATGAAAATACAGTAAAGTTTTAAATAAAGCAATTATTTTGAACTTTTACTTCCCAGTCTACTTGACCTTAGACCTAGTGACATGGTTTGAGAGTTCTGCATGTTGTCTTGGTGAGTTAAACAACTGATGCTAGCTTAATGAAAATCCTTTAGTGGTTTAAAAGATACGGAGTAGGCTAGAAGTATTTGAACTTGATGTTACCATGGGCTTATTCATAAGTTATCTGATACAAATATCTAAAAGAGCCTGAAGTGGATTTCACTAGCTAAACTTACCATTCTTTAAAAAAACTTCATAAACCTTATCATGCTGGACATGATTGATTCTGCCATTGTGACCAGTGTAGATCAAGATCAGCCTGCACATCTGTACAGATTGATCAAGATCTGCACTGTTTGCCATTCAGTCAGTATCTTTTTCGTAAGCACCCCTTTTAACAGTTAATGGTACTGTCCAAACTGAAAGATGGACAAGTTCATTATAGAAATTTAGCAGGGTAAGGGTTAAGAGATTTAACTGTATCTTAAACTTTAATCTTCCATGGAAAATTGACGATCCTATATGATGTCAGTGAAAAACAATGTACAATGTACCTGTCTCGTCTTCATATTATCACTATATAATGTCAGTGAAAAACAATGTACAATGTACCTGTCTCGTCTTCACATTATCACTATATAATGTCAGTGAAAAACAATGTACAATGTACCTGTCTCGTCTTCACATTATCACTATATAATGGATGATGTTAGATAAATTCTTGCATTTACACAATGGATGCCAAACAATTGCTGCTAATTGTTAAATAAACTCCTAACCTCTTAGTACAACAGTGTTTCATTGGATCAAAATGATTTAACATGAAATTGTTAATAAAAAATATTCATATCCAAACTGCCAGTTATCAGTCAGACTTTCTCAAAAATGGAGAAAAATGTCATACATATCTAAATTTTTTGACAGGTGTCTGAAATTGGAACTTTTCACCATGAAGCCAATTTGATGTCAATGAAGTTCATTTTTAATTTAAACAAAAGTTCCAGAATTATTTTCTCAAAATATGAAAAATTTAATGTCTTTAGAGAGAGGTCCATATGTGGGCATAAAAAACAGGTAAATATCAATCAGACAGTTCCTGGATAGTTGGTTTTTTCCCCACTTTCATCTTTGCAGACTTGTGAGCCCCCTTATTTGTAGAAATCGAGAAGTAAGAACTTGACCAAACAAGTTTGGTGAGGACTTTAAAGACAATTCAAGTATAAAATTTATCTAAAGAAGAATGTTACTGCTGGACAACAGACACAAGAATACCCAAATGCACTTATACCATTGCTTTTGTTGGCAGTCATCAACCCGAAACCAGAATATTCAACATGTCTACTTTCAAAAAATTTGATTAATGTATCCTTGACAAATGATGACTGGCAAAATGTGTACATAAAATTATCCCTGATCTGTGTATGTACCAAAATGGCATATTACGGTCTCTGGGGGAAATCATTTTTGGCATATCTTGATTTCTGTGTAACACTAGCAGAAGGATCACATGTTATATTGTTTAAACATGATTGGTGTCAAATTGAAAGTAACGCTATGTACCCTATCAGTTAATGTCCATTTAATTATCTTTCAAATCTACGTTGAACATTAACATCTTCATTTGTCGGACTGCTGTCCCTGGAGTGCTCTGAAACAGGGCTCACATTACCATGTTCATGAATAAGATTTTCTTCAATCTCCATATAACCACCTACTGCTCCAATATTATGTTCTTTCTCCATCTCTGCCATTTTTCTTCTTTCATTTAGCTCCTCATGAAGACGCAGTTGTTCCTCTACCGTTCTCACACCTCTGTCTTTCCCACAAATACTATTTCTGTGTCTAGTTAAATGCTCAGTTGGAAGTCTGTATAAAGTGTCGAAGTCCTGTCCTTCTTCATTACTATTGCTGCGATTATTTCTTCTGTGTTTCTTCTTTTTCTTTTCCCTTCTTACATTTTTGAATTTTTCAGTGAGTCCTAACTGTCTCATCCTTTCCTTTTCTAGTCTAATAAAGTCAATAAAATCTGTATCAGCACTAGCTCTCGGTGGTTCGGACCGCCTTTCATTATTTAATATGTCTTTCGCTTTTGGCACAACCTGTGTAGAACTTGTAATTTGGTTATCTACTTTAACTACTAATTTATCAGCACTTGCATTTTCTAACTCCTTAGCCTCTTTCGATTTTTCAGTGCCACAATCTTTATTTTCCTTTGGTGAAATCTGTTCTTTCAGATTTTCTTCATCTGGTATATCTACAACTACTAGGAGATTTTTTACCTGATTTTCCAGTTGTAATGCCTGATTGAAATGAGATGATATGAGATCAATATTATCTCTCCCTGCAGTATTAAGCAAAGGCTCTTCTATTTCAGTGAATTCTATGTTCCTTACACCGCTAGCAGCTAATGCTCTTGTAGATGGGTAAGCAGTGTTTCTATTGTCAATGCTGTTGGATATAAAATCTTCTATAAGCAGGCCCACTGATGAATTCTGATTCCCCTTCTCACTACTGTTGTCTTCTTCATCTACTTTCTCTCTGTCATTTCTTTCTGCATCTACCTCATGATCAGAATGTATATTTTCATTAGACAAAGACAATGTGATGTCGCCATACTTTGGCATTCGTTGAGGATCTGTTCTAGATGGCTCCTGAAGAGTTTCAGCAGTATTGAAAGATCTTTGTATTCTTGTTCCACATGTTTCAATAGATTTTGACATTTCCCTTGAAATAATACGCCTTGCAGACTTTGGTGAGAGGTCATCCACCTGTAAAAACATCAATACTGTATTTAAAACTAGAACTGTCACAGGAGTGACGAATTATACCCCCACAATATGGCCTTGTCACAGAATTATGGCAAATTTTAAGTTGGAAAAGGGCCATAACTACGTAAAAAGATTGTTGGTTTGTAGCCAAAGTCGAACTTGACCTGTATTTATAATGTTACACCTGTGTACCAAAAATTATTTAAAGATGTCAAGCCTTTCATGAGTTATTGTCCGGAAACCATGAGTCTGGCAAATTTTAAGTTGGAAAGGGGCCATAACTACGTCAAAAAATGGTGGTTTGTAGCCAAAGTTGAACTTGACCTGTATTTAATGATGTTACACCTGTGTACCAAAAATTATTTAAATCTGTCAAGCATTTCATGAGTTATTGTCCGGAAACCACGAAAACCAACGGACCGACCGACAGACCGACAAGCTCACTCCTATATACCTCCCCCACCCCAAACTTCCAAACTTTGTTTGTGGGGGTATGAAAATGCTAAAAAAAAAATTATGTTTATTTCTGTTATATTTCTTCCAAATGAAGACTTATAATCCACTTGCAATACTTGCACTCTTAAACAAGAGCTGTTGGTAGACAGAAACGCTCAAATATTCAAAAGCTCTTGTATTCTGTGACAATTTGACCGAAGACAATGTGTCTGCAGTCATTTATTTCCCAGGTCTGATTCATGTGGGGAAGTTGTCAGATACTTGAGTTGGTTCAGCTTTTTTATATATGCTGGTATGTCAGTAACCACTTTAAGGAATTGATTCAAACTTCACGTACTTATTGTGCATTGTACAGGTTCTTAACTCTGTTTTACATTTTTACGAAGTTGTGCCCCTTTTCTGACCTAGCAGTTTTTAAGCCTCTGGCATCAAAGACCCATGAGGATTGTAGTAATTAAACTGACCATCCCTCTTACAGACTTTCTTGTGAACTCCTACAGTTTTCATCAAATCCAAATCAAACTTGGTTACATTATCGCATGATGTGGATGCATAGTTTTTGAGTTATGCCCCTTTTTGGACTGCCATACCTTGTGTAACAGTGTACTCCACTCATAAAGTTTCCATCCAGTTCAAATGAAATTTAGAATAAGTCATTAACATGTATAAGACATGAGCATATTGTCTGAACTTTTATGTATCATGATAATTATTCAAGTTAAGCCCTTTTGGACTTAACCAATCTCACATGTAAATCTATACAGTGTGTGTTCAACTCCTACAGTTTCCATCAAACTTAAATACAATTTAGTATACATCACCAGCATGAAGTGGACTTTCATGTTCAATGATTACTGTAAAAGTTAAATGCTTTTTTGGACTTAGCTATATTAGAACTACCTCGGTACCATGTGTACTCAGTGCCTACAGTTTTGATCCATTTCAAATGAAATGAGGTATACTTTACTAGCATTAGGTGGTAACGCACGTATTGTCAAAAGAGTCAATTACATTCAAAATAAAAATCTTGTTTCGTAGCATTGCTGCATTTCTTGTACTTGTTTATGTCTTCATTTTCATTATTTGATCATTTCTTTGGCCAATGACAGGTCTTGTAATGCTTAGTAAATGGCATATTATGACGAAATTTCAACTGGTTCAATTATGAATTTTGTTACTGCTAGTAATTACCTCATGCTCAATATGAAATGGTGTCAGTACAATGGGTTCATCTTCTATGCAGCTGAACTGTTGTAGGTAGGGATGGGCTAGGGCATCCTCTGCTGACAGGCGCAGTGACGGTTCAAACACCAACAGCTTCTCAAGTAAATCAAGAGCTGAAATACAAGACAGGATGATAAACTTGATGTTAGATAATTATTACAAGGTAAATACAACCAAGAGGGTCATAATGACCCTTTACCGCTCACTTGAGTAATACGAGCTACATGTTTCAAAAGTCAAACTGATGCTAAAATATAAAGGAAGTAGGTCAGTAGGTCACATTCATGGTCACCGAAAGTCAGTGTTAAGATCTGTGTGCAAAACTGTATATGTCATCCAAATTACAAGGCTGTATCTTCAACAAGAGGGTCATTGACCCTAAAGCGCTTGCCTGTGTACAAGGCTTCAAGTGTGTTTGTAAAAATTTCCACTATATACATATAAGGAAAAGTGACCACGCCCTCTGGCGGCCATGTTTTTTGACGAATCAAAATAATTTGAACAATCTTGGTAGAGGGTCACACAAGGACCATATGTGTAAAATTATTCTAAAATTGGGCTAGCTGATTCACACAAGAAGATTTTTAAAGTTTCTACTATATACATATAGGGAAAAGTGACCACGCCCTCTGGTGGCCATGCTTTTTGATGAATCAAAATAATTTGAACAATCTTGGTAGAGGGTCACACAAGGACCATTTGTGTAAAATTATTATAAAATCTGGCTAGCGGTTTCACACAAGAAGATTTTTAAAGTTTCCACTATGTAAATATAGGGAAAAGTGACCTCGCCCTCTGGCAGCCATGTTTTTTGACGAATCAAAATAATTTGAACAATCTTGGTAGGGGGTCACACAAGGACAATTTTTATAAAATTATTCTAAAATCGGGCAAGCAGTTTCGTACAAGAAGATTTTTAAATTTTCCACTATATACATATAGAGAAAAGTGACCACGCCCTCCAGCGACCAAGTTTTTTGATAAATTGGTATAATATGAATAATCTTGGTAGAGGGTGACGTAAGGACTATTTGTGTGAAATTATTTCAAAATCGGACCATCGGTTTAGGAGGAGATGTCGTTTAAAGTTTTTTCTATTTTTAGCTCTGGCAGCCCCTATGTGCAACCCAGCAGAACCGTTTGAACAATTTTGGTAGAGGACCACCCAAGGAACATCACGGCCAAGTTTCATCAAAATCCATTCATTGGTTTTCGAGGAAATGACGTTTAAACACAATTGTTGACGACGGACGGACGACTTGACACACGCACAATGAACTACAGACACAGTGTGATCACAATAGCTCACCATGAGCACTTTGTGCTCAGGTGAGCTTAAATACAAGAAAGTAGGTCTGTAGGTCAAGGTCTCAGTCAAAGGACCCCTAATTACTTGGGGCCATCAGGTAATTATAATTAAACAGTCTAGGAAATATGATCAGATAATTTTTGAAGTATTTTTTCCTATATAACTCATATACAAGTGACCCCCCGGGTGTGGCCTCTTTTCACCCAAGGGGCATAATTTGAACAATCTTGTTAGAGAACCACTAGGCAATGCTATATACCACATATCAAAGGCCTAGGCCTTGAACTTTCAGACAAGAAAATTTTTAAAGTCTTTTCCTATATAAGTCTATATAAAACTTGGGACCCCCAGGGCAGGGCCTCTTGTCATCCCAGGGGCATAATTTGAACAAATTTCATAGAGGACCATTAGATGATGTCACAAGCCAAATATCGAGGCACTACACCTTGCGGTTTTGGAAAAGAAGATTATTTAAGTTTTTTTCTTTCGGTTACCATGGCAACCACAGTTCAGTATGGAATTCAATTCTTTGAAAAATTTTTTAAAGAGGACCATCCAAGGAACATCTATGTGAAGTTTCATCAAAATTGGCCTGGTGGTTTAGGAGGACATGTTGTTTAAAGGAAATTGTGTAGGACAGACATCGGCCGGACGCTGGACAGTGAGTGCACACAATAGCTTACACTGAGTACTTTGTGCTCAGGTGAGCTAAAAAATCCAATATTTCTAAAATGGTTTTCAGTGGAATATAAAATACAACCTTAAAACATATCTGATAATTTCAGGGACAAGAGGGTCATGATGACCCTGGATCGCTCACCTGAGTAATATGAGCTACATGTTTCAAAAGCCAAATTGATGCTAAAATATTAAGAAAGTAGGTCAGTAGGTCACATTTATGGTCACTGAAAGTCAGTTTTAAGATTGGTGTGCAAAACTGTACATGTCATCCAAATTTCAAGGCTGTATCTTAAAAAACAAGAAAGTAGGTCAGTAGGTCAAGGTCATAGTTAGGTGACCCTTATCACTTGGAGTCATCAGGTAATTATAATTAAACAGTCTTGAAAATATGATCTGATAATTTTTGAAGTATTTTTCATATATAACTCATATAACAAGTGACCCCTGGGGCAGGGCCTCTTTTCACCCCAGGGGCATAATTTGAACAATCTTGTTAGAGATCCACCAGGCAATGCTACATACCAAATATCAAAGGCCTAGGCCTTGAACTTTCAGACAAGAAGATTTTTTATTTTTTTCCCTATATAAGTGTATGTAAAACTTGGGACTCCCAGGGCAGGGCCTCTTTTCACCCCAGGGGAATAATTTGAAAATTTTTGGTAGAGAACCACTAGGCAATGCTACATACCAAATATCAAAAGCCTAGGCCTTGCAGTTTCAGGCAAGAAGATTTTTAAAGTTTTTTCCTATATAAGTCTATGTAAAACTTGGGACCACCGGGGCGGGGCCTCTTTTCATAAAAGGGTAACAATTTGAAAAATCTTGGTAGAGGACCACAAGGCAATGCTACATACCAAATATCAAAGGCCTAGGTCTTGTAGTTTCAGACAAGAAGATTTTTAAAGTTTTTTTCCTATGTAAGTCTATGTAAAACTTGGGACCCCAGGGTTGGGGCCTCTTTTCCCCAATGGCATAATTTGAACAATTTTCATAGAGAACCATTAGATGATGACTCATGCCAAATATCAAGGCTCTATGCCTTGCAGTTTTGGACAAGAAGATTTTTATAGTTTTTTCCTATATAAGTCTATGTAAAACTTGGGACCCCTGGGGTTGGGCCTCTTTTCACCCCATGGACATAATTTGAAAAATTTTCATAGAGGACCATTAGATGATGTCACATGCCAAATATCAAAGCTCCAAGCCTTGCGGTTTTGAACAAGAAGATTTTTATAGTTTCTCCTTTCGGTTTCCATGGCAACCAGAGTTCTGTGTGGAATTCAATTTTTTGAACAATTTTGAAAGGGGGCCACCCAAGGATCATTCCTGTGAAGTTTGGTGTAAATCTGCCCAGTGGTTTTCAAGAAGATTTTTTTAGAAAATGTTGACGGACGGACGACGGACATTGAGCGGTCACAAAAGCTCACCATAAGCCTTTGGCTCAGGTGAGCTAAAAATATGAAATTCCATTTGCACCAGCATATATCAATAGTACACTTCATTACTGAATATAATTATGTATATCTTCTTCTATGGAAAAAAGAATTGCACTGTTTATAGTACAATGTAGCTGAACTTCATGAAATTTATCATACAAAGCTATTTAATTTTTTCCAAAATAAACATTTAAATATCATGATGTTGCCTGGGCAAAATTGGATTAAAATAGGTTTATTAAGCTATTGAAGAACTATCACTTTATTGACATATGCCTTAGAATCTGGAAGGGGTTATACTTCCAAATAGTCTGAAGTTTATTATATGATACTTATTTTTCAAAGTGAGTCACATGAAATTCTTAACAGACTGCCATCTGCAATCAAATCTAAGGGAAACAACTGCTGTAAAGAAAGGAACATAATGACTTTTATGAAACTGACATGATACATCCATAAAAGAGAGAATACAAACTCTAAACCGAACTTCTCAAAACTGTGAGTAAACAAAAAACATTTTTACCAACAATCTGCCTGTCCAAAACATGTTTTACTGTACTGTCCTGTACTTTTTGGTATTACTGAATACTTGAAAAAAAAATTCTCACTTTAAAAAAAATGTCATTTGTAAAGAAACAAAAATGTATGATTTTCAGATTTGCTGGAAACGCTGTAAAACCTGTAAATGTGAAATTTCAGTGCTGAGACATTATTAGAAATGCTTCAAAACAAGGATACTCAGGTATGAAATCTGGAAGCGTGGCCCCTTCATGCAGTCCTTTTCCAGAATCCAAGGCAAGTATCAGTCAATTAACAATGATTTTGTACAGAAATATACATGATTTGTATGCTGTGCAATATTTATGTAATAAAATCTATAATAAGAACCTTTGGAAGCATAGAATGCAACCAAGAAAAACTAGAACTGTCACAGGAGTGACTCATTCCCCCACCATACTGTCTTGTCACAGAAGAATGGCAACCATAAGAAATCTTAAAAATACTTTGGAGTACTTCATCCTGGGCTTCCACATATAAGTAACTAATACTAGTATAATACTAGTATAGTAATACTAGTAAATATATTAAATCTCTAATATTAGAGATACACTAAAAGTGAATACAAAAAAGTGTCTTACCGACCCATGTTACCACAGAAAAATGTATTTACTTTTTACATAAGACTTATAATAAAAAAGTTTGAAAAATACCTAAAATATTGAAAATCTAAAAATAGGATTTCTAAAAATAGACTAATTCCTGGAATTTAAGGGGAAGAAACTCAGTACAAAAGTTAAACAAGAGCTGTATTCAACAGCCTTGTCAATTGAATGAATACAAAAGTTGAAAAAGGGGCATAATTTTGTAAAATGCAAAGTAGAGGTATTGAACCTCTGTACTGCATGTCATATCATGACAGTGAACAAGTGTGTGAAGTTTCAATCCTTTCCAATTTGTGGATACTGAGATACCAGCTTACATACAAAAACTTAACAAAAAACTGCTTAGTCAAAGGGGCATAATTTTGTAAAAATGCCAAGTAGAGTTATGGGACCTTCACAGTGCATGTTAGATCATGACAGTGAACAAGTGTGTGAAGTTTCAATCCATTCCAATTAATGGATACTGAGATATCAGATTACATACAAAAATTTAACCAAAAACTGCTAAGTCGAAAAAGGGGCATAATTTTGAAAAAAAAGAGAGTAGAGTTATGGGACTTGCTTAGTGCATGTCAGATCATGATAGTGAACAAGTATGTGAAGTTTCAATCCATTCCCATTAGTAAGTACTGAGATACCAGCTTACATACAAAACCTTAACCAAAAATTTCTAAGTCGAAAAAGGGGCATAATTTTGTAAAAAAGCAAAATAGAGTTATGGAACCTGTGTAATGTAGATCAGTTCATCACAGTGAATAAGTGTGTGAAGTTTCAATCCATTCCCACAAGTGGTTACTGAGTTACCAGCTTACATACAAAACCTTAACCAAAAATTTCTAAGTCGAAAAAGGGGTATAATTTTGTAAAAAAGCAAAATAGAGTTATGGAACCTGTGCAATGTAAGTCAGTTTGTCACAGTGAATAAGTGTGTGAAGTTTCAATCCATTCCCACAAGTGGTTACTGAGATACCAGCTTACATACAAAACCTTAACCAAAATCGGGACGCGGACGCGGATGCGGACGCTGACGCCGACGCCGACACATGGGCGAGTGCAATAGCTCACTATTCTATGAATAGTCGAGCTAAAAAGGTTACTTCCCTTTGGCTCTAAGCCAATCAGAATGAGTTATAGTGAAAATACATCAAAATTAACCTTAAATTCTAGGTAAAAGGGGACACAATTCAAGAAAAATTAGTGTCAGAGTTATGCACCTTGTGTCACATGATGTGGGTGATGAGGTGGAACATCTATTTTAAGTCTGAATCAAATCCATTCAGTAGTAACTGAGATATAGTGAATATACATCAAAATTAAACTTAAATTCTAAGTACAAAGGGGCATAATTCATGAAAAATTGGTGTCAGAGTTATGCACCTTGTGTCACATGATGTGGGTGATGAGGTGGAACATCTATTTTAAGTTTGAATCAAATCCATTTTGTAATAATTGAGATATAGTGAAAATACATCAAAATCAACCTTAAATTTAAAGTAAAAGGGGACATAATTCATAAATAATTTATGTCAGAGTTAAGCACCTTATGTCACATCAACTGAGTGATGAGGTGGAACAACTATTTTAAGTTTGAATCAAATCCATTTAGTAATAACTGAGATATAGTGAAAATACAACAAAATTAACCTTAAATTCTAAGTAAAAGGGGACATAATTCATGAAAACTTGGTGTCAGAGTTATGCAACATGTGTCACATGATGTGGGCACATGATGTGGGTGATGAGGTGGAACATCTATTTTAAGTTTGAATCAAATCCATTCAGTAGTAACTGAGATATAGTGAAAATAGAATACATCAAAATCAACCTTAAATTCTAAGTAAAAAAGGGCATAATTCATAAAAAAAAATGGTGTCAGAGTTATGCACCTTGTGTCACATGATGTGGGTGATGAGGTGGAACATCTATTTTAAGTTTGAATCAAATCCATTTAGTAATAACTGAGATATAGTGAAAATACAACAAAATTAACCTTAAATTCTAAGTAAAAGGGGACATAATTCATGAAAACTTGGTGTCAAGAGTTATGCACCTTGTGTCACATGATGTGGGTGATAAGGTGGAACATGTATTTTAAGTTTGAATCAAATCCATTTGGTAATAACTGAGATAATATATTTCGGGACGCAACTGGACGGGATGGGACGCAACAAAACTGACTCCTATATACCCCCCTCAAACATGTTTGGTGGGGGTATAATAATAACAAACTCAGTTTGCCTAGTCTGTTCAAGAGAGGTATTTTGTGAATGTGACAGTGGTAGTTTAATATACCTGTCTGGCTGTAACTGGACACTACCCTTAAAGTGCTTTATCAGACTACAGCAGAATGTAAATTTGGACATTATAGTATAACATAAAATTCTTACCATCTATATCTACACTAACAAATCTGTCCACAAGGGGTTTGTTTGGTACCCGACTGTGTCTCCTTATGAAACTTTGCGGCAGAATCTGTGTGACCTTGTTCCATTCGTTGTCACTGAGGCATACTGTATCCAAGATCAAACCAATCTGATCCATTTCATGAGCACCTGTGAACATACACCTTATATTTTAAGGTTTTAAACCTCTTAGACCCCTTATAAAACTAGCATTTCTTCTTGCTTGCATAATTAATGGTCTAAAAACTGGACACAACAACAATGATCAAACAAAGTGCTATGTACATTTGTAGATGACAAGGTGATATGCATGCATTTACAAGAAGCGAGTTTGTTTTGATTTTAGGGGATTAAGTACATTTGTCATTTGCCTATAAGTATATATGAGCCGTGCCATGAGAAAACCAACATAGTGGGTTTGCTACCAGCATGGATCCAGACCAGCCTGCACATCCGCGCAGCCTGGTCAGGATCCGTGCTGTTCGCTTTCAAAGTATATTGCAATTAGAGAAACCGTTAGTGAACAGCATGGATCCTGACCAGACTGCGTGGATATGCAGGCTGGTCTGGATCCATGCTGGTCACAAAGCCACTATGTTGGTTTTCCCATGGCACGGCTCATATATGTAATACTAGTACTGGATTCAGTGAACCTACATTGTTTTCAATAAGTGACTGGAAACCTTCCATAATCAGTCAGAAGAAAAGGACTAAAAAATTTGGAAAAAAAATCCTGCAGTAAAACTGTCACCCAGCCTGTCTGCCACGTTAGGGGCCAGTATTCATCAATGGTGTAAGTCTGAATCTCAAGACTTAAAACCTTCAAATATGAGCCGCACCATGAGAAAACCAACATAGTGCGTTTGCGACCAGCATGGATCCAGACCAGCCTGCGCATCCGCGCAGGCTGGTCTGGATCCATGCTGGTCGCAAAATGCACTATGTTGGTTTTCTCATGCTGTGGCTCATATACAGTTTGCCATAACTTTGTTGAGAATAAATTTATACTATTTAAATATAACAGCACTGTCTGAAGCCCCCATATGCCAAATTTCTATAATGCCAAATTTCTATAAATTTATACTTATTTTAACAAAGATGGAGCAAGAATGTTTTAGGTTATAAGGTCTAACTTGCAGACTTAAAATGCTGATGAATATAGGTCCAGGGCTTGAACTTCTAAGTGTATAACCTCATTCTAATTTCTAAGTTCACCTGACACTGGTACTGGTCATTGGCAATGAAGAATGTGTACAAAGGTCTAATTGTCACTTTACACATAAATATAACTGTGACTTTCCTGCGTACCACATGAATGTTTTCGCATGTAAAAGAAAACTCTGACTTACAGACCAAGGGTATAGCGTTAATGAATTTATGTCTTTTTTAGACCATTATGTATACAATTCAAATACCTTGATAGTTCTTTTTTTGTTCCGGACAGTAACATGAAAATATAAAAAGTTACACTGCTGAGTCTAATGTCATGACATCATTTCTGAGTACCTATAAACTTACAAGGCTTTGTTACATTCCCTACTCTAGGAAAGAAGTAATTTACTTCATTTCATTCATTCTATCATTTGTAGGATACAGCATCAATCATCTGTTGATAGACACAGGAATATCCAGCTCAAGAGTAACTTGTAACTTTGGTGGTAACTCAATAAAAGCCTGGTTACTATCTTAACAGTTAACCCCAGGAGCCAGATATTACCATCTGCAACTACAATCAAGTATAGATTCTTATAATCTTAAACACAGATAAAGTGGTTTAAACTTTACAATTTCCACAAAGTTGTATTACTGCTACATTAAGAGTAATCGCTCATACTTGGAAATATGACTTACATGTATTCATGATCTCATCTTACTTTAATGCTACAAGTATACTATACAATTTTGCCATACTTTAATATCATTAATAGACTTTAGGCACACTTGATATATGCACACATCAAATCTGAAGTTCTAATAGAACACAAAACTTCATATACCTGGTGACCTACCAAACACAAAATTAAGTGCTCTTTGTCAACTCTGTACTCATAATTAACACAGCCGAAATGTGTAAATAAACACATTTCAAATCTTTGGGTGCATGCTATTAATAGTGATACTGATAAGTACACCATCCTAAAATAAAATGACTGTACTTAGTATCAGACAGGCACACGCCATAAGTACATTCCTTGTTATATCAAGACTTATTTATAAATTTGTAAGTCTTTTTTATCATTTAAAAAAAAAGAACAAACAAACAGAATTTTAAACAAGAGTGCCAGAATGTCACAACATACGCCCGTTATAGCAAATTTCTTTACACTAGCACCTGTATTTGCAAATGGAATTTTAATTCTGTGGTTGTGTTGTAATTCTTGGAGAGCATCATTTCAAAATGGCTGATTTGGAAATAAATTACTATTATTATATCATATGATTCAAACTTCGGCATTTTTCAATAACTCAAGAGCCATTTATAACTGTAAAGACACTGCCCCAAAGTAACTATACTTATTGAACTTGACGTAGATGTTATAGTACAAATGTAAAACATATTCTATATAAGTCTGGTTGAGAGCAAGCCCAAACAATGACATATCCAATTCTTGCAACCAGGTTAAAAAGTTTCATGAATAAGCTATTTATAGTAGCAACAAAGGGAAGTAAGTCCACAAGAAATCTAAATTCTGTTTTTCTAAGTCTGCAAAAAAATCCTTACCAGATAGAGATACCTTAAAACACACATAACAAGAGGGTCATTGACCCCAAAGCGCTCACCTGTGTACAAGGCTTCAAGTGTGTTTGTATATGTACAGAGTTAGGTTTCTTCTATGTAAGCCTATATTATATACATGTCACACACACTTTTGAACCTAGGGCAATAATTTGAACAATTACGGTAGACATTACAAATCTGATATCACATGCCAAATATCAAGGCTCTAGCTATTATTGATTTAGAGAAGTTTCAGCAGTTTCACACAAGAAGATTTTTAAAGTTTCCACTATAGGAAAAAGTGACCACACCCTCTGGCGGCCATGATTTTTGACAAATCAAAATAATTTCAACAATCTTGGTAGAGGGTCACACAAGGACCATTTGTGTAAAATTATTCTAAAATCAGGCCAGCAGTTTCACACAAGAAGATTTTTAAAGTTTCCACTATATACATATAGGGAAAAGTGACCACGCCCTCTGGCGGCCATGTTTTTTGACGAATCGGAATAGTTTGAACAATCTTGGTAGAGGGTCACACAAGGATCATTTGTGTAAAATTATTCTAAAATCGGGCTAGCAGTTTCACACAAGAAGATTTTTAAAGTTTCCACTATATACAAATAGGGAAAAGTGACCACGCCCTCTTGCGGCCAAGTTTTTTGACGAATCAAAGTAATTTGAACAATCTTGGTAGAGGGTCACACAAGGACCATTTGTGTAAAATTATTTTAAAATCGGGCTAGCAGTTTCACACAAGAAGATTTTTAAAGTTTCCACTATATACATATAGGGAAAAGTGACCACGCCCTCTGGCGGCCAGTTTTTTGCCGAATTGGAATAATTTTAACAATCTTGGTAGAGGGTCACACAAGAACCATTTCTGTAAAATTATTTTTAAATCGGGCTAGCAGTTTCACACAAGAAGATTTTTAAAGTTTCCACTATACTATACATATCCATGACAATCTTTGTCATTGAGGCTAACATCTATGTCAAATAAAAATAAGATTGCTCAAAAAAATAGTTTAAGTATGGAGCAGAAAATATAAATTTTGGCAATTTTGACCAATTCAAAGGCCATAACTCTGGGGAATGGTCCTAACTGGTTAGCTATCAAACTTGATCAAGATTTTGCAGTTATATATTTTCTGCATAAGTTATGTTTAGTTCTGATACAAAATACTCTAGTTATCGAGCAGACACTGTCAATTTGGGCAATTTTGACCAATTCAAGGGCCATAACTCTGGAGATACTGGTCCAAACTGGCTGGTTATTGAACTTGATCTAGATTTTGATGCACATTCTGAATAAGTACAGTGAAACACCGCTCGCTCGAGGTCGCAAGGGGATGAGCAAAATGCTCGAGTTATCCATGGTTTCGAGCGACCCAAACATTGACCAACATACAAAGACAATTGAAGTTTGTTTAACCAATTGTCATCGAGACCATTTGCAGAGGAAACGGTGATGCGTAATCATAACACACTCGTGACGTTTTCACCAAAACATATTGCAAACGTTATTTATGATAGATCGTAAATGGCACATGTGAAGAAACAGCTAAGACATTTTATTTTCATGTTTTTTGGGGTTTTTTTATTTTAAATACTGTAGTCGAATTCGCAATTTTCTTCTCCAAATTAACGGTGCACGACACTTGGTCGAAAGACACTTGGTCGAATATGACACTTCGTCGAAGATGAAACATGGCCGAATCCGACACTTAGCCGAATACGACACTTGGTCTAATTTTCATATAAAGTACGACACTTGGTCGAAATTGTTACCTTTGACAAAGGCCTTTATGATGAAAATTGATTGTATTATCGGCTTACGTTTACCGTTTACTCAATGGGTAAATAACCATAATTGATTAGAAACGTGTTATTTGGTGAATAAAGTTCTTATGAATTGGACCGGAGAAGAGCGGTACAGGACTTTGGGAAACGATCGTCTGTAGAATTTCTGAGAGGAATAGCATATAACATAAGATACTGAATAAAGAGACTGTAAAGAGACTGTAACTTGATTAATCTACCTGATCGATTTTGTTATAAATCAAGCACAGTTAAATAAAAGTGTTTCCGCTTTCTTTTCTTGTTCAGTTTGTAAGTACTCCTTTTCCGATTTTTTTTTTTCAAAGTTGTAAGTACTCCTTTTCCGATTTTTTTAGACCAACTTTCGACCAAATTCGACGAGTATGTAACTTCGACTATGTGTCGTATTCGGCAAAGTGTAGGATTCGTAGGGCTGTCATTGATTGGGTCTTAGGCGTATCGACGATACCGATATATCAGAAGGCAAATATCGACGATACATCGATATATTGATTATTAAGTTAGATTAACGACATATTGTTCATATGATACTATATACCTTCCTGTAAATGCTATTTTAAGTTTTATTCCCTACTTTCCATATTTCTGTTTGATTGTGTTGTATTTGTATTTATGAAATAAAAGAAATACATAAAAATTAATAACATCTTTCATTTTTATTTTGCCTTCACTCCTTTTTTTGCATTTATCCAAGTTTACAACTTTGTGAACATTAGTTGTTTTTTAGGGTCTGCGTGTTTATTTGGGTAGTTTTTTCTCTCCTTAAAATATCGATTTTTGAAAATGGGAATCGATCATCGATCGACAAAAAAATATTGTTGATACATCGATATCGTTTCTATCGATGACAGCCCTAAGGATTCGACAAAGTGTCAAGTTCGGCAAAGTGTCGTATTCGACGAGGTGTCTTTCGGCGAAGTGTCGTGGATCCCCAAATTAAGATCTCATAATTATTGTCTCAATTTTATGAAAAGGCTATCTTATTTCCTTTATTTGCGTGCAAACAACTGTTGATTAAAATATTAAGACCTCATAATTATCAATCCCGCAGAAAAAAGTAATGATTAATAACAATTTTGATCAGTAAAATTTTTCATCAATAATTAATCTCATTATCAGGTCAAATATACCGAAAAACATACATTTAAGTTAGTTGGGGAATAGACCATGCAATTCTCACGGCGTGCGAAAATTTTAAATTAACCGATACATTCTGACCGCCGAAGGTGTGAAAAATTTTGACACCTCTGCTCGAGTTTGCCATAAGCAACAAAGAGTAAACTAGAAAATGCTTTTGTAAAAAAGCGCATGTCTCCCCCAATGCAAAGTCCTATAGGCAAGAAGTCAATAGGGGTCAGGAGCGGAAGTCAAAGAGACACTGATGGTTGGCTGCAATAGGGATCATCTACTTGGCATGTCCAGTCATCCTGCTAAATTTCAACACTCGTGGCCTAGTGGTTCTCAAGTCACTGTTCAGGCTCCTGTGACCCTGACCTTTGATCAAGTGACCTCAAAATAAATAGGGGTCATGTACTCTGCATGTCCAATCATCCTATTAAGTTTCAACATTGTAGGTCAAGTGGTTCTCAAGTTATTTCCAAAAAATGATTTTACATGAACAGGCCACTGTGACCTTGACCTTGACCTTTAATAGACTGACCCCAAAATCAATAGGGGTCATCTACTCTGCATGTTCAATCATCCTATGAAGTTTCAATATTCTGGGTCAAGTGGTTCTCAAGTTATTGATCGGAACTGGTTATCAATGTTCAGGCCCCTGTGACCTTGACCTTTAACGGAGTGATCCCAAAAACAATAAGGGTCATTTACTCTGCATGAACAATCATCCTATGAAGTTTCAATATTCTGGGTCGAGAGGTTCTCAAGTTATTGATTGGAAATGGTTATCCATGTTCAGGCCCCTGTGGCCTTGACTTTTAACAGAGTGACCCTAAAATCGTTAGGGTTCATCTATTCTGCATGACCAATCATCCTATCAAGTTTCATCATTCTGGTCAAGTGGTTCTCAAGTTACTGACCGGAAATGGTTTTCAATGTGCGGGCCCCTGTGACCTTGACCTTTCACAGAGTGACCCCAAAATCGTTAGGGGTCATCTACTCTTTATGACCAACCATCCTATTAAGTTTCAACATTCTGGGTCAAGTGGTTCTCAAGTTACTGACCGGAAATGGTTTTCAATGTTCAGGCCCCTGTGACCTTGACCTTTAATGGAGTGACCCCAAAATCAATAGAGGTCATCTACTTTGCATGTACAATCATCCTATGAAGTTTCAACATTCTGGGTCAAGTGGTTCTCTAGTTATTGATCAGAAATGGTTTTCAATGTTCAGGCCCCTGTGACCTTGACCTTTGACGGAGTAATCCCATAATCAATAAGAGTCATCTACTCTTTATGACCAATCATCCTATCAAGTTTCAACATTCTGGGTCAGGTGGTTCTCTAGTTATTGATTGGAAATGGTTTTCAATGTTCAGGCCCCTGTGACCTTGACCTTTGACGGAGTGACCCAAAAATCAATAGGGGTCATTTAATCTTCATGACCAATCATCCTTTGAAGTTTCAACATTCTGGGTCAAGTGGTTCTCTAGTTATTGATCGGAAATGGTTTTCAATGTTCAGGCCCCTGTGACCTTGAACTTTGACGGAGTGACCCCAAAATCAATAGGGGTCATCTACTCTTCATGACCAATCATCCTATGAAGTTTCAACATTCTGGGTCAAGTGGTTCTCTAGTTATTGATCAGAAATGGTTTTCAATGTTCAGGCCCCTGTGACCTTGACCTTTGATGGAGTGACCCCAAAAACAATAGGGGTCGTCTACTCCAGCAGCCCTACAACCCTATGAAGTTTGAAGGTTCTAGGTCAAATGGTTCTCCAGTTATTGCTCGGAAATGAAGTGTGACGTACGGACGGACGGACGGACAGGGCAAAAACAATATGTCTCCTGGGGGAGACATAATTAATACACAGGGACCAGGTGTCATGCTCGAGCGATCGAGTTATCGATGCTCGACCCAGCCATGGTAATTTCACATAGAAAATAGAAGGAAATCGGCCGGGACCACATGAATTGCTCGAGCGAGCCCGGGTGCTCGAGTCATCGATGCTCGAGCGAGCGGTGTTTCACTGTATGTTCAGTTATGATACAAAATACTCTAGTTATCGAGCGGACACAGTCAATTAAGGCAATTCTCATCAATTTAAGTTTGAATAAAATGCATTCAGTAACAACAGATATAGTGAAAAAGCATCGAAATTAGACTGAATTTTCTAAACAAAAAGGGGACGTAAGTTACTAAATATCTGTACCAGAATTATGGACCTTTTGTCATATGATGAGGACAACAATGTGGACGAATTACATGTATTTAAAGACTGAATCAAATTCATTAAGTATAACAAAGATAAAGTGAAAGTGTACAAACATTAACCTGAAATTCTAAGTAAAAAGGGGGCTTTATTCATGAAATATTGGTGCCAGAGTTATGGCCCTTGTGTCATATGATCTGGGTGATGATGTGCTACAACCATTTTAAGCTTGAATCAATTATGTTGGTAAGAAGTAAATAACAGATAAAGAGTGCATCATAACTTTAACCTGAAATTTTATGTGATAAGGGGGCATAATTCATGAAATATTGGTGCCAGAGTTATGACCCTTGTGTCATATGATGTGGGTGATGATGTTGAAAAATTGTTCTAAGTTTGAATGAAATCCCTTCTGTAATAACAGAGATATAGTGAAAATGCATCAAAATTAACCAAAAATTCTAAGTAACAAGAGGGTCATGATGACCCTGGATCGCTCACCTGAGTAATATGAGCTACACATTTCAACTGATGCTAAAATATTAAGAAAATAGGCCAGTAGGTCACATTCATGGTCACTGAAAGTCAGTGTTAAGATCGGTGTGCAAAACTGTATAATGTTATCCAAATTTCAAGGCTGTATCTTAAACAAGAGGACCATGATGGTCCTGAATAGCTCACCTCTTCCCACATGACCCAGTTTTAAGTATGACGTCGTTTTTTTCTATTATTTGACATACATGTAGTGACCTAGTTTTTGAGCTCATGTGACCCAGTTTTGAACTTGACCTAGATATTATCAAGATAAAAATTCTGACCAATTTTCATAAAGATCCATTGAAAAATATGGTCTCTAGAGAGGTCACAAGGTTCTTCTATTATTTGACCTATTGACCTAGTTTTCGAAGGTACGTGACCCTGTTTTGAACTTTAACTAGACATCATCAAGGTGAACATTTTCACTAATTTTCATGAAGATCTCATGAAAAATATGGCCTCTAGAGAGGTCACAAGGTTTTTCTATTTTTATACCAACTGGCCTAGTTTTTGACCCAGTTTCGAAACTGACCTAGATATCATCAAGGTGAACATACAGATCAATTTTCATGAAGATCCATTGAAAAATATGGCCTCTAGAGAGGTCAAAGATTTTTCTAATTTTAGACCTACTGACCTAGTTTTTGTCACAGTTGACCCAGTTTCAAACTTGACCTAGATATCATCAAGATGAACATTCAGACCAACTTTCATACAGATCCGATGAAAAGTATGGCCTCTAAAGAGGTCACAAGGTTTTTATATTATTTGACCTACTGACCTAGTTTTTTATAGGAAGTGACCCAGTTTCAAACTTGACCTAGATATCATCAAGGTGAACATTCTGACCAATTTTCATGAAGATCCATTCAAGCGTATGGCCTCTAGAGAGGTCACAAGTTTTTTCTATTTCAAGACCTACTGACCTAGTTTTTGATCGCAGTTGACCCAGTTTCAACCTTGACCTATATATCATCAAGATAAACATTCAGACCAACTTTCATACAGATCCCATGAAAGATATGGCCTCTAGAGAGGACGCAACGTTTTTTCATTATTTGACCTACTGACCTACTTTTTGAAGGCACATGATGAAGGCATCAAGATGAACATTCTGACCAATTTTTATGGAGATCCATTCACAAGAATGGCCTCTAGAGAGGTCACAAGGTTTTTCTATTTTTAGACCTACTGATCTAGTTTTTGACCGCACATGACCCTGTTTCGAACTTGACCTAGATATCATCAAGATGAATATTCAGACCAACTTTCATACAGATCCCATGAAAAATATGGCCTCTAGAGAGGTCACAAGGTTTTTCTATTATCTGACCTACTGACCTAGTTTTTGAAGGCATGTGACCCAGTTTCGAACTTGACCTATATATCATCAAGATGAACATTCTGACCAATTTTCATGTAGATCTCATGAAATATATGGCCTCTAGAGAGGTCACAAGATTTTTCTATTTTTAGACCTACTGACCTAGTTTTTGATCGCACGTGACCCAGTTTCGAATTTGACCTAGACATCAACAAGATGAACATTCAGACCAACTTTCATACAGATCCCATGAAAAATATGGCCTTTAGAGAGGTCACAAGGTTTTTCTATTATTTGACCTACTGACCTAGTTTTTGACGGCATGTGACCCAGTTTCGAACTTGACCTAGATATCATCAAGGTGAACGTTCTGACCAATTTTCATGAAGATCTTGTGAAATATATGGCCTCTAGAGAGGTCACAAGGTTTTTCTATTTTTAGACCTACTGACCTAGTTTTTGACCGCACGTGACCCAGTTTCGAACTTAACCTAGATATCATCAAGGTAAACATTCTGACCAATTTTCATGAAGACCTTGTGAAATATATGGCCTCTAGAGAGGTCACAAGGTTTTTCTATTTTTAGACCTACTGACCTAGTTTTTGACGGCACATGACCCAGTTTCGAACTTGACCTAGAATTTACCTAGGTGAACATTCTGACCCATTTTCATAAAGATCCCATGAAAACTGTGACCTCTAGAGATGTCACAAGGGAAAGTTTACGGACGCACAGACGCACGCACGCACCCAAGCACGGACAACGGACGCTGCGCGATCACAAAAGCTCACCTTGTCACTTTGTGACAGGTGAGCTAAAAACAAGTGGGCCATGATGGCCCTATATCGCTCACCTGAGTAGAGTTGCTTGCTTGAACAAATTTCTTAGCTAAAGCTTGAAAAACAAGAAAATTATGAGAGTGGGTCAAGGTAAAGATTATGCAAGATTACTTTTGAAATCTATAAAAAACAAGAGCTGTCCCTAAGACAGCCAAGCTCGACTATTCGAAATATTGTCCCAGAAGCAGGAAAATATTACCCAAAAAGGTTAAATATCAAAAGAGTTTTAAGTTCAAAAGGGGGAATAATTTGACCAAAATGCATATCAGTTATGGGACTTGCTGCTATCAACTAGTTTTATAACCCCGAAGGCACATGTGAAGTTTCAATTCAATATCTGCATTAGTTTTGGAGATAGAAACTTGCATGTAAAACTTTAACCAGAATTTTCAAAGTCCAAAAGGGGGCATAATTTGCCCAAAATACATGCCAGAGTTATGGGACTTGATCCAGTGAGGTGAGTAATTGATCTAGAAAAAGAAAAAATAAGTTTCAAATCTATATGCCTTTTAGTAATAGCTGTATGTACTTGCACGCAAAACTTTAACCAGAATTTGCTAAGTCCAAAAGGGGACATAATTTGGCCAAAATGAAGGTCAGAGTTATGGGACTTGCTTGCTATCAACTAGATTTATAACCCCGAAGACACATGTGAACTTTCAAATCAATATCTGCACTGGTTTTGGAGATAATAACTTGTATGTAAAACTTTAACCAAAATTTTCTAAGTCTAAAAGGGGGCATAATTTGCTCAAAAAACATGTCAGAGTAATGTGACTTGACCCAGTGAGGTTGGTAATTGATCTAGAAAAAGAAAAAATAAGTTTCAAATGTATATGCCTTTTAGAAATAGCTGTATGTACTTGCACGCAAAACTTTAACCAGAATTTTCTAAGTCCAAAAGGGGGCATAATTTGGCCAAAATGAAAGTCAGAGTTATGGGACTTGCTGCTATCAACTAGTTTTATAACACCAAAGACACATGTGAAGTTTCAAATCAATATCTGCATTAGTTTTGGAGATAGTAACTTGCATGTAAAACTTTAACCAAAATTTTCTAAGTCCAAAAGGGGGCATAATTTGCTCAAAATACATGTCAGAGTTATGGGACTTGACCCAGAGAGGTTGGTAATTGACCTAGAAAAAGAAAAAATAAGTTTCAAAGCTATATGCCTTTAATTGATGGCTGTATGTACTTGCATGCAAAAACTTAACCAAGGTGTGACGCCGACGCCGACGCCAGGGTGAGTAGAATAGCTAGACTATTCTTCGAATAGTCGAGCTAAAAATATTACACGTGGTCCAAATCCTTTTGCTGTAGCTTAGAAAACAAGAAAGTAGGTCAGTAGGTCACACTGATGGTCACTGAAAGTCTGTTTAAAGATCGGCATGCAAAACTATACTTGTCATCAAAATTTCAAAGCTGTATCTTAAACAAGAGGACCATGATGGTCCTGAATCGCTCACCTATCTCCACATGACCCAGTGTTCCACTGAGTATGACATCGTTATTTCTATTATTTGACATAGTGACCTAGTTTTTGAGCACATGTGACCTAGATATCATCAAGATAAAAAATTCTGACCAATTTTCATGAAGATCCATTGAAAAACATGGCCTCTAGAGAGGTCACAAGGTTTTTCTATTATTTGACCTAATGAGCTAGTTTTTGAAGGCACGTGACCCACTTTTAAACTTGACCTAGATATCATCAAGGTGAACATTCTCACCAATTTTCATGAAGATCTCGTGAAAAATATGGCCTCTAGAGAGGTCACAAGGTTTTTCTATTTTTCGACCTACTGGCCTAGTTTTTGACCGCACATGACCCAGTTACGAACCTGACCTAGATATCATCAAGCTGAACATTCTCACCAATTTTCATGAAGATCCATTGAGAAATATGGCCTCTAGAGAGGTCACAAGGTTTTTTCTATTTTTAGACCTACTGACCTAGTTTTTGACCCCACGTGACCCAGTTTTGAACCTGACTTAGATATCATCAAGATGAACATTCTGACCAATATTCATGAAGATCTCATGAAAAATATGGCCTCTAGAGAGGTCACAAGGTTTTTCTATTTTTAGATCTACTGACCTAGTTTTTAACCCCACATGACCCAGTTTCGAATTTGACCTAGATATCTTCAAGGTAAACATTCTGACCAATTTTCATGAAGATCCATTGAAAAATATCGCCTCTAGAGAGGTCACCAGGTTTTCCTATTTTTAGACCTACTGACCTAGTTTTTGACCGCACATGACCCAGTTTCGAACTCGACCTAGATATCATCAAGGTGAACATTCTGACCAATTTTCATGAAGATCCATTGAGAAATATGGCCACTAGAGAGGTCACAAGGTTTTTCTATTTTTAGATCTACTGACCTAGTTTTTGACCCCACATGACCCAGTTTCAAACTTGACCTAGATATCATCAAGGTGAACATTCTGACCAATATTCATGAAGATCTCATGAAAAATATGGCCTCTAGAGAGGTCACAAGGTTTTTCTATTTTTAGATCTACTGACCTAGCTTTTAACCCCACGTAACCCAGTTTCAAAATTGACCTAGATATCATCAAGATGAACATTCTGACCAATTTTCATGAAGATGCTTTGAGAAATATGGCCTCTAGAGAGGTCACAAGGTTTTTCTATTTTTAGACCTAATGACCTAGTTTTTGACCCTACGTGACCCAGTTTCGAACTTGACCTAGATATCATCAAGATAAACATTCTGACCAATATTCATGAAGATCTCATGAAAAATATGGCCTCTAGAGAGGTCACAAGGTTTTTCTATTTTTAGACCTACTGACCTAGTTTTTGACCCCACGTGACCCAGTTTCGAGCTTGACCTAGATATCATCAAGGTGAACATTCTGACCAATTTTCATGAAGATCTTGTGAAATATATGGCCTCTAGAGAGGTCACAAGGTTTTTCTATTTTTAGACCTACTGACCTAGTTTTTGATGGCACGTGACCCAGTTTCAAACTTGACCTAGATATCATCAAGATGAACATTCTGACCAACTTTCATAAAGATCCCATGAAAAATGTGACCTCTAGAGTGGTCACAAGCAAAAGTTTACGGACGCACTGACGCACGGACGGACGACGGACACCGCGCGATCACAAAAGCTCACCTTGTCACTTTGTGACAGGTGAGCTAAAAAAACAAGGAAGTAGGTCAGTAGGTCACATTCAAGGTCACAGAAAATCAGTTTTAAGATCGGTGTGCAAAACTGTACATGTCATCCAAATTTCAAGGCTGTATCTTAAAACACAAGAAAGTAGGTCAGTAGGTCACATTCATGGTCACTGAAAGTCAGTTTTAAGATCGGTGTGAAAAACTGTACACGTCATCCAAATTTCAAGGCTTTATCTTAAAAAAACAAGAAAGTAGGTCAGTAGGTCAAGGTTACAGTCAAATGACCCCAAATTATTTGGGGTAATCAGGTAATTATAATTAAACAGTCTAGGAAATATGATCAGATAATTTTTGAAGTATGTTTTCCTATATAACTCATATAAAATCTATGTGACTCTTGGGACAGGGCCTCTTTTCACCCCAGGGGCATAATTTGAACAATCTTGTTAGAGAGCCACTAGGCAATGTTACATACTGAATATCAAAAGCATAGGCCTTGAACTTTCAGTCAAGAAGAGTTTTAAAAGTTTTTTCATATCTAAGTCTATGTAAAACTTGGGACCCCAAGAGCAGGGCCTCTTTTTACCCCAGAGGCATAATTTCAACAACCTTAGTAAAGAACCACTAGGCAATGCAACATACCAAAAATCAAAAGCCTAGGCCTTGCAGTTTCTGACAAGAAGATTTTTTAATTTTTTTCCTATATAAGTCTATGTAAAACTTGGGACCCCCAGGATGGGGCCTCTTTTTACCCCAGGGGCATAATTTGTATAATCTTGGTAGAGAACCACAAGGCAATGCTACATACCAAACATCGAAGGCCTAGGTCTTGTGGTTTCAGACAAGAAGATTTTTAAATTTGTTTCCTATTTAAGTCTATGTAAAACTTGAGACCCCCGGGACGGGGCCTCTTTTCATCCTAGAGGCATAATTTGAAAAATTTTGGTAGAGAACCAAAAGGCAATGCTACATACCAAATATCAAAGGCCTAGGTCTTTTGGTTTCAGACAAGAAGATTTTTTAAGATTTTTCCTAATAAGTCTATGTAAAACTTGGAACCCCCGGGACAGGGCCTCTTTTCACCCCAGGGGCATAATTTGAACAATCTTTATAGAGGACCATTAGATGATGTCACATGCCAAATATTGAGCCTCTATGCCTTGTGGTTTTGGACAAGAAGATTTTCAGTTTTCCCTATATAAGTCTATATAAACCATGTGACCCCCAGGGCGGGGCCATATTTGACCATAGGGGGATAATTTGAACAATCTTGGTAGAAGACCACTAGATGATGCTACACACCAGATATCAAAGCCCTAGGCCCTATGGTTTTAGACAAGAAGATTTTTAAAGTTATTCCTTTCGATTGCCATGGCAACCAGAGTTCTGCATGGAATTCAATTCTTTGAAAAATTTTGAAAGGGGGCCACCCAAGGATCATTCCTGTCAAGTTTGGTGTAATTCTGCCCAGTGGTTTTCAAGAAGAAATTTTTTTTAGACAAGAGATCACAGAGTGATCTTGGTGCCCATCAATGTGCCATTTTTGATTGTTCCAAATTTCAAGACTTACTGACTAGCTTAAGGTCAAATTTCATTTCCATACACAACACTGTGCATGTGGTCCAAATTCGAATGCTGTAGCTTGAGAAATGTGAAAGTAGGTCACTAGGTCAATGTCAAGGTCAAAGTTTGTTTCGGTACACAAAACTATGCAAGTGGTCCAAATTTGAAGCCTGTAGCTACAGAAATGTGAAAGTAGGTCACTAGGTCAAAATCAAGGTCAAATTCTATTTCGGAATACAAAACTATGCATGTGGTCCAAATTTGAAGCCTGTACCTTCAAAAATGTGAAAATAGGTCACTAGGTCAATGTAAAGGTCAAAGTTCATTTCGGTACACAAAACTGTGCATGTGGTCCAAATTTGAAGGCTATAGCTTGAGAAATGTAAAAGTAGGTCACTAGGTCAAAATCAAGGTCAAATTTTATTTCGGAATACAAAACTATGCATGTGGTCCAAATTTGAAGCCTGTACCTTAAAAATGTTAAAGTAGGTCACTAGGTCAATGCAAAGGTCAAAGTTCATTTCGGTACACAAAACTATGCATGTGGTCCAAATTTGAAGGCTGTAGCTTGAGAAATGTAAAAGTAGGTCACTAGGTCAAAATCAAGGTCAAATTTTATTTTGGAATACAAAACTATGCATGTGGTCCAAATTTGAAGCCTGTACCTTCAAAAATGTGAAAGTAGGTCACTAGGTCAATGTGAAGGTCAAAGTTTTTTTTTGGTACACAAAACTATGCATGTGGTCCAAATTTGAAGGCTGTAGCTTGAGAAATGTGAAAGTAGGTCACTGGGTCAAAATCAATGTCAAATTTCATTTTGAAACATGGAACTATGCATATGGTCCAGATCTGACGCCTGTACCTTCAAAAATGTGAAAGTAGGTCACTAGGTCAAAATCAAGGTCAAAGTTTTTTCCAGTGCACAAATCTACACATGTGGTCCAAATCTGAAGGCTGTAGCTACAGAAATGTGAAAGTAGGTCACTAGGTCAAAATCAAGGTCAACTCATGTCAAGGTTCATCTTGCCACTCAAAAATATACATGTGGTCCAAATTTGAAGGCTGTAGCTACAGAAATGTGAAAGTAGGTCACTAGGTCAAAATCAAGGTCAACTCATGTCAAGGTTCATCTTGCCACTCAAAAATATACATGTGGTCCAAATTTGAATGTTGTAGTTATTGACAAGAACATTTTAAAAGCTTTTCCCTATATAAGTCTATATGAACCATGTGACCACCGGGGCGGGGCCATTTTTGACCCTAGGGGGATAATTTGAACAAATTTGGTAGAGAACCACTAGATGATGCTACATTACAAGTATCAAAGCCCTAGGCTTTGTGGTTTGGACAAGAAGATTTTCAAAATTTTTCCTTATATAAGTCTATGTAAACCATATGACCCCCAGGGCGGGGCCATATTTGACCCTAGGGGTATAATTTGAACAATCTTAGTTGAAGACCACTAGATGATGTCACATACAAAATATCAAAGCCCTAGGCCCTGTGGTTTTGGACAAGAAGTTATTCAAAGTTTTTCCCTATATAAGTCTATATAAACCATGTGACCCCCAGGGCGGGGCCATATTTGACCCTAGAGGAATAATTTGAATCATCTTGGTAGAGGACCACTAGATGATGCTTCAAACCAAATATCAAAGCCCTAGGCTCTGTGGTTTTGGACAAGAAGGTTTTCAAAGCTTTTCCCTATATAAATCTATGTAAAATATAGAAATAAACAAAGGGCCATAACTCACTCATAAATAGTTGAACCAGTCTGATTTTCAGAGGGACACAACTAGGGTACCAATACATCATTCTGACAAAGTTTGGTCAAAATCCCCCCAGTAGTTTCTGAGGAGATGCGATAACGAGAAATTGTTAACGGACAGACGGACGGACGGAATGACGGACCACGGACGCAAAGTGATTTTAATAGCCCACCATCTGATGATGGTGGGCTAAAAATGTCGACGGACACACGACACACGACGGACATTGAGCGGTCACAAAATTTCACCATGAGCCTTTGGCTCAGGTGATCTAAAAAGAGAAAGCACATCAAAACTTTCACCAAGATGTGGACGCAGAAGGACGCCGATGCCGGGGCGAGTAGGATAGCTCTCCATATACTTCGTATAGTCGAGCTAAAAACTACCACTACTATAACTGCAAAGGACTGTGTTTGTTTTGCTGGGTTTAATGTCTAAAACACACCTACACGTGATTAATTAATATTGTAACTTCCAAGCTTCTGATGGTGGAGGAAGACTCAGTGATTCTAAGCACATTATTTCAGACACAGGTGTGCTCCTGGGTAAAACCACTTACCTTCAGTAAGCGGGCTGGATGGTTTTCTCACATGAAAGAATTCTACACGCCAAGTGCGGTTTAAAACCCGCACTGGTATAAGGAAAAAATCTTAAGTCAATGACCTCAACCATATTTCCCCCACCCCAATAAAAAGATGAACTGAAATATTAAAATTTTAACAACAGCATCATCGTTTTATCTGTAAACACATTTACTCATTTACTTGAATGCGGAGGCGAAAAATTCTGCACAAAAATGTTAATGAAATAATAAAATTTATGCAATATATTACCTGGAAAAAGAGGTCTACCAGTAAGCATTTCAGCCAGAATACATCCTACACTCCATATATCAATGGCTTTAGTATAGTCTCTAGGAGAAATGATCAGTTCTGGGGACCTGTACCAGCATGTACCAACATTGTCTGTCAAAAAACCCTAAAATACAACCAATAAAATTTAATCATGACCATCTAAATGGCACTTTTTAAAAACAACAACTGTCAGCATGCTCAGCTATATAATACTGACTAATAAAAATAATGTACCTTAATACCAAAAGTTGCTAAGTTGAAAAATGGGCATAATTTTGTATTCTGTAAGTTGGAGTTATAGTACCTGTCTAAGAGTAAAAAGGGATATATATTTGCAAAAATGTGAGCAAGAATTATGAAACCTGCCATTTGACATTATCTCATGCTGCCAAAGATGACTGTGTGGAGTTTGAAAACATTTGGTCAGTCTAAGTTCAGTATTAAGAAGATGCATAATTTTGAAAAAATCTATCTAGAGTTACGTAACTTATTCTGTGAGGTACCTCAAGATGTCTGAGACAGTCAAATACATCCCGTCCCTAGATTTGCCGCCTAATGCCACTATTTGCCACTTATTTCCATGGTAAAAGGGTGGCAATTGGTGGAAATAGCTGGCGTTTGGTGTAATTCAACTCTTTTTTCCAATAAGTGGTAAATTTGCCACCAAAAGCCACTTTATTTTGGTGGCATTTAGGTGGCATTAGGTGTAAATTTGAACATAGTTTTTCTTTATGGTGGCAGAAAGGTGGAAACTGGTGGAAAGTAGAACATAGTTTTTTTTCATGGTGTAAACTGTGTGGCGTTTAGTGGAAAATAGGGACTTAGAAAATTTTTTTGGTGGCGAATAGGTGGAAAAAAAAAACTTAGAAATTTTTTGATTTAGAAGCGAACTGTAGGACTTTGGATTACCCTTTACAAAAATCTTCACATGGACTCGGGTTGGAATCAAGGTGTAATGGACACTAAATGTCAAACTTCAGGCCTAACTGACATGGACCCTGACTTTGCTAAAACTCCACATTGACAACAGCTCGTAGAATATAAAAATGCCCCCCTTGATGCATTCAGTAACTGTACACGATACAAAAAATCATTTGGTCACTGTGCACTGGACGTCTGATGTACTGACCTCAAATCAATAATTATGGGTCATTTACCAGTCATAAGTGACTTCTGTATCAAATGTAATCTTAGACCAAAGCATTCTCTAGTTATTGGGCAAAAACAGTTCTAGTGTTCTGGGTCAATGTGACCTAGACCTTTGATCAACTGACCTCAAAATCAATAGGGCTCATCTGCTGGTCATGATCAACGTCCCTATTTAGTTTCATGATCATAGGTCTAAGAGTTCTCAAATAAACATCCAGAAACAGCTTAACTGTTTAAGCTCACTGTGACCTTGAGCTTTGACCTACTGAACTCATAATCTATAGGGGTTATCTGCTAGTTTTGACCAACCTTCCCATTCACTTTCATGATCCTAGGCCCAAGAGCACTAGAATTATCATCTGAAAACTGTTTAACTGTTCCAGGTCACTGAGATCTTGACCTTTGACCTACTGGCCTCCAAGTCAATAGGGGTCACTGCTGGTCATAACCAACCTCCATATAAAGTTTCATGATCTTAGGCCCAAGTGTTCTTGAGTTACCATCCGGAAACCGATTGTTCTACATACCAAACAACCAACAGACTGACAGACAGACTGACCGACATCAGCAAAACAGTATCACGTACTCAGGCTCCTTCAAAGGGTTTTGTTAAAATGAGAATAAGTACGCTGACTCCAGCTGGACAAAAATAATATTCAGAGTGGTGTATTCTGAAAATTTGAATTTTGGTTATTTTGTGAGACAGAATATTTATTAATTATTATATCATTGTATTATATTCAATGTAAATATAAATAAGTCACTTTTTCAATCAACAATTCTGAAATACAGAAAATGGTGGAAAATAGGTGGCAACTAGTGGAAATTGGCTGTACTGGCTGAATCTGAAAAGATCATTTTTGAATGTGTCCGCTGTGTATTATTTCTGCATGAGTGAAAGTTGGTTAGAGATAAGATTAATGATAGATCAAGTTACAAGCTCCCACACTAATGTATAGAAACAACCCCAGGTGGAATTTGGGTCAGTTAAGATTTATATATGCAGGCAAACATCAGGTCAGATGCAAAGAAATAGTTCTTGCCTTTTCTCTTCATTGATTGAAAAAAAAAAGAAGTGTATATAAAAAGGATGTTTTTACAATAGTTTTCAACTTAAGTATTTGACACCTTCTTTAGCTGACCAAAAAAGTGTATGTGTGGAATAAATTTATCTGTGTAGTAATACCAAAATTTGAAATCTGGCATTTGATGAGTCAGTCAGGGAGAAAATGGAAACACATTGTGAGAGGTAACAATATTATACTGTTTATTTTTTTTAATTATTACTGTCTTTAACATTGTCTTATTTACTTACTCTTAACAAATACTTGAATTTGAAACAACATTTACAAAACTGCTTGAAATTAAAATCAACCAATCTCCTTTTAGGAAGTTTGGCAGATGGATTATTAATCCAAGATATATTTTCTGGAATATAGGTCAATTATGTTTATAACACTGCCGGTAAAATTGTAGCATTGTAATTATTTACATTGTTGATTAGCACTTAGGATACAATATGCACTTAAAACTTTTCATACCAGGAACCTTCTGTGAAAAAATGCAACTTTGTGACATGATCTGCCTGCCTGGCTGTATATACCTGAGCAGCATACAGCTTATTACTGCATAAAAGAAACATATCAAGATAATTCTGAATCAGGTAAATATTTTGTTTTTACAAAAGCTGCCGGTAATGTTTAAATAATCCTTAATTTTTAAAGAAATACACCAATTAATAGAATTTCCTGGCATATTATATGATAAATATTAATTATAAATGTGATGAAAAACCCAGGTGCCATTATTATCTATTGCCAAAGGTAGAGGGATATATTTTTTGGCGTTGTCCATTCTGTTTCATCTGTCCATCGGATTAATTGAAAATGCTTGTAATTGGAAAAATATTATAGCAGCTTTGTCTATAGAATCACTAAACCTCACGTAATTATTATAAGCTTATTAACACTGCTCAATTATTTACCTTGATTTGGTAAAAAATAGGGATTTTTCCTGTATTAATTGAATAGAAATTTTTTCTACAATGTAGATTTTGATGAAACTTCTCACAGTTTTAATAAAGATGTGGCATATTATTTGACATAGATTAAGTTTGCAGAGTTTGTTGTTATGTCAGTAAGTTAGTTCAGTCTTTTGATTTCATATATTTCCTAGAGGAAATTTACAATTTTCTGCAAAATTATTCAGAATGTTAGAAAAATATATTTATTAATAGATATATGGTTTGCTGTTACAGATTGTGTGCTGGAAAAATGGCCTTACATTCAAAGGAGTGAAATTTGGAGAGTCATTCACCATCTACTTAAGCCATCCTGGAATATGAAGAAATAAGACTGCATTGACAGCATCCTGATCCTGTGTTCAGATCTTTTGTGATTTCTTGTGAAGGGTCTTTGATTTTTGCATAAAAATAAAAAATATATTAATATAATTTGATTTTTGCTTACTACTGATTTTTTTTTCAGATTCAGCAGGTGCAGCCGATTTACACTAGTTGCCACCTATTGCCAGCTATTTGGTGGCATTTAGTGGAAAATAGGACTGCCACCATAGTGGCGTTTTGGTGAAATTTTGTCCACTTACTGCCACCTATTGGGGATTGGTGGAAATAAGTGGCATTAGGTGGAAAATAGATTTTACACCATAATGGTGGCATTTTAGTGGTATTTTGTCTAAATACTCCACTTACTGCCACCATGAAGGTGGCTATTGGTGGAATTAAGTGGCAAACAAATTTTCCACCATAATGGTGTAAAACTGTCTAAATACTCCACTTATTGCCACCTAAAGGTGTACACAAGTAGAAAAAGGTGGAATTTAGTGGAAAACAGGTTTGCCACTGTCCTGTTCATTTTCTCACCATTTTGGTGGCATTTTAGGTGGCATTTTGGTGGAAAATTGTCTAAATACTCCACCATTGAAAAGGGTGGCATTATAGTGGCAAATCTAGGGACGGGATGTGTGCAGTTTGAAAACAATCAGTGTTGCAGTTTCCAGGAAACCTAATTACATGCAAAACTTTTGTGAGGCGGATGTCATCATCAACAAACAGGAGAGAACAAAAACTCTACTATCTGAAAAAATTCCATTAATCACCCTAAGAAACTGACATACTGATGAATCACAAGAGGATGAACAAAAATACTCAAATTATCGAAAGTTTTGAGCAATCTAAATATAACAGAAAATAACAAGAGATCACATCAACTACTCGTGAGTCAGTCCTTGCGCTCAAGCCATCAATGCTCAAGCACGAGGTGTTTTGCTGTAATTTTTTTCTGAAGGATCACTTCAGAAGTTCAGAGACAAAGTGCATTTATCAATAATTATCAATATCCTCAGCATTGGCAATGCTTTCTCATTTGCAGAGCTTGTCAGTGATATTTTGACTGGGTACACAAGTACTTAAAGATATAGACAGAGCTAAGTGAAACTGTACTAGGGCTACTACTTTTTCTCTTGTACAGTTCAGGGGAGAGTAGGAAGGCAAAGACTTTCTAGGCAAACTTTTTTCAAGTATGGTATGCCTGCCACATCCCTCTTGGAGCTACCCTTGCAGTGCAGGATTCCAATTTATGAAACAGGATTTTAAATCCAGTCTCAAACTCCAACATCTGACTGATTAGCTGTTCCTGAACAACATGTGGCAATTGACCAATCACAAGGATTTGTCCTGAGACCAGTCTACCATCATACTACTGAACCCAGTTTACATACCTTGTGAGGATAATCTTCATCAAGAACTCTGGCAAGACCAAAGTCTGCAATTTTGAGGACTAGATCTTCAACGTTGATCAGTAAGTTCATTGGCTTGAGATCCCTGTGCAAGACATTGGCAGAATGGATATATTTCAACCCTCGTAACAGCTGGTACGTGAAGAGGCGCACATGTTCCTGGGTAAGCTGCTCCTGCTGTATCAGTTGGTGGAGATCTGTATGTAACAATTCTTGCACAATGTACACACTACTTGTTTCATTCATGTTAATATGTCCGCCTTTTTCAAGACTGAAACCATTTGACCCAAGAACTTCGTAGACTGTTACAACATTCTCATGCTGAAGTCTACGCATCAGACGTAACTCTCGTAAGGCGTATTTACATCCCCTGCGATCAGAGAAACTCAATTTCTTAATAGCAACTTCTTTGTCACATTCACTGTCAGTGGCGGAATAGACGACAGCATTTCCGCCATGTCCTACTGGACGTAAATTGATGAATCTGGGGTCCACACTGAACCCTGACCTTGATGCACCTGAAGGCGCAGAGCTATTTTTATCCATGTTTGCATGAATTTCAGTTACTAGAGTCACTTTCGATCCATTTAATCAATTTTCCTCATAGTTCCACATTTGGCCGCTACAGGGATGATATAAATTCATCAAGAATTATGTTACTGTAACCTGCGTCATCATGCAGCCTGAAAAAAAATTATAACACTTAATTTTTCTTTCCCATTCAAAATGGTAATTATAATTCAAACTAACTCAATTACTAATCAACATAAAAAGATAAGGAAGCCTGCAGGATTGTTCATAAAATTCAAATGATTAAGTCTTTTTCTACAAATGCACATAACAATCAAGCAGTAAAGCAACTAAATGGTGTGCACCTGGTATCTTTTTAGCTTTATTGTAAAGAAATGGTAACTATCTAAGTTCCAAATATTTTTTTTCAAACACAGCTGCATTTGGGCTAGGAGTGGAGGGGTAGCCACTTTCAATACAGTATCACAATGTGTATCAATTAATATAATTATTATTATCTGAAAATTTAATGTGGTCTCAAAATTAAATGAACTCAAAAGTAGAAATGTACTTGCCTATGTGCTATACCAGCACCATAGTGTGGTATGCAAATAAGATTATCACAAAACAATTATCACAAAACAATTTAAAACAAGCTTATTCGCTGAACAAGCTATCATACATGTATATTATTAAGGAAGAATATAGGGGTTTGTACCTCTAGACAAGCCTTTTAGGGGCTGACTAGGGGTATGGACCTCCTTTTTTCCAGATGTTTGTTTGTTTGTTTTGGGTTATTAACGCTGTTTTTCAACAGTATTCCAGATGTTGTGTGTTTCTTACATCTGTTATCCTGTTGCAAATGCACTGTCAAATACCGTAAGATAATTCAATATTCCACTAAAACTTGAATACAGATGGTTCACAGATACCAGCACTCAACCAGTTGTTTACATTTTCTGTCGATTCTCAAAACATAAATAACAGAGGAACACCAAATAAATCACAAGGCATCAAACTGACACGAATAAATTTAGTCTTTTAAGATTAGACAAAATGTTGTTTAATTACGTTTCGACAACCATTTTTCCAATAGTAATTAGGGTATTTATGCTTTAAACACCTGGTGACCAAAATATTAATGTTTCGAGATAGCCTACATGGAAAGATTTCATAAAAAGTTCCTTTTACTTCTGTCGGTTAACATGGTTAAGTGATTATAAATCAAATTTTCCATGTTGATTAAATTGTTGAACAATAATATAATAGGTACGTATGCCTTGTCAAGCTGTAAAGTTTGTTCATTCAATGGTTCAATATGCTCATAAATCTTTTATCATCAATTAATTTTATAAATACAATAAATTAATCGGCATGGAACAGTATATTTATTTGGAGTTCCTCAGTTATTTATGTTTTGGGAGATTATATGTAAACACTGGTATCTGTAATTGTAAACTACTTAATAGCGAGCGTAGCTCGCGAGCAATTGCGCGAAGCGCAATTGCGAGCGCGTAGCTCGCCTTACGGCAATGTGTAGGCGAATTTAACAAAGGTGTGCCGAATGGGGCAAAGTGATGTAGCTGAAAAATTTTCCTCTCGTCTGGGCGCCGCCATTTTGGGTGCCGCCATTTTGTTCTACTTCCGTCAAAGTCGGGAAAATTGTTTGTTTTTTTTAAATTTTATATTTGAGTTACAATCTCTATGTTCATTAGGTGTCTTTATTTTTAAAAAAGTTATGTTATGGAAATAATTTCAATTTTGCTTTTATTTTACAAAGTGCGTGTCCCTAGACGACAGGTGCTCACAGGAAATGCTTTGTTGGCAGTGAATACAGAACTTCATTTGATTATCACTCAAAAATAATGCAAGAAAGATTTCCAGTTGGTAGAAAAAAAATATGATTTTCTTTTAAAAGATCAAGCATTGGCCAGAAAATGGGATAGAATATCATAAAAAAGCATAAAGTAATAAGAACGCCACAAACAGGTAATGACGTCACCGTGACACCGGCTTTCCATAAATTTTGCAACGTATGATATTCGCTGTTACAGGTATAATGACACTAAATTTTTGTTTCTTTTCAAGTGAATAGGTTCTCGGAATTGTTTTAAGCAGTGAATAGTTTCTTTGCCGTTTAAGCTACGCTCGCTCAGAGGCTTTGCCTTTTTCATATTATAAATTAGATTGAAGTTTTCAGTGAATATTGACTTTAAGTTTTATTTACCGTATTTTGGTGTGTATAGGTCGCGGTAATGTACAGTCCGCATCTAATTTTTGCTCTGGAAATGGTCGGAAAATTTAACTTCTAGCGTATTAGTCGCAGTTAAATTTCGGATTTTTTCCCCAGCAATATTTAATATTTACCGGCAAAAAAGTTATGGCGGCGGCCATATTGATGCCGCGGACTGAATTATTATCAGAACCTGATTGGTGGAAATCGGACTGTGTTATTTTCGTTCCCAACCGTTTCGTACCAACAGTAGTATCGGTAACAGACTACATCAAAGAAAAGCGGCTTTTTGACACTAATTGGCAGCAGACGTCTGTTATCATGCAAGTTTAAGTGTGAATTGTTTGCACAGCAATTATAACACCTTTCCGTGTCATGTAATTAACCGCGTTCTTTTGATTCTGAGTAAAAGATTAACAAAATATCTCTTTTTGGATTTTTTTCTTTTATTTAAAAATCAAAAGTAAAAATAATCATTCAAGCTTTTTAATACACTAAGAATTAGTATAAACAATGTTTGGAATGGAGGACGGATCTGTCCGGATTTTATCCAACCCGGAGTACATGTCAATGGCGTCCAGTAAAACGAAAGTAGAAACAAACGTAATTCAGACTGCAAAAACATCTTTGAATTAAAGTCATTCGTAATTTAATAGTCTGTATGGGTTATTTACGATATATTTTATTGAAAGTAACCGCTATTGGTTGAAAAGCCGCCGATATTGATATTTTTTTATCCATTTTGTTCGTTCGTAACAGATGCACGTAATTTTGCGAGAGCTACGGTCAGAATATTGGCCCGAAAAAAAAACTGCTGGCAATGTTCTGTCGTATAGGTCGCAGGAACTTTTTCAGGCAGCAAAATGGGTAGAAAAAGTGCGACCTATACACACTAAAATACGGTAATATTTCACTTTCAACAAGGTTTGTGTGTGTACGTGTTCGGGTTTAACGTCTATTTCAACAGTTTTTCATTCATATAAACCACGTGTCTACTTGAAGCAGCGAGTACAATGCCCAACTTTATAGTGCTGCCTCACTGAAATATCACGCCGTAGACACGTGGCATGATATCCCACCCAGTCACATTATACTGACATCGGGCTGACCAGTCCTAGCACTATCCTCTTAATGCTGAGCACCAAGCGAGGAAGCTACTAGTACCATTTTTTACGTCTTTGGTATGACGCGGCTAGGGATCGGACCCACGACCTCCCGCTCTTGAAGCAGACGCTCTACCACTAGGCTACCGAGGCAGTCAACAAGGTTTAAGATGTAAATAACCCTGAATATCTGGAAAAAGGAGGTCTGTAGCCCTAGACAACCCCTAACAGTCTTGTCTAGAGGTATGGATGCGTACCTCTAGAATCAGATTCTATTAGGTACATAGACTTACTTATTTGGCTTATTGGGATGACTTATTTTATGATCTGATATTTTATAGCTGTCATCTCTCTAAGCCATTTTACTGTTAGGAAACCGAAAATGTTAAAAAATCCAAACAGTCATAAAGTACTGGTCAAACTTACTTGCTCCAATAAATTAAACATTACTGTTCAATGACATGTAAAATTTTCAAATGGGTTGAATATTTACACACGACAGTCCAGACACTACAATCATCTGGCATTTCAGATACCATTCTGCTACACCTGATTAGTATAACAAGAGCTGTTGGAGGACAGCAAGGCTCGACTATTCAACAGCCTTGTCAGATGAATGAAAATAAAAGTTGAAAAAGGAGAATAATTTTGTAAAATTGCAAAACAGGGTTATGGAAACTGTAAAATGCATTATCAGTTCATGACAGTGGACAATTGTGTGAAGTTTCAATCCATTCCCATTGGTGACTACTGATATACCAGCTTACATAGAAAAACTTAACCAAAAACTGCTAAGTCAAAAAAGGGGCATAATTTTGTAAAAATGCAAAGTAGAGTTATATAACCTGTGCACTGCGAGTCAGATCATGACAGTGAACAAGTGTGTGATGTTTCAATCCATTCCCATTAGTACTGAGATACCAGTTTACATACAAAACCTTAACCAAAAATTTCTAAGTCGAAAAAGGGGCATAATTTTGTAAAAAAAAAAAAGCAAAATAGAAGTTTCAATCCATTCCCACAAGTGGTTACAGAGATACCAGCTTGCATACAAAAACTTAACCAAATCGGGACGCGGAAGCCAACGCGGACACCGACGCACAGGTGAGTCCAATAGCTCTACTATTCTTTGAATAGTCAAGCTAAAAATTCATTCTTCCCTAAAACAGTTGTTCAGTGGAACACATTTAATACCATCACATGTAGTCAGATGTTGAAACAGTCTCCGGATTCAAATCAGCACTGGCTACACTGATGTTCACACCATAATACCAGACAAATCTTTTTGCTTTTATCCTGTTTTTAACCCTACTAGTGTCTTCTTTTCTGCACAACAGTTTTTTTGTATATATATTTTGCAGTTAACAGTCAGGGGTGTAACTGTTTCAAGTTATCACAGCTAGTTTATAACCCATTCGAGTTATTGCTTATAAATATTTTCATAACTTGTTTCAGTTATCATAAAATATTACAAAGCCCTCCTGTGCCAATTCCTAATTTTGAATGTGACTAATGCAATTATTTCCTGAATCCTTGAACTCTTATCTTTCCAGCTATGCAGTAAAATTGTTTACGCAAGGCTGATAAGGTTTTACGCAAAAGGTTTAAAGCTATAAAACTCTTAGCATCCCATTATGCTTATCAAGTCATGATCAGACTAAAAGAGAATTTGATTAACCACAGATTGCTGCTTATTTCACTGTATAGGTCACCTTGTGAGAACAGCAAAAAGACTTTTTTTGAATAACCTACCCAAGTTAACTTATATTTTATAACTAATACAGGTTATAAAATGCTTGAAAAAAATAACTGAAATGGGTTACATAACTTAAAACTGTTACACCCCTGACTGGTTAAGGGTTTTTTCACCTTTTTTATCTCAACTGTTAGGAAGCACTATGTAGATTAAGTAGCCTAGGAAACCGGACAGGTTTATACTTAATCTCTAACACCCATGCATGGCTAGGGCTGTCATTGATTGGGTCTTAGGCATATCGACGATACCGATATATCAGAAGACAAATATCGACGATACATCGATATATCGATTATTAAGTTAGGTTAACGACCTATTTGTTCATATGCATACTATATACCTTCCTGTAAATGCTATTTTTAGTTTTATTGCCTACTTTTCATATTTCTGTTTGATTGTATTTGTATTTATAATGGCATCTTTCATTTTTATTTTGCCTTCACTCCTTTTTTTGCAATTATCCAAATTTACAACTTTGTGAACTTAAGTTGTTTTTTAGGGTCTGAGTGTTTATTTGGATAGATTTTTGTTTCTGTAAAATATCGATTTTTGCAAATGGGAATCGATAATCGATCGACAAAAAAATATCGTTGATACATCAATATCATTTCTATCAATGACAGCCCTATGCATGGCCATAATTAATTTAATGTATCAATATTGAAATGGCCATAATGTATCAGTATTGAACGTTTGCCATGATGATGAATATAATTAACTCATGCTTTTAAAAAAAGAGACTTAATTCTTCGAAATATGTGACAGGTACCAGGAGATTTCTACCTTGAAACCGGTTTCAATACCAGTGCTAGCCCTGGCCATTATAAATTAATAGCCACTTTTTTTTCAGGTAAAAAATTAATAGACAAACTTGGCGCGCGCGTAATTTGCATGCACATTCGCATTTCAATGAAAAACATAAAACAGGGTATTTATAACTTTTTTTTTCATGAAATCCTGAACACATTTTATCTTTCAGTTATTATTTTTCATGTTTATCATAGGCTTTGAATAATCATACATTTATGCATATCTTTAGTTGTTTGTATTCAGATGTCACTGAAAATACTATTTTAGTATGTGACATGACCCATTGTGAATTCTTGTCAAGAATGATCATTACTTTTTGAGACGAAAGTCAGGGCTTAAGCTAGGCTAAGATTTCAGGGAGAAGTCACTTCTCCCTCAGCTAAGATTAGGGAGAAGGGGAGAGATTTTAGGGAGAAGTGACAAGAACTTAGGGAAAATGTGGAAATATCTTAAAGCTATGACATGCAGTTTGAAAAAAGGAACTAAATATGCTTAATATAATGTTACTGTTTTTATTATTTCCTGTCTTTGTTTTAGTGTATTGATTTAAAGTAAATAACAAATTCACTCAAAATGTCAGTGATTCTGTTTTCTTATCCTTGTAAACCTTGTGAATCTAAACTGCAAATTAAAGTTTTTTTTCACTCTTGTAATGATTGCCCAAACCAAGAAAACACTTTGAATATAAATACAATTTAAAAAAGTTAATTCCATATCAGCCAAAAATAAATCAACTCCCAGTGCTATAATGCACTCAAAGTCACAGTCACTTTAAATAACAGGTGTGTGTATTGATGCTGGTTCTGAATTAAATACATGTCAATACATGTCAATAGCAGTGACATCACATGGAATACAGGTCTTCTTTGATCTGCTGGTGTCTTCGTTGATCTGCTGGTGTCGGCACACATTAAAAGAAACAGTTGTCAAACAGGTTAAACCCAGTTTCTGATGGCAGGTGTCAAAAATTTGGGTAAATCTAAGTTACGTTATTTAAGTCACAGAAAGTGTCAGTGATAATATTATGTTTCTAAAGTCTTGGTTTTGAAAAATACGAGTAAAACTAAGTAGAATTAAGGAAATTACTGAGCCAGTCAAGGTAAGATACTTTCTAAAGGTCAAAAAAGAATGTGTAAGCTAATGTAATGTAAATCCCTACTGTTAATGTGTACTTGTCCGCGGACAGACGGAATGCAAAACGCACTTGTTGTTTGCCGTTTAAAAGTCTCGAGTCAGATATAGGAATTCCGCATCTGAAGGAATTATGTTTAATTAATTTGTTTGTTTGGTAATTAATGGCGATTACATGATCAAGGATAAAGCGATGATAATAGTTGCTTTAAACTTCTATACGATCAATAGTGCACACATGCAGATCAATTAGTGAAGTATACCTCGTATGTATGTTGGCGATAAACAAATCAATTAGCGTGTCACCGTTTAGAAGGGGTAATTATGCCTCTGGGCAAATAGCTTCCTGATACCGACTTTGCACGCTTTTGTCCATAAAACTACGTATGTTCCAACAGTTTAAGGACAATTTTTTTGCAATCTATTAAGTTTTCTTTTTTGTAGCATTTTTATAAATTAATCGCCATTTTCTATCGCCAAAATGTGTGTTTTAATCGACACTTTAATAAAATAATCGCAATTTGGCGATAATGTTGATTGGCAGCACGAGCACTGTCAATACACAACGGACTTCCGATGACACTTAATAGCAGAAACAAAACACAAAATATACATTCAAAAAATGTCAGCGAGGCAATTTTATGCTTTTAATAATGTCAACATAAATTAATTATCAGAAATCTCAGTCTGTAATAATTACAAACATATAGTAGATGTACCAGAAAACTATCCCATTTCATTGGGGAATTCCTAATGGAAATATGCAGAATAAGTTTGCACGCGATGGGACAGCGACAGTCAAAAGTTATCATGCGGTCTGAAAACGAAAATTCTGGCATGTAGATCTATATCCAAATAATACAGTTACACATGTTTGGCTTAAAGCTCAGACTGAGCACAATTAGTATGGACATTGCATCCTGCCAAGACAATTCTTTACATTTATTAAATGTATCCGAAAATCAACAGTTCATATACTGTGACACTTTATTAACATTACCGCTTACTCGAGCCATTTCTCAAGCTTTATAAGTAAGTAAGTGTTACCAGAAAGATAACGAAAGTAGGAATAATCGATGTGCATTATTTTTCTTTTCCTGAAACGGAAATTAATCAAAATTAATAATAACCATTGTGGCAATTGTTTATCTACCGGAAATGATCTTTGTTCGATACATGGACGAATAGTACTGCATATTATCGATGTGGTCTACATCTTTCACATCTACATCTTTCACCCAACCGTCGATTTCCGACTATCACTGGGCGGCGCTGTCAGAGAAACAGTTGTTAAAGAACTGATATGTTACAATGTTAAAAGAATAAAAGCTAAAAAAGACAGTATGCTACAGTTAAAATGGGACAGAGGCAACAGAATTACATACTGATCACCGCCAGCCTCTCTCTAAAGATACTGAGACTGGGGCTAGATTTAACATGAGTTGGTAGGGAGTTCCAGAGTCGGATGGTCCTAGGGAAGTAGGAGTTAGAAAAGTACTGAGTGTGAGACATGGGGATTAAGTAATTTAGGTTTCTAGTTGGAATAAGATGAGATTGGTCGACTGCAACTGTCTGGGTCCTTATTTTATAAAACATTACTAATGAATTGTGTAACCTTCTATATTGGAGTGTATTCCATTCTAAGGTTTTCAGCATTTGTGTAACACTACTGGTGTAACTGTAGTCATACATGACGTACCTAGCAGCTGACCTTGGACATTTTCGACTTTGCTAGTGAGGGTTTTTTGCCAAGGATGCCAGACGCTTGAACAGTACTCAAGTTGAGGGCGGACATAGGTGTTATAGGCAGCAATTTTGACCTTTTTATTATCAGTTTTGACATTTCGTTGTATGAAGCGAAGAGTGGAAGTTGCTTTGGAAGTGATACTGTCAATGTGTTTGGACCAGTTTAGATCTTTGGAAATGGTTATGCCTAAGTATTTAGCTGCCTCACAAGTTTTTAACTCTATGTTGTGAAGTTTGTAGGGGTAGACTACAGGATTTTTCTTTCTAAAAATTCTAAGGACTTCACACTTGTCCGGGTTGAACTCCATGGACCATGTCTTCTCCCAGGTTTCTAAGCTAATCAGGTCTTGTTGCAGAGATATACTATCTGAAATGGAGTTGATGGTAAGGTATATTATGGTGTCATCTGCAAACATTCTTGCGTTACATTTGACGGAATCTGGTAAGTCATTGATATATACCAGGAAGAGACATGGCCCAAGAACAGACCCCTGGGGAACTCCAGACAGTACAGGAAGTTCACTGGAAAAATGACCATCAACAGCGACTTTCTGGGAGCGGTTGGACAGGAAAGATTTGACCCATTTGGTAATTTGTGGGTTGACACCAAGGCTTTGTAGTTTATAAATTAGTCTAATGTGATCGACCTTGTCAAACGCCTTGGAGAAGTCCATGACAATAACATCTGTTTGTTGACCCTGTTCAGTGTTATTGTAAAGTTCCTGAGTGAAATTAATGAGCTGAGTCTCACAACTGTGACCTGATCTAAAGCCGTGCTGGAACTGGCTAAGTAGCTTATGCTTGTCAAAATAGGTCATAAGATTGGAAACAACAATGTGTTCAAGGAGTTTGGAAGCAATGCAAGTTAGGGAAATTGGGCGATAGTTACTAGGTTTAGACTTGGGACCTTTTTTAAATACGGGGGCTACGGTGGCTTTTTTCCAATCACTGGGTACTAGGCCAGATTCCAGAGATAACCTGTATATATGGGCAAGTACAGGAGCAATTTCATGGTGGAGTTCTTTTTGGTCATGAGGGTATTAAAATGAAAATGCGACGGTGGGGGAAGACCTTTCCCAAGTTCCTGCCAGTTAGGTAAAAGGTAAAGGTAAGTTTTATTTACCGTCGCTTGGTGAAACAATTAACATAAGCTCTATAGAGAACAGTTAAAACCTTGGGCAAGGCACTTTATCACAAAATTGCCTCAGTCGACCCAGCTGTAAATGGGTACCCGCAAATTGCTGGGGGTAAGGTATAATTGGTTGTAACTGTTCTTAAAATAGGGTCGCTCAAAAGCTCTACAGAGCTTATGTTAATAGTTTCACAAAGCGACGGTAAATGAAATTTACCTTTACCTCATCTGACTGGTTTACGGAAGCATCTCATAACAACGTTGTGTCACTTCAAATGACCTAAACTACAAAACAATTCCCTAAAATTAGCTCAGACAAACAAACAAACACAAAAGCAATGCGACCATTTGATTCGTATTCACGTACACTTTTCAAACATACTTTCGCGCTCCAGGTTCTGGACAAAGGCTGGCAGATAATCATAAATAAAACATTATTGATATATGTATAGGGATAGTGATGATAGCCACTCATATGCCATGACCTTGGTACCGAGGATAATGTTCTCAAAAAAACTTGCTGAGAACTCACGCTATATACTGATGTATATGTAACTGAAACGGGAAATATTCATGTTAATTCTAAAAAAGACGTTCATATTCTGGTATATAACCCGGATACACTGTTTTAGCACAGATTCACAACTGTCAGACAATCTGCTTTCATATAATTCAGACTGTAATCTTCCTGCAAAAGACCGGGTGACGACATATCATCGCCATGCCATAGTAAACTTATACTGCAATTTAAAATTCGCTGGTCTTTGTAAAGTAATAGCTGTTTTGAATGCAGACTATCTGTACTTAATACTGTACGCAGTAAATGCATGAAAGCTGGCGAGCGATCGAAGTGAGCCGAAAAGTACAGAAAACTATATTAAAATGGCACCAAAAGGTATGTTTATGGAATAAATTTTCAAACTTTGCTGAAAAAAGGAATGCGTTCGCACCCGTTGAACACTATGGCTTATGTCATTGTAAATTGAGTAGTTTGTTTAAACATGGGTCGTTTAGTACAACACAATGCCGAAATATAGAATTAAAATGATAAAATCGTCAACGATTAATTGCCACCAAACCGGACTATAATCGGTGCAACAAGACTGAAGCATATTTTGAGTCGGTCAGACATAAACAAATAAAGTAAAGGGTGTGTGGTGGGGTTTATGCTCGCAATTCTTCATATAATGAGTGCTGAGCTTGTATGGAGTTCAGATTTGAAACTTGTGTCAGACCTACAGGAAAACTGCCGTTAAAAAATTGAACAAAACTTACCATCTTGTAGGGCAGTATTATTATTAAACCGCTTCTGCAGTATTGTTGGCTAACCCTTTGCTAACAATAAGTTATCTGTTTATTTTGAACTGTGCTCAGGTCTGATCACTCGCATATTTATGTTCCATACTTATTTTGTTAGCTTTCGATACTGAGTCAAACTCAGGTCTAGACAGGATAGATCTTTGTGGAACCTGTGATTCAGAGGTAAAATGGCATCCGGACAGAGACATATTTTATGAGGACTGTGATACCTTGTTTCATACGGAATGTCAAGACATGGGTACGATGTATCAGTTCACGCAGATCTTTTAAATGAACCATGGCAATACACAAATTGTGCAGTACCACAATTAGATTCTTCTTTTTAACTGATCACATTAAACTACTAGACTTAGAACATTTTCATCCGTTAGTACTGACAACTCATCTATACAGTCATTATGTGGTATACCACAGAACTAGGCCACTACAGCACATAAATCAGCAAACCTCACAGTACAAATTCAAGCAGCCAACCAAACAGTTATAAATATCGCTATGTACAACATTTGAACATTGTTACTGTCAATTGACTGTCAGTCTGTAAAAGAGAAAAAACTTAGGTTTCTTATCTACCGGTATGTTAGCCACTGTGAAACCTACGAACAGAATTATGGCTAAATCCTAAAATAAAAACCACTGAAGTATTCCTCCTGATTATGATGTTTCCAGGAATTATAGAAAAGGTAGAACAGGAGATGGCGTTTTCATTTTGGTATCTAAAAAGTGAAAAAGTTTCTCTCCGACAGAACTAAAGTCTGATTCTGAAATTATATGGGCAAATATTAAACTGAAAGGCAAAAAGGACTTGCTTGTTTGTAGTGCAAACAGGTCAGACAAAGATTTCAAGTGCATAGATGAACTTCAACGTACACTCTGCTATACTGACCAAATAAAGCACAACAGTGGTGGGGACCTCGATCTAGGTGATATAAATTGGGAGTCTAAAACAGTAAATACAAGACATTTCAGCGCTTTTGAACGTTTATTTTATGGACGAAAAAGCGCTATAAAAATATGGTAAATAATAATAATAATAACAAGTGTCCATCATCCCGAAGAATGTAATACACTCCTGGATTTTATAGATTCTTACTGTCTGACACAATTGGTAAATTTACCAACTAGAATTGCAGACACTCCTAGTAATTGCCTTGATATCATACTATTGTCCAATCCCACTTCGGCAGAAACAGTGAAAGTTATTCCTGGTTTTAGCGACCATTGCATACCATTTGTTGGCCTTTTATCATTAGCAAGAATTAATCTAAAAAGTTAGCACAAAATTTCACTATTTGATAAGGCAAATTGGTCAGAAATTAAACAAGCAAATTCGATGAATTGGTATCCCCCGCCGAAAGGGTTTGTGGTGAGGTATGGCAAAAAAATATATCCGGCAAATAGTTAAGGATGTTAATAACAAGCAAAAAATTTCGTTAGTCAAAATTAATTTAACAGAAAACAAATGTTTAATTAAAGAGTACATAATAAATGTATGATACTTTGATCCTGACTAAAGAATTTATTTTGAATGGGATATGCTTACTGTAATAAGCTTAGCTTTTAAAATTAAATGCAGTTAATTGAAATGCGAGCTTGAAGTTTAACTGGAACAAAATATTGTCCTTGAGTGGTTTGGCACCAGGTGTTGCTGTTTAACATGTACATTTGAACTTAAAAGAACAGAATGTCCTTAAGAGAACACAGGTAAGATATCTTGAACATGGCTGAGGGCAAGGTTTGTGCAGTCACAACTTAACATGTTGAAGGTTTGAACATTTAAAAAAAAAAGAGTGCAAGAATGTCACAATATACGCCCGTCGCAGCAAATTAGCAAATAGCAGCTGTGTTTGTAGATGGAATCTTAACTTTGTGGTTGTTTAGTAATTATTGTAATTCTTTTGTTTTTCTTTGTCCACAAAAAAACTCCTTACCAAGTAGAGATACCTTAAAATACACCTAAAATTTGAAAGTAACATCTATGTTGTACCACAGAAAAGAGATCTTGGTTTGTTCCTATGGTCAATTATAAAAAAGTTACAGTATAAGTTATTTATAGTAACAACTAAGGGAAGTTAATCTTAAAAAAAAAAAAAAAAAAATCCAAAAAATTTTGTAAGTCCACACAAAAATCCTTACCCTGTAGAGATAGGTTAAAATACACCTCAGCATTGGATGTAATATGCATGTTGTATTACAGAAAAGTGGTCTCGATTTTTCCCTACGACTAGTAATGAAAAAGTTGCAATATAAGCTATTTATACAACAAAGGGAAGTAATTCTAAAGAAGGGTCCTGCGCATGACACTTTATCTCATGATGGTGAACAATTGTGCCAAGTTATATCAAAATCCCTCCATGCATGAAGAAGAAATGCTCCGGACAAAGTTTTCATTCTTGTATCCTTTGACCTCTATAGATCTATAGTACCCTATATAGTTAACACTAGAAACTTCTAAGGGCCATAACTCTGGTGTTACTTGGGCAATCTGTCTGAAACTTGATGGGCCCCATAACCTCATAGTGGTGAATATGTATATGAAGATTTTTTGAAAAAAATCTAAAATAAGGAATGATTTTTTTTGGGGGGGTGGGGGGGGGGGTCGGGGGATTGGGAGGGGGAGGGGTGTGATCAAGGTATCGGGATGACCAGGTGTGGGTACACAACTTCACATGTTTACAATAAATGTTCATGGAAAAGAATGAAAGAAATTTAATGAAATTCTACCAAATAGTAAGTTTGTTATGTACAAATATGTGGATTTTTATACAATTAAAGGGCAATAACTCTTAATTTACAAATAAATCCGAACGAAATCGTGTGTACACAACCACATTATGGTGATCTAAATTCTGTTTAAGTTTCATAGTTCTAGGTCAAATATATCAAAAGTTATGATGCAGAAATTGCCATATTTATAGTACCCTATATAGTTAACACTAGAAACTTCTAAGGGCCATAACTCTGTTGTTACTTGGGCAATCTGACTGAAACTTGACGGGCTGCAAGAACTCATAGTGGTGAACATGTATATGAAGTTTTAAATAAATATTCCCAACCATTTCCTAGATATGGCTCCGGACGGACAGACGGACGGAAAGACGGACGGAAGGACAGCCGGACAACGCCAAAACTATATCCCTCCGACTTTCGTCGGGGAATAAAAAAGGTTAAGTTAACTTTGTCACCCTAAACCACCCTCAAATCTTGGGTGTTCAAGAATTGTGGCATGGCTTTAAACAGAAATTAGATGAGCGAGTATCAAGTCATGTACCTAGCAAAATTGTCTCAGGTAGACAACAACTTTCATGGCTGAACTCTGAAATTAAAAAAAAAAACTAATGAAGTAACGTGATAGACTTTAAAGTAAAATTAAGAAAAATAAAATGGCTCGTTGTTTTCTAAAGTTAAAAAGATTAAAACTCTTATCCAGAAGAAAACACGTAATTCATACCGCGACCACATGAATAATACAGTTTGTAGTTCAGAAGAACATAAACATGGCACAACCAAACGTTTCTGGTGTTTTCTTAAAAGTTTGAAAAATTACTCTTGTGGTGTTGCTCATCTGAGAGAACATGGTGTCTTGAAATCTAGTGCCAAGGAAATATCAGACATTCTAAATAAACAGTTCTCTTTAGTATTTACAAATGACCCCAGCCCTACCTTATTAATCTTGGTCAAATAGCCCATTTGCTAGCATGCCCAGAATAAAAGTAAATGAAAATGGTGTTAAGAAATTGCTTGAAAACCTAAACCCGTACAAAGCAGCTGGTCCAGACCAAATCAAACCTACAATTTTAACAGAATGTGTGACTGAAATAGCTCCAGTCTTTACAATATTGTTTAATAAATCTCTTGACAGCTGTACTGTTCCCTCAGATTGGTCTGAGGCTTACGTAACACCAATATTTAAAAAAGGTGAAAAGTTTCAAGCTTCAAATTATAGACCAGTCTCATTGACATGTATAGCTTGCAAACTATTAAAGCACATTGTGGTCAGTAATATCTTGGATCATTTAGACAAATTTAACATCCTGGTGGACAACCAGCATGGTTTTCGTGCCCGGCGGTCTTGCGAGACCCAGCTTGTGGGCTTTCTTCATGACTTAGTTAAATCAGTACAGCGAAGCCAAGTTGATGTTGCCATCATGGACTTTAGTAAAGCATTTGACGTAGTTCACCATGGCAGGTGTAATGAAGTATTTCGACCCCAATAGAATAACAACCCCCGGGCCCGGTCATTATTCTATAGAAAATGGGACTCCTTTTCTGTAAAATATTGACTCCCCTTATAAAAACTGACTCCTTTTGAAAACTCTATAGAATAACGACCGCCGGTCATTATTCTATAGAAAAACTGACCCCTCTAAGTAAAATACTGACTCCCTAAAGATGACTCCCTTCGAACCTCATAGAATAACGACCCCGATTATTATTCTATAGAAAAAGTGACTCCTTCCATGTAAAATACTCACTGCTGAAATTATTACATTCGAACTCGAATACAATATCGATTCCTGGACATTATTCTATTTAAAAAAAATTACTCTTTCCGTGTAAAACACCGGCTCCTAAAAAGACTTTCGACGATAATATTAAAAAGTGATCCCCACCAAACCTAACGGACAATTTTACTAGATCTACAACTCTAATACTTTCTTTTGCCAATAGTTAACATTTTGATTGTACTACTACTACTGGTGCCGCTACTTCTATTGCTATTACTACATGTACTTCTTATTCTTCTTCTACTACTACTACTACTTCTACTGCTACTACTACAGCTGCTATCACTGATACTACTATACTTGCTTCCACTAATACGTCTTGTACATCTACCTCTTCTTCTCCTGCTGCTGTTGTTGTTGTCACTTATTCCTCTGCTGCTGCTGCTGCTGCTGCAACTGCCACTACCACTACCACTGCCACTACAACTACTACTACTACTACTACTTTCTATTGTTGCCGCTACCGTACTTTACTGCCACTGCTAAGTATTGCAACTTCTATTAATACTAAGTTCTATGCTAGCAGTTTCTTGTGCAGTTTTCTTCTGAAGAATTACTTCATACCGATTGACACTGGTGTGTTTTGTGAACGTATTGTGAATTGTTATTTTCCTGAAAAAAATGTATACACCAAGATACAGCGTCTAGAAATAGAATCCCTTTTCCCGTTGGGGAATGCTCTGATTTCTGTGTCAAGTGATGGTATCTGGGGCTAATGGTCAAACAGAAGGACGGACGGACAAGGGTAAATCTATATGCTCCACTACCCCGAGTGGGGGCATAAAATGCAGCAATTAGGCCTTAGATACATGAGTTATCACTAAATTTGACCAAATGACCTGGGGTCGTTTTTTTATGGGAGTCAATATTCTTCGTGAGGTTCAGTTTACTTCACGTGGGGGAGTCATAGTACTATGATCTGGAGGTCATAATACTGTGACCGGGGGTGGGGGGGGGGGGGTCACTTTTTCTATAGAATAATGACCGGGGAGGTCATTATTCTTTGGGGGTCGAAATACTTCATTACACCTGCTCTTATTAAAATTAGATCATTATGGCATCAGGGGCTCTACACATTCCTGGATCAAAGCTTTCCTAGGACATAGAACACAAAGGGTGATGGTAGATGGGGCAACATCTGGCTTGGCTCCTGTTATATCAGAGCTCCGTCATTGGGCCTCTACTATTCCTGCTATACATAAATGACCTACCGGGTTCTGTATCTTCCAATATGTGCCTTTTTTCAGATGACTGTGTTATCTACAGAAAAATTAATATAATCTGAACAGTAGATCCCTCGGAAGCACCGAGAACAATGCAAACAGTGAAAATTGCAGACTCGGTTTGACTGAGTCTGTTCATGAGCAGTAATGGAAAATGCAACACTGCCCACGCCCCTTAGCACCGGCTTAAGCAGTATTCAATCTTCAAATCTAAATGATTGAAATCAATACTCCCGAAGGACCAGAAAATATAACAACACTAAGATGAAGTCGGGGCGACTTTTTACGGCCGCCACACAGCACTTAACACCCGCTGTTGTGAAGCAAATATCTGAAAAGTAGATCCCTCGGAAGCACCGAGAACAATGCAAACAGTGAAAATTGCAGACTCGGTTTGATTGAGTCTGTTCCTGAGCAGTAATGGAAAATGCAACACTGCCCACGCCCTCTAGCACCGACTTAAGCAGTATTCGATCTTCAAATCTAAATGATTGAAGTCAATGATCCCGAAGGACCAAAACATATAACAACACTGAGATTAAGTCACAGGTAGACTCAGCTCAGCATCAGGACCTTAACAGTCTGTCATTATGAGAGTAGAGATGGAAGATGTCCTTTAACATGAGTAAATGTCATATTATGCATGTTTCTAGATCCAGAAAACCAATAAATAATGTCTATACCTTATATGGTCAGCCTCTGTCTGTTGTCAGTCAAGCTACCTACCTAGGTGTAGAAGTAACATCTACCTTATCTTGATTCCCTCATATAAACAAAATATCTGGTAAAGCATGTCAAGGTCTTGGTTTCTTAAAATGTAATATACATTCTGCTAAGAGTAGAAACAAAACGACTGCCTTTAACACCATTAATAGACCAACGTTATAGTATTCAGTGTTTCGACAGGGACTCTTACCATGAGAAGGATGTAGATAAAATAGAAAACATTCAGAGGCAAGCTGTGAGATTTGTAGTAAATAGTTACAGCAAGACCCCGGACACAGTCACAAATATCCTAACTTCCTAATATCCTAACAAATTTAAGTTGGAATTCCCTCCAGTCCAGAAGGAAATATGATAGATTGGTTTTATTTTATAAAATGGTTCATAATCATGTTGATGTCGATCCTACACGATAGATCTCGTTCCAATCACTAGACAATTTAGACATTACCATCACTTAGCTCTGCAAATACCTTCTACCACAGCTGACTACTACAAGTACTCATTCTTACACAGAACTGTGGTAGAGTGAAATATCTTTCTATCTCATGTAGTCAGTGCTGAAACAATCTTCGGATTCACATCAGCACTGGCTGCATCTGGGATCGATTTTCCAACCATAATTACTATGTATACTCATTTTTTATCCTGTTTTTAACCCTACTAATATTTCTCTTTCCCTGCACAGCTTATGTATGTACATGTTTTACTCCTAAGGCTATGTAGTTTTGCTTGACTTTCTGATTCTCGTTTTCTAACTGGTCATTCATTTATCCGGTCTATAGCTTAAATACATGGTGGCATTTCTTAATGATCTATCTCTGCAATTAATTTATATTAGAGAAGGCATATTTAAGAAATAATATATTTTATTTAGTGATTTGTAGTGATATAATAATTCACATCTTAACGACAAACAATGATTTATTCAGGATCAAATCACTAAATGAGATATATTATTTCAATTCTAACACGTTACCAAGGATTTTAAGCACACCCTTGACGACATTCATATAATATTTGCCCGTTTTCAATCGGTTTCTTTTCCAGCGCGCCGCTATGCCGTTTGACGCCATGACGTAATAATTGTGACGTCAGAACAGTGGAACAGTGATTTATTGTATAATAATTGAATGTTTCTCATTGCAGAGTTGGTGCAGCCGTTCTGCGTAGGCGCGGAATTATTATCCATTGGAGCGCACGGCAAAATTACTCATTTTTTGCATATCCGCACGCATTTAGTGTATCAAATCCATAATATACTGACTAGAGGTTAGGGTTAGTATCACCATGGTTACAAAATAGATACATTTAAGATGTTTTCATTCAAATTTACTTAATCCGGTATATACCGGAGTCTGTAATATATCACAGGTGCAGCAACTCTGTATTTAGTCACAGCCATAATAATTCACTGTTTTCTGCCTGAATCGGATCGTGTTAGAATGTAAAATAGAAAAACAAATGTCTTTCCACAGGAAAAAAATCCCAGGAAATGACCCTAATATATGCATGATATCCGAACTAAGTAGACTGTTTCAAAGCATACTGTATATTTTTACTGCACATGCTGTATTTACATTTTTCCAGCAGTGTATATGTTAAAGTGTTTCTATAATGGTCATACTGAAAGAAAATGACCATTTACAAATAAGCAGAGTCAACATGATGCACTGCTTTAATTCACGGTTACTTTCTTACTTTTTTTCGAAATATTTGAGTTTGAAATACTCATTTGAAAAGATAACGCTTTCGTCTGTGTATGAAATCAGTTAAAATTACAAAAGTCCTCATCATAATATAAATTAGAAAATATTAAGAATACTATTCTGCCTTATCGCTTGTAATTTGTTATATAAACTTTTCACCATACTTTATTTACACCAAACAGTGACCAAAAGCCATGAACACGTGTCTTAAAGTATGAAGTATCATTTTTCTAAATATGGTCATCTTATCATGCTAATTCGTGGACTTGTGTCCAGGTATTATACAACAGCTACACGATATCTTTCCTTTATAAGAGTGACCATCTCTACCATTGACCAGTGTACAAGACTAACCACTATCACAATGAAAGCCGTTCTATGCTGCGCTGTCTTTGTAGCCGTGCTTGGTGAGTATACTTACACATTTATTGCAATTTATTTGAATAAACATATCAACATTTGTTACTTTGGACATTTATATAAAGAAAAGTTTTCCATGTTATTTAAGTAATTGCTAGTTAACTTTTCTAGATATCTTGCATTTGTTAAATTCCCCCATTCGTCTGTCCGCGGACTAAATTTTGAAAGTTTTTTTTTTTATTCATTTAGTGTATAAAAACATACGTAAAAGTACTAGAAATTATCGTATTCTATGCGAAGGGATTTACAACATTCTTTAGTTTCACAATAGTAAAATGCGAAGTACAATGTTCGGCATTTATTGCTCATAGCGAAACAATTTTAAACGTTGTAGTACTTTAATTTTTTAAAATATGTCTTTGCCACCATCTCCTGATGTATTTAGACTGCTGTTTGAAGTTGATAAAGTCTATAAGAAAATTTAAACTCTATAATATTTATTTCAATAAATTTCGATCATTTTTCTTCATTTTGAAATTGTATATATAATAAGAAATACATCAGAATATTTATATTCAAACTCAATAAACTTCTCTTTGTAAGGCTAGCATTGTACATGAATAAATTTAATAGAAAACAAACAACAGGTAAAATATGGTCTGTAGTATAACAGCTACGACTTTCTATGGCATTAGCATAATCATTTTATGCTTTAAGTTATACCTGAAATATTGAACTCATTTAAGACAATAGACGATATGCTGGTAAATATTTAAGTAAACACTTGGTAAACTTTGGATATTAAACCTCATTGTTTCGTTTGTGAAAAATAATGTTTTTAGAAACAACAACAATGGGTTTTAACACATGAAGCATATACCAGTAGGTTTAACGCATGTTGTCGAGACAGCTACTTGGACATTTTTAGAAATGAAATTGTGCCTTTTAAATAAATTTAATTTAAACATATCTTATTTCAGAAGTATATGAAATATTTAAAGAACATTAGTTAGGAATTGGACAGAAAGCTATGTCAGTTTACGGTTGTCGTCCTCTCCTAAAGCCCTCTACAGGCGGTAGGTTTTTGTTGTACAGCACTAATTATCTCAAAGATGTACATTTCTTTACATACAGACAGTATTCCATTCCCATATAAATCACAGAGATTTACCTAGTAAACATAGTGCATCAGGTTCTGAGAGAATTAACTATTAATAATAAAAATAATATTCACCTTTTTATGTCCCATGGGTTTGATTACACATGACACAAATGAGCCGCGCCATGAGAAAACCAACATAGTGGCTTTGCGACCAGCCTTTGCATCCGCGCAGTCTGGTCAGGATCAATGATGTTTGCTTTCAAAGTCTATTGCAATTAGAGAAACCGTTAGCGAACAGCATGTACCAGACTGCGCGGGTGCTGGTCGGAAACGCACTATCTTGGTTTTCTCTTGGCGCGGCTCAAATCATTTAACTTTTCAGTGTCATCCTTTTTCCATTATACATAAGAAGCCATTTTATATTCAAATTTGCGTTTATTTTTTTGGCAACTGTTTCTGGAATTTCTTTCACTTGCCTCTTATCAACTAATTATTTACCAATGTGTTGCTTGTCAACGTGGGTGGTACGTAAGGCAAAACTTACGAAATAGAACATGTCTTAATCTGTAAAGCAGTCAAGACTTAAGATTTACGAAATCAAGGAATTATGGTGGCCGGTTGCGGCCATTTTAAACCCGCGACAAAATTTGATCGTTTGAGCATAAAATGTCGCGATCACCTCACAAATCCGCGAGATTTTTTGTCGAGATCGTACAAAATGTCGCGGGGAACGTATAAACCGCGATATTTTATAACAGTTGTTGGAAACAGAAGGAACATTACGACTCCGGTGGCCGGTAGCGCCCATAGTTTGACTCTACATTTTATCCCTCGTTTGTCTAAAAAAAAGTCGAGTAACAGAAAAAAAATCTGCGACATTTAAAAAATTTAAGCCGCGACTTTTTGTTCTTCAACAACGGTCTCATAAAATGTCGCGGCGAGTACTAACGAGTTTTATAGCCGCGACATTTTATGCAGACGGAGTGATTTGAATACACCTGTCCCGTTTTGCATTCATATCCAGAAATGAGACCGTGTTTTGAAGAGTATTGTCCCTTGATTTTTAAGCCAGACTGGTTATATTTGGTTGTTTCCTTTTATACCATTTTAACGCGAGTATCGATTTTTGTTCATCTCTCTTATCTTGATAATCTTGCCTATACACTGGTTTTGTTAATTATGGGTATTGTAACGACATGGAATAAAACTTTTTACACAAGCGGAGTTTAAATCTTGCCCGAGGCTTTTTGCAGTATGTCCTTCAAATTCGTCATTTTGACTGATAATCGGGTTTTTGTTTCAAAATTAAGAGCCGGGAAGGTTATTCCCATTACTCAGCGTAACTTTTAGATATGAATTTAATCTATGTGAATCATAAATTAAAAGTTAATTAATTAAAAAAATATTTTCTTAAAATTTAAATATTTTTATTCAAACATGTCAATTAAAATAACACTTTTAATTTAATTTGACAAAGACGGAATTAGATCGACGTACATGTTTATTATCTGATACTAAAGAAGTAATTTATAACTCTTTGCTGATACACATAACATTGTTATATCTTCTAATTGGTGATTTTGAATGATAATCTGGTATTTGTTTAAAAAATTTCAGGAAGCATGTTATTCCCATTACTCAGCGTACTTTTTTAAATATGTATTTAAAGGCACTGACCTTCACATTTGGCTAAAAATAATCTTCTCTCAAACTGAAGTTTGTTCATATTATGAACATTAGAAGATGAGTTTTTGTTTCTTAAATATTATAAAAAAATTTCAAATCAAGAAAAAAAAATGACAGCGTCGGAAATCGAGCCCAGGACCACCGCGACAATAAAAACATTTTCCCGTCGTCGTAACCTATAGCGCTATAATGGAATAAGTGAATTATGACTTCAAAATATAAAAACTTTTTACAATCGGGACAGTTTGCCTTGAGTAAAGCGTTATTTCCGTAACATAGTTTGTCAGTAATTAGGTTTTAAAGCCTTCTTAAGAAATATTGCATTTATTTCCAGAAATCTATAAAAGTATTTTTTTCTTGTTGTCGAACGATTTGTAGGCCAGTGCCTTTAATATTTAAAATATTTTTGAGGGCGAAATACATGTGTATTTCAGGTCTCCTTGAAAACGTGTCTTTTCAGTTTAAAAAGGTTTTAAATGTTATGGATCCGTGGCCTATAAATGCATTTTACTTTACAATAATGTGAATTTGGATTTTGAACGTTAAAATGAATTATCAAGATTTATAACTTCATATCCATAATTTAGATTTTAACTCAAGAGCCGTAATAATTGTCCCTTGCCGCGGGGCATGTCAGACAAACAGACACTAATCCAATTAGTAACGGTAATAAACAGAAATATGTCAGCATTTGGTCAACTTTTTGTCAAACGCGTTATTTGACTTTATCATACATAATTATATGCAATCATTACAAAAAGATAAGATAAGAAATTAATAACAACAATATTATGATACTTACACGCAAGAAACATGAAATTTACACCCGACCCAGTGGACTTGTATATCTAAGAATGGCGTTAATAATATTTGAAACAATCGTAGAATAAAACAATGAAATGAAGCTCTCCCTTTGAATGAAGACTTGAATAAATGAATTTTAGTTAATTATCAGTGATACAATAACTGCAGCCGAATAATATGTTTTCATATTTGCCCATTACTTTTAAGTGACTTATGTGAAAAAAGAGTAAACTGCAAATGTATGTTTTAATGCGAATATTACTTTCATTGTCCATGTGTTATATTTACACACATGTACAATACTCAAGTTTAACAGAAGTATAGGGGCCTCTTTGTGTGTAAACAAACGGGCGCCATCTTGGATGACCCAGTTACTATATATAGTAACTCATTTGCATATAAGAAATGAATTCACTGCACATGCGCGGCGGCCATTTTGAATTTTATGTTTAGAATGATATCATCTTTCTATTTTAAGAATGACTTCACTCTGCTATTTATATCTCCCGGAAGTATATAGAGCTGACTTATATACCTATCTAAGGCGTGATCGCGCACATTGAGAGTCAGGTGCTCAGCCCTAGACGGAGAGATAACATGAAAACAAAATATTTCAAGAAAATCAAATAAATATTAATTATATTTGAACATATAGATTTATCTATAACGTAATATACATTGTATGGTAAACAAAGAGCTTATTAATGATAAGCAAAATATTCATTATATTTTAATTTAAAACATTAAGCTTTATTTAAGACAGCTACGTTAGAAGTAACGTTAACTGAAAATAAAGACTACATTTTGCTTACGATGTTTCCTCCTTGGCGTCTACTGACCAAATGACTCCAATTATAAGCGTATTATTCCTAAATGCGCATGCTCGGACCTATTTTTCATAATGACTTCATAAGCTATATTTAGTTAAGATCTTGAGTGAATCAAACGTGATCAGGGTCAGAACGTCTAGCGTGTGTTGATTTAAGGCCTGATAGGCGGACAATATAAAGTAAACATGTCAAAGTTAATCACTTTAAAGTCGCCACAATGTCTGGCGTGTATTTATTTAAGAGCGGATACGTGAACAATAGCGTATTCAACTGTCAAAGTTAATCCTTTTAAAGTCGCCACAATGTCAAGCGTCTGTTGATTTATGGACGGATGCATTAACAAACGGCTATTGATCTGTCCAAGTTAATCCGTATACTGGGTACGGGAAGGGAGGCGACATCAGGTCTGGGTCACATATGGACCGAAGTGCCTCTTTCATACCATCAATGATATGATGTTAAAGAACATTTTTCTTAAACAATTGCCAACATTTTTAATGACCATCCAGAGTTTTAGAACCAGTAAAGGACTTTTTAAGAAGGTTGCTAAAAATCATCAAAATAAGACGTTTTAGGGTCCATTTTTACATTTTGGGTATCTGACATTTTTGAAAAGCCTATAGGGTGCACTTTACCATAAACTAGGTGCCAACCGGAAATGAAGTCATTCAATTTCAAAGTCATCGTACAGGCTCGGGACCGGTACCATTAGACCGATCTTTTCGAGTAGGTTCAGAAAATGTGTACAATTATGGGTCTATCTCTATCCGTTTTCCAGATATTGAGGTTAAAACCAGAATCATTCATCTGGAAACACCCGGCTTCACGCCTTTATTATTAAAGATAACCTAGGCATGTTGGGTATCTAACCGAAGGTCCCGACTAGTACTATAAGTTGGTACACTCAAGCCGGAAGTGAAATCAATCACGCGTAAAATTCACATTTTCTGCGCGTTCCTAGACTCGGACCTGGTCAAGTAAGGTACCAATTGAAAGGTCTTTACAAGAGGAGTCGTAAAATGCATACTTTGATCATTGTATTTCCAAAAGGAACCGAATAATAAGCCAAAATCACTCAAGCGTTAAGACCCTGCTAACTCCTTCATTATTGAACAAAAGCTAGGCATGTAGGGTATCTAACCAATGGTCTCGATAAGTACTATAAGGCACTAAACTTAAACCTCAAGTGAAACCACTCATGCATAAAATAGAACACTTTAACCTCTTTTTTGTATAAAAAGGAACCATTTGAGAGAAAGTGTTTAATAATGATATAATAACGTACTGTCTTTGGCTTGATTAATCATTGAAATAGAGCATTAAAACGATATGAGAATAATTGATATTCTATTCGTAAAATGAGATTATAAGTTAAGATATTATCTACTCCTCGATATCTCGCGCTGAAATGAACCAACACGTGTGTGCCACTCTTGGTACCTAAGTTTGTGCAGAATTTTGCAAGACCATACATAAAATTCAACCTTCAGCGGATGTTAAGTATTAATATTTTTTGACTTGAGATCGGCTTAAGATAATGTATGAAAGAGAACTGGCCGATGTTGACAGTAATACTTTGAAAACTGTAAAAGCGGATTAAATTTCGGTCAATTTTATGACTTTTAGGAGAAACTTATAGAAACGAATATTTTGCGTTATAAAACTTTTATAGTCCTTTAGGATGCTGTCTTTGGTTCTAGAAAGCCTATTTCGACCATTCTAGGAAATCGTCAAGATTTTCAATGAACAGAAATACTGTTAACATTGAACAATCAGTTTTTCCCTATTTCGTGACACATTTTCTATTCATCAATTCTGAGATGTTAATTTCATGTGATAGAATTCATAAAAATCTTTCATTTACATCCCCCATTCTCGATTCGATTTTCAACCGTTATCGAGTTATGACGTAACAGCGATTTTTAAACCTTCTTTCTTAAACTTTGCAATAAACTCTTGAAACAGGTAGCATTGGACAGATCTCGTCGCATAGGTTCAGAAAATGTATAGATATTTACCTCTGTCTGGATCCGTTCCCAAGATACTGGCGTTTAAAGATTGAAGTAACGTCACTGAAAACGTTTTTGAGCGGTAAATTCCAATTTCGCAACCAAAATTTTCAAAATGTAGTTTGTGGACCGATTTTAATGATCTTGGTGTCAGACCAAAACGCTTGACGAGACCTAAGTGTTGGTAGCATACAACCGGAAATGAAATCACTCATGCGTAAAATATCGATTTTCTCCTTAATTACTCAACCGACTATACCGTGTTTGGTATCCTACGAAAGGTTTTGACTAGTACTATTTCATTGTTTGCACTAAAAGTATATGGGGTCACTCACGCGTAAAATGCGCCAAAGTAAGCTTACCTGATCCATACACTTTGAGATCAAAAATGACAATGAACGAATTCACAGGGTAAAGTAAAATAAATGGAGTCAGAGCAGCGTTCTGATTAGTCAGTAAAGGCTATAGCAATGCTCTCATTGGCTAGTGATATGACGCATTCTGATTGGTTTAATTCTCAAAGGAAGGCTAGCTTACATGTTAAAACTTGTCATTTCCATGCTGAAATGTCTATTTTTAACTAGCCAATGAAATCATGGACGCGAAATTTGGACGCATTGGTCGAGAGGGCTAAGACGCTTTCCTACAGAGGTGAAGGCCCCTGGTTCGAATCCTGGCTACTCCCATTGCGGTGTGTCCTTGAGCAAGGCACTTTATTACGATTGCCTCAGTCGACCCAGCTGTAAATGGGTACCAGCAAATTGCTGGGGGTGAGGTATAATTGGTTTTAACTGTTCTTAATTAGGGTCGCAAAAAAGCTCTATAGAGCTTATGTTAATTGTTTCACCAAGCGACGGTAAATAAAACTTACCTTTCACTCCCCTTTTTACGTTAGCCTTGTTTTGAAAATGTGTCCCTTCGAAACGTGTATATTAGAGCACGCTTTTAGTTTGTCAAATCAGTCTGACTTTAGACGTCAAAGCTTACAGTATGGAAAACTCTCGCCATTCAAATGTCATCATCAAACGACAAAAAGTAATCATCTTATGCACGATTATGCTTATTGTTATATTTACCTTGCCTTTCGCTTTAGCGTTTGCGACTAAGAATTCAACTACACACGTAGATTATGAAATTAAAGTGAATGAAAACCAGACTGCCTGTCACTATATGAAGCAGTTCGTTATACAGCAAAACGTATATATTACTGTCTGCAACAGAGATAGTGAAATCTAAGTGGATTTGAGACGTTTCATAAATCACACCGCACGTATCATCGGAATAGAACTTTACCTTAAGCAGTGGAAATCAATCATACAACTTCTTCCTAAAATTGATGCAGCCATCATTGAAGCACAAAGCATTCAGAATATTACATATCGACACAAAGACTAGAAATACTATAACAACAATCATTGCACCACCACCACACCACCACCACCACCACCTCCTCTACCTCCACATACACCACCACAACCTCCACCACCACCACGTCCTCCACAACCGCCACCACCACCACCACCTCCTCCACCACCACAACCACCTCCACCACCACCACCACAACCACCACCTCCTCCACCACCACCACCTCCACCACCACCACCATTTCCACCACCACGTCCACCACCACCACCTTCTCCACCACCACCTCCTCCACCACCACCACCTCCACCACCACCACCACCACCACCACCACCACCACCCCCACCACCACCACCACCACCACCACCACCACCACCACCACCACCACCACCACCACCACACCACCACCTCCACCACCACTTCCACCACCTCCACCACCACCACCACCTCCACCACCACCTCTACCACCTCCACCACTACCACCACCACCACCTCCACCACCACCATAACTGACAATAATTCTGACAGCAAAATATGTTTTAAAAGCGTAAGAATGGCATTTAAAATGTGTAAGAATACAAAGCAGTGTTTTGTTGTATGAAAATAATTCTACATCTACTTCACAAATGAATAAGTGCCCTCTATGTCACCAGTCATTCTCTAGGCGCGATGCCATGATGAGACATCAACGTAATAAGCATTGGAGTGACGACCACACTGGAAATTATTCACCATCATTACAAACATGGGACATCTCAAGTGAGACGACATTTCAACATCCATTTTCTATGGTCGTTTCAGGACCAAGTGGTAGTGGAAAAACTGAATGGACAAGGAAACTGCTATCATCAAATCTTGTAAGACCTTAGCCTCAGCGTATCATATGGTGTTTTGGACAATGGCAACCATTGTATGATGAACTTCAGCGTGAAATCCCCGGTTTCAAATTTGTACACGGTATTCCAGACTACTTGAATGATTCCCAATATATAAATGTTAGTCAAAAGGAACCTGCTGGTCTTTGACGACTTGATGACAGAAGCTAAATGCGATCAAAGAATTGCTGATCTCTTTACAGAAGGCAATCACCACAGGAACATATCTGTCGTATATCTCACCCAAAATTTGTTTCCTCAAGGTAAAGCCTGCAGAGATATCGCTTTGAATTTGCAGTATCTGGTATCTTGGAATAATACAATCGAGAAGACAGTTTTTTCTTACATATTTTGTTCATGATATAAAACAATACCAAAGTTATACAATTCTCTGAATCATCATAGACAAAAATTAAAAAACAGTGTGTAGACAAAACTTAAAAATTAGATAACAGATACAGTAACACAGATGACATAATTTGAAATGCAAATGACAGAAATTTAATTTCAACACATATTAACATCAATACATTGTATCTAACTTAACATCCATATGGTTCAGTGTCAAAATCTGCTATTTTTCTACGTTTTGTCTACACCTCTTGATATTTTTTGTTTTCTTCACGATTGACTATTTTCCTTTTTCTCTTATCTCTACAAATTTTATGCGGATTTGTTACTGTAATGCTCGGACAACCTTTCGGATCGGTAACAGTGTGTTTTACACTTTCAAAATTGATCAACTGACTATTTTTATAATTCAAAGTAAAACCCCTAACCTTACACGTCTCTTTATTTTTACTGGTTTTGTAAGCGTAATTTTTAGGGCCACCAGACACAAACTCTACAATGTACTCCCCACCGTCAAGCTCATCCGTAAGCTCCCCCAAGTAATCACCTAATGGAGGATCATACTGTCCTGAGCGACTTACATAAATCACACTGTCTGTATCATAATACAGTACCCTTTTATTAAGCTTTTCGAGCACACTGTAAAGTTTAAGTCTGGCCCAACAAGTTGTAAAAGTAGCTAAATAGATGTTTGTTCTATTATCTTCGGGTTGACAGTCTTGCTTGAATTGCCATTCACTTGTAATGTCATTGGAAAGGATATGAAAATTGAGGGGTTGTTTCATAGGATCGGAAAACAATTGGAAGAACAGGTTTGCCTGCGTTCCGTGAAAGAACTCTGTCTGACGCATATTGAGACGTTGACCAAACTTACCCCAAAAGTTACTGAGACATAGTTTAGCCAGCGCTCTCAAACCCGGATTCTTCCTAATGTTTGACTGATCCAATGAAACACTCTCTTTCTCCATATATTGAGTTATGTAATTCTTCATGTCTTGTTCATTTTGTATCCAGTCAGGTGATTTGCTCGCTTTCATCAACTTGGTAGTAGAGTTTACTAGCACTCCTTTAAGTCATTAAAATCTTTCGTTATTATGACAGGGTGACATACAGGATACTGACAATACTTGTTGACCCAAGGATACAAACTAGTGAAATCCACATATTTGACTTGCTCGCTTTCATCAACTTGGTAGTAGAGTTTACTAGCATGGGTGCGTCCCCCGAAGAAACTTTCCCTAGGATCTAATCTGTCTGTTAAATCTAAATTGTCAAGAAAATGCTTCATGACACGTATTTTCGCGATTATCAGTGAAACAATCTCGGCATCCATGCCAATAGCACCCGTTGAACTCATACGCTGTGTTTGTTTCTTCACAATACCCATCTAATTTATATCGTGTACCTGGTAAAGATTTTTCGCCAATATTTAATGCATGTTGAATTTTGATATTTTTAGTATGTGCCAACCATTCTAACCATTCTATAGAGACCTTACTATATTGATCATTGTAACCACCAGGAGGAATTTTTGCTATCATTGTACGCACAAATTGTTTCTCTCTCACTTCCTTTCCGGTCAGTTCGGTTTCGTGGATCCATTCATTTTCGTTTAATACATACAGCTTTCCATCTACTAATTTTGCGGGTACCCAATCATTTTCACCCTCTAATTTTACTTTCCATTCTTCTTCTAAAAATTTGGTCCTAAATACATTCATGCAGACGGAAGCTATAGTCACGGAATCGAATGGATCTACGGCCCGTACTAACTTTTCTTCCTCCTGCCGTTTCTCATTTATTTCAAACTCTCTTTCACCCGTAGCATTCATAAGTAATTCTTTAAATTTTAAACACGCTTGTCTCAAAATATCAACATCACTTCTAAAATATTCCAACATTTCTTTTCTAAAATCAAACACATCATTCTTTTTCTCACTCAACCATGCTAACAAATCAGATCTCTCTTTCTCTCTCATAAAATCATGTCCGTAAAATTTAGCCTCAGGGTAGGGTCCTATATAATTTTGGTTTTCTTTTGTATTAAAATAATGAGAGAATCTTGCTCCAACGTCATATACATAATTTTGGATCCGCTATAAATGATTTTGTCGGGTCTAAGGGATTGGTCTATAAGGTATTCTAAAAGGAAATAACCGTCGTAGCCTTTCATATTGTGGGCAACAACTTAAACCATTCGCCAAATTTTTCCACGGTATCCATTCCTTCAAACGTGACTTCTCTAAACCCACATGTTCCAGGGCATGGCCCTTCATCTTCGTTAGCAGACAACTCAGAGTTGTCACATTCGTCGCAACGGGTACCGCATTTTTTACATATAGACTCGGGCGTTAAGTCTTTATTAATGCATTCTGGACACACCGTATGGGCCACTACAAAATTGGGACGATGCGTGGTTTTACCGCACCATGACGTTCTACAATTTTGACATTTGGAGCAAGATTTACATACCTGTTGTGATTGGCAGTCTTTACAATCAATTTTCCAATCAGGTACATATCCATTTTCACACACTGATGTTTCATCCTGGCTACATTCAAAATCAAAAAATATAAACTTTGGTATGTGATCTTTCTTTGCTGGGGTGGCTCTTAAATAACACAAATGTCCTTCCAAAACATATTCGTTACATGAACTGCACATATACTCTCCGCACTGGTGTTCTTCTTTCTTGCGTTGATCTAATCTTAAAACTTTATAGCATAAGGGGCACTTCCACCATTTGTCGCATTGTGAGGTTCCGCTGGGTTTTCCTTTATTTTTTCCTTTTTTATGTATTGGTATTTGTTTATGTTTTTGATAGCACTCTTCTGATCTACAGTCCATATTACACTCTCCGCAAGTTACTTCATTTTCCGTTTTAGGACATTGGTCACGTTTGCATATGATACAATGTGTTTCGCACTGATGTCTTTCTTTGTTGTTGTAATGTTTAAGACATTTTTCGCAAAAATATCTGGCGCTGAAAAAGCCCGTTATACTAGTAATGGCATGGAAGTGATTGTCGTCCACTAAGTATATGTAGATGCATGGACGCTCGTCGGAACTGCGATTTGTAATGAATTTGTTGCCCAGCATGGCACTTACCACTATTACGCGTACTCCCAGGACTTCTTCAAACGCCGTGATATCTTCTAAACTCGCTGGTCTATCCATAGGTACTTGAGCTAATTGACTTATTGCAGCTGCTAATTGTTGTTGTTGCTTTAGATTCTTTCTTGTGAGATCTTTGTAGTAGCTTTCTGGAACTTTCTGATGTTCTAGTATAAGTTGTAGATTACTTTTCTTTTGTCTGTTTCTGGTTATTTCTTTCCACTCTTCAGGTGTACAATGGTTAAGTTTTGCCCAGCTGACTCCAATCGCTCTTGCCATACACATCTGATCGTCATTTTCAATGGTGACTATAGATTTTTTCAGTTGTAGCGAATTGTTTTTCCCTTTGAGTTTAGTGATTCTTCGTCTAGCTCCTCCTTTAGGTAAATCAATAGATCCTACTGAAATGTCAAAACTTCCGTCAATACGGAGGTCTTTGTTGCTATTCAGCACTTTCTCGATAGTTCCCATCACTTTATCGGCATTCAGTTCGTCCCAGGGCTGGAGGGGAACAACAATTGGATCGTGTAACCCTTGGTGGTGTATAACAACACGCCCTAAATCGTTCCCTGCCAAATCGCCCCGGGCTTCCTCTAACACGTCGTCAAACATTTGATGGAGACCTTGCCTCACATCTTCTAGTCTTTCTCCTCTATACTGTTCACTGATTTCGACTTGATACGTACGATCGACTGCAGCACTTTTCGCATACATTCTCTCCTTTTTCTTTCGTATGGTATACTGGAGTCCCTTAGGGTCGGATCTATGAGACGGACCCGGCTGGGGCTCTTCTCCGCCACCTATCTGCAACCCTGGTGATGTAGGGTGCCACTCCCCATCTTGAATACAAGCAGCCGCCGTTTCTTCCATCTCGTCATCAAATAGTAACGCTTTAATACACTCTTCAACTTCTCCCTGCTCTCTTACGTATTCCAGGGCCAACTCCATATCGTTTGTAGTCTGATCAGTTGGTTCCCCAAAATGTTGAAGTATGTTATTCAGCTCTTCCTCGACAAAGTCATTACCATACTGTGGGTTCCTCAATTGAAACAAACGGAACCTCACCCACGGGGAATCCCGTATCCCCCACGTCGCCGCAAAATTCATCAGCTCATCTGCGTCAGTAAAAGTATTCACGATAGTATCGAAGTTTTCCATGTTGCCGGTATGAATTCTAAAGTTAGAATGATTTAACTGACTCGAGCGTGTTCTTATATACTCGCCACAAAGCCTCGATTTCAAAACGAGGCTTGTATTTTTAGTAAGAACGTCATTTATCTTAATTCTGATTGGTCAATTAAAAATAGTAATACTGGTTTAAACTAGTCAAACTTGAACCGTCAAAGAATGGACAAGTTGAAGAAGTACAATTCTCTTTGTTAGAGGATTGAATCTTTATGTCAATACTTCTATTGATAAACTCAATATCCATTATACTCCGTCCGGCGTTATATTAACATAAGCCAGACATTATGGCGACTTTAAAGGGATTAAATTTGACAGTTGAATAGGCTATTGTTAACGCATCCGCTCTTAAATAAATACACGCCAGACATTGTGGCGACTTTAAAGGGATTAACTTTGACATGTTTACTTTATATTGTCCGCCTATCCGGCCTTAAATCAACACACGCTAGACATTCTGACCCTGATCACGTTTGATGCACTCATGACCTTATCTAAATATAGCTTATGAAGTCATTATGAAAAATAGGTCCGAGCATGCGCATTTAGGAATAATACGCTTATAATTGGAGTCATTTGTTCAGTAGACGTCAAGGAGGAAACATCGTAAGCAAAATGTCTTTATTTTCAGTTAACGTTACTTCTAACGTAGCTGTCTTAAATAAAGCTTAATGTTTTAAATTAAAATATAATGAATATTTTGCTTATCATTAATAAGCTCTTTGTTTACCATACAATGTATATTACGTTATAGACAAATCTGTATGTTCAAATATAATTAATATTTATTTGATTTTCTTGAAATATTTTGTTTTCATGCTATCTCTCCGTCTAGGACTGAGCACCTGACCCTCAATGTACACGATCACGCCCTAGATAGGTATATAAGTCAGCTCTATATACTTCCGGGAGATATAAATAGCAGAGTGAAGTCATTCTTAAAATAGAAAGATGATATCATTCTAATCATAAAATTCAAAATGGCCGCTGCGCATGTGCAGTGAATTCATTTCTTATATGCAAATGAGTTACTATATATAGTAACTAGGTCATCCAAGATGGCGCCCGTTTGTTTACACACAAAGAAGCCCCTATACTACTTTTAAGTATGAACTGTAGCTTTTTTGATAATCAACTTTATGTTATGTTATGTTTTAATGCAATAAATAACTCTGGTAGACTAAGTGAAAATGGTATTAAATGGAATATTATTTTATCTAAACATGTAATTTAAAATAACTTTATTTTAATTTAATTTGACAAAGTAATGACATTAATCACCATGTCTGTTTAATTCAGAGACGTGTACCAGTTTATCCGGTGTCATCAGTACACGTGTACCATGACGGGCAAAATTTTCCAAATTAGTAAAATCAGTGATATTCAAACGTTTAGGGAATCAAGAAGACATAAAAATAACTTAACAATAAACTCATTGAAAGAAAGATTAACTTTTCTAGTTTACTTCAATAACTTAATAAATGTTGTGACATGATTAGAAATATAAGAATATTTCATTTTAAAAGACCATGTAAAGCTTAAAATCTGTCATTTCCTACAGAAATCAATGGGACTCGGGGTCAAAATTAGTTACTTATTTTAAACACATAGGGAAGCAAGAAAATCATATTTTATTTTATCAAAAGTTATATTGAAAGAAAGTGCAAACATTGCAGATTACTTCAATAACTTAATAAATATTGTCAGATAATGCTTTTGATGTCATTTGATGTGTTAAATTTTTTCTCCTTTTATATTTCAATAGGCGTAAACTGACCGATAATGGCTAATCGATACACTCGTTAAGCTGTTTTCAGGGGAGACAGTTTCGCCAATAAGCCAGCAAATTTGCTTAGATTTCTGGGTATGTAAAATTGATATGAAGTTGGCTGTAGCAGAAGCAACAATAGCAAAAACGTGAAATAGGCAGTAGCAGCAGTAGCAGTGACAGCAGTAAGAGCGACAGAAGCAGAAGTAGATGCAGTAGCAGCTGCAGTAGTATCAGCAGTAGCAGTAGCATCAGTAGCAGAAATAACAGAAGCAGTAGCAGTAGTACGAATAGCAGCAGTAGCAATAGTAGCAGAAGCAGAGTAGGATTAGCAGTAGTAACAGAAGCAGCAGTAGGATAAACTGTAGTAGCAGTAGTAGCAGTTGCAACAGCTGCACAATAGCAGTAACAAAAGTAGTATCAAAAACAGTAGTAGTAAATGCAGTAGTAGAAGTAGCTGTATCATCAGTAAAAGCAGTAGCAATAGCAGAAAAGCAGTAGCAGGGAAGCAATAGCAGCAGCGGTAACAGAAGTAGCAGCAGCAGCAGCAGCAGTAGCCGTAGTAGCAGTGTAACAATAGCAGTACCTGTAGTATCAGAAGCAGCAGTAGCAGTAGTAGTAACAACAGTATCAGAAGCAGCAGTAGAAGTAACAGCAGCAGTAGCAGTAGCAGTAGAAGTAACATCAGTATCAGAAACAGCAGTAGCAGTAGAAGTTGCAGCAGTAGCAAATACATGAAATTCGCAGCAGCAATAGCGGCAGACGAAGTAGTAATAGAACGTGTGCTATTGCTTCTGCTACAACTGCTATTACCATTACTGCTACCGCGCTGCTACTGCTGCTGATACTGCTGCTACTGCAACTGCTACTATTGCTACTGCTGCTACTTTACGGTTGCTTCTGCTACTGATACTACTGCAACTGCTGTTATTGCCGAATTCAAGTTTTTGTTACTGCTACTACTACTGTCAATTTCAGGTTTTTGCTACTGCTCTTGCTGCTACTGCCTATTACATTTTTTTTGCTACTGCTTCTGCTACTACTGTTACTGCAAGTTTCACATTTTGTACCCTTGATACTGCTATTGATACTGCTCACTGCTATGTTAACTTCCTACACATCTTTTAAAACCCTTTTTAGTTCCGGGTGAATCACGCTTTGCGTTCGCATTTTCATATTAAGACGGGGGTGGGACATCAGCGACTTTTTTTAAAAAAAAATTTAGAAGCCGTGACGTTTTATGAGACGTTTCTTGGCATAAAAACTCGAGGTTTAAATAATAAAACTTGACCTTTTATAAGGTACACATCAGAAAAATATATCGCGGATTAAAATGGCCGCAATCGGCTACCTAAATTAAGAGTATGTTTGTGTGCTTATTCTACCATGTAGACAGAAAATGTCGCGGTTTCGTCTCTAATCCGCGACATTTTAAGACAGGAATATTACAGAAAAACTCGAGAATTTCTCTTGGCCGCGATATTTTATACAATTTCGACATAAAATCTCGCGGATCTGGGAGTTGCCCGCAACATTTTATAAACCGACGGTAAAATGTCTCGCGGCTTTAAAATGGACGCTACCGCTCACCATAAGGAATAGTATCATACACACGATAATATTTGGCTGTACATCTTGAATTTAATTGGTGTTGTACAACAAAAACCTACCTTCTGTAGAGAGCTTAAGAAAGACACTCATGAAAAGATAAATAACTTGTCACAATAAATCATTCTGCCCATTTCTTTTGAAGTTTTAAAACAAAGTCAGCTACTGAATAGCTTATTTTTGTGCTGGTCAGCTAAATCCAGTTGGATCCGTATTGTTTAACACAATTACGTTTCATACGTATTCGTTACCGACTTAGAATATTAATGTTACAGCTTTTGCAAGCGCCGAGGAATGCAGATCCGTGAGTGACTGTGATCACGTGACATGTCCAGAAAGTAACTACCAGCTCGAATGCCACTACAGACAGTGTACTTGTACACAGGGTAAGCATAATCATTACAAAAGTTTGCTTTACTTTTTTCATCATAAATTGCATTACCTATATATACTGAACAGCAAAAGAAACTATCCAGATGTATAACTAGCATATCTTGAAATAAAAAAAAATCATTTTTCAAATTTGAATAGTTTCTTTATACCAAAATTACACTTGGTTACACTTCACGTGATATTTTTTAAAAAATCAATCAACCGTGAAGTTAGTAGTCCCACAATAGCCGTTTAAAAGGCTATATCTTCTGCGCGTCAGTTGCTTTGTAACATCCCAATTGGGCGCTCGCGCTAAATTTGATTCAGTCTTGCGATGCAACCAACAATATTTTTTAAACTTTATGCCGTTTTACGAGGTAGTCAATCATCAATATTTCCATTGACAATACAATTTCGCGAAGAAAAATGTTAATTATAGGCGCACGTGAATTTCGTGCAAAACGGCCATTGTGGGACTACTGATTTTACGGTTGATTGATTTTTTAAAGATTTTCACGCGAAGGTCTTCAAGTGTAATGTGATATGAAAAACGCAAGTGATTTATGAATTAAAGTTTTAAAATGAAAATACCCCAGTTATAAAACTGGATAGTTTCTTTTGCTGTTCAGTATATATGCTTAATGTTTTAACTTGAGTTAATTTGTACTAGACTTTATCTTCTGATACATTACTTATACAATGTGATTTAAAAAGGAATTAAAACCGTCGTTTAGTACGAGTTAAAATTGTTTTGGATTCATTTATTAAAACGCGCATCTAAATATGTTATTCTTTCTTTCGTCTTTGAATTAAAAGCTTTGTTTACTCTGTCATTTCAGTTTCATCATCATCCGGTTGCACGACAAAGGCTGACTGTAGCGGAGATGACTGTAGATTCGGATGGCACTGCGTAGATAACAAATGTAGATGCGGATTCGGATTTGGTGGTGGAAAATAAAGTCATATCCATCTGTTGTTATTTATTGTTAACATGGTTATGCTTTTCAAAAAATAAAACAAAGTGCATAAAATGGTGGCATGTCATTTTAAATATTTTGTTACAGAAGAGTTAGCGGCCGCTGTGATTAGATTATAGTGCTGTGGGGTTTTCTGAATATCTGTATTTCTAAATCATTTGTCACTTAGAGCGACCAGAATTTGAGACGTTTCATATCGGACAGCTTCTACATTTCCTTTTAAAGGCGTATCCGTAAGATAGTGCTTTTAAAAGAAAACGTGCTTCTCTATTTTCATATTAGATAAGCCCTGTAAAAATGAAGGATTCCTAGCCAGTTTTATTACTGCCAATTACACAACTGTACGTCTTATTCGCAAATTATTGTACAAGATCAATTGACAATCAATAATTTTGAAAACTATATTTTGTTCTTTCATTCTGCAACAAAAACTGGTAACTGTTGATTATTCGCAAGTCGGAACAGATTTGTTAAAATGAAAACAAGAGAAAAGGGGTTTTGCAAATGTAAATGTAAAACAGTAATAGTTATGAACTTAGAAATTAATTAAGATTCTGGATTAAGAAATGCAGGCAAACTTCAAAAAAAACATTAGGTCTTTAAAAAATAAATCTGCAGTGAATGCATTATTTTTTACCAGCAGAATATTGTACGCTTTATCATTTTTTTTTAATAATAAAAAAGAGAGATATATATAACTTTTCTATAGATTTAGAGGGCTAAAATCAATCAGTAGGGAATTATGATCTCCTACAAGCCATGCGACATGGAAAAGGAATTCTCTCTATCTTGGCGAATTCTGATAAAAGATTTCTTAGTAAACGGCAAAGCGCATCCACTTTCTACATCCTCTCATAAATAAGAACACCTACAACAAAGAATATGACCTATATTACGGCTATTTTAGTCTAGTCGGGTTTCCGTCGTACTATGTATTTTAGTACGACAGTGAAGGGGCAGGTAAGCCAGACTATTTTTACACTCTGACGTCATGAGGGAAAACCCCACTTGGTTTTAATCTGAATTGTCTAAAAATATATACAGGTCAGTGACTTGTAAGCTTGGCGGACTACTTGTTTTAATTTTTTCTTGAAACGACGCCATCTTGTTCTTAGAATAACTGCAAAAAAAGACATATTATTATTATAAACTGGACTTTTATTAGGTTCGTGAGACCATGGTACAAATCATATATAGTGTATGCATACCGTATTAATTTTGCAATTACTACATAAAAGTTTTTATAACGGAAACGCTTGAGGAAATGGAAAGTGACTCATTGAAACACTCTTTGGTGGCAGGGGAGCGGTTTCGTAGTTTGGCCCCTGTCGATTTTCTGTATAAACAGGACAGGGTAGATATAAAGGCATATCTATCTTACTGGTTATTTATCATTATTAATTCTTTAATATATCTGGGGAATGAGGAACGGTTAATGATTCTACATGGCGGGTGTTTTAAAATTCCTAGCTCCGTACTTCCGGTTGAGGCTAAAACATAAACACCAGAAGAAAAAGTCGGCCAGACGCTCGGCTGTTATCCATCCACTTTTTTCAAGTGAAAATTAGGGAAATAAAGTGGTGGTTGGGAGACACATTCCACACCACCTGGGTATGCATCTATGTTCGCACTACACATAAATGCTACGAAATTGGATTTAAAAATACAAAATGGATGAATGGCAGAGTTCAAAGTGAGGCCCGGTTAGGCTAATTTTGGTCTATAAAACTTGGGTGATTTGGCCAATTTTCACTACATCTGGCATGGAAAGCGACAGGTGCATAGGACCGGAGAGTTGTCTTTATGTAGTCTATAGTATCTGCAATAGTCCATAGTAGTTTCAAAGAGAAACAAGCAAAAACGAGATTTCTATGGATATTTCAACACTGGTACCCACACGTCAATGTGGAATTCGCAAATCTGCACTCCCCTGCCACCTTTTCCATACGGAAGATTCCATACTGAAGGTTATACACCACTAAAAGACCGGTACTACGCCCGTCCGTCCCGTATTCTTCCTTGTCCGGAGTATTTCTACGTACCCACTGATGATTGTAATCTATAGCGAAACTTCACAGACTTGTTGTTCTGGTCAGATGATTTTTCACGGAGTTATTGCCCTTTGACTATTTAACAGTACATACAGTAATATACTGTTATCGTTGAGAGTTTTCTCAGCAAGCACAATTTGGAATTTAGCCGCTCTTCATAGGAAGCTTTACTATCAAGAGGACATGTGCATAAACTTATTTTATTTGTGTCCCGGTCTGATAATGTTTCGAGTTATTGCCCTTTAATTAATCAACAATAGTATACTATAGTACAATTCTTGTTTTGAGTATTTCTCAGCAACCACTGGGTGGAATTTAGTGAAAATTGATAGGAACCTTCACTATAAAGAGGAGATGCCCACTATTATTATCTTCATGTTGCGGTTTGATGATTTTTCGAATTATCGCCCTTCAGTTATTCCACAGTAGTTTACTATAGAACAGTTCTTGTTAGGAGTATATCTCTGCAATCACTGATTGGAATTTAACAGATCTTTATAGAAAGTTTCAGCATAGAGAGGATGTTATGTTTAGGTTCAGGTTGGATGAATTTTAGAGTTATTGCCCTTTCCTTATTTAACAGTAATATACTACAGTAGGATAATTTCTCAGCAAACAACTGTTGGAATTTGGTAAATCTTTAATGGAAGTTTAATTCTTAAGAGGAGATGTGGATATATTCTAAATAGATGTCAATATAGCACCAAATACATATCTCACTTGTTCTATATGGCCACAGTAAATGAAGGTCAATATAACACCAAGTTCGAATGTGACTAGTTCTATATGGCCACAGTAAATGAAGGTCAATATAACACCAAGTTCCGATATGACGAGTTGAATATGGCCACAGTAAATGAAGGTCAATATAACACCATGTTCCGATATGACTGGTTCAATATGGCAACAGTAAATGAAGGTCAATATAACACCAAGTTCCGATATGACTGGTTCAATATGGCCACAGTAAATGAAGGTCAATATAACACCAAGTTCCCATATGACTAGTTGAATATGGCCACAGTAAATGAAGGTGAATATAACACCAAGTTCCAATATCACTAGTTCAATATGGCCACAGTAAATGAAGGTCAATATAACACCAAGTTCCGATATGATCAGTACAGTATGGCCGCAGTAAATACAGGTCAATATAGCACCAAGTTCCGATATGACAAGTTGAATATGGCCACAGTAAATGAAGGTCAATATAACACCAAGTTCCGATATGACTAGTTGAATATGGCCACAGTAAATCAAAGTCAATATAACACCAAGTTCCGATATGATTAGTACAGTATGGCCACAGTAAATAGAGGTCAATATAGAACCAAGAACCGATATGACAAGCTGAATATGGCCACAGTAAATGAAGGTGAATATAACACCAAGTTCCGACATCACTAGCTCAATATGGCCACAGTAAATGAAGGTCAATATAACACCAAGTTCCGATATGATCAGTACAGTATGGCCACAGTAAATAGAGGTCAATATAGCACCAAATTCCGATATGACTAGTTGAATATGGCCACAGTAAATGAATGTCAATATAACACCAAGTTCCCATATGACTAGTTGAATATGGCCACAGTAAATGAAGGTGAATATAACACCAAGTTTCAATATCACTAGTTCAATATGGCCACAGAAAATGAAGGTCAATATAACACCAAGTTCCGATATGATCAGTACAGTATGGCCGCAGTAAATACAGGTCAATATAGCACCAAGTTCCGATATGACAAGTTGAATATGGCCACAGTAAATGAAGGTCAATATAACACCAAGTTCCGATATGACTAGCTGAATATGGCCACAGTAAATGAAGGTGAATATAACACCAAGTTCCGATATTACTGGTTCAATATGGCCACAGTAAATGAAGATGAATATAACACCAAGTTCCGATATGACTAGTTGAATATGGCCACAGTAAATCAAAGTCAATATAACACCAAGTTCCGATATGATTAGTACAGTATGGCCACAGTAAATAGAGGTCAATATAGAACCAAGAACCGATATGACCAGTTGAATATGGCCACAGTAAATGAAGGTGAATATAACACCAAGTTCCGACATCACTAGCTCAATATGGCCACAGTAAATGAAGGTCAATATAACACCAAGTTCCTATATGATCAGTACAGTATGGCCACAGTAAATAGAGGTCAATATAGCACCAAATTCCGATATGACTAGTTGAATAGGGCCACAGTAAATGAATGTCAATATAACACCAAGTTCCCATATGACTTGTTGAATATGGCCACAGTAAATGAAGGTGAATATAACACCAAGTTCCGATATGACTAGTTGAATATGGCCACAGTAAATGAAGGTCAATATAACACCAAGTTCCTATATGACTAGTTGAATATGGCCACAGTAAATGAAGGTGAATATAACACCAAGTTCCGATATGACTGGTTCAATATGGCCACAGTAAATGAAGGTCAATATAGAACCAAGATCCGATATGACTAGTTGAATATGGCCACAGTTGATGAAGATGAATATAACACCAAGTTCCGACATCACTAGTTCAATATGGCCACAGTAAATGAAGATCAATATAACACCAAGTTCCGATATGATCATTACAGAATGGCCACAGTAAATACAGGTCAATATAGCACCAAGTTCCGATATGACTAGTTGAACATGGCCACAGTAAATGAAGGTCAATATAACACCACGTTCCGATATGGGAATAACTCTGCAATTTTTGAGTCGGCTAAAAGCTGAAAGCCTTTTGACCAGTCCTTGCTATCCAACGATTCTCTAAATGGACCAAATAACACAGTGAAGGGATGTAGTTCCATTAAATTTCTCAAACTTCAAACAGTTCACTGCATGAATGAAGTTAAGTTGTGTCAATTCCCTTTGCTATGACCAATATACGATGTAATCTGTAATATTTATGACTTGTAATTGTGCAATTCTCGAATGTAACTCATTAAGCATAAATGTGCATTTTAAGAATTGCGCAGGCTTACAAAGCTTGGGTAACATCCAGCGAAAGACAAAAAATAGTTCCACAGGGCTCCAGATAAGATGCGTATTAGCGTAAATTATGTATAGAAATAATGCAAATACGCATGTCTAATAATTTCTAAGCGTATAAAAACGTATATAAAATTACAGAAACGCACACAATGCTTTTTTAAAAACAAAATCTGAATCGTCTGGATGCGTTAGGTAACATAGCCGATCAGCCTTAATTCTCCCACATTGAACGTAAACACGCATCGTATGATTTCTATAAACTTTGCGTGGGATGAATTTTGCCGGTCAGTAAACGGATAAATTATCGGAAGAAGAAGCTCTTACTGGTTTGTTTAGTTACTACTGATATTAACAAGAGCACCGCCTTGCGGGTGCTGACGCTCATCTGATTTTTTTTGTATAATAGAAATTTTGTCCTACCCATGATTTTCTAAGTCTAAAAAGGGCCATCATTCTTGCAAAAAGCAGGATAGAGTTATGTTTCTTGATGTACAGTGTCCACTTATGATGGTGAAAAACTGCAAGTTTTAAAGCAATAGCTTTGATAGTTTATGAGAAAAGTTGACTTAAACATAATACTCAACCAAGAAAATGATTTTCTAAGTCCAAAAGGGGCAATAATTATTGCAAAAAGCAGGATGGAGTTATGTTGCTTGCTGTACAGGGTCAGCTTATGATGGTGAACAAGTGTTGCAAGTTTCAAAGCAATAGCTTTGATAGTTTAAGAGAAAAAGTTGACCTAAACATAAAACTTAACCAAGAAATCTGATATTTTCTAAGTACAAAAGGGGCCATAAATCTTGCAAAAAGCAGGATGGAGTTATGCTTCTTGCTATACAGGGTCAGCTTATGATGGTGAACAAGTATTCCAAGTTTCAAAGCAATAGCTTTGATAGTTTAGGAGAAAAGCTGACCTAAACATAAAACTTAACCAGGCAACGCCGACGCCGACGCCGACGCCGACGCCGACAACCGCTCAAGTGATGACAATAACTCATCATTTTTTTTCAAAAAATCAGATGAGCTAAAAATGATTTTAATTCTTATTTTTTCGAGAAATTTGGTAACTGGATGTCGGGGCGCGGTTCGGAAATACTATGTTTAAGCAGCGCTAATTATCGTGTTTACACTCCCCACCCCTGACATAACAGCTACTAATTCTCACCCCGTGACCCGGGTAATTATCATGCTTTCGCTCCGCTTCCCCACTCAATAGAGAGTTTTCAGCCTGCGTCCCCGCATTTAAATCGTTAAATCTCGTGTTTTTACTCAAAAAGGGTCGCAGGGAGATAACGCAAAATGGCAGAAATCACCAACCATACGAAATGGAAGTATAAAATATCTACGTCACTGCAAAGGGTAAGACAGGAATGGAAGATAGATAGACGGCCGGAAGTGCTGACAAATAAATAAGTAGGTAGGTACGTAAGTATCATCCAATCTATTCATCTGTCCGTCCGTCTATCCATCTATTTATAGTTTCGATTGGCTGATATAAGTCGTGGTCACGGGTTATTATATTGTGGCCACAACTTATCAAATTGTGGCCACAATTTACTAAACTGAGGCCACGATTTACTAAGTTGTGGCCACAATTTACTAAGTTGTGGCCACAAGTTACTAAATTGTGGCCACAAGTTACTAAATTGAGGCCACAATTTAATAAGTTGTGGCCACAATTTACTAAGTCGTGGCCACAAGTTACTAAATTGTGGCCACGATTTACTAAGTTGTGGCCTCAACTTAGTAAATTGTGGCCACAAGTTACTAAATTGTGGCCACAATATAAAGTGTTGCGGATGTCACCTCTGTGCCACCATACTGCTTTCAGGAAACGAAATAACTTTTTTATGAAAAGATTTAAATAAGAGGTAATTTAACCGTAAACTTCAATGTCAGATACTGCCAATTGCCGCTAAATGTCTTCGTATCATCACAATTTGTAAAATATATTGTTCAAACTGGAGAAAAGTGTAATCGTATCCGGATATAATATTTTGGGTAAATATCGAGCTGTGTTATGAAATTTTAAGAAAAAAACTAAAAACAAACTGAAACTGGTAGACTTTACTGTCAGTACATCAATCATTAGCCGACTCAGGCCATTCAGGCCTTTGATTTCTTTTGAAAGAACCTAACATGCCCCATGCACAACTACTGTTATTACTGATCACTTGTGTGAAGAGATGGTGCGCACAAGATTGTGTCTATGTATATAGTATAGTAACAAAAAACAAAGTCCCGTAACTCTGCAAAACATTTTTCTGAAAGAACCTAACATGCCCCATGCACAACTACTGTTGTTACTGATCACTTGTGTAAAGTTTCATTAAACTGTGTCAAGGGGATGAGGAGAGATGGTGCGCACAAGATTGTGTCTATGTATATAGTATAGTAACAACAAGAGGGCCAAGATGGCCCTAGGTCGCTCACCTGAGAAACACACCATAATACACCATATCAGTGTAAACATAGACCTAGTGATTGCATGGAAAAAAATATTCTGACCAAGTATCATTAAAATTGGAGCAAACACAAGTATTTCTTTTATTTGACCTAGTGACCTAGTTTTTGACCCCAGATGACCCATATTCAAACTCGACCTAGATTTCATCAAGGAAATCACTCTGACCAAATTTTATAAAGATCAATTGAAAAATACAGCCTCTATTGCATACACAAGGTTTTTCTTTGATTTGACCTAGTGACCTAGTTTTTGACCACAGATGACCAATAACCAAACTCTACCTAGATTTTATCAAGGCAATAATTCTGACCAAATTTCATAAAGATCAATTGAAAAATACAGCCTCTATTGCATACACAAGGTTTTTCTTTGATTTGACCTAGTGACCTAGTTTTTGGCCCAAGATGTCCTATTTTCGAACTCTGCCTAGATTTCATCAGGGTAATCATTCTGACCAAAATTCATGAAGATTAATTGAAAAATACAGCCTCTATCGCATACACAAGGTTTTTCTTTGATTTGACCTAGTGACCTAGTTTTTGATCCCAGATGACCCATTTTCGAACTCGGCCTAGAGTTCATCAAGGTTATCATTCTGACCAAACTTCATGAAGACCAGTTGAAAAATACAGCCTCTATCGCATACACAAGCGAAATGTTGACGGACAGACGACAGACAGACGCGGACATCGAGTGATCAGAAAATCTCACCTGAGCATTGCTCAGGTGAGCTAAAAAACAAAGTCCCGTAACTCTACAATTTTTTTTTCTGAAAGAACCTAACATGCCCCATGCACAAATACTGTTGTTGCTGATCACTTGTGTGAAGTTTCATTAAATTGTGTGAAGGGGATGAGGAGAGATGGTGCGCACAAGATTGTGTCTACGGACAGACAGACAACCTGAAACCAGTATACCCCCCCCCCCCTTACAACTTTGTTGTTCGGGGGGAACAATAACGTTTCAATCCAATCTCATTAGAAGCTGCTAAGGTGTATTCATTTAGATAAAAAATAAAAGGAGGTAATTTGTCATAAATTCAGTCAATATGTATCTTCATTGATTGTCCAAGTCCATCTGTTGACATAAATGTAATTTCAGATCAGTATCTTTATTAGTTACAGAGGTATACCCATTTTAATTTGAAATAAAGGGAGGTAATTTGACATCAAATCAGTCCATAGTTATCTACCCTGATTGTCTCAGTCCAACTAATGACAAAAATGAAATTTCAAATAAGTCCTATAAGTACTAACTGATATAAATCCATTTTGATTACAATCAGGGGAGATAATCAGATATAAAATAACTCTGGAACCTACAATTGGATCTGACAGATTCGTCATGGAATCCAAGATTTATTGTTGTTGAAGATATTTTTGAAGTTTGTATCAAATCAAACCATAAATGAAGTCTCTGTATGGCTGCAAAAGCCAAAATAGCAAATTTTGAACGTTTATTTTATAGATGAAAAGAGCGCTATAAAAATCTGGTAAATAATAATAATAAAATAATAACTCTGGAACCCATAATGGAATCCGGCCAGTTGAAGAAAGAACCAAGATCTTATGGTGATACAAGTTGTGTGCAAGTTTGGTTAAAATCAAATCATAAATGAAGCTGCTATTGTGCAGACAAGGTCAAAACAGCTGATTCTGGCCCTTTCAGGGGCTATAACTCTGGAACCCGTAAAGGAATCTGGCCAGTTCAAGAAAGGAATCAAGATCTTATAGTGATACAAGTTGTGTGCAAGTTTGGTAAAAATCAAATCATAAATAAAGCTGCTATTGTGCAGACAAGGTCAAAATAGCTAATTCTGGCCCTTTCAGGGGCCATAACTCTGGAACCCATAAGGGATCTGGCCAATTCAAGAAAGGAACCAAGACCTTATGGTGATACAAGTTGTGTGCATGTTTGGTTAAAATCAAATCATAAATGAAGCTGCTATTGTGCAGACAAGGTCAAAATAGCTAATTCTGGCCCTTTCAGGGGCCATAACTCTGGAACCTGTTAAAGAATCTGGCCAGTTCAAGAAAGGAACCAAGATCTTATAGTGATAAAAGTTGTGTGCAAGTTTGGTAAAAATCAAATCATAAATAAAGCTGCTATTGTGCAGACAAGGTCAAAATAGCTAATTTTGGCCCTTTCAGGGGCCATAACTCTGGAACCCATGACAAGATCTGGCCAGTTCAAGAAAGGAACCAAGATCTTATGGTGATACAAGTTGTGTGCAAGTTTGGTTAAAATAAAATCATAAATGAAACCTCTATCATGCAGACAAGAAATTGTTGATGGATGCACAAGACGGACGACGGATAAAGGGTGATCACAAAAGCTCACCTTGTCACTATGTGACAGGTGAGCTAAAAAGGGTAAAAGGGTGAAGTTGGGGGTGGGGGGCAGAAGATGCATGATCAGTGATGGGCATGACTGGGTGGAGAAGTAAGGTGGGGGAATGGTACAACTTGGAAGGTTTAAAAAAAATCTAAAGAAATGAAAAAAAAATTATTTTTTTTTTTTTTTTTTGGGGGGGGGGGGGGGGGGGGGGGGTGTGACCAAGGCAAGTGGGTGACCAGGTGTGGGTGCGCAACTTCACATGTTTATAATAAATGTTCACAGAAAAGAATGAAAGAAATTTAATGAAATTCTGCCAAATGGTAAGTTTGTTATGTACAAATATGTGGATTTTTAGACAATTAAAGGGCAATAACTCTGAAGTTACAAAAGGAATCCGTACAAAACTGTCTGTGCACAACCACATTATAGTGCTCTAAATTCTGTTAAAGTTTCATAGTTCAAGGGTGTGTGTGGGGGTGGATGGGTTCGGGGGATCGCGAGGGGGAGGGATGTGATCAAGGTAAGGGGGTGACCAGGTGTGGGTACACAACTTCACATGTTTACAATAAATGTTCATGGAAAAGAATGAAAGAAATTTAATGAAATTCTACCAAACGGTAAGTTTGTTATGTACAAATATGTGGATTTTTATACAATTAAAGGGCAATAACTCTTAATTTACAAATAAATCCGAATGAAATTGTGTGTACACAATCACATTATGGTGATCTAAATTCTGTTAAAGTTTCATAGTTCTAGGTCAAATATATCAAAAGTTATGATGCAGAAATTGCCATATTTATAGTACCCTACATAGTTAACACTAGAAACTTCTAAGGGCCATAACTCTGGTGTTACTTGGGCAATCTGACTGAAACTTGACGGGCCGCAAGATCTCATAGTGGTGAACATGTATATGCAGTATTAAACAGCAAATTCGATGAATTGGTATCCCCCGCCGAAAGGGTTTGTGGTGAGGAATGGCAAAAAGATATATCCGGCAAAAAGTTAAGGATGTTAATAAGAAGCATATAATTTCATTAGTCAAAATCAATTTAACAGAAAACAAATGTTTAATTAAAGAGTACATAATAATGGAAATTATTTTAGAATTAAAATAATTTAATTTATTTTTTCTCAAATTGTTGCTCGTCTGCTAGTTTATTAAATTGTCGTCTGTTTTCGTAGATAAACGTGTCATTGATATTGTTACACTTGGCTGATCTGAACTGGTTCCTATTGACACTGGTACCCAGTCGATATAATATAAATACCAATAATCTCGTGCAGTTCTCTCACATTTTGCTAGCTACACCGTCGGTAACGTCAAAACTATTTACATGTTTTGATTTATCATCGCAATGCCTCGGGGTCAAAGGCGGGAACAGCTATTTTGGAGGAATCCTTGCAACAGAAATATTCTGCAGTATGCTCCTCAGGACAATGGCAAGAGGGATGCTAGGTGCAGATGCCCTAGAAGAGAATGTTGTTGACGGTGTTACTAATCTTCTGCCGGTATGTCGAAAAATAATATCACAGATTTAGTAGATTGTTTGTTGCTCAAACAAAGATCCTTACGTTTTTTTCATAATATTCACGAATAGGGTGTGGCGACGCAAATATATATCTACGCACGCGGCTACAGGCTATCCTTTTGACTCTATTTTGGCATACAATATCAGTAAACTCGGTTCCACGGTTATTCAAATTTTACTGTGTATATAAATTTTGATGACATAAGACAACATGTACTACACTTAGCTTGCAAAATCAAAGGTGTTTTGTATACACAAATGTATAATTTGATTTAATAGCGAGCTCGAAGAGCAGGCCCGAAGGTCCTGCTCGAGAATCGAGCTTTACGGTAACGCAAGTATACTTGCACACTTGGTGATGGATTTGAAAAGTTTCGTCGGAAGTTTTTAAAAAGCGCACCCTAGCGGATAGGTGCTCACAGGAAGTACTTCTTTCCGGAGTGAATACAGAACTTCATTCAATTGCTAAAAATTATTCATCACTCAACAACAATGAAAGAATGATTTCAAGTTGTTTAAAAAAATATTATTTTAATTTAAAAAGATCAAGCATCGGTCAGAAAATGGAAAAAATGTCATTAATAAGCAGAAAGAAAATGGAACGCGATAATGACGTCACCGTGACACCGGCTTCCCATTAATTTTGCAACGTATGACATTCACTGTTATAGGTATGGTGACACTAAATGTAGACTTTTTCAAGTGAACAGGTTATCCTGAATTCTTGTGAGTAGTGAATAGTTTCTTTGTGACAATGATGCATATATTTTTCAGCTTAATCCGATTTCTTTGAGCTCGCTTTGAGGCTTTGCCTTATTTCATATTAGTCGCTATTTTGACAGGCGTCTCTGTTCATAGTCATGATTTCCATGCTTTTTCAGTGTCAATTTAAGGTTATAAGGTAGAACTGGAGCAGGTGTCTAACAACAGTTCGTTTTTGTAAACATCATGTTTGTAAAAATTAGATTTAGTTTTTGTATCCTAGCTACGATTTTCATATTTTGATATTTATAAGAAAAACATGAGTTCAAGCTAAAACAAAATATAAACAAAAATTAGGTTATTTTGCATGTAGAGAAATATTTCTTTTGAAAACTTGTGGTACGAATGACCTAGTAATTGAACTGTATTTGACATTTCTTTACAAACTTTACGCTCGACAGATGTTTACGTAGCGATTCAGTGTCAGCTTTAATTAAATGTTAAGGCGAGTAGATAAATTAGGTATTGCAACCGAAATGCACAGTCAAAAGTCCGTATTTTGCAAGGGTTTGGTAGTTAATCTGAATAGTTACTAGCGCATTAAATGTACAGAAAAATATTAAGTTTTTTGAGAAATCTACTAATGAATTCATCACTTACGTTTCAGTATACCAGGTATTCTTACAAAATTGATGAGATATTGCATTACATGTATAACTTCAGAGATCGCGCACTGCGTTAGAAGAACTTATTCATTCACGAGTTATGACGATCAATTTCTTTTACGTCAAACCACTTCAGCTCCATGGTCTAAGTCAAACAATAATTTATGGGCCATTACATGCTGGTTAAACCAGTTAACATCAGTTTTTATGCATATGTATTATGACTGTAATTTCTGTAATCGTACGTGGTTTATTCACAAATTTGCTTACGATGTAAAGTGTACAAATTTCAACGCGCATATAAAGTCTTTAAGTAATCAAAAGTTTTCGTCTCTTTGTTCGAGCTTCCTTTCATAAAGGATCACTTCTCAGATTCTGTCAGTTTAGGAAACATAACAGTTGGAACATCTTATCTCTTACACAAACTGTCTTCTAATTTCATTGAACTGCTATGTTCACTTTAAGAGTAATAATTAAATACGTTTCACTGAATTCAGAATAATCAATACGCAAATTTAAATAATATTGAAACTGACCGAGTAGCCGGTCCCACTGCTAAATTTCAAGATTTCAGTAAAATGTTTCATTTCACAAAAATATTTCAGGTGAATATAGAGGAACTCACCATTTATCATACAATGAACGATCTTATTAACGGTTAAAATAAATGGGTTCAATAATTAGGTCACTTCGAATCTCCGTTTACGTCATTCATGCGCAGCAGGTTCAATTTAACCATTTATAAATAGTTTACGTTATGTAGCATAGAAGTATGTCAAAACATTAAATTCACAGGCGAACACAAATTAAAACTTATTCGTAGATACACGAGGACGTTGACATATCAATTAAAGTCGCTTTCATTTGTAACTTAACCAGGTACATAACATTTGAATAGTTTGCTAGATTTTAGAATCTGCATAAATCAAAGTTGAACACTAATAAACACAGGTGGCAGTAACGTACCTAGGATACAGTATAGGTCCATGGGCCATATGCACTTACATTTATTACAATTATAATGTTTTCTTAGGAAAAAAATGACAAAAAGCCATTTTGAAAAAAATTTTGCTCCTGTGACAATGAGCCATCTACAAGGTAAGTATGAACAGTTTCACACGTGCATTGCTACCAGGTCCGTATTTTTTTTTCAAAACAATATTTCCTTATCAATGATTGGCCGCCTTTTCGGCAAGAGATTAATCTTTCAGAAAAACCTTACTTCAAAACCCAGTTCCAAACCGTTTACGCATCACGAGCGAGCAACGGCGTACAAAACGATAGTGATTTCTCCACCCGAAAAAATCCCACACATTTTTCGCACCGAAGTCTCCCCCCTAAAACACATCAAGTACTCCGTCCCAGTTAAAAATAACGTTACAACCGGTCAGAATTGGCCAAATGCAAACTAGCAAGACCGAACATCAGGTTTAACTCTTCGTAATTACTTACAAATTTGCAATTTAACTTTTTCGCTTTCGAAAATTACTTTCGCCTGCCATGATTACCGTTGACAAAACGGTGGTTGTAAAGAACGTTTTCATTGGCGGAGACAGTTTACGTATACAAACACGATCTCTCATATTCTGTCGGCCGTGAGGTGAGCGGATACGGTGTCTGTATGTTTGCATTCAAGTTGCGTACTTTGGGGTATCATATGTTTACCAGTTTGTGTTAACTGGATAGTAAAAGGTTTTGCCCTAGTACTTGGCGATTCCTAGTGTTGCGTGTGTTGTGTATGTTGCGTTGCTCTCAGTGGTGTCACTTTGCCTAGATATGGCACAAAATGTGCACCTCTGCACAAGTGTGTCCATTTGTAACCTACTATATACATTTGGTTACTGGGGTTACTTACTATATTGCTTTGGTTACCCTTCTAAATGTGTGGCAATACACATAACCAATGACTTTTGTGAGATTTTGTTGAGAAAAAATCATGTCTCTTTTCTGGTTACCGGGTTACCCTTCTTTTCTTTGGTTACTCCTGGTTACTTTTGGTTACTAGAGTATATACTTATGAAACATGTATTGAAAATAATTTCAGAAAAAAAACATGTCTCTTTTTCTGGTTACTGGGTTACCCTTCTTTTCTTTGGTTACTCCTGGTTACTTTTGGTTACCAAAGCATTATACTTATGAAACATGTATTGAAAATAATTTCAGAAAAAAACATGTCTCTTTTTCTGGTTACTGGGTTACCCTTCTTTTCTTTGGTTACTCCTGGTTACTTTTGGTTACTAGAGTATATACTTATGAAACATGTATTGAAAATAATTTCAGAAAAAAACATGTCTCTTTTTCTGGTTACTGGGTTACCCTTCTTTTCTTTGGTTACTTCTGGTTACTTGCGGTTACCAAAGCATTATACTTATGAAACATGTATTGAAAATAATTTCAGAAAAAAAACATGTCTCTTTTTCTGGTTACTGGGTTACCCTTCTTTTCTTTGGTTACTCCTTGTTACTTTTGGTTACCAAAGCATTATACTTATGAAACATGTATTGAAAAAAAATTCAGAAAAAAACATGTCTCTTTTTCTGGTTACTGGGTTACCCTTCTTTTCTTTGGTTACTCCTGGTTACTTTTGGTTACTAGAGCATATACCTATGAAACATGTATTGAAAATAATTTCAGAAAAGAAACGTGTCTCTTTTTCTGGTTACTGGGTTACCCTTCTTTTCTTTGGTTACTCCTGGTTACTTTTGGTTACTAGAGTATATACTTATGAAACATGTATTGAAAATAATTTCAGAAAAATACATGTCTCTTTTTCTGGTTACTGGGTTACCCTTCTTTTCTTTGGTTACTCCTGGTTACTTTTGGTTACTAGAGTATATACTTATGAAACATGTATTGAAAATAATTTCAGAAAAAAACATGTCTCTTTTTCTGGTTACTGGGTTACCCTTCTTTTCTTTGGTTACTTCTGGTTACTTGCGGTTACTAGGACATTATACTTATGAAACATGTATTGAAAATAATTTCAGAAAAAAAACATGTCTCTTTTTCTGGTTACTGGGTTACCCTTCTTTTCTTTGGTTACTCCTGGTTACTTTTGGTTACCAAAGCATTATAATTATGAAACATGTATTGAAAATAATTTCAGAAAAAAACATGTCTCTTTTTCTGGTTACTGGGTTACCCTTCTTTTCTTTGGTTACTTTTGGTTACTTGCGGTTACTAGGGCATTATACTTATGAAACATGTATTGAAAATAATTTCAGAAAAAAAACATGTCTCTTTTTCTGGTTACTGGGTTACCCTTCTTTTCTATGGTTACTTTTGGTTACTTGCGGTTACTAGGGCATTATACTTATGAAACATGTATTGAAAATAATTTCAGAAAAAAAACATGTCTCTTTTTCTGGTTACTGGGTTACCCTTCTTTTCTTTGGTTACTCCTGGTTACTTTTGGTTACTAGAGTATATACTTATGAAACATGTATTGAAAATAATTTCAGAAAAATACATGTCTCTTTTTCTGGTTACTGGGTTACCCTTCTTTTCTTTGGTTACTCCTGGTTACTTTTGGTTACTAGAGTATATACTTATGAAACATGTATTGAAAATAATTTCAGAAAAATACATGTCTCTTTTTTGGTTACTGGGTTACCCTTCTTTTCTTTGGTTACTCCTGGTTACTTTTGGTTACTAGAGTATATACTTATGAAACATGTATTGAAAATAATTTCAGAAAAAAACATGTCTCTTTTTCTGGTTACTGGGTTACCCTTCTTTTCTTTGGTTACTTCTGGTTACTTGCGGTTACTAGGACATTATACTTATGAAACATGTATTGAAAATAATTTCAGAAAAATACATGTCTCTTTTTCTGGTTACTGGGTTACCCTTCTTTTCTTTGGTTACTTCTGGTTACTTGCGGTTACCAAAGCATTGTACTTATGAAACATGTATTGAAAATAATTTCAGAAAAAAACATGTCTCTTTTTCTGGTTACTGGGTTACCCTTCTTTTCTTTGGTTACTCCTGGTTACTTTTGGTTACCAAAGCATTAGACTTATGAAACATGTATTGAAAAAAAAATCAGAAAAAAACATGTCTCTTTTTCTGGTTACTGGGTTACCCTTCTTTTCTTTGGTTACTCCTGGTTACTTTTGGTTACTAGAGCATATACCTATGAAACATGTATTGAAAATAATTTCAGAAAAAAGTGTCTCTTTTTCTGGTTACTGTGTTACCCTTCTTTTCTTTGGTTACTCCTGGTTACTTTTGGTTACTAGAGTATATACTTATGAAACATGTATTGAAAATAATTTCAGAAAAATACATGTCTCTTTTTCTGGTTACTGGGTTACCCTTCTTTTCTTTGGTTACTCCTGGTTACTTTTGGTTACTAGAGTATATACTTATGAAATATGTATTGAAAATAATTTCAGAAAAAAACATGTCTCTTTTTCTGGTTACTGGGTTACCCTTCTTTTCTTTGGTTACTTCTGGTTACTTGCGGTTACTAGGACATTATACTTATGAAACATGTATTGAAAAAAAATTCAGAAAAAAACATGTCTCTTTTTCTGGTTACTGGGTTACCCTTCTTTTCTTTGGTTACTCCTGGTTACTTTTGGTTACTAGAGTATATACCTATGAAACATGTATTGAAAATAATTTCAGAAAAAAAAACGTGTCTCTTTTTCTGGTTACTGGGTTACCCTTCTTTTCTTTGGTTACTCCTGGTTACTTTTGGTTACTAGAGTATATACTTATGAAACATGTATTGAAAATAATTTCAGAAAAAAGCATGTCTCTTTTTCTGGTTACTGGGTTACCCTTCTTTTCTTTGGTTACTTCTGGTTACTTGCGGTTACTAGGACATTATACTTATGAAACATGTATTGAAAATAATTTCAGAAAAAAAACATGTCTCTTTTTCTGGTTACTGGGTTACCCTTCTTTTCTTTGGTTACTCCTGGTTACTTTTGGTTACCAAAGCATTATAATTATGAAACATGTATTGAAAATAAGTTCTGAAAAAAACATGTCTCTTTTTCTGGTTACTGGGTTACCCTTCTTTTCTTTGGTTACTTTTGGTTACTTGCGGTTACTAGGGCATTATACTTATGAAACATGTATTGAAAATAATTTCAGAAAAAAAAACATGTCTCTTTTTCTGGTTACTGGGTTACCCTTCTTTTCTTTGGTTACTCCTGGTTACTTTTGGTTACTAGAGTATATACTTATGAAACATGTATTGAAAATAATTTCAGAAAAATACATGTCTCTTTTTCTGGTTACTGGGTTACCCTTCTTTTCTTTGGTTACTTCTGGTTACTTGCGGTTACCAAAGCATTATACTTATGAAACATGTATTGAAAATAATTTCAGAAGAAAACATGTCTCTTTTTCTGGTTACTGGGTTACCCTTCTTTTCTTTGGTTACTCCTGGTTACTTCTGGTTACCAAAGCATTGTACTTATGAAACATGTATTGAAAATAATTTCAGAAAAAAACATGTCTCTTTTTCTGGTTACTGGGTTACCCTTCTTTTCTTTGGTTACTCCTGGTTACTTTTGGTTACTAGAGCATATACCTATGAAACATGTATTGAAAATAATTTCAGAAAAAAACGTGTCTCTTTTTCTGGTTACTGGGTTACCCTTCTTTTCTTTGGTTACTCCTGGTTACTTTTGGTTACTAGAGTATATACTTATGAAACATGTATTGAAAATAATTTCAGAAAAATACATGTCTCTTTTTCTGGTTACTGGGTTACCCTTCTTTTCTTTGGTTACTCCTGGTTACTTTTGGTTACTAGAGTATATACTTATGAAACATGTATTGAAAATAATTTCAGAAAAATACATGTCTCTTTTTCTGGTTACTGGGTTACCCTTCTTTTCTTTGGTTACTTCTGGTTACTTTTGGTTACTAGTGCATATACCTATGAAACATGTATTGAAAATAATTTCAGAAAAAAACATGTCTCTTTTTCTGGTTACTGGGTTACCCTTCTTTTCTTTGGTTACTTCTGGTTACTGGTGGTTACTAGAGCATTATACTTATGAAACATGTATTGAAAATAATTTCAGAAAAAAACATGTCTCTTTTTTCTGGTTACTGGGTTACCCTTCTTTTCTTTTGTTACTGGTGGTTACTAGAGCATAAACCTATGTACTGAAAGTAATTTCAGAAAAAAAAACATGTCTCTTTTTCTAGTTACTGGGTTACACTTCTTTTCTTTGGTAACTTCTGGTTACTTGCATTTACTCCAGGTTATGTTCAGTTACTAGAGCAAATACCTTTTGGCTCCAAAAGTTTTATAGACAGATTCAAAGGTAAACTTTTAAAGTCTGATTATAATCTGTTGTCATCTTAGCAATTTTAGACTGCAATTCTCACGTATGTTCACGACCCTTTCAGATTTATATTTATACATTTAATTACTTATCTGTGTTGGCGAAATATTTTGATATATTTTAAACAAACCTTGTAATATGTAAAATGCAAAACATTGTTTCAAATATACTGATTTTAAGATATATCAAAATAGTGTATTTTGATTTCTCGTTTCAAAGTAATTTTTTTACATATACCCAAATTTTCAGTATAATAACATGAGTAACTACAACCAAAGATGGTCTCTCATAATTTTGAAATTTTCTCCAACGTGATTTTATGGAACAGTCAGTTTTATTAATATTAACGTTCTGACCAAGTTTCATGAAGATACAGTCATAAATTTGGCCTCTACTAGCTTTTTCTTTGATTTGACCTGGTAGACCGACACTGTTGGAGATAGTAAATGAAGATAATTGACCTTGCGCCAGATAGCCTGTAGCCACGCCTACCAGTTTTCAGGGGGAACAATTCATGCTAGGCCCGACAAACAAAGGAATCAAATGGCGACGGCAGAAATATTTTGCCAGACATTCTAGTTGATTTTGGCGCACGCTACCTCAATTCACACATATTTCTAAAGTGAAAAGACAAAACACAATCGTTACAATCTGACTAAAGTACATCTCCTATTACGCTACGCATAGGATGTGAGAACGACCTATTCATAGCTCGTTCTGACGACCCTTTCGCTAGCCAATCAGAGCTTAACTTACAAAATTTAGCAAATCTACCTGTAGCATTGACTTTTGATATTTACAATTCTTATGGCGGAATGTCTCAGATAGCCGGTTAGCTCAGTTGGTAGGCCACTTGCTTAGTAATCGAGGGGTCCCGGGTTCGAGCCCTGGAATAACTGCACATTTTTCTTATTCTTTGACATTCTAACAAGTCGTGTCATTGGTTAAAATAAAAATAGCAATACTGGAAATCCAAAATATACAGAAGACTTATGTGAATGGGTCGTTCTCAGATCTTCGATTAGAAGATCAAGTACTTCAGTCAGATTGCAACCGTTAATAAGTGGATGTTCTGTAGCGAAACATAAATTCTACAAAAAAAAACAATACGTTGTTGTTAAAAGCCGGGAACTGCACCCGAGTATGAGGAAAACTAAACAAGGCAGGGGGCCGAGCGGAAAACATGTAAAAAAGACAGAAATCTCTGAAACCATTATAGCTGATTTTGTGGGTTTTTTTTAATTGTCCGTTTCTTTTTCATTATAGAAACGTCAAATTTCGATCTCCCAGAAATCATGTCTATATTAAGCAGACTAGAACATTGATTTTTATTAATTAAGGTTGAAATCAGACTGTGGATTCTGAATCCTATTTCAAAATAATTAGATAAATTAAAGATAAATTGAATAAGGTAATTTACATGTAAAAATTGTCACTTGTGTCATTTAAGAAACGATTTCGAAATACCGGAACTCATTTAAGATATCATTGTTCAACATTATTCAGATACATATATATATATAGCATTTAATGTCTAATACTTAGACATGATGTGTTTTAAAGGTGGATAATCAGATTTTGGCCATGTAACGGATTTGTTCGAAATTTTTGTTTACAGTTTGTTTTCTCCAAAGTTATAACTGAAATTATCCAAAAAGTAGAATGGCAAAGTGCGTGTATTTTTGAGTGTAAAAACTGGGTCGCGAAAATATGTGACAATTGATTTTAATGGTATAAGAACTACCTGTCATCATGTTTTGGGTACTTTATTCAATTAATATTTGTGTTTTTATGCATTTTGAGGGGTTTTTGCATACAAATTGTACATTTCTTCAGCAAAATCTTGTAATTATTTTTTGCCGAGGTTGCAGACGGTCATGTTCTAAAAATAGAAACGAGTTGGTTTTTCCAACATTTTGTTTGATTTACTTGGCAAACAAAACTAATTGTGCAAGAATTATTATTGAAAAAACAGAAAGTAACTGATTTCAATTGGGAAATTTTTCATTGGATTGGGAATTTTTTGCTCCAGATTGGGAAAAATAGAGCATATTAGGCATTGGGAATGGGGCCGAATATCGGGCGGCCCTGTGAGATAGGGTGAAAAAGCCCTGGTTTTACTGGCATGAGTTAGAAATATACAGTCAATATCTTTTAAGGTATGTACATGTTACCATTAATTAATTTGTGATATCCATTCGGTCATCATCTGATTATTCAAATAGGAATATTAAAAGTATAACAGGATACTCTATTCGGTAGATAATGATGAATTTGTATTAATTAAAGTATCTTTAATGTGTATTTTTTAAGGGTGAGGAGCATCACTATTACACATTTCCTGATTATTATATTGTTCTGGCATCTTTCTAGACATATAATTATGATACATTTAGAGTGCGTATTAATGGATTTCATGAATCTATTATAAATATTATAATGTTTTAGATTATTTTTAGGTTTAAAGTAACTACTACTATACTGAAAAACAAGCTAACCTGCCATTTATAATTTTGATAATACCTTAAAAATTACAGATAGTGTTTTTTTGTAATTGAGAACACAATATGGTTTCAAATTTTTGACAAAATCAGACAATGACATTATTATTTAATTTAATTAATATCATATAACATTTAACCTGTTTCTAGTAAATTATCAAAATCTACACATCTATTCTTATTGATTGTATTCATCAATTTTCTTTGAAAAACACTTTTATGAGGATTTTTGCAAGATTTCATAGTTAAAGGAATCCAATTTAATACATCTTTGTGTGTTCTGAAATTTTGGCATGTTATTAACAACAACTTGATGTAATATAAGTAAGTATGATTTTACAAACACTTTAGGCAAATTATGGAACTGACTTTAATCACTACAAATCCAGAAAAGATGATATGTTTAATTTACGTAAAGAAGAATTATGAACTCAATCAATTGGTTAATAATACGATATTTACAAAAATATGAAAACAAGTGCTAGTTTTAGTATAAGTTTAGTAGATAAATGCCCTAATGTGTGAACCTACGGTGCTTCACATCTGACCTAGACTCCTATATGTGCTAATGTCATCAATGACATCCTGTTTTTATTTTTATAACAAGCTGTATATATTAGGTCTGCTCTTACTCTGTATTATTTTGCCAAAGCATTTTTGTGGAATAGAAGACATCAGCATTATACGACTTGATAATCTACAAATTATAATTATGCCTTATTGGTGATACTTTCAGTTATAAGACTATAAGAAATTTAATAAATATACCTTAGTTTGCTGTCTGATTCTGTGCTACTTTATCTTAAATCATCAAATTCTATATGACAGGCTGTTTCATTATTTAATTCTGTTAAATTAAAAAAATATATGTATTATTTATATATAAGTTAGTTATATTGTCTGAAAAGTCGCTGCGAATGTATATTCATTAATTAAATTCTTCAAAGACTGATCAAATAAGAAATTTCTTTTGAACATGTGCTTTTGTATACTAACTAATTAGTAGATCCTAAGTAATTACATAATCTTATGTCATATTGCCCTTATCAATCAGAACATTGTGATTTATGGATCTTTGATCTGCAGCAGCTGTTGCACTGCCTTGGGGCAGACTAAATTTGGTGCTTGGTGCTTTATGACTGATTGGTTAACAGCCAATCAAAATAAAGCATTAATTCTGTTCCTTATGACTTTTAGATAACAAGTCAACTTTCAAGAAAGAAACGCTATATGGAGTTTTGGCAAAATGTTAGCATTCAAAACATAGATTACAATTAAATATGCTCTATGATTATATTCTTTCACTTGGGTGTACAGACATTGATTTGAATGGTCAAACACAAAGAAAATAAAAGTTAAATGTATTTTATGAAAAATTCATATTCTGGTAGGAAAATTAATATTTTTGCACATTTTTTGTAGCTGAAAACTTTTTTAACTCCAAAATTTGGTACAATATCATAGACACATGAGTAATGAATTGTTGGTGAAATTTTTATGAAAAGATAAAACTTTTGTAGAAAATAATAAGAAAAATCAATGACATATTGAAAAAAACAACAAAAAAACTTGTGCCAAATGTATCAGAAACAGATAAAAAAAAGTATAAAAAGACAACCTAAAATATTTACTTAAATAGATGTGTAGATATTAATCTAAGTGGTCAAAAACAATACAGAATTTAAAATTGATAGAATTAATGTTTTATGAAGAATATTAAAGTAGAGTAAACTTGGGGTGTTCAGACGTGAAGATTTTAGTTTTGGTGTCCAGAATGTTTCTAGGGGGGAATAAGTTTTGGAGATAGTAACTTGCATGTAATTTTAACTTTTAAGCAGAATTTTCTAAGTCCAAAAGGGGGCATAACTTGCTCAAAAATACATGTCAGAGTTATGGGACTTTACCCAGTGAGGCTGGTAATTGACATAGAAAAAGAAAAATAAGTTTCAAAGCTATATGCCTTTAAATGATAGATGTGTGTCTTTGTATGCAAAAACTTAACCAAGGTGTGACGCCATCGCCAGGGTGAGCAGAATAGCTAGACTATTCTTTGAATAGCCGAGCTAAGCCGAGCTAAAAATTGAATGTGACATGCATGATGTACCACAGAAAACTGGTATTCATTGTTCCCTTCGGCCAGAAATAAAAAAAAATACAATAAAAGCTATTTATAAAAACAACAAGAGTGCAAGAATGTCACAATATACGCCCATCACAGCAAATTTCTTTACTCTAGCACCTGTATTTGCAAATGGAATTTTAATTTTGTGGTTGTTTAGTAATAACTAAGTGTTTTGTTTTTCTAAGTCCTCAAAAAAACTCCTTACCAGGTAGAGATACCTTAAAATACACCTAAAATTGGAAAGTAACATCTATGTTGTACCACAGAAAAGTGGTCTTGGTTTTTCCCTACGGTCAATTATAAAAAAAGTTACAATATAAGTTATTTATAATAAACAACTAAGGGAAGTTAATCTTAAAAAAAAAAAAAAAAAAAAAATCAAAAAAAAATATTGTAAGTCCTCACAAAAATCTTTACCAGGTAGAGACTGGTCAAAATACACCTCAAAATTGGATGTAGCATGCATGTTGTACTACAGAAAAGTGGTCTCTATTTTTCCCTACGACTAGTAATGAAAAAGTTACAATATAAGCTATTTATAGTAACAACAAAGGGAAGTAATTCGAAAGAAGGGAACTGCGCATGACACTTCGTCTCATGATGATGTATAATTGTGTCAAGTTACATCAAAATCCCTCATGCATGAAGAAGAAATGCTTCGGACAAAGTCATTCTTGTATCTGACCTTTGGCCTCATAGTGTGACCTTGACCTTAGACCTAGGGACCTGGTTCTTGCGCATGACACTACGTCTCGTGGTGGTGAACATTTGTGCCAAGTTATATCAAAATCCCTCTATGCATGAAGAAGAAATGCTCCGGACAAGGTTTTCATTCTTGTATCCTTTGACCTCTAAGTGTGACCTTGACCTTAGACCTAGAGACCTGGTTCTTGCGCATGACACTCCGCCTCATGGTGGTGAACATTTGTGCCAAGTTATATCAAAATCCCTCTATGCATGAAGAAGAAATGCTCCGGACAAAGTTTTCATTCTTGTATCCTTGACCTCTAAGTGTGACCTTGACCTTAGACCTAGGGACCTGGTTCTTGCACATGACACTCCGTCTCATGATGATGAACAATTGTGCCAACTTTCATCAAAATCCTCTATGCATGAAGAAGATATGGTCCGGACAAAGTCATTCTTGAATTTGACCTTTGACCTCTAAGTGTGACCTTGACCTTAGACCTAGGGACCTGGTTCTTGCGCATGACACTACGTCTCGTGTGGTGAACATTTGTGCCAAGTTATATCAAAATCCCTCTATGCATGAAGAAGAAATGCTCCGGACAAGGTTTTCATTCTTGTATCCTTTGACCTCTAAGTGTGACCTTGACCTTAGACCTAGAGACCTGGTTCTTGCGCATGACACTCCGCCTCATGGTGGTGAACATTTGTGCCAAGTTATATCAAAATCCCTCTATGCATGAAGAAGAAATGCTCCGGACAAAGTTTTCATTCTTGTATCCTTTGACCTCTAAGTGTGACCTTGACCTTAGACCTAGGGACCTGGCTCTTGCGCATGACACTCCTTCTCATGATGATGAACAATTGTGCCAACTTTCCTCAAAATCCCTCTATGCATGAAGAAGATATGGTCCGGACAAAGTCATTCTTGAATTTGACCTTTGACCTCTAAGTGTGACCTTGACCTTAGACCTAGGGACCTGGTTCTTGCGCATGACACTCCGTCTCATGATGGTGAACAACTGTGCCAAGTTTCATCAAAATCCCTTCATGCATGTAGAAGATATGCTCCGGACAAGGTCTGTGGACGCCGCCCGCCCGCCCGCCCGCCCGCCAGGGGCGTTCCCATAATACGTCCCGTTTTTCAAACGGGCGTATAAAAAGGGATGTAATTGTAAAAAAATCTTTATTTCACATTTTATCTGTGTCTTTTTGCTGTAAAGTGTATGTTAAACTTATTGCTAAAGATCTTGTATGACCTTATATAAGGTATATATGACCTAAGTGATGCCTTGACCTATACTTGGGTTGCCTATAAGTCATTGATTATACTCTTAGTCATTGCTGGCATAGGCTAATATTTGTTTCAAAAAAAATCAGGTTTCTAAAAAAAATAGTCAGAAAAATGTTTGGAGCAGAAAATGTCAGTTTTTGCAAACTTGACCAATTTAAGAGCCATAACTCTGGAGATACTCAGGCAAGAACTGGCATGTAATTTAAATTTGCCTAGATTTTAAACAGTTACACATTTGTTATAACTTACAGATGATAACTTATAAGTTATGTTTAGCTCTTATACAAAATTGCAATAGTTATCAAGGGGATACTGTCAACCTGGACAAATTTGACCAGTTCAAGGGCCATAACTCTAAAGATACTGATCCGAACTGACTGGTTATTGAACTTAGCCTTGATTTCATACACTCACCCATACTGTAAAAGTTATGTTTAGTTCTGATACCAAATAAATTCCTATACTAAATTTAATATATTCTTAGCCTGGAAGTGAGAACATTTTGTGCACTTCTAGCATTTTTCATGACAAGAAATCTCCAGTTTGATCAACTTGGTATTAAACAAGAGCTGTCCGTAAGAACAGCGTGCTCCACTATTCGGCAGTTTGACAGTAAAATGAATATAAGTCTCAATAAGAGACCTCTACTTTAAAAGGAGATACACCAAGGGACATAATTCTGTCAATAACACAAACTAGAGTTATTGGGATTGTTACCATACACATGCAGATGATGATGGTAAAATATATATTTTGAGTTTCAAGTCATAACCTTATATAGTATCAAAGTTATATCCAGAAAAAAATTAAATATTAAAGGGTCATAATTAGGTCACAAATACTATAAGATTTTTTCACTGGTTGTAGGTGCAGGTGGGAATATCCGGCCTCGAGAGTAACTGTTTAGGTGGTAACGATGTTCCCAGCCGAGTTACCGCCTAAACAGTTACCCGAGAGCCAGATATTTCCATCTGCACCTATTACTAGTGACAGAATCTTTTTCTTGCATACCGATTTCAAGAAATATTAATAAAAATAAAATCAATCGAACGGCTTTTGTTTTAGAACTATTTCTTATGGCAGTGTATTTAAACAAAGCACGGGGAACCAACGTGCATATACAGGAAAGACATCATGATGCTTCGAAACAAACAACAATGTTTAGTTCCGCTTTTGTTTTATCAGTTACAGCGTAACGTTATGAATTTTTGATATAATAACGTGACTTGAACCGAGAAATATACTATCAGGAACCAATAGGAATTGTCAAGGTATTGAATTTTTATTCCATTTTTAAAATAAAATATAAATTACTACATAAACCTTCTACATATATGTAGTTCGTTATACGTCATTTACAGCATTTTTCCAGCACCGGTAAATATACGAGAAATCCCCGTCTGGTATATGCAAGAAAAATCAGAGATATGGGGATTGTCACCACTCCTGCAGATGATGATGATAAAGATACATTTTTAGTTTCAAGTCTTTATCTTATATTGTACTAAAGTAACATCAAGAAAACGAAGATTGCCCAAAAAATTTAAGTATGAAAAGGGCATTATTCTTTCAAAAATGCAATTAGAGTGATGGGAATTGTAACACATAAATTATGTTATAAAGAAATAGTTTTAATTTCAGGTCAGTATCTTTTAAAGAACCAAAGATATGTCAATAATCAAAGCTTTCCAAAAACTTTAACTTGAAATTAATTCCAAGTATAGCAATTTTCTGACCTTGACCTTGGGTATAGTGGGCCCAGCTCCTGCACATATTTTGTTTGTATGTTGGACAATGTTTATACAAACTTACAGTAAGATATAAGCAATAGTAACAAAGATATGACAGAAAAACAAAAGTTGTCGAAAAACTTTTAACTTAAAAATAACCTAAGTATCTTGGTGACCTTGACCTTTGGTATAATGGGCCCATCCCTGCACATACTTTCTTTTTATGCTAGACAATGTTTATGTAAACTATAATAGTAAGATATGTAAGCAATAAAAATAAAGATATGACACAAAAACAAAGGTTGCCGTAAAACTTCATCGTTTATTTATTGAATTGTTTTACTCTCACAGTTAAGGCATTAGAAAAATTGTGTGTTTCCAGTGTAACAAGTTAAACAAGCAAATTTAATTAATTGGTACCACCTGCAGACAGACATTTTTGGTCATTTTTCATTAAATCAGGGGCAATAACTGGTTCATCTTTATTTCAAATTTCATGAAATTCCATCTGCTTGTTACTGAGAAATGGCTGCGGACAGACACTTTTGGGCATTTTTCAGTAAATAAAGGGCAATAACTCTAAGGAAAATTGACCAATAAAAAAACCAAACTTGGCAGGCATCATCGCAGTATGTTGGTTCATGTTTATTTCAAGTTTCATGAAATATCTGCTAGCCTAGTTACTGAGAAATGACTGTGGACTGACTGACGCATGCATGTACGCACAGACGAACAACGCCATTTCAGTACCCCTACCGATTTCATCCGCGGGGAATAAAAATATTGGGGTACGTATTACAGGTCGGTATTTTTTTTTTAAAATTTTTTGGGGGTGGGGGTTATTCAATGGGTATTTTCTGAAATTATTTCTGTGTAAAAAATCAATACATATAAGAGGGCAATGCCTTCAGAGTAGCAGAAAGTTGATTCATTGATTTTGAATAATACTACAATATGTTATATTAAGGAAGTGAGATAATATTAAAAAGAATATGGACATTCTTATTCATATTAACTATCTGGTTCTGTTCAGGCCTGGTATCTTGCTATTGGGGAGCCAATTTTCACTTAATTACAAATTGAAGTTACCTGGGCTTTAGGACAGCATGTCAGCTTTTAATCTATAAAAAAATATTCGAGCTCTGGATAAACAGAAATCCCTAGGGGGTCCGTAACGGACCAAGGGTACATTGATAATTTTGGAACTTCATAAAATCACTCAAAATGTCATTTTTGATGTCTGAGAGTGTCAGTATATGCCTCAGATGTAAGATATAACCGTATTTGAGAGCTGCAGATCTAGACATTTCAGAAATATTTTCAAAATAAGTTTCATGTAATAAATGTTGTTTCTACGGAAGCGTGAAAGGGCCATCAGATGCTAATGCGTTTTAGTATGTTAAGGCTGCGGAAAGGATATTACTGATCAACTAGATATCTGCCTTAGATTTTTCAAGCTTTTAGGTTTTGACTGAAGCTGAAGCTTGTTTGTTGTTCTTGTTTCCATATGGACCAACTTTAGGATAATATGACAACCAAAAAAAAAAAAAAACACTGTCAAAAGAGTCAAAATTGGAATGTGCACTGCCTTCATTTTTAGCTCAACTATTCAAATTATAGTCTACCTATTCTACACACACCTAAGTTTTTGCATGCAAGTACATACTGCTATCATTTAAAGGCATATAGCTTTGAAACTTTTTTCTATGTCAATTACCAACCTCACAGGGTCAGGTTCCATAACTCTGACAGGTATTTTGAGCAAGTTATGCCCCTCTTAGGACATAGCATTTTGGACAAATTTGTGAAACTCTTGTTATTAACTTTTTGTCCTGCTTCTAGGCAATATTTCAAATAGTCAAGCAAAATTTTCATTGTGTATTGTTCGGTATGGTAGGAAAGTTTTTTTTATTGCCTATGCAAAATCGGTTGGACTCCAGACGCAAACATGTAGTTCTTCACTTGATTTAGCATTTAAAGATCATTAAACAAATTTAACTGAAGAGTGAACAGAAGCCCCTTTTTGCCCCTTCCTGCATTTGATCAGGCACTGGGATACACCTAATTGGAACGAATTACCTTCCTTAACAAAGCTTTAAGAAATAATTAAGCACTTCAAGCAAGTTTTTCTTTTGTAACTCAGCTTTCAAAATACTATTAAACGTCAAAGTACAAAACTTTGTATTTCAGCCATTAAATTTTGTACATTGAAATATTCAAATTTTAAGTTTGGCTTATTTTTTATTTGGAATATGGATTTAGTAATATATCAGAATATATACATGAGCATTGAAGCAACAGTTAATTGACTTAAAAAATCCAAAATAATGCAGGGGCATGAGTAAACACAAAAACACATTTTGGCCATCAACTGATACATAGAGAATTACAGAGTCACTACATGTACTTATACAATCTTGCAAAATTCATAAATTGGTGATGAAACAGTAGGTTTGAATTTTCTAATTATGATTCAATTGTATTACAATTTTGAATTTCCAAAGTCTGAGAAAATATCAAGTAGGCCATTTTCCAAAAATAGAATTAGTACAATGTCACAAGTGAAAAGAAGATGTGAAAGAAATTTTCAATTTTATCAATTGTTTCAGGGCAACTCTGCCATATGTCACATCCATGGTTTACAACGTCAACATTACCTTTTGTGTGGGATGGCCCAAGTACCTCAGAAGAAGTTTCACAGCTGGCGATAGATCTGGGCAATGAAGCAGTACGGGGGAAATCTTCAGCGAAACCTCACACCCGAAGACCGGCTGTTTAGTAACAGCCAACTTTGACATGAGTGACATGCTAAAGTGAGTATAGCAAAGGATTCTGTATAATGAGCATGTCTAACAAACAAATAAGTGTAGCAACTCAACTCAATTAAAATACGATACTCCAGTTTGAACAACAAAAATGCGTTTTAACCCTTAGCATGCTGGGCATGATATTTTCTTCCTTTACACCAGTGTAGATCATGATCATCCTGCACTTCCATGCAGTCTGATTAAGATCTGCACTGTTCAATATTCATATAGTATCTTCTTTGTAAATTCCTCTTTTAACAGTTCTATCCGAACAAAAGATGGACAAACGCATCAGGATTCAGGAATATTGAATACATAATTTTTCTAAATATCTACTGAATTATTTAAGCTTCTCAGCCAAAGTTTGTTTAGGATTATCACTATGTTCATGTATGTCAAGATTGTCACAATGTATAATGTGACAGAGAAAAAAGAAGAAATTGTTAGACACTTGTAGAATATTAACTCTCTTCATTATTTTTTTAAAATGCAATGGATGATAAATTCGAAGAATGAGCTATAGTAATATAGAGTAATATAATTAAATTAATTAATTGCTTTATTTCACAATTTTTTTGTAACCAAAGACTAAAATTGCCACACATTATTACATAATAATACTTATACTAATACATAATTCTGTAAAATAATGCAATTGGACTGTCGTAAAAGCCAGCCATGCAAGGTCAATATAAACACACAGTATGTCTGTTAGTTTGAACCACCACTCAGTTTTACAGTACTTGATACATCTTATCAATTTTTGATAGGGAAGTAATTCACTTGAAATATTTGGACCAGTTACTTAAAAAATCCAAAATATGGTAAACTAAAATAATTTGTGAAATTAAATTTACTGGGCATTCATTACAAGGCTAGACAAAGTAACGCTGTTTTATGTCAACATATTAATAGGTGTAATTGGTGATTCACAGAGCAATATTTACAATCAACACTTTTTCATCCTGTGCTCCTTAGGCATGTATTCTGTCAGAATTTAATAGGAAATATCAGTATGCTAAAACCTGTATCTTTTTTAACAGGTACTTCAGTTGCCTGGTTGTTCTGTATGTTGAAAAAAGTACAAAAACTAAAGTAGGCCCTGCCACAGGGATTACTTGATTGTACATTGGAAAATCTTCCAAACAATTTCTAAAAATCATCAGTATTACTCAGGTGAGCAATTCAGGGTCATTATGACCCTCTTGTTTGTGGTTATTTACAGACATCTTTCCCGCTAGCAAAACTTCCAATTATTATTAGAAAATCCAAGTACTCATTTCCAATGAAGATAAATACTGACTATTCTTCAAAAAGTTCTAATGAGTAAAGACAGACAATATTATTTATTTTTTCTTTGAAGACATATTACAAGTACCCTTTATTCTAGATCTTAAACCTTGCTGGGCGCTATGGTTATATGAAGTTGGTGAATGAGTACGTTCATGAAACGATGGTTCCATATTACAAACGCCAGTTGTCTAGTGCCACACTACCGAGAGAGCCAAATGTACAAGCCCCAACAAACAATGATGTGCAGTCTGTGATTTATGTAGAGGTATGTAATCAATACAAATTTGCCTAAACATAATATTATGAATAAAAATTATTCATATATTTATCCAACAGAAATTTAAATGTTAAAATGTTTAGTGAAAGTAAAATAGTTTGTTCCATTACTTAACCCTTAGCCTGCTAAATTTCTAATATAGACTGGTCCATCATTCAATATGGACAATACCATGTATTATTCAAAGGGGTGTTCACTGAAAATTTACTGACTGAATAGCGAACAGTGCAGACCATGATCAGCCTGCACTGGTTGCAAAGGCAGATTCAGTTGCCGCCAGCAGGCTAAAGGTTAAATGCACTGATCTCTTAATTTTGACTAAAATGACTTCTCTTTAAAGCTGAAGTTTATATTATGAAAATGAGAATTCAATTTTTGGTTTCTAATAATAGCTATCTTAAAGTGTCAAATCAAACAAAAGAAAAGATGCTGGTTTGGGAAGCAAACCTGAATTATAACTTTCCAGCAATATCTGGAAACTATGCCACTATGAAGGATTACTTGTTAAACATGTTACATATAGATGAATCTGAAGTTTAGTGTTACTGAGATAAATCTGAAGTTTACTGAAAAAAAAGGAATAAACAAAACTTTAATTTTCGCATGCATTTTCACAGCATATAGACTAAAGTTGAATATTGAAGGAATTTTATGATAATAACGGTTATTATTTCTCTAAATAGAAAATCACCACAAACACAGCTGCAATCATCAAAGGTGGATCTGTTCTGGCAGTGGATCAGTCTATAATAAGGGAGATAGATACCATCGGCAACTATGGGGCAGTCCGAAACAAGCCGACAAAGGTTAATGGAAGGACCAGAAAAATGGTACATATCCCTACCAGGAACCTTCATCCAGACCTTGTCAGAGGTAATAATCAAAATTCATTACCTTAAAGAACTCATACTTTACTAAGTTTTAAAGACAATACTGCAGGCCTTAGGTCATTATCTCTTTTAATAACAGTGAAAGTAAGCAGAATGACTGATTAAGGCAAATGGCTGCTAAAAATAGGTGGTTGCTGAGTTTGACTTTAATGAGACACTTCATGCACATTTACAGTTTAAAGGGCATTGCTTTTTGCCAGTTTTAGTGTATTGCAATGAGAAGTATGTTAGTTATGAAATGCATACACCATGTTTAATTGGTAAATTTTCATTGAATAAAAAAATAACTATATGAAAAAATGGTTATTTAATGATGATCTGTAATGTCTAGCAAGTTGACAGCGAAATCATTCTCTTTAACATAGGTTTACAATGACAAAAATGATCTTTCGTTATTTCAGAGGTAGAGAAATGCCTGGGACCCACTGAAACTACAGCACCTTCAACTCCTACCGCATCTGCAACAGAATCTACAAGAACAACTCCTGAAATCCTGACAACCTCACATACACCTAGATCTACCTCTGAACCTCAAGATTCACCACCTACCACATCTGCAACAACATCTACAAGAACAACTCCTGAAGTCAAGACAACCTCACATACACCTAGATCTACCTCTGAACCACAAGATTCACCACCTACCACATCTGCAACAACATCTACACCAACAACTCCTGAAATCAAGACAACCTCACATACACCTAGATCTACATCTGAAACTCAAGAATCACCTGTATCCACTTCACTGACTGATCAAAGACATACACCACCAGCTGCAACTCCATTACAGACAGTCAGCACTCACTCAAATAAAGCCCCAGTGCAGCTGGTTAAGGGGAAAAGGAAATTAGACATGTTATTGCTGCCCACTGAAGTGTCGGCCGACGAATTATGTAAAAAGTGCTTTAAGCGAGGGAGAATTGGCATGCGGTGGATTGAGTTCGAGATTTGTGAACAGTGGTATCATGCAACATGCATGGAGATAGGAAGGACACAGTACATGAAAATTCAAAGGAACGAAACGACTTGGGAATGTTGTTGATACTATTAGAAATAGTTCAGTGTTAGGTTCTCTGATTGCAAATTTTGCACCAGTTTACTGAATATATTGCTGATTAATCTTCTATATGAATAAAAATTGAAATATTTGGTATACAAAAAAATGACCATTTCAAAATATCTGAAAGCAAAATGGGACAACTCTTATATTGACAGTGTTTCAATGATTTTAGGAATTCCCCAATGATAGTTTATGATTCAAACGTTTCCATAGCTTAATAAATTCAATACAATATTGTATATCTTTCTTCTGCTGTCAACATTTTGAAAGAGGCTATACTGAACTTTCTTGAAAATTCAAAACCCAAGACTAGCCAAGAGTCCAAAAGAAAATGACATGCTTTTCATTATGCTTTACATGCTTTACAGACCATTTCAAAAACTGACCTGAAAGAAATTTTTAACTAACTCCTTTAAAATTTTACCATCAATATTTTCACTCAATTTAGGTGATAATTGTAAATGAGAAGTTGGGAAGGCCCAACAAAAAACAGTTTATATATATCTGAAGTTATAAACCCCACACAATAACTCGAACAATAACTAATTATGATTTTTCATCATTGAAACATTTCAATACCTAAACATTTTTGTATAATATTACTGACAATTTTTTGGAGCATGAGGACCATGACAATTAACCCTTAGCCTGCTGCAGGCGAATTTAACAGCCTTTGCAAACAGCTTGGAACCAGATCAGACACCGATTAAATCGGCGTCTGATCAGGTTCCAAGCTGTTTGCTACTCTGACAATATTTCTTCCAATTTTGGAGCAAATTGAATGAACTTTACAATTTCAGCAGACGACATTTCCAGCAGACCACAATTTATCTAGCATGCTAAACGTTAAACAATAATATAAACATGCTGTTGTTTGAATACCAAGTGGGGAGTAATACCCATTTACTTTGTTTACCACAATAAATAAAACATCTTATAGTTAGTTTGCGGTAGTGTTTAGAAATCATGAAATAACATGCTAAGTTATTAGTTACACTAAGTATTTATTAATTTTTCATGGAAAGCAATGATTGTGATAGTTCAGTCCAGAGAATGTTAAATTGCTCCCAAATACATGATTACATGGAAATTGCAGAAAGCCAATTACTTATACCTTAAAAATGTTGTAATTACATTTGATGACAATGACTGTGTTTCATTATTTACAGTAAGGTACTCCTGAACAGTCAGGGAAGAGCTTCATAATGAGTAAAACATAAGAAACACTTTCAGAATACAGTCTACTTATTATTAGGCATAAAAAATTGTTTGTTTCCAGTATCCCGACCTACCTTAAATTTTTAGGCCCGACCCTATATGTTTTTATGGCATTGGAGAATATTTTTTTCAACTTTTTGACAAGTTGCCAAACTGCACTTTTTATGCTATTAAAATGGTCAGTGATGTTAGAAATCAACTTTTTAATGCTCTAAAGGCATAACCCCCATATATGTGTTCATCTTGACACAATAATAAAATGTCTCGGTTCAACTTCAGAAAAAAAAATTCCCCCAAAAAATTTTCCAACCTACCTACCCTTGAGCATTTTACCGGAAACAAAGAATTTTTTCAGGCCTTATGTAAAACCACTTTAATATTTATTTGTAATTTCTCATTGCTGTATATATGTATATATACCCTTTACATTTTAATACATATATTTAAATTTTTTGTGTATTTTGAGGTATAATCATTGAGGCCAATAAACACCTTTGGCTAAAAAGTCAACAATTTCTTTAAAAGAAATTTATACATTTTTTTACTTATTTTGATGCACTGCCTAACTTAATAGCAGGACAGTACAACTGAACCACTTAAAACATTGTATGCACCTTTTTTGACATGACAGTTTTTGGTTAAGCTTTTGTATGTTATTTCCCATGTAGTGACTATTAATGATTAAATTGCTATTGATTAAATTTCTTAACATATAATATGAAAAGCTTTTTATTTTTAATTCAATGTGATGGGTCCATCTAATCATTTTTAGCTCCAATATTCGGAGAATAGGGGGGCTATACTACTCGCCCCGGCGTCGGCATGACCCTTCTTTGTTAAAGGTTTTTGGCAACCTTTGTTTTTTCTGTCATATCTTTGTTACTATTGCTTATATCTTACTGCAACTGTACATAAACATTGTCCAGCATACAAACAAAGTATGTGCAGGGGATGGGCCCATTATACCCAAGGTCAAGGTTACCAAGAAGTTATACTTTGAATTATTTTCTTGTTAAATTGTTTTTGAGAGCTCGTTTATAGACATATCTTTGGTTACTTTATATTATATATATATGTAAATTATATAATGACTTGAAAATTAAAAATATTGTTTATAACCATCTGCATGTGTGGCTACATACCCCATAACTCTAACTGTGTTTTTGACAGAATTATGCCCCTTTTGTACTTAAACATTTTTGCAATCTTCGCTTTCTGGATATAACTTTAATGCAATATAAGATAAAAACTTGAAACTTAAAATGTATCTTTATCATCATCATCTGCATGTGTGGTGACAATCCCCATAACTCTGATTTGTATTTTTGACCGAATTATGCCCCTTTTACACTTAAATTTTTTACAAACTTCGTTTTCTGGACATAACTTTGGTACCATATAAGATATTGACTTGAAACTCAATATATATCTTTATCATCATCCTCTGCATGTGTTGTAACAATCCTAATAACTCAGATTTGTGTATTGATGGAGTTATGCTCCTTGGTGTATCTTCCTTTTGAAGTAGGTTCTCTTATTCAGACATGTATTCATTTTACTGTCAAATCCCCGAATGGTCTTGTTTATGTTTAAAGATTATTTCCAAAGAGTCAGGGTTTTTATTCAGCTGTTTTTATAGCTGTTATTCGGCTATATTCCCATTCCAAAAGTACGTATTTTTCCTAAAACAAGTGCAAAAATTCCCAATCTACATTCTGAAAAAAATTCATCAGAATTGCAATAAAACTGACCAAATTATGGACAATTTTGTAATGGAGGTGTGCTTAAGAGGTTCTAACAATGTGAAACAAGTGTATTACTATATCCTATGGAGCTAAATATTTCCCAATTTGGAACTTTTACGCATCATAATTCCCAATTTTGAGGGTATAGGCTATGTTCCCAAATTACCTAGAAAAAACCCTAAGAGTGTAAGTCGCTTAATTATGTCTCCCACCACACAGTGTTGTGGGAGACATACTGATTTGTGTGTGTGTGCGTGTGTGTGTGTGTCACAAGTTCTAATTTCAATTCAGCCAAGAGTTGTTAACTTGGTTATATTCAAAGGTTTAATACCTGGGTAGCCTTGTGTAAAGTTTCAGTCCATGGTTACTTATATATAAGTTGCAAGCAAAAGTATAATCAAGGTGTTACACTTATAGCAATGTTAATAAAATTAGAGAGATTCTTCAAATCTCTGAGGTACAACTTGAGAACAAAAAGTACAACGAAATTTAATCATGAACTTGAATTTCAAAGAAATGTCCATCTGTATAAGAATTTTAAGGTGTCTTAAATTACATATTAACGAGACTAACCCAGATTCGCAGAGGAGCTCCTGAACGTCTCTTGTCAAACAGACACAGTTTGATGAACTTATCACAGGTTGCTTTTCACTGTAGAAGAAAGTGCCTTTTGCAGGGCATGAGTATCTGTCAACATTATAGATGGCACCACAACCTTTCTTGCACCGTGTTGTTGTCTTCATACCTGGCCTTGGTCCATTCATGGTAAACAGAGTTACTTGAACTTTGTTTAAAGGATAAAGTGTCCCACTGCATTGTAGACATTCACTGACAGGAGGTACAAGAAAAACTAAAAAACCTTCATCATATTTGTTTGTACAACTCCACAATGTATTTCTGTCAACCTCAAAACCACACTGATTAGCATACACTTGCAATGATCTTACATACTTTTCTACAAGATCTAGAGATAAGTGATTTCCATCACAATTCACAATCTTAAATATGTATTGATACCGTTCTAAGAAAGAAGTTGGCACATGGCGGATAGCACCTAATAATCTTACTACACAGTTTAAGCCATATGTGCACACTAGACTGGCTGTGAGAATACTAGGATCCTGTACTTCAGTTCCTCGCAGAAAAGTATCCTTACAAACCGATATTTTCTCCACAAGAATATCATTATTGTCCGGTTCATCAAACAGCATGACGGAATTTGGCTCTTTTTGAAGGTGTATTTACTGGTTCTCGCTTTTGTTTTGAAGTGTGTTAATATTCCGAAAGGTATGTCTTGGGCTAGCCATGCTAATATCTGCAAATTATGGAACAAAAGCTGTCAGTGGACAGCGCGTTCAAACTATTCTCAGTGCTTAATGGTATAATATATAAGCAATGAGTTAATCTTTAACATTACAATAACCATATTCTAAGTCGAAAAGGGGTCATAATTCAGTCAAAATGCTTGATAGAGTTGCCTCCTTCTTTTAACAGACTAGGGTCATTTTGGCAAACAAGTATGCAAAATATGAAAGCAATATCTCAGTGGACTTTGAAAATATTTGAGGTGGTACGCAAACTTTAACATTTATTCCAAGTCGAAAAGGGGCCATAATTCTGTCAAAATGCTTGAAAGAGTTGCCTCCTTTTTACAGACGGGGATCATGATGGTAAACAAGTATGCAAAATATGAAAGCAATATCTCAATGGACTTTGAAAATATTTGAGTTGGAACACAAACTTTAACATTTGTGTGACGCTAACGCTCACTCCCATGCCAACACCGGGGAGTGGTAGGATAGCTGGCTATTCCTTGAATAGTCGAGCTAAAAATGATTAGTGTAAAAAAAGTTGTTTCCAATATCCTGACCTACCCTAAATTTTTGGCCTGTCCCTAAATGGTTTAATGGCCTTTTTTAACAAAAATTAAGTTGCAAAACAGCTCTTTTTTATGCATTGTGAACATGAGATGTTGGAAATCATGAATCAACTTTCTGCTACTCTGAAGGCATTGCCCTCTATATGTATTGATTTTTACACAGAAATAATTTCAGAAAATACCCACTGAATAACCCCCCCCCCCACCCCCAATTTTTTTTTAAAAAAATACCGACCTGTATATACGTACCCCAATATTTTTATTCCCCGCGGATGAAATCGGTAGGGGTACTGAAATGGCGTTGTCCGTCTGTGTGTACATGCGTCAGTCAGTCCACAGCCATTTCTCAGTAACTAGGCTAGCAGATATTTCATGAAACTTGAAATAAACATGAACCAACATACTGCGATGGTGCCTGTCAAGTTTGGTTTTTTTATTGGTCAATTTTCCTTAGAGTTATTGCCCTTTATTTACTGAAAAATGCCCAAAAGTGTCTGTCCGCAGCCATTTCTCAGTAACAAGCAGATGGAATTTCATGAAATTTGAAATAAAGATGAACCAGTTATTGCCCCTGATTTAATGAAAAATGACCAAAAATATCTGTCTGCAGGTGGTACCAATTAATTAAATTGCTTGTTTAACTTGTTACACTGGAAAACACACAATTTTTCTAATGCCTATAAACTGTGAGAGTAAAACATTCAATAAATAAAAGATGAAGTTTTACGGCAACCTTTGTTTTTGTGTCATATCTTTATTTTTATTGCTTATATATCTTACTGTATAGTTTACATAAACATTGTCTAGCATAAAAAGAAGTATGTGCAGGGATGGGCCCATTATACCAAAGGTCAAGGTCACCAAGATACTTAGGTTTATTTTTAAGTTTAAAGTTTTTCGACAAATTTTGTTTTTCTGTCATATCTTTGTTACTATGCTTATATCTTACTGTAAGTTTGTATAAACATTGTCCAGCATACAAACAAAATATGTGCAGGAGCTGGGCCCACTATACCCAAGGTCAAGGTCAGAAAATTGCTATACTTGGAATTAATTCAAGTTAAAGTTTTTGGAAAGCTTGATTATTGAACATATCTTTGGTTCTTTAAAAGATACTGACCTGAAATTAAAACTATTTCTTTAAAACATATGTTTTACAATTCCCATCGCTCAAATTGAAATTTTTAAAAAGAATTACCCCCTTTTTCATACTTAAATTTTTGAGCAATTTGGGTTTTTGATTTTTAATTTTAAGTAAAAATAAAAGGGAAAAATTTAAACCCAAAAATGTATTTTTATCATCATCATCTGCAGGGGGGACAATCCCCAATCTCTGATTTTTTTTGTTAAAACCAGACGGGGTTTTAGGGGGGGGGGTTAATTTTTCCCAGTCTGGAAAAATGTTAAATGATATAACAACACATATAGGTAGAAGTTTTTGGGGGTAGTATTTTATATTTTTTTTTAAAAAAGGGAAATTTAAAAATTTTCAATACCTTGAAAATTCCCCTATTGGTTCCTGAAGTAAAAATTTCTGGGGTTAAAAATCAAGTTATTTTTAAAAAATTTCATAACTTTTACGCTGTAACTGTTTAAAACAAAAGGGGAACTAAACATTTTTGTTTTTTTTCGAAGCGTATGAGGTCTTTCCGTTTTTAGGGACTTTTGGTTTCCCCCCGTGTTTTGTTCAAATACACTGCCATAAGAAAAGTTCAAAACAAAAGCCTTTTCGATTTTTTACTTTTTTTTAATTTTTCTTAAAACGGTATTGAAAAAAAAAAAGATCTGTCATTAGTTATAGGGCAGTTGAAAATCCGGCTCCCGGGGTAACGTTTAGGGAAGGTAACTGGGCTGGGAAAAATCTTTTACCGCCTAAAAATTTCCCCTCGGGGCCCGGGAATTTTCCCCACCTGACTAAAACCCAGGAAAGAACCCTTTTTTAGTTTTTAGGGCCCCAAATTTTATCCCCTTTTAATTTTTAAATTTTTTTTCTGGATAAAAATTTGATACTAATAAGGTTTATGACTTAAAAACTAAAAATATTTTTTAAAACCAAATCATCAACTGCAGGGTGTATGGTAAAATCCCAAAATTTCAGTTTGGGGTTATTGACAAAAATTAAGCCCCTTGGGTTTGGATTTTCCCTTTTAAAAAGGGGAGGTCTATTTTGAGACTTATATTCTTTTTACGTAAAAATGAAATAGTGGAGCACGCTGTCTTCCAACGTTTTCTTTTTTAATAAAAAAGTTTGTTTCCAAACTGGAGTTTGTTTTGGCATGAAAAATGCTAAAAATTGCAAAAAATGTTCTCACGTCCAGGTAAGAAAAAATTAAATTTTTAGTATGGGAATTTATTTGGTATCAGAACTAAACATAACTTTTACGTATGGGGGGAGTGTATGAAATCAAGGTTAATTTCAAAAAATAGTCATTTGGGACAGTATTTTTTGATTTAAAGGCCCCCTAAAAGGGGGTTTTAAAATTTTGTCCGGGTTTACATTTACCCCCTTGAAACAATTTGAAATTTTTTGTAAAAGAGCTAAACAAAAACTTATAAGTTATCATCGTAAGTTAAAAACAAATTGAATTTTTTTAAAACTGGGGAAAATTTCAATTACATGCCTTTTTCCCTGAGTTTCCAGAGTTGGCTTTTTAAATTTGGTAAATTTTGAAAAATGACTTTTCCCTGCTCCAAACATTTTTTCTGACTATTTTTTTTTAGAAACCTTTTTTTTATTTGAAAAAATATTACCCTATGCAGAAATGACTAAGGTATCAGGGACTTATGGGAAAAACCCCGGGATGGGGCAGCATCACTTGGGTCATATAACCTTATTTTGTAAAAAGATCTTTAGAATAATTTTAAACCCTACCCTTTACAGCAACAAGAACAGCCAAAATGTAAAAATAAAGTTTTTTTTACAATTTCACCCCTTTTTTGTTTTTTATAAATAGGTTTTTTTTGTTTTTTTTTTTATTTCGGGCCAAAGGGGAAACCCAAATCAAAAACCTTTTTCTGTGGTACATCATCCCTTTCCACTTTTAAATTTTTACCCGGCTTAGCTGGGCTATTCAAGAATAGTTTTTAGCTAAATTTTCGGCTCCCCCTGGCTTTGGGCGTCCCCCCCTTGGGTTTAAAAGTTTTTGCATAAAAAAAGACAAACTCATATTAAAAGGGGCAATAGTTTAAAAATTTATTTTTTTTTTCTAGGTAAATTTTACCACCTAAAGGGTTTTAAAGCCCCAAAAACCTAAACATGTTTTTTGACCCAAGTTTATCCCCCTTTTTGGGGATTTGGGAAAAATTTGCAAAAAAGTTAAAAGGGACATGAAGTTACTACCCCCAAAACTTATTCCCCCCTAAAAACATTTGGACACCATAACAAAAAATCTTCCCCGTCAAAAACCACCCCAATTTTAAATTTACTTTAAAATTTTAAAACATTAATTCTATAAATTTTTAAATTCCCTGTATTTTTTTTGACCACTTAAATTAATATCTACACATTTTTTAAAAGAAAATTTTTTTAGGTTTTTTTGAAATTTTTTTTTTATCTGTTTCTAAACCTTTGGCCAAGTTTTTTTTTTTTTTTTTTTTCAAAAATGCCCTTTTTTCCCCCTTTTTATTTTTTTACAAAAGTTTTTCTTTCATAAAAATTTCACAAACAATTCTTAATCATGTTCAAAATATTGTACCTAATTTTGGATTTAAAAAAAGTTTTCACCCTACAAAAAAATGTGCAAAAATTTTAAATTTTTCCCCAAATAAAATATAAATTTTTTTCATAAAATAATTTAACTTTATTTTTTTTGTTTTTGCCATTCAAATAAAAGGTTTTTACACCCAAGTAAAAAAAATTATAATCATAGAGATTTTTTAATTTGTAATCAAAGTTTTAAAAAGCTAACTTTTTCCCAAAAAATTCCATATAGCGTTTCTTTTTTGAAAGCAAAGAGCTAAAAAATAAACGTATTTTATACTTTTTTGTTGAAAGTTGACTTTTATCAAAAAAGTCATAAGGAAAAAAAATTAAAAATTTATTTGTTTACCCTTTTAAACCCAAATCATCATAAAGCACCAAGCCCCCAAATTTAAGCTCCCCCCAAAGGCATGAAACAGCCTGCTGCGATAAAAAGACCTTAAATACATTTTCGATTAAAGGGGGCAATAGACAAAAGATTATGAAATTTTATTTTGGCTACAAATTTAATTGGTATAAAAAAAAGCACAGGGCCCAAAAAAAATTTTCAAATTTGATTTTTAAAGGATCAGTTTTTGAAAAATTGAATTAATGAATTACTTTCGAAAGGGACTTTTTCCCGGACAATAAACTAATTTATATATAAAAAATTTAATAAATTTTTTAATTAAACAGAATTAAAAATGAAAAGCCTGTCTAAAGAATTTTTGATTTAAGATAAAGTGAACAGAATCAACAGCAAACTAAAAATATTTATTTAATTTTTATAGCCCTTATAACTAAAAAGGATAAACCAATAAGGGTTTAATTTATAATTTTTTAGTTACCCAAGTCGTAAAATAAGATGTCTTCTTTTCCCCCAAAATGCTTGGCAAATAATACAGAGAAAGACCGACCAAAAATATACAGCTTTTTATAAAAAAAAAAAAAAAGGGGTTCATTGAGGACATTAGTAAAAATGGGAATCGGGTCAGTGTGAAGCACCGTGGGTTTTCACAATTGGGGCTTTTATCTACAAAACCCTTATACAAAAAACTAACTTTTTTAAATTTTTTTTGAAAAATTGGGTATTAAAAACCCAAATTGAGGTTTAATAATTCTTTTTTACGAAATTTTTTAAAATACAATTTTTCCCTGGATTTGTATGATTAAAGTCAGTTCCATAATTTGCCTAAAGTTTTGAAAAATCAAAACTAACATTTACATAAAATTTGTGTTAATAACATAAAAAAATTTTTCAGAACACCCCCAAAAAATTTTTAAAATTTGGACCCCTTAATTTAGGAAATTTTGGAAAAAAAATCCCATAAAATTTTTTTCAAAAAAAAAAGGATAAATACAATCAATAAAAATAAGTGTGGGTTTTTGATTTTTTACTAAAAAACAGGTTAAATGTTATATGATTTTAAAATTAAAATTTAAATAAAATGCTTTGTCTGTTTTTCAAAAATTTGAAACCATATTGGTTTTTCAATTAAAAAAAAAAAACACATCTGAAATTTTTAAGGAGTAAAAAATTAAAAGGGGGGTTAGTTTGGTTTTTCAGTATAGAAAGGAATTTAAAAAAATTTTTTTAAACCTAAAAATAATCTAAAATTTAAAATTTAAAATAGATAAATTTAAATGTTTTCATGAAATCCTTTAATACGCACTCAAAATTTAAATCAAAATTTAAAATTTTAAAAAAACGAGCCAAAAACAATATAATAACCCGGGAAAATTTGGGGTAAAGGGATGTCCCCCCCCTTTTAAAAAATACACTTTAAAAGATACTTTAATTAATCCAAATTCATCATTTTCCCCCCAAATAGAGTACCCTTTTTATATTTTTAATTTTCCCTTTTTTGAATAATCGATGATGACCGAAGGGTTTTTATCAAAAATTTTAATTAATGGAAAATGAAAATTCCTTTTAAAAGATGTTGACTGTAATTTTCAAACTATGCCAGAAAAACTCAAAATTTTTAACCCAGTTCTTAAAATATAATTTTTAAAAAAAGCAAAAAAAAACAGTTCTGCCTAAAAAAGTAAATTATCTTTTAATGAAAAGATGCAGTTATCTCCCATAAATTTGGGCTGAGTATTTTTGATTGGCTGTTTGGGCTGGACCATCAGTCATAAAGCACCAAAGTCCGCCCTTGGGCAGTGCAGCTGCAGACAAAGTTTCCATAAATCACAAATTTTTTGACTGAAAAAGGGGAATATTTACATAAGATTAAAGTTTAAATTTCTTATGTAAATTTAATTTTGGATCTACTAAATTTTTTAGTATAAAAAAAGCACAGGTTTTAAAAAAAAATTTTTATTTTAGAAAAATTTCAAGTTTTGGGAAAAATTCCAATTTTATAAATTCCCTCAGGCAATGGCAATTATTTTTAATTTTCAGTCAAAATAAGGGGAAACAAGAAAAGTTAAAAAAAAAAAGAAAAACCCTCACCTACTAAGGGGTTCTTTTTTAAAAACCCGTGAAAAATGGGAAACCAAAAAAAAAAAAAAAAAATGTCCCAAGCAGTGTAAAAAGCGGCAAAAATACGACGACGGTGGGGGGGGGGGGGGGGTGTAAAAGTCAAAAAAATTAAATGGAGTCTTTTTCCAAAAAATTTTTTAAATTTAATTTAAATACCCCTTTTTCCCAAATTTAAAATTAAAAAATTTTTGTGACTTACCCTTTAAATTTTCAGTAACTACACCCCAAATTTTCCCCTTAAAAATTACCGCATTTATGCAAAAACCCCTTGAATAGAAAAGGGGGCCCCCAGGGAAAAAAAATAAGAAAACTAGTGAAAAAAGCACCAAAAAAAAACGGCCAAGCAGGTAAAGCGGGAAAAAAACGACGACGGGGAGGGGGGGGGGGGGGTTTTTAAAAGTCAAAAAAATTTATGGAAATCCTTTTGGGAAAAAATTATTAATTAATTAAAAACCTTAACAACTAAATTTAAAAATTTATTTTGACTTACCTTGAAATTTTGAACAAAACCTCAAATTCCTCGAAAAAATTCATCCGCATTTTTTTGGCCCCAACATCTTGAATAAGAATGCCCGCGAGTTTAAAACATAAAAATAAGAAAAGCCAAAGTGAAACAAGCATAAAATGTTGATAAAAATCCCTTTCCCCCTAAATGAAAAAAAAGGGCCAAAAACATTCTTCAAAACTGCAGTAACCAAAGTCATAGAGGAAGTAACCTTGGTTAAAACCCAAAAGGGAAAATTAAAGTCTTTTTAAAGGACACTGTGCACGGCCCCAAAAAAGACAGTAAACCAAAAACAATAAGTAAGTAACCCCAAATAAAAAAAATGTATATAGTAGGTTTCAAAAAGGACAAACTTTGAGAGTCACATTTTTGGGCCAATTTTGTATTCAAATTTACCCGATTTTATCCCAAACCATTTAATTTTTTCCAAATTTCATGAAGGTCAATTGGGAAAAAAAACTGCCCCCTATTTGCATACCCAAGGTTTTTCTTTGATTTGACCTATGGAAAATACATTTTTGGCCCCCAGATGACCCCCAAAATTTAAACTCGACCCCAGATTTCCCTCAATGCAATCATTTGACATAATTTTAGAAGTTCAAATTTAAATATACAGCCTCCATCGATAACAAGGCTTTTCTTTGATTTGACATAGTGCCCAATTTTTGGGCTCCCAAAAAACCAAATTTGAACTTGGCCCCCAAATTTTATCAAGATAAAAAATTTGACCAAAATTTTACGAAAAATCAGTTGAAAAAAAAGGGGGGGGAAAGAATATTGCCTTCAATACAAATTTCCCCCACTGGAAACCAAAATAGTTTTTTCTACTGCAATTTAACTGAGGGAAAAAATAAACTGTCAATGATTTTTTAAAAAAATATTGTACTTTTTTAAAAAATTGTTATAACAACCCTTTGGAAATTTAAAAGGTTTCATATATAAAAAACCCCCAGTTGTTTCATTTGAAATGTTTTTTTCCGATTTTAAAAAAGTTATCATTAAGTTTTTTAAAGTACCAACAAAAGGGAAAAATCTTAAGAAAAAAAAAAAAAACATATAATATAAGTCCAAAGCAAAAATCTTTACCAGGTAGAGATGGTCAAAAAACAAACCCAAAACTTTGGGTGTAACATGCATGTTGGACCACAGAAAAGTGGGGCTTTATTTTTCTTACGGGCCAAAAAATAAAAAAGGGTTTCAATAAAATTTTTTATAGGAACAAAGGGGCATAAAACTAAAAAAAAGGGTTTCCTCATGGTTTGGGGACCATTGGTTTCCCAAAATTTTCATCCCAAAAACCCTCAATGCATGAGAAGAAATGCTCCGGACAAAAATATTCTTTAATTTACCTTCACTTCAAAAAAATGACCTTACTTTAGACCTAGGGGGCCTGGGGTTTCTTGGCTTGAAAAATCCGTCTTTTGTTGGGGAACATTTGTGCCAAGTTACATCAAAATTTCCCCCCATGCATGAAAAAAGGGAAAAGCCCCCAGAAAAAACCCTTCTTGTGTCTGACCCTTTTGGTTATGTGTGACCTTGACAAAAGACCCTGGGGTTGGGTTTTTCCCTTTAAAATTTTTTCTCAAACCAGGGGGAAAATTTGTGCCAACTGATTTTCTAAATCCCGGGTTTTTTATGAAAAGTTTTAAAACTGGGCAGGAAAAAAAACCTACTTACCTTTGATTAAAAAATGTTATTGACCTTTAAGCAGGGGACTGGGTGTTTCGCAAGCATGTCATTCATCAGGGGAACCTTTTTGCCCCCGCAATATTGGGAATCACTTCAGGGTACAAGGGAAGGTTTTTTGGATCGGGGGAGGAAAAAAAAACCTTTTGACCTTTACCCCCCCAATTGGACCTTTGGGCCTTTTAGCCCAAGGGGCCGGGATTTCGCAAAGACAAGACGTCTTATCAAGGGGAACATTTTTGCCAAGTAATAATTTAAAACCCCAATTTAATGTCAAGTTAGGGGCCGGGCACGGAAAAAAACCCTGTTCATGCTTTTGGTTTAAAATTTTTTTTAAAAATGCTAAGTGTGACCTTTACCTTTAAAAATAGGGGTCCGAAAGGGTGCATACAAATCGTCTTTTTATGAGGTAATCGTGCCAAGTAATTTAAAAAACCCTTCATGGCCCGGCCCCGAGTTATGGACCTGAAGGGGAAAAAACCCCCTTGACCTTTGACCCCCCAGTTGTGACCTGACCTTTTAAACTAGGGGGGTCAGGGTTTTTCGCGTGACCCCGTCGTTTCAACAGGGGGGAAAATTTGTGCTAAGGGAATATTAAAATCCCTTCATGGATGGGGGAGGTTTTTGGGGCTTGGGAAAAAAAAAAGCCCCGTTGAAACCTTTTACCCCCCAATTGTGACCTTGCCCTTTTTTGCTAGGGGGTCGGGGGTTTTGCGCATGACACAACGCGTCATCAAAGGGGAAAATTTGTGCCAAGTAATAATAAAATCCCTTTATTTATGGGAGAGTTATGGACCCGGGCGGGAAAAGAGCCCGTTGAACCCTTTTACCTCCAATTGTGAACCCCGAAACCTTTTAGCTAGGGGTCCGGGTTTTGGGGGGGAACCTCGGGCCCCAAAAAAGTAAGGGACTAATAAAACCTCTGTCCCCATACAAAGCTAAATGTTGACCGGGCCCACGAGGAAAAAAGGTGATACAAAGCTAAAAAAAAAAAAAAAGAGTACAAGTAGCCCCCCCAAAAAGTAAACAAAAATGGGGGAAAAAATTTTTTTCAAGGGGAAATTACAGTATTAAAAAGCCCTTTAAAATAAAAAAGATGATTTTTTTATTTAAACCCGTAGTCTTCTATTAAAAAAAAAACTTTGGAAAAAATTAACTTCACAAAAAGCGACCGTTTGCACAGCCCCGGGCCCGGATTTGAACCTGGGGAAACCTCCCCCCCAAAACCCAAAATTTCCCAAAGTTTAAATTTTCCCCAATTTTGGGGTTTCCTGCCAATTTAGCTATTGACCCGCGGAACTGCAAATCCAGCAATATCACTTAAAATAAAGTTTTATTTTCCCGGGTTTTTTAAAACTGAAAGGGAGCATGAAAATGTGAAAAAAAAGGGAACGAGGGTATTGGGGAAAATTTCCAAATTTCTACCAAATCAACCTGTAATAAGCTGATTACCACCTTTTTTTTTAAATTTAGCCTGCCCGAAAATTTTCTCAAAAATATTTTAAATTTAAAATTTCCCCCTTTTAAATTTTTAAAACAAGCATTGTCAAAATTTAAAAACAAATTAGGAGAAAAAAAAGTTTGTTTCCGGTTTTCCCCCACCTACCCCTTTAATTTCCCCCCCCCCCAATTTTTTTCATTGCCTGGGGAAGTTTTTTTTTTTTTTAATTTTTTTAACAGAAAGTTTTTAAAAACTTTTTTCCCCCCTTTTTATTTTTTAAAAATTTCAGTGTGTTAAAAATCAACTTTTCAAGAAAAAAAAACAGCAGGGGCTAAGGGGTTTTTTTAAAAGATTTAAAACGGAAATTTATTTTATCACATACATCCCGGGTTTTCGATACAAAAATGTACCCTAGGCCTGGGAAATTTTTAAATTTTTTTATCAAAGATACATCGGTTTTGGGGATAAAAACGTTTTTAGAATCAAAGGTCTGTTTCACAAAACAGAAACGAAAAAATGGGAAAATTTTGAAAAAATTGAAAGATATTTTACATCCCCCCATGTTAAGGATAGAACTTTAAAAAAATGTAGCATTCCCCAAAAGTAGAGGGCATTTAATTTAATTTTTTTTTTCACATTTTAAAAGCTTACTTAGAACTCAGTTTAAATCAAATTATGGGACCCTTTAAACGTTGCATCTGTTCACCCATAAATATTGATCGTGAGAAATGATATTTTTACAAACCCCAAACAGGGGGCCCCCGGGGGTTAGCCCTATTCCGGGGTTTTTGGGTTTGGTTTCCCTAAATTGTTGGAAAAAAATGCCCCCTTACCTAAAGTTAAAAATTTTTTTTTGACAGTCTGGGCCCAAAAAAAAAAAAAAGCTAGTTTTTATCCCCTTAATGGGTCTCTAAAGGAATAAAAATCCCTTTCTCGGGATTTTGGACAAAAAATAGTTTTTGGAAAAGGGCCCACTTGATTTAAAAAAAATCCCCGAATTTTTTTTTTAAACCCAAATTCCCGACTGTAAACCCAACTAATTTTTTTTTAGCAAAGTTACCGGAAAAAATTTTTTTGGCCTTACAGTAAATGTATACCTAAATTGTTAGTCATACAGGGTATCTTGAAAACTATAGATTTTTAAAATGGGAAAATGTCAAAATTGGAAATTATTCCCACACGGTTTTTTAAAATGAAAACACCCAAGTTGGTTTTTTTAAATGAAAGCACCTAATTTTGTTTGAATGGGACTAAAATTACATTTTTATTTTCATTGGAGGGGTGCGTAATCCCCTTTTAAAACCATATCAAATTTTTCAGAAAAACTCCCAACATTTAAAAATTTAATTTCTGATATAACTGGGAGGTCAGGGCGTTGTTAAAAAAATGGGGATATCTTCAAATAAAGTAGCACAAAAATTTTCAATTATAACTGCTGTCACTCATGAAAAAAAACCGAAAAATGGGTTTTGTGTCATAATTTAGGGCCTATATAAATCTTTATTACTTTAATTTTATGTCAAAAGCATTGATTTGTCATTCAATACATTCATACACTTACAAGAGTCCAAAACAAAATTTTCGTCTTGTAATCAAAACTAGCAGAAAAGTAGTGGTTGTTATTTATCATCAGGAAGTACATTATGTACCAGAAGACAGCGAGTCAAAAATGTTCACGAGGTCTCAAATCGCCCATTATCTGTCCGACTGTCATTGGACCTTATAATAAGACGAAATGCCCCCTTGTGAAGGACATTGGATTATGTTTAATGGTTCGCTTTAATAATTGGAAAAACCTTGAACAGTGCCACCTGCCGAGTGTAACATATGTACATGTGTAGTAAATTCGTGTCGTAAGTCACATGGTCTATTCTAGGATTTCTTCGTTTTAAAATATATACTGTACAGTACATATATGGACCATCCATGATTTTACAGAACATTCAAAATCCTAGACTTGTTATCTCTTTAGACAAGCTTATACATCGGATTATTTCGACTACTGGTTTCACACCAGTTTCCGATAAAAAATGAGGGTTTTCTCTCTTTAGACAAGCTTATACATCGAATTATTTCGACTACTGGTTTCACACCAGTTTCCGATAAAAAATGGGGGTTTTCATTATATTTATTTTTAAATACAAATTGTTTACAAAAGTAATCTACAAATTGTTAAACCCTAGTCTTTACTCTTTGCAAGGATGTAAACAATACCGGCCTTATCTGCGCATGCATCGAAAAACAGGGGCTCCAAAAGAGCAGTCTAATCAACGTTAATTGGTTTATCTACAGTATCAGTTTCCGATAAGTGGTTTTTTTAAGCAGCTTTAAAATTGTTCTGACTGAAAATCTTTTTATAATTTTGATTTTAAATTATGTAATTAACCTTTACAACTTTTTCCCATAAATCGTACCGGGTGTGGCTATCTTCCGTTCCGTTACGTACGGTACCGTACAGCACCTGTACAATCATATTATGCAACATTTCAGACAAGCACCTTTTATGATCCTGTATTTGTCTAGCTTGTAAACAGTAGTTTATTTGATTACTGTATACATTGTACCCCCGGTATACGGGAGTTTTATATTGATTTTAAGTCCTTAAGCTGTGTTATATAGATTTTAAAAAAGTAATTAAAAAAAAAAGATAAAAGTTTGAGCGGAGGCTGGGATTCGAACTCATGATCTCTCACACCTGAGGCGAGCGCTCTACCTTGTATCTAAATATCCATGTGATGCATTAGCAATATAATTTCCTTAATATTTTAGGAAGTGTCTATCCGCACGACCGTAGTGCCGATTATTTTTCTTATCCACACGACGGTCGTGCCGATTAGTATTCTTATCCGCACGACGGGTGTTTCGGTGGCATTTCTATTTTTGGCGTAATATATCTTAGTTAAAAATACTAGCTGTAACAGCATCATGTTCATTTTTGAGCTATCAAATAAATAGACTTTGATTGGATATTAAAACAACCATTATTACTAAGTCTATTTATATAATAATATTAGTAATTTTGTAGAATTAATTGAATAATTCATCCATTGCAAATAAATCAAAAGAATGCAAAGAACATATATTCTTGCATAATTAATAATAGTTAGTTAGCATAACTTCATGCCGTTATTTGATTTTTTGTATTATGTTTTTAATTCAATAAATCGTGTGTAAGGCAAAGGTAAAGGTAAATTTTATTTACCGTCGCTTTGTGAAACAGTTAACATAAGCTCTGTAGAGCTTTTGAGCGACCCTATTTTAAGAACAGTTAAAACCAATTATACCTTACCCCCAGCAATTTGTAAGTGATTCAGCATAATGCGAGTAGGTGCATGCATGCTAAAATTGTACTTTATGGAGATCTGATAAGGCTTTTGAAAAATTATTTCCGGTAACCCCCCCCCCCCCCCCCCACCCAAAAAAAGGGTAGGTAGATCTAGATCGGATTTTTTTTAAGTGAGACTTTTCAGAAATTATTTATGTGACAAAAATGAATACAAATAAGGGGGTTACGTCTTTCGAGCGTCAGTAAATTGATTTCTAACATCACTGACCATGTTTAAAACATAAAAAGTGCAGTATTGCACTTTTTGACCTTGTATTCAATATTTTGATATTCACTTATCATTATTCATTGACTCTGATATAGAGTGATGATTTCTTTTGTGATACTTGAAGTGTGGCAGCTTTTTACCGGTGCTATTCATGCTGTACATCACCCAATACGAAACGACAAAAATTGTTAGTTGATAGTTTTTTGAATTTCTATAGCAGTGAGTGCATTTTTTCCACATCCCTATACAAAATGTTTCATTCTTTTAGTGTTTTTATTTTATTTATTTATTTATTTATTTATTTATTTATTTTTTTTTTTTTTTTGTATTTTCGCGTCCTGATTCTTGCTTTTTGCTGCTTGTGTTTTTTATTTTGCTTCATGTTCTTTGCTTTTTATGTGTTGCTTTTTGCGTTTTGGTGTAGTAACAGTAACATGTACATAACTGCGTAATATGGAATTCCGGTGCAAAGAGCAAAACGCGAATAGCGAATTACAAACCAGATATTTTACTACGGTGCCCCTGAAGTGACATGTTACACACTTTTTTCCACTTAGGTAATGTGAGACTTTTTTTATTTCGTTTAAACGAAATCATTTCGTTTTAACGAAATAACTAATTCGTTTAAACGAAATGATTTCGTTTTAACGAAATGTACTAAATGATTTCGTTTAAACGAATTAGTTATTTCGTTCAAACGAAATGATTTCGTTTAAACTTATTTTGTTTAAACGAAATGATTTCGTTTAAAACTTATTTCGTTTAAATGAAATGATTTCGTTTAAATGAAATAGTTATTTCGTTTTAACGAAATCATTTCGTTTAAACGAAATAAAAAAGTCTTACATTACCTTAGTGGAAAAAAGTGTGTAACCTGTCACTTTAGGGGCACCGTATTTTACACATATGATGTGTTGTCTTATTTGTGTCGGGTGGCATTTTTTTTTTTTTGTTTGGAGAAAATTTATTCTTGTCTCATACTAAGCAAAATTATAACTTTCATGCCTTGATTTCGTCTATTTTTGCGCGCGGCGCTGGCGCCGGGTGTTGCGCGGCCCATTTTGGCAGGAATTTGATTGCGCGTTTACCACCCGTGAATGAAACACGTCGCGTGTTAACTGCAAGCGCATAAATTCATACGGGACAAAGAGGGTTCTTTAATCGGAGGAATATTACGTTTTACACTCTTATATCGATCTCAATACGAAGTTCCAAAGCAAGTTTAATGCAGATTATAAGGGTGTATTTGTCGTCCACGGGCAATGATTTATTTTTGAGTAAATTGATCAGCATAAGAAACTGTATAAGCAGGTGACACCACTGCTAGACACACAATTTAAGGCTGGGCACGGCTATTTTTTATAAAAAAAAAATTCTCAGCAGGGAGATTCGCCTTAGCCAATCTGAAATTGGCGGTGGCCTCCTATTTAAGCTTGGGGACTTCTCCCTAGCCTTCAGTAGGAGGCCTGTGGTGGCCGGCGAATCGTTTTAAACCGATGCCGGTGATAATGCCCCTGTTTCCCAGGGCCTTATCGCATAAAGCATCAGTGTGGTTTGTATGGACTCGTTTGGAGTTTGCCAAAATTTGTGACAAATGACAGTTGTTGACTATTTGCTGTACACTATTGGTGGATTTTATAATACATTTGTGTTTGTTAATGGGATGTGTCAAATGACATTTGCTTACTGTTTGCTGAATTATATTAGTGATTTTACATATATTTGTTATGCTTAAGGGATGCCCAAACGGGATTTTGAGGTATTGCCCGGTATCCCGATTTAAAAGATTAATTGGAGCCGTGCCCATTATAAGCCATTCGTTAAAACATTAATTTAATAAACAAGACATTCATAGATACATCAAAAAGCTCTCATTGTTTTTTTATAGTTTGTGTATGTTGAATTTGAAAGTAAAATGGATGTAATTTACATTTTGTTTTGTGATTGTAGTCCCAGATAATAAGGACTATCTCTATAGGATAGTCTCCGTTATTTGGGCTACAACTTATCCGCCACCCAGTACCTGCGACGTCACTTGTAACCCTATAAGTCACTTTCTTTCTCGCGGTCTCGCGCAGATTGATAGCCGCAAAAGTACAAGGGAAAATAAAAAACCCGCCCGCCCTCCTCGGGCTTCATTATGAACATTAATTACTATCAGCATTCTTATGATGCAACATTGATCTATTTCAACTCAAGGGGGGTATTCGATCTACTCCTTACCACCGAAACAAAATGGCGGCCAAAACTGAAAATGTGAGTTTTTCTTACTTTTTTTCTTTTTCAAGGATATCTAGACAATAACACATGTCTATCAACCTGCTCCACTGTTTTCTCTATCAACCGGTACCTTTCACTTTGGAAACAGTGCTGTAATTTGTCTGGAATGCTGGTCATGAGATTCGAATCGATGGAAAATCCTCCGTTAAACACGGGATAAGGAATAGTGCGATTAGCAAAAATGGTCTTTTTTCCTAATATACCGCAGGTTGTAAGCTATTTTTCTGACTGAGAGGAATATTTCCACATACTTATCTAATACTGTTCGTTTTGTGCAGATCACAGTTCGTATTTTCAAAAAAACACAATTTTTGTCCGATGGTAAGGAACAGTGTGCGAAATCAGAGGATAAGGTGCAGTGCAATTTTTTCAAACGGATTTTACAGTTTTCTTTCATCGTTTCTGAGATAAACAGTTGACATTTCTCTACCATGTAATAACTGAAGGGGTCGGATTGAGGAGTAGAACAGTAACATAATCCCCGAATGAACATATTACCAGACAAGATATGTCAGTAGGTAAGCACACTTGACTTTTTCAGTGATTGTCGATTAAACAAAACTGTTGTTCTCTGTTCTTCGTGGTGTCTTATATCACTTTTGGCCTAGATATTTGGCCAATCAAACATTTTATAGGAACTTATATTTGGCCATTCAAATGCTAAATAGGTAGGGAGCAAATGTAACCGATTTTTCCATTGGTTAAATATACAAAGCAACCAATTTCCTCTTCAGAAGATATACTACAAAATTTGATTTCCACTTCAGAAGCTTTTCACGAAATATAAACAAGAACGATTCTTCTGGAAATTACAAATCGGTTAGGTCTCTTGGTAGACTTTTATGATTATTCATGACGGCCAAGAACCGTTGCTTTTTATTTCACAATCTCATTTGCATATTTAAAGTGAAACTCTGACCATCTTACTGTAATTCGTGTAGTATAATACTAGTAGCAATTTTCAGTTGCTGTGCATTTCCATGTGTAAAATGAATGATATTTCCGCATAAGTATTTGGTTGTCGTGCTTTTGAAATATATAAACCAGGCATTCGGAACAGGACAATGCTCTATTCTGTATGCTAAAACATACTAGTACGGTAATCCAATCTCATTTGAAAGACTTCCAAGTAGGATGTCTCGTTATCAGCCTGCATGAAAAAAGTGAAAAATGTAAACATTTTCATAAACATGGCTATAATTATGGGGACTCGGATTCAGTCTTCATTTAAAAATGCAAAAGGAATTATTCACCCAAAATCACTAGTGACGCGCATGTGTATGTTACTGTTTACTATCTTATTCACAAATCAATAGAAGAGTAATTCGTCTCCATGTCATATAGCACTAAGCTTGTTTGATTTTTATACCGAATCTTTGACTGTTACCTTTGTCTGTTAGTAATTTATGAAGCTTCAAACTACCGTAAACAATACATACGTTACTGTCGCCAGCTCATTTTTATGTTTAATGAACGTTCTTGTAGTTAAAATTCATCAGTAGTCAACGAAATCACATATTTTTATGAAGTAACATAGGAAGTTATTTTATAATCAAACATAGATACAAATTTTTCCGACTCCTTTGGTATCAGTCATCATTTAAAATGATGCCAAAAAATATGATAATGTGTTTGCCGTTTCTGGGTAGAATAAACATTCACACATGTCTGTTTGTAAATTATATAACTATTATGCTTGCTCATTCATGCTGTTAAGTCGGGTTACATTTTATACCATATCAGCGTGGAAAACCTTGCCCAAAAGCGTATATAACAGATTGATACATCCATTACCGTATTGTAGAAATATCACAATTTAATTCATTTTTTTAATGCTCTTAAAGACGAAGATCATTGCCATATCTGATAGCTGATTACCCTTTAGGCAACAAATATCTATCTATGAATATTTTTTATGAGCACCAAAGAAGGAAATGATACATACGTGATCGATACATACGTTACTGAAATATTTAAAACTAACTCCTACGTCAGCATACGTCAACAGTGACGCAGGGTTTCATGTTTACAAGCTTTTTAGGTCGCCAACTTTTAATTTTGATAACCTTTTATCACGTACACATTGTAAACAAATTCAGTTTTGAGAATTGTATGCTATAGATATGATAAGAGAATAATATCACACCTTAATAAATTTTCATATCTAATAATTTTTAAATATAGAATATGTTTATTATTTTCAAATGAAATCATTACATGTATTTTAATGTATATAAAAGTAAAGATACAGTGTTTACGAGTGATACATACGTATCCAATAGTAACGTATGTATAATTTCAAATAAAAAAACATTTCTTTTTTTGTGGCATTCGTAATGTAGTAATACAATAATTTGAATATCATGCTCGGAATATACAGGATATGAATAGATAGGAAAGTATTTTCGCATTATGTTCAAAACGGGTGCCATTATTTATCTCCAAAGTTGATTTGACAATGTAATTCAAATTCCATTTGATCTGTAATTCATTTACATCAATACTAATGCTTCAATTCAGTCGTACAGGATGGATTTTATATCGTTTCGTAGAATTTTGACAATTACATAACGCAGATTCTTACTTTTGTACAGCAGGAGGTTACATGCCAGTGTAATTGTGCAGTAACGTATGTATTTGCTTTGAAAAAAGCTATTTGTTATCGCGATATTGTTTATTCTTCTTTTCTGCAATTCACATGATATGCATAACTGCCTTGATAGTGATTAAACATCTTAAAACATTTCCTTTATAATAGTTTTGGACCAATATACTAGAAATTTAGGACGTACATAAATTTCAGGGCAGTATCATAGATGATTGAATTCAAATGAGAATACACTATTGCCCATAAACAGTAATACAAAAATTAATGTGATCGAAACATATTCAAAGGGCATATAAAAGATTTTATTGAATTAACGAAAAGTGGTATCGGTAAATACATTGTATATGCATAATTTACTTAACTGGTACATACGTTACCTTGAGCATACTCATCGATTTTGTGTTATGTATGATGAAAATATGATAGAATGTTCTCAAAGTTGTTAGAATGACTGTAAATATTCCAGGACTTTTCCTTCAGACAAAACTATTGTTTGTATTACGTTTAAATTACATAGAAAAAAAAAAAAACTGGTTTAGTTCACTCTGAATGTTTAAATAAAATTTGATTTCAATTCATCTTGTTAGTTTGATATACGAAGCCGGAAAAAATAAATGCAGTTTGTATAATCAGTATGTAGCTAAAATGCTGGTATATTTTCAGCTATTCTACTAAACATACCGACACAGTCAACCGCGCAACTGTTCCCGAAAACAGTTTGTTTTTTAAACACTGGTGTAGTCACGTATGTATTTTGAAAACCCTCAAGGAAAAAGTGGTGATGTTTTTAATGTATCATAACTTTCTTCAGAGAAAATTTTCATGGTTGTTTTTTTTTTTTTTTTTTTTTTTTTTTTTGTTTAATCTAGGTATCTTTTATTTTGGAAATGAAAACACCTCACTTGTATACCTCATTTTTTTTCCAGATTTTTTACGACCTATATGCGCCTAATTTGTAATTTTGGGTGAATTACTTCCCCAAAAAAGCTTTTAAAATGTTTGAATTATTATATACCATTAGGAGAAAGGCTTCTGGAAAATAAGGTTTAGTCCTTTTCATAAATAGATGTCAGCAGTAGTGTTTTCAAATCATAATAGTAAGATTTAGATTCGTTTATTTATAAAGCTTATGGAACTAGATGTGTTGATAAACGTTTTTTATGATACTGCTTTCACCCCTGAAATTAACATGTATGCTTTAACACATAGTGCAAGCACCACTTGCCAAAACACAAATGTAAAAGCACATAGTGTAAACACTCCTATACCAAAAAGAAATTTACAGATAGTTAAATGTTGGCAAGGGATACTATATTAAATACTTGCTAAACTTTTGGCTTTCAGTACATCACGTGTCTGATAGACAGGCGGATACCTTTTAAATCTTACGACATTGAGCAAGAGATAGTTATAAATGATCACCAGAATATTATTTTAACAGAATTTTACTTGATTGTCTCTGAAAAGAGCGAAGGAAAAAGTCGCTTGAAGAAGTGAACTGCACCTTATCCTCTTATTTTCGTACACTGTTCCTCACCATCAGACAAAAAACTGTGTAATTTAAAATTACGACTTTTAATCGGCTCCAGACTAACCATGAAGGAAATACATATTGATATTTTACTTCTAATCAAAAAAATAGCTCACAGCTGTTTGAATAATTAGGAAAAAAGACCATTTTTGCTAATCGCACTATTCCTTATCCCGTGTTTAACGGAGGATTTTCCATCGATTCAAATCCCATGACCAGCATTCCAGACAAATTACAGCACTGTTTCCAAAGTTAAAGGTACCGATAGATAGAGAAAACAGTGGAGCAGGTTGATAGCCATGTGTAATGGTCTAGAAATCCTTAAAAAAGATAAAAAGTAAGAAAAACTCACATTTTCAGTTTTGGCCGCCATTTTGTTTCGGAGGTAAAGAGTAGATCGAATACCCCCCTTGTCAACTGTTATTCACAATCAGCTTACTAATGCTAATGTTGTGTTGTTGCTGCCCAAGTTTTAATGTATTTCAGGTGCTCCAGTATTTATGGTCCAGACGACAGTCCTTATGGTACGGTCACTGGCGCCAGATCAGAAAGAAATGCCTCTGTACATGTTATACCCTACCCCTAGGTATTCTATAAGAACCATGGTCGTGAACGGGAAAATATACTTACCCATTTCAATCGCGTATTTCATATCTAAAACACGCAGTTCAGTAAATGTGTACTATTGATATTAAACAAGTGGTAATTTATCTTCCGTTGTGTACCGGTCACATTTCTTCAATAGTTCTTATCTTAGAAAAACAATGTGTAGTTTACAGTTTTTTCACAGGTACACGAAAAAATTGCTTGAACTTCCCTGGTGAAGTTCCGTTCTAGATTATAGACACACTCTGATTGGCTGATGTGAAAATGTATGTCAGTCGTCATTTTACTACACGTGTACGCTAAAATGTTTATATGCAGCATAAATGTGCAAAATGAATTAAATAAACACAGAATAGATGTATTACTAAGTATGATTTCAAATTCAAAACCATATACAAGATGAATTTCATTCATCATTTCGAGTCTTATCGTAAAACTGTGAATATATTGCATTCTGTTTTTTGTTTGTTTACATTTCGCTTAACATGTGCACACTGTCGTGACCTCTAGACCGGATGTTCATTAGGGAAGTTCACGCAAGTTTTTTCTGTAACGTTGACTAAAGCATAAAATATACGCAGCATCTCTGCAATATGGAATATTGAGACAAGGTGACTGGTGCAAGATTGAAGATAAATTATCGCTTGTTTAATATCAGTAGTACACATTTACTGACCTGCGTGTTTTAGGTATGAAATACGCGATTGAAATGGGTTAGTATATTTTCCCGTTCATGACCATGGTTCTTATAGAATACTTAGGGGTAGGGTGTAACACGTACGGAGGCATTTTCTTTCTGATCTGGTGCCAGTGGGTACGGTGTTAATGGTGCAGACGACTGTACGGCGTTTATGGTCCAGACGGCAGTCCTTATGGTACCGCTCCTCTTGGTAACATATCCCAGCGCTGACGGAAACATCTTAATATGCTGGTTTTAGCGCGATGCAATTATTTCTAGGAAAGTGGCCGGCAAATCGTTTTAAACCAATGCCGGTGATAATGTCCCTGTTTCCCAGGGCCATATCGCATAAAGCATTGATCAGTGTGATTTGTATGAACTCGTTTGGAGTTTGCCAAAATTTGTGACGAATGACATTTGTTGACTATTTGCAGTACACTATTGGTGGATTTTATAATACATTTGTGTTTGTTAACGGGATGTGTTAAATGACATTTTCTTACTATTTCGAATTATATTAGTGATTTTATATATATTTGTTATGCTTAAGGGATGCCCAAACGGGATTTTGAAGTATTGCCCGGTATCCCGATTTAAAAGATTGATTGGAGCCGTGCCCATTATAAGCCATTCGTTAAAACATTAATTTAATAAACAAGACATTCATAGATACATCAAAAAGCTCGCATTGTTTTATATAGTTTGTGTATGTTGAATTTGAAAGTAAAATGGATGTAATTTACATTTTGTTTTGTGATTGTAGTTCCAAATAATATGGAATTCCGGTGCAAAGTGCAAAACGCGAATAGCAAAACGCAAAAAAAGCAAAAAGCATGACGCACAGGGGTTCCATGCATATAAACAATCATAATTATATCAAAAACAAAAGTTTTGTTGAACCAAATATTCTAAATCAATAAAATGCCTAAACGGGTGTATTATAGTCCTTATAATGCATTTCTTTGACTAATTGTAGCTGTTTTGTCCAGAACTGTTTAATGCATTCTTTCACTTTACTGAGCTATAGAATGTTTCGAACTTTGTGATATTTTGCCATTTGATAACCTATTTTGTAAGATTAAATCTGTAAACTTTGTACGCACTTTTTCAAGCTCATTACATTGTTGTTGCCGACTTACATATAAGCCCCTTTCCTCATGGCTATTTTAATACTATTAGTCGGTCTATACTCATGTGGCATATTTTGCTTCACTCTGATTGACTGCTCAACTTTTATCGGGTTTATACTTTACATAGCTAAAAATTCTTTACTATGCCGAAAGGGCGAATGAACCCTTATTAAACTCAAATAGAAAAAGAAGCTTAACTCGCTTAGCGCAGATCTACGGATCTAGGGGTCGTGAGTTCGAAGTCTGGGCGTGGCGTATGTTTTGTTGACAAAACATTGTGACAAAACATTGTGTCTGAAATCATTCATCCTCCGCCTCTGATTCTTGTTGGAAAGTTGGCAGTTACTTGCGGAGAACAGGTTTGTACCGGTTCAGAATCCGTGAACACTGGTTATGTTGACAGCCCGCCGTTACATAACTGAAATACTGTTGGAAAACGGCGTTAAACCCAATACAAACAAAAGAGCTTAACTGACGGCCATGTTTCGTTCTTGCGCTGGAAGTATCAATCATGCTACCGTATCCTCCTCCCGAATTAAGCCCCTCCCCCCCTAATTAACGCCCCCTGACCCATTTTAGAGGGGAAAAAAGTCAACAAGAACGGGGAAAAATCACCTACCTCATTTTTATAAGTCCACATAATAAGTAATTTACAGTACTAAAGTACAATGTATTAAAAATTAAACACACTTTTAAACAGTCCATGTACCGTAAGTCAAAAACATTTGTACTAAGTACGGTACGTATCCAATTATCAAACAGAAAATTAAACGGTAAATACATTTTTTAGTTGTTTTTACACCACTCACGCACACGCTTCCTGCCGACTTTAAACAAACTTGCCGCAATGTGTTTACCCTTTTCTTTGGTAGTCTTAAGAACTGTCAATTTAAAAGCAGGCACAGCAGCGTGTCAAACCATTGACATTGTGTATTGCGCTATTAGCTACCCGCATGTACTAAGGAAAATGTTATCGGAGTACACAGCTGTTTGGGTCATGACGTAATGTGTAATGTCGCGAGCGTGTCAAAAAGCCATACATGGAATACACGAGGTACCGTATTTAAATGCATAAAAAGACACACTGCATTAAATTGGATGCCAAATAATTACGCTTTGGGGGGATTAAACACAGAAACACTTTACAGCTAGTTTGAACGATGTTTTTAAGTTTTGTAAAAATTTCATTTTTATGCCTCAAATGAACGCCCCCTCTTTGGAAAATGTAACGCCCCCAGGGGCGTTAATACGGGAAAATACGGTATGTAATTTGCGTTTGACAGCACTTTTCTGTTCATGTATTGCTATGTGAAATTTTAAAATAACAATGAAGCAAACATACAACCAAATTCCGATCTCTGCTACTAAAGAAGATTTCGACAGTGGATTCACGAAGTTTTGATAGAATGATGATCTTTATTATTTAGTGTCCGCTGATGAAATTTAGGTAGAATCGGTCAATCCTTTATCTGAAGGTGTTTGATTATTATTATAAGTTAAATAGATCTTGCGTTTAGTAATTTTAAATTTTAAATATTTTTAAAAGATCAGAATGCACGTAAACACAATACATTTTTCGTAATTGTTTTATTAAACATTTGTAACAGGATGCTAATAATAGATGAGGGGAGCGGTGGTCTAGTGGATAAGGTGTCGGCCGCTTAATCCAGGGGTCGTGGGTTCGAGCCCCTCTGGGGTTACGACCATGACTTCTCATATGACACCAGTACTGGTTTTTCCAGGAAGCAGACTCGACAGTGGTTACAATAAAGCTTTCATCACAATCGAGCTAAAACAAATTAGTATAAACTAATACCAGATCCCTTTAAAGAATATTTAAAACATGTATGCGCTAGAGGGAAACTTATGGTGAACTAAATCTTGTAAGTAAAAGATGAACACACCAACAATTTAAATTGTCATTTTGTTAATTTCACTTACCATTTCTTTAATTTCATCCTTGTCTATCGTCTTACCCATTCGTGAATAGGGCCTGCTTTTTACACTTAGTCTGTTAACTGTCTGCTCTTATCTTATATTCATTCATTTTCTGGTAACCTAATTCAAATTCCCGTCTACAGACAGCAATTTCATTGATCCATATCATAATATATACTAGAAAATATTTAGAATATTGTAATTTTTTATGTAAGCTTTACACAAGATTTTATATACATGTACCCCCAACACTGACCACATGCCATTAACATGTGCCTTAAAGCCTGAAGTATTATTTCTTTCTTAATATGGTAGTCTTGACGTGTCAATATAGTTGACATTCATGCAGGTATTATACAACAGCTACACGATATCTTTCCTTTATAAGAGTGACCATCTCTACCACTGACCAGTGTACAAGACTAACTAACCACTATCACAATGAAAGCCTTTCTATGCTGCGCTGTCTTTGTAGCCGTGCTTGGTGAGTACTTCAGCATTTATTACAATCTATTTGAATAAACTTATCTATATTTGTTACTTTGGATATTTATATAAAGAAACGTGTTCCATGTTATTTAAATAGTTGTTAGTTAACTTTTCTGGATATCTTGCGTTTGTTAAAATTCCCCGATTCGACTGTCCGCGGACTAAATTTTGAATTTTTTATTTATTTATTTATATGCTATTCAGTTTCTGTGTTAACATACATTTTTTTAATATGGCTTTGCCACCATCCTGATGTATTAAGATGCATTTAAAGACTGTTGTTTGAAGTTGATAAAGTCTATAAGAAAATTTAAACTCTATAGTATTTATTTCAATGATTTTCGAAATCGAACATTTCTCTTTATTTTGAAATTGCATATATAATAAGAAATACATCAAAATATTTATATTCAAACTCAATAAACTTCTCTTTGTAAGGCTATTATTGTACATGAATAAATCTAATAGAAGACAAACAACAGGTAAAATATGGTCTGTAGTATAACAGCTACAACTTTCTATCGCATTTGCATAATCATTTTATGCTTTAAGTTATACCTGAAATATTGAACTCATTTAAGACAATAGACAATATGCTGGCAAATATTTAAGTAAACACTTAGTAGATTTGAATATTAAACTTCATTGTCTCCTTAGTGATAAATAAGGTTTTTAGAAACAATAGCGTTGGGTTTTAACACATGAAGCAATACCAGTAGGTTTAGCGCATGTTGTAGAGGCAGCTATGTCTTTATGATTAATTTAGTAGAACGTATTCAATTTTGAGTGACAGTTGAATTTAGAAAAAAAGATGTGTATAAAAACGGAAAAGCGAGGACAGGTTCAGAAATGAAGTTGTGCCTTTTAAGTAAATTTTGAAACAATAAACAAGAAAGACAATCATGAAATGTTAAATATCGTGTCCCGTTTCGATAACACACAATAAGCCATACTGCCCATTTCTTTTTACATTTGAAACAAAGTCAGCTACTGAATTGCCTACGTGCTGGTCAGCTAAATCCAACTGCCTCCGTATTGTTTAATAAAATCCAATTACGTTTGATTACAATATCTTTGAAAAGTATTCGTTATTGACTAAGAATATTAATATTACAGCTTTTGCAAGCGCCGAGGAATGTAGATCCGTCAGTGACTGTGATCACGTAACATGTCCAGAAAGTAACTACCAGCTCGAATGCCACTACAGACAGTGTACTTGTACACAGGGTAAGCAAAATCATTACACAAGTTTGCTTTACTTTTTTAATCATAAATTGCATTACCTTTGTACTTGACTTTATCTTTTGATACATTATTTATACAATGATGTTTAAAAAGGAATTAAAACCGTCTTTAAATACGAATTAAAATTGTTTTGGATTCGTTTACTAAAACGCGCATCTAAATATATTATTCTATATTTCGTCTTTGAATTATTGTTCCTTTTCTTCTCTTGAGAAGGAACACTTGGAATTGGTAAGTCACACTTGACTGAGCAACTGACCTTGTAAACTGTTGTCATTACAAACTGGCCAGTCAAACTCCGTGACCTTAGAAATAACCTCTGGCGTTGAACTTATTCTTTCCTTATTGAGGCAACTGTCTGGCTGAACGTGCTCCGCGTAATACATATTACTATACCCGGGGATGGAAAAGTGGCATGTTAAAACATGCAGATATCTTATTTGTCACAAAGGTTAACATACGTCGTTACCTTCGAATGCATGATCCATATGTAAAAACAGACCCCATCGCGACCCTCTCGTAGTGCGCAACAAATTCATGCATCGAGCCCGGATGTCACACTCACGATATTTAGGACATATACTACTAAATTATAGCCATGAATTGCATTATCAATGATAACTAAGTCTGATGTGTACGAGGACGTATATTGTGTTAGCGCATCAAATCACTACATTAGGATGTTAAACAGAAAAAAGCGAATATATGTCAAGAAGGTAGTATGGTCTTTTCTTGGGGTTCCACTCACTGATGAGTAATATTTAAAACAGACATTGCAACCATAATTTTAAAAGATGATCATTATATATTTATATAGATGTGCCCTACAAGGAAATTTTGCTATGCTTTAACTTGTTAAAAAGCTTTGTTTACTCTGTCATTTCAGTTTCGTCATCATCCGGTTGCACGACAAAGGCTGACTGTAGCGGAGATGACTGTAGATTCGGATGGCACTGCGTAGATGCCAAATGTAGATGCGGATTCGGATTTGGAGGTGGAAAATAAAGTCATATCCAGCTATTGTTATTTATTGTTAACATCGTTATACTTTTCAAACAATAAAACATAAAGTGCATAAATTAGTGTCGTGTTCTATTTTCAAATATTTTGTCACAGAATAGTTGATGACCATTGATATGAGATTCTAGCACTGTAGTGCTTTCTGCATATCTGACGTGATGTATAGTCCAGTCTTTTGTCACTTAGAGCGACGAGTATTTAAAGTTGTATCATTATAGTAAAGTCGTTTCATTTCGAATTTAATTACGCCTTGTAAGAATGATGCATTCGTAGGCAGTTGTATTACTGAAGGGACACGGTTCAACAATTGTACGTTTTATTCGCAATTCATTGTACAAGAACAATTAACAATGGATATTCAATTATTTTTACTTCTTTGAACTCTTGGACTATACCATTGTATTTAAACACAAGTGTGCATCGCACTGCAGGACTTTCACAGTAAATGTGGATTCGGCTAGCACTGCATTGATTCCAAATGCAGTTGTGGGCGGCAAAATGTCTTGACCATTTATTGTTACTAGTTGTTACCATCTTTATTCTTTTCTAGTGATTACAATAGTGTTTTCACTTTTCAAATATCCTACCATAAAGTACTATTTGACCCCCATAAGTAAAATACAACTTGAAACTTTTTTAGCATTGCAGAGACACCAGGTTCACAGGCAAACTGTCTCATATTATACATGGTTTCATCTTTTGTTTTTCATTATTTGGACGATTTTTTGTCTTGACTTTGAGGAATTGGAGAAGATATAAAACCGTTCCATTCATAAAAGCCTCTATGTATAAAGGCTCATCTGAATGATACTTAATCTAGAATTAAATGCATCACGTTACTTTTATATTAAATACGCTCTACAGAGAAAGGGATGGTTCACACAACAAAAACGTCCCAACCATATTTGACAAATACTTCATTCTTGCAATTTGTTTTCGACATTTTGATATTCACTTATTATCATTCATTGAATCTGATCCAGTGTAGTCAACTTAGCCATTTAGCAATTTGTTTGTTCTGTTAGCATTGTAATGTTTTCAGCTAATATACGATATTCTGTTTCGACCTTGACAACAGAATCTCTATACATGCGAGTGAAATTCGGGCTTCAAAAGCGGTTCACATGCTTCCTTTACCGTAGAAAACATACCACCTTAAGACACTTATTTGTTATACATATTCATAAATATATCAATAAAAGTGTTTTTTTTTTTAATCAAATATTCCAAATGCATAAACGGGGCATGTTAGTATAGTCTGTACACAATTATTTGCAGTGTTTGGGTAAAAGGGTAAGATACATAATAGTTGCTGAGAATAGTCTGTACATAATTATTTGGAGTGTTTTGGTAAAAGGGTAAGATATATAATAGTTGCTGAGAATAGTCTGTACATAATTATTTGGAGTGTTTTGGTAAACGGGTAAGGCATACAATATCCCCACCTGGTGTGCATGGAACAAATTATTTATTTCAATAAAGTCTACAAGCCTCAGGTATGCTTCCTCAAGATTTTACACAAGAAGGAGTCAAACTATGAACAATCTTTGTCATTTTATAAAATGATACAAAATACATGTAACATTTGTCTTGACAACAAACAAAAGACTGTATATGATACTAAAAGTAAACTGTTGCAAAATAAAACATAAGTTTACCTAAAAGGCAATATACAAACAAAAATGATTTGAAAGGAAATGAAACGAACTTAGCATAATGTCAAAAAGCTTTGTTTTCCTAAAAAAGTGGATTAAAGTCCTGTATTTCAGTTGTTTGATCGAGATATTGCCCTGTGTCTGCTTTCTTAAAAAGTCTTAGAATGAGATAAAATTTGATTTGATTTTTTAAGTTTTCGCTACCTTTTAAAACATCTTTTAGAAATTCGTCTGTTTAAGGCAGGCGAATCGTATCTCGGTATAACATATTAACGTTTTGTCCTCATTTAGGGTAGGACATTCTGGAAACTTCACAAAAACATGTCAAACATATCTATTTTGTATCAGCACATTTTGACGTATACGTGGTTCAAGAATAATTGATTACATGGCACAATTTACCATCATATCTACTTAAGTCTTAACAGAAACCGCAGACAAACTGTTACGCGTTGAATGTTGATACGTCTTCTTGTGCAATTGCGTTTAGATTTAGAAAAAGTATTTACTCTTTAAAAACGTAGGGTTAATGTCTGAGTATCATTATTTCACGTACAAAGTTTGTTGTAAAATACAAGATAAAATGGTGTCAAACACCTGCCCAATATTGATTTTGTCTATCATTAAGCGCTTCCTTTCGAATCTTATAATTGTTTCATTACGTTTCATTTCAATGTCAATAATCTGGCTTCCTTTAAATTATGTAAAGATGATTTATTTTCAAGAGTTCTCACATCAGATAGCACAGTTTGCTAAAATAAAATGTATTGAAATGACATATGGAAGGCACACGGTAACTTTTTTGCTAAGACGTAACTGGTCTACAGGCTTATCAATTGTATCCTTTCCAAGCATACGAATTAACCACACCCATCTCTCTGTACGGGGACGTCATAAATCGTCTATCATGATCAGGGATTTTCTCCTTTTTCACCTTGGTTAATCGTTCAAGCTGAAAATATGACATAATAAAATTAAGACAAACGGAAAGAAAGATAACTACACTTCACAGAATTTAAGGTAGTTTTGAATATCGATATAGTACTTGCAAGTATCAATAAGTAAGAAATTTTGCAATATATTCTTTTTTGAAATATATTCTTTTTTGAAATATATAAAACATCTTTAATGGAAAATAATGACATTATGCATTAAAAAAACAAACGTTTATGATAAAGACTTACACGCTTAAAGCAGATTTACTCCTGTTTCATTTATCATCGCAAATTTTATTTGGTATTTTGTGCTGTATCGGCTATTTTGGAATAATTGTTTTCACTTTGGAGTCCACTTATAGTTGGACACTTTCCTGACCGCTCAGTAAAAGATAAACACATCAAACTTACCATTTCGTTAATTTCACTTAACATTTCGTTAATTTCACTTAGCATTTCTTAATTTCACTTAACATTTCGTTAATTTCACTTACCATTTCGTTAATTTTACTTACCATTTCGTTAATTTCATCCTTGTCCATCGTCTTACCCACTCGTGAATAGGGCCTGCTTTTACGTTCTGGAAGCTGGCTTAGCCTGTTTACTGTCTGATCTATCTCATATTCATTCATTTTTTGGTAGCCTAATCCAAACACCGGTTTTATAATAGTACCCCATGGTAATTTAGTTGACTTTGGATGTACGGAGGAATGCACAGCCGTCATGTTGTTGCACCAAAGGTAATGTTGTGTTAAAATGTATTTTGCACCTTATATGGACCAGCACTCGACAATAGTTCACCAAGTGAGTTATCAATGAATCTGAAAATGTGTATTTCACAAGTTGTTCACTGTTGACTTTGTACAAGAGTTAACGTCCTAAGTTGCCACAGAAGCTCACAAGTATGCAAGGTGTTTCACCTGTGTAAAAGATGTGGTCACGTGATATCTGAAATATAAGATTAAATACAGGAATGCTTGCTTGCATTGAAAATATCTAAACATCTCATTCTGCTGGCATGTCAAAAATGATTTCATTTGAAATTGTCTAATGAAGATCAGAAAATCCAAAGATATCTAACGGTCAATTTGTTCATGATACGTTATCTTAATTCTTTCACTTCACTATCTAAATGAATTTTTGCATTATTATGTTAGAGGACCATAATCTTGTTAAACTGGTTAAAGCCAAATTTGTTATCCTCTTTAAATTAAGTTATTATTTTAATCATTATTATCATTACTGTAATAGCTATTATTTCAAGTATTTCTGGCTGGCGAAAGGGATATTTTGCATTCTATAAAATCTGATTTTGCAAAAATACTTATCAATTTCCTAAACTAAATCTTTGTTACATTTTGACTAAAGAGTGTAACTGCATGTAACACAGGTATATGTAAGACCGTCTTATATGTCATAGACAAATGGTGTTATATATCGCTTGATTCTTATTTGTAAGTTTATATTTCTTTAATTGTAACATACACTGTCAATGGGATATAAATCAGGGCAATTACTCGTTACCGTTGACACCGTATAATAGATTGTAAATTGATATTGACGCTTTTATTATTTAAACATAAAAGATAGGACGATATGTACAGTAATAGTGCGATAAGTAACACGGCATTATATTTAAACGTATGTATATACAAATGTATAGTAAAATGTATAAGAAGATTCATTTGTTCCGCAATGTATTTCCAGTATTTAGAAGGCATACTAATTATTTTCTGAAAGTTTGGTTTTGATTAATTATTTCTTCAGAACATTGGTCTCAGTATACTTGCAATAAACCAAGAAAGAGTGTAAAGGCTTTATGTACTCGCATGAAATTATGTAAGATATACTATTCCATTCACAGTTCTAATTCAGAAGATTTAAATAATATTTGTGAATGAAGAACTAAGCTCGTACAGTTTAACGTTTATACTAATTTATTATTGGTCGACTCTAAAAACAATGTATGTAACTTTAATTAAGCATTTGACACTTCATTCCTGCATGAGGGTATGAGAGAAGTGAGGCCAGATTCTTTTTCCTGATTCTGGTGTCCAATAACAAGAAAAGTACTTTTACCAATATTTTATGCCTTTGGTGTGGAAAATAAATTGACACTTTGAATATATGTTAAATTTATGAAAATTAAAGGCTCTCTTTGCATTCAGACTATCTTGCTTAAACTAATCTATTTAAGCTTGACTGTGATAGAAGTCTGAACATTATTTGCACGATGCTCGAGTCCAATTCCTGCTACAAATGAACTGATGTGATATAAAAAGGCACAGTCGTAAACACAGCTGAGCTAGAACCAACTACCGCCGGGTTTCACGGCCAATATCTTGACCACCAGAGCACAGTTTACAGTTCAAACCATTTTCGCAGAGCTTCACATTTAACTTTCAATTTCCATAGCCCCTTTTTACACACATTTGTTACAATCCAATACGGTATTCCATATGATAAAAATCCTTTAAAAAATCTGAACTATCTCACACTGGTAAATTTAAACATGTAAAACACTTTTCTTATTTAACATCTAACTCACCAGGAATCAAATTACTGCTCATGTTAATCGCTTAGCGAGAAACTGATCTTGAATTGCAAAGTCGTCATTGAATAAAAAGAATTTCTTGATCAATATACCACTGATTGATTATTTAGTCTCTTATTGCCTTTGTAATCATATAAATTGGTTTACACTTTGTATTAACATTAAAGACTGTTGACAAGTGCAACATGATTAAACCTATTAATAAGGCCAACTGATAACAATAAAATCTATAGATCATTACAATATTCACATGGTGGTGTAGGCAGCCAGTCATTTTGACTGTTTTTAAAATGTTCCCAGATTGTATAAGCGCATATAAACACGATAAGACGTTCAAAATAAACACTTTTAAAGATTACAATCCGCAAAATAAATATTGATGTTTAAATAAAACAGAAAACTACAGATCATGTGTAGCGAAATATTGACGTTTCAATTGCTGATTCGTTTTGTTGTTAATTGGTCAACATTAACGGTAACTAAGATTTGTAATTCACGCCATAAACATAACACAAAAATAAGCGAGATCGAAGTTGTTCTCGTGTTTCATGTTATTAGTCGTTCATTAAAATATATAAATGTTGATTCTATTTGTAATTTTCATTGTTCCGAACGAATGTGAAAGATTGTTTTCAAGACATGTGAGCCGCACCATGAGAAAACCAACATAGTACGTTTGCGACCAGCATGGATCCAGACCAGCCGCTCAGGCTGGTCAGGATCCATGCTGTTCGCTGTCAAAGCCTATTTTCAACTCTTTGTGTGAAATAAACCGAATGATGTGCCCTAAACACCACACATTTCTTACTATTCGCCTCTCTTTAAACACACGGTGGGGGAACGTGCACCGGATATAGCCCAAAAATGAAAAGCAAATACGTACCAGCTTAGATTTTGACCTCTTATTTTTGAAATTATAATAGTTCATTCATATGAAATCGAAGGATAAAATTTAGCTGGATCATACGCGATAGTTGGACTGCCATTGAAACATATCTGTTCTGCAAAATAGTGGCCAAGTATATAGCTTAAATGCGAACAAGGGAATGCAACAATCTGTTTCAAAGAATAAGACTTTGTGTGTTTGGAGAAGTAGGACGGACGCGTTTTCTAGCATTATCTATACATGTATTCACCATTTGCCATACGTTTACAACACGTCTAATCCTGTAACAAGCAGGTATTTTTTACTCACCTAAATACCTTATAATAACTCAGTACATTATTTCAATAATAAGACTTTTATATTGTATAACTTTTGCAGAAATAACCAATTTTTAACATTTTCTATTTCTTGTTGAGAAGTTATCTGTTCTAGAAAATGACTGTCGTGTGCAATATAACGAAATATTACCGATAGACGCAGCTGTAGGTAGAATATTATTTCAGTTGATAATATTGATAATGAATAAGGGAGTGCATGCCCTCCAGGTAGCTGTCTTTTATTTGTAGTCATAAACACAAATGATCAGTTTTGTTCTATCTGTTCAGATATTTACAATACATTCCCTTAAAATATATAAAATATATACCTTCTAAATACAGCAAAAGATGCAAATCATCGAAGATTTTAGAGACTAAATTTTTATGAAGCTCTATACACCACCTTCGATCACATTACTTTTACCAGACATTGCTATGTTCTCTTTCTAACTTGATGCTACTTTTACCAACTTACAATATGGTGTTCGTTAGATTGGCCCTTTTCTCCATATAAAGATGAATAAAAGTTGCATTGAAAATTACAAGGGATGCGTTTTCGATAAGTAATTTGGTATTTCAATTTAATGGTACAGTTTTACAATATTTCCTATTTTAACTTTTAAACCCGAGACATCAGCTACAAATAAATCGAGCGTTAAAGATTTGAACAGCAGGGCGTGATGTTTTCCTGACATGGTTGGGCAGATATGTAATTGAAAAAGAAATACATTACGCATAATTCAAGTGCATTGATGTTAAACCTTTTTATACCTAAGTTTGGCGTTGTATTCAATGTTACACACTAGTTTTAACATTCAAATGAACAATTACTCATCGTTTGTAATGGACCACTGCTGTCCTTTTTATATCAACGAGCTAGTTTTTTGTGATGAATGAATGAAATCTAAAAGTGATGGTTCACTACTATTTAATGAATAGATGCGTTATACCTGACCAACAAACAAGAACTATTTATGTTCTAGTGTTACAAATAATAGGAAACGACAAGGATAAACTTTGTGTCACAAACGAAATTTCAAAAGCTGTTTACTGTGTTGCTTTTATAGAACTTTTCTTAAAGGCTAGATAAAATACCGAAAGAACTTGTTTGAAAGATGGGGTTTTGTCCGAGGGGAGACACTGTTGTGAGTCCTGTCATAAAATATATACTACTTGTTGGAACGTTTCTACATTGGGTAAGTCTGTAATAAATTATTACACTGTCATAATTAGTTTTATTCAGTTACCGAAATTAGCTTTATTGCAATAAGACTATTGCACTTATTCATCTTCTATATCTTTCTTAATTACAGGTGAAGAAAAACCACAATAATTTATGATTAGCGGGGAAGGTATTGTAATTGTATGTTTGAAGTAAATATATGAATATATAATTATAACAAGGGCTATTTCTAAATGAGTAATATGTACAGTTCTTAAGAAAATTCATTGAAGATGCATTTCAAAACTACTTTATGGCTACCTACGAGGGTTGTCCCAAAATAGCGTGACAAATTTTATCTAAATAATTTATCAACGTCCGAACTGAAATTTGCAGAAAGTGTACATAATTTATTTTCAAAGAATTTGATAAAGGGTTCATGCCGAAAAACGCTATTGTTAAAAAATACTTTTGTTATGATCAAAGTGGTATGACCGGCGCAGCCCAAAAATGTTCCGTTTTAATAGGCTGTCTTCCGTGATGTTTGTCTCAGTTTCCTAACAACCCGTTGCGCTAGGCGCTAAAAGTCCCGTACATATCAACGTCGTATATTTGAACGTCATATGTAGAAGTTTTGAAAATCTGACGTTGTTTATGCATGTGCAATGACATTTTCTCAGGTTAATATGTTTCTAGATCTACGCGAAAATGGCAACGTCAACAGACAAGACGGCGCACAGAACCGTCATAGAGTTTTGTGTCGCCTCGGAAAGACACTAGTTTAAAATTTACAAGAAGATGAAGAATGCAGACAAGCATAAAAAATGTCGAGAGCTTTAGTATACAAATGGAATCACAGATTTGCAGACTGGACGACTGATAATAAGTTGGTATACGGTTAGACTATGCATATTTCCCGCAGTTAAAAGAACATTTACGGGACCAGAGATTTGATGATCTGCATGATTTAATGTTAGAGGCACGTACAGAGGTTCAATCTTAGTTTGAGTAGAGACTGGTATCAACGTGTGTATATGGCATGGGTAAAGAGACACATACTTTGTATTGACCACGGCGGGGAGTACTTTGAAAAGGAATAAGTTTGTCGGCGTTTTTTACATTATTCTGAAGCCGGGACCTGCGCTAATCAGGGATATGTGATTGTGTTTGAAGTTCTATGTAAATCTCGTTTTTAGAGATACTGATATGAAAATATATGTATTTGCTCTTAAAATGTTATATTATGGTTTTTTTTCACATAGTCTGTACAGTTTCCAAAACACGCAATATGTCACGTTATTTTAGAACAACCCTTGTACCTTGATTCTTTTCCTTGTAGAGAATTACACTTATAAATGACGATTTAACTTGATGTACATTTAATTTGGAAATAACAGATGAGTTTTAGTTTTGATTCCTTTGTTGAACAGGTATGTGGTGGTGCCATGGTTGGTGTAGGTATATGGGCCTTTGTGGAGAAGAACAAGTTCTTTTATCAACCAATTAAGGATGTATATGACGTCATATTTGACCTGTCAATTATGCTTATAGTGGCTGGAGGCATAATGTTCATCATCACCATGTGTGGGTTTGTTGGGGCACTGCGAGAGAATACATGTCTGCTAAAATTTGTAAGCATTCCCATATTACTATGGCGACATAATCATATTACAATATTGAATAACAGTCACACTACATCGCTTAGGTCTAATTGTTTAGAAGAAACTTTTTTGCAGTTAGAAGTTATCTCAAAAGTGTTTGATTACAATAGATGAAACCTACATTGAAAATTCCTGCTTTTTGTCCCATGCATTTGAGTTACTTTTCCGAAATTCTTCTGTTGTAATGAAAGATACAGAGAACTCTTGGGAATAAAAAAAAATGATTTCATAAATGGTTTAAAACATCTGACATTTTTATAATTGAACGATTTTCGGTTCTTCAACAGTGCCTATCGCAACTCTTTGAGGTAATTAGAAGAATCATCAACTATCGTTTACAGATTTTATGTAGGAATCAAACATAAATATTTAGTTGTTGAAAAAACTTAATAACTGTGCATGCTATATCATACAATTACACGTGCACTTCTTTAACGTTTAAATAATAATGTATGACTACGCTCGCTCGTACAACAGCATTTAATGTATTTTTTTTTTTTGTTCAGTTGGTGTTATGTAAACCAATTCAGTTTGTGTTGACCTACGTTGTTACATATACCGCCTCGGTTGCCTAGTGGTAGAGCGTCCGCTTCGAGTGCGGGAGGTCGTGGATTCGATCCCCGGCCGCGTCATACCAAAGACGTAAAAAATGGTACTAGTAGCTTCTTCGCTTCGAGCTCAGCATTAAGAGGATAGTGCTAGGACTGGTCAGCCCGGTGTCAGTATAATGTGGCTGGGTGGGGTATCATGCCACGTGTCTACGGCGTGATATTCCAGTGAGGCAGCACTATAAAGTTGAGCACTGTGCTCACTGCTATAAGTAGACACTGTCGTTTATATGACTAAAAAAATTTGAAAAAGACATTAAACCCGAACACAAACACACGCACGCACACGCACACGCACGCAGGCACACACGCACACGCACGCACACGCACACGCACACGCACACGCACACGCACACACACACACACACACACACACACACGTTGTAACATAAATCCACAATATTTTCTGTGCAATTTGCCTCGCTTCATCATCAAATGATTCCATTTTTTGTATGTAAGTTAGATTGTTTTTCATTGCCAAATACATTACTTTTATTCAGTACTATCCAGTCGAAGACGTCCATCATAAAACTGCAGAGAACCAGAAAAATACCAAAATGTTGCTAGCGTCATATCTCGAGCGTTTTCTGTTTATTTTCAATTCCTTTTATGCATAGGTTTACTAAAGCAATTTAAAACATGACTTCATTAAGGTAAACAAAGCTCAAATGCCATTATCACTCGACAGACTATTCCACAAAACTTACAACTTAAATGAAATGGTGGAATATATCCGAATTCCTAATAGGTAACTAAGTTTATATTTGTACGAATAACCATCTTCCTTAGCACCTAATACATCTTTGTTTGTACATTTTATATATAGAAAGTATAAAAAACGATATTTATAATGGATCATTTATTTTATGTTTACCAGTGAATTATAGAGTTTTCTCAGTGAAATAAAAGTGATAATCCACAGTTTTGAAACAGTAGATTATCATTTTTATTTTCATTGTTTTTGCCGAACTTGTTCCGATCCTCCGTTACAATTGAAGTCAAATTGTATAACGGGCGTTATGAATACCGGGGACCATAATGACGATGACGTCGTTAAAATGACGTCATTTGTGTTATGCTTTCTGTTGATCTTTCCCGCGATTTTCGACATTTTCATAAATTACGCAACAAAAATAGAATTTTACACATGAAATAAAAGGAAAATTTGTTTGTTTCAGTGAAATATCATTTTTATTTCACTCGTGAGCACCAAAAAAAGTCATTTTCACTCGTGGCTACGCCACTCGTGAAAATATAAGTTTTTGATGCTCACTTGTGAAATAAAATTGATATTTCACTGAAACAAACAAATATCCTCTATATCTTTTATATATTTCAGTTTTACATATCATTGATGTTCATATTTCTACTGGAAGTTACTGCAAGTATATTAGCATTTGTATTCAAGGACAAGGTCGTTGACACGCTAAGCGGTGTACTCAAAGAAGTGTACATAGAGGGTTACCAAAACGACGAGGAGGCTGTCATGGACTTCTTTCAGGAAAATGTAAGAATTCTATTTCAAAGATATTGTCAGAATAATTTGTAACGTACCACATAAGCACAGATATTGCTTGCCTCCCTTTTCAAGGTGTCATTGCTATAATTATTGTTGATTTTCTGTAAATAATAGTATTTGGGTCATTTATGAACGATTTTGGTTAATTAAAGTGATAGCTGGATCCCAGCATCACACATTATGTCATATACTATAGTTAAAGGGAACCAGGTATTTGATAAAGCAAGTACTCGTTGTAAAATACCTTGTTTAAATTTGGACCAATCAGAACACGTTCTGTAAATAGCACCAATCAAAAGCTCACGTCTGCTAAAGTATAAATATGTAGATGGATGACAGAGAGATCATTCGGTATCCAGCGATAGAAGAAGACACATGGAGGATTCAACTAATAATTTATCCCAGTACCTTGATAAGGAGGTTATTGCAACTACCCTGTCAGGGCGGATAAATTATTAAAAAAGGAGAAAAAGTTTAAGTCCATAGACTAAAGAAGAGTTGCAGAATTTCAACAAGGTTTCGAGCTACAGGGCCAGCGCATAGAAGTTTTACCTGAAAGGTAGTTAAATGCTATAGACTATAGCATCGGAAAGCTGAGACAGAGACCCAGAGTTTGGTAATCTGCTGAGATAATAGGAGAGTTCCAGCTCATAGACGCCTGAGGTTAATCGTTATTGGCGAAGTACAGCCAAGGCATCGGCGATATACCTATATGGTAGTTGAATGCTACATGTGATAGCATGTAAGCGCTCAAGGCAATGATATAGAGTTTCAATTTCAATTAAGAGGACAGAGACCGAGCATCTTTGCGATAGGACTCGTATGTTGTTGATTCAAAGACATTGTCTGACGGGAACCAAGTTCAACAAAAAGACCAGTCAAGTATAGAGTCTCCAGCCTATAGGAGTTTGAGCAAATTGATATTAATTGATGATTTTTAGTTTGAAACATTTAGTAATGCCTGATCCCTGAAATTATCTAGCTCATAATTGAGATCATTTACAAATCATTGGTACACGAATCATTTAGGCAAGGTAGCCAGAGGAAAATTTATATATGAGATATTTGGTCTCACCAGCTATACGTAACAAAGGACATTCTATATCGTTTGTCAGCAAGTCTAAGACATAGTCACCTTAGTGACTGGACCCATTTCATTGTGCAAGATAGTAAAGGCGTAGGCACTTCACTGGGTCATATAACTCGTATCCCGACAGACATCACAGTATTAGCTCTGTGTCATATAATTCGTATCCCGACAGACGTCACAGTATTAGCTCTGTGACAGAGCGACATCGTCGCATGCGTACAATGATTCAGCCAGTATGTAACCAAGACTTGAATAAATATGCCACATGCAGCTTTTCGCTTGATGCACATACTAAAAGGTCAGCTCGGTGCAAGGTACCTGACTAGGTGGGATATTTTGTCATGTATTTACTTGTGATATTCAAGTGATAGTGATGTAGCACTATAAATTTGGTCACTGTGCTCACTGCTACAGGTAGACATTTAAAAGAAACAACACAAAAAACAGTCCACTCGTCTTTAACAAACAACTTATGGCACATAAAAGCATGCTAAACTTTGATATTATCAAGCTTTAGACGTTAAAGAAACATATAACTGTTTTGTAGAAACTTCATGTATGGTCTTTATGTTAAGAATTATCACTAACTACGAGGGGCTCGTAGCATCTAAATTGTTTCCTTGACAAAAGTGAATGTGGCAACAATTGCTTTCCAATTCTTTTCCAAATAAAGATTGAATTCAATGGTTAAACGAATTCGTACGTAAAGTCTTGCATATAACTCGTTTGATGTTTTTAACTTAATGGATCCATTAAACTTGTGTGACTCACTTGTCTATATGTTTAAACAGGTATACTTATCTTGATGTTACATCCCATTTAAAAGATATGTTAATCTTGATATGTATTGCTATAGAAACTACTGTTGCATACACTATTTCAGAATTATATCGATACGCTAGATTTTTTTTTGTTTTCATCAGTTTGATTGCTGCGGTGTGAAGAGCTATGAGGACTGGAATATAAATGAGTATTACAACTGTTCAGAGGTAAATCCAAGTCAACTAAAGTGCGCTGTACCTTATTCCTGCTGTAAAGATCCGGATGAACTATCGGTAAACTACTTTTACCAACTTATTATCGCAAATATTTTGATCAACAAAACTCTTCAGATGTTTAAATCATATTCACGAATAAACACCCTCAGCATAAAGTATATAGATTTTTAAACATGGTTTTAGAGGGATACAGAATCATACGTCTTGCAAGATATTCAAGGGCCATTGTTGAATCAGTATCATTGATTATGGACTCTCCGATATTATTGAATGTCAATCCCGGCATTAATTCTGGTTCAGCCTGGCTCATTTATTATTTTATAAGCATAAGTATATGAATATACATCATATCATAATTTCGTTTTGTTTCTGTAGAATTGTCTTTCATTTCCGTTTTGGATATACGCTATGCACAGTTATGTAAATCTAAACGCATAAAAATTAAATTGCAGCCCGGATTGAACAATATTCTATGCGGTGGGAATGCGTTATCATCAGTAAGTTTTTTCTGTTTTATTTTATTCAGATCAAGTCAGGTTAATTTAGAATATATGAAGTAGCAAATAAAACCTGTGTACTGATCCTTTGGAAGCATCATATATAAGAACGCAACCAAGCAACATAATAGCAGACTCAATTTGACAGAGGCTCTTTATAACAGGAAATGAAATGCGAAGCACCCCTCGCACCCCTAGCACCGGCTTAAGCGGAATTGTATTATAGTAAAATTATAGTAAAATAAATTTTCAGTCATCACGCTGCACTTATATACTGCCATTGTGATAGTTAATAAAATATGTGAATAGATCCTTTGAAGCACAGAACGCAACAAAGCAACATAATAGCAGAGGCTATGGTTCTTCAAACTATTTCACTTAACAATATTTAGAAATATTTTTTAACAGTTGTTAACTGAAGTAGACGTGAAGAAAATAATGGGATAGCTTTGCCGGTTTATTTTATCTATAAACAATTGGCCATCAATGCGGTTTTTGTTTGTTTTGTTTTGTTTTGTTTTAGAATTACACAGACTTTAAAGTATGGACATCAGGCTGCGTGGATAGAGTAATGTACATCGCAGAAAAGAATCTACCAATTATAGGAGCTGTAGCTATTGCTATTGCTATCCCGCAGATAATAGGAATCATTCTTGGACATATCTTTGTTGGTCAGATTGAACATCAGTGGGACAGATATAAATCTCACATGAGCAGGAGAAGATACCGGGATGACTGGGATGAAAGAGACCGACGTAGATATTAAAAAGTTTAATATAACTTGTTTGATACAATGAGCTTTACCTGTACCTGAGTTGGTAAATGATACACATGTTGTCATTGATGTATCAGCAAACGGTAACAATTTTAGCTTTATCGTAAATGTTACAATTAAGGTTATGATTAATGGTTCTTAACTTACCCTACCTATACCTACAGCGACTTCAAAGTAAACAATAGCTGTATGATGGCACTATCGCAAAAAGTATAAACAAGTACATGTAAAGGATGTTACACTTTCCATCTCTTTGAACATTAACGGTAAGGATATTACTGTTGCTGTTCATTGGTACAGGTATAACGTGTTTTTTTTTCTCTCCAAATATTGATGCGGACAGGAGCCGTATAAGAAATGGCACCGTCATGGGGTTTACTCATAACGATTAGTGAAAATGAATATTCCATTATGTTTTTCTGGAATGTGGACTAGACATTATTTTATTGTTTTACTCTTATAGTTCAATACTCGTATAATGAATGGCATCGTACTTCTATGAGTTTTATATGTTTGTTTATATGTGTACATTGATGAGACTCAAATAAACTATAGATATGCTTCTTACTGTTCGGTGTTTACAAAAGCTATGATGTTGACATGTCTATATATAACAACTTTCATTTTCGCCCGTACGAAATACGACAGAGGGCTGGGGATTCTTACGATAAAGAGATATCATTTATGACCTTACTGTAACAAATAATACAGACAATTGTTAATTAGGTAAATGCATAAGTTCAGTCGAACTCTTCTGATTCACGGGATATAATCTTATCTGTTCCCTTAAGGACACTGAATACAAAGTAATATCCCCTTAATCACGAACGATAAAATCATGAAGTTTATACTGGCCAAGGCAAATACGCTCGACCAAGGCCAATACGACTGTCGAAGGTCATTTTAAATACACTTTATAAATGAATTTGTCAGCATCTTTCCAGAATGAAAGAAAAGCTTTTTAGAACGATCGTATATTAATACATTTAGATTTGATGATCGCCCAACATCCGCAAATTACTAAACATGTCATTATAAATGTTAAAAAGTGATATACATCGTGATTTGTTGCTGTCATATATGGGGTACATAGATGTTGGAACTGCACTGTGCTTTTTTGTTACTATATTATAATTTTCACTTTCTGAAATCTGAACACGCCAAGAAAAATTGACATCATATGAAACACGCAGAAAAGAGACATCACATAACTGCACTTTTGCAGTGTTTATATTTTTTTTTAACTTAGTTTATATCATTGTAACAAATTGTGTGTATTCTACGAACAGTAACAGTTTAAGCATTATTTATCAAACTTGATCTGGTTGCATAACTTGCATGTATTTAAAAAATTTTTAGTAAAATTCTAAAAAATGTTTCTTTCAGTATCCTAGTGATGGATAGTGATGATCACTATACAGAATATAAAATCCTCATTTGTTCCAAGTGTAAGTCTATTGATACATGCTATTTTATTCTTGAAATCTTTTTTAATGATTTGGTAGCATTTTCAAGTAAACTTTAAATTCTATATTTGTACTTAATTGATAGATGCTGCTTTTTAATTCTCTTGGTTAGCTCCGTCTTTTTCTTGGAGTTTAATAGATCTAGATACAGTACAAGTTTCCCATTAAAATCTATCACGCCGGTTATAGGTGTGAAAATATATGCTTCGAAAAGACTTATTCTGAGCACAATTTCTCTATTGAATCTTTGATCTGTTAAATAAAGAAATATTGACTGACTTACAAATATTTAATGTAAGATTTTGTAACTGTCTGAAAATTTGGATTCAGGATGTACACAATTTCTGCTCTAAGAAGAAATGCGCCTCCAACTGTGTTATTAGAAGTTTGATTGCCGCATTCTTCCTTAAAAGCGATTTAATGTGTGTGTTGGTGTTGATTGTGGTGTTTTTTTTTTAGTTGTTTCTTTTTTTGTGTTTTTATTTGCTTATAATTAATATAGGGATCATGCACCTCATTAATATTTAAATACTTTGAATTAAAAATTTAATAAATACTCGCACACGCACACGCTAAGCCAAATAAGTAAGGCTTTTATATAACATTGTGGCAAAGTATGAATGACAGAACATTTTTCAAACAAGAATTTCTCCGACTAGTAGCCATTAGCCAGTCTTTCATTTGAGATACACACTGGTTTTCGTGGGGCATATATTAAGGGCCGCCTACTTTCAATTTAAATTTTACTGAGTCTGTTATTCCACATAAAATCTTCGATTCCCTTACAGCACAGGTTCATTAAGGGTGATATCTAAGACGCCTGAAGATTGGTCTACTTATTTTTTCTAAACTTTTGAGGATAAACACGAAATATTATTGGAATCGTCTTATTCAATACATCTTTAAATTTAACTTACATGTTGAAAGGGTTAAGGCTGACAAGGTTTATACTTTTGACATATTTGATCTGATGGATTGGGCCAAGTCTAACAGTGATTAGATTATGACAACTTACCAACCGAAGCCTGATATAAGGTTCATTTTAAGGATGATTCTTCAACAGTGGCAGTGGATAAGCTTTAAATTATATTTGTAGCTTATCCACTGTCACTATTGAACGGGACGTCAACACAAAATATACAATACTTCCTCGCCATTTAGAAAAAAGTAACATATAATATGTTAACTACCTAGTATCATATAGAATATTTCAGTTTCTTGTGATCAGTTTATCTATCACTGCCAAATACTTAATGTCATTTGTAGAAATATTTCCTAATCCTGCTTAAACGTTAGCACACAAAGCTGTCTTTTTCACGGAGAATTTAATGTCCTTGCCGGAGATCAATTTAACTCGAGCGTTGACCCTTACTATTGGACAAATCAGACTCATTGTTGCTAAGATACCAATGTAATTGTTGAATTTCAGTCGCAAGATTAATTTTACCATTATTGGACACGTCTCAACCTAATTTAGGGACATTATATTTGCCAGGGAAGAAAGAAATTTGGGGAAAATGACGCTTAACAGTTACTGATATTGTAAGTAAAGTTCTTCAAAGTAAATACGAGTCAGGTGTTACATCTACAAGACACCGACAGAATCTGAGCCTTATTATGACGCACTTGCAAATACTGCAAGAGATAGCGTATTTATTTTTTAATGTTTAATTTTGTGAATGTGGCATTTCATTCCAGTTGATACAATAAAGGAGTGCACTGTTATTAACTGTTTTTAATCATTCCCCATGAGATGCCTGTATGATTTATGCAAATAAAACATAATCTTAGAAGTAAAACTGACAGGGAGATCAACATGTGACACATTCAGTGTCTTTCTGTGTATATGATTATTTGAGCAGAAATTGTTATTTGTCTTATAGTGATATTGAATGAAACATCATATAACACAAAAACTGTAATAATTGTGAATATTATTAGTATTGATGCTAAAATACGTTCAATAACATGTTTAAAAGCAATTGAAGCTAAAACGAATTGAAAGTGTCCTCGTCTTGCACTACCTTTGGAAAATCTCAACAGTGTTGCGATTCGAAAACATCTGTAGGAGTTTAGACAATGATTGTAGTAGATGCATATATTGCATTCCAAGAACTGAATACAGAATACAGAATACAGAAGTTTATTGCTTTTGGCGTTTGGAATACAACAATTATCAAGCTCAGGATTTAGATGCCATTACTCTGAGGTCCTTCTCAGTGTTGATATATTTTATAGGTCATTTGGAATCTTATATGTAAGTCTCCTACGGTGAAACACTGCTAGTGTATAACTACGACAACATTTGTTCAACAGACCTGTACGGAAGAACACTGGTGCCAGTTGTGTGTTATTGTATGAAGTATATGAGCCGTGCCATGAGAAAACCAACATAGTGGGTTTGCGACCAGCATGGATCCAGACCAGCCTGCGCATCCGCGCAGTCTGGTCAGGATCCATGCTGTTCGCTAACAGTTTCTCCAATTCCAGTAGGCTTTAAAAGCGAACAGCATGGAGCCTGACCAGACTGCGCGGATGCGAAGGCTGGTCTGGATCCATGCTGGTCGCAAACCCACTATGTTGGTTTTCTCATGGCACGGCTCATATTACTGGAAATAAGGGCATATTAACTTAAAATTCAGGCAGGGATGAATGTATTCCAACTCGTGACGTAAATCCACTTCAGTCTGATTAGCCAATCTTACTAGAAATCTTACTATGCGAAGCAATAGAGTAGATACATTTACATGTACATTTTTCATAATTCGTGGTCAAAAGCCATGAACATATCTCTAAAGTTGTTATTTTATTCCTGATATGGTCATTTTATCATATATAGAATGAACCAAACAAAGTCGTGACCATTTGTCCAGTTAATACGTCACAGACACACGATTGTTTTACGTATAAGTAGATCTATGGCCATCTCTGAGATTGACCAGTATACAGTTCTTACTGACCACTATCACAATGAATGCCATTCTGTGCTGTGCCGTCTTTGTAGCCGTATTTGGTGAGTACTAATATTTTGCATGTTTTTATTTACAGACATTTGCGTCTGACCAAATATGTTTTTCGTGAGATTGAAGTAATATTAACTAGTTTGCCAGATATCTAGTTACCGACTCTGTTAAAACCGCTTATTTTCTTTCTTTCCCTTCATCTTTTATTTTTCCTTTCTTTCTGTCTCTCTGTCTATCATTTAGATCTAGTTAATTTATATCTTACTAATTGTAACTGAATGATCCATTCGTTCCACGCATACATGGGAAACGACCGGTATTTCCTGATGTTAAGACTTTGAATATTCGGTACATTTTATTTTAACGAAGATATGATTTCTGTACAGTAATTTTGCCTGGATAATAGGTTTATTATAACAGTAGATTGATGCGTCGGGTTGGATTCAGAATATCATGACGTCAGTTTTGTTTCCTTGCGTTGGATTTCCGCCCTTCGTGTCGAAAAGTGTCATAAAATGTTTTAGGGGCGGTTCTTGTATTAGGTTCGGTTTTTCAATTTTGTTAGTTTTCTTTTGTTTGAACCATTTAGAGAACCGGGTAATGAATACCTATGAAAGATGTACGGACAAACACGTGATACAGAATAATAATATTGCACATATTTCCTATTGGCAGAATTTTGATAGATTATTGAATAGTATATAGTATTCTAACACGATCCGATTCATTTTCCTATTAAACAAAGAAGGCTGGAAACAGTGAATTATTAGACAACAAATCACTGTTCTGACGTCACAATTATTACGTCATAGCGTCAAGCGGCGTAGCGGCGCGCTGGAAAAGAACCCGATTGAAAACGGGCAAATATTTAATGCATGCCGACAAGGATGTACTTTAAAGTCCTTAATAACGTGTTAGAAACGAAATAATATATCTCATTTAGTGATTTGCTCTTGAATAAATCACTGTTTGTCGTTCAGATGCGTAGCATTATATCACTCGGGCTGCGCCCTCGTGATATAATTCCTTCGCATCTGAACTCCAAACAGTGAAATTTATTGCAGTCGACAAATTGATAGATTATTGAATAGTATATAGTAATGAAACTGCCATATGGGTCCTAATAATTTTCAGTAGTTAGAATTCTTTACGACGGTAATCAATTTACGTTTGCCATACTAGAATGAGGCTGTTGACTTCTAAACAGGTTACTACAAATTTTTAATTTACCGATTTTTGGAAATAATGTATATCAGTTTACTACGGAAAATCACGTATTGTTTAGAAATGTTCGAGTGAATAAGCTATATAACAATGCAGCAGAGGGTAAAATTTGAGGTATAAGAAGTTACATAACAAGATAAATACTCGAGTAAATCGTTAATTTGTTAATTATAAGAAAACTATTCAAATACATTTCTCCTTTCCGGAACGCAAAATGAAAGGGGTGTATTTATAAAACATTGGATAAGACTTTCATCAATGTAATCAAGCACATAGTCTTTGAAACAAAGTTTTGAACTAGACAGGCTAGGCAGCAGACATTTTGGTTTAGTTAATTAATCTAGTACAGTTTATTTTCCAATTTTAGTCTATTTGAAACGGAGAACATACGATTTTCATTTAGGTGGTTCACCTGTAAAAACAATCGGCAAATTGTGTGATTTCGGCGATTTCCGTTTTTACGGAAAGCAAATTGCACGTTGTGCTACATTTAACCCTTGTCCTACTAAATTACTCTAATGAACTTGTCCATCTTTCAATTTGGACAGTACTATTAACTGTTAAAGGTTAATGAATGCGAATTGACTGGCGCGAAAACGTTATCACACGGAAATTTGTGAGTTTCATTACAGCTGCATTACCTTACATCTATGTTACAGTTTTTGCAAGCGCCGAGGAATGCAGATCTATCAGTGACTGTGGTCACGTGACATGTCCAGAAAGTAACTATCAGCTAGAGTGCCATTACAGACAATGCACCTGTACACAGGGTAAGTAAAATTAATTACAAAAGTTCGTGTATTTTACGTAAAACTAAACTAATCTACATCGGATCGACTGTTGTAGTTACTTTGATATTTTGTTTCCTGCATTCGACTTTACGTTGCATCGCTGATTTCTGCAATTTAGTGTCTTCGTGTATTGCTGTCGTTAGATGAAGCGGACGGTCCTACTTCACATCAAGTTAAATGTCTTTATCTGTACTAGTCTTTACTAATACGATAAAAGGTCGTGAGAATGTGGTGCATTTTTCTGGAATGTCGTGACGATTCACTACGCAAGTAATTAAAAGATCGCGATGACACAGTTTCAATATTGTCAGCTATTATAGTTTGTATGATCTAGGTAAAAATGTTCTGACAGTGTTTAGATCATTCGCAAGCCGTTTGGTTAATATCTTATTGAACTATTGTTTTTTTTTTAAAAAACTGACCAGATGTTTTGGACACAAAATCATTCAGCATATATTGTTCAACTTAACCCGAACGTGTCAAACAAATAATTCATTAAATCTATTCAGTGATATTGTCTTAATTTCAAAATGCCATATAAAAAACCCAAATCTTTATACAGTGGCTGGGTCATTGTTACGAAGCTATAAATAATTAAGTATCAAGAGGCATTTGTCAGAAGATGTGCATGACAAGGATGATTTCAGTTCTTTTTTCAAACTTTTATTTCCTTCATACAAATGTACATGTAACTAATGTAATGAATTATTTTTGTATCAGTGACACATTTACAATTTTTGCTTTGCATTCTAACATATTCAATATCAGTCAATGTAGATAAATAACGCGAAGACACGAAATGACAGAAATTAGCCACCATACCTAAATATTCTTTTACAGTGCTTGCAAATTTGGTAAAGATTACCTGTCATTTAATTGTTTTTGGACGCCTAGTATAGCACTTATATGAACGAGAAATACTGTTTATAATTATAATTTTAATGTGTTAGTCCATATTTATTATACAGATGACGCATTCCCGCCACGAACTTTTTTTTAAAGAACTCTTGAAAAATGTTATGTTATTTCAGTATCATCATCTGGAAGTTCAACGGCTTGTTCAACAAAGCAGGACTGTAGTGGCAGTGACTGTAGATTCGGATGGCATTGCATAGATGCCAAATGTAGATGCGGATTCGGATTTGGAGGTGGCAAATAAAGCCATGTGCATCTGCTGTTACTTGTTATTAACATAGTTATTCCTTCAAAAAAATAAAAAAAATATAATGTATACATTGGTGTTGTCTCTTCTCGATTATCGACAACTACGTGGCTTTATTCTAGCCTTGTGGCATATACAGTGAAAATGTCTGGCCTATTCATAGTCTCATACATAACCCATTGGGTCCTCTTCTCGATAATTTAGATAAAGCGGTCCTTTCATAACAGCGTCCATATTGTCTGTGATGCGTTTCATCAACAAAATACGGAATTTAGGAACTATATTTTGTTTGAAATAATCCTTTGAAAAAGCGATGTTTTTAGAACGGAAGCTGCCGTTAAAACATTTGTATGAAATATGCAATTTCCAATTTCTAAGAGAATTAATAGTTTATAGAAAGGCTTGTACTGTGAACTAATTTCTTAAGGGAAAACTGGTTCTATTGTGTAGAAACAAAAACAGAACTAAGTGTCGCTATTTCCATATGTATGAGCTAATATATAAAAATAGTATTGCGTATATAAGATATTTACATCAATTATGTTTATTAAAGAAGTATAAGTATTGTCGGGTCTGACTGTACTCTTTAATTAAAAGAATGAATATAAAAAAAAAATAAAGAAAAAAAAAAAAATGTTGTGACAAAGTATTTTGCTATATGAATCATAAGATAAGAAGAGAATAAAACGAAAGCAACGCAACTTGGTACAATTAAGTGAGAAACATTCGAAAAACAAGGTGTAGAAAGTATTTTTTTAATATATAAATGTAGGGTAGGAACTAACAATGTCTTAGAACTCATGAATGGGAAGAATGAACAGTATTCACCAATGAATGATATTTAGGATGTTGGAAATGTACAAATCAGGAAATAAGGAAACGAACAGCCACAACAGCACCATTACCCCTGAGGCGATCTAACTCTTATTGCCGGATACTAATACTTAACTCCTTACATGGTACGCCTAGACGGGCTGCATATAGAGGTTCGAGCCCCCTGGTTAATGTTGTCATCACTTATTATTTAATTTTTTTTTAAATACACACTACCACATGAGGTTACAATACCCTTGGAGTCTGTACTAGCGAGTATGCAAAGACATGTAAATTATGTTTGAGTATGGAACTAGAGTAGATCAATAGAGTAAAAGAGAGTTTGCTTACATAGTTTCGTTTAAAAGATACAGTTTAAGATGTTTCTGAATTGAATTAGATATTCAAGATTTCTATTTCTGACGGGAGTTCATCTCACATCTTGGGTTCACAAACCGAGAAAGACCTATCCATATAATGTTGTTTTTGATATAGGAATTTTGAGATGTTTATTTGTGACCGATCTGATGCTTCTATAGTTAGAGAAAGAAACATTTGTGTTCAATATACTAATATTGCGGTGTCATGTTATTAAGTGATTTTTTTTTAAAGATAATAGGTCACTCGATTAGATCAAAGTCGTGAACATTACATTTGCCATAATATGACGTTTTTCCTAAAATGTACATCTTATCTTAATCAAAACAGCAAAAATCGTGACCATAAAATCAGGTTGTACATAAAGGATCAGTTATAAGCCAGGCTAATTTTTGAGACTAGGCAGTGTGCGAAAATTACAGACCACTATATATCACAATGAAAGTCCTTCTGTGCTGTGCCGTCTTTGTAGCCGTGCTTGGTGAGTACTTAAATTTGTTTATGCTGTTCAGTTTTCATATAAAACAATTCTTTCCTTTATGATTTGATGATGTTCAAATTTCGTGTACAGTATATTCATCTAAAGGTTAATAATTACGTGCAAAATTTAGGTGACCGACTTATTCTTGCTTTTGGCGTTTAAAACATATTTTACGTCAGAATGAAATAGCTTCAACTGACTTTGCTATATATGTTAAACTGTTTATTTGAAAGTTATAAATTTTGTATAAAAATAAGATCATTTTTCCTCTGTTCTTAATTTTCGCTTCATTCTAAATTTTCTCAAATTTCTTAAATTTAATTACATTACACTTCACTAACCTTCTGACGCAACACATTTTGCCGATATCTTAATTAAGTGTTGCCCAATGTTTAATTCTGAAATTGTATTTAAATATACACCAATATTATGAACTTTATAAAGACGTTCAAATGATATAGATTTAATCCATCCGATATTTTTTTTTTTAAATGTCACAAAAATTACATAAACTTATTGAATCTTTTAGTAGTGGACTCGTAATGACAATCGGCAGTTCTGTTGCGATTACGTATTCCCAGAAAGTGATTTCGGCATCCTTCGGTCATAACAGAGAAACCGGAGAATGCCAAAAAAGGCATACAGACACTAAATAGGAAAATGGCGCGATGGTATCACATAATGGCGGATTCAAAGAGTCCTCAGTATTGCTCTGTAGAGATATTTTACTTGTTTTCTTTGTAATGTTTTTGCTGAAATCACATGACAGATCTGATCTATGATTGACATGTAGATAGCACTTTCATAATGAAATAATAACATGACAGACTTTGTCATGTATACTTAGATCATACACCACCACTACAATTTGGGGTCTCAGTTTTTAGCTGATTTTGCTGTTTGGGTTTGACTGAAAATATTTTTCTTGCATCAAACATGACCCCCATTTTTCTTTGGATTTTTATTCAGCAGTGGCAATATTCTTCAAGAAAATATAAGTTACAGATATTTTAAATGGGTTCTGATGTGTGCTTTAGCCATTGGAGATATGTCAATTTTATGTAGGATAAATAAGAATAGCTATTTAGTGTGTTGTAATCAAAACGCATACGGAATAAAAAAAGTAATCGAACTAAAAATGTCGATTGTCGTTACGGGTCCTTCACCTTAAAAATAAATAGCGACCCGTACATCACCATTATTTTGTAAATACTAGAAAGAATGTTAAATTCTGAGACTAGTAAATATCTATTACTCTAAGTCCATTTATTACAGGTTCGCTCATAAAGCTTATCGTGTACATGTTCTGTTACTATTGTGAAGGTCTTTAGATACTCATAATATGATATAGAAAGTATTTTTGGCATTGAAAGATGACAAAGTAAAATCCCGTAAGAAATAGATGTCAGTCATAGGAAAATGTTCAGCATATTGATCCTTTCAGAACTGTTTTGGGACGAGTTACCCCGCTTTCAAAATATCTTGAACTTAGCAGGGTAAAATTGCAGAAGCTTATTTCGGAATTTTTATCTCTCATGTCAACTTCAAAACTGCAGGTTAAAACAAAGTTTTATGTAACTTCAAATACCCACGAAAATGTGAGCGAGTTACTGAAATAATAGCATTTTATCTGCCAAGAAGTGCATATTTGTCTTCTATGAAATATATAGGAGTTTAGTTACGTCAAATGAAATACGACATTATTTTGAAGAACTTCAGTATTATTGAAATATATGATATTAACTGAGATAGCCATGATTGATAAAATATTTATTTGTCTTTTAAATCACTAGCACATTTGTTTCTTGTATCTAGAAGCAAACTATTTTAATACATGTTCACTTTAATCTGTAAGGACGAGCAATACTTGTAGATTTACACATCTGTTTAACCTTTAGCCTGCTGGTGGCAAGTGATTCTGCCTTTGCGACCAGTGCAGGCTGATCATGGTCTGCACTGTTCACTATTCAGTTAGTAAATTTTTAGTGAATACTCCTTTCAATAATAAATGATACTGCCTGAATTAAACGATGGACCAGTCCATTTTAGAAATTTAGCAGGATAAGGGTTAAAGAAGCATATACATGAAACCAAATTGTCTGGAGATCCAAACAGCCGGATAAAGGTATGCCTTTGACACCAGTTTGATCCATGTGGTTTAGTACTGTAGATTATAAAAAAGAGACTACACATTTGAATTTGAATTATTATGTTACACTCTGGCGAGAGCAGAAGCTACACATCGGACAGTGGTTGTACTCACGTGACGTGTCCAGAAAATGACTACCAGGTTGATTGCCACCTTGGGACGTGTACCTGTACACATTGTTAGTAGTACCTCTTTTTATTTTTTTACGCCGACTATGTAAATGTTCATACTCAACAACGTACTCCGCATAACTAACCAAATTTGCTTGAAATTTGTAATATCTGAAAATAATACTGACCTGATTTAGTTAAACTGAAATTTTTAGCTTCGTTGTTCACTGACGCACAGTGCGACATTTTCAATAAAGAAGTGAGAGGATGTGAACCGTATTACTCTATATTTCTAACTGATATATTACATAGATTTTCATTAATATTAATGCCTTTGGTAAATTCTAGAATATACCATTGCATTTCAGTGACAGCAACGTGCACCTCACAATCACAATGTCAAGACAGTGATTACCATAGGACAATGCACTGTGTGGATGGCAAATGTAGATGTGGATACGGCGGTTTTTTACCTGGCATTGGCAAATAAACCCATGTCTAGTTAAAGTTTACTGATATTTATGTCCTGACTCTTTTCAGAAATAATAAATATTTTTAAAATTAGTACATACATAAGAAGTGTTTCTTTGCAAATATCCTTCCATAAAAAGACCATTTAAACTCAGTAAGTGAAATACAACACGAGTTTGTTCTAGCACTGTTGCTGCTTTATTCGTAGTACCAGCATGTATTTATTTGGGTAACTACTTTGGAACATGAGGTTTTTGGGGGCATGTACAATAGCTTACATCGTTTCTGTAACATTAGAAGGCTCGTTCAAAAGATACTAATGTTAGAATTAAATGTGTCCTGTTATTTCTATAACAAATACGCCCTCAGTTATGCTACTGTCACACTATTGCGTATCTTGCTACGTAAGCGGCGTATTGAAGAAAAAACCTTATACGTGTGGAACGCCGAGAAAACGAGGCGCATTTTATGCAAATTATCTGCTTATGGCGAGCACGACGTATGTGTGGCGTTTCTATGGCGTACTTGTGGAGTACCCGGTGTACCACTGGGTTCGTGGAACGTACAGCTTCGGCATAGTATGGCGTATGTGTGGCGTATAGTACGTTGCAGCTGCGTAACCGTTTCGTTTGTATGGCGTTACGTTCTAACGTGTGACGTCAGAGTACGTACACGCGGCGTTAACAAGTGGGTATAAAGCGACTGTGCACGTTTTTGCTGCTGTCATTCGTTATAGAGAAATCAAAGCATATTCTATTATAGTATGCCGACAAAAAGGAGAACAAAAAGTGCCAGAGGAAGGGGCAGAACAATGCCCGCCCTACCTTTAGAAGTCCAGTCTGCATCAGACCCTGCAACAACTGAAGAAGTCGCCACAACACCAGCTCCATCTATAGAAGGAAACCGTTCTTCATTATCATCCTACCCGTCTTCAGATTTGGGTAGCGAGAGAAGGAAATCCAGGGACTCCCCAGAAAAAAAAACGGAAGGCCAAAGAACATTCCAATCTTACCGAGGAGCAGGAGGATGACATGTTCGAATGGCTTGAATTAAATCCAGTTCTGTGCTCTAGGCGCATGGCTGGATACAAAGATGTACAGGCGAGAAACAAACTATGGGCTGACAAAGCTGCAGCGGTGGGAAAGTCCATTAAGCAATTGAAAGTTATCTGGTACAAGTCGGTGAGATCCAGAGTTGGAAGACTGCTAATGAAGAAGTCTGCAGTCCACAGTTTGATGTTGAAGGCTGCTCGGACCGTGAAAAATGACATTTTTTTTATGAAAATGTAAAATTAATGTTGAAAACTGATAGCCTCACTATTTTTCTACAAACTGACATTTATTTCAAAATTCTAAGTACTTTTGCACAGTGGACCATATTGTAAATTGGCTCTGCCAAATATGTCATCCACTATAAATAAAGTCGTTACTTACTTACTTACTTACTTGCAACGCCGCACTTATATATCGCAGCGCATGCGCAGTGGCAACCACGCGGCTACGAATGATTAGCGTATTGTGCGTCGTAAATACGCCAGGATACGCGATTCATACGCACTTGATACGCTTTCGTTAAGAAAAGAAGGCCACGGGTACGCAGTGACAACGCCTAGTACGTTATATCTACGCCACAGTTACGTTTAGGAATAAAAGCTACGATTCCGCTGCGTACTTGTTGCATCCTTTTCGCTTTTACTGCGTACGTATGACGTATATATGACGTATCAAACATGCTACGTATGTGCTACGAATTTTTGAAAGCAGCTTCAAAAAATCGCCACAGCCTTGCGTACAAGGAGATTGCATTACGCATACAAAAGTATTAGCTACGCAATCTGGCGTTGCTATGACGCTCCTTTCTTACTGCCGCGTATCCTGATACGCCGTACATACGCAAGCCTGGTACGCCAATGTGTGACAGGGGTTTTAGAAAAAATGTTGTTCTAGAGCCGTCGGTCAAACTTTCTTATATATGCATGACAGTTAACTGTCGACTCCATATTGAATTATTAACTCCCCAACATCAAGTGGAGGCCAATATCAACAGAAACATTCCCTCAACAGTAACATAAACACTTACTAATTGATTTTCACACTTAACACACCAGTAGTCAAAGTATATTCTAACATGACTCGGTTTGATTTCCAGTTAAACAAAGAAGGAAATGAAGCACTGTATATTCTGCGATAAACAACGGTTGACTCGCGAGAACTTTATATGACGTCAAATTGCCGCATGACGTCTGATACATTACTTCTCGCGTAAATGAAGTCCAGCATAATATTTATTAAAATATATCAATGAGCATGTCAGAATGAAAACGATCTAGGCCTTCTTGTGATTTATCGTCTAATTTACCAAGGTTCATCGTTCAGATGCTTCAGTATTTAACAACTCGGGCTAGCGCCCTCGTGGTTCAATTCCTACGCATCTGAACTCTGAACCGTGGTAAATCAGACGATAAACCACTCGAAGGCCTAGATTATTTGTTAAGTATGCAATATCATAGAAAAATTTGACTTCTGATGGCATTTTTTGTTAATGCTCGGATATTAGTATAAAAGTGGTCCTTAAAATCAAACATGAAATTTAAAAGGGGCTGTCGCCTTCCTAAGGGTTCCTCAATACAGTATAATGGGGTAAAAGGTCAAATGGGGGCATTTACAAATAAACTATGCCGCCAATGCCCCTGTGCAATCGTTTAATTTTCATATGACCACCTAAATTGCTTTAAATATTGTGTCTCAACGCCCTTTAGTTTCTTTGTTTCAACGTTTTGTTTTGGGTTTAACACCGTTTTTCCAACAGTATTTCAGTCATGTAACGGCGGGCACTTAACATAACCATTGTTCCTGGATTCTGTACCAGTACAAACCTGTTCTCCGGAAGTAACTGCCAACTTCCCCACATGAATTATCAGAGGACGAATGATTTCAGACACAGGGTCTTTTATCAAATCGTCACGGAGAACATATGCCCCGCCCGGGGATCGAACTTGCACCCCGCGATCCATAGACCAACGCCCTTAAGTATATTGTTAATAAAATTGAAAATGATACAAAAAAAAATTATTTATATTATATATTATATAATACATATTCTAACATGGCTCGAATGGATTTCCAGTTAAACAAAGAAGAAAATCAAACCCAATATATCCTGCGATAAACAACGGTTGACGCACGGACCGGTAAGAGAGCGTTATGACGTCAATTTTGACGTCATGTAGTCGCCTGACGTCCGATACATTACTCTCTCATAAATGAATTCCAGCATAATATTTATTGAAATATATTAAACCGTGGTAAATTAGACGATAAACAACACGAAGGCCTTGATTATTTGTTAATTATATTATATAGAATTATATATGTCTGGGAAAAGTGGCATGAGTATACTTGACATGTTTTCTAATCTTTATATGTGGATCAACTGTAGAAATGTTTTTGGTACTGTCGTATCTAAGGGTTATTTAAATGTCATTTCAAGGTTACAGACATACCAAAGGTCAAATCTGAACTTTAGGAAACGTACTTCTAACGTATTTAAGATAGCAAAATAGTACATATGTTAATAATATACTCAACAACTTTTCTAATTGCAGACCTGCTTTTTTTCCCTTTTATCTCTGTCAATTTTGACAGATTTGAATGCATTTTTTACACAAAGTTTAACGATTATTCTAACACCATGAAACATAACAACGATCATAGCCTGAATTAAATTAATTCAATTGTAAGGGTAACAATAAGGTAACTCTTAAATTAAAAGACAGATAATTAGTAAATTCCAAATTAAGCAGTGCATTTTGATCCTATGAATTTAATGAAATTCAAATTATTACACAATGCATACTGAATGTTCAACTATATTTAGTTGAAATTGGAACATCCTTCAATATTTAAATACGAACATGTTAATTTCATATCAGGTTTGTGACGTCACTATTGACACCACATTAATGGTTGACGTGGAATCAAGAAGTACATTTACCTCAATAATTAACAAATTTTCTTAGCCAAAAAAGCAAAATATCTATGATTTTATACGTAAACAAGAGCTGTCCGTAAGACAGCGCGCTCCACTATTCGGCGCTTTGACAGTAAAATGAATTTATGTCTCAATAAGAGACCTCTGCTTTAAAAGGAAGATACACCAAGTCATTATGTTATATTGTACTAAAGTTATATCCAGATAGCGAAGATTGCCAAAAAAAATCTTTAAGTATGAAAGGGGCATAATTCTGTCAAAAATACAATTAGAATTATGGGGATTGATATCAAATATGCAGCGGGTGATTACAAGGAAATATTTTTTATTTCAAGTCATTATCTTTTAAAGTACCAAAGATCACACTGGTTAGGCAAAACGACAGTCCTCGCGTTGTTACGTCAGACCAAGCGTATCTGAGCGCCAAGGCTCGAGAAAAAATGGAGAATTCCGATCACGATATTCAGGTGAGGCACAGTTTTTCCTTTGTATTTTCCATCATATGCACAATTTTCTTAAATGACTAGTCTTACGGAACATCCAAACCATCTCTCCTTCCGCGGAAATATTTTATTTTACTGGAAACAGAATAGTTTCGGAGTAAAACGCAACACAGTTTAGCGAGTGATGTTCCAGTGACGATGAAACATGTAAAATTGTTCACATTTTGTCCTCTGATTATCAATGTCAACGTTATCCAGCCATGTTCTGATACCCGAAGACACTGTTTACATCTATAATGTTGCTATCGAATTTATTTTTGACGAATGTTGTCTTTATGCCGTTTAAACGCACTTTTTACAATGCAACGTTAGAGGGTACCGATCGCAATACACCGTTTGTGTTCGAGAACCACTATCGTAAATGGAGTTTTACCAACAATACTAATAATAACATTTCCTCAACAGTAACATAAACACTTACTAATTGATTTTCACACTTAACACACCAGTAGTCAAAGTATATTCTAACATGACTCGGTTTGATTTCCAGTTAAACAAAGAAGGAAATGAAGCACTGTATATTCTGCGATAAACAACGGTTGACTCGCGAGAACTTTATATGACGTCAAATTGCCGCATGACGTCTGATACATTACTTCTCGCGTAAATGAAGTCCAGCATAATATTTATTAAAATATATCAATGAGCATGTCAGAATGAAAACGATCTAGGCCTTCTTGTGATTTATCGTCTAATTTACCAAGGTTCATCGTTCAGATGCTTCAGTATTTAACAACTCGGGCTAGCGCCCTCGTGGTTCAATTCCTACGCATCTGAACTCTGAACCGTGGTAAATCAGACGATAAACCACTCGAAGGCCTAGATTATTTGTTAAGTATGCAATATCATAGAAAAATTTGACTTCTGATGGCATTTTTTGTTAATGCTCGGATATTAGTATAAAAGTGGTCCTTAAAATCAAACATGAAATTTAAAAGGGGCTGTCGCCTTCCTAAGGGTTCCTCAATACAGTATAATGAGGTAAAAGGTCAAATGGGGGCATTTACAAATAAACTATGCCGCCAATGCCCCTGTGCAATCGTTTAATTTTCATATGACCACCTAAATTGCTTTAAATATTGTGTCTCAACGCCCTTTAGTTTCTTTGTTTCACACAACGGTTTGTTTGTTTTGGGTTTAACACCGTTTTTCCTACAGTATTTCAGTCATGTAACGGCGGGCACTTAACATAACCATGTTCCTGGATTCTGTACCAGTACAAACCTGTTCTCCGGAAGTAACTGCCAACTTCCTCACATGAATTATCAGAGGACGAATGATTTCAGACACAGGGTCTTTTATCAAATCGTCACGGAGAACATACGCCCCGCCCGGGGATCGAACTTGCACCCCGCGATTCATAGACCAACGCCCTTAAGTATATTGTTAATAAAATTGAAAATGATACAAAAAAAAAATATTTATATTATATATTATATAATATATATTCTAACATGGCTCGAATTGATTTCCAGTTAAACAAAGAAGAAAATCAAACCCAATATATCCTGCGATAAACAACGGTTGACGCACGGACCGGTAAGAGAGCATTATGACGTCAATTTTGACGTCATGTAGTCGCCTGACGTCCGATACATTACTCCTCTCATAAATGAATTCCAGCATAATAATTATTGAAATATATTAAACCGTGGTAAATTAGACGATAAACAACACGAAGGCCTTGATTATTTGTTAATTATATTATATAGAATTATATATGTCTGGGAAAAGTGGCATGCGTATACTTGACATGTTTTCTAATCTTTATATGTGGATCAACTGTAGAAATGTTTTTGGTACTGTCGTATCTAAGGGTTATTTAAATGTCATTTCAAGGTTACAGACATACCAAAGGTCAAATCTGAACTTTAGGAAACGTACTTCTAACGTATTTAAGATAGCAAAATAGTACATATGTTAATAATATACTCAACAACTTTTCTAATTGCAGACCTGCTTTTTTTCCCTTTTATCTCTGTCAATTTTGACAGATTTGAATGAATTTTTTACACAAAGTTTAACGATTATTCTAACATCATGAAACATAACAAAGATCATTGCCTGAATTAAATTAATTCAATTGTAAGGGTAACAATAAGGTAACTCTTAAATTAAAAGACAGATAATTAGTAAATTCCAAATTAAGCAGTGCATTTTGATCCTATGAATTTAATGAAATTCAAATTATTACACAATGCATACTGAATGTTCAACTATATTTAGTTGAAATTGGAACATCCTTCAATATTTAAATACGAACATGTTAATTTCATATCAGGTTTGTGACGTCACTATTGACACCACATTAATGGTTGACGTGGAATCAAGAAGTACATTTACCTCAATAATTAACAAATTTTCTTAGCCAAAAAAGCAAAATATTTATGATTTTATACGTAAACAAGAGCTGTCCGTAAGACAGCGCGCTCCACTATTCGGCGCTTTGACAGTAAAATGAATTTATGTCTCAATAAGAGACCTCTGCTTTAAAAGGAAGATACACCAAGTCATTATGTTATATTGTACTAAAGTTATATCCAGATAGCGAAGATTGCCAAAAAAAACCTTTAAGTATGAAAGGGGCATAATTCTGTCAAAAATACAATTAGAAATATGGGGATTGATATCAAATATGCAGCGGGTGATTACAAGGAAATATTTTTTATTTCAAGTCATTATCTTTTAAAGTACCAAAGATCACACTGGTTAGGCAAAACGACAGTCCTCGCGTTGTTACGTCAGACCAAGCGTATCTGAGCGCCAAGGCTCGAGAAAAAATGGAGAATTCCGATCACGATATTCAGGTGAGGCACAGTTTTTCCTTTGTATTTTCCATCATATGCACAATTTTCTTAAATGACTAGTCTTACGGAACATCCAAACCATCTCTCCTTCCGCGGAAATATTTTATTTTACTGGAAACAGAATAGTTTCGGAGTAAAACACAACAAAGTTTAGCGAGTGATGTTCCAGTGACGATGAAACATGTAAAATTGTTCACATTTTGTCCTCTGATTATCAATGTCAACGTTATCCAGCCATGTTCTGATACCCGAAGACACTGTTTACATCTATAATGTTGCTATCGAATTTATTTTTGACGAATGTTGTCTTTATGCCGTTTAAACGCACTTTTTACAATGCAACGTTAGAGGGTACCGATCGCAATACACCGTTTGTGTTCGAGAACCACTATCGTAAATGGAGTTTTACCAACAATAAGCACAAGTACTTACCGTTTAACGCCAAAGTATGAATTCTCTTTTTATCTTACTACTTCTGTAGAGAGATATTTTATTATACTAAATTTACTAATGCTGGAATTACTTTAAGATACCATTTAAATGTTGGTCATAGTAAGGGACAGACAAATTAGTCTAGGTATCCTGAAGGTCAAGGTCACCTGGGTTCAAATGTTTTATTTTGATAGTGCTGGTCAAACTTTCATGTCAAGCACATGTTACAGCATCTCAGTATATTCAGTCGATGCGAAATACCCGCATTCAAATTGAAATAAAAATGTTTTAGGTGATCAATATTAGTAGCATTTAACTAATCAATGACTCTATATGGTTTTGTTACCGACACAAATTCAATTTTAGACTGCGATTCAAATTGCTTTAAACGGCATCTGTCTCCCAAGCGTCAATAGTCTTGTTATACGATATATTACTGAAAAAAAAGTTTAGAATTACTCCCTTTTACGCTGTGGGTCCGAACAGAAATATAGGTTTATTTCATGCTATGCAACTATTCAGGTGGCTGAAAAAGGTTTGCAGTTCTGTTCAAGTGCCCACACTTGCCCGAATTTCACTAATCGTGAAACGAACTGAAAAAAATAAAACACGACAAAAAGAATTTCGTTCCGCAAAAAATTTGACATTTAGAAAGTGTCCGTTATCGGCGTAATTTGAATAATGTTAAATACTTTAAAAATTGTTTTGTACTGTACAATTTTGCCGAGTCGGCTCGTTCGCAGAACTTTTTAATTACATTCATTAAAAAAGGACGCATGTGTATGTGATAAAAATTAAAATGTTACCCTGACCTTATCTTTAACAAAAATAAGAATTTATTGCAAGATAAAAATGACTGAAGTCGGGGCTATTTAGAATGAGCCTGATTATTCTAAAACATGTTTTTATTTGTTATTTGTGCGTTTTCATAGCTATAACCAATTCGAAAGTGTTATAAATTAGCAATGTTTATGGCATGTCAAACGTTGCTAAACTATATATGTATGTTATTATCATTGTATGTTTGTTACTGTTATTCAATGTCGTGTCATTCATATTCTAAAATTTGCTATTGTTATTGTATATGTCGTTATTCTTATGGTATGTTCGATATTCTTATGGTAAAAGTCATTATTGTTACCCTATATTTCGTTATTCTTATTGTATCTTTGATATTGTTATTCAATGTCGTGTCATTCATATTCTAAGTCTTACCATTGTTGTTGTATATGTCGTTATTCTATATATTGGACTTAACCTTGCATCGACGTCGCCGTTGTAGGTCATATGTCGACTTTCCAGCTTTTCACGATTAGTGAAATTCAGGCAAGTATGGGCCCTTGAACAGAACTGCAAACCTTTTTTCAGCCACCTGAATAGTTGCATAGCATGAAATAAACCTATATTTCTTTTGTGCATATGATGGAAAATACAAAGGAAAAACTGTGCCTCACCTGAATATCGTGATCGGAATTCTCCATTTTTTCTCGAGCCTTAGCGCTCAGATACGCTCGGTCTGACGTAACAACGCGAGGACTGTCGTTTTGCCTAACCAGTGTGATAACACTTTGGTGACCTTGACTTTGGGTATTATGAGATATAATAAGATATAAGCAATAGAAAGGTTTCCGAAAAACTTTAACCAAAAAAGCTCGCGCCGACTTATTTTGCGGTCAATTTTCATTCAGAGATAAAAAGAAAAGCCAAGTTTGGAGTTTAAAAAGTTGTTGATTATATGATTATAAAATGAGACTGCAGATGCATTTCTGGCACTTTAGGCAGCAATAAGATTTGAACTTAAGCTTTGCGCTGACTATAAATGAATATTTAAATATTTACCTATAGTGTACACTTTTTGAGAAATGTGTGGGAAAGGAAAAATATGGTATGTTTTGAGGAATAAGACTACGACGGAAAATGAATTACATGTAAATATAAGAAAAGTTCTCACATCAGCAATAAATAGAAACAAGTCAATAGATATAAGAATTAGTAGTTGACAGTCGAGTAATGTAATAAAAGACCTAGTTTCCCAAGTAAAGGTAATTTTGTCCCAACCTACCAAAAGAAAGGTGTAGAATGGGAAAAGGGCTTGAGGGGGCCAACATCAGTGCCACACCCGCATCTGTCATCTACCATGTTATCACAAAAAGAGCAACTGATATATGAAGAAAAGCTGTTGTAAAATATGAAGACTTACAGTAAAGAATAATAATAATAAATAAAAAACGATTGAAAAGTGAAATTCTTTACCAGACTAACTCAGTTCTTTACAAAGGATGATAGTATACATAGTGAGTGTGGTGACAACAGTGTATTTCCAGAGTCTGACAGGACGTTGAAGCCAGTAACTGGAAATAAAAAAGGTAAAGACAGATAGATCCAAAATGGCGTCCGCTGAGACATCTGCGGCGAATTAACAGTAGAGTATGTCGAATGCATTAAACACTAAGCTAGATACTATAATTAACGTAATTTCAGATTCAACAAGTTAAGTAACAGGAGTAAAAATCTAATCAGGACAGTGTGAAAAGGATTTACGATGAAAATCGAAAAGCGTTTGTCACGCTTTTACTCCAGGTAAACTGTCTCGATTATAAATATCTATAGTTTGAAGTCATTATTCACTACTTCAGCTATAGCGCTATTGGTTACGACGACGGGAAAATGTCGTTATTGCCGCGGCGGTCCGGGGTTCAATTCCCGGCGCGGTCATATATTTTTCTTGATTTGGTACTTTTAAAATATTTTAGAAACAAAAATTCATATTCTAATGTTCATAATATGACCAAACTTCAATTTGAAAGAAAGATTATTTTTTAGCCAAATCTGGAGGCATGCTGCTTTAATATTATTTAGGCGTTAATTGCGATATTGTATCAATATGTGAAACTCATTCAGCTTACCAAAATGTTATAAGACTAGTGTAGAAGTATTTACTTGGTTTGGTTTTAATAGACTTGATAATCATAAGAATGCACCGAAGCAAAGAAGTATAAAATATTTTTATAGCTCTTTGACCGAAGGCCTCCAAAGGAGTTGGAATATTTGTAAAAAAGTCAGATTTTCGATCAGTATGATGTGTCAATCATTGATAAATCCTTTGATGGTATTTTTGGTCTTAAATTTGAGTATAAAGAGACGGACTATAATTTTATGATTTATTCATTATTTACCACCTGAAAACTCGCCGCAAGGTCGCGATGCGCAAGGATTTTATGCGCATTTATTAGCGTAGATCTATATCAATAATGACTGCGATGCTATTTATCTTGCTGCAGACTTTAACTCTAGAATCGGGTCACTTTGTGTACTTAATGGAAGATTTAATGTCAATGAATGTACGTTAATATCAAGGAATGATCGAGCTTTGGTAGATTATATTTGCGTCACGCAAGATTTTTTTAACAATTGTCGGTCATTAAATGTATTAACAGTACAGTCGCTTGTGGATGAACTTGCATGGTCTCTGCGGATGTCTCTAAATTGTTCTTTTTTGTTGAGTTCTGCTAGCTGGGTCCAAGAAACGACATATCGATACCTATGGAAATTATCGACGAAGAGGAAAACACTGTATAAAATGAAAAAGAAGTACTCGAAAAATGGCAGCGAGATTTTCAGAATATTTATAATGGGGAAGACACTAGTAAATTTGACAGTGAACACTTTGCTCGTGCAAAGGTACATAAGCTCTTATTAGAAAGCAAAATGGGTAATATAAGAATAGAAGAAGTCGCTAATGTGATTATGCATACCAAATCTCGGTCAGCTAGTGGGTACGATGAGATCCCGTACGCGGTACTAAACTGGTTCGATTGCATGACCGGGGTAAAACAGGAAGACAATAATTATTTCGCCGACAATCTTTTCCATCTTCATCAATGACCTTGTGAAAGAGGTCAATGACCTTGATCTCGGTTTTGAGTTAGAAGAAAGAAAAGTGTCTATGCTGCTTTATGTAGATGACATAGTGATGTTTGCTAAAACCGAAGACGATTTACAAAGCATGATAAACGTCCTACACAACTGGTTTAAAAGATGGCCTGTCCTCATAAATACTGACAAGTCCAAGTCCTTCGGAAAAGGTCGCACGCCACAATCTGATAAGATATTTACTGTTGGTGGAAACGTTCTAGAAGTTGTTAAGACATACAAGTACTTGGGTGTTACTTTTCATTATAAAGGTAATGTCTCCACAAACGCTGAGATTCTAGCGGGTAATTTAAAGAACATTGGTTTGAAAACATTTGAAAAATTTTACGTATTTGGATTTCCCCCATTTTGGACTACTGCTCTGGAGTTTGGGGATACCTGAAATTCCAGACTATCGATAACATTCAACACAAGGCTATACGTTATTTTCTTGGTGTACACAAGTTAGTTTGCACCCCCCCCCCCCACCCCCAACGCTATTAATGGAGATATTGGGTGGCTTCCCAACAACTCCCGTCGATGGATGAACATGATAGATTGAAAAACTTCGATGACCATGATGTGTTTTCAGATTTGTCTATACAAACGGTCGTAATAACTGGTGCAGTGAATTAAAAGACGTTTTAATAAAATTAGACCTCAATGATCACTACGAAAACAAAAGCGCCGTTAATCTACAGACAGTAAGTGAAAAGCTGAACTATTACATCCGCAACATATGGAGAGACAGTTTGCCGAGTGTACCAAAATTGAGGACATATGCTAAATTCAAGAACGTTTTTAAGACTGAGAATTATACATTGCTTAATCTGAGAAAATATGCACGCTTTATGCGCGCTCAATTTAGATATGGAATTTTGCCCCTTAGGATCGAGACTTGACTGGACCGGAGAAATAGATTTTGTAAATTCTTTCATTCATGTTCCATGACGAGTGCCATTTTCTTATTAACTGTATATTCTATAGGGATGTGCGTCCTAATAAGTTCAGTGACCACTAAATAATTGTAACTTTACCTTATTGAGTGATAGTGAGAAGCTGGTACGTCTCATCAACAATTATCCTCGTAAAGTTGTAAAATTTATTAATAAAAGCTATGTAAGGAGGAGAAATGCAGCTACATGTAATGCAAATCGCGTCTTTGGCGCGTCTTTAAAGCTTTCGAAGTATGAGACACGTTAGCATTTGGATTATGCGACAGTTAGAAATTATATAAATAAACAGTTTCAAACGTATCTCTGTATACTTCTTTAGGGGTAACTCTTGGAGTCACCTGTGGTGGCTGATTTCTGCCATTTGGCGTTTTCGCCCCGCGACCCTGCCGAGCGAAAACACGAGAATTAACAAGTTAAAATGGCGGGGGCGCCGGGCGAAAAATCGCTATTTAGCGGGGGCGCGAAGCGAAAACTCGCTGCTAAGCGGGGTAGCGGGGCGAGATTTAGTAACTGGTATGTCGGGGGCGCGAGGCGACAACACGATAATTAGCGCTGCTTAAATGTCGAGTTTTCGCACCGCGCCCCCGACATTCCAGTTACTAAATCTCGACTTATCGCCCCGCGACCCCGCCAATTATCGTGTTTTCGCTCCGCGCTCCTGCTAAAGAGCGAGTTTTCGCCCCGCACCTCCGCCATTTTAACCATCTTAAGCCTTGTGATTTCGCTTGACGAGGTCGCGGGTCGAAAAGTCGAAATGGCACAAATCAGCCTCATAGATTATTGTAACACGTAACACTTACAAAACGAAAATGCAAAAAGTCGAAATTAGAGAAATAAAACGGAGGGGTCGCGGGGAGACAACCCGCTAATTAGCGGGCCGAAAACACATCCACAATGCATTTAAAGGCTCATAATGCCTTTGTTTACAATGTGGCTGCCACATTTTTTTGTTATGAATATAAAATATTTGATTTCTTGTCAGATCCTGTTTTCCATAATTGGCTTCTCTTGCTATTTGTGAAAGGTCTGAATATTGATAAACACAACAGGAAGTTTTATCGAAGTCATTGTTTTTATTACTTCCTTTTATGGTTCTAATGGAAAAAGTTCATGTGCAATAATTAAAGTAGTGTTATCCTAACCATGTAATTATGTGTAAATCTTATTTGACAGATGCTTCGTCTGATTTTGATACAAAAGATTAAGCCTTATGGAACTTTAAACAGTTACGCGCGGAACGTTTTCTTGTACACTTGCGTGTAGATATAGACAGGAAAAGATTAATCTTGTACTGGGATTATCAATATCTCGTTCATAATATTAAGTGTAAACCATTTCATCATTTTACAAGCCGTTTGTTGAAAGTTGCATATCTAACATGAGAATAACAATTTGAAATTTCATTAGTCAGTAACCTGGCATTCTAAAAACTCTCTACAGACTCTCAAAACCAGATTTTGCATTTGCAAGGGAAAAATGTGTTAAACAAAGCAATTAATAACCACAAGGGAATTTATTTTTGCGAGGATATATCTGATCAGAAGGCTTATCAGTTGTATCCTTTCCATGCAAAAGAATTGACAACACCCATTTGTCTGTAAGAGGACGTCATAAACCGTCTATCATGATCAGGAATTTTCTCTTTTTTCACCTTGGTTAAACGTTCAAGCTGAAAATATGAAAATAGAATAAATGAGAAAAAGTTCATCACACTTCACAGAATTTGGTAATTTTCAATCTTGAATAAATAAAGACTTTTGAGATATCAAATCACATCAGTAAAATGAATAAAATATCTAAGTTTTGCACTTGATATCTAATTCGCATATAAAACTTCCGGAATATCTTAGAAAAGTATTTATAGGTAATTATAGCTTTGTATCGGGAAATATGTACGACTTCTGCAGTGGAAATAAGAGCGCAATATTCTTACGCTAAAGAAAGAGTTCATAGATAATAATCTTTTTATTACAAACATATCTGCAGTGTACACGTATTAATGTGATGTAAATATAAATTTGTTCAGTAGTCTGAATAAGAACGACAATACTGAACTAAATAAAAGAACTGATGCAACGACACACAGTAAATTACGTCACGCACCTAACATGAAATTCAGGCGTCAGTGTACGGAAAAATATTGACGTTTCCGGTACCATTGTAACTTAACGGAAAATAGAAATGGGTATGTAACAATGATTAATACACCACACTTACCATTTCATTAATTTCATCTTGGTCCATCGTTTTACCTAGACGTGTATAAGACCTATTTCTACGTTCAGGAAGCTGGCTTAGCCTGTTTACTGTCTGGTCTATCTCATATTCATTCATTTTCTGGTAACCTAATCCAAACTCTGGCTTTAAAATGGTACCCCATGGTAATTTCGTTGAATTTGGATGCACTGAGGAATGTACGGCCGTCATGTTGTTACGACAACAGCACTAGTTCTAGTGTATATTAATATTCTTCTTATCCGGACCAGCACCTGAAGCTTGAATCTTTGACCAGTAGCTTACCACTTGCGCATAAGAAAGTGAGTTACCACTTAATCTGCAGCTGTGGTTAACTATTTGATTTTCACAATAGGTTCACTGAAAGTTGACTTTCCACAATTAATCTGAGGTTGCCCCAGAAGTTGACAAATATGTCAGTTGTTTACCGGTGTATTGCAGGTAAAATGTGACGATATATCTGAAAATATTATCTTGAATATATAAATGCATACAATGTCAGTCTCTAAATATTTCATTATATCAAACTGTCTATCGGCATGAGGCAAACCCAGGTTATTCAATGATTAGTAACCTAGCGCTGAATTTGCACCGGCGTCGAGTCGTTCCATATATCTACTGATGTGGTATTAATTGGTTACTTTTATAGTCACGTGAAATAATTAGCTGTCGAGAAAGCAAATTAATTTGATTCCCAGAAGGAAAATAATAAAACGAAATTATCTGTCCCTTTGTACAATGTAATACTACTAGTAAGTAAGTAAGTAAGTAAGTAAGTAACGACTTTATTTATAGTGGATGACATATTTGGCAGAGCCAATTTACAATATGGTCCACAAATCAAATCAGCTTGAACTTCGTTTATAATATAGGAGAAGTGGAAACCCACAATCGCTCGCCGCGACAAAAAATAAAAAATGTTGCAGACTCTATTTGATTGAGCCTGTTCGCGGACGGCAGTGGAGACGCAATGTGTACAACACAATAACTGCATACTTCTGTTATAGGAGCATCATTATAAATTTTTCAGTAAGAAATTGTGTATACCAACAGACTGCAGAGGTTGAAGTTATGTCTTTGGTCAAGTCAGTGTCTGAGTGCAAGCGGAAAGAATTTCTTGGGATATTTTTAATAAATTAAACCATAATGGTCTTTTCATTCTATAAAATACGATTGTGTCAATAATCATTTTGTAAATATTTGACCAGGGTATTTTTTTAACTGTATATTATATAAATTGTCGATGGGACATTAAATCAAGACAATTACTTGTTGCCATTGACATTGTATTACTGACTGTAATTTTATCTTGACGCTTTTACTATTTACATTGTGATAAGTTGCATGCCGATATATTTTAACATTTGTAGGTTTAAAGTATGGATTCAATATGTTTCGCAATGGATTTTTTTGTACTTAGAGAGCGAACATGGTAATATTTATCTGAAAGTTTAGTATTAAATAACTTGTCTGTATATACTTAACCGCTTTAAAATGTAACACTTTAAAATTTTGATAACAAAATACATCTGCTGAAGTTTACCACGAGAAAACGTATTAATTTGGTAAATTATTTCAATATAATTTTAATATTAGGCTCTTTTCCGAAACTGATAAGGAAACTGCCTTAATGAGAGCTCTTTGGTTTACACCTGAATCCCAGCGTAAATAAGCACAATTATTGGTTGTCTTGATAAAAATAATGATGTTCAATAAGCAAGCACTGAAGAATACGCTAAAATCGTTTTGATGAAATTTATTCGCTAATATTTGCTAATTTTTGTCACCTTTTCGGACAAAAGTAATTTCTTTAGCGAATTGTCATTTTGTGACTTTCATTTTGTAGTACATGTCTTACATGTCTAAAGCATACAGGTATGCGAATAAACAAGACGTTTGTCTAGTATGAGATACATATAATTCAACTTCATCAGAAAATTCACAAAAGCCTATGCGTAATATAGGAGTTTAGAGTTATGTTAGTGTTGTGTTTTAAAAGCGGTTCGGTGTATTTGACCAAAGAAATGTCTAAAAAATAAGATTTTGCTCCAGCAAGATTTTATTTGCACCCACATTTGTATGTAAGTTTATAATTCTAATCGTAGTATAATTCAGCGAGAATTGACTAAAATCTATGAAACAAAATGACTTTGGTCACCAAATTCGTTAATTCCACATTTTCAGCATATGTCTTTTCTAAAGACACGTCTTTAGTAGTACTACATTCCACTTCCATACTGATATGTAACATCCAATTTCATTTATTATTAGAAGTATTCCATATGATAAAAATCCACTTTTAGAAACCTTATTTGTCGAATAATTATTTATTTAAACTATTAAACAGTTTTTACTTGTTCTTTTATTTATAATATTTAACTCACCAGGAATCAAATCACTGCCCATGTTAATCAATTCACAAGCAACCGATATTGTATTGTACACTCGAAAGTGTTACCTGATCGATACCAAGTCTCTTATTGCATTTGTAATCTTATAAATTGATTACACTTTATATTAGCATTTAAAGAATCCGATTCGTGATTCAATTAACCATACTGTTGACAAGTGCAACATGATTAATAATCCTGTTAATAAAACCAATTGATTATAATAAAATCTATATCTCATTACAGAGTTCGCATGGCCATGTAGGCAATTACTTCAACTGCTTTTTCAAATGTCTCCTGATCGTATAAGCGCATTATAAGCACGATAAGACTTTCAGAATAATCACTTTAAAAGATTAAATTCCGCAACATAAATATTGATGTTTAAACTAAATTGAAAACTACAGAGAACGTTTGGCGAAATATTGAACTATTGATGTTTAAACTAAATTGAAAACTACAGAGAACGTGTGGCGAAATATTGAAATATTGATGTTTAAACTGAAAAATATAAACCATGTTTTAGTGAAATATTGATGTTTGAACTGCAAACTACACACCACGTGTTTGAAACAAACGTGTGTTTCAGCTGGTAATACTTGTTTAATTAGAAGAAGTTTCTTTTTTTTATTTTGATATGTATTTACGTGTAAGTGTAATTACAGGACGACTTACGTGAAGTACTAGTAAATAAAACTGACTTATTTATTTAATTTATTCAAATTCAGCAGTGATTAAAACGTTTGTTGACACCATAAATATTAAATCTAAATATCTACGATCGAAGAATGTGTTAAAGTTATCTGAAAAATCTGTGTCAGGCGATATGATATTATAAGAACGGGAATAATCTGACCTGACATAAATACGATAATTTCAGAACATATGACCGACAAAATAGATACGAGGATCCATATATGTAAGATAAGAAGAAGTCCAAGGCCAAGTACACCTGAATACTTAAGAAATAATTAAAATAGCTGTACTATAATTTGCTAGTCACAAACAAAATTCAATATAATTTGTCCATTATGGCATCAGAAAGTCGTACCAAAGAGCTATACAATGATTTTTGACACTGTTACTATACTTGCCTTCAGAGATTATTAGTATTTGAAAAAGGACAGGGAACTTAAAGAAAAGTATAGACAATATATAAAACATATTTACAACAGAGACAAAACCAAACACAAGGGGTTGGGCGCACCACCTGTGAACGGCTCACACACATCTGGGATAGCTATAGATAGATAGATACTTTTATTCCTCCAGTTGTGAAGAGCATAACACATATACAATTATTTACATAGTACAAACATTCAACACAGAAAAAGCAATATCAATATTATGACCATTTAAACAAAATTATTTCATTTTAAATTAAAGTGTAATACCGCTCACAAGAAAACGAAAAAATTGATTCCTAACTCGAGAGTCATATAGCCTGATTTCAAGTGAGGTGACGAAGAAACATGGGCAACCACAAAATAATCCTTAATTAATTTACCGTAACGAGTGACCCTGAGTGCATCAACAGAAATTACTCAATTACATATTAAAAACAAAAACAACGAATGTATTACTCTATTAATCTTCATACATATCAGCAAATCTTGAGCGAATGTACAAGAAAAACAAGATTTACAGGAATGAAGATATGCCGGATTATTCCAAAGAGTATTTATATAAGTTCCAAAGTAATCGCGCAAGTTATTTCCAACACCTTTTTAAACCTTGAAACGAAAGCGAAACTCAAGATTTGCAGGTCTTAGAAGGCTTGTAAAAGGGAACACATATATCAAAAATAGCAGAACGAATAACAGATGAAGAACGATTTACTTTAACAAAATATTAAAAAAGCCGAGTTAGTGGCTACCAACGTTCGTTTGCATTCTTCCGATAAGATGAAATGTTCCACAAGGAATAGACACATGTAAGATCTTAAAATTAAGTTTTAAATTTAAAAATATGGAACAACAATGAAAAAAATATAAACATGTTCATAATTAATGTCAGAACCAAACATTCACAACACATCGGTTGTCACTAAGTCTAGTTTAACATGTATAACAGTTCACATATATACATATATAAGCTTGACACGATGTGTGCAACAAAACACAAATAACCATATGTAAATACGGATCAGCCAATCATGTTGCAGATACATCTTAGCAAGGGCACATGAGTGAATACTGATTCATCATTTGTCTCAATAGCCTAGCAGCGCAACAGTAGATGACTGTTCATTAACTGACAAAATTTGAAATTGAATGAATTCTACTAGACCCATAATATCGTAAAGCATAGATATAAGACATTGCCTCCTATTTTCATTGTCTTTACAAAACCAGAGTGCATGATCAATTTCACTTTCAATGTATAAATTACATTTTTTACATTTGTGAATATATGACCTGGATACCATACCACTCAGTATCTGAACCGCCGTACAACATAAGGGAGACAACTCCGGCAGAGTTCTTGCAATTTCCCATAGGAAACATGGTTTATTTAGCTCTATTACATCTGCTACACTTGTATAGTTGCTTGTTAGGGTTTCAACCCGCAGTCTTTTGTTTTTAAAAACAACACTAGTTATACAATGTAAGAGTTTTTTTCCAAGCATACTGTCCAGGAAATACTCCGCTCGCGGTATAGTCATGCAGGACCTGCAGCAGATCATACTTTTGCAGGATTCTATAAACATCCGGAATAAACCCAGTATACTGTCCATCATGGTTCATAAAGGACATTAACCGGCTGACAAAAACAGTTTTCGCTAAGCAGGTGGACGGTAGACGACACAGCTGGCCCAGAAATTGTAGCTTCTTCAGCTCAACGGTGTTTTCAATGGATCCCATGTTTAACGCACACAATGTGAAGTCTGTGTTTGTGTTGACTTTTAATGATTGCACGTGTTTCATACAAAACCTGTGGGCTACTTCCAAATGATCAAACTCCGTTTTAGAATAGTTGCTCCACAGTTCGCAGCCGTATAAGGCCTTAGGAATTACGACAGCATTATATATTGTTCTAGATGTCAGTGGATTTAATTGGGTTGGATGTAAACCACTTTGAGTCACACTCAGTAGAGTTCCTCTCAATTTGGTCGCTGCTTCATGTAACATTTTTCCTGTTGACAAAAATCTATCACATACAAGACCAAGATGTGTGTAAGTCTCTACTTCGTTTATCTCCTTATTGCCAAGTTTCCACTGTCTATTATTTCGGGAGTTTTCAGTCTCATTGAGAACTATTATCGCACATTTCGACGTATTATAATCAAAACGCCACTTACACGAGTACTTATGACAGATATTTAGCATTTCATCAAGTGCGTGTTTTGAGAATGAAACAAGTATCATGTCATCTGCAACTGCTGGAGAGCTCAATTGATAGCTATACAGACAAAAGCCAAGACCGCTTTGTTCTAGTTCCTGTATGAGACCGTTTATATAAGCAAGATAGCAATGCGGAGAAGATTTCCCCCCTTGTCGCGTACCTTGACCTATAGGAAACCATTTTGAAACAAAACCACGGTTCTTCACGCAACTTGTCATATTTCTGTACATCTCAAGAAATGCAAGTAGTGACGTATCATCAATAGTTTGTTTGAGTTTATAAAAAAGGCCCAATGTCACACTCTGTCAAAAGCTTCACGACCGTCAAGAAAATATATGTAAAGTTTAGATTTATGTTCCTTAGCAAAATAAACACTTTCTCGCACTATGAAGGACGTCATGAGGCAGCCGATTTTTTCCTGGAATCCACCTTGCTGATCACTCAAATTCTGTAATATGTTATGTTTGCATCTTTTCAACACAATCATTTCAAAAATTTTCAAGATAACCTATGTTAAGGTAATCGCTCTGTAACAATTCGGGTCATCTTTACGTTTTCGTCCGCCTTTATGAAGAGTTATAATTACACCTCTTTTCATTTTGTCCGGAACGTACCCAGAGCGCAACATATGTGTGAAGATATTTGCAAGAATAAGGGATACATAGTCTGATACTGGCTTTAAATGTTCATACTGTATATTATCACAGCCACCAGCTTTCCCGCTTGGACAAGACGTAATTAAATCGATGACGTCATCCGGATGCACCGTTACATTAGGATCGGGCACTAACTCGCTACAGCTCTGTCTTACGCTTTCTGAAACATGATTCTCCCAGCCAATATCATAATTTGGTGACAACGTAGGTGTATACAGTGTTTCGAAATAGAGTCCCCATTGCTCTGCTATTTTTTTGCTTGGTCTCTAAATAATTCACCATTGAACTTTATCCCTGCGCCCGCGCTATTTCTACCTTTACGCCGCGTATTGACTAATTTCCAGAATTGGTTTGAATCTACTTCCGCCGTATGATTGATTTCGTTGTCAAGGTTAATTAGATATTCTTTTACGACTCGTCTATGCAATGCCCTGAATTCACGTTTGGCCTTCTTGTAGCTTCTATAAAATTCGTCTTCAGCTTCCCTCGGTCTTCCCTCACAACACCAATTTCTACGATGTCGTATCATATCTTTATGTGCTTCTCGTATCTGAGTATTCCAGTATGGTTTTAAAAACGGTTTAAAAATAGACTTTGGCAAATGTTCCTTTGAAGCTGAAAAAAGGACATTACAGACTTGAATATATGCCTCGTCAATATCAGTTTTACTAAGCACAAAGGTGTCTAATCTTTTCAAAGACTCATTCTCACGTACTGAGTTTCTATACAAAAGCAGATCTTGCTCATCCACTCTTTTTCAGTTTATTCTGTGATTGCTTTCATTAAACGTGAACGTATCTAACGTCATTTCCTGTACCGGCGGAAGTGGAATACTGAGTCTAGATATCACAGGTCTATGCCGAGAAACATTTAAACAATTGTCATCAACAATTTCACAACTCTGTCACAAATATGTAACAAATCTGAAAATGTCAACAAGATAGTAGTTTCTACATGTATGTGAACAGGATTGAAAAAAGCTTACAAAAAATACATATACAATGTGCAATTTAAAACATATAGACAAGACGGATAAAATTAACAAAGGAACACAGTGACTCGGATATCTGCCCAAATGAATGTAAACATGTTTGTTTTAAAATAAGTAAGCATGTCAGTACTTCAGTTTCATTCACAATTTGAAATAGTCAACTTTATATAACAGTCAGATATGAGTTATTTGGCCCAAGGAAGTGCGCAGTGAAAATGGGTCCAACTGCGAAGGTGAGTATGTCTCAGACTAGGTGACAATCGACTGTCCTTTGTTAAAACTTAGAACTGATGAGACCATATATGTCATATATGAATTTTTTGTCTCTGGCTACCTCGCCTAAATGATTCGTGTACCAATGATTCGTAAAGGGTTTCAGTTATGAGCTATCAGGCAAATCATTTAATGTTTCAAGCTAACAACCTTCAACTAATGATAATCAGCTCAAACTCCTTAGGCTGGGGATGGTCCTTTTATTGAAATTCCCGTTAGACGATGTCTTTGAATCAACAACATACGAGTCCTGAATTCAGTCATCCGTCTACCTATTAATACCATATCATAGCAGAAGTACGCTATGATTGGTGCTATTTTTAGAACTTGTTTCTGATTTGTCCAAATTCAAACATAGTATTTTACCACGAGTACATGTTCTAACATATAGTTGGTTCCCTTTTACTTTGCATATATCATCATGTGTGATGCCGGGAATCGAACCCGAGACCTCTTACACCTAAGGCTGACACTCTGTCGCGTCGCTGTAAAAGCTAGCTCAATAGCAAGGAAGTATAAGTGCACCTACTACATACACCCCCTCTATTTTAGAATTCGTCCTCGAATTCCAGGAGTTTGACCTCTGTCGGACGTTCCAAGCATTTATATCTATTAGTGAGTTATTAACGTTCAAATAGTAATGTTCTTTATTATGAATGAGACTATAAAGCTAAGAATACTTAAATGTCTTATATAAAAGATTAACTTCTCAGGGAGCCGGACTACCCACCTCCACCCCTCCTCTCTCTCTCTCTCTCTCTCTCTCTCTCTCTCCCTCCCTCTCTCTCTCTCTCTCTCTCTCTCTCTCATAAAAATATATACTGCTTTATTACATTTTTATCAAATTTACAAAAGCTTCAATTGTTCCCGCCAATTGTTTCGTATTACATGCATATCTGTTGGGGAGGGCCGTCATCTGTAGGAACTTGTGGCCTGACCCATTTGCTTATTTGTTTGCGTTTGTAAAATGTTTATATGTTCTTGTAAATATTGAATGAGCAATAAAATATGTTTAAACTAAACTATTAACGTTGGGCGCCAAATGTAACAGACTGGAAATTGAACCCATGACCTCTCACACCTAAGGTGGACACTCAACCACGTAGCTATAAAAGCTAGCTCAATAGCAAGGAAATATAAGTACATAAAATTTATAGCAATGGAAGCATGAAAAGGAAGTCAAGCAATATCTGTGCTTATGTGTTACGTTATCAATATATCAAATATACAAATTATCCTGACAATTACAATTTTTGTAACTTTCGAACATCATAATTATGCTATTCATCCCGGTGAATCAGACCCAACTACAGATATCAGATTCCAATCACTTATATATTCAATATGAAGCAGTAAGAAATCAGCAGGTGATACCATGATGAATTTGTCTCTCAAAACGCCCAAAAAATACGTTCACATATGCAACGCAATGTATACATTGTACATAAATATCTAAGTCACCGCGCGACACTTCTGGTAGAATTAGTTATTTTGTTGGAGTATAATAAACGATACAAAAAGACTCCAATTTCATAAGTTTTCATTATTCTTTTACGCGGCAAGTGTTTGTAGAACATATAGACAATTGTGACGTCCATGACACAAAATCATGGCTAGAATATAGTGGTTACAGCTGCCTTGTATTCCCGACTACTGCATTCAAAAGACCAATCGGAATTCCCCGTACACACGTGCACTATCTATAATCTATCTTCAAAATATGTTCATATAGTTTTACTTTTAATATCTTCGCCTATGTTTACTTGTATCATCGTTTGAAAACAGTATCAGTCCCTTCCTGTAGGGAAATAACCATCCTTCAAATTCCATGTCATTCTAAGTTTGTTTGGCTTCATTTTATCTGCCTTTCAATGTTTCAAAGCGGTCGTTGGGGTAACTGTCCTCAAACCTGTTTGGATTCTATCAGCATATATGATTACATACTTTTTTTTTTTACAAATTCCAGTTTTTTGTGGTTTTTTTTTTTTAGTTTGTTTGTTTGTTTTTTTAAATTGTTTCTTTTAACTTCACGCCAGTTTTAACACTGTATATTATACTGTTTTCAATTGATATGTTTATCAAATAATGCTGGTGAATTACTGAAAAAATGGGCTTTTGCTATGTAGATTTTTGTGTCAAATTAATGGTATTGCTATACACTATTTGTGTACGGAGCGGCAACATTGAACAGAAATGATCGGGCACACTATTAATGAATAAAATTAAGCTGTTGATATTTTAGATCAATAAATAAACAGCAGGATGTGATAGTTGTCTGACACGTTTGAATAGATATGTATTTGAAAAATAAACTAAAAATGACTAAACATTACGCATGATGCAAACGCGTTGCTTTAAACCCGTTTTATACCTTTGGTAGATGTTGTATACAATTTTACACACAAATTAACAACTCACCGCTTGCCTATCTTTTTTCGCACGAATAAGCTAGTTTCGTAAGGAATGAAATTTAATTGTGCTCGTTCACTGACCTCTTTTTCGTAAAAAGATGCAAATTATTATATCTGAACGACGGGAAAAAAAAGAATATTTATGTTTTTGTGTTATATGTAAAGGAAAACGCCAAGGATAAATTTTGTGTCATAAAAGAAGTTATAGATATTTTCATTTAAAAATTATTTATTGTCTTTGTTAATATTATACCAGTGTAGGATCTTTCTTAATGTTTAGATGAGTTACATGTAGGAACTTTTAAAAAGTAATTTAAAAGATGGGTTTCTGCCCGAGGGGGGATACCGTAGTGAATCCTGTCATAAAGTATATACTCCTTGTGGGAACATTTTTACATTGGGTAAGTCCATTTTCTATTGTTACATTTCCTTATCCAATGATAGGTAAAAATAATTGTTTTCCCTAAAGTGTATCTCAAACTCGTAAACGCCAATAATATGTCAAAAGACCTTTAATTGTTTACAGTTAATCTTGGAACTAAAAATTAAGACCTAGTTTCGGAAGCGTATAAACCTTTAGCCTGCTAGCGGCAAGTGAATTTGCCTTTGCGACCTTGGTTCTGGTGCGGACCAAGATCAGCCTGGTCTACACTATTCGCTAGTCAGTCAGTGAATTTTTTGAATAACAAGGGCAATGCCCAAGTTGAAAAAAATGGACAAGTTCATTATACAAATTGAGCAGGGTAAAGGTTAATTGTTAATCATTTGCTGAACAGGCATGTGGTGGTACCATGGTTGGTGTAGGTATATGGGCCTTTGTGGAGAAGAACAAGTTCTTTTATCAACCAATTCAGGACATTTATGACATCATATTTGACCTGTCAATCATTCTTATGGTGGCTGGAGGCATAATGTTCATCATCACAATGTGTGGGTTTGTCGGAGCACTGAGAGAGAATACGTGTCTGCTCAAATTTGTAAGCATTTGTTTTTCTTTTTACAATGTGAGTTAAATTTTTTCTGATCATAATACAAAAGCTTAAAAGCCATAGTGAATTTCATGTGTTCTTGTGTTCGAGGGACATTCATACTGATTTTATCAACTGTCACAACAGCAGTGTTTTAAGTATCAAGTGGCGGCTGCAAAGGTTGTCCGTACTTTGATTCAGTGCTGTTATATTTTCTGGTTCTTTGGGTTCACGGACTCCATTCAATATCCCGCTTAAGCCGGTGCTAGGGGATGTGAGGGATGAAATTCTCATTAATAGACTCGGTCAAAATTGGTTGCATTCTATATACAAATTCTTATTTCTGCAATTCTCCTGTTCTGACTACAAAGTTCTAAGAAGTATTGATCATTCAACAGCTATTTTGAACTTTATGTAATACTGCAACTGTTCGAAATATTTTGACCCTGTCTGGTTTGAAATACATTTTTATTACATGTGTATAACTGAATGATTTCAGATAGTTTACAATATCTATTACAACTTTCTATGATATTGATAATGATTATCCAATGCCTTTGAAGGGTTTCCACAAAAGACACTATTGCAGAATATGCGCGGGAATCAAACGTTAACATTTTGGTTTTAGAATAAACAATCACATCTTAAAATGACACATGTTGCTACACCTATTTATGAATACACACACTATAGTGTACATGCTCGACTTTATTAATGTTTTTGTCTTTAGGGTAATAGTTAACGCGCCTTCTTAAGTACATTGTATATATTTGTTAGTACAATGAATGATTTACTTTTGTATATAGGAAGTGACACGTATATTTATAACTTATTATATATTTCAGTTTTACATAACATTGATGTTCATATTTCTACTGGAAGTTGTTGCAGGTATATTAGCATTTGCATTCAAGGACAAGGTCATTGACACGTTGAGTGGCGTACTCAAAGAAGTGTACATAGAGGGTTACCAAAACGACGAGGAGGCTGTCATGGACTTCTTTCAGGAAAATGTAAGAATTCTAGCACAAACACACCACACTGGTAGCTCATTGGTACAGCTTCCGAATAACTTACATCAGGTTCGAGTTCAATCCTCTGTCGGACTGTACCAAAGATTTCTCGTAGTTGCTTCTTTACCTGATACTCAACATTAACAGGTCATTTAGAAAATATTATATGTAAAATGGACCCATTAAACCATTTGTTACTCATTTCTGTAGATGTGTTAATGAAGATATAATTATCTTGATGGTACATCCCATTTGCTAGATATATTTATCTTGATATTTACACGCTACTGCGTAACATTAAAAACTGTGATTTTGTATTTCATGGATACATATTCACTATTTTATAATATGAAAACTATTGTTTCCCAATTTCATGGATACACTTTAACCCTAAAATAAATAATGGGGGCCTCCGTGGCCGAGTGGTTTAGGTCGCTGTCTTAAAATCACTTGCCCCTCATCGATGTGGGTTCGAGCCTTCAAATTACTTGCCCCTCATCGATGTGGGTTCGAGCCTCACTCAGGGCGTTTAATTCTTCATGTGAGGGGCACCTGGGGTCTTTTGCCACCATCAAAGCTGGAAAGTCGCCATATGACCGATAATTGTGTCGGTGCGACATTAAACCCAACAAAATAAAATAAATAATGTTTTGTTTTAGTATTTTTAACCATTTTATAACACAGAAACATGAACAGAGTACAGATTTTATCACACAAACTATACAGTTTTTTAGTGTTTTTCCATTGTAGTTTAAACAAGACATATATGGGAACAATTAGTGTATACGTAAATAAATTCTCAACAAAATTGTGTGCGTGAACAAACAAATCTTTTATGAATATGAATTTCAATAACATAAATTTCACAATAACGACATAAGTATTAATGATAGTTGATTATTCAAAGATACTGAGCAAACGCCTACTTGCTAAACAAATATAAATAATGTTTTAGAATTAGGCCTATATGGATGCATTTGAATGCTTTCTTTATTTCTCCAGTTTGATTGCTGTGGTGTGAAGAGCTATGAGGATTGGAACATAAATGAATATTACAACTGTTCTGAGGCAAATCCAAGTGCACTTAAATGTGCCGTACCATATTCATGCTGTAAAGATCCGGATGAACTAACGGTTTTGTATCCATATTGTATTGTCTCTAATTTGCCCGGTTTATTAACGCAAATGATATAATCAACGAAATTGTTCAGATTTTTGAAAGATAAAATAACAATCCTTTTTAATTCCTCAATACCAAGTAGACATTTTTTAAAAAAATCTCACAAGATATTCAAAGATTATTGTCGCATTAATATCACTGGCAAGAGACTCCAACTCATTTATGTCTACCCCGACATTAATACATGTTCATTCGTAAACAGCAGTTGTTTAACTATTATCTATTGAGCTTGTTTGTAGGATATGTATATTCATATTTTTGTACAATTTGCTTTGAATATAGACTAAATACAGTAGATCTCTCTTTAGAAAAGCTTTAAATATAAGATTTTACATTGCAGCCCGGTTTGAACAATATTCTCTGCGGTGGAAATGCGTTGTATTCGGTAATTTGTTTTAATGTTTTATTCTATTTAGTTCGAGTTAGGTCAACGATCCATAAAGACGTTATATTTGATAACTTTTGGAATCCGTGTTGTTATTTTATTCTGGTTCTTTGGGATCACAGTTCCATAAATGTATCTGTTCCCAATAAGCCGGCACTAGGATATCACATTTGATTATCACAGGTGAACAGACACAAGCAAACAAAATCTGTCACTATATTTCTTGGTTGCATTACCAGTATAGGCTTACAAAAGATCATCTTGTGTATTGTGTTATGAAATCAACATTACTCAATCATTGTACACTAAAAGAATCAAGAAAGTTAGAAGTGTACAACATTGAATTTATTACTAAAGTGTATATAACTGCTTCATTGTTTCAGTTTAGACAAGTATTGCAAGTAAATAATAGTGCATCAATGCTAGTAATTATTGTCATAACCTTTTTTTCTTCTTTTTTTTTTCATTTGGTTTTTCAGAATTACACAGATTTTAAAGTATGGACATCAGGTTGTGTTGACAGAGTTATGTACATCGCAGAAAAGAATCTACCAATTATAGGAGCTGTAGCTATTGCTATTGCTGTCCCGCAGATAATAGGAATCGTTCTTGGATATATATTTGTGGGCCAGATAGAACATCAGCGGGTCAGATATAAAGCTTACATGAACCGGAGAAGATACCGTGATGAATGGGATGAAAGAGACCGACATAGATATTAATAAGGTGAATACAAGGCTAAGTTTGGTTCACCGATTATATTGCTATCTATAGTTGGCAAACATTTTACTTTTCGTTATAACTGTATCAATAAATGGTAACTGTTTCAGTGTTACTGTAAATGTAACAATTATGATTAAAGATTCAAATTATATCTTACCTTCATTCAGAGACATTTCAGTGCAAAAATACGACACAAGTTACCAATATTGAAACAAATACAAAGGAAAAATGTTGTTTCTTTGATTCTGAACATTTACAAATACGGTTATAACAATTGTGTAACTTTTTTTCAGCAGTTGATACAGACAGCAAAAGCATATCAAACGGCATTGTGATAAAGTTTACACAAGTTTTCCCACACACTCAAGACCAGACAAGGCAAACATTTGACATTAGCATTTCAAATGGTTAATGACGGAGTTAGCAGATAATGTTCTATGAAAATGTAATTACTTGTTATGTTGATAATTAAATGAGCCGCGCAATGTGAAAACCAACATAGTGGCTTTGCGAACAGCATGGATCCAGACCAGCCTGCGCATCCGCGCAGTCTGGTTAGGATCTATGCTCTTCGCTTTCAAAGCTTATTACAATTAGAGAAACCGTTAGCGAGCAGCATGGATCCTGATCCGTGCAGTCTGGTCTGGACCCCTGCTGGTCGCAAAGCCACTACGTTGGTTTTCTCATGGCGCCGCTCAAATATTCTTATACCTTAAATCATATTAAATCTAATAGTTTGAATAAAAAGCGGAGAGGTTATCGGATAGGCGGTAATATTCTCATAATCTTATATTGTGACACACCGCTCACTTGCGCATCAGTGGCTCAAGACCCGGACTAAGCTCGGGCAATTAATATGGACAATTTTCCTCATTTTCAAATATTTGGTTCCCATAACAAAGTTGACATATACTTCAGTTGGTATCATATCATAAAGCATATACCAGTCTGGCAGAAATAGATGAAAATAATTGCCACGACCATGCTAGGTATAAGCATAAACGGTCAAGTGATTGAAATTTTGACTATATATGGATGAATCGCGGTCTGTATATTTAATTCTTTCAAATATACCGGACGAGGTTGTCATGTGTCGCTTTTATTTAGTGGTAATCAAGAGTACAGATATTTCTGAACAGGCGTTTAAAGAAGAATGCTTTGAAAAGAAAATCATATACATGGAAGGTCAAATAGACTTAAAAATTATATAAAAATATGTTCTAATAGGTGACATGAATCTAGTGCTATTTCAACAAACACAATTCTTAGCACTATGATATAAAACGGAATTCATTTTCTAAAATACTACACGCATAACAACTTAGTATATTTCAATTATAGGTGAACTGTTAAAATTGGGTTCTTATTAATGATTTAATCTACATTGTATGTTTCACATTTTTTCAACAGTTCATACAGATAACGGCAGTATATCAAATGGCATTGTGATAAAGTTTAGGCAAGTTTTCCACAACACTCAAGACGATGAGTGTTCCTTAGATCCTTCTATAGGCAGACAAATGTTGTTAGTTTATCAAATTAAGAAATGGTTGAAATTCAAAACATGAAATTTACATATGTTGATCTGAGATCTTTGTACTGGAGAGGGTCAAATATATGGATATAGACAAAGAATATAACACGATCTCTTGCAAACTTTTATAAGTATTTTAAACGCAGAAAAGAAAGCGCGTAAATAGTTCGTACTTAAATCTAATAGTAACGGTACATGTCAGGTCTAAAAGGAATATTCTGTCTATTTACTTCTTGTTATGTATGCAAATTCATTTAAACCTAGTTATAAGTTAGGTTTGAATGTTGTAAAAGTATTAATGTTTATAACTTTTCATTTTAATTATCGGTCTCTTGGCCTTGAGTTTCGTTTCGACGAGACAAACACCGCATGCCAACGAAACATCTCAGAATGTAATGAGATTTGTAAAGAACATAACGAAAGAAACCACTATAAATGAATTTTGCACAAGATGTAACCATCAAATCAACAAATATAAAAAGTATGTACAGAATTACGACCAAACTACATTGGTGTAATGGATTCTGCCCACGTTAGAATAAGTTTTTGATGGAAAGCTCAAGTCGGCTATGGCGTTCCATACTGCCTTCATAAGATTAATCTGTTCAGCTCAAAGAAATGAAAAGCAGCTGATATAATAGATATCACAAAACATAAGACTTACATGAAATATAATGACAAAAACACAGGTCGTAATTCAGGTTTTACAGCAAAGGACATAACGACTAAGCCACATAGGTTCTCACAAAAGGACCAAATCACTACGCTTAAAGAAAGTTTCATATAACCTAACGTCCTATTATAGAGCATAATGCAGGCTTTACAGGATTTAAAGTCTAAATTTGATAACAAAATGAGGTTTTCGAAGACATGCCATTTTTACGGGACACAACGGCCACACAGCAAAACATAAAGAGGCTTGAATAGGACATAAGGACCAAGCCACAGTGCATAACATAACGACCAAATCATATAGCATAATGACACAACGTTCAAACAACAGCTGTGCATAGGACATAGAAACCAAACTACAGAGCACAGGTTTGCACGGCACATCAGGATTCACCAAAAACAAAACGTCACGTAATGGACTAAACAACCAAATCACAGAACATATTGAGGTTTATGATGAACAGAATTTGTGATGAACAGAACATAATCATCAGAATATATCAATAGTTTTTTACAAGATATAACGATCAAATCAAATTATTATGAGATTTTATTTAAAAGGCACAAGTCAGCTATAGTGTTTTATAAAACACTGAAGAAAATGATATGGAAATTAATCAATAGTTTGGTTACTTGAAAGTAACAGTATGAACTCGACAGTGGATGAGTAATTTACAAATCATGGGGAAAAATATAGTTTAAACGTTTTTAACACATGCAAGACATACGTTATACATACAACACCTTAAATAATATCGGACGTGTTTCTGGCCAGCCAGCTGTCCGGGATAAACGTCATGAATTACTGTCATTGTTCTTTACATGTTAACATATCCAAATTTCACTGAATATTTAATAAGCATATAACACACGGGGGTTTCCAGCTTTTAAAACGTTTAGTTTTTGTTGTGACTTCTACGTTCTTCAAGTTGAGCCAATGTACGTTGCATTGCTTACTCCGGTTGATTCTGAAGTTCTGTCTGTCGTGAACATATCATAATCTGGTCCTTGGTTTTCTTCGCCTTCAATGTAAATACGTCTTCTGTCTGCAATTATTATTACCAAAATACTGTGAATATTTTGACAAAAACGGTTTCTTTACTTTTCGGTTTCTTTTTTTGTTCTAAGAGTTATTTTATTTAATAGGCTATCATTTTGGATAATTTCAGTTTGGGAATGAAGATATAGTCATAAAAATGCAGAATGCTTTAATACATCTAAAGGATGTAACGAAGGTTAATTCTTTCCAGCTAAGCAAACAGCCGAGATGAAACAAACAGTAAGAATGGTCAATCCATACTATCCATTTAAAGACTATTTTTGATCATGTTTTGGAACTTATTACTGGATATTCAGATGAATATATGACATTCGATAAAAGTTTGCCTTGCTGTCATACATCATGGCGGCAAATGGCACTCGAAAACCATTAAACTTTGTATTCTTAAGAACTGTACCAAACAACATTACTCAATTTTAAGATACTTTATGTCATTATGATACATATTATTGAGATAAATGTATCTAGTGAGAACCAGATTATACAGTTTCACTTGTGTCTTATTTCATACATGTGGTTTATTACAGTTTCGTCCACATTAATGCTCAAAAGTAAATTATCTAATTTAAAAATAATCTAATAGGTGGACCGTGTCAATCGTTGATAAACATCATCTTTTTGTTGAATCAGTGAAAGATACTCTATTGTACACGGAAATAGAAAAATTTCAGCTTTCTTATTCGTTTACTTGGTGACTATAATAAACTAACTGATCAAACTTTACTTATCTCCAGAAAATTACTAAATCGCTTGAAAACGAGTTTTGCAAAAAGACATTGCATACATTCTAAATTCCCTGCTTCGACATGACAATAACATAGCAGAAAAAAGGACACGACAGAAACCTACCTTTATAAAGTCCTTGTCGTCTAGCATTTTGGCGATATTTGTATATTCCGTAGGTCAACGATATAAAAACGGACAATATAACCAAGGAAATAAATAAAATCACTGTAAACCCGAGCCAAAAGGGATTTCCAAACCTGAAATTAATAATAGTCTTGTAATTTCAAATCAAAATGCAACATGAGTTTGGTATAGTAAGTTCAAGTCCTTGAAAATTCATAATTTCTTTATTTGTAATTACATGTAGTATTTTATTCATTAAAAAGATCAAACCAGAGGGCCACGGCGACCTTGAACCACTTATTCTGAATCATCCATTATCCGAAGTATCCAATATGGCATGAATCTCAATCAGACAAAATAGTCTGTGTGTTACGTAAATCATATAGGAGTGTGGCCTCTTAGAGCATTAACAACGTTCTTCTATGATTTTACCCCATTTTGACTCCAGGTGACCAAGTTTCGAAACTTAAACCTAGATTTTATAGATGCAAACATCCTGAAGTTTTCAGGAAGAAAGAGGTAGAGAATGTAGCATTTAATTTGTTTAAATGATTTTCATTAATTGACCTAGTGACTTAGTTTTTGAACTCGGGGTACAAAGTTTGAACCATATCCTAGATTTGATAAAGATAGACAGTCTAACAAAGTGTCATGCACATGTAATGGATAATGTCGCATTTGAATTGACATTAACATACTCGTTTCATATGACTTAGTAAGCTATTTTTTAATCCTAGATGACCCTGTTTCAAATTTGACCTAAGCGACAGACATTCCTACAAACTTCAAGAATATCAAGTAACGCGATGTGACGTCTGGAGTTTTATCAAGGTTCTCCTTCGACACTAGCTGTCACGGTTTCAAACCAGACCTCACTTTTTGAACAATAAGATCTTTCCTACCAGGTTTCGTTCAGATGAGGTCGAATGATAGTCTTTTTCTTAGTTTTATCCTGGTGATCTAATTTTAGACCATAAATCACCCACTTATGAACTAGATCTAGCTTTAATAAAGATGAACATTAGGAAAAGTGTCCTGAAGTTCAGAAAGAAAGTTTGAATCTTGTATTTTTTCTTTTATTTGAATATTTTTTATCAAAGATGAGTAGATGAATTCGACCGGCTTTTTGTTAGGGCAAATTCTGATCAAGTTCAATGGGGATTGGGCCAAATTAAGGGTAAATGCCACAATTGCCTATATGTACAATGGCAAAAATTTCCTACGGCCAGAATTTCTTTAAATTTGTGTACTGACTGAGAATCAAGTTTAAAACAGAATATGTATCAAAAGTCATGATACCCAGGCTTGATCTCGAATTATCCGCCCTTGAAAGTAGAATTTTGTTTTTAGCTTTTTTCTCCGACTTTCAAGGGCAGATAATTCATGACCACGGCTGGGTTCCTATGGTTTGTTTTATTTCATATTTCTGTTTTTGATTTGATTCTCTGTCAGTAAAAAAAAGTTTAAAGAAGAAATTCTTTCTGTAAGAAATTGTTTGCCCTATGTCAATATAGAGACTGTTGCAAATGTCCTTAACTATGAACATGACAAAATGAAACCGCAAAGTCCTAGTCTTTCCTATTGACCGAATTTCTTTAAACTTTGTATACTGACTGCAAATGAAGTCTGAAACAGAAATAAAAATTCAAATGCACAGTTCTTTTGCCTTGATCTTGAATTGTAAGAAAATGTTTGCACTATATACTTATAGACAACTGTGGAATATACCTTTAATTACCTCTAGAATTTTTAACTGTTAAATTGTTCAAGATAAGCGACGGACGTCGAGCAATCACAATAGCTCGCTGTTATATTTATATAGTTATATTTATTTGCTTGAAATCTTTTGTTAACTTAAATATTGATTTACTAAATCTCAGATCATCTTAAATCATGAACACTTTGTTATTGTCTCTATGCGGTTTGTTCAGTTTGTTTAATTTCTATACAATAATAGGGTAAGAGGCGCCTCTATCAAACAATGAACTAAATTTAATTAATCTCAAAACTATTTTGTATGACTTTAGAATTAACGCATACAATTTTTTATCTTCGTCGGTGTCTTCTGAATACTTTCGCCCTGTTGTTGTTGTTTCTTCCTGGGTTGAATTTGTGTCATTTGTCGCAGCAACTGAAATAAAAGAAACACTAATAAAACTATCTTAAAACTGACAAAACGGCACAGATTTTAACTGCTTATGCACATAAAGGTACATCAATATCTAAGTCGCAGCCTTTTCTCTTCGAATTTAGTCAGCCTTCTTCAAATGGCTTTGAATATATCGCCGTAATCTTCATCTCCTTGTTACGGGTTGTAAAACACATTGAAAATAAAGCTTTCACAAATCTGATAGAACGGAGAAAATGTTTTGTTTGTGTAATAAAGGGACAAACTTAAAATAGTATTTAATAAAACAGTATAGGTACGTGATTTCTATGTTGAATTTGAACACTGGCAAACTGACATAATTTTTTCAATTAATTCTACTTTTTTCTAAAAATAAATTTACTGTAGTCTTTTCTCTTATTGTTTCTGAAATATAGCTTTTTGAAAGACTAAAAATGCTACATACAGGTACCAAGATAGATTTGCATTTGCTAACTTCATTTCATGTGTAGAGCGCAAAACTTAACAAAAGTTATGACAGTTCAGTTACAATAATGTGTATATTTACCATATGAATTTATGCTATATTATTGTGCTCTATAATCAATATCTGCTACTAAAAATGCCAAAAGTATATGAACTGCATTTAAACTAAAAGTAGATACATAAGTACAAAATCCCTAGCAATTTCTACTGGGGAAACTTGGCAAAAAGAACCCATAGAGATTAGTATTTTCATTTGAGCCGCGCCATGGGAAAACCAACATAGTGGGTTTGCGACCAGCATGGATCCAGACCAGCCTGCGCATCCGCGCAGTCTGGTCAGGATCCATGCTGTTCGCTAACAGTTTCTCTAATTACAATAGGCTTTGAAAGCGAACAGCATGGATCCTGACCAGACTGCGTGGATGCGCTGGTCGCAAACCCACTATGTTGATTTTCTCATGGCGCGGCTCAATTATTTTGATACTTTGGAAGCATAGAATGCAGCCAAGCAAAAAAACTAGCAGTCTCGATTTGATTGAATCTGTTCAGAAGAGATAATGGTAAGTACAGCACGGCTTAAGCGGAACTCTTATTACAAAGATCCTGAATGGACTCCATGTTCTCAAAGGATCAGAAAATATAACAACACTGAATCCATTGGTACGGGGAGAAAAAGAAATAATAATATTAATATCTAGAACATCTGAAGATTGGTTTATTTAATTTTAATGAGCATTGTAAGTAAAACAAGAACTATTGACTGATAAATTTAATTCAATACCTCGATAAAGAAAACTTACCAGTTAAACACATTTCAAATACATATATTAAAATCACAAATATATGTCTTAACTCCATTGTTTCTTGAAACCTGTATTCTCACTCAATATTTGATAGTTTGTATTGTCCGAAAAATCCGGAAGATATAAGTTTATTTGTAAAGTATAATCAATATTATTTGTATGCCAATTCGATACCCATACACCATTTAAAGCTGTTTGTTCAAGGTTGGGTTAATAAACTGATTTGTTTTATATGGTTTGTGAAATAAAATACATAATTATTTATTTTTATATAGGACATTGTGAAATGACATATGCATTTATAATTTTGACAGTTTTTCATTTTATTTATAACAAAAAAAAAACACACACAAAAAGAAACAACAACAGATGCTTTCTCCCTTTAAAGAAGTTCTATACTTTCAGACCAAAATGTTTTGAAAGCAGAATTTGAGTAAAACATGAATTTTAGAAACTTCAGATTATACTTAGAAAATTCGGCAGATAAAAAGATATGGTCGTGTGCTTGATTTTTTACTAGACTGATCTACAAGTTTTCATAAGGGAGTCTATGGGAAAATCACAATTTTGATAACATTTTCGCCAGTAGATTTTTTTCTACAATGTAGATTTTAATGAATTTTCTCACAGACGTAAATAAGCACTTGACCTATGATATGGTGAAATAAAATGTATAGGTCCGTTTGCTTGGTTTTGAGAGATTTGCCCATGATTAAAGCGATCCGCACATTTCGAACTGATTTTAAGACATTTTTAGATTTTTTAACGTGTCAGATGTTTAGATATCATATTTTAACTTAAGAAAAATAGTAACGATGCCGATGTTCTAAATTTACTCATCTGTTGCTATTTTAAAATTCATAAAATGACTACGTTTTCCGGATAAGTGGCGTTACGTCATTACTTCCGGTTTATCAAACGTGCAGAACTACCTTAAACACAGTTGAGGTATTTTGCAGTAACCGTATATATGTGAATAAGATTACTTCCAATAATACAATTTTAGCAAACTTTATGAGGCTAAAAAATCTATGAACACGTCGCTTTAATGATATACTATCTTATATTTTATTGATCTAAAACTACTTAAACCTTAAAATCAAATAAACCAGCTACTACGAGTATGTGACGGGAGAAAACTTGTATTTCAGCGATTGTCTATTTCGTATAAGATTTACGAACCATGTGTATTTCTTATATCAACGTGATAAAATTAAATTTCATTCAGAAAATGGCCTGACAGTGTCACTTCTAGAGTGTGTACATTAAAAATGTTGGCGACATGCATATGGGCGCCTGAAATTCTATCCATAAGACCAAAAACGGCTAAATATATTAAAATATATATCTTATATATAGGGTTGAGGTCATTCTTTATATTTAGCCGTTGGATAGATGAGTAAGCAAAAAAAAAAGTTATATAAAGTTAAACTAATAAAAGTTCCTCACTGCGGCTGTGAATTCTGGCTTTTCATTAGTATAATATTTCTACCTCATAAAGTATGTAATATTAGTTTGCCTTAAACTAAATGAGTTCAAAATACTAGATTTCAGAATGTACAGCACAAACTTACAAAAAAACGAGAAAGCTATATCCTTTAACACACTGGCCATAGCTTTATCAGATCAAGTGGTTCCAACGTTGTTTGAGCGATGAATTTTACAACGATCAGATGATTTAAAGGAATTTCTACTCGTTAAATAACGAATCAAATGAAAACGATGGGCGCACCTGGAGCGCAAATGTGTCTATGTTTTAGCACATGCGTCCATTTAGCTGAGATTTGTGCCGTTTATTCAAACACTTCTGTACAGTCTGGCGGGGGGTGGGGGAAGATTAATGACAGTTTTTGACAATATCGCCTCAAATAGTGTTTATCGGGAACAAGTAATGTTAAAACACTTTTCAGTATGTAAAGCGCTACCTCTTAAAACAAAGCGTGTTTATTTTCATAGAATTAGTCAGGGTTGTTTTTGACAAATCGGCCGAAAACTTAATGCAACGCCGTTTCGAGTGGGCCCCTATGCAATGCAATCAAGTGGATACCGTTCTGCGTCTTACTTATATATATTCTTTTATTCCACTTTTCAGTGACTGACATAACATAACAACTATTTACATATATACACAGAAAATATTACAAAATATATGAGTAATGACAATATAACATATGTAAGTACATTTACAAGAATGGTAGTTACATATACAAAGTATAATGAAAAGTTGTTGACAAATAAATTTGTTCAGCTCAATAGAATACATTTACGCAGCATTTCCCTGCATTCCCCATTACATAACTTATCGAAAAACGAAATATAAGTATCATGTCAGGGAATGTACAATCAGGTTATACACAATACAGATTCATGTAGTTTTAGTCATCTAAGAAGAAACCTCCTAAGGAGGATATCACTAGATGGATCTAAGATTATTTTTATATTCCATTGATACGTCGTGTATGTATTTACAGCATAAAGTGTTGAAGCTCTTTTGGAGTTCTGGGTTAACGCCAAATACAGCAAGTAGATTGTAATCAAAGAGACCTCTAATGAATGCTTCTGAATTTACTCTGAGAAAGAAACTGCAAATATCAGAACTTATTTCTGCATGAATGGACTGAGTAAATCTTGTCCTTTCAATTATATAGGCATCACACTCAGCTAATATATGTCTGTTTATATCCTCAGTTTCTATTCGACACTTGTTGCAGAAATAGTTTCTTACGAAGTGCCGATAGAATAGTATTTTCACAGCACTTATAGCATGGATAATTTCACTGTTTGTATTTGAGAAAAGCCATAGATGTAATGGTGTTACCGATTCATGTATTGCAATAAATCTTTCGAATTCTTTATCACTATTTGTTCTGTCCTGCCACATGTTATTTTGTTTGTTTGTTATCGCCTTTTTAATGGTACATTTCCATCTGGAACAACTGATACGGGGACTGGAAACCGGCATTTATCTTAACTTATGCTGTCGTCCAACCGAAGCGTATGCCGTAGGTTATTCTGCTATTACTCAAACACTTACGCCTTACAGTTTAACTCGTCCTTTCAGTGAAAACTGGGAAAGCATTTGTTGAATTTTTTGTTGAAAACAAAAGTTCTGCCATGAAATTATTGCCTGCATCTGTTTTTAAATGGAAAATATCTACATTAATGTAACTTTTCGCCCTGTGAAAATGGCTAAATCTAGACTTGTCTTACCCAGAGAGAAAGATGTCGTTTTTACATGATATTTGCCTTATTGATTCAGAGTATTTAGAACAAAAAAATTAGGACATATTTTAATGAAAATAGCAAGTCAAAACTGTAAACTGTTGCCTGAAAATATTTGTTTATGATATTGCTCTGTTCTTCACCATTTAAATGCGTGTTAAACCTAGATGATTTTCTGCAGTTTTATCTAAAAGTTCGGAATACTAAATGTAACTTCGTTGTCGGCCTTTTTAAAAAAAATATTGTTATTTCAGTTTAAATACATTGTATTTTTCACACATCAGTTTTAAGATTAAATTTATTAAATTAATTTTTGGAGTTTAAACAACAGTTTAGTTTGAAACATTCCATACGTTCTAGAAGAATGTTTGTTTCTGTATGTAGAAATCTGACATTATAAACAATAATTATAATTATGGCTCTACAAGGTTAAGAAAAGTGTCAGCTTTCTGTTATTTTCCATTTTTTTTATTCAAATCCAACAAAAATCGGCCCTTTGATAAAGATTAGAAGTTACGTGGTAAAATATTTCTTCAGGGAAGTGCGCTCGAGTTAATTCATAATAATTAAGCATATCACCACATGCAGTCGCATGCTGTTTTTGCTTCAGAATCCCTTTATATCAATCTCTGATCATCTAATTATCGCCACTTAACATGTGACTGGTAAACCCTTTGAACAATAAGTGTTATAGCTCCATGATTAACATGAGGTAATATGCTAATTACACGCTAATCGATAGTGGCGAAAACAAAATATCGATCGCTAAGGACTGGTCGATATTTACAGGTATGGACGACAGCATAATACAGATAAATGTATTGATTTATACGGAGTTTCTACTCCCCGTATTAGACCTTCCTAATTTCCATGTACATGTATATTTGTTTGGAAAATTTGAATCCTTCATATAGTTGACAATAAAATGAAATAGTTCATATTTATATAATATTTTGCATATTTCAGGAATGAAGCCGTGTTGGTTTTTGTAGCCTTTCATGGCAAACAAGTTGAGTCTGAGTTGAAAAGTTTTCTAGAAAGAGTATTTGTTGGCATTGTGCACAGTTTTTGTAAGAAGCTCAGTTTTCTTTGATCAATATCTGCTTCAATAGAAAACCATCCTAATGCGCTTAGAGCCATGTCTGTTCTAGTGCTTTGTGGGAGATGTTGAATTTTCTTTGCAGCTAGTCTTTCAAATCTTTGGATTTTTATTATGTCAGCTTTCGACATATTATGCCATAATTCCGATCCATATAGGACGGTTGAAGACGATACTTTCTTGACCAATGATGCTAGAGTTAGAGGATTTATATCACCTACATTGTTTTCAAGAGCTAGCACAGAGAAGAGCGATGATTGGCCTTTATATACACGTAGATCGATTGTATCTGCAGCAGATAATGACTTGTTGAGTTTTATACCGACATGTGTGACTAAGTCGCAAGATTTTATTTCAGAATTGCCGAATTTCGCCTGGAACGTGTTATCATGCGATTTTCCGCCGAATTTGAGTACACAGCATTTGTCATAGTTAAATCTTAAGCTTATCCGTCTTAAAAACAGTCATTAAAGCCTAACAATGAATAAATTTAGAGAGTTTTATATCATTATAATGATCCCGCCATTTCTAATATATGGTACTTTTACATTTTTATGCCCGCTTAACATTTAACATGTTTTTGCGGACATTGTCAGAAAACATCAACACAAAAACATAAAGCAAGGATGAACATCGAACAATATCATTAAGTAAATAATAGCTGGAACAACTGATACGACTGGAACAACTGATACGCGTATTAGACCTTCCTGATAATAGTAATAGTTCGTTTTCTATGAAAATACACACGCTTTGTTTTAAGAGGTAGCCCTTTACATAAAAAGTGTTTTAACAGTTATTTGTTCCCGATAAACACTATATTTGAGGCGACATTGTCAAAAACTGTCAGAAATCTCCTTCCCCCGCCGGACTACAGAAGTGTTTGAATAAATGGCACTTCTCAGCTAAATGGACACATGCGCTAAAACATAGACACATCTGCGCTCCAGGTGCACCCATCGTTTTCATTTGAGTCGTTATTCAACGGGTAGAAATTCCTTTAAATCATACTTACAATACCGGAAATTTGTAGTATCGGCCATATTTCTCCATCTGATTGGCGTAAAATTCACCGCTCAAACAACGCTGGGACCACTTGATCTGATAAACTATGGCCAGTGTGTTTAAGGAAGGTGTATTTATACACGTTTTTGGTGTCTTTTTCTCAGTAGAGTATGCTAAGAAAATTTGCACATGTACATAAAATGCAAAAAGATGAAACATAGTAATTTACAGCATCACAAGTTTACGAGTTTCACACATACAAAGTGTACATTTGTCTGATCACATGACAGACGCCATGGAAGTGAAATAAAAGACTTTATAATATTATTAAGTTATTTCATAATGGCCTTGATGTTATACCGAAAACGGATATATTGATATTCATTTGTTTCAATCATATCCGAGAAATTATTTCTATTTAAGACTTGGGTAAGTGAACTGATTACTGGACGCTTAGACGTCTACTTCAGGTTTTAGTGTACTGTACAGTAAGGAGTTTCGCCCCTTTGTTGGTGATACGCCATTTGCAATAAAGTTTTGATTTTTGTCGGTCTTTTGAGAAGCGATGACATTCTGTGTAAGTAACCACCATAAAAATGGCGTAATCTTCTAATACGGATTATACCTGCATTTCTAACCAAGATCCTTGAAGTGAGGGTTATCCGGAGCTTAAATATATTCTTCTAGAGTGAGGCGATTACTGAAGATGATGATGAATATTCAAATTATTTGTGAATTTATGCAATAAACTCACTATGTAGTGTATTATATGGATGTCATTTCCCTTTTACATATGTACTTTTTTTTACAGGTTTGTGCTTATATGTGCTATGTATGTAAGTTTGTTTTAATCATATAACCATGTAGGGCTGGGTACCGCCTTGAAAAAAATACCGCGGTATTCTCGACTTCACACATCCGGGTACTTCGGTCGATAAGAGTTACGCGCCCCTTGACGACTGGGTTAAACAAACGCCATTTTCGCTATAGAGTTACTGTTGAGGCCGGAAGAAATAGAATGTTTTTCTCAATAAAATGGAAAATTTTGAAATAATAAAAATGCCAAATAATTTCTGTGCCGTTGGTTGTAGTAACTAGGGGTGGGCGATATACCACGGTAGACCGGTTATTGCGATGTTTTTTCCGACGATACGATATTGCGATATGATTTTCGAATACCGGTTATTTTATAACATTAAGTAACACTAACATAAACCAAGAAAATTCACAAAAAAATCCTTTTCTAGCCAGCATGATTCAACTTTGTTTTCATTTTTCTCCTTTCATTTCCGGTGCAGGTAGCAGACTGGTTTACAGCTATTTTACGGACCAAATTCCACATAATAAAACCAATAAGAAAATTTAGGTAAATATAATTTCGTATTTGTCAGCGACACATTAGTAATTTTTCTATCAACTAGAATTTATTATTCATACCACTTTCCTCGTTTATAATCGGTGAATTGAGCAACCTGTGTTATATGATTGTATCCGTAAACCGAATGTAGTGCCGCACAATAAACTAAATAATATTTTGACGCAGTCTACTTTCGCTTTTGAATATCCGGTAATCGGCGTCATAGCATGATAGCAACATGTCGGACTTCGAGATTGTTGAAAATAAAAAGGCAAAATCATCAACAGTTAATAGTATTTGACAATACTCCCCATAATCTAGTCAAAACTTTTTTTTTGTTTTTGTTTACTGGTATTTTTATTTATTGAGAAGGTCGAGCAAACACTCGTGTTGTTGATACTAGTCATTTTACTCATTTTTAATTGAATAAATTTGAAAAAAATACAGTATGATTCGTCATGTTTTTGTTCATTAAATAACTGGTACAATATATCCCAGTATATTGCAATATCCACATACAATATTGCAATATATCGCAATACCAATTTTCGTGGCAATACCCACCCCTAGTAGTAACCACGGCAGAATGCTTAAGAAATTATCATTTTTCACTTTTTCAAAAGATGACAAACGGAGGGAAAAGTGGATCAGAGCTGTGATTTAAGCAGCTGATGGTTCAGAATGCGAATGCCTCATAACTCTTTTACCAGTCAGGGGTGTAACTGTTTCAAGTTATCGCAATTTATAACCCATTTGAGTTATTGGTTAAACTTCCATAACTTGTTTCAGTTATCATAAAATATTACAAAGCCCTCCTATGCCAATTCCTCATTTTGAATGACACTAATGCAATTATTTCCTGAATCCTTGACCTTTTATCTTTCCAGCTATGCAGTAAAAATTTTTACGCAAGGCTGATAAAGTTTTACACAAAAGCTTTAAAGCTATACGCCCAATGTCAATTAAAAGGACAATTTCGGTTTTAAAACTGAGTAAAAAACAATTTGAGTTTTCCCAAATTTTATTGCAACAGATCGAAACATGAACATTTGAACATTGAAAAAACGCATATGGGTACACAGTATGAGCGATCAATGTAACGCGGCAGTATCTGCAGAAAACATCTATAATTTACACTGTAAGATACGTTAAATATCTTATCATTCACGTTCAAATTATAATACAGGTGACCGTGTTGGCACACATTACTCAGTTGTGTTTAGGAAAGACATGGTAAACTTATTATGGTATATTTTCCCGTATCTCTTTGGTTTTAAAGAAGTTGATTACAATATGGAGAGTTAAAAACAAATAAAATTAAATAAGATAATTATTTGTCCTCCATCATTTGTGCAGTATTAGTAAGAAATGACGTTCCTTCAAAGTTAACATTGTCGTTACAACAGTAAATCTATGTTTCATTTATAGGGAGACAATCTACTATTATTGTATTTACCGATTAATCTGTATTTCCTTTATTATACTTGTCATACCATTTAACGTATCTTACCTTAGGTAAAGGTATTGTGCAAAATAACTTTTTAGAAAGAAACAACAAGTGAAAATGGCTGACTTGCCTTGGTGTGATATAAAATCAGAGGTTAAACATGTTAGAAGTCTAAACATGACCACTTAACAAAAAATTGCAAACAAATACAAACTAGTTAACGTATCTTACACTTACTTTAGAAGTAACAATACCTTCTACACTTCATTAAAACGTTTGTCAGTTTCAGCTACAAACATATTGTATTATACTAACTGTTATCATACTTTGAAACGCTTGTGTAGAATCATTATTTTATAGCATCATTTTTACATTGTTAAACAATACAAATGTTAACGTATCTTACATGTTTATCATCATGCCTCATGAATGAAAACTTGATACAGAGTTGTACTCTGTTGTTCATTATGTGTTAATAACCCGTATCATTCGATTTTTAAGTAGCTGTAGTCTGTGTCATGAAGCTTGAATTGCCTCTTCGTCTTACCACATGGTACTGGCTCCTCTATGACGCAAACAAATTGTTCCAAATCAACCCATATTTCATCAGGTTTAGCAGGCCACTTAAACAACTTGAGACAACCTTTACCCTTACTTTCTTCCATGAAAGATACTCTGGCATCCTCCTCGTTCTCATCAACTTCTAGAACTTTACCAGGATATATCTCCTCATCATATTTCACTAAAACGTAATTGTTAACCTTTGGCATTTGTCTTAATTTACTTCTTTTTTCAGTACCTCTCATTTTCTTATTCTGAACTTGATTCACTTGGAAATCATCCACTTCTTGTGCAGCCCTTTTGCTCTTATCTTTTACGAGTTCACCATTAACTTCAGACCCCTGTGCGTTTCCGGTGCTACTGCTAGTGCTTATTTTCCACTGACCACATGGTATCCCAGTCAGGCATTTATTGCAGTAACAGGAAAGTATTCCTGTATACAGCTTTCCTTCATTTGGAAATACAGCATGTAACTTCATACTACCGTACACAGGTTTCGGGTTTCTTTCATTAAGCTCCTTTGATGCTGTCTCATATTCATCTGTAGAGTAGTACACATACTCTATGCTCTTCTTCTGGCTAGTTGCCCATCTGTAGAAGTCCTGTGCATCTTGAATTATCACTTTTCCTTGTTTACAAGCTTCTCCTGCTTGTCGTTTTGCAGTTCCACCTATGCCATCGCATGGCCCCTTGCCATGACCAGATTCAAAGTAGTTCCATCTGGCATCTACACCAAACAGTTCTGAGTGATGCAGGACAATATCAAACATATACTTGTTTCTGTATTGTGATGATGGACTGTCAGTCCAGTAGTGTATCATGCTGGTATTTGGAAAGGTCGCCTTTAATTCAGGGACTAATTTCTTCAAAATTGTGTAAACTGCCACGGAATTATGATTAGTGACTTCTGATACATAGACCAAGCTCTTGTGTCCTATATCCTGCCCATTTCTGTGATACACTACTACTGGGTGTAGCGTTACGGCTGTGCTATTCCAATAAGCGCTCTGAATTTCATCAGCGTTACTACAAGTAAAATTTTCAGCAAAGTCCATATGGACAATAACTTCATTTTCTGGAAGATTTTCTTTCAGCTGTCTGATGGCTTTATATTGTGATTTAACTCTCTCTACATGCTGCAAGAATTCATCGTACTGTGTGGTCATGTAGGCTTCATATTCTTCCTTTGTCATTGTCACTTTCACCACTTTCATTTTCTTTTTGCCGTCAACATCAACTCTTTTCCATTCCTCAAATTCAATATTTTCACCAGCTTTTAGACCATTCTTCAAAAGAGAAGCCATTTCTTCTAGTGACACACTTTTGCTGACTGTTTCAGGATTAGCAGACACTTCTATCCCTGTTGCTCTGAGAGATTTTAGCTTCATGGCCATGTTTTGGTGTTTGCTACAAAGACACGTATTTCTGGATATCAACTTTGTCAAAAGAATGTTATCTGGTCTAAGTCGGCAGAAAACGGACTTAGATATCTTTACATGCGGATTTTCAGATTTGAATTTTTCATACAAATTCGACATATAATCATTTAATACACGTGTTTGCTTTTTACTTCCTTCAGTCTTCTTGTAGTCTTTCTTTCCAGGCATGCTAACACTGACGTCATCTCGCTCCAAGAATTCAGTTACAAGTTTCTGCATTTTTTCTTTGTGTTCTCTCAGCCTATTTCTGGGTTTTATTATGACACGTTTTGTATAGGCTTTTTGTAGACTTTTTCTGGCTATTCCTGTCTCACCACTTAAAGTTCCTATACATCTGTACTTATTCATGATCTTGCCGCTGATTATATTCGCAAGAACCATTTTTGATTTCTGTGTTTTATTAGATCGTTTGGCCTCTCTGACCTCTTCAATCATAGCGTTAGCCATTTCTAGCTTTTTCTTCATCTTCTTCGGAACTTTAGTAGGACTCATTCCAGCATTTCTCAGTTCTAATTTGGTCTTGGATCTTGGTGTACTGCATTGTGCTTTATTTGGACTTACACTACCCTTTATCTTTGTAACAGGTGTGGACTGGCACTTCTTTGAAAGTCTGTAGTTTCTCTTTCTCAGCCTTTCGTTCTCTCGGGCGATTCTCTTTAACTCTAATGTAAGCTTGTTCACTTTGTATGATGCAGCTCTCAGTGCTTTTGATCTCTTAGAAGTTTGTCGTTTATTTGGCTCAAAGTTCATTTTAACAACTAAGGGCTGCTGTGTTGAACTTTCACTAGTACTTGTAATGTTCGAAGAACTGGATACTGCTCCTGATTGTTCTGGCTGATCTTCATTTGTTGAAAGTTCCGGTTGTATTACTTGGTTATTAGACAGTTCATTTTGCTCATTTTGTACTCGCCTTTTGGCCCTAAAATTTCTTACATATTGCCTGTTTCTTTCTCTTATTAGATTTTGTTTATGTTTGCTTACAGCATCTATTGGAGTTCTATACGATTTGGCCCGTCTCCGTTCTTTTTCAAGGTATGTACTATCATTTTTCTTCTTTCTTTCTCTATACTCCTTTTGGTATTCAGCTCTAGTCTTGCCCATGACGAAGTTCTGAAAACACGGTAAGATACGTTAACAATATTGTAAGATACGTTAAATATAACAGCATTAACTCTGGGCCAAATACTGATTTAAAATATTTACTCTTAGATTTATATGTAACTTTAATCCTTTATTGATGAAACAGACACACATTTACTTAAACATACATTTCTATATTCTACAGGTTATGCCCTACACATAGCATACAATGTGTAATATACGTTAACTTTATGTAAGATACGTTAAACTTGTTTGTTTACATTTTCTGTACTGAAAGACATTTCTTTTTTTATCAACAATGCCGTTTTAATAAAGAATAAATAATATTGTGTCATAAAATACATTTATAATAATTCTAAAATACTTACTTACCTTGGTAGTTGTGTGTTTATCTCATCACCGTTATATTGTATCAAAAATTTAAATCGTCCCGCTTAAAAACTTTGGTTGCCATACATATGCACATGGTTCCGCCGGATGTATATAACAGTATTTATGCGCAGGTGCAGTTTACGAGTCCAAATATTGGATTTTACAATGAAGAAAATTAATTCCAAGTAAGCACATTAACGTATCTTACTTTAACGTATCTTACCAATGTTTCTAAATTTCATTATAAAGATAAGGTCAGTCGTTGCTTATACACTATATGCACTGTATATTGCCGTTATATAGTGGACATTGAGATACGTTGTCCTAAAATATGCTACTCGTACTCATTTTGTTTATTTATCACCTTTAAGATTAACGTATCTTACACAAAATGATCGCAACAATTTAGAGTTTGAGATTTATGGAGTTCTGCTGTTTTAAATATAAACTTACGATCCTTATATCTACCTTGAACATATAGTTTGATCACTGCAAATGCCATATATGTATATTTTGTGCTATAATGACGTTAATTCATACAAGACTGATGATGAAAAAAATTGTTAACGTATCTTACCGGAGATTCAGGGACATACGTTAATTACATAGTGTGAACCTAATATCTAGATTTAACTATTAGAGTACATAATTTTAGGTTTTCAGCTTATGTTTTTCTTAATCCAAAAAGAAAACTCTTACCTAAAGAACTTTCTTACAATTATTTATACTTCATATTATTAAAACCCGCGGCCAGGACAACGAAAAACATACATTTCTTGTGTATATGTTGTCAAATTTTTCAATAAAATTCATTCCTGATTTGGTAAAAAGTGCTGTGTACCCATACCTCTAGTCATGGTCTGTCCCAAACAACATCTAACAACATCTTGTCTAGTAAACATTAAAAACTGAAAGCTTGGGACAGCACGAAAATGAAAATGCTCATTTTATTGACATTGGGCATATAAAACTCTTAATATCTCATTATTATCCCATTATGCTTATCAGGTCATGCTCAGTCTAAAAGAGAATTTGATTAACCTCAGTTTGCTACTAATTTCACTTTAAAGGTCACTTTGTGAGAACAGCAAAAAGACTTTTTTTAAATAACTTACCTGAGTTAACTATATTTTATAACTAATACAGGTTATAAAATGCTTGAAAAAGTAACTGAAATAGGTTACATAACTTAAAACAGTTACACCCCTGACTGTTAACTAGATATCCCTTGCTGACACGTTATAATCTACTGTAATTTAAATTTTTGCGGTATTTGCATTGTCAATTACTGACGCATTTTTTGTTAATTTCTGGTCTGCGTATTTTCCATAGTAGATCTATGAGCAGAAGTTTCGCCTTATAATTGATACACTGGTAGATCTATATGATTAGAAAATTTTACAAGGGAAACAATATCCTGGCTTGTTTTATTATACTGTCTCAACCCAACCAGACATAAAGATGGGTGCCAGACTCATGCAGTTTTTATTGTCTTTTGTGTAGACAACAATAAAATTCCAGCTTGTTAAAAAGTATGTGTTTTCAAACATTTTATAATGAATGTCATTTAGAATCTATGTTAATCTTATCTTTTACACAAAGTAAAATATCACCAAATATTGATTTAATCATTCATGTAATATTTTGTGATTGCTCGTTAATCAGGCAGCACATAGGGGGGTGTTCCTGTTTGTCATTTCCTTTGTTAATTTCAGCTACTCCACGTGCAATATGACATGTGTTAACACAACACAACAATTAACAACAGCTGTCATTAAATGGCAATTTATGCGAAATGAAATAATAAAAATCAAGTTAGATCTAATTGTAATGGTATGTTTTAAGTAGTATAAGATTCCGTTAGTTCCATACCATTGCTCTCTTACATAATAGTTATAAGTTTTTTATTTATCACCAGTCAACCACGATACCTAAAGTGCATACATGTATATATTATGTTCGCCGCTTTCTGCGCACATATCGAGTGACAGTTAAAAGATTAAATAAAAGAAAAATTAGATAATCTATTTAAACACAATAATATTGTTAACATCTAAAAACTAGACCTCTAAATATATTTTTGAAATACTCATTAGATTTTTGTACCTCTGGTGCGATTTCGTCAAATGAACATTAAATTTTAGCATAAATGTTATTCTTAATAAAAAGTTTACTGTAAAGGTAAGTTTTTTTGATCATTTATAATTAATATTTTGTTTTTAAAAAAATATCTTACTAGGTGTTTCGATCAAGTAATTGTGTATATCTCCATATTCCATCGAAGGCCACTTAGACGGACCTACCGGCGAGTATATTATAAGGACATTCTGTTAAGCCTATTAAATTCAAATTATCATTATATCTAGCTTTTGACATTGAATCAAGACCATCAAAATACTCAAAAGACATGATTTATTTGCGAAAAACAACTTTAACACCTATTTGAACGGTAATAATCACGAGAAATTCTTGCGATCGGCATTTCATTTCATTATAGAGTATACGTAACTAAGCGGTTGTATTACCCGTAGCTAGGCAGCCATTTTGTTTGTGACGTCATGCCGAAACCGAGAATACCACAGTTTTTACCTAATTACCGCGGTATATACCACGGTATACCACCATATTTATCGTAAGACATACAGCTATGGTAGTGGTCATAAAAACATTGAAAAACTTTTAGAAATACTTCATTTATTATGAGCAACAACGAAGACTAGTTACTTGACTAGAATTAAAGAAAAAGATACACTGGAATATTAACTTGACTAATGACTAGTTAGATTAATGACCCTTAGTATTTTTTACCAGTGTGTATTCGTCGGAAGATGCCATATTGTCTCTGGGGAAGCACTGTGTCATTTGTATATAGGTCGCGCTTGTTTGAAGTTCGATTCGTGCACCCGTTTGATAAACCAGTAACGTTTATGAAGGCTTCGTCAGATCGTTTTCAAACAAAAAATAATAAATTTCGACTCAACATTTTCAATACTATTTATTTCTTTTTTAATACGTGCAAATACATACTGGGATATTTTAAACTATCATCGTTTAAACAAGAAGTCGGGACTCGCCGAATTTACCAGACTCAAAGTAAAAACAAGTGCGACCATGACGTCATCCATCTATACGGAATAATCTGGAGGTTTTCGAAGGTTTTGATTGGGGATCACGCGGGCGATCATACATGTTCAATTGCACCATTGTGTGGTTATTTTTGGAAACTAATAATAGTAGCATGGGAATTCCAGAGATATAAATCGGAAAATCATGCATGGTGTCAATTGCTGTTACGGAAGGCTACATAGACAATGTAAATTAAAAATAAACAGAAGTAGGGATAATGTTGATAAAATACCGGTATTCCCCGATGGTACCGTGGTATCGTACCACGAGAAGATGGTACCACGGTTACCGGTATACCGGTAATACCCCGCACCTCTATAACCATGCTATTCTTAACCATGTAGACACTTGGGGGTCAGCACCCCTCCCAATCCGCCCCTGCCAACCTTCAGCCAATATATTTTCGTCTTTTAAAACAAACTGAGCACATGTCTCGATCATACCACAACTTCTGTTACCTTTTCAACATGTTTAAAAAACTCCCATATTCTATCAATGCTCAGAAAAACTAAAGACGACTTACTCCGAGCGTTTTCAACACAAATAGCATGTCCAAGGAATACGAGTATAGATCCCAGCTTGATGTTGCGCAGTCAAATTTACAAACAGAGCCGGGACACAGACGAAAAAATACTATCAAATTATGATTCTTTGTGGGTACATTTTGACTTTTTCATTTTGGGTACATTTTGGTTTGGGTACGTTTTGACTATAATCCCTCCTTAATTACTGCATTAGAAACCCAGTTTTTCCCTTGTTCAGTCATTTCCTTGAATAGTTATGTTTCATTTGTTTATGTATCAAGGCCTGTGATGCTGCAGCACAGATCATAAATATTGGGATAACATGGCAAGTATAAAATAAATATGGGTAGTAGGTACGGCAAGCCAGTTGTCCAGTAATTACTTGAACCCCTGTTCACAGTCGAAAAAATAGGATTAACGATCGATAAACTAGGTTTTTCGAACGTAAAACTAGGTTTTTCAAATACTAACCTTTATTTCCCAGGTTTACGTTCGATAAACTAGGTTTCTCGATGGAACTATGAATTTCGGCCGCTATACTAAGTTTACGAGCATGAACCTATATTTACGAGCATAAACCTGGGTTCACGAGTGTGAACCATGATTTACGAACGTGAACCTATGTTAACGAACGTAAACTAGGGTTTATGACTGTGAACATGGGTTTATGACCGTAAGTATAGGTTCACGCTCGTGAACATAGAATAACGACCGAAATTCATAGTTCAATCGAAAAACCTAGTTTATCGAACGTAAACCTGGGTTCACGTTCATAAACTATGGTTCACACTCATAAACCCAAGTTCACGGTCATAAACATAGGTTCTCGTTCGTAAACATAGGTTCACATCCGCCAGTTATCCAGTAATTATGTTCTTGGTCGAAAAACTAGGATTATCAAATATTAACCTATATTTACGAGCGAAAACACAGGGTAACGGTCGTAAACCATAGTTTACATTAAACAGGCGTGAACCTGGATTGATAGTTGATTTGATAATCCTAGTATATCAATCGTAAACCATGGTGTTTACGTTCGAAAAACTAGGTTTCTCGATTGAACTATGAATTTTGGTCGTTATCCTATGTTTACGACCGTAAACTTGGGTTTACGAACATGAACCTAGGTTTACGAGCGTGAACTATGGTTTACGACGTTACCCTATGTTTTCGCTTGAAAAAATAGGTTAGTATTTGAAAAACCTGGTTTTCGAAAATATAGACTCACGTCCGTAATCTATGGTTCACGATAGTAAACATAGGTTCACGTCCGTAAACATAGGTTCATGGCCGTAAACCCATGTTCACGCCCGAAATTCATTGTTGATTCTATAATCCTAATATATCGAACGTAAACTAGGTTTCTCGATTGAGTTTCGGTCGTTATCCTATGTTTACGATCGTTATCCCATGTTTACGCTCGTAAACCCCGGTTCACGCTCGTAAACCATAGTTTACAAACGTGAACCTATGTTTACGATCGTGAACCTACATTTACGAGCGTGAACCTACATTTACGAGCGTGAACTATGGTTCACAGCGTTATCCTATGTTTTCGCTCGAAAATATAGGTTTACTTAGTATTCGAAAAACCTGGTTTTATGTTCGAAAAACCCGGTTTATCGATCGTTAATCCCAGTTTTTAGCTCGACTATTTGAAGAATAAGTAGAGCTATCCTACTCACCACGGTGTAGGCGTCAGTGTCGGCGTCATTGTCGGCGTCGGTGTCGGCGTCGGCGTCACACCTTGGTTAAGTTTTTCGTACCAGTCCACATTTTGACAAAGTCTTTTGAGATAAAGCTTTGAAACTTTCAACACTTGTTTACCATCATCATGGCCAGTTATAGGCAAGAGCACATAACTCCATCAAGGATTTTGGCTGAATTATGGCCCCTTTTGACTTAGAAATCATGGTTAAGTTTTTCGTACCAGTTCATATTTTGACAAAGTCTTTTAAGATAAAGCTTTGAAACTTTCAACACTTGTTTACCATCATCATGGCCAGTTATAGGCAAGAGCACATAACTCCATCAAGAATTTTGGCTGAATTATGGCCCCTTTTGACTTAGAAATCATGGTTAAGTTTTTCGTACCAGTTCATATTTTGACAAAGTCTTTTAAGATAAAGCTTTGAAACTTTCAACACTTGTTTACCATCACCATAGCCAGTTATAGGCAAGAGTACATAACTCCATCAGGGATTTTGGCTGAATTATGGCCCCTTTCGACTTAGAAATCTGGGTTAATATTTCGTACCAGTTCATATTTTGACAAAGTCTTTTGAGATAAAGCTTTGAAACTTTCAACACCTGTTTACCATCACCATGTCCAGTTATAGGCAAGAGTACATAACTCCATCAAGGATTTTGGCTGAATTATGGCCCCTTTTGACTTAGAAATCTTGGTTAAGTTTTTCGTACCAGTTTATATTTTTTGTAAAGTGTTTGACATATGGCTTTGAAACTTTTATCACTTGTTTAGTATAATAGTCTCTATCTGTAGGAAAGAGGAAATAACTCTGTCATCTATTTTGGCTGAATTGTGGCCCTTTTTGGACTTTGAAATTGGTTCTGTTTTCATACAAGTCCATGTTTTGTCAAAACTATTTGACATATGGCTTTTAAACTTTGAACACTTGTTTATCATTATGATTTCCATCTGTAGGCAAGAGTACATAACTATTTTGACTGAATTATGACCCTTTTTGGACTTTGAAATTGCCTCATATATTGCCATTTAGTGCAAGACTTATCGAAGTATCTATTTATTTCTTTTGTCTGAATATCCGTAGAAATATTTTGACCCCATTCTTCAATCTATTCTTCGAATAGTCGAGCACGCTGTCATCAGGCAGCTCTTGTTCGACCATGAACTAGGGTTCACGTAATAATTGGACAATTGGCTTGCCATAAGTAGGGAAGGGGGGATAATTTATTAGATAATGGTGCTATTTTTTAGGTGAGATTGATATAACTAGTATCATGTTTATTCTTTACATTAAATCTATTATCTAATCATGTATGTATTTTGTGTCCTGCAATCTGCAATGCAGAAGTCTTTCAGACCAATTAATGTTAACTTCTGAGCGAAAAAATTCAGATTGTTTTCTGTTTCTTACATTATACACTTAAAAGTTTGTAGTTTACATATTTCTTGCAAACCCTTATCCTACTAAATTTCTATAATGAACTTGTCCATTCAGTTTGGACAAAACCATTAACTGTTAAAAGGGGTGCATACCAAAAAGATACTGACAAAAAATTGTAGAATATTTTAATAGTGACACCCCTGTTATTTAAGATTGTTGATGTCTCCTAACCATCAAATTTTCTTAATGCTTATTGTTTCTTTTTGGCTAGTTTTTTCCAAAAGTTCTGCAATTTACTTTTTAAATTCTTTTGATTCAGCAAGAAGGATGGCTGTCAGAGCTGGGAGACGGATAAGATTGTCATATCATTCATAGAAATTATATACCAACAAACAAATAATACCCACATTAATTTCATCTTTGATGTTTGAAAACAAATAAAATTTACACAAACCAATTTAAACAGCCATTTAGTGGGAAACCATGGAATTCATACTTATGAAATTAAATGGTGTCACAGTATTTATTTGTTTGCAGACTCAAGAGATGTGATGTAAAAGTTACCGCAAAGCTGAACTTTGAACAGAATGTCATTTTCTGTGGTCAGTGCCGAAACAGCCATTGGAATTTTAAATGGAAGGTACAGATTTCTACTTAACAAATAATCAAGGCCTTCGCGTTTTTTATCGTCTGATTTACCACGGTTCAGAGTTCAGATGCGTAGGAATTGAACCACGAGGGCGTTAGCCCTCGTGGTTAAATACTGAAGCATCTGAACGATGCCACAAGAAGGCCTTGACTGTTTTCATTCTGACATGCTCATTGATATACTTTAATAAATATTTTACCTGAGTTCATTTATGCGAGGAGTAATATATCAGACGTCATGTGGCAATCTGACGTCATAATTGACATCATAATGCTCTCTTACCGGTCCGCGCGTCAACTGTTGTTTATCGCAGAATATACAGAGCTTCATTTTCTTCTTTGTTTAACTGGAAATCAAATCGAGCCATGTTAGAATAAATGTTTTAAAATCCTTTTTACACACATTTCATTTCTGACAGATTGTATGTGTTCAGTAGACTTAATTTGATAGACTGTGCAGTGTTCAGTCTGATACTATTTGTATTCTTGTGTTCTTCAACAGTATTACTTTGCTGAAGTATAAAATGTTTTGTGTAAACAATGAACATTTTTCAGCATTTAGTTGATCTCTTTAATCTGGAAAATGACCCTTTGTAGTTTTGAAATTTGTACTGTTCTCATAATGTATCAGTATTATAGGTTAAATGGAAATTAGACATTTCATATAACCTCTGTAGTTAAATTGTAATTACATATGCTCGTTTTAATAATTGATTGTTTTCTTCTTCTTTTAAATTATCTCTTACCAACGTGTATTGATTACCTAGATAATTATGTTGATAATGCATGTTAATAGATATTGACTTTATGGTTAGTTCAGAGTTCTGTCCAGTTCTTAAGCACTTAAGTCTAGAAAGCTTCCAAGCACAGTTTTATACAAGATATTATTTCAGATGCAGAGAAGGGGCGGACTGTTCGGTCAGTGTCTGTGGGAAGGTGACATGTGTGAGTGAAGTGGTTAGGATTAAAGATAACCATATTTTCATGGTCAAGTTTATTCCAGATGTTGATGTTATTATTAAGGTGAGCAGTAATAATCTTCCAAATGTACATTTACCGTTGCTTTGTGAAACAATTGACATAAGTTCTGTAGATCTTTCGAGCAGTGTCAATTTAAGAACAGTTAAAGCAGATAACTTGTATACCTTATCCTCAGCAATTTGCTTCTACCCATTTACAGCTGGGTTAACTGATGCATTCCTGATTAAATGCCTTGCCCAAGGACTTACCAGAATGGGAGAAGCCAGGACTCAGACAGTATAAAATCTTATTGTACCCCCACGACAACAAAGCTGTAAGGGGGGGTATACTGGTTTCAGGTTGTCTGTCCGTCTGTCTGTCTGTCCGTCTGGCCGTCTGTCCGTAGACGCAATCTTGTGCGCACCATCTCTCCTTATCCCCTTGACAGAATTTAATGAAACTTCACACAAGTGATCAGTACCAACAGTAGTTGTGCATGGGGCATGTAAGGTTCTTTTAGAAAAAAAATTTGCAGAGTTATGGGACTTTGTTTTTTTGTTACTATACTATATACATAGACACAATCTTGTGCGCACCATCTCTCCTCATCCCCTTGACACAATTTAATGAAACTTCACACAGGTGATCAGTACCAACAGTAGTTGTGCATGGGGCATGTTAGGTTCTTTTAGAAAAAAAAAATGCAGAGTTATGGGACTTTGTTTTTTTGTTACTATACTATATACATAGACACAATCTTGTGCGCACCATCTCTCCTCATCCCCTTGACACAATTTAATGAAACTTCACACAAGTGATCAGTAACAACAGTAGTTGTGCATGGGGCATGTTAGGTCCTTTCAGCGACAAAAATTGCAGAGTTATGGGACTTTGTTTCTTGTTAACATACTATGTACATACAGTCTGCATATGCAATCTTGTGCGTGCCTAATCTACCAAACCCTTGCACACAATTTAATGAAACTTCACACAAGTGATCAGTACCAACCCTAGTTGTGCATGGTGCATGTTACATTCTTTTAGATAAATATTCTGCATAGTTATGGGACTTTGTTTTTTGTTACTATACTGTATACATACAGTCCACATAATTATGCAATCTTGTGTGCGTCAAATTGCAATGTACTGTATCAGTGCATGCGGGGGGGGGGGGGGGGGGGGGGGGGGGGGGGTACATTCATCACCTTTAGTGATAGCTCTAGTTATAAAAGGATTAATGGAGAAAACTCTGATTGATTAGTACAGCTAATTACTTAATCTTAATTTAGTTATCAGCATGAATATCATGTCTGAATATTGGTATAATAATTTACATGTTATGACTGACTTCCATATATTTTTTTTTTAATTATTATAACACATTTATATATACCTTTGTAGCTTTATTTTCATTTGTATACATTCAGATATTCTTAATCTGGGTCAGTAGGCCTGAGAATACAACAAAAAATTTTAAAACCTTTAAATTTACTATGAAATACATAATAGTCTACCAAGGCTATGCCATTGAGATTATTATACGATGATTTAGATTTTTTTGTGTACAGAACATGGGAGGTAACTAGATTCATACTTTTGGGCTATTTTAGACTGGTCTCCAGACAAAGTTTTTTTTTATTTTGGGGGGAAAGTTTTTTAATATGTGTTTAACTCTTGTATTTGAAATTTATCTAGTAGTAAAGCTATTGCTGTCCCCTTTTCATTAATGTTTGCTTCTGCATTACAAATGTTTTGTATGTAAGCAGGAAGAAACTACTGGACTAAATGCTTTCTAATCTAAAATTTACACTTAAGTCTTCAAAATCATGTATCTCATGCTGCAGCCTGTTTCGTATTGGATGACAAAGATAAAAGAAGACGTACCTGTGATTTATACTTGTATGTCAGGTAGTGATGCATTCAGGTTTATTCTTTCAGAGAAAAGAATTTCTGCATTGGCAGCTTGAACTGACACCTTACAAGGAGTATATACTAACAGACCTGAGACCCACTACCCTTCAGAAGGTACTGTGGTTTATATCTGTCAGTAGTACAAATATCAGCACAGCCCACTTGTGTTGGGGTGTAGGGTTGGGCGTGGGCGATGTACTAGAGTATGATTGCATGTGCACATATCAAAACACATTTCTTGGTTATAGAACGTGTAAAAATGATAATACACACAAAATTTATTTCAAACTTGTTTTTGTGCCCCCCCCCCCCCCCCCATGAGTGGTGGGGGCATATAGATTTGGTCTTGTCCGTCCGTCCGTCCGAAGTTTGTGACGCGCCTAGCTCGAAAAGCATTTGATATAAATTGATGAAACCTTGCATGAGTCTTTATCATGATATGAACTTGCGCACCTCCTATTTTTCGTCTGGCTCCGCCCCCTATTTTCAGAGTTATGGCCCCTGAAATAGTCAAAAATGCACATTTTTACCTTGTGACACGCCTAGCTCAAAAAGTATTTGATATAGATTCATGAAACCTTGCATGAGTCTTAATTATGATATGAACTTGCGCACCTCCTATTTTTCATCTGGCTCCACCCCCTATTTTCAGAGTTATGGCCCCTGAAATAGTCAAAAATGCACATTTTCACCTTGTGACACACCTAGCTCAAAATATATTTTATATGGATTCATGAAACCTTGCATGAGTCTTAATCATGATATGAACTTGCGCACTTCCTATTTTTCATCTGGCTCCGTCCCCTATTTTCAGAGTTATGGCCCCTGAAAAAGTCAAAAATGCACATTTTCACCTTGTGACATGCCTAGCTCAAAAAATATTTGATATAGATTCATGAAACCTTGCATGAGTCTTAATCATGATATGAACTTGCGCACCTCCTATTTTTCATCTGGCTCCACCCCCTATTTTCAGAGTTATGGCCCCTGAAATAGTCAAAAATGCACATTTTTACCTTGTGACACACCTAGCTCAAAAAGTATTTGATATAGATTCATGAAACCTTGCATGAGTCTTAATCATGATATGAACTTGCGCACCTCCTATTTTTTATTTGGGTCCACCCCCTATTTTTAGAGTTATGGCCCCTGAAATAGTCAAAAATGTACATTTTCACCTTGTGACACACCTAGCTCAAAAAGTATTTAATATAAATGGTTGAAAACTTGCGTAAGTCTTTATCATGATATAAACTTTTACACCTTTAATTTTTTGGCTGGCTCCACCCCCTTTTTTAGCTCACCTAAGTTTTTCTGATCGCTCGATGTCCGGCGTCTGTCGTCTGTCTGTCAGTCGTCTGTCTGTCGTCCATCAACATTTAGCTTGTGTATGTGATAGAGGCTGTATTTTTCAACTGATCTTCATGAATTTTAGTCAGAATGATTACCTTGATGAAGTCTAGGCCAGGTTCGAAAATGGGTCATCTCGGGTCAAAAACTAGGTCACTAGGTCAAATCAAAGAAAAACCTTGTGTATGCGATAGAGGCTGTATTTTTCAATTAAGCTTCATGAATATTGGTCAGAATGATAACCTTGATGAAATTTAGGCAGAGTTCGAAAATGGGTCATCTCGGGTCAAAAACTAGGTCACTAGGTCAAATCAAAGAAAAACCTTGTGTATGCGATAGAGGCTGTATTTTTCAATTGATCTTCATGAATATTGGTCAGAATGATTGCCTTGATGAAATCTAGGCCGAGTTCGAAAATGGGTCTTCTCGGATCAAAAACTAGGTCACTAGGTCAAATCAAAGAAAAACCTTGTGTATGCGATAGAGGCTGTATTTTTCAATTGATCTTCATGAAATTTTGTCAGGATGATAACCTTGATGAAATCTAGGCCAAGTTCGAAAATGGGTCACTTGGGGTCAAAAACTAGGTCACTAGGTCAAATCTGGGAAAAACCTTGTGTATGCGATAGAGGCTGTATTTTTCAACTGATCTTCATGAAATTTTGTCAGAATGATCACCTTGATGAAATCTAGGCCGAGTTTGAAAATGGGTCATCTGGGGTCAAAAACTAGGTCACTAGGTCAAATCAAGGAAAAACCTTGTGTATGCGATAGAGGCTGTATTTTTCAATTGATCTTCATGAATTTTGGTCAGACTGATTACCTTGATAAAATTTAGACCAAGTTCGAAAATGGGTCATCTGGGGTCAAAAACTAGGTCACTAGGTCAAATCAAAGAAAAACCTTGTGTATGCAATAGAGGCTGTATTTTTCAACTGATCTTCATGAAATTTAGCCAGAATTATTACCCTGATAAAATCTAGGCCGAGTTCGAAAATGGGTCATCTGGGGTCAAAAACTAGGTCACTAGGTCAAATCGAAGAAAAACATTGTGTATGCAATAGAGGATGTATTTTTCAATTGATCTTCATGAAATTTAGTCAGAGTGATTGCCTCGATGAAGTCTAGGTTGAGTTTGAATATGGGTTATTTGAGATCAAAAACTAGGTCACTAGGTCAAATTAAAGAAAAATCTTGTGTATGCGATAGAGACTGTTTTTTTCAAATGATTTTTATGAAATTTGGTCAGGATGATTGCCTTAATGAAATCTAGGTCGAATTTGAATATGGGTCATCTGAGGTCAGAAACTAGGTCACTTGGTCAAATCAAAGAAAAAACTTGTGTATGTGATAGAGGCTGTATTTTTCAATTGATCTTCATGAATTTTGGTCAGAATGATTGCCTTGATAAAATCTAGGTCGAGTTTGAACATGGGTCATCTAGGGTCAAAAACTAGGTCATATCTAAGAAAATGCTTGTTTTATCGCAAGAGACCAATATTTTGGTCCAATCTTAATGAAAATTGGTCAGAATATTTGTTTCCATGAAATCACTAGGCCAAACATGTTTTACACTGTTATGGCGTGTTTCTTAGGTGAGCGACCTAGGGCCATCTTGGCCCTCTTGTTTTTTATAGTTATGGCCCCTGAAATAGTAAAAAAATGCACTTTTTCACCTAATTATGTGCCTAGCTCAAAAAGTATTTAGATGTAAATTCAGGAAACCTTGCTGGAGTCTTTATCGTGATGTGACCTTGCACACTTGGCATTCTTCTTGAGAATCTTAGCTCTTATTACAGAGTTATGGCCCTTTAAAAAACCAAAATAGTGGATTTTTGTTTGTGATGCTCATAGCTCAAAAGTAATGAATCCTTTGCATAAAATGTTTGTTGAGGCTTTACCCCATTAAGACTGCAAACATTTGAATTATTGCCCCTTATTTGTAACAAATGTACCAGTGGGGGGCACACCCTGTGTCCTACAGACACATTCTAGTTTAAAATTGTCTTGATTTCCTTCTTAAGAAGAAAGGGTGTATTAATCTTAATTGATTATTTTTGCAAAAAAAGCTTTTTAAAATGATAACTTCTTAATAAAGTCTGTAAGGAGATCTATTGGAAGTATGGAATTAAAGCAAACAAAATAATAGCTTTAAATTAGCCTGTTCATGAAAGGTAATGAAATGTGCAACACCTCTCATTGCCCCCCTAGTGCCGGCTTAAGGAAAATACTATTACAGTAGTCAGTACAATTGAATAGACCTCATGATCCCAAAGGACCAGAAAATATAAGAACACTGAGTCCAAGTACTTAAAACTTATAGCATGAAATCAACATCCGCTACAATCTTTGCTCCAGTTTTCCCTAACTTAACAAATTTACCCATTGCTGTACATTAATTTTGTATTAGACAAATTAGTCCATTTGCAGTGTCAAACTTTTATAAAAATGAATTTCAGGGCAGTAGTACACGACAGAGAGTGTTTACAGTGACAAGTAGTAGTAAGCTGCTTCTGCCAGATGATGTTGACATGAGATTTATGACAGAATCTGAAATGTTGAAACAGTATGGCTTACAAGGTGCTGTAGAACAAGTATCCAGTGTTCACAAACAGGACCCAGTAACTGATAGTTTATTCTCCTACCAGGTATAAAATAGTAATTGATAGTTTATTCTCCTACCAGGTATATAATCAACAGTATCATCTTTTAGAATCTAACTTTCAAGGCTGTCTGTTAGTTTTGTCACAGGTATTTGAAGCTTGTTAGATCTCTCAATCTAGTATATTAAGTGGGTAGGATATGATAATGCATGTATTTATTGATACTGCTTCAAGCACCTGTGGTTTTGTAATGAGTCTGAAATTCACCAGTTGGTATCAAGACTTAGTGTAATTCACTCAATTCCTCAATTCTGTATCCAGTCTATGACTCAATTGTTTGTATTTAGTCAGCAAGTCACTTTTCAGTATTGATTCTGTAGCTGACTTCTCCATACTGAGTCTGAAACTTAAAAGTCTGTAAAAGCGATTTGGGCAATTGCTTCAAGAAAAAAAAGGAAACTAAAAAGGAAAAGAAAATGTTCACATTATGCAGATATTTCTTTCAATTTTTAAGCTCGACTATTCAAAGAGAAGTCTAGCTATTCTACTCACATCGGCGTCACACCTTGGTTGAGTTTTTTCATGCAAGTACATACAGCTATCATTTAAAGGCGTATAGCTATGAAACTTATTTTTTTCTTTTTCTAGGTCAATTACCAATCTCACTGGGTCAAGTCCCATAACTCTGACATGTATTTTGGAGCAAATTATGCCCCCTTTTGATTTTAAAACTCTTGATAGCAGCAAGTCCCATAATTCTGATATGCATTTTGGTCAAATTATGTCCCCTTTTGATTTTAAAACTCTTGATATTTAACCTTTTTGGGTAATATTTTCCTGCTTCTGGGACAATATTTCAAATAGTCAAGCTTGGCTGTCTTAAGGACAGCTCTTGTTATTAATTAATTTTATAGCATCACAGAATAGAGTGGTTTAACCCTTATCATGCTGGACACAGTTAATTCTTCCTTTGCGACCAGTGTAGATCATTTTCAGCCTGCACATCCATGCAGTCTGATCAAGATCTGCACTGTTTGCCATTCAGTCCGTATCTTTTTGGTAAGCAGTGCTGCACCCCTTTTAACAGTTAATGGTACTGTCCAAATTGAAAGATGGACAAGTCTTTTATAAAAATTTAATAGGGTAAGGGTCCTGTATCTTCAGCCTCCTACTGAATACAAATGTATAAATTTAGGATAAAACTGTATTTAACATAGATGTATTTGTGAATAAATGCTGAGTTGAGTTAAAATTGTATTTTGTAGGGAAAGGTGACAGCAGTTTTGGATCAGGGGCTGGGTGTGTTTGAACTTGATGGCACTGTAAGGTAGGAACATTACTGTAAAGAATCACTCAACCATTACCATTGCGGGTTCAAAACCTTGATTGTGATCTGCAGTTTTTAGCTGACATGCGAATGTGCTAGTGTTAACTGTTTCTTTAAATAAATTTCCTGTTAAACCATTTTCAACAAAACTTCAGAGCAATCTTCCTCCATGATAGCCCCTTTCAGAGTCCTTCAAATCTAAGTCATCAATGAAAATTTTTTGTTGCCATGGCAACCTGAGGGAAAAAACTTTAAAAACTAAACATTTTTGTACATTGCATATAAAGATCTTGTGAGGCATGCACATCATACAATTTTCCTTGTTAAAAAATAGGATTAAGACTGTGTAATTGTAAGTGGGAGAATAATTTAAAATGTCTTCAAAAAATGGAAAAGTCTTACTGTGCTTATACTACTTAAATATTTTGTAATTCAGTGGAAAAAGACTTTAAAATTAATTCAAATATTTAAAAAAAAAAGACAAACAGCACTGGTTTTTAATCTTGATTAATGTTTCCATTTTATATTGTAGAATGGTAAATCAAAAGGTACAGTGTTTCATATTATATTTGTTTGTGGACTTTCATAGAATGATTATCAATTTGAAATCAGGTTGTTTGTTGGTCCTGTGCCTGCTGTACACAAGTTCTCCATGCTGAAGGTGGGGATGACAGTTCTTGTACAAAATGCACACTACACCACTTCTAAACAGGTAAGATTTGATACTTGTATTATTATATAAACATTGCTTGCATAAAAAATGTGTCCCCCCCCCCCCCACCATAGGTCACTTGTTGTTTTACATCGACATACACAGACTTATGTAAGAAAAACTTTGAAATTCATTGTCTAAAACCTCAAGGCCTTGACCCTAGCTAGAGGGTTCTCTACCAAGTTTGTTAAAATTATTTACTCACTTGAGTCAGATGAGCAATATACGGCCATCATAGCCAGCTTGTTCTTTACAAGTATCCCAGAGCAAACGTATAGTTGTATGAGAACGAATTATAATGTCTCTACATTTGAAGAATCTCAGATTTAGCCATTTATAGAATAGCTTCATATACATGTATAACATGTATATAATTTCAGTATCCCAGAGTTAGTGTGTATTGCTGTATGCTGACCAAAGTACAGTGTATAGATGAAATTGTTCAGCAGGTATTTCAGATCTTGTTCACATCACAGGTCTATGTCTTAAATTTAACATTTTCTATTTTGTCATTTGAAGCCTTTTTATGAAAAAGAACTATGGTTATTTTGTACGACAAAATCTTGACTTCAGTTTGCAAGTGTAATGCTATGATACTCATTGAAACTGAAAAGGGGAGCTGTGGTTAGGGGTTATGGAGTTGGTCGCTCAACCCAGGGCTCGTTCAGAGCCCTTCTGAGTTCACTTTCACACTTTCTCATATGACATCAGTGCTTGCTTTTCAAGGAAGCAGACTTGAGTGTGGTTCAAATAAGCTTGAAGCTTTCATTGCAATTATGAATTAGTTAGTCATTGTAGTCAGAAGTGATATTTTTGAGAAAAAAAACAACCAAAAAACAACACAGTATTATGGCAATATCAGTCTGTCTCTCTCTTTCTGAAAACTTTCTTAGCATGAGAATCTTGTTTTATTTTGATTCTGGTTGAAGGTTATGGCACCTGGTCTAAGCTATATTTTCCATTTAGCTCATATTTTGACATAGAAATATGGATTTTAGTTTTAAAGATTTACATTGAGATTTTTAGTGGATATATAACCCTTCGAAAGTATTCTCATGGAAGTTTATGGCGTATTATTGGGTGTATTGTTAAATTATTTTTGGAGAAATCAAGTTTTGATCACTTTTTATTTCGAGAAAAGTGTTTTACAATAAAAATGGAGAAAATACTAAAAAGAAGCATCAGCACTGGCTGTTGTCCCACTAAGCTCAGTAGGTAGAGCGTTAGTCTATGGATCACGGGGTTGTGAGTTCGATCGTCAGGCGGGGCATATGTTCTCCGTAGAAAATGCTGACAGATGCATATTATTAATCATCACATACAAAAAGAGCACATACAAAAATAAAAATAGACATGGTCTAGCTGACATAATTGATCTAAGCATATGTGACCTTATTTTAACTCTATACTTCAGTCCATAGACTGAGACAGAATCTTTTAAAAACTCTGTGAAATATTTTGATTCATGAAGAAATTTTATGGGACTTTAGCATGTCTTTCATATAATATATTTAGACAAGTTATTCACAATTTTCAGGTTAGTCCAGTAAAGTTAAGCCAGGTTTTACAGAAGTTGTTGTATTTAACTGGCCAATCACAGAATCAGCTAGACCACATGTTTGCACTGAGACAGGTTCTCAGGAGGCAGTTCCTGGATATCCTTGGTGAAAGGTAAAATTTCATTTATAGTTGGGAGCAAATTAATTTCTTTTTCCACCACCAGAGCTAAAAGATAGGTAAATCTTGTAGCAATGCCTTTTGTTGAATTGTCTTTTTTTGGCATTATTGTATCATTGATCTCAAAGGATGGGAGTTATTTAACCTAGGCAGTATTTTCAGTATTATGGATACTAGATATGGATATTCCGGAGAAATAGTGAATGAAATTCAAAGTCATTAAACTAAATGACATACAGTTTTTGTTTGCCATAGACTGGATAAGTTGGCACATAGTATTCTAGGTTTTACTGAATGTCTTGTCAATACATTACCATGCAATATATTTCTGATAATAAAAATATTGCATTATCTATATTTAGTAACAGTTTAAGAAAAAATAGCAGTTGCTCACTTTATCATGTTTATTGATGGAGATTTTGTTCTTCTAGCAACAATTTATTATGCCCCCCCTTCGAAGAAGAAGGGGTATATTGTTTTGCAGATGTCTGGCAGTGGTCGGTCTGTATGTAGACCAATCCGTTTCCGGATGATAACTCAAGAATGCTTGGGCCTGGTATTGTGAAAGTTGATAGGGAGGTTGGTCATGACCAGCGGATGACCCCTATTGATTTTGAGGTCAGTATGTCAAAGATGAAGGTCACAGTGACCCGGAACAGTTAAACGGTTTATGGATGATAACTCAAGATTGCTTGGGCCTAGGATCGTGAAATTTGATAGGGAGGTTGGTCATGACCAGCAGATGACCCCTATTGATTTTGAGGTCAGTATGTCAAAGATCAAGGTCACAGTGACCCGGAACAGTTAAACGGTTTATGGATGATAACTCAAAATTGCTTGGGCCTAGGATCGTGAAATTTGATAGGGAGGTTGGTCATGACCAGCAGATGAACCCTATTGATCTTGGGATCAGTAGGTTAAAGGTCAAGGGCACTGTGACAAGGAACAGTAAAACGCTCAAGAATGCTTGGGCCTAGGATCAGGGAAACTGATAGGGAGATTGATCATGATCAGAAGATGACCCCTATTGATTTTCAGGTCACTAGGTCAAAGTTCAAGGTCACATTGGCCAGGAACAGTTAAACGGTTTCTGGATGATTACTTGAGAATGCTTGGTCCAAGGGTCATGAAAGATGATAGAGAGGTTCATCATGACAAGCAGATGAGCCCTATTGATTTTGAGGTCAGTAGGTCAAAGGTCAAGGTTACCCAAGGAATTTGTCTCTATTATGTTTAAGGGGTGGGTGGGGGGTGGGGTAATATCTGAATCAGAATAAGAGTTTTGATTCTGTTGTAGGTGTACAGAGAGAATATTTTCAGTAGTGATTGGACATGCAAACTTTACTGCTGGAAACAGGACAACTTTACAGAGGATGCTCATAGATGAATTCCTTAATGTACCACACAGTTGTCCACTTCTCAGGGCTGATAAGGTACACATGCTTTGCTTGTTCATTTTAACTTCCTGGAACTTGTTGCTGATGCACATCAATTGTTTAATGCAAGAAAATGTTTGTTGTCTGTTTGTGGTTACTAGGAGGAACGTCTGTAGTAACCTATCAGCCAACATAAACATTTTGAGTGCTTTTATTTTTGCCCATTTTGCAATTTTGTTTATCAGTTGAAGTTCCACGGCAGTTTTGTATTTGTTTAGGTTGGCGTGGCCCTTATAGACAGGGACCCTCACCCTGTATTCATGAATCTTGCAACATCAAGCCGTAATAATGAAATGAATGAACAGGCATGCAGAAAAGTGCCATTCAAATATTCCAAATTTAAATGTAAATAGTGGTAGAGCGTCCGCTTCGAGTGCGGGAGGTCGTGGGTTCGATCCCCGGCCGCGTCATACCAAAGACGTGAAAAATGGTACCAGTAGTTCCCTTGCTTGGCGCTCAGCATTAAAAGGGAATCTGGCCTCTTCTCTCATACCCTCGTGGCGGTGGATACCATCAGGAATGAGGTGTCGAGAGTGATTAATATAAGTTGTAGAACTTCCTTCACAATCAACCTAAAATAAATTATGTATAAACTAAATGTAAACACAAAGTCACCGCATCCAAATGTTCAAATGAAGTAAGTATAATTATACTTTTGTTGAGCACTACCACACTAATGCATCAAGCACCACCACAATCCGATAATATTATAATACAAAATTAATTCAGAATTAACAGTTCTGTCAGTTCTGTATTCACTATATTATTCAAGAATTTTAAAGGTGAACTTACGTTTTTAAAGGTGTAGCTCTGTTGAAACAAAACTGCATGTCCCTTTTTACTAAAATAATTAACCTTAATTCATCTTAAGATAGCTGTATTATTTTTAATTAAGGTAGCATTTTACAGACAGCGATCTGCATACATGCTGTATTATTTTTAAGGTAGCATTCCACAGACAGCAATCTGCATACATGCTGTATTATTTTTAAGGTAGCATTCCACAAACAGCAATCTGCATACATGCTGTATTATTTTTAAGGTAGCATTCCACAGACAGCAATCTGCATACATGCTGTATTATTTTTAAGGTATCATTCCACAGACAGCAATCTGCATACATGCTGTATTATTTTTAAGGTAGCATTCCACACACAGCAATCTGCATACATTTTAAGGTATTGATATTAATTTTTAAAGTACCAGTCCTAAGGTAGCGAGTTTTATGTATTTTAAGGTATTAATTTAATAGAAAAAAAAATAAAGTAAAATAAGGTGTCATGCATCCTTAGCCAGCACTACAGACACTATCTTTTGGTTCAGCCTGTGCTGGAAAAAACCCAAGAATATTTGACATTATACATTCCTTGTGAAAATGTAGTGGTGCCTTAAACATGTTTTACTCAGCTGGAACACTCGGCACTCTAATGTCACACATTCAAAATGCAATCAGCACACCATAAACATTTTGAGTGCTATTATTTTTGCCCATGCATCGGTTTCAATTTTGTTTATCAGTTGAAGTTCCATGGCAGTTTTCAATTCCACTTTACCTTATAGTGGGAAGGGCCTTTTTGGCTGACTGGTTAAGGTGGCTGACATTGAATCTCCTGTGATTAACCTTTGGGTTTGAACCAAGCCCTGGTGTCATTGAAGGGTGTCCACTAAAAACATAGATAAGAATGTAAACAGTACTATATTGTGTTAATGAATGAAGTCTTACTTCGAGAGTAACTGGTGTTTTTCAGGTGAAAGTAAAGTTTTCAACCATTATAGATATAAAAGGAAGCATATTTGATGTTTCAAGTGACAGTATGGAGTGGAAGTTTTCTAGACAATTAGCTAATGATCAGCAGGTGGGTATTAATTTGGATCACTCATTGAACTACTAGAGTCCTTAAAACCATATCTTACATTTTTCACTTGTGGCTTTGCCACTCATGAACATATTGCATCTGGTGTTCAGTTGTGAAAGAATATATCAGTCTTACATGGAAACAAACAAATATCCTCTGTGTGTTTTAATGTTTAGCACCTTGCAAAGTTCATAACTCATTTGTATTGTCAGTTATGTATTTATACTGGTAAGAATATGTAAAACACATGTTTTACCAATGGTGGTGTAATTAAGATGCTTATCAGGTATTAAAGAAAAAAGATAAATCTAAAAATATAACTTTAGTTCTGTTGGTATAAAATGATTTACCAATAAAAGTGTTGCATGCAGTATTTCTGTTGGTATGAAATTGTTCCATTTTTTTTCAGGTTGTTCTTGGTATCCTAAATGTGTGTGAGAAAACAGGCCAGACATTACTTTGTGATAATACATGCAGCATTGACATTGTGATTTGTTGTTACCATGGTAATAGAGATAAAATGGCTGTCTGCTGTCACACTTGCACAGAGTCTTGTAACTGTGATAAAATAGAAATTGGGGAAAACTTTCCATGCCCCTATGTGCAGACATGCTGCATAGGCAAAATAGTGGCTATTTCTGTATATGAGATGATAAGTGAAACCATGGTAACAAGAAATGTAGAAAATTTAAAAGGTTTGAATGGAAGTGAAAGGTCAAGGCCAAGCAGCTGTGATAAATATTTGGTTTTTGACATGAGAAGTGCAGTTTATATTGGGAACAGTGTAAAAGTTGATCATTCTTGTAGAAGTCGACATAAAAACACAGGTAGTGCCCAGAGCTTAAGTTCAGATGGAGTAGAAACTTTACATAGTAATACTGCGAAAACTACTTCAAATAGTGAATCTTTGAAAACAGAAATGGTAAAATGTAACATTAGCAGTAACATCCAAGTTGGAACTGTACAAGAAAGTAATAATTGTACAACTGATAGTGTTGAATGTATATCGAAACACAAACCATCAACTTTACACAAGCATGTAAAGCCAGATGGAAGCATTGTGTTTTGTAGGAAGGCAGAATGTTGTAATAAACAGAATGTATTTGGTTCGAGATGTGAAATAAATTCGAAAGTGAATAACAATGGCAAAAAGGTAACTTCAACTTCAGAACTTGAAACATGCAAGGAAAATTGCTCAGTCAGCTCTAAACATGAATGTAGTGGCTCTAATTTGCTGCCTTATAAATTAAGTAATACAGCTTTTAAAGTAAAACCTGTTTCCACCAGGAAGAGACAATTTGGTGAAAGTAGTTCAGATATTCAGATTGATTCAGATTTGCATAAAATACCAAGAAATGATTCTTCGTGTCAGCCAGACTTAGATAAAGTAGGAACCACAGATGATGGCACTGGAGAGTTGGATGTAATTATCTACATTGAAAATAAAGGTAGTTTAATGCCTGGAGATGGACTGAGGAGATTTGATATAGAATGTACAGTCTTGAAAAGACAAGGAAATGAAAAGGTATAGAAAATAGATCAATTAGCATTTACCTGCATACTTACGTTTTTATGATTTTTGTCTTCTTTTTATGCCGAGCTAGGCTGTTAGTAGCTCAACAGGGAAGTGTCAGTGTGTTCATGGCTTGCTCAACAGCTATAGCGTTTGAATTTGCAAATTATGTCTCCCACACCACTGTGGTGGTAGGCATATTGATTTACTCCTGTCTGTGGGTGTGTGTGTGTCCGTCTGTCACAAATCTTGTCCACACTCTTAAGTCAAGAATATTTCTCATCTGATCTTCACCAAACTTGAAGAAAATGTGTTTGCCAATAAGTCCTCCACCAAGTTCGATAACTAGCCAGGTTGGAATTATGGCCCTTGAATTACTGAAAATACTGATGCCAGTGATACAGGTCTTGGTGCATGGTTGACTGAGAAGAAATACCAATCTAGATGATTATGCAGTTGTGGGAGACGTGGCACTGCACTTTTCTCTAAAGCAGCTAGTTTATTTTGTAACTTAGGACTTTGACTTTTTTATTACAAACAGTATGTTAACTGAAGTTGATGTCCTACCACTTCCTATAAAGATTTTGTTATTCTTTAACATGTAACAGCAATTTCTTTAAAGTGTAGACTGAACATTATTTATAGAGTTATTTAGCATTATGACTAGCTCTTTATTAAATGTCTAAATTCTCACGACAGTTCCACTTTTCTGAAAGTTGAAATAGTGTTTTGAAGATAGTCTATCTTTGTTGTATGTTGTATGAAATAAGAAGTATCATTTGTAATATTTTATTTTCAGTTGATTTTAGAGTTCTCAGGTAAATCTGTGAAATGGTACCCAGTTTTGTATGTGGACACAGTCTACACATTGTCAGTATGTATGGAATATCAGGCAGTACTTACCGGCAGGCTGGCTAATAATAAACTGCAGAAAATGTTGCTGAAAAATAAATCAAGGTGAGGATCATGCATAGTTTATCTGATAATGACTTTTGGAAAACATTGGGTAATATGCTTGAGGGATTAAATAATAACCAGCATGTAAATGTGATAATATTTGTGCACATTATTGTGAAAACTTTGATACAGAATTGTATGAAAGTTGGTCTGAATGTTCACCTTGATGATATCTAGGTCAAGTTCGAAAGAGGGTCAACTGCAATAAAAATTTAGGTCAGTAGGTCTAAAAATAGAAAAACCTTTTGACCTCTCTTGAGGCCATACTTTTGAATGGATCTTGATGAAAATTTGTCAGAATGTCCACCTTGATGATATCTAGGTCAAACTCTAAACTGGGTCATATGCCGGCAATAACTAGGTCAGTAGGTCAAATAATAAAAAACCTTCTTGTGACCTCTCTAGAGGCCATATTTTTCAATGGATCTTCATGAAAATTTGTCAGAATTTTTATCTTTATGATATCTAGGTCAGGTTCAAAACTGGATCAGATGAGCTCAAAACTTAGGTCACTGTGTCAAATAATAGAAAAAAACAATGTCATACTCAGTTCAAAACTGGGTCATGTGGGGACAGGTGAGCGATTCAGGACCAACATGGTCCTCTTGTTTATTAATCCCCTGCCACAAGTGGTGGGGGTTATAGGAATGGTCACCGTCTGTCCTTCCATCCTTCCATCTGTCTGTCAGTAACACTTTTGTGTCCGCTATATATCTCCTAAACCCCTTTAAGGATTTTCATGACACTTAGGTCAAATGATCACCTCATCAAGACGATGTGCAGAACCCATGAGTCAGCCATGCCAGGTCAAGGTCAAGGTCACAACTTAGGGTGAAAGGTTTGAGCCTCCCATTTTATGTCTGCTCTATATCTCCTAAACCCCTTGAAGGATTTTCATCAAACTTGAGTCAAATGATCACCTCATCAAGGCAATGTGCAAAACTTATGGGTCAGCCATGCCATCTCAAGGTCAAGGTCACAACTGAGGGTCAAAGGTTTGAGCCTTCCATTTTGTGTCTGCTCTGTATCTCCTAATTCTCTTGAAGGCTTCATATGAAACATGGGTGAAATGATCACCTCATCAAGCTGATGTGCAGAACTCATGAGTCAGCCATGCTGGCTGAAGGTCAAGGTCACAACTCAAGGTGAAATGTTTTAGCCTTCCATTTCGTGTCCGCTGTATATCTCCTAAACCCCTTGAAGGAATTTTAAAAAAACTTGGGTCAAATGATCACCTCATCAAAAAGATGTGCAGAACCTATGAGACAGACATGCCGGCTCAAGGTCAAGGCCACAACTTAGGGTCAAAGGTTTGAGCCTTCCATTTTATGTCCACTCTGTATCTCCTAAACCCCTTGAAGGGTTTTCATCAAACTTGGGTCAAATGATCACCTCATCAAGAATTCCTGAGTCAGCCATGTCAGACTGCCTTGTTACAAACAGTATATTAACTGAAGTTTATGTCCTACCACTTCATATAAAGATTTTGTTATTCTTTTAACATTTAACAGCAATTTCTTTAAAGTGTAGACCGAACATTATTTGTAGGGTTATTTAGCATTATGACTAGCTCTTCATCAAATATCTAAATTCTCATGACAGTGCCTCTTTTCTGAAAGTTGAAATAGTGTTTTGAAGATAGTCTGTCTTTGTTGTATGAAATCAGAAGTATCATTTGTAATATTTTATTTTCAGTTGATTTTAGAGTTCTTGGGTAAATCTGTGAAATGGTACCCAGTTTTGTATGTGGACACAGTCTACACATTGTCAGTATGTTTGGAAGATCAGGCAGTACTTACCGGCAGGCTGACTAATAATAAACTACAGAAAATGTTGCTGAAAAATAAATCAAGGTGAGGATCATGTATAGTTTATCTGATGATGACTATTTGGAAAACATTGGGTGATATGCTTGAGGGATTAAATAATAACCAGTGTGTTAATGTGATAATATTTGTGCACATTATTGTGAAAACTTTGATACAGAATAACTTTCTGCTCTTGACTTGAAAGGCAAATTTGAGAAAGGAGAGAAGAAATGCAATGTAATTTTGATACATCCCTTAATGTCTGGGTATCTTTAACAATATCTTAAGGGTGAAGTTGTTTTTATAAGTGTTCAGGCCAGTTCTAGGGAGTAATAATTCATAAACCTACTTGTATATTGTATAAAATACTTGCATAGTGTATGAAGTACTTGCATATTGTATGAAATAATTGCATATTGTATGAAATACTTGCATATTGTATAAAATAATTGCATAGTGTATGAAATACTTGCATATTGTATAAAATAATTGCATATTGTATAAAATAATTGCATAGTATATGAAATACTTGCAAAGTGTATGAAATACTTGCAAAGTGTATGAAATACTTGCATAGTGAATGAAATACTTGCAAAGTGTATGAAATACTTGTATAGTGAATGAAATACTTGCAGTTGTATAAAATAATTGCATAGTATATGAAATACTTGCAAAGTGTATGAAATACTTGCATAGTGTATGAAATACTTGCAAAGTGAATGAAATACTTGCAAAGTGTATGAAATACTTGCAAAGTGTATGAAATACTTGCATAGTGAATGAAATACTTGCAAATTTGTATGAAATACTTGCATAGTGAATGAAATACTTGCAAAGTGTATGAAATACTTGCATAGTGAATGAAATACTTGCATATTGTATCAAATAATTGCATAGTGTATGAAATACTTGCATATTGTATCAAATAATTGCAGAGTATATGAAATACTTGCATAGTGTATGAAATACTTGCAAAGTGTATGAAATACTTGCATAGTGAATGAAATACTTGCAAAGTGTGTGAAATACTTGCATAGTAAATGAAATACTTGCAAAGTGTATGAAATACTTGCATAGTGAATGAAATACTTGCAAAGTGTTTGAAATCCTTGCATAGTGTATTAAATACTTGCATAGTGTTTGAAATACTTGCTGAGTGAATGAAATACTTGCATAGTGTATGAAATACTTGCATAGGGAATGAAATACTTGCAAAATGTATGAAATACTTGCAAAGTGTATGAAATGCTTGCAAAGTGTATGAAATACTTGCATAGTAAATGAAATACTTGCATAGGGAATGAAATACTTGCATAGTGAATGAAATACTTGCAAAGTGTATGAAATACTTGCATAGTGAATTAAGTACTTGCAAAGTGAATGAAATACTTGCATAGTGAATGGAATACTTGCATAGTGTATGAAATACTTGCATAGTGTATGAAATACTTGCAAAGTGAATGAAATACTTGCATAGTGTATGAAATACTTGCATAGTGAATGAAATACTTGCAAAGTGAATGAAATACTTGCAAAGTGTATGAAATACTTGCATAGTATATGAAATACTTGCATAGTGAATGAAATACTTGCATAGTGTATGAAATACTTGCAAAGTGTATGAAATACTTGCAAAGTCAATGAAATACTTGCATAGTGAATGAAATAACTTGCAAAGTGTATGAAATACTTGCAAAGTGTATGAAATACTTGCATAGTGAATGAAATACTTGCATAGTGTATGAAATACTTTCATAGTGAATGAAATACTTGCAAAGTGTATGAAATACTTGCATAGTGAATGAAATACTTGCAAAGTGTATGAAATACTTGCATAGTTTATGAAATACTTTCATAGTAAATGAAATACTTGCATAGTGAATGAAATACTTGCAAAGTGTATGAAATACTTGCATAGTGTAGTGTATGAAATAATTGCATAGTGTATGAAATACTTGCGAAGTGTATAAAATACTTTCATAGCGAAAGAAATACTTGCAAAGTGAATGAAATACTTGCATAGTGAATGAAATACTTGCAAAGTGTATGAAATACTTGCATAGTGTATGTAATACTTTCATAGTAAATGAAATACTTGCATAGTGAATGAAATACTTGCATAGTGTATGAAATACTTGCAAAGTGTATGAAATACTTGCAAAGTCAATGAAATACTTGCATAGTGAATGAAATAACTTGCAAAGTGTATGAAATACTTGCAAAGTGTATGAAATACTTGCAAAGTGAATGAAATACTTGCATAGTGTATGAAATACTTTCATAGTGAATGAAATACTTGCAAAGTGTATGAAATACTTGCATAGTGAATGAAATACTTGCAAAGTGTATGAAATACTTGCATAGTTTATGAAATACTTTCATAGTAAATGAAATACTTGCATAGTGAATGAAATACTTGCAAAGTGTATGAAATACTTGCATAGTGTAGTGTATGAAATAATTGCATAGTGTATGAAATACTTGCGAAGTGTATAAAATACTTTCATAGCGAAAGAAATACTTGCAAAGTGAATGAAATACTTGCATAGTGAATGAAATACTTGCAAAGTGTATGAAATACTTGCATAGTGTATGTAATACTTTCATAGTAAATGAAATACTTGCATAGTGAATGAAATACTTGCAAAGTGTATGAAATAATTGCATAGTGTATGAAATACTTGCATAGTGTATGAAATACTTGCAAAGTGTATGAAATACTTGCAAAGTGTTTAAATACTTGCATATTGTATGAAATACTTGCAAAGTGTATGAAGTACTTGCATAGTGAATGAAATACTTGCAAAGTGTATGAAGTACTTGCAAAGTGTATGAAATACTTGCAATGTGTATGAAATACTTGCAAAGTGTATGAAATACTTGCAAAGTGTATGAAATACTTGCAAAGTGAATGAAATACTTTCATAGTAAATGAAATACTTTCAAAGTGTATGAAATACTTGCAAAGTGTATGAAATACTTGCATAGTGAATGAAATACTTTCATAGTGTATGAAATACTTGCAAAGTGTATGAAATACTTGCATAGTGAATGAAATACTTGCATAGTGTATGAAATACTTGCAAAGTGTATAAAATACTTGCATAGTGAATGAAATACTTGTAAAGTGTATGAAATACTTGCAAAGTCAATGAAATACTTCCATAGTAAATGAAATACTTGCAAAGTGTATGAAATACGTGCATAGTATATGAAATACTTGCAAAGTGTATGAAATACTTGCATAGTGTATTAAATACTCAAGTAGTGTAAAAAAAAAAGAAAAGCTAGTAGCCACTTTTGAAATGCAACAAAGCTTTGAACAGTAGGTAAGAGAGTTAGCTCAGTAGATAAGAGAGTTGGTCGCGAGTTCGATCCTCGGGCGGGGCGTATGTTCTCTGTTACTATTTGATAAATGACATTGTGTCTGAAATCATTAGTCCTCCACCTCTGATTCATGTGGGGAAGTTGGCAGTTACTTGCGGAAAAAAGGTTTGTACTGGTACAGAATTCAGGAACACTGGTTAGGTTAACTGCCTGCCATAACATGACTGATATACTGTTGCAAAATGGTGTTAAACCCAAAACAAACAAAAAACAAACAAAGCTTTGTTGTAGAATAGAAGAAATTAAGTTGTTCATGTACCTTACCTACCTAATAATACTAAAAAAAAATAATATAGACTTGCTTTATTGTACATGACTGCTTATACAAAATGTTCTGGTCCATAATTTGTGCCATGGACTGGTCTATAGTTGAAGTCAGATTTGCTTGGCTTATATCAAAAATCGAGTCTTGTTGGTATTTTGGACTTCAGGCAAAATGTTTTGATTATTTTACTGTGTATGATTCTAGTTATTGGCATAAGTTCTGACTTTGTCCTGTACAGTTTTTTTACTTTTTGCTAATATAGGGTATATAATGATTTGAAATATTTCATCATTTGCAGAAATTGCTATCTCTTAGTTTTGAGACTAAGGTGTGCATATTTATTGGGGTATGCTTGTTTTAGCAGATGAAACTCACTTTACTTTCAGGAGATGCCTTACTGTCAATGAGAATGTATGTGTTACCAGACAATGGAATATGTCCCCACAGTCATGCAGCTTGATGCCATCCTTAGTCATGTCTGTACAAGATGTTTTAAAACCAGAGTAAGTTTTCTTTACACCTAGATGTAGGGCTAGGACGATTTCAAAATTTTGGAACCGGTTAATCATTTGTATGAAATTGAACCGAACCGGTTAATCGGCCGCCATATTGAAAATTCTGTTTTCTTTCCTGATGACTGTATCAAAGTACTTCCAGCAGCTGATTACATTAGGAACTTACAGACTTTATCGTTTGAAAAGTCATATTTTGGTTTATTTTATTTTACACATATCACGACAGGCAAATCTGAGACTATTGACTATGTTCAATGTGTTTTAGCAGAAATATACTGCGGGTCTATGTGCTAGTCAGAGAAATGTATAAAAATAAAGTACGATTTGTGATGTTTATTGTTTGAAAGGGATTAGCGGTTTTGCAAAATTAAAACTGGTTTCACATAGTAATCGAATCAGATCCGATTAACCGAGTAATCTTCCCAGTCCTACCTAACCCGTCCCTAGATTTGCCACTATAATGCCACCCTTTTCAATGGTGGAGTATTTAGACAATTTTCCACCAAAATGCCACCTAAAATGACACCAAAATGGTGAAAAAATGAACAGGACAGTGGCAAACCCGTTTTACACTAAATTCCACCTCTTTCCACTTGTGTACACCTTTAGGTGGCAGTAAGTGGAGTATTTAGACAGTTTTACACCAATATGCCACCATTATGGTGGAAAATGTGTTTGCCACTTAATTCCACCAATAGCCACCTTCATGGTGGCAGTAAGTGGAGTATTTAGACAAATTACCACTAAAATGCCACCATTATGGTGTAAAAATATTTTCCACTAAACGCCACTTACTTCCACCTATCGCCACCTAACAGGTGGCAGTAAGCAGACAAAATTTCACCAAAACGCCACTATGGTGGCAGTCCTATTTTCCACTAAATGCCACCAAATAGCTGGCAATATTAGGAAAATACGTCGCAACTAGTGGAAATTGGCTGCACCTGCTGAATCTGAAAAAACTCAGTAGTAAGCAAAAATCAAATTATATTAATATATTTTTTGTTTTTATGAAAAATCAAAGACTCTTCACAAGAAATCACAAAAGATCTGAACACGAGGATCAGGATGTTGTCAATGCAGTCTTATTTTTTCATATTCCAGGATGGCTTAAGTAGATGGCGAATGACTCTCCAAATTTCACTCCTTTCAGATGTAGGGCCATTTTTCCAGCACACAGTCTGTAACAGCAAACCATACAATGTCATCTATTAATAGATATATTTTTCTAACATTCTGAATAATTTTGCAGAAAATTGTAAATTTCCTCTAGAAAATATATGAATTTAAAAGACTAAACTGTAACTCACTGACATAACAAAGAACTCTACAAACTTAATCTATGCCAAAAACTGTGAAATCATTTAAATTCGCTGGCATCAAATTTCAAGCAAACGTAAAAAAAGGACTGTTTCGCGCGGGCTTTAATCCGCACATTTTCAATTAATAAATGAAAAAATAAATAACAGCGCGGTCTTAAATTCACCCATCGGTTCTAGCCCGAAAATAAAAATGATTTCACAGTAATATGCAACATCTTTATTATAACTATGAGAAGTTTCATCAAAATCTACATTGTAGAAAAAATTCTATTCACTCAAACAGTTCCATTGTTTTGTGGAAATATATGCATCTTGAATCAATAACAAGAACTTGAGAATTGATGAAAGATGTGGAAGCACAATTACTCTAAGGTGATTTACACTTGTGTCAAATTTCATGAATATTTATCAATGGATTACTTGTTATGTAGGAATTTATGGATTGAAAAACAATTAAAGGGCAATAACTTTGGTTACTGAAGTGATCCTGATGGAAATTGCACATGCACATGTCCTGTAGTGATCTACATGTTTGTAAAGTTTCATGAAGATCCATCAATAGATGCAGGAAAAATCCCTATTTTTAACCAAATCAAGGGGAAATTCTTCTTTTATTAGGTAAATAATTGAGCAGTGTTAATGAGCTTATAATAATTACATGAGGTTTAGTGATTCTATAGACAAAGCTATAAAAATATTATTCCAATTACAAGCATTTTCAGTTAATCTGACGGACAGATAAAAAAGAAAGGACAACGCCAAAAATAATATCCCTCCGCCTTTGGCAAAAGGTAGTAATAGCACTTGGGTTTTTCATCACATTTATAATTAACATTTATCATATAATATGCCAGGAATTTCTATTAATTGGTGTATTTCTTTAAAAAATAAGGGTTATTTAAACATTAGCTTTTATAAAAACATACAATATTTACCTGATTCAAAATGTTCTTGATATGTTTCTTTTATGCAGTAATAAGCTGTGTGCTGCTCAGGTATATACAGTCAGGCAGGCATATCATGTCACAAAGTTGCACTTTTTTCACAGAAGGTACCTGGTATGAACAGTTTAAAGTACATATTGTATCCTAAGTGCTAATCAATAATGTAAAAAATTACAAAATGGTACAATTTTACAAACAGTGTTATAAACATGATTGAGCTATATTCCAGAAAATATATCTGGGATTTATCCATCTGCCAAACTTCCTAAGACATAGAAGGAGATTTTTTGACTTAAATTCAAAGCAGTTTGGTAAATGTTGTTTCAAATTCAAGTATTTGTTAAGAGTAATTAAGACAATGTTAAAGACAGTAATAATTAAAAAAAACATAAACAGTATAATATTGTTACCTCTCACAATGTGTTTCCAGTTTCTCCCAGGCTGACTCATCAAATGCCAGATTTCAAAATTTGGTATTATTACACAGATAAATTGATTCCACACATACACTTTCTTGGTCAGCTAAAGAAGGTGTCAAATCCTTAAGTTGAAAAGCTATTGTAAAAACATCCTTTTTATAAACACTTCTTTTTTTTTCAGTTAATGAAGAGAATAGGCAAGAACTATTTCTTTGCATCTGACCTGATGTTTGCCTGCATATATAAATCTTAACTGACCCAAATTCCACCTGGGGTTGTTTCTATACATTTGTGTGGGAGCTTGTAACTTGATCTATCATTAATCTTATCTTTAACCAACTTTCTCTCATGCAGAAATAATACACTGCAGACACATTTAAAAATGATCTTTTCAGATTCAGCTAGTACAGCCAATTTCCACTAGTTGCCACCTATTTTCCACCTTTTCTGTCTTTCATTGAATATAATGCAAAGCTATAATAAGCAATAAATATTCTGTCTCACAAAAGAACGAAAATTCAAATTTTCTGTATACCATTCTGAATATTATTTTTGTCCAGCTAGAGTCAGCATAGACTTATTCTGATTTTAATGAAACCCTTTGAAGAAGGAGCCTGGGTATACTGTTTTGCAGATGTTGGTCAGTCTGTCGGTCATTTGGTATGTTGACCAATTGGTTTCCGGATGATAACACAAGAATGCTTGGGCCTAAAATCATGAAACTTTATATGTAGGTTGGACATGACCAGCAGTGACCCATATTGACTTGGAGGCCAGTAGGTCAAAGGTCAAAATCACAGCGACTTGGAACAGTTAAACAGTTTCCAGATGATAACTCTAATACTCTTGAGCCTAGGATCATGAAAGTGAATGGGAAGGTTGAACATAGCTAGCAGATAACTCCTATAGATTTTTAGTTCAGTAGGTCAAAGGTCAAGGTCACAGTGAGCTGGAACAGTTAAGCTGTTTCCGGATGTTAGTTTGAGAACTCTTTGACCTAGGATCATGAAACTACATAGGGAGGTTGATCATGACCGGCAGAGGACCCCTACTGATTTTGAGGTCGGTCAATGGTCTAGGTCACATTGACCCAGAACACTAGAACTTTTTTTGCCCAATAACTAGAGAATGCTTTGGTCTAAGATCACATTTCATACAGAAGTCACTTATGACTGGTAAATGGCCCATAATTATTGATTTAAAGGTAGTACATCAAACGTCCAGTGCACAGTGACCAAATGATTTCTGTTTCTTGTACAGTTACTGAACGCATCAAATGGGGGCAGGGAGCATTTTGTGTTCTACGAGCTGTTGTCAATGTGCAGTTTTAGCAAAGTCAGGTTCCGTGTCAATTAGGCCTGAAGTCCATTATACCTTGATTCCAACCTGAGTCCATGTGAAGATTTTTGTACAGGGTAATCCAATGTCTTACAGTTCTCTTTTAAATCAAACATCACAAAAATTTCTAAGTTTTTTTTCCACCTATTCGACACCAAGAAAATTTGCTAAGTCCCTATTTTCCACTAAATGCCACTCGATTTCCACCATGAAAAAAAACTATGTTCTACTTTCCACCAATTTTACACCTTTCTACCACCATAAAGAAAAACTATGTTCAAATTTACACCTAATGCCACCTAAATGCCACCAAAATAAAGTGGCTTTTGGTGGCAAATTTACCACTTAGGTGAAAAAAGAGCTGAATTACACCAAACGCCAACTAATGCCACCTATTTCCACCAACTGCCACCCTTTTTTCATGGAAATAAGTGGCAAAGAGTGGCATGAGGTGGCAAATCTAGGGACGGGAAATGTCACAACTCTGTTGACATCAAAGGTGCATGTTCTTACAGTGTTTTAGTTTTTTTTTCTCCCTTTAGAAACAATACTTTGAAATCCTGCTGCAATAATGTTATATACTTATCACTTCTTTGACTTGCTGGAAGTGAAATAAAGCCATTAAATTATTTTGGAATTACACTAGTGTAATAAAGCTTTGACATAAAATGTTTAAAGTATGAGAGTTATTGGTTGAATTGACTTGAATGGGCATAGAAAAAGAAATGTCAATGTTACAGCATGAAATGCTTACATGTGATAAAAAGAATATTACATTTATTTATTTTATGCTTTCCAGTGAAATATAGAGTTTTCTCAGTGAAATAAAAGTGATAATCCACAGTTTTGAAACAGTAGATTATCATTTTTACTTTTCACTGTTTTTGCCGAACTAGTTCTGGTCCTCCGTCGCAGTTGACGTCAAATTCTATATTGAGCGTTATGAATACCGGGGACCATAATAACGATGACGTTGTTAAAATGACGTCATTTGTGTAATGCTTTCTGTCGACCTTTCCCGCGAATTTCGACATTTTATAAATTACGCAACAAAAGTAGAGTTTTACACATAAAATAAAAAGAAAATTTGTTTGTGTCGGTGAAATATCAATTTATTTCACTCGTGAGCACCAAAAAAAAGTCATTTTCACTTGTGGCTACGCCACTCGTGAAAATATCAGTTTTTGATGCTCACTTGTGAAATAAAATTGATATTTCACTGAAACAAACAAATATCCTCTATGTCTTTCCAAATCCAATTTATTGAAACTGGTTGTCAATATGAATGAAATTGATAAAGTGCTTAGCAGAGCCTTGCATTTTATTGTTTTGTTGAACTTGTTTAAAAAATTCAGTATGGAAAGACACTCATGAGCATGTAATATGCTCTTGTTTTCCGAAAGTCTATAGGTAAAATATGTTTCTTCCATTTGACAACTATGAAGACCACAAATCAATTTGCGTGTAAACATTGAAACAGTACTTATTATATTTTTGACATTGTTGGAGTGACATATAGTAATTACATAATTTCCGTACATTTGTATTACACTAGTGTGATAAAGCTTTGACATCAGAATCATTTGAGCTGCGCCATGTGAAAACCAACATAGTGTGTTTGCGACCAGCATGGATTTAGACCAGCCTGTGCATCCGCGCAGTCTGGTCAGGATCCATGCTGTTCGCTATCAAAGCAAATTGCAATTAGAGAAACCGTCAGCGAACAGCTTGGATCATGACCAGACTGCATGGATGTGCAGGCTGGTCTGGATCCATGCTGGTCGCAAAACCACTATGTTGGTTTTCTCATGGCGTGGCTCATTTTAAGAATAAGAGATGTTTGTCGCATTGATTTTGTCAAAGATAGGTAAAGAAAAGATAAATTTAATTTTTCAGCAGGAGAAGCTAACATGTGATAAAAAGAATATTATATTTTGTGTCTTTCCACCTTGATCAATTAAACTTGTTGAATAAAATTGATAAAATTCTCGGCAGAGACTAGCATTTTATTATTTTATTGAACTCATTTGATAAAAATCAGTACGAAAAAGACACTCATACCATATCCTGTATTTATTAAAAGCATTTCATTATTTCAAAATTGTAAAACTATTCAGCACAAATGTTTGGTTTAATTAAATGTTGAAAAAGTCTGTCTTGATTGGACAGCCAAACTTTAAGTATAAAAACTTATAGTTTATAATGGTTTAGTTTCATATAGCATGTATAGAGTGATTTATTGTTTGAATTTGAATATTATCTTTTTGTATTTTTAGCCCACCATCATCAGATGGTGGGCTATTCAAATCACTCTGCGTCCGTGGTCTGTCGTCCTTCCTTCCGTCAACAATTTCTCATTATCGCATCTCCTCAGAAACTACTGGGGGGATTTTGACCAAACTTTGTCAGAATGATGTATTGGTACCCTAGTTGTGTCCCCCTGAAAATCAGACTGATTCAACAATTTTTGAATGAGTTATGGCCCTTTGTTTATTTTCATAATTTACATAGATTTATATAGGGAAAAACTTTGAAAATCTTCTTGTCCAAAACCACAGGGTCTATAGCATAGTTTTGTGTTCTGAAATGAATTTTGACCTAGTGACCTACTTTCACAATTCTTAAAGTTATAATACTGGTAAAAATCACCGTTAAAATAATGGAAATTATTTTAGAATTAAAATAATTTAATTTATTTTTTCTCAAATTGTTGCTCGTTAATAACCGTCTGCTAGTTTATTAAATTGTCGTCTGTTTTCGTAGATAAACGTGTCATCGATATTGTTACACTTGGCTGATCTGAACTGGTTCCTATTGATACTGGTACCCAGTCGATATAATATAAATACCAATAATCTCGTGCAGTTCTCTCACATTTTGCTAGCTACACCGTCGGTAACGTCAAAACTATTTACATGTTTTGATTTATCATTGCAATGCCTCGTGGTCAAAGGCGGGAACTGATATTTCGGAGGAATCCTTGCAACAGAAATATTCTGCAGTATGCTCCTCAGGACAATGGCAAGAGGGATGCTAGGTGCAGCTGCTTTAGAAGAGAATGTTGTTGACGGTGTTACCAATCTTCTGCCGGTATGTCGAAAAATAATATCACAGATTTAGCAGATTGTTTGTTGTTCAAACATAGAGCCTTAGGTTTTTTCATAATATTCACGAATGGGGTGTGGCGACGCAAATATATATCTACGCACGCGTCTACAGGCTATCCTTTACACTCTATTTGGCATACAATATCAGTAAACTCGGTTCCACGGTTATTCAAATTTACTGTGTATATAACTTTTGATGACATAAGGCAACATGTACTACACTTAGCTCGCAAAATCAAAGGTTTTGTATACACAAATGTATAATTTGATTTAATAGTCGCTATTTTGACAGGCGTCTCTGTTCATAGTCATGATTTCCATGCTTTTTCAGTGTCAATTTAGGGTATAAGGTAGAACTGGGCAGGTGTCTAACAACAGTTCGTTTTTGTAAACATCATGTTTGTAAAATTAGATTTAGTTTTTGTATCCTAGCTACGATTTTCATATTTTGATATTTATAAGAATTTTGCATGTAGGGAAATATTTGTTTTGAAAACTTGTGGTACGAATGACCTAGTAATTGAACTGTATTTGACATTTCTTTACAAACTTTACGCTCGACAGATGTTTACTTAGCGATTCAGGGTCAGCTTTAATTAAATGTTAAGGCGAGTAGATAAATTAGGTATTACAACCGAAATGCACAGTCAAAAGTCCGTATTTTGCAAGGGTTTGGTAGTTAATCTGAATACTTATTAGCGCATTGAATGTACAGAAAAATATTAAGTTTTTTTTTGAGAAATCTACTAATGAATTCATCACTTACATTTCAGTATACCAGGTATTCTTACAAAATTGGTGAGATATTGCATTATATGTATAACTTCAGAGATCGCGCATTGCGTTAGAAGAATTTATTCATCCACGAGTTATGACGATCAATTTCTTTTACGTCAAAGCACTTCAGCTCCATGGTCTAAGTCAAACAATAATTTATGGGCCATTACATACTGGTTAAACCAGTTAACATCAGTTTTTATGCATATGTATTATGACTGTAATTTCTGTAATCGTACGTGGTTTATTCGCAAATTTGCTTACGATGTAAAGTGTACAAATTTCAACGCGCATATAAAGTCTTTAAGTAATCAAAAGTTTTCGTCTTTTTGTTTGAGCTCCCTTTCATAAAGGATCACTTCTCAGATTCTGTCAGTTTAGGAAACATAACAGTTGGAACATCTTATCTCTTACACAAACTGTCTTCTAATTTCATTGAATTGCTATGTTCACTTTAAGAGTAATAGTTAAATACGTTTCACTGAATTCAGAATAATCAATACGCAAATTTAAAATAATATTGAAACTGACCGAGTAGCCGGTCCCACTGCTAAATTTCAAGATTTCAGTAAAATGTTTCATTTCACAAAAATGTTTCAGGTGAATATAGAGGAACTCACCATTTATCATACAATGAACGATCTTATTAACGGTTAATATAAATGGGTTCAATAATTAGGTCACTTCGGATCTCAGTTTACGTCATTCATGCGCAGCAGGTTCAATTTAACCATTTATAAATAGTTTACGTTATGTAGCATAGAAGTATGTCAAAACATTAAATTCACAGGCGAACACAAATTAAAACTTATTTATAGATACACGAGGACGTTGACATATCAATTAAAGTCGCTTTCATTTGTAACTTTACCAGGTACATAACATTTGAATAGTTTGCTAGATTTTAGAATCTGCATAAATCAAAGTTGAACACTAATAAATTGTCACATTTCTAAGATTGTACCGGTTCGTCACGATGACAATTTTTACCGGTCAATCTTTACTCGCCGTTTTTGGTCTGACAAAACTATATCATCATACAAGAATTAGGATATTTAACAATGTTATGATTTTTACAAAAAAAAAAATCAGTTGGATTTCAGTTTTTTCTGTTACAAACTAAGATTTATAATTTTGTCTTTTGATAGTACCCGGGTGAATATTCCGATTTTGGTATTTATTTTCACCGTCACTGATGACTTGATTTACAGCAAACATAACATTGACGGAATTGTTTCCAATCTTAGCGGCGGTTGTGGTTTGGGGATCAGACTTATTAAACAACTGCTGAATAATAAGTAATAAATCTAAAAGCTCTTTTGCCTCAATAGGGCAGTTATAAGTATCTTGTACAAACTATCATGTAGTTGTCAGATTTTATTGCTTTCCTATATACGCTGAACATGTACCAGGTCGTCACGATGACATTTTTGGTTTAAGTTATTCAGATTCAGACAAGCAGCTCCTGATGTAGATCCATAGAGTTCGAAACATTGTTACAATCTTAAATAAAAGTAGCACTTATACCTCGGTTACATACAATACAGCTATTAAATCATTATAAAAAAAAAAAAAAAAAAAAATCACTTACCGTTTACCTTAACAATGACCGATATCAACCCATCACATTATTTTCTTATAGTGTATGTTGTTTTGTGAAAGACAAATTTAACTTACATTACAGGCTTAAAATCCTACCCCGCTGCTATTCAATTAATTCTGTTGTGTGTATGCAACCATGATTATAATAGGCACGTACCACACTGTTGCACGCAAAACTAATGGTATTTCATATAGAATTATATATAAAATAGACTCTATTTTGACAGGTGTCACTGTTCATAGTTGGGATTTTCTTGCTTTTTCAGTTACGATTCAAGGTTAAAATGTAGGACGGGAGCAGGGCTTTAAATTAATTTCACAAACTGCACGGGTTTTTTCATTTACATACGGGTTTCGTCATAAATAAACTGTTAGACAGCTGTCGAAATAATTGTGCTACCCGAGACAAGCGGGCTCTATCGACAAAGTTTTTAATAAAGATCAAATGCGACTGCTTCCCGTGCACGATATACGAGGAATACGAGTTGAAAATATTTAGACTTTGTTTATTGTATCATACTTTGGTTTGTTTATGTGAGCAAACGATTAACATACAAATTGTTCAAGTTTCAGACTTGTCCGTAGTTGAGAACAAATATGCGTATACAAAATTTCAAAACAATGAAATATGTATCTATCAAAACCGTTATTTCAGAATTAAGGAGTAGAAATCGGGTCACATAAATTTTTCTATAGCGCAGACAAAATGTCTTCTGTATGTGCATTAATTATCTCAATTAATAGAGAAATGATCGTAAATTCAGGACTTCTACTCGTTAATCTGAGTAAAATGCAGTTTGTTTCTTTTTTCTGCCGTTTCAGCCAAATCTTTAAAAGGGGAGCTTGTACTGTCTAATTGTTGATGCAAGTTATATCAAAATCATAGCTTTGGGAAGTTGTAAGATTAGATTTAGTAATATTTGCCATACCGCAAGTTAGTTTATTCAGGTGGCAAATTCATTATAATTAGGCTCGATATTGATGCTATGCCACATTTTGTTTCGGTCAGATGGAATACAGTATAAGAAAGTAGGACTACAGTTTTGTTTTTTGGTGATTACATAAAAGATGCGATTTTTTTAAAGAAGAGTTTGAAAGGCCGTAGAATTTTGGCGGATAAATTATAAATTTATTGTGGCGGTAAAATTCTGTCGGCCGTGAGGTGAGCGGATACGGTTGTCTGTATGTTTGCATTCAAGTTGCGTACTTTGGGGTATCATATGTTTACCAGTTTGTGTTAACTGGATAGTAAAAGGTTTTGCCCTAGTACTTGCAATTCCTAGTGTTGCGTGTGTTGCGTATGTTGCTTGCTCTCATGGTGTCACTTTGCCTGCCTTTCATTGACTCGTGTTGCGGTTTCGCTCATTCTCGGTGAAACCCGAAATGGGTGGAATGGTAGCTCGACGTTCAATTGAAATTGTTGTGTGTTTGCATTTGAGTGATACCTGTTATAAAGTGCAAAGTGTCTTGTGTTGCTTTGCCTTTGAGTGACACCTGTTACAAAGTACAAAGTGTCTTGCGTTACTTTGCGTTGTTTGAGTGATACCTGTTACAAAGTACAAAGTGTCTTGCATTGCTTTGCCTTGTGGTCCGTTGTGTTATATTGCCTCGCTTTACATTGGCTAGGGTTGTGCATTTGACCGCATCCCGGTGACACCCGGCTGGGTTGGATTCACAATTCGAAGTTCGATGGATTGCGCAGTTGCGTTGTTTTTGCAAGCCTTGGGTTGGTGCGTCTGTTCTCCTCTCGGTCGACGGATTTTGCTGTGCTTTTTTAAAGACTCTACACGGTGAGACCCTTGTTGAGTCATGAGCGGCCGATCAACTCCCAATATTGTCAATATACTTTTACTGAATTTAATTAAATTATTACAAAATGTATCATGCGTATGTTTAACTATCGTTGTAAGTATCAGTGCATATTCTTGATGAATAAAGAGTGTTGTATGAGATAATTGGTTTTTATTTTGAGTAATAAAATAATGGAAATTATTTTAGAATTAAAATAATTTAATTTATTTTTTCTCAAATTGTTGCTCGTTAATTACCGTCTCTAGTTATTAAATTGTCGTCTGTTTTCGTAGATAAACGTGTCATCGATATTGTTACACTTGGCTGATCTGAACTGGTTCCTATTGATACTGGTACCCAGTCGATATAATATAAATACCAATAATCTCGTGCAGTTCTCTCACATTTTGCTAGCTACACCGTCGTAACGTCAAAAACTACCCGCCCGCCACACCCTGTATTATAGGAAACTTTGAAACATAGAGTTTTGCATCTTAATTTCGGGCTAGTACTGTAGTTTTAACAACTTGCTAGAATACTTTGTCAGTATTTTATATACACTTTACTGATCTATTTATGTTGATCTTACATCATCTGTGAATTTTTTATGAAATTGGGTTCAAAGTTGTAAAGGAAATTTGCATAAAGTCCATCTATTTAACAATAGCTAACGTTGATGTTCTAGTTCAAGTTAATTGTTATTGTCCACCCGGTCTTGACGACTGAGTTGTTAGGTACTGCCGTCTTTTACTTACAATTGCAGGTTAAACCGTGCCAAAGTAAATTGATGAGGGTGATATACCGGAGAGCAATAACACTGCAGGAGATAACACATCCAGCCATCAAAATGTATGACGGGCTAGATGTCATCTTGTTACGTGACCAAGGACTTCCAAACGTGAGATGTTCAATCTGTGTTATGAAGAAAAAACTGAGACATTTTGATGCAGTGTATATAAATTTTGTATTTAAGAAAACGGTTTAGCATGGGCGTGACTATTATTTGTATAAGACTCTCCAGTATAATTTGAAAGATTTTATACTTCTTTAAAAAGGCACGGGATAGTTGATTGATATTAATATACGTATTTCTAGTATTAAAATATATAAACTAAATGTACAAGAAGACAATAGTGAAGTAATAAAATTATTAGAATAAGTTTCACTTTTTAAGTTAAATGTATCGTATTGACATGAAATTCAAGGACAGGAAAATAATTGTAGGAAGTATTGACTGTCGTAAATATTATTTCATGTGAACTTAAAAACTTTGTGATCACAGTTGGATATCACTAAGAAAATTCTGCTATTATTTGTGGTAACAATTATTATGTAGGACACTGGCTTTTTAACTGTGACATTTGATAGACCTTAATATTAGTTTTTCTTCATCTTGTCATAATACTATAAGTAAAAGGTGTTTATTTATAATACTGGCTTGATGGATATTGTCGCTCATAATATGTTGGCGGTAAAATTCTGTCGACCGTGAGGTGAGCGGATACGGTGTCTGTATGTTTGCATTCAAGTTGCGTACTTTGGGGTATCATATGTTTACCAGTTTGTGTTAACTGGATAGTAAAAGGTTTTGCCCTAGTACTTGGCAATTCCTAGTGTTGCGTGTGTTGCGTATGTTGCGTTGCTCTCAGTGGTGTCACTTTGCCTTGCCTTTCATTGACTCGTGTTGCGGTTTCGCTCATTCTCGGTGAAACCCGAAATGGGTGGAATGGTAGCTCGACGTTCAATTGAAATTGTTGTGTGTTTGCATTTGAGTGATACCTGTTATAAAGTGCAAAGTGTCTTGTGTTGCTTTGCCTTTGAGTGACACCTGTTACAAAGTACAAAGTGTCTTGCGTTACTTTGCGTTGTTTGAGTGATACCTGTTACAAAGTACAAAGTGTCTTGCATTGCTTTGCCTTGTGGTCCGTTGTGTTATATTGCCTCGCTTTACATTGGCTAGGGTTGTGCATTTGACCGCATCCCGGTGACACCCGGGCTGGGTTGGATTCACAATTCGAAGTTCGATGGATTGCGCAGTTGCGTTGTTTTTGCAAGCCTTGGGTTGGTGCGTCTGTTCTCCTCTCGGTCGACGGATTTTGCTGTGCTTTTAACGACTCTACACGGTGAGACCCTTGTTGAGTCATGAGCGGCCGATCAACTCCCAATATTGTCAATATACTTTTACTGAATTTAATTAAATTATTACAAAATGTATCATGCGTATGTTTAACTATCGTTGTAAGTATCAGTGCATATTCTTGATGAATAAAGAGTGTTGTATGAGATAATTGGTTTTTATTTTGAGTAATAAAATAAAGCAAATAACTTTGTAGATTTGTAGAAGACAGTCTAATGAACAAATTTGCCCGTTAGTTAGACTTGGATGGCCAAATATTGTTGAGATACGAATGGATATAAAACCATGAAATATTTAATGACCAGCTTTACACTAATTCACTCGCCAGGCTTCGCCGAATTCTGTAAACCAACGAAGACAGTGTCACGTGACAAAAATTTAAATACATCGAAAACAACAATGGCTGGTCGGCCGTGATAGGATTTTGTGTAAAACGGCGGATAAATGCAGAAATTTACAAATATTTTGCTTTTCGGTGCCATTTCTACAAAAAATGCATTAATGTTATAAAATTTAGCCTGTTGTTAAATAAAAGGAAAGGCAGTTTACCAGAAAATGCGATACGAATGTGCTAGACATGTTGTTGTTTTGTTTCTTAAAATAGATTAGCGTGACTCTTTGTACGGTCCCGTATGAACAGTCATTTAGCGTGGCTCGTATTACGGTCCCATACGTTTCACAATCAATTTGTCTACATCTGCACAGTAGTCCCTAGCTAAAAGTTCAGCTCAAAGATGTTTATATAATATGCTGTTACGGATCTCTGAGCTAAAATGAATCCCGTACTGACACCTAACACCTTCGTTCCAGAAGTCTGTCGTGCTATAATTTTATCAAATGCAATGGACTCACCTTTTACTATACAATATTTCTAATCAATTTTCCTTTTGATCTGGCATAAATAATCCATGCAACATAATTTGAACACAAGTTTCAAATTGGTACCCCTGTCTGCAATATTTTGTCCGTCATTCAGTTGTCACCTGGTCAGGGTACACTTCGTTTTGAAAAACCAATAGGCTGTAGAGAATCGTTATTTATTGACATTTTCGGAGAAATTGTATGTTGTTTTATAGATTTTATGTGATTATATAAATTCATAAATAGGTAAAATTTTGATACTGATTTTCAAGAATAATCACGTGCTCTGAACTGTTGCATGACATCATGAGTTTCTCACGAGAGACTGTGCGAGATGTTGCGGTTTGATACTGGTTAGTTAAAAAATGGGGTTTCGCCATAACTAAATGAATGCGACCATCAGAAAATAAAAACAGTGTCAGTTAAGTTATGTTAGCCAGAACTAGATAGTCCCCATTGTCAATGACTGACTGTGACTGGGAGGCGACTGTCTGGTCGACACCGATGATTAATATAATCTGAAAAGTAGATCCCTCGGAAGCACTGAGAACAATACAAACAGTGAAAATTGCAGACTCGTTTTGATCGAGTCTGTTCATGAGCAGTAATGGAAAATGCAACACTGCCCACGCCTCCTAGCACCTAGATCCAGCCTTCATTTAAACACAAATTAGTGTGCAATATTAAAATAACGTGAAATTGATCATGAAAAGGGTGCTATATAAATCAGGTATAATAATAATAATAATAGACCAGACGATTGTGATCGACTTTGACAAACGATTTGATAAAGTCCATTACTGTTAGGTCTGTCTATTTACTAGCTTCAAGGTAATAAAAAATTCTTGACTAAGATTTAATAAAAATTAAGATTCACAACTGTGTTTTGAGCGGAAGCTAAGTTGGAAGGAATTAAGCAAATTTTATTATCTAGATGATTAATAATATTTGATATTAAAACATGCCCCATCAGTTGGAATTAAGCAATTGCAAGTAAGAGAATAGGTTTGTGATTGCTAGCTTTGCTTCGTGGGCCCTTTATGTATACAGGGACAACGATAGCCGTCCTACAATCTTGTGGAACACTGCTGATACCAAGTGAAGACAGGTAAATGTTAGTCTCATTTTTATAGAGGAGCAGTGTTTAAGGTGTGGGCGGACATTGTGTTGTAAGATGTTTTTTGTTTTTGTTTTTTGTTTATTCCCCTTCTGATGAATCTAAGTGAATTCTTTGCTTTTGATGTGATGTTATCAACATATTCTGACCAAATGAGATACATTGTGTACATTTATTTACTTAGTTTTACGCTCAGATATTTAGCAGCGTCTTTCAGTGAGAGAGAGAGAGAGAGAGAGAGAGAGGGAGAGAGAGGACTTATTATTGTCAATAATTAGTTCTAGTCTTATCAACCGAAATATGAAAGAAAAAGTAAGCATATTACATGATACTCAAACGATGATATGAACTTCTATAGATGACATTTTTATTTTTCACATTTACTGCATATGTGTCATACGATGACAACAATATTGCATGCAGACATAAAATTAGCCTTTTTCTATATTCGAAATCATTTCCTGTTTATGTGCGACTGAAAATTAAAGAAAAGTAAAGAAATCGGTTGAAAACATACCAGTTGAATGACTTCAGTACAATGTAATACAAAACTGTCGTACAAATAACCACCTGCGGTTTATTTCACTATTCATACGGGACCGTACGATTAGCCCACTTCCTTAAGCGTAGTCACGGACGTATCCGAATGATGGCGGTTGTGTCACTGAAACCGAAAGTAACATTTTTTATATCCGCCTCCATCGGTGGAATCTGTCAATTTACAGGTAAATTTATCCAGTCAATGTCTTCGTGAACGGATGTTTTATGCGTTGCTGTAGAAAAATGACCTTCCAAAAATATTCGCTACATAATTTCGCTGGCCAGTATTATAACTTTAAGCTACATTCTTCAAATTTGGAACACATGCATAGTTTTGTGTACCAAAATGAACTTTGACCTTGAGATTGGCCTAGTGACCTACTTTCACATTTCTCAAGCTACAGGCTTCAAATTTGGGCCACGTGCATAGTTTTGTGTTCTGAATTGATTTTTACCTAGTACCTATTTTCACATTTCCCAAGCTACAGCCTTCAAATTTGAAGCACATGCATAGTTTTGTGTACAGAAATGAACTTTGACCTTGTAATTGATCTAGTGACCTACTTTCACATTTCTCAAGCTACAGCTTCAAATTTGGACCACATGCATAGTTTTGTGTACAGAAATGAACTTTGACCTTGATTTTGACCTTGATCTAGTCTTGAAATTGGAAACATTCAAAAATGGCTCAATGGTGGGTGCCAAGATCACTCTGTGATCTCTTGTTTATCCCCCCGCCAAAGGCGAAGGGGATATTAGAAATGCTGTCCGTCTGTGCGTGCTTCTGTCCGTCCGTGCGTCCGCAACGATCTTTGTCCGGAGCATAACTCCAAAAGTACTGGAGGGATTTTCTTCAAACTTCATACACTGATAGAACACATTGGGAGGAAGTGCAGTGTGCAAGAACAGTAACTCTACCTTGCCTATTTTTTGAGTTATTCCCCTTTATCATATTTTCTTTAAAAATTTTGTCCGGAGCATAACTCCAAAAGTACTGGAGGGATTTTCTTCAAACTTCATACACTGATAGAACACATTGGGAGGAAGTGCATTGTGCAAGAACAATAATTCTACCTTGCCTATTTTTTGAGTTATTTCCCTTTATCATATTTTCTTAAAATATTTGTCCGGAGCATATCTTTTTCATGCATGGAGGGATTTTGATATATCTTGGCACAAATGTTTACCACCACGAGGTGGAATGTCATATGAAGAACCAGGTCCCTAGTTTTAAGGTCAAGGTCACTCTTAGAGGTCAAAGGATACAAGAATGAAAACCTTGTCCGGAGCATTTCTTCTTCATGCATAGAGGGATTTTGATACAACTTGGCACAAATGTTCACCACCACGAGACAGTCTTGCGCAAGATCCAAGTCCCTAGGTCAAGGTCACACTTAGAGGCCAAAGGTCAGATACAAGAATGACTTTGTCCGAAGCATTTCTTCTTCATGCATGGAGGGATTTTGATGTAACTTGGCACAATTATACACCATCATGAGAGGAAGTGTCATGCACAGTTCCTTTCTTTAGAATTTTTTCCCTTTGTTGTTACTATAAATAGCTTATATTGTATTGTAACTTCTTCATTACTAGTCGTAGGGAAAAATCGAGACCACTTTTCTGTAGTACAACATGCGTGCTACATCCAATTTTGAGGTGTATTTTGACCAATCTCTACCTGGTAAAGATTTTTGTGTGGACTTACAATTTTTTTTTTTGATTTTCTTTTTTTAGCTCACCTGTCACATAGTGACAAGGTGAGCTTTTGTGATCACCCTTCGTCCGTCGTCAGTCCGTGCGTCCGTCCGTCAACAATTTCTTGTCTGCACGATAGTGGTTTCATTTATGATTTTATTTTAACCAAACTTGCACACAACTTGTATCACCATAAGATCTTGGTTCCTTTCTTGAACTGGCCAGATTCCATTATGGGTTCCAGAGTTATGACCCCTGAAAGGGCCAGAATTAGCTATTTTGACATTGTCTGCACAATAGCAGCTTCATTTATGATTTGATTTTAACCAAACTTGCACACAACTTGTATCACTATAAGATCTTGGATCCTTTCTTGAACTGGCCAGATCCCATCATGGGTTCCAGAGTTATGGCCCCTGAAAGGGCCAAAATTAGCTATTTTGACCTTGTCTGCACAATAGCAGCTTCATTTATGATTTGAATTTAATCAAACTTGCATAAAACTTGTGCAGCCATAAGATCTCAGTTCCTTTGTTGAACTGGCCAGATCCCATAATGGGTTCCAGAGTTATGGCCCCTGAAAGGGCCAAAATCAGCTATTTTGACCTTGTCTGCACAATAGCAGCTTCATTTATGATTTGATTTTAACCAAACTTGCATACAACTTGTATTACCACAAGATCTTGGTTTCTTTCTTAAACTGGCCAGATTCCATCATGGGTTCCAGAGTTATGGCCCCTTAAAGGTCCAAAATTGGCTATTTTGGCTTTTGCAGCCATATAGAGGCTTCATTTATGGTTTTATTTGATAGAAACTTCCAAAATATCTTCAACAACAATAAATCTTGGATTCCATGACAAATCAGATCCAATCGTAGGTTCCAGAGTTATTTTATATCTGATTACCTCCCCTGATTGTAATCAAAATGGATTTATATCAGTAAGTACTTATAGGACTTATTTGAAATTTCATTATTGTCATTAGTTGGACTGAGCCAATCAGGGTAGATAACTATGGACTGATTTTATGTCAAATTACCTCCCTTTATTTCAAACTAAAATTGGTATATCTCCGTAACTAATGAAGATACTGATCTGAAATTTCATTTATGGCAACAGATTTATTTGGCAGATCCTTCTTTTGTTCACTTACAATAATTTTCTTTTAATTACTTCCCTTTTACGTTACTATAAATAGCTTATTTTTAGTAACTTTTTTATTATTGGCCGTAGAGAAAAATCGAGACCACTTTTCAACATGGATGGTACCTCCAATTTTTAGGTGTATTTTGACATATCTGTACCCTGTAAGAATTTTTTTTCTTTTTGGTTAAATTTCTTCCCTTTGTTGTTTCTGTCCTTTGGACTTAGATATTTTTTCTGAGGACCTTCTTGTCCCCAAGTGCAATGATAACAGGTGAGCGATATAGGGCCATCATGGCCCTCTTGTTTTATATTAAGATTAACTTCCCTTAGTTGTTACTATAAATAACTCTTATATTGTAACTTTTTTATAATAGACCATAGGGAAAAAAACAAGACCACTTTTCTGTGGTACAACATAGATGTTACTTTCAAATTTTAGGTGTATTTTAAGGTCTCTCTACCTGGTAAAGAATTTTTTTTGTGGACTTAGGAAAACAAAAGACTTACAATGATTACTAAACAACCACGAAATTAAAATTCATTTGCAATACAGCAGCTAGAGTAAAAAAATTTGCTGTGACGGGCATATATTGTGACATTCTGGCACTCTTGTTGTATTTGGAAATTAGTTCAGTTTTTGTACAAGTTTAAGTTTTGTCAAAACTATTTAACATGTGGCTTTGAAACTTTGACCACTTGCTTATCATCATGATCTCCATATGTAGGCAGGAGTTTATAACTCTGTCAACTATTTCAGCTAAATTATGGCCCTTTTTTAACATGGAAATCAGTTAGATATTTTTTACCAGTCCATATCCACGCCATGTACCCGGATAATCCTAACTCTGTTCAGCAACCCTAACTCAGTGCCAACATGGCTGACAGAAAGACGATGTATGTAGTTAATTTCCTGGTCTTTTTTCGTGTTTTTATGTGAGTATGTAAAACTTTTGATAGTCATAATATCCTGTATTGATAACATGTTTTGTGTACTAAATATTTCAATCGAAATGTCACATTATGTGGCTGGAATTCATTAAAATTGTACTCAAAAAAGGTCTTTTTATGTTTCTAACTGTTTTAAAGTACCAGAAATTGCAGTAAGACCTTGCTTATTAAATGTATTAGTTCCATAAATATCTCTTTGACAATGTTTAACAGTACCAAAGTTTGAAATCGATTTTTATAGCTTAAAAATTGTATTGATTATGAGGTGGGTTTAAATTTGCGGATAATTCCTAACTGGTATAGGAAACAATGCTGGATAAATACGATCTTAGAATGGATAAACACCTAACCAAACGAAAACGGCTGTTCGTCTGTGCTTTTTAGCTCACCTGTCACATAGTAACAAGGTGAGCTTTTGTGATCACCCTTCGTCCGTCGTCAGTCCGTGCATCCGTGCGTCAACAATTTCGTGTCTGCACGATAGTGGTTTCATTTATGATTTTATTTTAACCAAACTTGCACACAACTTGTATCACCATAAGATCTCCATTCCTTTCTTGAACTGGCCAGATCCCTCTATGGGTTCCAGAGTTATGGCCCCTGAAAGGGCCAAAATCAGCTATTTTGACCTTGTCTGCACAATAGCAGCTTTATTTATGATTTGATTTTTACCAAACTGGCACACAACTTGTATCACTATAAGATCTCGGTTCCTTTCTTGAACTGGTCAGATCCCATTATGGGTTCCAGAGTTATGGCCCCAGAAAGGGCCAAAATCAGCTATTTTGACCTTGTCTGCACAATAGCAGCTTCATTTATGATTTGATTTTTACCAAACTGGCACACAATTTGTATCACCATAAGATCTTGGTTCCTTTCTTGAACTGGGCAGAACCCGTTATGGGTTCCAGAGTTATGGCCCCTGAAAGGGCCAAAATTAGCTATTTTGACCTTGTCTGCACAATAGCAATTTCATTTATGATTTGATTTGAACCAAACTTGCACACAACTTGTATCACCATAAGATCTTGCTTCCTTTCTTGAACTGGCCATATCCCATAAAAGGTTCCAGAGTTATGGCCCCTGAAAGGGCCAAAACTAGCTATTTTGACCTTGTCTGCACAATAGCTATTTCATTTATGATTTGATTTTAACCAAACTTGCACACAACTTGTATCACCACAAGATCTTGGTTCCTTTCTTGAACTGGCCAGAGACCATCATAGGTTCCAGAGTTTTGGCCCCTTAAAGGTCCAAAATTGGCTATTTTGGCTTTTGCAGCATATAGAGACTTCATATATGGTTTTATTTGATACAAACTTCCAAAATCTCTTCAACAACAATAAATCTTGGATTCCATGACAAATTAGATCCAATCGTAGGTTCCAGAGTTATTTTATATCTGATTACCTCCCCTGATTGTAATCAAAATGATTTATATCAGTAAGTTCTTATAGGACTTATTTGAAATTTCATTATTGTTATTAGTTGGACTGAGTCAATCAGGGTAGATAACTATGGACTGATTTTATGTCAAATTACCTCCCTTTATTTCAAATTAAAATGGGTATATCTCCGTAACTAATGAAGATACTGATCTGAAATTTCATTTATGTCAACAGATTTATTTGGCAGATCCTTCTTTTGTTCACTTACAATAATTTTTTTCGTAATTACTTCCCTTTTACGTTACTATAAATAGCTTATTTTTAGTAACTTTTTTATTATTGGCCGTAGGGAAAAACCGAGACCACTTTTCTGTGGTACAACATGGATGGTACCTCCAATTTTTAGGTTGTTATATATGTAATATCTGTACCTTGTAAGAATTTTTTTTCTTTTTGGTTAAATTTCTTCATTTTGTTGTTCCTGTCCTTTGGACTTAGATATTTTTTCTGAGGACCTTCTTGTCCTCAAGTGCTATGATAACAGGTGAGCGATATAGGGCCATCATGGCCCTCTTGTTTATGGGCTGTTGATGCTCGAAGTTCTTTGATCTACCCACCCCTGCAGGGATGTGGGATTCCTATGTCCAACTCGTGATTTTTTGCCGGCGGACAAGTGCATTTTTCATTCTGTGTGTCCACGGACAAGCATACTTTTTCAGGTATAAAATGAGAAAACATAAAATATCATTTAGATTGTGTGTTGCTTCAAGTGTATGGAGGTGATAAAGATAATGGGTTCTTTGACTAGGTCTCGCACACACTGTAACTTGGTGACTATGATAAAATATCAGAAAAGATTTAGATACAAGCAGATTTATTTAACGTCGGAAAAGTATAAACATATAACACTAGCTTAAAGCTATTTTCCGACAAACACAGTCATGTAAATAAGCTCAACATAAGTAAAACAGCTGTAATAAAATGCAAATATGTTAAAGCACATTAAATCAAATAAAGCATCTGGCTCTAAGTAGATAAGAAACAAATCACAAATTATCACATACATGTTACAGCGCATTAAAACAAAATAGCACATAGGTACTAGCAAATAAAAGGAAAAAGTAATTTACCACATACAGATTTAGCACATTTAAAGCAACATAAAAGAATTAGCTGACACTACACAAAAATAAGAAGAGTCACATTTTACAACATGCATTTAAAAAAAAACATAAAAGAAGAAATCATATACATGCTAAAGGGAACATAAGAACTACTTAAAGTAGCTGAAGAAAAATATTTGCATCATTAGCATATAGCGTTCTGTTACTAAAACTAAAAAAGGAAAACAAGGGTTACACACAGAGAACTAAAAGGACATTTAAAGACATCAGAAACGTAAACAACTTTAAAAAAATATTATGACAAGTGTGTAAGTAGAATTCCAACTGCTGAGACGATAAGTCACTGTCAAAGGAAATATTTGACCCAGTAGTCAGCCAAATTAAAATCAAAAGCACACAGAGATCGTAAGAATGACTAAAACAAGTCGGAACGTTTTAAGAGTCTTTCTCTGAATTCATCTGGCTTTGCACCATTGCATGGGCAGTGTTTCGGGCATGACCTCAAAAGATCCCTAACACTGCTTACGCGATTTCAGACTTTTATAAACGTTAAAAGGCGAATATTTCAACAGCTTATTTTTTACCACAGTTACTGTGATATGCTTTTCTTTTCATTGTCCTAAATAAAGAACTCGATCTCCAGTCTATTTGCGCTTTCATGAAGGACAAGTGAAAAATGTAAGGATACCCACACCCCTGTCCCGTCAGTCCATGCATCACTCCCCCCACCCCACTACACCACACACACATACTTTTCTTCCCTATTTACCATCTGAAAAATATCATATTTAACAATTAATCATAAATCTAATCCCATTTAAACAATATCAGAAATATTCCATTAACACCTCTATAAAAATATCGTGTGTGTGTGTGTGTGTGTGTGTGTGTGTGTGTGTGTGTGTGTGTGTGTGAGAGAGAGAGAGAGAGAGAGAGAGAGAGGGTTTTGGACTACAGAACTTCGAACATCGGTGGTATTAAATAATTTCTTATATAAATATAATAATTTTGACTTTTATACTGAGTTATTTTTTAGGGTTTATCCAGATTTTTCCAAACATTGCTATTTGCATAATATTAAAATTATGAAAAAATGTTTGACTGTAGTGGGCATACATATAACATCTTGTAAAATTAATGATAAAGTTTGAAGACAAGCTTATAAAGTAATGTTTACAATAATCAGACCATGTACATGTCAACTCATTCATTTCTATAGAATACTAGTCAGTTAGGTGTTTATCCGACACGCATTTTCGTGTAAGTTAGTTTTTTATCCATTCCTCATGTAAACTGAGTTCGGTTTTTATCAAATCAAAGTTAGGTTTTTATCCCTTTTCTCGCTGCCAGTACATTTGAACATGTATTGTGTCAGCATGTAGAGGGTTAACAACATAGTGTAAAAGGGCCTTTAAAGCAGTATATCTTTGCTTTCAAACAACAAAATAGTCAAGGCATCAAAAGCATAGAAGTATTTTTAAAGATTTTTTGTAAAAGTTTTCATTGAAAAAGTTGCCTTGTTCGTCGTTTTTCCACCTGAAAACACAAGGGTTGATATATTTAACATGATACATTTTGAAATAAATATACACTTGATCGATGGAGATAGATATAACAACAGAAACATTCCTTTATACATCGTAATTACACAGAAAACAAAGTTGTATCGGCTTTACACCCGCTATGTTGGCACTGAGTTAGGGTCGCTGAACAGAGTTAAGATTATCCGGGTACATGGCGTGATATCGCTTAGACTGTTTGTCATATGGCTTTGAAATTTTAACCACTGCTTTACCATCATAGTCTGCATAATGTAGGCAAGGCTTAATAACTAGGATAAGGACTAGGAAAAGGACTTAAGCACAGTTGTGGCCCTTTTTGGACACAGAAATTACTGGTAGTTAAGTTTAACAAACCATTCCATATTTTGGCTAAACTGTTTCAAATATGGCTTTGAAACTTTGAACACTTGCTTACCATCATGGCCACACATTGCCATATAGTGAAAGACTTATCCAAATCCACAAAGACAGGTACATTTTTTGTCATATCTATTTCTATATGCCTGAAGGAACGTATTATGTAGTACCCCCAGTGTCCGTCTGTCCATACCTCTGTTAGAAATTTTGTGTCCGCTCTGTAACTCTTGGACCCCTTAAAGGATTTCAAAGAAACTTGACACAAATGTTTACTACACCGAGATGACATACAGAGCACATGTTTTGGATGTCTCACTTCAAGGTCAAGGTCACACTAAGAGGTTAAAGGTCATGCCTGTACCTAGTAAGGATTTTTTATGGACTTTTTAAGCTCATCTGAGCCAAAGGCTCATGGTGAGCTTTTTGTGACAGCTCAGTGTCGTCCGTCATCAGTCATGCGTCAGGCAACATTTTCTAAAAGAATCTTCTTGAAAACCACTGGGCAGAATCACACCAAACTTCACAAGGATCCTTGGGAGGTCCGCTTTCAAAATTGTTCAAAGAATTTAATTCCATGCTGCGTGAGTGAGAACTCTGTTTGCCCAGTGGCAACCAAAATGAAAAACTTAAAAAAACTTCTTGTCCAAAACTGCCAGGCATAGAGCCTTGATATTTGGCATGTGTTATTTGGTGTGTCATATTGCCTGGTGGATCTCTAACAAGTTTGTTCAAGTTATGCCCCTGAGGTGAAAAGAGGCCCCACCCTGAGGGGTCACTTGTTATAATTATGAGTTATATAGGAAAAAATACTTTAAAATTATAAGGTCATATTTCCTAGACTGTTGAATTATAATAACCTGATGACCCAAGCGATTAGGGATAACTTGACTGTGACCTTGACCTACTATCTTGTTTTTTTAGCTCACCTGAGCACACAGTACTTGGGGTGAGCTATTGTGATTGCTCACCGTCCGGCCGTCCGGCATCTGTCCACACTTTCCTTTAAACAACATCTCCCCCTAAACCACCAGGTCAATTTTGCTGAAACTTCACAAGGATGTTCCATGGATGGTCCTCTTTAAAAATTGTTCAAAGAGTTTAATTCCATACTGAACTCTGGTTGCCATGGCAACCGAAAGGAAAAACTTTAAAAATCTTCTTCTCAAAAACCAGGAGCCTAGAGCTTAGATATTTGGTGTGAAACATCGCCTAGTGGACCTCTACCAAATTTGTTTAAATCATGACCCCAGGGTCAAAATTGACCCCACCCCAGGGGTCACTTAATTTTACATAGAAAAATCTTAAAAATCTTCTTCTCGAAAACCAGAAGCCCTAGAGCTTAGATATTTGACATGTAGCATTGCCTAGTGGACCTCTACTAAAGTTGTTCAAATCATGAACCGGGGGTCAAAATTGACACCCCCGCCCCAGGGATCACTTGATTTTACATATGAAAATCTTCAAAAAATTTCTTAAAATAAACCAGAAGGCCTAGAGCTTAGATAATTCACATGTAGCATTGCCTAGTGGACCTCTACAAAATTTGTTCAAATCATGACCCCTGGGGTCAAAATTGACCCCGCCCCAGGGGTCACTTGATTTTACATAGGAAATTCTTTAAAAATCTTCTTCTCAAAAAGCAGAAGTCCTAGAGCTTAGATATATGACATGTAGCATTGCCTAGTGGATTTCTACTAAAGTTGTTCAAATTATGACCCTGGAGTCAAAATTGACCCCGCCCTGGGGGTCACTTGATTTTACATATGAAAATCTTCAAAAATTGTCTTAAAATAAACCAGAATGCATAGAGCTTAGATATTTCACATGTAGCATTGCCTAGTGGACCTCTACAACATTTGTTGAAATCATGACCCTCAGGGTCAAAATTGACCCCGCCCCAAGGGTCACTTGATTTTACATAGGAAAATTTTCAAAAAATTTCTAAAAATAAACCAATAGGCCTAGATCTTAGATATTTGACCTGTAGCATTGCCTAGTAGAATTCTACAAAATTTATTCAAATCATGACCCCCGGGGTCAAATTGACCCCGCCCCATGGGGTTACTTGATTGTACATAGAAAAATCTTCAAAATTTTCTAAAAATAAACCAGAAGGCCTAGAGCTTAGATATTTGACATGTAGCATTGCCTAGTGGACCTCTACAAAACTTGTTCACATCTTAACCCCCCAGGGTCAAATTGACCCAGCCCTAGGGGTTACTTGATTGTACATAGGGAAATCTTCATAAGTTTGGTTAAAATAAACCAGAAAGCCTAGGTCTTAGATATTCGATATGTTACATTGCCTATTAGACTTCTATAAAGTTTGTTCAAATCATGACCCCCGGGGTAAAATTGGCCCAGCCCCAGGGGTTACTTGATTGTACATTGGAAAATTTTCCAAAAAATTTCTAAAAATCATCAGTTTGACATTTGAAACATATAGCTCATAATATTACTCTGGTGAGCGATCCAGGGTCGTCATGACCCTCTTGTTTAAGATACAGCCTTGAAATTTTGATGACATGTCAATTTACACACCAGTCTTTCAGTGACCATGAATGTGACCTACTGACCTACTTTCTAATATTTTAGTATCAGTTTGCCATTTGAAACATATGGCTCATATTACTCATGTGAGTGATTCAGGGTCATCATGACCCTCTTATTTGGGATTTCTCCCCTTTGTTGTTCATGTTCTTTGGGATTCAACAATCAGGTTCTTTTAATTTTGCTCCCATTCTCTGATGTAACCCTATGAGTGTATATTGCCCCGCTTGGCGGAGCTCTTGTGTTTCCTTTGTTGGAAAATCCCTGGTAATATTTTGACTCCATACTTCCATCAATTCTTTGAATAGTTGAGCTCGTTTTCAACAGACAGCTCTTGTCCTTTGTGCGATCAAGCCTGTCTTGGATTGTCATATGAGGAAGATATCCAGCTGGCTTGAAAAAGGTTAAAAGTTCTACTCAGATGCTAGTCTGTGTTTAAAATAATATCAGGATGCACGTCTGGGGTTTTCCTTCACAGTTAAAGCTGGGAAGCATGCCTAGTGTCTTCTTCCACAGTTAAAGGTGGGAAGCATGCCTGGTGTCTTCTTCCACAGTTAAAGCTGGGAAGCATGCCTGGTGTCTTCCCTTAGTTGTTACTATAAATAACTTATATTATTGTAACATTTTTATAATTGACCATAGGGAAAAACAAGACCACTTTTCTGTGGTACAACATGGATGTTACTTTCCAATTTTAGGTGTATTTTAAGATATCTCTACCTGGTAAGGAGTTTTTTTTATGGACTTAGAAAAATAAAAGAATTACAATAATTTCTAAAAAAAAACATTGTAAACAACTACAAAATTAAAATTCCATTTGCAAATACAGGTGCTAGTGTAAAGAAATTTGCTGTGACGGGCGTATATTGTGACATTCTGGCACTCTTGTTGGACTTAGAAAATCCTGGTTAAAGTTTTTTGTGCAAGTAGGGCCTACATATAGCTACTTATAGATCTGAAACTTATTTTTTCTTTTTCTAGATCAATTACCAACCTCACTAGTTCAAAGTAAACTTATTTTTTCTTTTTCTAGATCAATTACCAACCTCACTAGGTCAAGTACCATAACTCTGACATGTGTTTTGGACAAATTATGCCCCCTTTTGGACTTAAAAATTCGGGTTAAAGTTTTGCAAAACAAAAGACTTACAATGATTACTAAACAACCACAAAATTGAAATTCCATTTGCAAATACAGCTGCTAGAGTAAAGAAATTTGCTGTGACAGGCGTATATTGTGACATTCTGGCACTCTTGTTCCCTGTTAGCTTTCCATTCCTTCTTTTTACAGTAGCCATATAGAAAAACATCGTAGCTATACTGTTCATGAAAATTAATAAAATTTAGCAGTAAACCACCTCACCACTGAATAATTCTTTCTTCCACATCTTTAAAACGCCTGATGTGGACCACGACTAAACTGTTCTTCAAAGCTTTCCCCAAAATGAATACTTTCAGACACTAACTTGCCAGGAACTTTAGCCTTCAATTATAATATGCCCGGCGGGCGGATTGGCCATGTCTAACATGGCTCTTGTTTAAAAAAAGAATTGAATTGTTACAAGAAAAAATGTACTTATCAGGCAATATTTTGTTTTCCAGGTTAACAGATAAGTTTGTCAGCTTTGAAGGTTGGATTATAAACAAAACATTAGTGAAGCCAGGATTTGGTCCTAAATCTTTTTCTAAAGATATAGGTATGTCTAATATTCTATCTGTCTCAGTAAAGGCTATGACTGGGTCTTTTATAGAGTTTAATTTAGTGTAATGCTGATCTATTTAACTCGCCCAATTTTCCTCTATTCTGTACCAATATTTGCTTGTTCTTCAAACGAGAGTAAGTTTCCTTCTTTCAAGTCATCATTGGGAACATTTTGTTAATCTGCTGCCACCAGTGGTGTTGGGTTATAGCAATGGTCTACTTCCATTCTTTCATCCTGCCGTCTGTACATAACATTGCTCTGTATCTCCTAAACCCCTTGAAGGATTTTCATAAAACTTTGGACAAATTATGGGAATGCCCCTGGCAGAAGGGGGGATGGGCAGCATCCAGAAACTTTGTATGGAGCATTTCTTCTTTATGCATGGAGGAATTTTGATATTTCACAAATCTCCACCACCTTGAGATCATAAATGTTGGTCCTTTTAACAGCTGGCAAGCTTGACATGTTGCCCGTCTGTATATAATTTTTATTGCCTGAGGGAAAAATTGAGACCACTTTTCTGTGGTACAACATGCATATTACAGCCAATTTTTAGATGTATATTGACCTTTAGCTTCAGATCAAAACTGAAAACACATTTGTATAGACAGTTTCATAAACAATGAGTGTGGTCTTGTTGAATACAAAATATCTGTAGTGATATAAAAAAAAGTATATACCTGGTATTTTGGAACGTAATTCTATTCATTCCGTAAAGTACCGTTATATATTCCTGGTATCTTAGAACTTTCTTTTGTTATTCAGAGTTTATATATAATATATATGTGTCTAAATCTAAGTTCTAGAATTCCGTTCATATTTTGAATATATATGTTTTAAATGTGTGTTATGTAATTGTAAAGCGCAATAGAATATATAGGAGCGAAATATTTCAAATATCTGCGGCGATTTCAGCTGCCAGACAAAATGATAAAAACCAGGAACATGTCTGCTATCCGGAATGAAATCACTTGGGATAACTGAAATATTTCGCTCGTATAGACTTGTACTGTGCATTTCAAAGCAATTTATTGGGTCAGTTTAGTATTTATGGAAGGCTTTAAATGTTTCGGAGGTGCAATCGGGCCGGCGGCTGCAAGTGTATAAACTCTGATTTTGAAATGTTCTACAAGTTTGCCAAGTAGCTTCCCATAGCATTACGCTCACGTAGTTCACCTTTTCAATGTATGACGTACCATTTGGGTCAAAAGTCTGAAATCGCTCGAGCGGTACCATAATACACGGTAAGCGTGTAAATTTACACGCTCACCGTGTAAATTTATACGTTAAGCGTGTTTTTTACACGGTTAGCGTATAAAATACACGCTCAACGTGTATTTTCGTTGACCCGATTCCTAATTTAGAATTCGAGCGAATAGACCAATCAAAACTTAGTTTAGAACTGCAAAAATTGACTGCATTCACAGCGGACCAGTAGTATGGTCGTCTTCTGTATCAATATGAAAAGAATGCATACAGCAGTAGTTTCTTAAATGAGTGTATATTATTAAATGGGAAATAATTTACAACTAAAAACAAATGGAGAATAATTTCATTGAAGAAATTGATAATATTTATTTCCGGGTAGCCAACGACCGGCTGCGCGAAGTCCCAGTTATGTATATGATGTGTACCTGTAGCTAACAAACTTACACTGAAAGGGATAATAATTTATAACTACAGCAAAATGGAGAATTATTTCATTGGCGAAATGGATAATATTTATTTCTGGGTAGCCAACGACTGGCTACGCGAAGTCCCGGTTATTTATTTGATGCGTAACTGTTACTAACAAACTTAAATAAAATTGATAATAATTTATAACTACATCGAAATGGAGAATAATTTCATTGACGAAATGGATAATATTTATTTCTGGGTAGCCGACGACCGGCCGCGCGAACATCCTGTAATATTTATCATGCGTACCTGTAACTAACAAAGTTATTACTGAAATGAATAATAATTTATAACTAAAACGAAATAGAGAATAACTTCATTCACGAAATGGATAATATTTATTTCTGGGTAGCCGGCAACCGGCCGCGCGAAGCCTAGAAAATGTTAAATCATATTTTATTGCTTATTACTGTTTACATTTATACTAACAAAAATGTACATGTACAGCCAAGAAAATAAACAAATAGGTTGGGCCACAAGTACATGTAACTAACAAACTTATTACTAAAATGGATAATAAATACAAAGAAATGGAGAATATTATTTCATAGCCGAAATGGCTAAAATTTGTATTACCTAAATGGAAAATAATTATATATGGAACATTTAAAGATCAATTATTTATACCAAAGTATTTGTCTTATTTCCTTGCTCGACCTCGCAGAACTTACAACCTGCGCAAAAAGCTTGCATAATACTTGTAATATAATTAAAAAGTTGAAAATGAAATATTCAATTAAGTCCAGCCTTTCATATTGTATCCACTTATACTAAAGTGAGGATGAATTCATTCCGTATTCAAAAATAGTAATCATCTTAAAATTGTTATCATTTCTATTGATTCTTCGAATTGAAAGTTTTTATTTGAAAATATGAAATGGCAGCGGTCAGATTTAAGAGAGAGAGAGAGAGGAGGGGGGAGGGGAGCGTGTAGCAGCAGGGAAGAGTGTTCTAGACTTGAAATCTTGTTCTATTTTTTGCGGAATTCAGCTTTATCATAATTATTCTTAAAATTACGGATAATGACTTTGCGCACGATACAGTTTCAATATGAAAATGATCCAGCATGTAAATTAAAAAATAGAAAATTATAGATTTATATTAGCAGGAAGGTCTAATACGTATCAGTTGTTCAAGACATTAGGTATTTCCCATCAGTAGTAGTTTAAGTCCTTGGTTCATATCTAACGAATTTACATTTTTTGTTACTACACGTTCATCGTTTTAAAAATAAATGTCCATTAAATTTTCAAATATATTCTTACAGATTTTAGAATACTAGATATCCTGTGAAATTTTTATTTTCGTTTCACAAGACAGCTCCGCCACGTGATATATTAATCCGTGTTCGTTCATATATAGTGGCATTGATGACCGAAGGCATTAAATGCCATCTTATATGCTTCAGTAAATTTTATGATCCGCTCTAATTAGTGAACCTCGAAAGGATTTCCTGTTCTGATAACCTAGGTGACATATGTTTTATCATGTCATTTTGCATAAAGTTACGTAATGATTTCCGGTAGATCACTTAAAACAGCAACTTCAGTGACATGGAGCCGCTCGATTCCCCCACCCCTCCCCAATTATGTACATGTCATTAAAGTCGGAGAAAAATAAATACTATTATTATTTATATATACATGTATATTATTTGAAGCTGTAGAAAAATAGATATATGATAACAAATTACATTTTAAAAAGTAAAGTACAAGTTTTATATGTGTATGATGTGTGGAATTAGACTTGAAATGCTTGTTCTTTTCTGACCAAAATAAGAATAAGCAGGCTTTTCAGGTAAGATATAATAAAAAATATACATGTCTTTAATCAAAACATATATACAGTAGAATAAATTACTTGACTGAAATCATCTTTACAGTGGCAAAACATTTCGTAATATAATGAAAATATTATGTATGTTTCCTTAAAAGTAATAATTCAATCATAAACTTTATAAATATCTTCCTTTGTAACATGTATTTTGATTGGCTAATTTATTTAAAAGTGTAACTCAAGCGAGCGATATGCGCTAAGCGTATAAATTTGTACGCTAAGCGTATATTTTACCCGGTAAACGCGTAAAAATACAGTGTGAGCGTGTACTTTTATAGATCTACCGATTGAAATACACGGTAAGCGTGTAAATTTACACGCTAACCGTGTATTATGGTATCGCTCGAGCGATTTCAGACTTTTGACCCAAACGGTACATCATATCAATGTATTATGATACTGTGACTGGATTTTTTGTCATCAATTTTTTTTTCATTTGACTAACATTATAAAAGGTTAATTGTGTGAAAAAATGGATTTTTTATATTAAACAAAAAAATATACACTGGACCCGTGCCTGTGATCTAAAATAGTATATTACATAGGGTCATGAAACATCATAGGAATATTATTCAGCATATGAAGTTAATATGCCATGGAAATTTGATCTGGAATTTTATCACTCGGACCAGAGTTATGGCCCTTGATTGTCAAAATTATGCATAAATGGGATACAAGTTAGTTTGTGTCTCTTGTATCTCAAAAAGTATCTGACCTAGAGTCATAAACATTTGGGGATTGTTAAATAGCATGTGAAGTTGTGCACCTGGTGTTCTGTTTGGAGTTCTGGTCCTTGACTTTAATAGTGAAAAATACACATAGAAGTGCTTTTGTTGCATGTATTTAAAAAAAAAAGGCTCTTAGAAACTTGAAATCAGTAGGGATAGTATCCAGCATGTGAATTTGTGCACATGAGATATTTTGGGGGGTTTTCATTTTGCTTGACCAGACTTATGGCCCTTAACTTAGTCAGATACATCTAGTTATAACAATGAGACACAGTAGATTATAAAGGCAGTTAGTTGGCATCTGTTTTATAAAATTCATAGCAAAAGGTTTTGTGAAGGAAATGAATTAAAATTGTAATATTTTTTGAGAACTTATAAACAAGTATGGTTTTGCAGTTAAATAATTAGAGAATATGTTAAATTTTACTTGGGGTCCTCCTTTTTGGCAGAGTGGTTAAGGTCACAAATCTTTGTTTCAGGCAAGAGTACATAACTCCATCAAGGATTTTAGCTGAATTATGGCCCCTTTTAACTTACAAATCTTGGTTAAGTTTTTCAAACCAGTTCATATTTTGTGTAAACTGTTTGACATACGGCTTTGAAACTTTTATCACTTGTTAATTATAACAGTCTCTATCTGTAGGCAAGAGTACATAACTCTATCAACTATTTTTGCTGAATTATTGCCCTTTTTATACTTTGAAAATGGTACAATTTTCCTACAAGTCCATATTTTGTCAAAACTATTTGACATGTGGCTTTGAAACTTTGAACACTCATTCATCGTCATGATGTCCATCTGTAGGCAAGGGGGCATCAAGCGTTTATTGAACACAGCTCCTTGTTGGACTTGGAAATTGGTTCAGTTTTTGTACAGGTCAAAGTTTTGTCAAAACTGTTTGACAGGTGTCTTTGAAACTTTGAACACTTTTTTATCATCATGATCTCCATCTGTAGGGAAGAGTTCATACCTCTGTCAACTATTTTGGCTGAATTATGGCCCTTTTTGGACTTGGAAATTGGTTTGTGGGGATTCAGGATTCAGGGAAATTACCTCCTAATGTTGGGGGTTGGCTCCCATTATAAATGTTTTCAAAACCTTAAAATGCTGCATTTTGATGGATTCTGACATGTATTTAGTTTGTGTAAGGCAGCTGAAATAATACTGTCTGACATTGTCGGGGCAATGGCTCAAGCCCAATTCATGCACACAAAATATGGGCACGGAAATTTTTGAGTACCAGTCATGTTTATATTTTGGAGGCAAGTCTATTTGGTTTTATGTTTGCCCATATCGTTCATGTTACTAAAATAGAAATGAGACTGGGTTTCATGATTATTGTGCAAAACAGACATTTATTATGTCAGAATTGTCTCAGAATTTTCTTAGTGAAAAAAACTTTCAAAAATATCTGGCCTGTAATATTTCAACACGTACATTTGTGTTCTTTTCAAAATCTGTAAATTCGAAAAACTTTAAGATTTTCTCACTTCAAACAAAGAGCTATAAAAATAAATTTTATTATACTGTAGTATTTTATACTTCATTGCTTCAAACAGTTGCATTTCAGAGTAAAAAGGGATAAATCTATAACCTAGATTCTGATTAAAGATACTTTGAAACTCTGTGTCAGTTTATAATGGGCTTTACAGATAATTAAATAAGCAGTAATTATATAGGCAATTTAGGTTTTCTCAGGAAACTGCGGTGCAAATTGGATTAAGTGTGTGCAAATTGGTTTAAGTGTCGTCTGCCGAATAACGAGTTGAAGAAAATTTGCATTGGCGTTTGAAAATGTTCTCGAAAGGTAGCCTGCCAGTTCAATGTGACTTTAATGCCAGATTAGTTAAATTGCCCAGGTTTAATTGTTGTCTTAGACAATGTCACCGGCATAGTTGACACTTGTGTGGAATACATGAGGTAATAAACAGTCCTCTTTATGGATTTTTCTACACTAGCTGACTGCAGGTGGCATAAATATTCATGCAGCTATCAAATAAAATAATTGCCAGTTCATGTTGTCAAAATGAAAAAAATAAACAGAGTTCTTAGCAACTATTCTTGGGTGTGTGGCAGGGGCAAATGAAAGAGAAAAAGGTGGAGGGATTTTGACCCCCCCCCCCCCCCCCCCCCCCCCGAATTATGGTCCTTGACTTAGTAAAGAAAATATGCATAAAAAGGCATAAAAGTTGTGTCACACAGATCTAAGAGTATATTGAATGTAGGACGTTTTGGCCAGCGGACGTTTTGGCCCGGACGTTTCGGCCTAGGATCTTTCGGCCTAGGATGTTTTGGCCAGGCATTTTTTGGGGGTAGGACGTTTTGGCCAAAAATAAATTGTGGTTCCATATCGTGCAAGATATGGTCTGGAGATTATTCTAAAGAATGTTATAGTATAAGTGAACAAATTAAACTGATACTAAAACATACTCATGGTATTTTATTTTTTATAATCTTTTTATATGTATACATATAAACATATACACATTGTATGTGTTTGTGTATGTGAAAATATTTGCCATTTACAACAAACCAAAAGAGTTATGAAAATAAATTTTATTCACAATTATTTTTTTAAAAAAGAATGATCAATTATACTGTAACATATGATAACATATTAATGTCCAAATCATAATTTGCATATTATGGAAATAATTTTGTTTTGGCCAAAACATCCTACCTCAAAAATTTTCTTGGCCAAAACATCCTAGGCCAAAAGATCCTAGGCCGAAACGTCCGGGCCAAAACGTCCGTCCTCCGAGTATATTACATAGGGTCATGAAACATCATAGGAATATTATTCAGCATGTGAAGTTATGCACATGGGATTTTGATCTGGATTTTTATCAGTCAGACCAGAGTTATGGCTCTTGCAAAATTATGCATAAATGGGATACAAGTTAGTTTGTGTCACTTGTATCTCAAAAAGTATTTGACCTAGAGTCATAAACATTTGGGGATTGTTAAATAGCATGTGAAGTTGTGCACCTGGTGTTCTGTTTGGAATTTCACACAGCCAGATTGTAGTTATGGTCCTTGACTTAGTTAAAAATACACATAAAAGTGATTTTGTTGCATATATCTTTACAAGAAAGTCTCCTAGTCATGAATTCATGTAGGAATATTATCCAGCATGTGAATTTGTGCATCTGAGTTATTTGTTTTTTCCACTTTGCTTGACCGGACTTATGGCCCTTACCGAAGTCAGTTACATCTAGTTGTAACAGTGAGACACAGTAGATTATAAAGGCAGTTAGTTGACATCGACATCTGTTTTATAAAATTCATAGCAAAAGGTTTTGTGAAGGAAATGAATTAAAATTGTAATATTTGATATATATTGAAAACTTATAAATAAGTATGGTTTTGCAATCAAATGATTATAGAATATGTTAAATTTTACTTGGGGGTCCTCCTTTTGGGCAAAGTGGTTAATGTCACAGATCTTTGTTTCAGGCAAGAGTACATAACTCCATCAAGGATTTTGGCTGAATTATGTCCCCTTTTAACTTACAAATCTTGGTTAAGTTTTTCAAGCCAGTTCATATTTTGTGTAAACTGTTTGACATATGGCTTTGAAACTTTTATCACTTGTCGATTATAACAGTCCCTATCTGTAGGCAAGAGTACATAACTCTGTCAACTATTTTGGCTGAATTATTGCCCTTTTTGGACTTCGAAAATGGTACAATTTTCCTATTAGTCCATATTTTGTCAAAACTATTTGACATGTGGCTTTGAAACTTTGAACTCGTTCATCATCATGATCTCCATCTCTAGGCAAGAGTACATAACTCTGTCAACATGGTTTGAATCATGGCCCTTTTTATTCGCCCGTTTGAAAAACGGGACATATTATGGGAATGCCCCGGGCGGGCGACGCCAACAGACTTTGTCTAGAGCTCATCTTCTTCATGCATGGGGGGATTTTGATGAAACTTGGCACAGTTGTTAACCATCATGAGACTGAGTGTCATGCGCAAGAACCAGGCCCCTAGGTCTAAGGTCAAGGTCACACTTAGAGGTCAAAGGTCAAATTCAAGAATGACTTTGTCTGGAGCATATCTTCTTCATGCACGGAGGGATTTTGATGAAACTTGGCACAGTTGTTCGAAATCATGAGACAGAGTGTCATGGGCAAGAAGCTGGTCCCTAGATCTAAGGTCAAGGTCACACTTGGAGATCAAATGTCAAATTCAAGAATGACTTTGTCCGGAGCATATCTTCTTCCTGCATGGAGGGATTATGATTTAACTTGGCACAATTGTTCACCATCATGAGACGGAATGTCATGCACAAGAAGGAGTTCCCTAGGTCTTAGGTCAAGGTCACACTTAGAGGTCAAAGGATACAAGAATGAAAACTTTGTCCGGAGCATTTCTTCTTCATGTATGGAGGGATTTTGATATAACTTGGCACAAATGTTCACCACTATGCAACAAAGTGTCATGCGCAAGAACCAGGTCTCTAGGTCTAAAGTCAAGGTCACACTTAGAGGCCAAAGGTCAGATACAAGAATGACTTTGTCTGAAGCATTTCTTCTTCATGCATGGAGGGATTTTGATGTAACTTGGCACATTTGTACACCATCATGAGATGAAGTGTCATCTGCAGGTCCCTTCTTTAGAATTACTTCCCTTAGTTTTACTATAAATTGCTTATATTGTAACTTTTTCATTACTAGTCGTAGGGAAAAATCAAGACCACTTTTCTTAGTACAACATGCATGTTACATCCAATTTTGAGGTGTATTTTGACTGACCTCTACCTGGTAAAGATTTTTGTGTGGACATTCAGATTTTAGCTCACTTGAGCATGAAGTGCTCAAAGGTGAGCTTTTGTGATGGCCCTGTGTCCGTCGTCCGTCTGTCTCCATCCGTCCGTCTGTTGTCCATCGTCAACAATTTGACTGTTGACACTCTAGAGGTCACAATTTTAGTCCAATCTTAATGAAACTTGGTCAGAATGTTACCCTCAATAAAATCTTGGACAAGTTCGATATTGGGTCATCTGGGGTCAAAAGCTAGGTCACCAGGTCAAATGAAAGTAAAAGCTTGTTAACACTGGAGAGGTCACAATTTTGGCCCAATTTTAATGAAACTTGGTCAGAATGTTACCCTCAATAAAACCTTGGATAAGTTCGATATTGGGTCATCTGGGGTCAAAAACTAGGTCACCAGGTCAGATCAAAGGAAAAGCTTGTTAACAGTCCAGAGGACACAATTTTAGCCCAATCTTAATGAAACTTGGTCAGAATGTTACCCTCAATAAAATCTTGGGACGAGATTGATATTGGGTCATCTGGGGTTAAAAACTAGGTCACCAGGTCAAATTGAAGGAAAAGCTTGTTAACACTCCGGAGGTCACAATTTTGGTCCAATCTTAATGAAACTTGGTCAGAATGTTACCCTCAATAAAATCTTGGATGAGTTAGATATTGGGTCATCTGGGATCAAAAACTAGGTCACCAGGTTAAATCAAAGGAAAAGCTTGTTAAAACTGTAGAGGCCACATTTATGACTATATCTTAATGAATCTTGGTCAGAATCTTAATGTTAATAGTCTCAAGGTTCAGTTTGAATTTGGGTCATGTAGGATCAAAAACTAGGTCACCAGGTCAAATCAAAGGAATAGCTAGTTAACACTGTAGAGGCCACATTTATGATCATATCTAAATGAAACTTGGTCAGAATGTTGATCTTGATGATCTATAGGTCAAGTTCAAATCTCGGTCAGGTAGGCATAAAAACTAGGTCACTTGGTCATATCAAAGGAAAAGCTTGTTAACACTCTAGAGGCCACATTTATGACTGTATCTTCATGAATCTTAGTCAAAATGTTAATCTTGATGATCTTTAGGTCAGATTCGAATCTGGGTCATGTGGGGTCAAAAACTAGGTCACTGAGTCAAATCAAATGAAAAGCTAGTTAACACTTTAGAGACCACATTTATGACCATATCTTAATTAATGAAACTTGGTCATTATGTTAATCTTGATTATCTTTAGGTCAATAGATCAGGTGAGTGATACAGGGCCTTTATGGCCCTCTTGTTTTTTTGGGTTATTTTTAGCGCACCTGTCACAAAGTGACAAGGTGAGCTTTTGTGATCGCACGGCATCCGTGGTCCGTCCGTAAACTTTTGCTTGTGACCACTCTAGAGGTCACATTTTTCATGGGATCTTTATGAAAGTTGGTCAGAGTGTTCACCTTGATGATATCTAGGTCAAGTTCGAAACTGGGTCACGTGCCTTCAAAAACTAGGTCAGTAGGTCTAAAAATAGAAAAACCTTGTGACCTCTCTAGAGGTCATATATTTCATGAGATCTTCATGAAAATTGGTCAGAATATTCATCTTGATGATATCTAGGTCAAGTTCAAAACTGGGTCACGTGCCATCAAAAACTAGGTCAGTAGGTCTAAAAATAGAAAAACCTTGTGACCTTTCTAGAGGCCATATATTTCACAAGATCTTCATGAAAATTGGTCAGAACGTTCACCTTGATGATATCTAGGTCAAGTTCGAAACTGGGTCACATGCCTTCAAAAACTAGGTCAGTAGGTCAAATAATAGAAAAACCTTGTGACCTCTCTAAACGCAATATTTATCATGGGATCTGTATGAATGTTGGTGTGAATGTTCATCTTGATGATATCTAGGTCAAGTTCGAAACTGGGTCACGTGCCGTCAAAAACTAGGTCAGTAGGTCAAAAAATAGAAAAACCTTGTGACCTCTCTAGAGGCCATATATTTCATGAGATCTTCATGAAAATTGGTCAGAATTTTCACTGTGATGATATCTAGGTCAAGTTCGAAAGTGGGTCACGTGCCTTCAAAAACTAGGTCAGTAGGTCAAATAATAGAAAAACCTTGTGACCTCTCTAGAGGCCATATTTTTCATGGGATCTGTATGAAAGTTGGTCTGAATGTTCATCTTGATGATATCTAGGTCAAGTTCGAAAGTGGGTCACATGCCTTCAAAAACTAGGTCAGTAGGTCAAATAATAGAAAAACCTTGTGACCTCTCTAAAGGCCATATTTTTCATGGGATCTGTATGAAAGTTGGTCTGAATGTTCATCTTGATGATATCTAGGTCAAGTTCGAAACAGGGTCATGTACGATCAAAGACTAGGTCAGTAGGTCTAAAAATAGAAAAACCTTGTGACCTCTGTAGAGGCCATACTTTTGAATGGATCTCCATAAAAATTGGTCTGAATGTTCATCTTGATGATATCTAGGTCAAGTTCGAAAGTGGGTCACGTGCCTTCAAAAAGTAGGTCAGTAGGTCAAATAATGAAAAAACGTTGTGACCTCTCTAGAGGCCATATTTTTCATGGGATCTGTATAAATGTTGGTCTGAATGTTTATCTTGATGATAATTAGGTCAAGTTTGAAACTAGGTCAACTACGATCAAAAACTAGGTCAGTAGGTCTAAAATTAGAAAAATCTTTTGACCTCTCTAGAGGCCATATTTTTCAATGGATCTTCATGAAAATTGATCTGAATGTTCACCTTGATGATATCTAGGTCAGTTTCGAAACTGGGTCACGTGCAGTCAAAAACTAGGCCAGTAGATATAAAAATAGAAAAACCTTGTGACCTCTCTAGAGGCCATATTTTTCATGAGATCTTCATGAAAATTAGTGAGAATGTTCACCTTGATGATATCTAGGTAAAGTTCAAAACAGGGTCACGTACTTTCGAAAACTAGGTCAATAGGTCAATAATAGAAAAAACGACGTCATACTCAAAACTGGGTCATGTGGGAAGAGGTGAGCGATTCAGGACCATCATGGTCCTCTTGTTTTTTTAAAGATTAACTCCCCTTAGTTGTTACTATGAAAAACTTATATTGTAACTTTTTTATAATTGACCGTAGGGAAAAACCAACACCACTTTTCTGTGGAACAAAACAGATGTTACTTTCAAATTGTAGGTGTATTTTAAGGTATCTCTATCTGGTAAAGAGTTTTTTTTGTGAACTTAGAAAAACAAAAGAATTACAATAATTACTAAACAACCACAAAATTAAAATTCCATTTGCAAATACATGTGCTGGTTTAAAGAAATTTGCTGTGACGGGCTTATATTGTGACATTCTAGCTGGCACTCTTGTTCTGATTTGAGAGGTACATTAGTGAAACATGTTTTACAGTTCACTTTGTTGGTTCAAAATGTGGGGTGGACCATTTTAGGGATTTTCACATCTATGACTTTTGGAAAAAATGGCCAAAATGAATGTAAGTGTTGGCTTTATTAGCTCACCTGAGCACGAAGTGCTCAGGGTGAGGTATTGTGATCGCTCACCGTCCGGCCGTCCACACTTTCCTTTAAACAACATCTCCTCCTAAACCAGCAGACCAATTTTGATGAAACTTCACCGGGATGTTCCTTGGATGGTCTTCTTTAAAAATTGTTCAAAGAATTGAATTCCATACAGAATTCTGGTTGCCAGGCAACCAAAACGAAAAACTTTAAAAATCTTCTTCTCAAAAACCAGAAACCCTAGAGCTTAGATATTTGGTGGGAAGCATTGCCTAGTGGACCTCTACCAAATTTGTTCAAATCATGACCCCAGGGTCAAAATTGACCCCGCCCCAGGGGTCACTTGATTTTACATAGGAAAATCTTAAAAAATGTTCTTCTCAAAAACCAGAAGCCCTAGAGCTTAGATATTTGACATGTAGCATTGCCTAGTGTACCTCTACTAAAATTTTTCAAATCATGACCCCGGGGTCAAAATTGACCACGCCCCAGGGGTCACTTGATTTTACATAGAAAAATCTTCAAAAATTTTCTAAAAATAAACCAGAAGGCCTAGAGCTTAGATATTTCACATGTAGCATTGCCTAGTGGACCTCTACAAAATTTGTTCAAATCATGAACCCCAAGGTCAAAATGACCCCGCCCCAGGGGTCACTTGATTTTACATAGGAAAATCTTCAAAAAATTTCTAAAAATAAACCAGAAGGCCTAGAGCTTAGATATTTCACGTGTAGCATTGCCTAGTGGACCTCTACAAAATTTGTTCAAATCATGGACCCCAAGGTCAAAATGACCCCGCCCCAGGGGTCACTTGATTTTACATAGGAAAATCTTCAAAAAATTTCTAAAAATAAACCAGAATGCATAGAGCTTAGATATTTCACATGTAGCATTGCCTAGTGGACCTCTACAAAATTTATTCAAATCATGATCCCCGGGGTCAAAATTGACCCCACCCCAGGGGTCACTTGATTTTACATAGGAAAATCTTCAAAAAATTTCTAAAAATAAACCAGAAGGCCTAGATCTTAGATATTTGACATGTAGCATTGCCTAGTAGACTTCTACAAAATTTATTCAAATCATGACCCCCGGGGTCAAATTGACCCCGCCCCATGGGGTTACTTGATTGTACATAGAAAAATCTTCAAAATAAACCAGAAGGCCTAGAGCTTAGATATTTCATATGTAGCATTGCCTAGCGGACCTCTACAAAATATATTTCAAATCATGACCCCCGGGGTTAAAATTGACCCCACCCCAGGGGTCACTTGATTTTACATAGGAAAATCTTCAAAAATTTTCTAAAAATAAACCAGAAGGCTTAGATCTTAGATGTTTGACATGTAGCATTGCCTAATAAGACTTCTACAAAATTTGTTCAAATCATGACCTCTGGGGTCAAATTGACCCCACCCCATGGGGTTACTTGTTTAGCTTTAGCAAAGAATTTTTTTCAAGAAAGCAATTAAACTCAGGTGAGCGATATAGGGCCATCATGGCCCTCTTATAGATAATGTAATATTGGCTCAGAACAAGAACAAGTATAGTCCTTGTAGGCAATATTAATAACAACTATTAAAACCATTGCGCAAAACAAAATAAGTCAGAGATGCTAATCTGTTTAAGTTCAATAAATGAGTCTTTATACACGTATGTTAGCCAAACACCTGCAGATATGAATTTTTGCTGCATTATTTGTTTCCCTTTCACATAGGGAGAATATGTAACACTGTAGAGCATCATCTAGTCTGTTCTCCTGTTCCATGCACTGTCCAAGTAGATTCAGTGCCGTTTCTCTGTGTCCAAGATTGTCCTCTGTTTCAGTCGCCCATATCAGTTTGTTCAGTGCTTGTTGCTGTTCCTCGGGCCTGTTTAGGTTGCCTAATGTCTTGTATTGTAGAAAATAAAGGTATGGAAGTGAGTCGACTACAGCACAGTCCATCCAGTTATCATCTATATATCTGTGTTGAATGTCCTCCTGTGTTGATCTGAACATCTCATACTGAAGTTCATGTGGTACACAGTTTATTTCTTCTCTACTAAATCTTACACAATAAGCTAGAATGTACTTGACTGCTTCTTCATCATATTGACTGGAAATCTGACCAAATCCTGTTTTGACGTGTGTTGTAGGGAAATTGTAACAGCCACATAGAGGCTCAGTAACTTCTATATTGTATCGTTGATCTACATCATTAAGAATAAATGCTGCACTTTCCATTAGCCCTGTACAATACAATATAGAAGCAACTTTAAGTCTGCTTGAAGCAACATCCGAGTCCAGTCCTGTTTCAAGCCAGGCTAGTGCTTGAGGAGAAACTGTGTTGTTTATTTGAATGTTATGAGAGGCTATCAGGGACCCTATAGAGCTGCAATATAGAGGTGCTAGATGTCTGCTTGATACCTTACATAACATATCACCATCCCTGTTGTATCTTGTTAAATGTTGTACTATATGTAACAGAATTCTCAATTTCATAAAGAAACTTTCATCTTTTGTCGCATGAATAACTCCATTATGGGTGCTTAAAATAAATCGAGCTGTCTGTCGTAATAAATGAGCTGAAGTACTGATAGTGTATACATCTGGGCTTGGAATGTTATGATGTACTCCAATCATTATGTTAATCTGAAGCCTTTCACCAACATCGTCAATCTGAATTCCAAAAAGTGACATTCCATCACATGGTATCATGTTTGCTGTTGTTTGAAGTAACTCTTGTTTTACTTTATTTGAAAGCTTTCCTGCCATCAAGTTGTTTTCACGATCAAAGAAATGTGGACAGTTTCTACATGATATACATGTGTTCAGTGTAAGTATGCAGTATGTAAGACAGTTTAAAATGTTACATTCCTTCCATATATATAATGGTTTACTTGCTATACAGTGAAACAAAACAGTTTTACACATGAAACTGGAAATGTAACTTTCATTGTCAAGATTAATGTATGTTTTTATAATCATTTTCATTAAGATATAACATCTTATTTGAGTAATGTTCAAATTGAACATCAAGCACCGTTCAGCTAATGAGGTAGAAAGTCTCCATTCAAAATCTGCATTTTCGCTGACTTTGTTGCCAACACTAACAACAAAACACTTTGTAGTTTTTATATATCTGTACATATTAGCTGTGGGCCAATTGTTTACATCTAAATGACCTAGGCAGGCTTTAGCTGATTGTGGCCATGATGTACAAGGAAATGCTGATACTAAGTCACTATCTGCTATACCAGGTTGTGTTCGTGCTAATGATGGTCCTTGTCTCTGCTGTCTTCCTGTCGCAAGTTGATGGATCATATGATCAAGGATTGTATTCTTGAACAATATCCGTCCACTAGTGTCCTTGACATAGTGATTATTATATTCATGTGTATCAGGAAGTGGAGCATCAGGTCTAAGTCTCTGTAGATGACAATATCCAGGAGGTGTTGTTTCATTTTGGATCATCAGGTAGTTATGCTTACCTAGAGTCCATTCTGACCAGTCCTGTATCACATTGTAATCATCCATAGTGAAAAGCTGGTCAGCATCTGATCTAAGTCCTGGTGTTGTAGTACCTTCAGACCAACTGCCAAAATTATAGATAGTCATTTGATATTTTCTTGCTCTGTGTATGATTGTTTTGCTGATTTCATCCAGTACAGCTGCCCTTCTTCTCTTCAGCAACATCTTTTCATTATCTCCAATATCACCTAAGACCTCAGAAAGCCTCATAGATATATTGTGGTAGTGATCTGGTGTATGAAACATCCTGAAACAGAATTTCAAATATAACTTTGTTTTGATAAAATATATTTCATGCTAAATGTTGTTTATTTACATGTTGATATCCAATTTAAATTTGTAAAATTTATAATACATTGTATGGAAGTATATGGTAGTTTTTTTTATAAGAAAATAGCTGAAAATAAGAATGTCATGTTTATTGTAAAGTATGATATACAAGCTCTATGTAAAACAGAGACTTTGATATGTATGCAGAAATGCAGTAACTAAAACAAGGCAGACAAATTAATTCCTTTTATTTAGTTAATGTATTTAGTGTAGTAGTTTAGGCATAAATTAAAAAAGAGTGTGTTTGCCCTTTATATACTGACCCATGATTTTAACAACAACTGAAAATGTTTATATTAGCTTGTCGGCAAAAGAAACATTTATATTTAAAGTGGCATGATGGGCATCTTACTGGCACTGCACATAGTGTGCTTCTGGTGAATGTTTTATAAAAGCAATTAAAGTATTTGAAGTTGATGCTTTAGAAAGAAAGGAATCAGACTTAGTTTAATAAAATAACAGCTCTTTTCTTCAATCTTCTATGCAGTGATCTCCCTTACCTATGTTTAGATATTTCTGAAATTGAAGGAAAACAACTCCTGCATGCAGATTGACTTTTCTTAAAAAGCCTGCCTCACTCAAAATAAGAAAAGTCATATTTGGACACTTATTATTTCTTACTGGTAACAGGAAGAGTTAGGTATATTTGGTTAAAGGCTATAATTTCCTCCACCCCTTTTACACACACATCTATTTCAGCATGATTTTTACTTGAGAAATGCATTTATAAATTCCACTTTATGTGAGCATTCAGTCAATTCCTAATAAATTACTGTAAGTGCTGTGCTAAATTTTTAAACCATGACCACTTGGTGATTTACAAATGTAACTGCCTGGAATAAAATTCTAAGGAGCACTTCATGTTTACCTAAGTATTGCTTTTTATGCAGGTGATTATATTGTGGAGAAGACAGAGATATTGTACTTGAATCACATCATTCTCCATATCAACATTATAGGATAAATCCTGTTTTCCGGTATTAGCCACTAATAAACACCAGTTCCCGGTTTTACGGTGTGTGTGTGTGGGGGGGGGGTATAAGATTATCCTTTTTTCAAGGTTTAAACAAAGAAAATGAATAAAAAAGTATTGCAGATTATCATAAAACATAGTTGTAATTAAGATGTAGCAAAAATATCCTCAAAGATAACTTTATTTTTGAAATTTTATCTTCTAATTTCTACTCTGCCACTTCTGTGGCTCGATACCGATGGTGTGACATTATTCGCATTTTTCAAGGTTAACAAATTATTTTTGCAGAGATTTTGTTGCTGAGGTCGTAAAATAGTATTTTCACTGTGAGAAACTAAGAACTTTCCTAAATCCTTATCTTCTGATAAAAATAATCGCTAATATTGTAGTCTTTATATTGGTTAATTTCGCCAGCCCCCTGACCCTATTTATGGAAATACCAGGGGACGATTTTTAACTCGACTATTCGAAGAATAGGGGAGCTATCCTACTCGCCCCGGTGTCGGCGTGGGCGTTAGCATTCAACTAGCGTGAGCGTCACACGAATGTTAAAGTTTGCGTACTACCCAAAATATTTTCAAAGTCAATTGAGAGATTGCTTTCAGTTTTTGCATACTTGTTAACCATCATGACCCCAGTCTGTAAAAAAGAGGAGGCAACTCTATCAAGCATTTTGACTGAATTATGGCCCCTTTTCGACTTAGAATAAATGTTAAAGTTTGCGTACCACCCCAAATATTTTCAAAGTCCATTGAGATATTGCTTTCATATTTTGCATACTTGTTTACCATTATGACCCAAGTCTGTAAAAAGGAGGAGGTAACTCTATCAAGCATTTTGACTGAATTATGGCCCCTTTTCTACTTTGAATAAATGTTAAAATTTGCGTACCACCCCAAATATTTTCAAAGTCCATTGAGATATTGCTTTCGTATTTTGCATACTTGTTTACCATCATGACCCCAGTCTGTAAAAAGGAGGAGGCAACTTTATCAAGCATTTTGACTGAATTATGGCCCCTTTTCGACTTATAATATGCTTATAGTAATGTTAAAGTTTACTCATTGCTTATATTATACTATCAAGCACTGAGAATAGTCGAGCGCGCTGTCCACTGACAGCTCTTGTTGTCTTATAATGCTGATATGGTCAATAAATTTGTATACCAAAATGAACAAGAAAAGACAAAAAAAAATGCAGCCAAATTTTTAATAATCACTATCACCACTCTCTTCTTTGGGTTCATAACTGGGGGTTTAGAACTCTTTCTTTAGTGGAATCTAACCAGCTGGCTGAGGGTTGCTTGTTTTACCTGTGCCCCCCATTCCCCTCCTCCCCCTATCCACACACACACACACACACACACACACACACACACACTCTTACTCCCATATCCATATTAAACTGTAAAAAATAAGCTAGTGTGTACAGTTGCCTTATTTTATAACAGTTTATACAAAGAATTTGTTTTAACTTAAAAAAACAAAAAACAGAATTCGGCAATATTACAATAATGCGAAACAAATGGAAATTAAAAACACATGTTATTAAGAAATAGACATTGAATAAAGTTCTGAAAGACACTCAATTGAACAAGATATAGTGAATAAAATCAGAAAGAAAAGGTCACAAACTAAAATAAGAAACAGTGAATAGAATAAGATAACTGACCTTATATTTTACAGCAAACTGAAAAGTTTATTTGTCCGACGTAATATGTTGAAAATGTATTTCCCAAATATAACTTCCTATATTTTACAGAAAACTGAAAAGTTTATTTGTCCGACGTAATATGTTGAAAATGTAAATCCCAAATATAACTTCCTATATTTTACAGAAAACTGAAGTTTATTTGTCCGACGTAATATGTTGAAAATGTATTTCCCAAATATAACTTCCTCTCTTGGTTTGAAGTTATTAATCAGGGAAATAAATTTGTAATATCAGTTGTAAAATTGACATTGGCATTCACTTCCTTAGTAATGCTTAGTTATTTGTTTTCCAGTTGGGCATTTCTGTTTTGTTTTATGCATTTAGTCGCACATTTCATTAATCTTTATTTGATGATTGCACTGAAGTAGTTTCTGTATTTTACTGGATTTCACTATTACCCATTTGAAATGTGCACCTGTTTATAATGTGCACTTCCAATTTGAGCTTAAAATCTGGGGGAAAAGTCTATTTGGAATGAAAAAAAACAACATATAGTTAGTAGAAATGTAAACATCTGGTGATCAAATTTTCCTCTGTGAGTGCATTAATCAAAGCATTCTGTGCCACTATCCATCAGCAAGTTACATTGTGAAGGATCTCGAAAGAATTTCAATTTACTTTAATTAATCCCCCGCCAGAAATGGTGGGGGATTGTAATGATCTCCGTCCATCCTTCCGTCCTTCCATCCGTCCTTCCGTCTGTCCGCTCTGTATCTCCTAAACCCCTTGAAGGATGATCATGAAACTTGGGTCAAATGATCTCCTCATCAAGATGATGTGCAGAACCCATGAGTCAGCCATGCCGGCTCAAGGTCAAGGTCACAACTCAAGGTCAAAGGTTTTAGCCTTCCATTTTGTGTCCGCTCTGTATCTCCTAAACCCCTTGAAGGAATTTTATAAAACTTGGGTCAAATGATCACCTCATCAAAACGATGTGCAGAACTTATGAGTCAGTCATGCGTGCTCACGGTCAAGGTCACAACTTAGGGTCAAAGGTTTGAGCCTTCCATTTTATGCCCACTCTGTATCTCGTAAACCCCTTGAAGGATTTTCATCAACCTTGGGTCAAATGATCACCTCATCAAGAACTCATGAGTCAGCTATGTCAACTCAAGGTCAAGGTCACAACTCAAGGTCAAAGGTTTGAGCTCTGTATCTCCTAAACCTCTTGAAGGATTTTCATGAAACTTGGGTCAAATGATCACCTCATCAAGACATTGTGCAGAGTTCATGAGTCAGCCGTCAGTTCAAGGTCAAGGTCACAGCTAAAGGTCAAAGGTTTACCCTTTCACTATCCATAGCAGTGGCGGGGATTAAGCTGTCTTTCAGACTGCCTTGTTTAATTTATTTTTATGATGAAATCAGACATTGAAGTTTTTAGAATAAATGCCCAGTAAGCAGGATGGCTTACTGTGGCACCTTGTGTCAATTTCTTTGTTCAGTTTGATTTCTGTTGGAAAAAAAGATTATAAGCTGTATATGGAGAGCTATTCTACTCTGCCCGGCCTCAGCATCCATCTGCATACATACCTTGGCTAAAGTTTTGATGCACTTTCTAGTTATCTCTGTAATTACTTGATGGACTTGCTTCAAACTTAAAATAGATATTCCTCATCATCGCCCACATCATATGGCACAAGGGTCATAAATCTTGCACCAATATTTCTTGAATTATCCCTCTTTTTACTTAGATTTTTAGGTTAAAGTGTTTGTGAACTTTCACTCAGTCCCAAAATGGATTTGATTAATCCCCCTCCATGAGTTGTTGGGGGGTTATAGGAATTGTCTTTGTCTGTCCGTCCACCTGTTACACTTCTGTCTGCTCCATATATCTTAAACCCCTTGAAAGATTTTCATGAAACTTAGGTTAAATGCTCACCTCATCAAGGCTATGTGCAAAACTGAAGAGTCAGCCATATCGGATCAAGGTCAAGGTCACAATTCAAAGTTAAAGGTTTGAGCCTTCCATTTTTTGTCCACTGTGTATCTCCTAAACTCCTTGAAGTAATTTCTTGAAACTCGGGTTAAATGATCACCTCATCAAGTTGATGTGTAGAACAAATAAGTCGGCCAAAGGTCAAGGTCACAACTCAAGGTCAAAGGTTTGAGCCTTCCAGTTTGTGTTCGCTCTGTATCTCCTGAATGCCTTCAATGATTTTCAAATTCATTGATGTTGTCATAAATGGACTATAAAATATATTTAATAACATCTATGCTTCCATCCAATACCATCAACCCTTTTGCTATCCATAACAGGGGCGGGGGATATAGCTGTCTTCTAGGCAGCTTGTTGTACCAGGGAAGCAAATTTATGTCTGGTATGAAATCATTAATATTTTCAGGGGACTATTTTTAGCAGAAATTCAAATTCAACGAACAAGCAAAGTTCCCATTCATTTTACTATAATAAGTGAAAATCCATAAATTAATGTCCTCATGAAATAGTCATTTTGGGCAAAGTCATGAAATTTTATGCCACAAAATTTAAAGATGCTGCAGTATTTTTAGCTCGACTATTCGAAGAATAGTCTAGCTATTCTACTCACCCTGGCGTCGGCGTCGGCGTCACACCTTGGTTAAGTTTTTGCATGCAAGTACATACAGCCATCAATTAAAGGCATATAGCTTTGAAACTTATTTTTTCTTTTTCTAGGTCAATTACCAACCTCTCTGGGTCAAGTCCCATAACTCTGACATGTATTTTGAGCAAATTATGCCCCCTTTTGGACTTAGAAAATTTTGGTTAAAGTTTTACATGCAAGTTACTATCTCCAAAACTAATGCAGATATTGATTTGAAACTTCACATGTGTCTTTGGTGTTATAAAACTAGTTGATAGCAGCAAGTCCCATAACTCTGACTTTCATTTTGGCCAAATTATGCCCCCTTTTGGACTTAGAAAATTCTAGTTAAAGTTTTGCGTGCAAGTACATACAGCTATTTCTAAAAGGCATATAGATTTGAAACTTATTTTTTCTTTTTCTAGATCAATTACCAACCTCACTGGGTCAAGACCCATAACTCTGACATGTATTTTGAGCAAATTATGCCCCCTTTTAGACTTAGAAAATTTTGGTTAAAGTTTTACATGCAAGTTACTATCTCCAAAACTAATGCAGATATTGATTTGAAACTTCACATGTGTCTTCGGGGTTATAAATCTAGTTGATAGCAGCAAGTCCCATAACTCTGACCTTCATTTTGGCCAAATTATGCCCCCTTTTGGACTTAGAAAATTCTGGTTAAAGTTTTGCATGCAAGTACATACAGCTATTTCTAAAAGGCATATAGATTTGAAACTTATTTTTTCTTTTTCTAGATCAATTGCCAACCTCACTGGGTCAAGTCCCATTACTCTGACATGTTTTTTGAGCAAATTATGCTCCCTTTTAGACTTAGAAAATTTTGGTTAAAGTTTTACATACAAGTTATTATCTCCAAAACGCGTGCAGATATTGATTTGAAACTTCACATGTGTCTTCGGGGTTATAAATCTAGTTGATAGCAAGCAAGTCCCATAACTCTGACCTTCATTTTGGCCAAATTATGTCCCCTTTTGGACTTAGCAAATTCTGGTTAAAGTTTTGCGTGCAAGTACATACAGCTATTACTAAAAGGCATATAGATTTGAAACTTATTTTTTCTTTTTCTAGATCAATTACTAACCTCACTGGATCAAGTCCCATAACTCTGGCATGTATTTTGGGCAAATTATGCCCCCTTTTGGACTTTGAAAATTCTGGTTAAAGTTTTACATGCAAGTTTCTATCTCCAAAACTAATGCAGATATTGAATTGAAACTTCACATGTGCTTTCGGGGTTATAAAACTAGTTGATAGCAGCAAGTCCCATAACTGATATGCATTTTGGTCAAATTATTCCCCCTTTTGAACTTAAAACTCTTTTGATATTTAACCTTTTTGGGTAATATTTTCCTGCTTCTGGGACAATATTTCGAATAGTCGAGCTTGGCTGTCTTAGGGACAGCTCTTGTTGTTCTGAACACTGAGCATTCGAAGTGTAGTACGTTATCACAGTGTAGAAACGATTGAACAACCAAAACGGAAATAGCGATGTGATTTCAACAATTTGTTGAAATCTGATAAACGTGGTCTAACATTTTCGATTGTTATTTGGATAATTACCAAATAAAGGTATGTTTATTCCTTGAGATGTTTTTTGAAAGGCATGCTTCAAGTTTTCCCAGTCAATATAAGTCCAAAATGACTTACATGAGCGGTAGGTTAAGTGAAATCAGTTGATTAAAGGGTGAATGTTTAGATGGTGCATACCAAAAATAAATTTTATTAAAAATAAGGCAAATTTTCTGAATGCATGTCACATTATAAGAATTTCGTATATTTTCTTTTGCATTGATCACAATTTTAGCCTTAATTCATCCCTGATTTTTCGTTTAAAACACAAATTCGTGGTGCTTTGTATAGCACGACCTATTGAAATGATAGTGAACGACTTATTTTGATTCTTACACACAAGATTGTACTACTTATTGCAAATACAAAAATGTATTTTGATACGATTTTGTCCATACTGAATGGCATATTGTTATTATTACGATTAAATTCTGATTTCTGTCTGGTACAGTGAAGCAATACATTATGTCATACATGTATGACGTCCCCGCTGAATCATAATTGAGCTAATTGAATTCGCTCGTAGGGATCAAAACGTGTTTTACGGTCATACATAAAAGTCAGTATGACTTTTTATCATAATTGTGTTTTTGAAATGTTGTTTTCAACCTGTTGGCCCTGAAATATTTTGTGTGTAACTGAACAAAAGTAGAATTTCTTATGTCACAATCATGGGGGATGAAATGTAACAGCCCACCATATTTTATCAAAATGTATAGGCGATTTCGCTATATGTTTATTTAGCAATTACTGCGAATCTTGTTAGAATACCATTTAAAGGAAAAACAACTATAAAAATAACAAAATTCGCAAGTAAATTAGAATCACCCTTGGAAAAAACCCCAAATAATACTGGTGCTTAGCAAACAAATACAGAGGCTAAGGCAAGTTAAGCAGTCCAAATTAATGACACTTGAAAAAATTAAGGAGAAGAATTCCACAACACTGTGTATTTAATTCTTATCTTTTTAGCTCACCTGTCACGTAGTGACAGAGTGAGCTTTTGTGATCACCGTTCGTTTGTCGTCCGTCCACAATTTCTTTTGAACAAGATAGAGACCACATTTTGTAAGCAATTTTGATCAAACTTGTACAAAACTTGTATTGGCATGATATCTCAATTCCTTTCGAAAACTGGCCAGATCCCATCATGGGTTCTAGAGTTATTGCCCCTTAAAGGGCCAGAATTTGCTATTTTTCTGCGTCAACAATTTCTTGTCTGTGGTTTCATTTATGATTTTATTTTAACCAAACTTGCACACAACTTGTATCACCATAAGATCTTGGTTCCTTTCTTGAACCGGCCAGATGCCTTTATGGGTTCCAGAGTTATGGCCCCTTAAGGGCCAAAATTAGCTATTTTGACTTTGTCTGCACAATAGCAGCTTCATTTATGAATTGATTTTTACCAAACTTGCACAAAACTGTATCACTGTGAGATCTTGGATCCTTTCTTGAACTGGCCAGATTCCTTCATGTGTTCCAGAGTTATGGCCCCTGAAAGGTCCAGAATTAGCTATTTTGACCTTGTCTGCACAACAGCTGCTTCATTTATTTTTTGAATTTAACCAAACTTGCACACAACTTGTGTCACCATAAGATCTTGATTCTTTTCTTCAACTGGCCAGATTCCTTTATGGGTTCCAGAGTTATGGCCCCTGAAAGGGCCAAAATTAGCTATTTTGACCTTGTCTGCACAATAGCAGCGTCATTTATGATTTGAATTTAATTAAACTTGCAGAAAACATGTGTCACCATAAGATCTCAGTTCCTTTCTTAAACCGACCAGATCCCATTATGTGTTCCAGAGTTATGGCCCCTGAAAGGGCCAAAATTAGCCTTTTTGACCTTGTCTGCACCATAGCAGCTTCATTTATGATTTGATTTTAATCAAACTTGCACAAAACTTGTGTCACCATAAGATCTCGATTCCTTTCTGGAACTGACCAGATCCCATAACGGGTTCCAGAGTTATGGCCCCTGAAAGGGCCAAAATTAGCTTTTTTGACCTTGTCTGCACAATAGCAGCTTCATTTATGGTTTGATTTTAACCAAACTTGCACACAACTTGTATCGAACCAAGATGTTGGTTCCTTTCTTGAAATGGTTAGATTCTTTTATGGGTTCCAGAGTTATGGCCCCTGATAGGGCCAGAATTAGCTATTTTGACCTTGTCTGCACAATAGCAGCTTCATTTATGATTTGAATTTAATTAAACTTGCACAGAACTTGTGTCACCATAAGGTCTTGGTTCCTTCCTTGAACCGGCCAGATCCCTGTATGGGTTCCAGAGTTACGGCCCCTGAAAGGGCCAAAATTAGGTATTTTGACCTTTTCGGCATAATAGCAGCTTCATTTAATATTTGATTTTAACCAAACTTGCACACAACTTGTATCACCATAAGATCTTGATTCCTTTTTATATGCCCAAAGGGACATATTATGTTATTGCCTCGGTGTCTGTCAATCTGTATGTCTGTTGGTTAGCAATTTCCCTTCTGCTCTGTAACTGTTGAACCCCTTGAAGGATTTCAAAGAAACCTGACACAAATGTTCACCTCATCGAAACAATGTGCAGAGCGCATTTGGATGGCTCACTTCAAGGTCAAGGTCACACTTAGGGGTCAAAGGTCATATGACTTTGTTTTGTGTGTATATTGCTCTGCATTTGCGTCAATTGCAGTGCTTTTGTTTTTATTTGGCAGATCCTTCTTTTGTTGACCTACAATAATTTTTTTCAGTTACTTCCCTTTTATGTTACTATAAATAGCTTATTAAGTAACTTTATTATTATTGGCCGTAGGGAAAAACCAATACCACTTTTCTGTGGTACAACATGGATGGTACCTCCAATTTTTAGGTGTATTTTGACATATCTGTACCTTGTAAGAATTTTTTATTTCTTTTTGGTTAAATTTTGCCCTTTGTTGTTTCTGTCCTTTGGACTTAGATATTTTTTCTGAGGACTTAGATTTATTTTTAATTTCTTTCCTTTGTTGTTCCTGTCCTTTGGGCTTCATCAGTCAAAATTTTGCTCGATGTAATCATTCGGGCATAAAACTACTGGCCTGATTTGAAAATAATTTTATTTGAAGTAACATTAAGAAAATTTCAACTATATTTTCTCATAATTCTTTTGATTGATCTTGATTATGATTTTTTAATCTTCTTGTCCTTAAGTGCAATGATAACAGGTGAGCCATTTTGGCCCTCTTGTTCCACTTACTGGGTAAGTTTTTAACCAGGTTTTCAACGAAAACCGTTGAAAACCTGAGTTATTAGATTGGGGTATGTCGTTGGTCAGGCGGGCGGGCGGCGGCGGCGGCGTCAAACTGGTGTTTCCGGTCAATAACTTTTGTTTCGGTAAAGATATTTGAATAAAACTTGGTTTGTTTGTAGCTTATATCAAGATAAAGGCTGGGATTGATTTTGGGGTTTCTGGGGTCAAGGTCAAGGTCACTGTTACTTAAAATAGAAAAAGGGTTTCCAGTCAATAACTTTTGTTTCGGTAAAGATATTTGAATAAAACTCGGTATGTTTGTAGCTTATATCAAGACAAAGGCTGGGATTGATTTTGGGGTTTCTGGGGTCAAGGTCAAGGTCACTGTTACTTAAAATAGAAAAAGGGTTTCCGGTCAATAACTTAACTTAGGAATGAGCTATCATGATGAAACTTGGGGTATAGAAAACTTATATAAAGTTGTAGCTTGGGATTGATTTTGGGGTTTCTGGGATCAAGGTCAAGGTCATTGTTACTAAAAATAGGGTTAGGGTTAGGTTAGGGTTAGGGTTAGCATATCTTCTACATGCATGGAGGGATTTTGATGAAAGTTGGCACAATTGTTCACCATCATGAGACGGAGTGTCATGCGCAAGAACCAAGGCCCTAGGTCTAAGGTCAAGGTCACACTTAGAGGTCAAAGGATACAAGAATGAAAACTTTGTCCGGAGCATATCTTCTTCATGCATAGAGGGATTTTGATGTAACTTGGCACAATTATACACCATCATGAGACGAAGTGTCTTGCGCAGTTTCCTTCTTTAGAATTACTTCCCTTTGTTGTTACTATAAATAGCTTATATTGTAACTTTTTCATTACTAGACTTAGGGAAAAATCGAGACCACTTTTCTGTAGTACAACATGCATGTTACATCCAATTTTGAGGCGTATTTTGACCAATCTCTACCTGGTAAGGATTTCTGTGTGGACATAGTTGTTACTTTCTAATTTTAGGTGTATTTTAAGGTATCTCTACCTGGTAAGGAGTTTTTTTGTGGACTTAGAAAAACAAAAGAATTACAATGATTACTAAACAACCACAGGTGCTAGAGTAAAGAAATTTGCTGTGACAGGCGTATATTGTGACATTCTGGAACTCTTGTTTATTCTTATGAAAAGTGTTGAAAACCTGGTTTCGTGGCATTGCCGCGTTTCTTGTTGTATGTAAGCTGGCATCTCAGTATCCACTAATGGGAAAGGAATGAAACTTCACACACTTGTCCACTGTCATGAGCTGATAAGCACTGTGCAGGTTCCATAACCCTGTTTCGCATTTTTACTAAATTATGCCCCTTTTTTGACTTTTGTATTCATTCAATTGACAAGGCTGTTGAATAGTCAAGCGTTGCTGTCCTCCAACAGCTCTTGTTATGAGGTCTAATTTCTTCTTCATTACTTGAGAAATTCAATTGAAACATAATATAAAATGTAGTTGCTTGTAGTGACAATATACATTGGTTTGAAAAGATGTGTAACTCAACCGGCAGTATTTTTAGAGATTATGCTCATTTTTAGCTCAGGTGAGTTTTTCTGATCACTCGATGTCCGGCGTCTGTCTGTCGCCTGTCTGTCCGTCAACATTTAGCTTGTGTATGAGATAGAGGCTGTATTTTTCAACTGATCTTCATGAAATTTGGTCAGAATGATTACCTTGATGAAATCTAGGCCGAGTTCGAAAATGGGTCATCTGGGGTCAAAAACTAGGTCACTAGGTCAAATCAAAGAAAAACCTTGTGTATGCGATAGAGGCTATATTTTTCAGTTGATCTTCATGAAATTCAGTCAGAATGATTGCCTTGATAAAATCTTGGTCAAGTTTGAATATGGGTCATCTTGGGTGAAAAATTAGGTCACTAGGTCAAATCAAAGAAAAACCTTGTGTATGCGATAGAGGCTGTATTTTTCAATTGATCTTTATGAAATTTGGTCAGAATTATTGCCTTGATAAAATCTAGGTTGAGTTTGGTTATTGGTCATCTGTGGTCAAAAACTAGGTCACTAGGTCAAACAAAGAAAAACCTTGTGTATACAATAGAGGCTGTATTTTTAGCTCACCTGAGCAATGCTCAGGTGAGTTTTTCTGATCGCTTGATGTCCGGCGTCTGTCGTCTGTCTGTCTGTCTGCCTGTCGTTTGTCGTCTGTCAACATTTGGCTTGTGTATGCGATAGAGGCTGTATTTTTCAACTGATCTTCATGATATTTGGTCAGAATGATTACCTTGATGAAATCTAGGCCGAGTTCGAAAATGGGTCATCTGGGGTCAAAAACTAGGTCACTAGATCAAATAATAAAAAAAACCTTGTGTATGCGATAGAGGCTGTATTTTTCAATTAATCTTCATGAATTTTGGTCAGAATGATAACCTTGATAAAATCTAGGCCGAGTTTGAAAAGGGTCATCTGGGGTCAAAAACTAGGTCACTATGTCAAATGAAAGAAAAACCTTGTGTATGTGATAGAGGCTGTATTTTTCAATTAATCTTCATGAATTTTGGTCAGAATGATAACCTTGATAAAATCTAGGTCGAATTCGAAAATGGGTCATCTGGGATCAAAAACTAGGTCACTAGGTCAAATCAAAGAAAAAGCTTGTATATGCGATAGAGGCTGTATTTTTCGATTGATCTTCCCAAATTAAGTCAAAATAATAACCTTAATGAAATCTAGGCCGAGATTGAAAATGGGTCATTTTGGATCAAAAAGTAGGTCACTAGGTCAAATCAAAGAAAAACCTTGTGTATGCGATAGATGCTGTATTTTTCAATTGAACTTCATGAAATTTGGTCAGAATGATTGCATTGACAAAATATTAGTCAAGTTTGAATATGGGTCATCTGGGGTCAAAAAATTAGGTCACTAGGTCAAATCAAAGAAAAACTTTGTGTATGCAATAGAAGCTGTATTTTTCAATAAATCTTCATGAAATTATGTCTGAATAATAGCCTTGATGAAATCTAGGTCAAGTTTGAATATGGGTCATCTTGGATCAAAAAGTAGGTCACTAGGTCAAATCAAAGAAAAAACTTGTGTACGCTATAGAGGCTGTATTTTTCAACTGATCTTCATGAAATTTGGTCAAAATGATTGCCTTGATAAAATCTACGTTGAGTTTGATTATGGGTCATCTGGGTTCAGAAAGTAGGTCACTAGGTCAAATCAAAGAAACACCTTGTGTATGTGATAGAGGCTGTATTTTTCAACTGATCTTCATGAAATTTTGTCAGAATGATAGCCTTGATGAAATTTGGGTCAAGTTTGAATATGGATAAGCTGGGTTTAAAAACTAGGTCACTAGGTTAAATAATGGAAAAACCTTGTGTATGCAATAGGGGCTGCATTTTACACTGGATTTCATAATATTTGTTCGGGGCCTCTGTGGCCGAGTGGTTAGAGTCGCTGACTTCAAACCATTTGCCCCTCATCGATGTGGGTTCGAAACCTCATTTGGGGTGTAGAATTCTTCACGTGAGGAAGCCATCCAGCTGGCTTATGGAAGGTCGGTGGTTCTACCCAGGTGCCCGCTCGTGATGAAATAGTGCACGGAGGGGCACCTGGGGTCTTCCTCCACCAATAAAGCTGGAAAGTCGCCATATGACCTTAAATTGTGTCGGTGCGACGTTAAACCCAACAAAATAAATAAATAAATAATATTTGTTCAGAATGGTTGCCTTGATGAAATCTAGGTCAAGTTCGAATATGGGTAGTCTGGGGTCAAAAACTAGGTCACTAGGTCAAATCAAAGAAAAACCTTCTGTATGCGATAGAGGCTGTATTTTTCAATTGATCTTCTTGAAATTTGGTCAGAATGATAGCCTTGATGAACTCTAGGTTAAATTTGAATATGGGTCATCTGGGATCAAAAACTAGGTCACTAGGTCAGATCAAAGAAAATACTTGTTTATACTCAAGACTTTTTGCTCCAATTTTAATGATAATTGGTCAGAATATTTTTTCCATGAAATCATTAGGTCAAACATGTTTACACTGTTATGGTGTGTTATGGTGTGTTTCTAAGGTGAGAGACCTAGGGCCATCTTGGCCCTCTTGTTCAATTGATCTTCATGAAATTTAGTCAGAATGATTGCCTTGATGAAATCTAGGTCAAGTTTGAATATGGGTCATCTGGGGTCAAAAACTAGGTCACTAGGTCAAATCAAAGGAAAACCTTGTGTATGTGATAGAGGCTGTATTTTTCAATTGATCTTCATGAAATTTGGTCAGAATGATTGCCTTGATAAAATCTAGGTCAAGTTAGAGTATGGGTGGTCTGGGGTTAAAAACTAGGTCACTAGGTCAAATAAAAAAAAATACTTGTGTTTGCTCCAATTTTAATGATACTTAGTCAGAATATTTTTTTCCATGCAATCACTAGGTCTATGTTTACACTGTTACGGTGTATTATGGTGTGTTTCTCAGGTGAGCGACCTAGGGCCATCTTGGCCGTCTTGTTAACTTTGAAATTTTGGTTAACGTTTTATTGCAGATACTAAGTTAAAACTTCAAACTCATCTTGCATACCAGTTGCTCTCTCCAAAGTCAATGCATGTATTAAATTGAAACTTTATTCGAGTTATTGAGGTGGATAAAACATGTGTTTGGCAAAGTTATGCCCCTTTTTGGACTTGGAAAGTGCAGGTTAATGTTTTGCTTGGAAATCGCTATCCTCAAGACTAATGCAGATACTAGGTTGCAACTTCACACAGATAGGCATTTGAACAGGACCAGATCATCAATTCCCTTTACACTTACAGGAATTAGGTATAAAATGAATTATACTGACAAACCTTTTAGGCTTGCTGTCATAAGGAAGACTTGTTATGAACATAAAAATATGAGCCGTGCCATGGGAAAACCAACATAGTGGGTATGCGACCAGCATGGATCCAGACCAGCCTGCGCATCCGCGCAGTCTGGTCAGGATCCATGCTGTTCGCTAACAGTTTCTCTAATTCCAGTAGGCTTTGAAAGCGAACAGCATGGATCCTGACCAGACTGCGCGGATGCGCAGGCTGGTCTGGATCCTTGCTGGTCGCATACCCACTATGTTGGTTTTCTCATGGCACGGCTCATATTATTTTTTGTTGTTTCCTCTTTTCAGTAAATGTTATCGCAAAGATTTACAATATGTTTGAATATTTCACAAACATAGAAGAAGCTATTATCATACAAAAGCAGTTTTTATTACCTCCCTTATGGCTGTGATTGTATAAGCTTGTACAGTAAATAAAGTAGCGTTTTTCTGTCCATATAAATATTCATATTCTTTATTTTGACAGCTGCTTAATGTGTTTTAACATGAAACTAAAAGCACTATAAACAAATAAGGAACAAATAGTGCCTGTAGTTTAATACTTCCTTATTAATTAATTTCCTGCATAAGCAGTTTTAACCCAATTTTAAAACTTTCGATATAACAGTTTTTAGAAAATCATGAGACTTGCTTGTGTCTGTTCCTGTTAAAATATAAGGCTTTATTCTCTGTATCACATAATTGTACATGTACATGCTAGTGACATGTTTTGCTGCCAGAAATTAAAGGTAGTTAATCAGATTTTGATGAAGTAATAAATTTGGTCGAAAGTTTAACTAATGATGATTTACACTTGTTTGTGTTCACTGACTGCTAAATGCATGTTAGAATTTCACTTGAGGTATTTTTAAAATTTGATTTTCCTGTCTTGGTCACCCAACCAAGATTGAGTTATTTTAGCATAGGTATGAGTTAAATAATTGTACCTTGCATAAGAAATCACATGAATAAAAAAACTATTGTGTTATATTTGTCAAATATTTACATTGGCAAATATATATCTAGCTGCTTTTCATTAGAAATGCAAGTTTGTAAAAGTATTATTACCTCCCTTTACCTATCCTGGTTGCACACCAGGATCAATTGGAAATATATGAAATCAGAAGCTAAACACTGTTTTTAAACCAGCCTTTTGGTTCAGATTCTTGAAATATTTCAGTATATATCAAATGCAAATGTAAAATTAGAAATTCTGTTGAAATCAAAAGCAGTAATATATTGTGATATTAAAGGGAAGTAATCACAAGATTTTATAAAAAGTAATAAAACATACAATTTTGATAGGGATCTCGCTGTATGAAACATATAAGTGAAAAGTTTGTTTTGTTAGTAATCAGTTGTTAGATAATGATAATAAAACATGACACGTGGTTTATAGATAAAACATTATGTACTGAAATTACGGAATTTATCATTTAAGTATAAGACGACTTATGTGTTACATTTGTAGCCCAAAATATTTTTGAACATGGACTGTAAACTCAGAATTTTCACAATTTTCCCAAAATGTCTGTAACCGTGAAAATAAATATAGTTGAACCTGCTTTTGCATCCATCTGTATCCAGCAACCCTTTGCTTATAGCAGCCAGTCAACTGACTAAATCCTAAACTGACTTTTTAGCTCACCTGAGCCAAAGGCTGATGGTGAGCTTTTGTGACCGCTCATTGTCCGTCGTGTGTTGTGCGTCGTCTGTCTGTCAACAATTTCTAAAAAAGTCTTCTTCTTGAAAACTACTGGGCAGAATTACACCAAACTTCACAGGAATGACCCTTTCAAAATTATTCAAAGAATTGAATTTCATGCAGAACTCAGTGGTTGCCATGTGCCATGGCAACCCAAAGGAAAAACTTTAAAAATCTTCCTGTCCCAAACCGCAAGGCCTAAAGCCTTGATATTTGGCATGTTACATCATCTAATGGCCCTGAAAAGTGTTCAAATTATGCCCCTGGGGTGAAAAGAGGCCCTGCCCGGGGGTCTCAGGTTTTGCATAGACTTATATAGGAAAAAACTTTAAAAATCTTCTTGTCTAAAACCACAAGACCTAGGCCTTTGATATATGGTATGTAGCATTGCCTTGTGGTCCTCTACCAAAATTGTTCAAATCATTATCCTGGAGTGAAAAGAGGCCCTGCCCCAGGGGGTCTCAAGTTTTACATAGACTTATATAGGATTTTTAAAAAAAAATCTTCCTGTCTGAAACTGCAAGGCCTAGACTTTTGATATTTGGTATGTTCCATTGCCTTGTGGTCCTCTACCAAAATTGTTCAAATTATTACCCTGGGGTGAAAAGAGGCCCTGCCCCGGGGGGTCTCAAGTTTTTATTTTTAATTAAAAAATCTTCTTGTCCTAAAATTCAAGGCCTAGGCCTATGATAGTTGGTTTGTAGCATTGCCTAGTGGATCTCTTACAAGTTTGTTCAAATTATACCCCTTGGATGAAAAGTGGCCCCGCCCTGGGGGTCACTTGTTATATGAGTTATATAGGAAAAAGTACTTAAAAATTATTAGATCATAGTTCCTAAACTGTTTAATTATAATTACCTGATGACCCCAAGTGATTAGGGGTCACCTGACTGTGACCTTGACCTACTGACCTACTTTCTTGTTTTTTAAGATACAACCTTGAAATTTGGATGACATGTACAGTTAAGCATAGTGACCATGAATATGACCTACTGACCTACTTTCTTTATATTTTAGGATCAGTTTGTCATTTGAATCGTGTGGCTCATATTACTCAGGTGAGCGATTCAGGGTCATCATGACCCTCTTGTTTCCTTTTTTGTTCAAATTACGATGTATGTATTTAATTTGTACATGTTTTACTGGGAATAAAATATGTTTAAACTAAAAAAAGGGCTTTGGCAAGTTAAACAGTCCAAACTAATAACAGTCAAAAAATATAAGCTGCTTAATTATAACCTGAGAAATAGAAAAAAAGATGAGTGTTTTAAAATGACTTAAATTTTCAAAATGCTAAGCATGATGTACAATCTATATGTTGTAATACCACTCATATTGAAGACTATTACATGAAAATGAGGTGGAGCCAATGTTTACAGGGTGTTTTTTCGCCATTTGATCAAAAGATTAACGCAGGAAGAGAAAGAAAGCCACTACTCTCACCCCAAAACAAATAGATGACAAACACACAAAATACTGTCGCATAACAAAGATTATGGACTTAAAAGCACAGAAATTTGTCCGCAGTTTACAAATTTCAAAATTCAGAAAGGAGTCAGTCGCCTGTTGATAGAATTGTTACTTAACCGTTTAGTTTATATGGAGCAACAGAAAAGTGAACTAGCCGGTGTAACATTAAATATTGACCCTGTTGAAAACTGACTCCGTTGATCAAAATTTAATGTTGAAATGTTGGCGGGGTCAATTCTCAACGTTGAAAAAGGACCTTTTGATCAATATTTAATGTTGAAATGTTGACGGGGTCAATTCTCAACGTTGAAAGAGGACCTTTTGATCAATATTTAATGTTGAAATGTTGACGGGGTCAATTCTCAACGTTGAAAAAGGACCCATGGGGTCTATTTTCAACGGGGTCAGTATTTAATGTTACACCGGCAGAAGAATCTAATTGCGATTTTGTTCTTATATATTAAGTAAACAATAACTATATATATCCAAACTATACCCAACTGGCACTAAAACCAAACAGCTGTCAAATTACAAACAAATACTGTACAACTTAGTTATTGTTTGTGCATTTGTATTTGATAAAACTGCATGCAAATGTTTTATGTTTCTTTCAGATCCAATACCACTGGCAATGTCCACAAAATTTCTCAAATTTCAACAGTTAAATGAAAAAGAATTACTATTATCGCTTCCGGTTATTTGCTTTAATTTTTTCAATAAAATCGCAACAAATCGTTCACATCATTATGGGCAGTTTTCAATAAATCATTCAATATGAAAATGAAACTTGACTACAGATATCGGTATATTTCTACATGAATGACAAATACCTAGTAACAAATGAGTACAAGAACAATTTATTGACAATGCTGGACTTATTTAATATGAATCTTGTACACGTCCATTATCAACTGGAAGGGAAAACTCTGTTTATTCGTGTGACACTTTTTGAAGTTTCAACAGAAATTGGTGATTGCTTTTGATTACGGTAACATAACGAGAGTACTTAACACACTTACTGATGAAATCTAAGACGAATTATCTCTTCAATGTATAAACTAATGACTACTTACAGATAAATTCTTGTAAACTCCCTTGAACGGTAAAATAAATGAAAACAATAGCGGGGTGTAAACCTAGATACTGTGTATGTCGTATAATCACATCGCTATTTCCGTTTTGGTTGTTCACTGTTTCTACACTGTGCGTTATAAAAGGAGCTTAAAACAGGAGTTTTATGATTGATCATTTAGCATTTCAGGTGCTGTTAAATCATTTAATTTCATGGGTACGAAAAGTTTTTAGTTTTGCTAAAATGGCTATTTTGTAGAGATATGAATTCATGGGTTTTGACCTTTGCATATAAAGGATTACTGGGATTTAATTTTATGGTTTCACTGAACCAATATGAAATCTACACAAAGTGCTTGAAAATCAGTCCCCCAGATGAGCCGCAGTGTGCGATTTTGCGTCTTTGGATATGACTTTAATGACATAATGTAAAGAATATTTTACTTTTGCTAAAATGGCTATTTTGTAGAGATATGAATTCGTGAGTTTTGACCTTTGCATATAAAGGATTACTGGAATTTAATTTCATGGTTTCACTGAACCAATATGAAATCCACACAAAGTGCATGAAAATCAGTCCCCCAGATGAGCCACAGTGTGCGATTTTGGGTCTTAGAATGTGATTTTAATGACATAATGTCATAATTTACCATCCTTAGTATTGAACAAGGATCGTTACAGCTGGTTGTCAGCAGAATGTCAAAACAGCGTCAGACTTTTCAAATTTCAGAAACTGGTAGAAATGAAAAATCGCCATATATTTGTTAATAACGGGTCAAAATTCAAGAAACAAAAACTATTGAGCTAGGTATAGACTGTATTTTACAGATCAGAATGACAAAATTTCGCTGGAAGGCCCAAAATCGCATGTAGTGGCTAAAATATTAATGATTTTAGTGTATACTAGATAAGCAGTTATTTATGCTAAAAGTTGTTGACTTTCAACAAACAATCAAATTCCTGTAGAAACAAAAATAGTGAGTGTTTAATTTGTATTAGTACATCATACCAAAGACACAAAAAATGGTACTAGTAGCTTCCTCGCTTGGCGCTCTGTATTAAGAATTGATAGTACCAGGACTCTTCAGCCCAGTGTCAGTATAATGTGACTGGGTGGGAAATCATGTTACATGTCTACGGAATGATATTCCAGTGAGGCAGCGCTATAAAGTTGGGCATTGTGCTGACTGCTACAAGTAGACACCGTCATTTATATGACTGAAAAATTGTTGAAAAAGACATTAAACCCGAACACGCTCACACACATTACATGAGTGTACCAGTACACTTTAATATACAGAATTTATCAATCATTGAAAGTATACTAATTACCTTGCTGATATATAAAGTACAGAACATTGACTAATATTACACAGTCAGCCATTAATAAAGATAGTTCTTTATTGCAAAAAAGACTTTTAAATGCCAATTAATTCTTTTCTGACTGTTTTAAGCATCTGTATTACTTGGATAAAAACCTATTTGAGGGGTTTGGATAAAATTTGATGAATTATTTAAAGGGTTTGACCACATATTACTTTAAAAAGTAAAATACTTGACTTACTTATGCAAATTTTCCTTCCTCTGCACCACAAAGGTTTAGTTTAAGTAGACAAAATCACTGTGTAAACAAAATTATATATTTAGAAATGAATAATTGTTGTTTTTTATTATCAACAGTAATTTTGTTACTTTTTAAAGAGCTTAAAGGTGCTGTGCTTAACTGTTGTTGCAGGTAGTTCCTGTATGTATACAAGACTACATGTTCAGGATTTCAGCAGGAGTGAAGATATTTGGGTAAGAATGTAATCTGACATAAGTAAAAAAATAAAAGTCTGTTTCCCATGCTTGACCTAGAGTCATAGAACATTAGAGGATGTAACATTGTGCACATGGTGTTCTCTTTGGGATTTCACTCAGCTAGGCCAGAGTTATGCTCCTTCACTTAGCGAAAAATGCACATAAAGTTCTTAAAAGTTTGTTTTGCATACTGTAAAAGCAGAAATTTTCACGAGGGCTTAATTTTCGCTATATTCGCGAGGCCCTACATATCGCGAAAATTAATCCTAGTGTAGATATTCACCATTAGTATAATTCAAATTCAAGTATGATACTAGTCTTACAGTTTCGCAAATATTCAACCTTGCGAACGTACTCAGAATTTCAAATTCGCAAAATTTTGACCCAGCGAAAATATATGCTTTTACAGTATGTCTTAAAAATATTTCATCTAGAATTATGAAACATTGATTGTACAGTGACAGGAGGAGGGGAGCACCTGTGTCCTATTGACACACATCTAGTAGTTCCTTTCTAAAACAAACAGAAATAATTGTCCTTCATGAAACATGACTGTACAATGCTTTAAAATTGTTACAGTTATTTGTATATGTGTAGAACAACTTTCCCTGTTCTTTTAATCATATTTTAATTACAAACACTTCATTGTGAAAAAAGCTTTTCTTTTCCTTCTGGTAAATTTTACATGACAATACTCAAGTGACAGAAGGGATATATGTGATTTCCCACTTTTTATCCCTTTTGTATTTAGAAAGTACTAACTTTTTTTAATGCGCTCTTCTATCATTCCGTCTGTCGGTCCATCCACAATTTTGTGTCTGGTCCATAATCTGTCATCCATGAGGGGATTTTAATATTACTTGGCACAAATGTTCCCCATGATGAGATGACGTGTCATGTGCAAGACCGGGACCCCTAGCTCAGAGGTCAAGGTCACAATTGGAGGTCAAAGGTCAACAGGGCTTTTTTCCTGTCCGGTCCATAACTTTCCCATCCATGAAGGGATTTTAATATAACTTGGCACTAATGTACCTCATAATAAGACGATATGTCATGCTTAACTTTCAGACCCCTAGCTCAAAGGTCAAGGTCACACTTATCAGTCAAATTTTAACATGGCATGAACAGGGTCTGTTTCGTATCTGGTCCATAACTCTGTCATTCATAAAGGGATTTTAATATCACTTTTGCCCAAGACCCGAACCCCTGGCTCAAAGGTCAAGGTCACAATGGGAGGTCAAAGGTTAACAGGGCTTTTTTCCTGTCCGGTCCATAACTCTTCCATCCATAAAGGGATTTTAATATTATTTGGCACAAATGTACTTCACAATAAGATGATGTGTCATGCACAACTTTCTGACCCCTAGCTCAAAGGTCAAGGTCACACTTAGCAGTCAAATGTAAACATGGCATGAACAGGGTCTATTTTGTGTCTCTGTCATTCATTAAGGGATTTTAATGTCACATAGCACAAATGTTCCCCATGATCAGACAACGTGTCATGTGCAAAATCTGGACCTCTGATCCAAAGGTCAAGGTCACAGTTGTGGGTCAAAGGTCAACAGGGCTTTTTTCCTGTCTGGTCCATAACTCTGCCATCCATGAAGGGATTTTAATATTACTTGGCACAAAATTTATGTTCCCCATGATGAGACAATGTGTCATGCGCTAATTGCAGACCCCTAGCTCAAAGGTCAAGGTTAAGACATAGCCTCAAAGTGTAATGGGCTCCCTACAGAGATGACCTTATTAGCTATGATTAACTTTAATATCGGTGAAAGACTCCACATGTTGTTCCAGTTTCAAAATCTGGAGTCCATCTTGGTGGTGCAATTACCAGCCTTCAGCAAGCCACCTTGATGGCTTTCTTTTATGAAATGAATTTTTCACCTTGAGCAAGTTTTTGAACTTCACCCTTACCCTGCTAAATTTCTGTAATGAACTTGTCCACCTTTCAGTTTGGACAGAACCTTTAACTGCTAAAGTGGGTGCTTACCAAAAAGATACTGACTGAATGGCAACCAGTGTAAACCATGATCAGACTGCATGGATGTGCAGGTTGATCATGATATGCACTGGTCGCAGAGGCAGAATCAGTCGTTTCCAGCATGATAGAAGAATCATGGCAAGTGATTTCAAACCATTCACCTTACCCCCTCAGCCATTTAGGCTCCATTTAGTAATTGTGAAATATCTGTTAACTAAGTGATGCAATGAATAAACTTTAAACAAGTGTTATTTGATCATTTCAGGTGTATTTAAATGACAGCAATATTCTCAGTGAAAAAGGTCTAATACCAGGAAACAGAGTAAGGTTCTATGGGCTTGAGAGAAAATTGTCACAACTGAATAATATCTACTGTAGACTTGTTCCGTTGTCTAGCATCCAGATATTATGTACTGAAGCTGAAAGGTGAGAACCAGACAGGTTTATATCATCGGCAATTGACTTAAAAGCTTTTTGATTGATAAAATCAGAGTTGTTGGGAATGTTGGACCAAACAGAAGTTTTCATGTTTTATTTCAGGGGTGTTGTGGAAACCGATACTGAACATACAGATAATGCTTTATTATGCCCCCCTTCGAAGAAGGAGGGGTATATTGTTTTGCAGATGTCGGTCTGTATGTAGACCAATCTGTTTCCAGATGGTAACTGAAGAAAGTTTGGGCCTAGGATCATGAAAGTTGATAGGAAGGTTGATCATCACCTGCAGATGACCCCTATTGATTTTGAGATTTGTATCACAAAGGTCAAGGTCACAGTGACCCTGAACAGTTAAACGGTTTCCAGATGATAAATCAAGAACGCTTGGGCCTAGGATCATGAAAGTTGATAGGGAGGTTGATTATGACCAGCAGATGACCCCTATTGATTTTGAGGTCAGTATATCAAAGTTCAAGGTCACAGTGACCCGGACCAGTTAAACGGTTTCCGGATGATAACTCAAGATTGCTTGGGCCTAGGATCATGAAAGTTGATAGGGAGGTTGGTCATGACCAGAAGATGACCCCTATTGATTTTGAGGTCAGTAGGTCAAAGGTCAAGGTCACAGTGACCAGGAACAGTAAAAAGGTTTCTGGGTGATAACTCAAGAAGGCTTGGGCCTAGGATCAGGAAAATTGATAGGGAGATTGATCTTGACCAGCAGATGACCCCTATTGATTTTGAGGTTATTTGGTCAAAGTTCAAGGTCAGATTAGCCAGGAACAATTAAAACAGTTTCTGGACGATAACTTGAGAACACTTGGGCCAAGGGTCATGAAAGATGATAGTGAGGTTCATCATGACTAGCAGATGACCCCTATTGATTTTAAGGTCAGAAGGTCAGAGGTCAAGGTTACAGTGACCCGGAACATTTAAACCATTTCCAGACAATAACTTGAGAATGCTTGGGCCTAGGATCATGAAACTTGATAGGGAGGTTGGTCATGACCTGTAGATGACCCCTATAGATTTTGAGATTTGTAGGCTAAAGGTCAAGGTCACATTGCTTCGGAACAGTTAAACCCTTTCCAGACGATACCTTGAGAACGCTTGGACCTAGGATCACTAAACTTTATAGGGAGGTTGATCATGACCAGGAGATGACCCCTGTTGATTTTAAGGTCAATAGGTCAAAGGTCAGTGTCACATTGAACCAGAACAGTAGAACTTTTGTTTACAGTGAGCAAATAATTTATGTTTCTGGTGCAACTACTGAATGCATCAAAGGGGGCATTTCGTGTTCGACGAGCTCTTGTTTTAGGAGTGTTGGGAATCAAATGTTTTGGATGTTAAAATGCTTTATTTAAGGAGTTTTGGGAATCAAATGTTCTGGATGTTAAAATGCTTTATTTTAGGAGTGTTGGGAATCAAATGTTCTGGATGTTAAAATGCTTTATTTTAGGAGTGTTGGGAATCAGATGTTCTGGATGTTAAAATGCTTTATTTTAGGAGTGTTGGGAATCAGATGTTTTGGATGTTAAAATGCTTTATTTTAGGAGTGTTGGGAATCCAATGTTTTGGATGTTAAAATGCTTTATTTTAGGAGTGTTGGGAATCCAATGTTTTGGATGTTAAAATGCTTTATTTTAGGGGTGTTGGGAATCAAATGTTTTGGATGTTAAATGCTAAATTTTAGGAGTGTTGGGAATCAAATGTTTTGACCTAGTACAAAGGTTACCATATTTTATTTCAGAGGTATTGGGAAACAAATGTTGGACTAACAAAATTTACCAGAATATTTTCATGAAAATTTTGTATTTGGAAACCAATGTTTGACCAAACAGATGTTACCATATTTTCTATCAGGGGTACTGTGAAATCATTAATTTTCATGGGGGACTAATTTTCGTGGATTTCATGGTTGAGTCAATCCACGAAATTTAATCCCAATGAACAAGTAAAATTCCTATTCACTTTATGTTCAAAAGTTGTAATCCACGAATTCATATCCCCACGAAATTCCCATTTTGTCCAAAACCACGAAATTAAATGATTTCACAGTATAAGGAAACAAGTGGACGTACGTAGCTTATGAAATTTTATTTCAGGGGTGTTGGAAAACAAATATTGAACCAAAATCAAGCAGACAGAAGTAAACAGATACCACTACTGTCCCTGGTTGATTTGTGGGTTCCATCAAATACTGGACACGTTTTCCAGGCAATCTGTGATATTGAAAAGATTCTGAAAGTTTCTCTGAAATGTTTGTGTGGGACCTGTGGAAGTGTAGTGATTAACACAGCTTGTTCAAATACTGCATGTAATGGTGGTGGAGCATACAAATTCCTAGCCAGGGCAAGGTAGGTTGTTGTCAGTTTAGAGATATTTGACAAATCAAGCAAGCTATGACAATAGATCTGTCGAATACGACTGACAACAGGAATTACATCAGACAAAGCCATAAATGAGTCTTTGAACTGGCAGTATGTGTAGAGGACTTAGATTGTATTACTGGGGAGAGTAGACTAGTAAAAATGTTGCATTCTTTCATTCAACAAAGGGCAGAAGTAGAATCTAGACTAAAATTATAGAGGCTGTGTTTAAATGTATGTATATATTAACCATTACCCTGCCAAATTTCTACAATGAACTTGTCCATCTTTCAATTTTGACAATACCATTAACAGTTAAGTGGAGTTTACTAAAAAGATACTGACTGAATGGCGAACAGTGCAGACCATGATCAGACTGCACAGATGTGCAGGCTGATCTTTGTCTGCACTGGTCACGAAGGAAGAATCACTTGCCGCCAGCAGGCTAAGGGTTAAAAATATAGAGGAGTGAGTGTGAAATATGTAACCAGAAAGTTCAGTTCCTTTATCTATGATCTGATATTGACTACTAATACATGATTGACCAAGTCCTTGGAAGGTTTATCATAACATTTTTATACTCCGATAGTGCATATTGATCTGCTCATGTCTGTCATTTTGTCAGTCAGTCTATTGGTGAACTATTGGTTTCTCATTGGTTTCTCATCAATAACTTACGCTTACGCCTTCAGCAGTGAAACTTCATACCATTATTGACTGTGGTCAGCAAATGTTTAAGAGATCAGAGGTCAAGGTCACAGTGACCTAGAGGCTGCAGACAGTTTGTGCTTGATACCTAAAGAATACTTTAGCATATGGTTCATAATATGATTTCCTGTAGACAGTACAGGGCAGCTATTGTTTTGAGAGCAAGTATGTTGAAGGTCTGACTTAGAGACTGAATATTGTTTCTGCCCAGTAACTAAAGAAACATTGAATTATTGCCTGTAGACAGTAGATGGCCCCTATTGAATTAGAGATTAATAGGTCAAAGTAGGTCAAAGTTCATGATCACAAGGAAAGTGTCAGAGGTCATCAGGTCTAAAGTGAAGGTCTTAGCATACTTAAGCTGAAGATCAAGTACCAAGTTGCCTACGAAAGGCGATCATGAGTAGGGAGTATATACTTAAAGCTGAAGATTAAGTACCAAGTTGCCTATAAAAGGCGATCATGAGGTGGGAGTATATACTTAAAGGTGAAGATTAAGTACCAAGTTGCTTACGAAAGGCGATCATGAGGTGGGAGTATATACTTAAAGCTGAAGATTAAGTACCAAGTTGCTTACGAAAGGCGATCATGAGGTGGGAGTATATACTTAAAGCTGAAGATTAAGTACCAAGTTGCTAACGAAAGGCGATCATGAGGTGGGAGTATATACTTAAAGCTTAAGATTAAGTACCAAGTTGCCTACAAAAGGCGATCATGAGGTGGGAGTATATACTTAAAGCTGAAGATCATGAGGTGGGAGTATATACTTAAAGCTGAAGATTAAGTACCAAGTTGCTTACGAAAGGCGATCATGAGGTGGGAGTATATACTTAAAGCTGAAGATCAAGTACCAAGTTGCCTACAAAAGGCGATCATGAGGTGGGAGTATATACTTAAAGCTGAAGATCATGAGGTGGGAGTATATACTTTAAGCTGAAGATTAAGTACCAAGATGCTTACGAAAGGCGATCATGAGGTGGGAGTATATACTTAAAGCTGAAGATCAAGTACCAAGTTGTCTACAAAAGGCGATCATGAGGTGGGAGTATATACTTAAAGCTGAAGATTAAGTACCAAGTTGCCTACGAAAGGCGATTATAAGGTGGGAGTATATAGGTTTTACAAATGGATCTTGTAGAGTTTTTCAAGAATAGAAAGTCAAGCGAAGCGTTAAGTTTTACCTTGAGCTATGGCAGGTACAGTCTGTTGTTCAGTTTCACCATATCTGAACAAACAGATGAGTTTATTGTAGACGGCTGCTTAAAAAGTACTTCTTTAAAAATTTTGCAAGTCTGAGAAAGGTCAGTGTTGCATACACTGCATAAATATTGTTTTGCTAGACTATAAAATGATGTCTATTAAGGCAGTTTGATAAATATTCTGTACTTAATCTGATTGTTTGTTTATTTGTTAGTGTAATAATTGATGACAGCACATCTGTTGCTATGGTAACACTAGCAGGAAGCAGTGTACAGAGCCTGTTCCAGCTGTCACATGACCAATGGAAATGTCTAGAAGAAGAAGTTAGCCAAACTGGAGAAGTGTTTATACAGCAGGTAATTACAAATTACCAGTAGAAAGTTTAGTTTGTAAAACTTTTATCTAGACAAGATAGTCCTTCCCACTCATTTAAAATAGACAGGCATAACAACTTCATTATCTTTTGTACATGTCAGTAATTCTCTTAAAATCTTAACCCTTTTTAGCTACATAAGCACTTGGTAAGTGCTCATGGTGAGCTTTTAGGATCTTTTGATGTCCGACCATTGTTTGTCACCAACAGTGTTTTATAAGAACTTTTCTGTTATTGCTATTTAATGGATTTGATTTAAACTTAAGACAGTTGTGCCATAATTATCTTTACCCTCAATATATGACGTATTGTCCATAATGTTGGCATCAATATTATATCTTCTTCAGTTGAATTCTTTGATTGCGGTATATTTTAACCATACTGGTAGTATCTTTTAAGTTCATTACTATATTTTAAACATAATTTGTTCATTTCAGTTCTGCATGTATATACTTTATTGATATTTAGATACAGCTATCTCTTTCAGTTCAATCCTACTCTATCTACATCAGTAGAGAGGTTTGTCTACATGTTATGTGACAACCATGCTGTAAAACAGACCTGGCTTATGACATTGAGAACAAGGACATCATTAGACATCAATAAAATTGGCCATGATGGTAAATGTTTTCTATTTCATTATTTTTAGCTCACCTGTCACATAGTGACAAGGTGAGCTTTTGTGATCACCCTTCGTCCGTCGTCTGTGCGTGCGTGCGTCCGTCAACAATTTCTTGTCTGCACGATAGTGGTTTCATTATTGATTTTATTTTAACCAAACTTGCACACAACTTGTATTACCATAAGATGTCGGTTTCTTTCTTGAACTGGCCAGATCCCATTATCGTTTCCAGAGTTATGGCCCCTGAAAGGGCCAAAAATATCTATTTTGACCTTGTCTGCACAATAGCAGCTTCATTTATGATTTGATTTTAACCAAACTTGCACAAAACTTGTGTCACCATAAGATCTTGGTTCCTTTCTTGAACTAGCCAGATCCCATTATGGGTTTCAGAGTTATGGCACCTGAAAGGGCCAGAATTAGCTATTTTGACCTTGTCTGCACAATAGCAGCTTCATTTATGATTTTATTTTAACCAGACTTGCACACAACTTGTATCACCATAAGATCTTGGTTCCTTTCTTGAACTGGCAGGATTCCATTATGGGTTCCAGAGTTATGGCCCCTGAAAGGGCCAGAATTAGCTATTTTGACCTTGTCTGCACAATAGCAGCTTCGTTTTTGATTTGAATTTAATCAAACTTGCACAAAAGTTGTGTCACCATAAGATCTCGGTTCCTTTCTTGAACCGGCCAGATCCCGTAATGGGGTCCAGAGTTATGGCCCCTGAAAGGGCCAAAATTAGCTATTTTGACCTTGTCTGTAAAATAGCAGCTTCATTTATGATTTGATTTTAACCAAACTTGCACACAACTTGTATCACCACAAGATCTTGCTTCCTTTCTTGAACTGGATAGATTCCATCTTGGGTTCAAGTGTTATGGCCCCTTAAAGGTCCAAAATTGACTATTTTGGCTTTTGCAGCCATATAGAGACTTCATTTATGGTTTTATTTGATACAAACTTCCAAAATATCTTCAACAACAATAAATCTTGGATTCCATGACAAATCAGATCCAGTCGTAGGTTCCTGAGTTATTTTATATCTGATTACCTCCCCTGATTGTAATCAAAATGGATTTATATCCAGTAAGTACTTATAGGACTTAATTGAAATTTCATTATTGTTATTAGTTGGACTGAGACAATCAGGGTAGATAACTATGGACTGATTTTATGTCAAATTACCTACCTTTATTTCAAATTAAAATGGGTATATCTCCGTAACTAATGAAGATACTGATCTGAAATTTCATTTATGCCACCATATTTATTTGGCAGATCCTTCTTTTGTTCACTTACAATATTTTTTTTTAATTACTTCCCTTTTACGTTACTATAAATAGATTATTTTTAGTAACTTTTTTATTATTGGCCATAGGGAAAAACCGAGACCACTTTTCTGTGGTACAACATGGATGATACCTCCAATTTTTAGGTGTTTTTTGACATATCTATACCTTGTAAGAATTTTTTTCTTCTTTTTGGTTAAATTTCTTCCCTTTGTTGTTACTGTCCTTTGGACTTAGATATTTTTTTCTGAGGACCTTCTTGTCCTCAAGTGCAGTGATAGCAGGTGAGCGATATAAGGCCATCATGGCCCTCTTGTTATTGAATTGCAATAAAACAGTAATCATTAGCTATTAAATGAACATGTATGCAATTTCTTTAAATTTACCAGACAGTATTGAGAACTCCAAAAACTGTACAGTAACTACATTGGTTACGAGTCCAGTCCACAGAAATACCCATGTTCGTTTAACTTTTATAAAGAAAACTACTGAAACTGCATTTGTTGACAAGAATCTGACTGTATAGTTTATTCATACTTTGCAGAGTTTTGTATGAAGACATTTGATACTGGGTCATCAAGGATCTCTACACAGTGTTTACCGTTTCTACAGTTAGAATGTGTGGCCATGAACATATTTGAACCCTCTGTTTGGGCTATACATCACCTCAGTGTCAACTAGTGATGAGCTGATAAATTGTGAAGTCATGAATCAATGGTACATAGTATGGCATGACGGCCATTGAAAAATGGGATCCATGAAGGGATTCAGATATCCAAAATAAACACCTGAAATAAGCTACTTGTGTTGTTAGGTATCTAACAGTTTGTGTGACAGAAACAGTTTAAAAAATTAATGGTCTGCAGACATATTTGTTTGAAGTAAGTGATCATTCATGGATGAATTACCTTATTCATTTATTTTATCATCCAAGATTTTGCAGTATGTGCAATAGCAGAATTTAAGCAGGAGTAATTGACAATTAGGCTATTTTTAAGCAAATATCAACTTACCAACACTTTAATAATCTGAAAAATTAATACAGTCGAAACTCGATATCTCGAATTTCAAGGGACCGTGCTTTTTATTTCGAGATAACCGAAATTTGAGTTATGAAAAGGGACGTATGGACGAAATGATGAAAAAAGTTGGTTTAGTTACGAGAAGTTTTAATAAAAAATAAAAAGCTGTTTCTGTGATGCTGTGTAAACGCTGTCAGCACTATACATGTACACAATTCCGTACAGTTTGTATTTAGCAAAGTTTTTATTTTTTTGAAGAATGAAAATGATACAAACCTTAAATGTTTTGAGCAAAGTTCCTTTTAATACCACGTTTCTTTCCCAGAGGATTGACAGCATTTCGATCTGACATTTTGAACAAATGATGCTTTCTCCCAAGAAGTTAATTTTTTATACATTATACATCGTGATTACCTCTAAATAATCCTTATCAAAGATCCCAGCTGTTCAAACTAATTCATTCATTAGTTTAAATTAATTTTCATAACGTCTCAAAAACAAATGACCACTGATTAAGAAATCTAATGTTTACATCAAACAATTATCATTATTGCACGTGCAAACAAGTATGACATCATCTCACTTTGATTATCGCCGCACCTTTGATATGTCGGCATCATGGCTCTCTGGTTAGGCAATAAGCATAGACAGGTGTTAAAAACCAACCACATTCACAATGAGATGTTTGAAATTTTATCGCATATTTTCCTCACTTAGACTTACCAAGTTCACAATGCACTTGAATTTCATTGACGGGACTGAAAATCCCTTTCGACACATCCGGAGTCTCGGTAAGTCAAATTTTGACATAACCGGAGTTGAATTACATATATAAAGAAGGAAATTTGACGGAACTTGAAAATTTCTTCGACTTAAGTGGAATTTCGAGGTAAGCGAGTTTGAGATACCGTGTTTCGACTGTATATGAAAAAATGCTTGACTACATCACTTTGAAGAAGAATGGGCATTACAAGAGATTTACACCTAGTGAAAAAAACGGCTTCAGAGATGTTTATATACTGTTTTGAAATGGTATCTATATTGAAACTAAACTAAGAATCATGCCAGAAATCTGATATACTATAATTTTATCATTTCAAGTGCTATCAACTAACTCTTTTACTTTAATACATTTTAGATCCATTCTTTTCTTTTGATATGACATAATTTAGTAAACTATGCAACACACTTTGAAAGCAAGTTCAGCAGAATGATTTATAATGGGATGCTGTACCATATTGGCTACCATTACTGATATCACAGAATTGTTATACTCTGCAGCTTGGAAAACAAACCTGTGTTTTTGTTTTTTTTAGCCCACCATCATTAGATGGTGGGCTATTAAAATCACTCTGCGTCCGTGGTCTGTCCGTCCGTCATTCCGTCAGTCTGTCCATCCGTCCGTTAACAATTTCTCGTTATCGCATCTCCTCAGAAACTACTGGGGGGATTTTGACCAAACTTTGTCAGAATGATGTATTGTTACCCTAGTTGTGTCCCCCTGAAAATCAGACTGGTTCAGCAATTTTTGAGTGAGTTATGGCCCTTTGTTTATTTCTATATTTTACATTGATTTATATAGGGAAAAACTTTGAAAACCTTCTTGTCCAAAATCACAGAGCCTAGGGCTTTGATATTTGGTTTGAAGCATCATCTAGTGGTCCTCTACCAAGATGATTCAAATTATTTCTCTGGGGTCAGATATGGGCCCGCCCTGGGGGTCACATGGTTTATATAGACTTATATAGGGAAAAACTTTGAATAACAGCTTGTCCAAAACCACAGGGCCTAGGGCTTTGATATTTTCTATGTGACATCATCTAGTGGTCTTCAGCTAAGATTGTTCAAATTATACCCCTAGGGTCAAATATGGCCCCGCCCTGGGGGTCATATGGTTTACATAGACTTATATAAGGAAAAACTTTGAAAATCTTCCTTGTCCAAACCACAAAGCCTAAGGCTTTGATACTTGTAATGTAGCATCATCTAGTGGTTCTCTACCAAGTTTGTTCAAATTATCCCCCTAGGGTCAAAAATGGCCCCGTCCCGGGGGTCACATGGTTCATATAGACTTATATAGGGAAAAGCTTTTAAAATGTTCTTGTCAATAACTACAACATTCAGATTTGGACCACATGCATAGTTTTGTGCACTGGAAAAAAACTTTGACCTTGATTTTGACCTAGTGACCTACTTTCACATTTTTTGAAGGTACAGGCGTCAAATTTGGACCATATGAATAGTTTCGTGTTTCAAAATGAAATTTGACATTGATTTTGACCTAGTTACCTACTTTCACATTTCTCAAGCTACAGCCTTCAAATTTGGACCACATGCATAGTTTTGTGTACCGAAAAAAACTTTGACCTTCACATTGACCTAGTGACCTACTTTCACATTTTTGAATGTACAGGCTTCAAATTTGGACCACATGCATAGTTTTGTATTCCGAAAAAAATTTGACCTTGATTTTGACCTAGTGACCTACTTTTACATTTCTCAAGCTACAGCCTTCAAATTTGGACCACTTGCATAGTTTTGTGTACCGAAATGAACTTTGACCTTTACATTGACCTAGTGACCTACTTTCTTATTTTTAAGGTACAGGCTTCAAATTTGGACCACATGCATAGTTTTGTATTCCGAAATAAAATTTGACCTTGATTTTGACCTAGTGACCTACTTTTACATTTCTGAAGCTATAGTCTTCAAATTTGGACCACATGCATAGTTTTGTGTACCGAAATGAACTTTGACCTTTACATTGACCTAGTGACCTACTTTCACATTTTTGAAGGTACAGACTTCAAATTTGGACCACATACATAGTTTTGTATTCCGAAATAAAATTTGACCTTGATTTTGACCTAGTGACCTACGTTTACATTTCTCAAGCTACAGCCTTCAAATTTGGACCACTTGCATAGTTTTGATTACCGAAATGAACTTTGATCTTAAGATTGATCTAATGACTTTCGCATTTCTCAAGCTACAGCTTTCGAATTTGGACCACATGCACAGTGTTATGTACGGAAATGAAATTTGACCTTGAGCTAGTCAATAAGTCTTGAAATTTGGAACACTCAAAAATGGCACATTGGTAGGCGCCAAGATCACTCTGTGATCTCTTGTTACAGTATGTTTTTATGAACATTGTTGAAATTAAATTAAATATTTAAACATAAATTATTAAATACATTGATCTTGACATTCAGAATTAACCTGGGTCACAGTTACCAGTGTCGTCGGCCTCAGGGTCTCACTTCTGGAAAAGTTTTGTGTGCAAGTTCATATTTTTGTAAGCATTGCATATATTGGATTGAAACTTCACAAAAGGCTTCCTAGTCATCAAATCTACAGAAGTAACCAAGTTAGATAACTCTTGGTTGAATTTAATTTGAATTTTGGCCTTTTTTCAACTTTGAAAATTTGGTTAAAGTTTTCAGTGCAACTACAAGCTGTGCATTGGATTTAAAATTCACACTATACTTTCCAGTCATCAGACCTACTAAATTGTCCAAGTAAGATAACTCTTGATTTGATTTAATTCAAATTATGTCCCTTTTTGAATGGAACTTCAAATGACATTCCTGAGACTCACCTAATATCCATTCAAATTCATGTCTGGTTACATAAATCTTGCCTAGTTATGGCTCATTTGACTTGATGAATAGTTAAGAGCACAGTTTGGACAGCACCTGTTGGCTGTTGATATCTGTCTTCCAAAAGGAAAACTGCTGTTTCAAGGTATATACATTGTATTTTATTTTTAAAAATCCTTACAAAAATGGTATGGTGAGGATTTACATTTTTTTAATTGATAATCCGTTGCATACAGATTACTAGTATTGCTAGAATTCCTTGATAGTAATCTGCACAACAGCACCTAGAATAGGTTTGTTTTTATGGGGAGGTAACACTTGGCTGCCTCTTGCACTGCTATATTTGTGTAACCTCCCTTTAAACACTAAAAAAATAGGGTATTTTGCTTGTACCATGGAGTTTTTGTGTGTTTTTAAAAAAATCATTTGTACTCTATGAGTGTAATTTTTATGAAAAACTTGCCCTGTATTTACTACTCTGTACTTATGTGTACCTTGATTTTGACCTAGTGACCTACTTTTACATTTCTGAAGCTATAGTCTTCAAATTTGGACCACATGCATAGTTTTGTGTACCGAAATGAACTTTGACCTTTACATTGACCTAGTGACCTACTTTCACATTTTTGAAGGTACAGACTTCAAATTTGGACCACATACATAGTTTTGTATTCCGAAATAAAATTTGACCTTGATTTTGACCTAGTGACCTACGTTTACATTTCTCAAGCTACAGCCTTCAAATTTGGACCACTTGCATAGTTTTGATTACCGAAATGAACTTTGATCTTAAGATTGATCTAATGACTTTCGCATTTCTCAAGCTACAGCTTTCGAATTTGGACCACATGCACAGTGTTATGTACGGAAATGAAATTTGACCTTGAGCTAGTCAATAAGTCTTGAAATTTGGAACACTCAAAAATGGCACATTGGTAGGCGCCAAGATCACTCTGTGATCTCTTGTTACAGTATGTTTTTATGAACATTGTTGAAATTAAATTAAATATTTAAACATAAATTATTAAATACATTGATCTTGACATTCAGAATTAACCTGGGTCACAGTTACCAGTGTCGTCGGCCTCAGGGTCTCACTTCTGGAAAAGTTTTGTGTGCAAGTTCATATTTTTGTAAGCATTGCATATATTGGATTGAAACTTCACAAAAGGCTTCCTAGTCATCAAATCTACAGAAGTAACCAAGTTAGATAACTCTTGGTTGAATTTAATTTGAATTTTGGCCTTTTTTCAACTTTGAAAATTTGGTTAAAGTTTTCAGTGCAACTACAAGCTGTGCATTGGATTTAAAATTCACACTATACTTCCAGTCATCAGACCTACTAAATTGTCCAAGTAAGATAACTCTTGATTTGATTTAATTCAAATTATGTCCCTTTTTGAATGGAACTTCAAATGACATTCCTGAGACTCACCTAATATCCATTCAAATTCATGTCTGGTTACATAAATCTTGCCTAGTTATGGCTCATTTGACTTGATGAATAGTTAAGAGCACAGTTTGGACAGCACCTGTTGGCTGTTGATATCTGTCTTCCAAAAGGAAAACTGCTGTTTCAAGGTATATACATTGTATTTTATTTTTAAAAATCCTTACAAAAATGGTATGGTGAGGATTTACATTTTTTTAATTGATAATCCGTTGCATACAGATTACTAGTATTGCTAGAATTCCTTGATAGTAATCTGCACAACAGCACCTAGAATAGGTTTGTTTTTATGGGGAGGTAACACTTGGCTGCCTCTTGCACTGCTATATTTGTGTAACCTCCCTTTAAACACTAAAAAAATAGGGTATTTTGCTTGTACCATGGAGTTTTTGTGTGTTTTTAAAAAAATCATTTGTACTCTATGAGTGTAATTTTTATGAAAAACTTGCCCTGTATTTACTACTCTGTACTTATGTGTACACTCGATTAACCTCAAATCGTGATACCCTTCATTTCGTGATACCAGAAAATTTACATGTAGCTCGCGCACTGTTTTGTTTTCTGACGTCATAACCTGGAAGCCAACTTCAGAAACGTCAAGTCATCTTCTGCACCCAAAAAATGCTCCATGTAGTACTTGGAGGCGGAGAAAACAGTTTTACTTCCCGTACTAACGTGAAATAGTATAAACATATTAATGCAATAATGCACCTTACTGCTTCCATTAAATTATATATAATACATGATCGATGTTTCCCTAAAATAGCATGTTGCAGCCGATTGTTTACATTTTGTACAAGAAGGTCACGACCTCGGAATACTGGTTCAAACGCTTTAATTAATTTAGCGAAATGGAGAGGAAAAGCTACTACCTTATATGGCTAAAGACTTGAAAAGACTTTTGTACAGTGTAAAAAATCCTGAAGTATTGTTGTAGGTTACTTAGAAGGTCATGCTCATCTGTGTCAATCAAAGCATTTTACTAATACACAGGTAACGCTCATATTTATTTATAGCTAAATTGTTCATTGTAAACTTCTTTGTAAAATTGTTGTAGGTTTATAGAAGCCCATCTCTAGCAAAACGATATTATAGGCAGTATTCTCCAACTATCTTTGGCAAAGCCAATGGGAGTGTTAATTTGTGTATGCATATTAAATTATAACAGTATATTTGTGTCAAAAGTGATAGAAAATGAATAAATTTCGAATGTTACAGGGTCTCTGTTATTGCAGTACCTTTCATTCTGTTTAATTCAACCATTTCGCAAAGGTAACGAAAACTGTTCTACCAGATTAAACGGAAGTCAGTTCCGGTTGATGTTTAAAAACGGCAGCACCCATCAACATAAAATACGTTTTGAAACTGTGGGGATAAAACAGGAAAGATTTTCACTTTAAATCTAAGTAAAATAGTTTGAGCTTATAGAATTATTATTCATGAAATTGCGCACTGTTTCCTTACCATAATGGAAACTGGTTACTCGAGGGTATTGCATAAATCTTGCTGTGATTTTTTTTTGAAAAATATGAATTATTTAAGTTGGAATATATCAGTGAATAAGAAAATTAAGACACTTGCCATCAACCTTTTTAACCTTTAGCCTGCTGGCGGCAAGTGGTTTGCCTTCTCAAAGAACACCCCTTCAAAATGTTAAATGGTACTGCCCAAATTTAATAATGAACCAGTCCATTTCAGAAATTTAGCAGGGTAAAGATTAAATACAGCTTTTACTTTTTTGTAAGTTTGTTGTATGGAATATAGGTTATATTTATCTAAATTGTGTGTGTGTCTGAAGTAAATTTCCCATCAAACCTAATGAAATAGCCAAGTTAGATAACTCTGGTTGAATTTGATTCAAATTATGACCCTTATTTGACTAAGAAAACTTGCTTAAAGTTTTACATTGTCGTAATGAAATTTTAATTTGTAATAAATTGTAAGAAAATGACTCTTTTACGTAAGTCTTGTCACGTTACTGCCATTGTTTGACTTGAAAGATGTCAGATAGTCGAGTGCCATGTCTTATAGACAGCTCTTGTTGCATATTGTTTGTTTACCAAGAGTAAAGCTCATGCTCCATAAAGGTGTATTTTATTAAAAATAATTGGTACAAAAAAATCAATTTTCATTTTTAGCTCGACCATTGGAAGAATAGGTAGAGCTATTGGACTTGTCCATTCTGCGGCATCCCCGTCGGTGTCGGCATCCCAGTTTGGTTATGTTTTTGTACTCAGTAACCACTTGTGGAAATGGATTAAAACTTCATGAGGTTCAGTAACCTTGATCTGCATTTTTACAAAATTATGCCCCTTTCACCACTTACATTCATTCAGTTGACAAGGCTGTTGAATAGTTGAGCATTGCTGTCCTCTGACAGCTCTTGTTTCAATTGATAATCTGTTGCATACACATTAGACTGATCTTGGTATAGCAAAGACTTCGGTGAAAGGATTCGAAACTCCATGTAAAAGTAACAGAGTTATGTGAACAGTCAGGAAATGCTATTGATCAGTAGGTTATGATGTATTGGCCATAATGGCACCCACAAGTCAAAGCAGTAAAATCTGACGACATTATCTTCATACATTTCCTGTTGAATTATGCTGTCATTAAAAAATGGAGACATTTCACATTCAGTAGATGGGTTTTTTTGTTTATGTCATAATTCACTCTGATTGTGTAAGAAACAATAATGAAAATTAGTGTCTTTTTCAGCAAAAAATAGCAATTATAAGGTTAGCATTATTCAGAACAATTGCTTCTTTATGTATTTGTTATGTTTTATGTTTTGCAATCTTTTAGCCATAATTAAGGCTTAATTTTTTACTGATAGGCAGTTACCTTGAAAGTCAGAAAATAAGTTTAGTAAGAGAACTAGATTGATTCTGAAAACAAAGCATTGCAAAGAGGTGTCCGGTGTGTAAAATACATTGTTGTTGAACAAAAGAGGTGCTAATAAAGACTCGTGTGTAAATAACAAAATCTTGTATTGTTTTTAAAGGTAAAAATCTTTTGCTTCCTATCCTTCCATTGAAGTCATTGGGTACAAATAGAAAAGTGTAAATTCTGTTTAAAGGGAGGTAACAATTGACTGCATCTCACACTGCTATATTTATGTAGCCTACCTTTAAACACTAAAAGTAACAGTATTTTGTTTGTATCAAAGATAATGTTTAGTGCTTTTATTTGTTTTTTGTTGTTGTTTTTTTTTAACCCTTACCCTGCTATATTTCTATAATGGACTGGTCCATCTTTCAATTTGGACAGTACCATTAACTGTTAAAAGGGGTTTACACTGAAAATTTACTGACTGAATAGCGAATAGTGCAGACCATGATCAGACTGCAGGGATGTGCAGGCTGATCTTGGTCTGCACTGGTCGCAAGGGCAGAATCATCTGCCGCCAGCAGGCTAAGGGTTAAATCTCGAAATAATCCCTTTCAGTCTACTCTAAAGATATTTGTATTCAACATGGGTAATTCCTTATGAGAAGCATACTCTTTCAATCTGCTGAATCAATTACATTACAGTCATCAAATATTTTCAAATACACCTTGTATACTTTTGTAAGCATGTTGTATAGAAGATAGGTCATATTTATCTAAATTGAATATTTTTCAATTGAATTTTGTTTTGTAAGTGTCTGTTATTTGCCATTTGTTTACAGTGACAGTCTGTGCTGTCTGGAGGCGGCATTTTCTTATGAGAAAAGTAAACATCTGACAGTAGTAATTAAACTGATATATGAAACGTACTGAAATTTGTTCTCAAAAATTCAATTTAATAATATTTTATGCAGTGCCTTGGCACAAAGTAAACAAACCGAAAATTAAAAAAGCAAAATTGAATGAAAGGTATATATTTTGTAGAGCATATTTGTTTTTATATGCATTTCTTATATTTATAAAGGATAAAGTATTCTTTATTGAAATGAAGCATGAATTAAGTTATTGTTAATTATAGTGTTTAAGAAATGTTTAAACATGATTTTCAATAATTGAACATATTTACTTTATGAAATACTTGTACCTATCTATGTAAATGCGTTTACAATGAAGTTCAGTGTTGTTTATTTGTTTAGACCAAGTTGAATAAAAAAGGTATATATAAAAAATAAAGTGATGTTCTCCTTTTGACTTTGTGCTTGCACTTTCCTGTTTTTGAGGAAGGGATGGTCATGGTGTTGAAGCTCTTTATAGTACCTGTAAAGTGCAAACGAGATTAGATGTTCAAAATTGCAGTTAAATTCAAATTTATTACTTTCAGTGCCAATATATTGCCATTATAAGCATTTTTATCAATCTTTATGGTCAGTAGAAAAAATATTTTTATACGTCCAAAGGGACATATTATGAGATGGCACTGGTTGTCCATTTGTCTGTTTGCAATTTTGTCCCTGTTTTATAGCTAATGAATAGTTTGACATAATATATATAATGATCCTCAAACTTGATGTGCTCATTGCATATGGGCAGTGGATGACCCCTGTTTCTTTAGAACAGTGGGTCAAAGGTCAGAGCCCCGTTGACTTAGTAAAATAACAGTTTCAGCTCATCATCTTGAGAACCCCTTGACATGTGGTCATCAAACTTGGCAGATATATAACTGGTATGCAGTTGATGACCCAGCTGAATTTCAGGTCATAGGGTCAAAGATTATCTGTCTGCTAAGATGTCAGTTAGCAATTTCATATATGAATATTGAATTTGAAATGTAATCCTCAGACATAATATGCACATTGTTCTAGGGAAATGGCTGATCTGTATTGATTAAAGTCAGTGTGTCAAAGGTCAAGGCCAAAGTAACTTTTGAATCAAAAACCATTACCACTCGATATAGGATCCCCTTGACCTACAATCCCTTAACTTGGCAGACACATTGACATGGGTAGTGAATGACCCATATTGCTCTTGAGGTCAGTGCTTAAAAGGTTAAGATCACAGTGATTGTTTATTCAAAAAGAATATCCACTCCATGTCTTGAAAATCTCTTTACCTATGACCGATTTACTTAACAAGGAAGCATGTTGCCTATTGGAAGAACATAACAAGATTTTGAGGTAATGTGGTCAAAAGTCAAGTTCATAGTGATTTTTCCTACAAAAAGATCAGTCACCATAGATCCCTTTTGTTTATGAGGTTTCTTTGTCAGATGTCATGGACACTGTCATGGACAATATTATTGTGCTGGCCGTCCGTCTGTTTGAAACTAAGTTTCCGCTCCTCGCACTTGATAGGGGTTCGCATTGCTGACTGGCCGTCATTTGCCCTAATTTTTATGTTGGGATCTTATGAGAATCAGTTTTTCCACATGGGGAACTTATCCAGCGGAATTATATGCAAGGTCTAATGCTCTGAAGCCGTTGTATGAAAGTCATAGTTGTTTTAGTGACTTTAATCCCAATAACAAAAAAGATGTATAAGGTCAGGTATATACTGGCAGTAGACCAGTTTTTAAATTGTATCCAATAACACCAACGCTCATATCAATGATGATACCTGAATGATATTGTTAATCTGTTCATATTATGTCAAAGCACTTTTTAAAAGTACACAAAAAAGGAACTTTGTATTGATAAATGACCTTCCACTTTCAGATTTTCAAGTAATGTACACACCAAACACATTTTTTTTAAAAGCTTTTGACAGTATACAATATAGGCAAGTACTTGAAACAAAATTGCCTCTTTGTATTGTATTGTTGACTTAATATATTTCAAATCAATAAATAGCCAGGCATAATAGATGTCTTAACCAAATTTATTGACAGAGAGATTCTTTTAATAATGATGAGCTGTTAAATTCGATCCGTTTCATTCATATTGATGAAGATTAACGTTACAAAGATATGTTTTGTTTGATCTTTTCTATACTTTAATTTTCACAGTGGGGTCGGTTAAACTGGTTTAAAAGGAATTAAGCGGTTTAAACAAGTTTTACGTTTAATTACTTTAAAACGTGTTTCGACATCATTATCTTGTAAAAATGATCAAAACATCGATCGTTTATTTCTTTTTTTTTTCTGTCTGTTGCACATAAAAACATGTTTCGTCTTAGGAGTAGGCATGGTCGTGAAAATAGAATAGTTTGAACCTGAGACCCTTACTAGGGTAAGTGTCCGACTCTTTGCCTGCGTACGGGAGAGTGTTTATCAATAATGAATGAAATGGACTGGAGGCGCCTGCATATCAAGATGATTATATTGTGCAGATGCGAAGAAAAAAAAACATTTGCGGCCTGGACTGAATTAAATTATGATAATATTCTGTACTGCGAGGAAGCTTCATCGCCCAAAAAATTGTAAAATCATCGCAAGATTTAGATTATAGACAAAGTTGTGAGTAAACCGGACACTCTATTATTTAGATCTATACATAGAGCTCTGAATTCGGCTATCCCTATCGGGCCTCAGTCAGTCAAACGGCAGAATGTCAATACATGCGATCAGCTGTTTAGACGGAATAGAAGCTATGACTATCTATTATTAAAAACAGCAAGGCGTACAAAACCGTGATACCGAGTTCTACAGCAAGTCTCTGACTGCCAGTATATCCCAGAGATCAGTTACATTTCTCACATTTCTCCTGGAACTATTCGAGAATAATTAGTTACAGAGACTAATTACCTCTCTCACTTCGCCTACTTTTGATGTATGTAAACATTGTTCCCTGTTAAATAAATAAGATAATTTGTTTCTCATTATGAACTGCCTTACTAATTTAGAGCGTTTAGCTACACTTACAGGTACTGGACATCTTGGCACGGGGAATTTAGGCCGGTATAAGTATGCCTGGGTTCTAAGGCTGGTTGTGTATTAGGTGATGCTGAGATGAGTCAGTGGTTTTTTTACTTATTCGCAGAATATAACTTGTCTAACGTTGATGTCAAGGGTCTGCATAGATCTAACTCCTTTCATTTGCTTAACTCTAAATTTCCAGTTCTCTGGATTTGATAATCTGTAATTGTTTTGGCTATTTAGGCACACACCTTTGTTTGTGTATTTGTCATTTGTTATATAGTCTGTTACACATCAAGATCTGTTTCACCGTATTCTTTGTTGTAACAGGTTGTAATTCTTTGGACTTGCTGATCTGTTTTACTCGTGCTTAACTCTGGCGTTGAGGGACGCCTGTGGCGTTGTAAAACATCCAGTGATCTCATTTATAAACAAAGTGTCTGCCTTTGATACTTTCTTCTCAAAATGCAACAGCACCTTCATTAAACAAAGAATGCGTCTTTATTACTCGGAATGTGGAATCAGTCGTCTGAAATAAGTAGATTGATGCCGTGTATCCAGCCCCGATTATTTACAGAGCGCTGATGTATCGGTCTATTTGCCGCTCAATAAACAAACTATAAGTGCCTAATATAAGATGCAAGTGGCGGGAATGGGAAGGAAACTAACAGAATTATTTAAGCAAATTTGGTCGCATATTGTGACAGACTAAGTAGCAGAGTGTCGAACATTTAGAGCTATTTTGTAATGGACATATTTACATACATTTCAATGATTAACCCAGTACTTTGCCATTTTCTAACCCGTAGTACGAATATTTGTATGCAAGTTTGTATTCCGTGCATTTGCGTTTTGGCCGTGGCCTGTGAGTCGCTCGGGGAAGGGTTGTCTCCAGGAATTTCGGACATAATTTAAGAATATTGTCTGAACACTTTAAAATATCAAGCCTGTTTGGAAAACTACTTCGAATCGTAAGTAACTTGCATATTAAAACTCTTTGGTAGCGATTATTGGCACAAAAGCTGTTGCTAAGGTAATCAATAGCACTGCAAAAAGACCCAATCATTGCCTTGTCATCTACACGGATTAAACATCTGACAAAATGTTAACCCGTTTATATGATGTTCTGAATTACATTTCAATCAATGTCAATATTTTGTTTCGTCAGTCTTGGTTAAAATTACCAAAACATGTCGTTATTGAGTGGTCTGCCCCTGCCGCCATGGATTTACTTTTCATCTCTGTCAGTGTAGGTTTTTGATGACCTTAGCTGAAAATTCTGATTTTATCTTCATTAGTTTTCTGTCTACATTGAGGCTGCATACATTTAGACTTCAACAGTTACTCATTAATTTTGCTGTAGTATTGGCGAATGTTGAAAGATTTAAACACATGTCCTAATAAGAATACTGATAATAATAAATATAATGATGATAATAATAATAATTATAATAATGATGATGGTGATGATGATGATGATGATAATTATAAATTCAGTCTTTATTTAAATAGAGTAAAATTCATTGAGTGTTATACACATTCATTCAAAAGACGGCCCAGTCTAACAAGTGTGGACCCTGCCCGGCTAACCACAAAAAACGATGATGTACATGAACAGTTGTGCAGTTATCGCAACAAGTAAATGGTACAATGAACTGTGTAGTTTACACACGTTGATTTGAATACAGTTGAACTATATTCGCTCAAAGGGCCCATCGGCAGTAAGCACTCTTAAGGTGAACTATATACTAATTAAACTGGTGTTTTGAAAATCATTTCAAGTGTCAGAATAATCCACGAAATTAAAAAGAAGATACTTGTTCAAAAGCTGTCGGAAAGATAAGTACGTCCTGCGTGTGCGTATGTCCATTTGATAACAACCAAAGTAGGGAAACCTCATGTATGTAAGATGTAAGTTTTATCTATTTATCAGCAGGATATCTCTGTTTATTGATAAAATAAATAACGTTGACATTTTAAAATAAAAGTTGATTGAAGACCACAGCAACCCATACGGACATTATTTCAGGTGGATGGAACCGCCGGCCTTCCGCAAGCCAGCCGGACAGAATCTTGTAAATTTCTCGTGCATCTGTTCCATGCCTAGCAGTACTATCTGAACCAAGACTCTTTCCGCTACAATAATTGGGTTGTTATTTCACTTTAGCTTTTATTTGGACATAAGGTCGATATAGTTCAGCCTCTTGTGTTGCATTATGCAATTATGACATGAGATGTAATATGACTATTCATACCAGGCGGTATTTTTTCGATACAACTCGCTTCCCCTTTAACCACATAGACAGTAATGTCTTCGTCCGAAATCTCAGAACTGAGTATGAATGGAAACATAATAATAGACATAGTTATTGGAAATAGCGATACTTCATTTGATTTGGATGTTTTATGACACATGCGTGCTTCAGTTGTTTTTTAAAAGAAAATTTTAAAAATGTGAAATATCTGTAAGATGAAATAAAACTTGTCTGATAGTTTCAATGTTTACAGATCATTGTTATGTACACTTCTTGCATTTTCAATACATTGAACTATATTAGCAATGTTTGAAAGTCATAATTATACGCACATGCTGGGCTGTTTTTAATTAAGAAGATTTTAGAGTCGTAAAAAATATATAATCGAGCTCTGTTGAAGTATGTAGGCTATATTACCATATCAAATTTATTATGAAACTGATATAGAGTTAATAATAGTGTAACATCTTGATTCGTATGAAATTATTCTTAACGGGACGATGGGGAAATCAGCACATATTTTATTCGTGTTGTTAATAGTGTTCATGCTGGTCCGGAGTAAACCGCCGACAGAGCAGCGTCTTCATCACTTTCTTCTACAGGTACGTCACTTCTTTTAGTTTAATTGTTTTCACATTTATTGTAGCTGAAATGCTGTGAAAATAAGCAGCTTAAAGATTTACATTTGAATCGGTGTCTAGAGACAGAAACATAAGTTTCAAATTAGGTTGGTGACTATAGTGATTTTCGAACCGGAGACCTCTTAATTGAAAGACGGGGTTCAGATAAACCCAAGGGTAAGCTAGGACCTCACGCTAATATCATTACTCCAACATGTCAAGTAAATGGCCAATCACACCTCGTGTTCAGCTGAACACTTAGGGTAGGTTAACCTGTAATGCGCACCTGTAAAGTAACTGGACAATCACACCTCGAGTTTAGCTGAATACTTTAGGGTAGGGTAGGCTAATGCTCACCTGTCAAGTAACTGGCCAGTCACCCCTCGCGTTCAACTGAATACCTTAGGGTAGGGTGGGCTGTAATGCTCACCTGTCAAGTAACTGGACAATCACACCTCGGGTTCAGCTTAAAACCTTAGGGTAGGCTGTAATGCTCATCTGTAAAATTACTGACCAATCACACCTCGAGTTCAGCTGAACACCTTAGGGTAGGCTGTAATGCTCACCTGTCAAGTAAATGGCCAATTACACCTCGAGTTTAGCTGAACGCATTAGGGTAGGGTAGGCTGTAATGCTCACCTGTAAAGTTACTGGCCAAACACACCTCGGGTTCAGCTAAACACTTTAAGGTAGGGTAGCCTGTAATGCTCACCTGTGAAGTAACTGGCCAATCACACCTCGAGTTCAGCTGAACACTTTAGGGTAGGGTAGGCTGTAATGCTCACCTGCCAAGTAACTGGACAATCACACCTCGAGTTCAGCTGCATACGTTAGGATAGGGTAGGCTGTTATGCTCACCTTTCAAGTAACTGGACAATCACACCTCGAATTCAGCCGAATACTTGAGGGCAGGGTAGGCTGTAATGCTCACCTGTCAAGTAACTGATCAGTCACTACTCGAGTTCAGCTGAACACTTTCGGGTAGGGTAGGCTGTTATGCTCACCTGTCAAGCAACTGGCCAATCACACCTCGAATTCAGCTGATAAATTTAGGGCAGGGTAGGCTGTAATGCTCACCTGTCAAGTAACTGATCAGTCACTACTCGAGTTCAGCTGAACACTTTAGGGTAGAGTAGGCTGTTATACTCACCAGTAAAGTAACTGGCCAATCACACCTCGAGTTCAGCTGAACAATTTAGGGTAGGGTAGGCTGTAATGCTCACCTTTCAAGTAACTGACCAATCACACCTCGAGTTCAGCTGAACACTTTAGGGTAGGGTAGGCTGTTGTGCTCACCTATCAAGTAACTGGCCAATCAAACCTCGAGTTCAGCTGAACACTTTAGAGTAGGATAGGCTGTAATTCTCACCTGTCAAGTAACTGACCAATCACACCTCGAGTTCAGCTGAACACTTTAGGGTAGGGTAGGCTGTTGTGCTCACCTGTCAAGTAACTCGCCAGTCACACCTCGAGTTCAGCTGAATACTGTAGGGTTTGGTAGGCTGTATTGCTTACCTGTCAAGTAAATGACCAATTACACCTCGAGTTCAGCTGAACACTTTAGGGTAGGGTAGGCTGTAATGCTCACCTGTAAAGTAACTGGACAATCACACCTCGAGTCCAACTGAACACTTTAGGGTAGGGTAGGCTGTCATGCTCACCTGCCAAGTAACTGGACAATCACATCTCGATTTCAGCTGAATATCTTAGGATAGGGTAGGCTGTAATGCTCACCTGTCAAGTAACTGACCAATCACACCTCGAGGTCAGCTGAATACTTTAGGGTAGGGTAGGCTGTTGTGCTCACCTGTCAAGTAACTGGCCAGTCACACCTCGGGTTCAGCTGAACACTTAAGGGTAGGGTAGGCTGTTATGCTCACCTGACAAGTAACTGGCCAATCACACCTCGAGTCCAACTGAACACTTTAGGGTAGGGTAGCCTGTAATTATCACCTGTAAAGTAACTGGCCAATCACACCTCGAGTTCACCTGTTAAGTAAATGGCCAATCACACGTTGATTTAAGCAGAACACATTTAGGTAGGGTAGATAGTAATGGTCACCTGTCAGGTAACTGGACAATCACACCTCGAGTTCAGCTGAACACTTTAGGGTAGGGTAGGCTGTTATGCTCACCTGTCAAGTAACTGGCCAATCACACCTCGAGTTCAGCTGAATACTTTAGGGTAGGTTAGGCTGTAATGCTCACCTGTAAAGTAACTGGCCAATCACACCTCGAGTTCAGCTGAACACTTTAGGGTAGGGTAGGCTGTAATGCTCACCTGTAAAGTAACTGGCCAATCACACCTGGAGTCCAGCTGAACACTTTAGGGTAGGGTAGGCTGTTATGCTCACCTGCCAAGTAACTGGCCAATCACACCTCGAGTTCTGCTGAATACCTTAGGATAGGGTAGGCTGTAATGCTCACCTGTCAAGTAACTGACCAATCACACCTCGAGTTCAGCTGAACACTTTAGGGTAGGGTAGGCTGTTGTGCTCACCAGTCAAGTAACTGGCCAATCACACCTCGAGTTCAGCTGAACACTTTAGGGCAGGGAAGGCTGTAAAGCTCACCTGTAAAGTAACTGGCCAATCTCACCTCGGGTTCAGCTGAACACTTTAGGGTAGGGTAGGCTGTACTGCTCACCTGTAAAGTAACTGTCCAGTCACACCTCGGGTTCAGCTGAACACTTAAGGGTAGGTTAGGCTGTAATGCTCCCCTGTCAAGTAACTCGCCAATCACACCTCGAGTCCAACTGAACACTTTAGGGTAGGGTAGCCTGTAATGCTCACCTGTAAAGTAACTGGCCATTCACACCTCGAGTTCAGATGAACACTTTAGGGTAGGGTAGGCTGTAATGCTCACCTGCCAAGTAACTGGACAATCACACCTCGAGTTCAGCTTAATACCTTAGGATAGGGTAGGCTGTAATGCTCTCCTGTTAAGTAAATGGCCAATCACACGTCGAGTTAAGCAGAACACGTTTGGGTAGGGTAACCGAATACTTGAAGGTAGGGTAGGCAGTAATGCTCACCTGTCAAGTAACTGATCGGTCACTACTCGAGTTCAGCTGAACACTTTAGGGTAGGGTAGGCTGTTATGCTCACCTGTCAGGTAACTGGACAATCACACATCGAGTTCAGCTGAACACTTTCGGGTAGGGTAGGCTGTAATGCTCACCTGTCAAGTAACTGACCAATCACACCTCGAGTTCAGCTGAACACTTTAAGGTAGGGTAGGCTGTTCTGCTCACCTGTCAAGTAACTGACCAATCAGTAATTATTTACGCAAAAACCTTTTCACATAGCGATAAAACGAAGAAAATACTCCAATTTCTCACCCCAGCTCAGTTAAGCGGGAACAATTATTTTAAAAAATACGGAAAATACTATTTATTATCAATTGAAATTGAAATATGAATAATAGATTTGGCTGAAGTAATTAATTAGCTGAAATAGCTGTGAAAATTAAGGAAGTCGAGAGTATTGTGGTGTCCGCCTGTAGAAATGCGCGGGTAGGGGTCCTGGTATCCCATTATTACATAAGGCAAGTGTCGTTGTACAATGGTTGGAAGATTGAAAAGTAGGAAGTGTAATACGTCTTGTGAATTTCAAATGAAGCTAATGTAGAATACTAGTACCTAGCAGTACAAACTTTAGAAACTTTATGTCAACAGTAAATTATTTTATGGAAACTTTTTAATAAAGCGTTAAATATACAGCCAAATGGTTAAGTTGGTCTGATGGCCGCATCATTTGAGAAATTTTATCACTGGTACTGCAACATAGATAAACAAGCATTTTTTGTTTCTATTTATGTAAATATTTAAATATTGAACGTGTCTGTCCCACAGAATAGAGTATCGTAAATGTAATAGATGACTGAGCCGCGCCATGAGAAAACCAGCATAGTGCGTTTGCGACCAGCATCCGCGCAGTCTGGTCAGGATCGATGCTGTTCGCTAACAGTTTCTCTAGTTGCAATAGGCTTTGAAAGAGAACAGCATGGATTCTGACCAGACTGCGCCGATGCGCAGGCTGGTCTGGATTCAAGCCGGTCGCAAACGCACTATGTTGGTTTCTCATGGCGCGGCTCAAGTAATTGTTTATCCTGTTACATTTTGGCAAAGTGGACAATAACATTTATCAAGTATTGATGCAATGCTTGAACTTGATCTATTATCATATATTCGTAAGCCTATTGTAGGGATTTTTCTGCGATATTGTGGTGACGGTTTTAACCGAGACGGTAATTCATCATAGCCTGGAATAACTGTTGAGACACATAAAAATAGTAACATGCTGTCAGAGTTTGGCATTCATTTCTAAGTTATCTCTGAAAATGCCTGGATGTTTAGGAACAGATCCATTCAACTTCAGTAGGCAATGACTGTAAATCTATTATGAACAAGTATTTACTGTTTATATACCTACTTTCTCAAAGCAGCCAATCTGCATCACTGTAGTTTAGTACATCTAGGGCAATTATTGTCTATTTGTTTTGCATAGGCGTCGCTATTTTTTTTTCATATAAATTTCGTCCGAACTGCAGATAATAGCTTTTGCTCTGTATGTTGAGTCACATATTTTTTTTTATGTATCAAAATTATATTTCACCCAAAATTCGTCAACTACTTCACGGTCATAAACATTTTTTATGTATAAACACTGTTGTATTTTGGGTTTGAATTGAACACATTTAATAGATGTATAACTAGCCAATGGTATAACTAGGTACAGTATGAAAGAGTAATACCACAGAAGAAGTTGGCACTTTTTTTCTTCTTTACTTTTTAAACACCATATTTCAACAGTTCATAGATTCTTTTAACATGACGTCATACAATCAAACCAAAAATTTTCCTAGGGCGATGAAAGGTTATACTTGGAAGGAACAGCAATATATAGCCAGACAGTAATTTGTGTTAGAAAATCTAAGCTAATAACAGGATTTAAGCGTTATGGTGAAGCGGACCCATAACGTGTTTTTTGGTAGAAACATTTGATTTATAATCAAGCATCAGCTTGCAATCTACTCTTTAAGTGGTATTTCAAGAAGTTAATAAAATATTGGATGGTTTTAAGATGATATAACGGCGGCGCAAAGACTGCAATATGGTTTTTAACATCCAAAATTGCAGTATCTTATGCAAATGTGCCCATTTCTTGATGAGATTCTTCAGCTTGTGCAACAATTATTCTAAATTACACCTTGTTTTGATGAGATAAAGTCATGCAAAATAATCTCTCAAATCAATTGTCCAACTTTTCAGTATGAACTCTATTAAAAGGGGTACAAGAGCTTCCATTAAGTAATTGTAACAATGTTTAATTGGAAACGAATTCTTTTCAAGCGTGCGTGTACCTCCTTAGTCATATATCATTATTTAAATATTTTTAACTATGTTAATAATAGTAATATCGTTAACATGATGTAGTCTGAAAGTGACATGTGAGAGTAGCTCTACTAGCGAACAGTGATTATTGAAAAAGTTACTTTGTCCAAAATGATTTCTTTGTGTAAAATTGACGTATGTAATAAAGCTCTATTGTTTGAAAAAAAATCCACATTGAAAAGCTAAATATACCTTCTTAGTATAATCACATGTTTTCCTACACGTCTATAAGGCACAGTAGTAGTTGCAATTCATCTTGAACATTTCCACATACATTTTGTAGCTTATATTTCCCTTATGATTTAGCTTTTCAGAATTTCATTAATAGCACACTATCTGTGGAGTCAGTATGCCTTCTCAGTATCATAATGAATTTTTATCACTTAATCATAAAAGAAGTATGCATTTACTAGGAAACAAGGACTTGGGACTTTAATGAAGTAAGATAAACGAAATTAATTCGAGGTGTCACAATTAGCTTCGATCCTCCACTTGAGACGAATGGTCTAGAAGATCAAACAAGTCACAAAACGTCTAAAGTCGCATTCGCCCATCACTTCTGACGTTGGGAAGTTTCCGAACAAATAAGCCAAAGTACGGATGAACAGTTACGTAAACCGACTGCTCTTAGATAAGTGAAATACTGTTGAAAATAGTGACTCTTAAATATACCAAACTAACTTAATTCTTCGAAAGTACTTCTAACAAAATCTAGATAATTCTTAATCTTTTGTTTTTAAATTTTCAGGAGAACGCATATAATAAGTTGATTCGACCGTCAGGAAGAACGGTGAATGGAACAACGGACAGTAAACTGACAGTGAAACTTGGCATGAGGCTTTCTCAGTTACTTGAAGTTGTAAGCGTATTTGTTTTCTTTTTTCTTTTTACTTTCAGACGTTCCCAATTTGCTTCAAAGTAATTAAAGTTATACTGTTGCCTATCTAAGTCTTAAGCTCCGTGACTAGAGACATCAAATAAGTAGTTCTATTTATGCGGTAGTAGTTTTGTGTTTAATTGTACAAAGAGATTTGAATATACTTTTATATATGTATATATATCGAAACAAGAGTTGCTGTTTAGTGGTAGACTTCAGGTTTCAGATAGTCAAGAAGAGTACAAGAGAAATTCATTAAAATCTGCGAAAAGAAGGAAACAGTTGGAATTCAAAACAGTTGAAATGATAATTATGTGTTTACAGTCCTCAATAATAATTTATACTTTGTCCATAACACGTACCAGATATTTTTGCATTAAACATGCCTCTTAATTGCCGCTAATATGTACTAACTGGCTTTGTATACAGAGGTTTCTAATACTGTCAAATTTCCGAAAGATAAAAAAGTTAAACATTTTTTACTGTATTCCCAGACTAGTTTAATCTCGTTATGGAAGCAAAATCGAAAAAAAATTTACATCATAGGACCACGTGCATAATGAAATAGGTTTGTTTTGTCATATAAAACATGAGTAGAAGTTAACAACTTATAATACTAAATATAATATATGAATTAACCTTTAAATCATTTAAAAATCTTTATGTTTTGTTCTGCACTAAAACACACCATCACGGAATTTCATATATTTGATTGCTTAATAACACCCTCCAAATAATATAATATTAATTAAAAGTAGTGTTTTGTTTCGGGCTCGTATTAAATGCAAGTTCACACATGTGAGAATATAAAAATAGGGAATTGTCGTGGCAAAACGTGTATGTTTGATTACTTACTTTGCGATAAATGAAAGTAAGCCAACAGTTCACATACTTAACCATTCTGAGTTAATTTATTAATTAAAATCTCAGACATCTATCTATAATTATTGTAAATGAAATTCTATGTAAATCCTACGGCAATTCTAGACAGTATTTCTAATTAAAGGTCAAATATTTCCAGGAAAAAGTATAGTTATTCCTTCCAACTTATTTTGTTGCAGGTTTATCCCGTCCAAAGTTAAGTGTATTTCTGAACATGAGCATCTTTATTTGATTCCAATCACATCAAAGGAATTTCTTCATGTTACAAGTAGTCTATTGCATGAAACAATGCGGATGATTATCATGATCAACATGTTCTATACATCTTATCCATTCACACTGCCATTTAAGATATATAAATATCTGTCAATGGATTAGGTACTTCGGCCATGGTACATCACTGATTCCAGCGTTCAGGCAGAGTTTATCTTAGATATTTAGGCACATGTGATTTGTTTCTTAATTATATTTATAGTTGGCTTTATATAATAAATACTCTAGCAAAACCGCACACACGTATTCAAGCTTTGATTGATCTTCTCGCAAGTATCATATACGCCAAAGTTATTCTCCAAGACTAGTATATGAATTGTTGACTGATGTTTAATTGACGAGAAATCTTCGCTTTATCTCGTTTCCTGCTAAAGTTAAAGTAAAGTAAAGTTATCACACAACATGCTTTTGTGGTGAAATAGGTATCTTGCTTAGCGTCTCTGGCGAAAACATGTGATATAAATACTATCGCAGAGTAGGGTTTATCGTAACTCAATATAGTGCTCTGTGACTGCGATTGCGTTTTATCAACACGCCTGAATATGAGTATGATAGTATGAAATCAGACATTTTAAGGCAGATCTAATTTGCCCTTTGCAATTTGTGCATTTTGTATAGATATTGTAGAATTATACCTTTTGTTTTGGATTTCATAAATTTGACATTGAAAATAACTTTTTTTCCTCTTCTCTCCTCGAGACCATTGGACCAGCAATCGCTGAACAAGAACAATCGGATCATATAAGCTGTTTATTCGTTTGAAACTAATGTAATATAAGTAACATCCCATGTCGGTATATGCAAATAAAGATCCATTAGTACTGATTTGAGATCTTTGAGTCTATTAGACCTCGCATTTTATTCATCTCACGCTTCTTCACTGAAATCAGCCGCATTAACGCATTCTAATAAACTTCTAACAAATAGCTAATAATGCTTCAAATATCCACGAAAATTGACATCATGTGCGCTCGAATCGTTTATTAGCCAATAAGTGTTGTTCGCTTCCGATCCAACAGGCATTCATGGTTTTTATACGATACATCAGTTCATATTAAATCAAAGCATATTTACATTTCCCAGATGTATGAGTGTTAGTAACAAATATAATTTCGGATAAGAAGAGATTGAGTTTTTTCTCATACAGGAAAGAGATCCTTTCTTCCAAATACAGGATTGTTTCAAATGTTGTTTTTCTATGTTATCCATGTGCATGATTTTACCTGCTACTGTAATGATCAAATTCTTCGAGTCTTTTTCATCATGCGTATTTAAATTTGATTAGTGATTCCGATTAAATCAGACACCATTAAAAATTACCAAACTTAATAGTAACAAAATGTGATATTACTGTTCAAAAACATTTTGGGACATACATGTGGAAATTTAAGATTTAGAACTGTTTACAGACAGTCATATCTGTGCTGTCTGATTCAGCCTTTTGATTAGTTTTAGCATTTATTTCTATTGTTCACATTTAGTGTGACTAATTTTAAATGTTCAAACCATATACAAGTATTCTGACAGATTTCTAGCATTAGGAAACAGAATGCATTCTTCGGTGCCCTGTTATGTATGCATGATGTTCCACTCAATTCTCTCCAACGCGTATAAAATGGTTCGATCTCTTGGGGTCTGTAAAAAGCACTCCCTTTCGACCATTTTATTGGCTTTTAAAAGCTTATGTTGTTGTTTCAGTCATTGAAGATTTGTTACATGCTTCTCAACAAGATATTAACGGTGTTTTGCTGTTTGAACCGCTGATACTCTGGGGTCGTAAACGAGTTTTAACAGCGCCATATCATATAAAATGTAGTGGTTTGAAAGGTTGTTGTTATCATATCCCTGTTAAATGTTGTACATAAATCATACAAAAATAATCTTTCGTATACAAAAAACAACAACAACAACAAAAAACATATTTAAGCAAAAACATCGTTCATAATTATCTTTCCGTGGTTTTGTCGGATTATAAAGAAAGAAATCTGGCCGCAACAGGCAGGATTCTAAACGTTAAAAGGGAATTGTTTGGTCAAAAGAATTAAATCGATGTAAAGATTTCTTTTTCTTTTTTTCAAACATATTTTCATTTCGGGGTGTATTGTAAATGTTTGTCTGTTATATATTATCTCAGAAGTGAGGGATATGTTTTCAAAATACGTTCATAGTAATTACGGTAATTACACACGTTCTGGTTCATAACTAAGTCATGGAAGATGGACCCATTCAAAGTCACGTTCTACCTAATTAACAAACAGTTGATATACAAATCAACAACAACAAAAATCTAATTATGTTATGACGAGATCTAGTAATTTGTCATTTATATCTTACTATGATGTTAAAAGTTATTCTTTTGTTCGCATTTCATGCTATTATACTAATTAAATTCACAAGAAGACTCACTGATAGCACAAAATGCAACGAAGCAAAACAATACCTCTGTCCGACAAAGCCCGGCCACGAGGGACAACGTTCAAGCATCCCTCCACTTTCGAACATGAACCCAAGCTTACCATATCATTGAATAAAATAACATTGAACGGGGCCCATGATCCCAAAGGACAATTATAAACAACACCAATGAGTCCAAGTATTGCCTGACTCTTTATGACCGCCACACGGCACTTAAAGACTTCTGTTTTGAAAAAAAAAAAATGAAATCTGTAAGGGTTGAATATGATAAGTTTGGAAGGGAGATACAAGGTAACATGCAACAGTAGTACAAGTACCAGTTTAATTTAGCAGATGGAAGTAATTTTATTTAACGACAACTCTTTTAAAGAGACAGCCAGAGTAAGGGTTTTCAAGTGTATGAGTAAGAAAGAATACAGATTTGATTTTTTTTTATTTAAATGTAATTTTCACAAATCTCCTTGACAGGTTAGCAAAACAGTGAAAATATTTAGACAATATGTCAACAAGTGATTAAAATACTTGATACATGAATAAAAAAAAGTTGAAATAGACATTGTATTTTTCTATTATTTGATATCTGAGATATTTACTTGGCTCACAAGATATATTTGAAAAACGTTATCAAATTTCTCTTTTTTATAAACTCCTATTTTACTATATTTGCAAACGATAGCAAGGATAATCTTTACTCTCAACGATTGATATCTTCTTAAATGCACCGTCAATATTTTGTTCTATATTTAATTATACCACTTTAATACACAGCTTAGATTATTTTGAAATTTGAAATGATACACATATTTTCTTAAGGGTTTAAAACTGAATTTTAAGAACTAAATGGCCTTAATGGTAAGTCTTCATGCCCCACTGTCAACTGAATTATTTCATATCACTTTCCTTACAAAATCCTACCATTATATGAAATTATGATAATAATAACAAAGAGTTTTTTTAGACCAGCCCTTTCCGTTTGATCTGCTTACGTCGGTTTATCTTTCGTTTCTTTTCCAAAGTCTCCTATTTCTGTAATTTGTTTCTGGTGCAAGGACTTTTATCAGATCTGGTGCTTGATAAAGTCTAGCCGGTAATTGCTTCCTAATAGACTCGCGCATCGTTAATACTATTTGAATAATTGTATTATGACATCTGATGTTTCTTGAATATTTGGTACGAATATTGGTTGACCGCTTGATTAACATTAAGACGTTATATATCATTTGTTTTTTTTTTCTCTAGTTTTTATCTCAGTATTTAACTTGATTTTGAAATACTTCGAGAGTCGCATGCCGCCAGAAACCTCTCTATTCTTCTATTTTTTTTTCCAGACAATAGTAACTCCATTTGAATCAGTAATAAAGCTATAAGGAGATCCTTTGGAAGCAGTCAAACATATTAATAGCAGACTCGGTTTGTTAGAGTTTGTTCCCAAGAGGTAATAAAAGATGCAACACACCTTCATGCCCCCACCCCTAGCACAGACTTAAGTGGAATTCTGTATACCGATGCATTGAATGAACTCCATAAAGGAACAGAAATTTTAACAACAATTAGTCCAAGAACGGTGAGATATTTACAGCAGCCACAAAGACTGCCTTTTTTGCTGGTTTATAAAGTATGTGCCCAGAACAACAAAATACGGAATTTCACTTACATTGTGCACTAACAGTTTTCCATCCGTCTGTTTTTTTCTTCATAAATACTTTGATTTTAATGTGGCTGCCAGTTGTTTTGTTACGAACAAAAGTCATTAATTATTTGTCGGTAATTGTTTACTTATATTTTTGTCAAAGGTTTGAATATCTCTTTCAGTTAGTAGGACTACGAACTATCATTGAATATGTTGTTTTATTACCTCCCTTTATGGCTTTGACTGTGTAAGAAAAAATGCAATATCAAATGTAGTGCTTTTCTAACTCTGTCATTGTGTATGCTGTCTATTTGGACAGCTACTATATTTGTTTTTTCTAGCATAAAATTTATGGGACATTAGTTGCACTGATTTTAATTCTACAACCATTGACAATGGAACCATCTACTATCAGATTTCTTAGTTTCTTTGCGTTGTTACCAAATATGTTATCGTCCGAAGTTACTCTATTTTATTTGCATATTCATAAATTCAAGATTGCAAACAAAATGTTGTTAATGAATCCTCATGCCGTATAGTTAAAGTGGGACTCTTTTATGCTGAAGTTTTGAATAAAAAATAAAATTAAAGGTCAGCGCTGTTTTCCTAAAAAACGCGTGTTTCAAAAGCTTTTCAGTGTGTGTTTTTACTACTACTATTTGTTATTGTACTATAATGCATGTACTAAGAATTCTCCTACATACTTTTTCATCTAATTATTTTATTACCAATGATTTCATTTAAATAACAAAGTAAATACCTCGTTACAACAGTTTGATATTTTATATTTAGTGACGATGGTGATATTTTACTCTCTAACGCAAATGAATATATATAGTGCGGTAAGGAAAGAAATAATTGAAAATTCTCAGAATATCTATGGAATAAAATAATAATTTCTTTGATTCAGCTTAAGATTAAGGTTAGATCATCATTTAACTTTTGAAAACAAAATCATACGTTATCTAGCGTTTCCGCAAAACTGCTAAGACTGTTTGTTATAACCTATACCGTGTTGGTGCGCCGTAAAACCCAAATAAATAAATAAGAATGTCTGTTTCTTTTCTTATCATTTGACTGAAGAATACAAAGATTACAAGAAGTATTTCAATACAAATACTTGTTCGATTAGTGAAATGTCCATGTTCCCGTTTAGCGCTCACGTTATGATCAAGGTATGTAATTTCGAAGATGTTCTAATAAAAAGATTGAATTCTAATGTTCTTGAATCACGCGAGAAAGGAGAGATTCTTTTCAATTGTATCTTTATGGGTTTTATAGTAACTGAGAGATATCTATATCAATGGTTTTCTTGTATTAATGGAGATGTATTAACTGTTTTCTGGTGATCATGTCTCTGTAAAATATTGTCTATAAATCAGCCAGAAACCAGAAGTAGCTTTTAAGAATGCCTGAGGAATCTCTGTTTTTATTTTTCTCTTCATCTGAATTAAAGATATAATTGGTGGTTGTCTCTGGCATATCTAAAATAAAAGGGTCTGTCAAGAGAAATTTGTAAAATTGCTCGATTACAAGCATATTATCTTACGTGTTATTCTCCTAAAGTTTGTGTACAGATTATATGGAAATGCAATATTTATAAATCAATTATGAAATACAAATTTCGAATTCTAGATATATCTTCAATTTCTTGAATTTGAATTTATATTTGTTTTCACACAGAGCATACATGAAGTCGGAGGTTTTCCTTACACTTGTTTTATTACTTTGTACTGACTAACATAATCATGTAGGAAGTGCACACAGAACAATCCTTCCCAGTTAAACCATTATGTGTCTTCTCCAATTTTAGGAAATTTGTTGAGACTTATTTCATTGAACTGAGCCATGGCATATACGAATGAAGTTCGTGATGTATTGTGCATTAGCGCTACTTTTCATTTCCTAAAAGAAAAGTACGATCATTTATTTGAGAAATAGAAAATCAAAAGAAAATTGTTTTTTTTTTTTGTTTATTATAAATTTGCTATTGCGTGAGACATAGCATGAAGTACTCCATCAACCTCCCTGCTTTCTTAATTGGATGACATGTTAAACGTCAATAAAATCAAACTGAAACAAGTTTGCCCAGTCTAGGTTCTTTGAGACAGACAAAAATAACTATATTAAAACGAGAAAAGGAACAGTTGTCAATTTTTATTACTGAAAAGTTTTCCAGTGTGTTTTGTTCGTTTGATATTCTCTTGGAATTGGCATATGTGATTCTATCCAGATGGTCCGTTGGAACTAGAGATTTTTATTTTGAACAACAAAATATTACCGATTGATTTACTTTCAGAACTTTAACTTGCGCGTTAGAAACTAGTAAGTATTTGCTGAGTGTTAAACAAAACCAATTAGGAAATATTCATTTTAGTTATTCCAGATATGTAGTGTATATATAAATATTTAAATTGATTGTTCTAACATTAATTGCTTAAGGGACATTGGAACTTGACTGTTATTTTCTAAAAAAGGTAGCATTTTTCAATATTTTTAATGCTTTAACCCTTCTGTATGCATTTCATAGGTATTATCAAATACAGTATGGAATTCTTATTTATTTTTCTTTTCAGTCTGAAAAGAACCAGATCTTGACATCAAATCTTTGGCTGAGACATGTAAGTATATTAACTATGATGCTTTTCATGCCAGTGCCAGTATATCCATCTCAACAGTAAACATTTATGTGCGTGCGTGCGTATATGTGTCCAAAATACATACGTAGATAAGAATGGTAAAAAGTTTGTGAAACAGTTTAGACACACTAAATATCCAATAGTGTTATTACATATCGCAATATACATTTGCTTCTGTTTCTGTGAACATTAATAAAGACAGTGATATTGCATTATTGTAAACAAAAAAAAGGCAATTTGTTTAGTGTATGACGACAGAATGCATTTGATGTATATAAAACTATCGGTTTTGGATTGTTGAAATTTACACAGAAGTCTTTGGCCTGAGTGAACATAGTCTACACGTTTAATTACACTTCCCGATGGAAGTGACAAGGCGTCAAAAATACCAGAACCAGATCCAACACGTAATTTCAAAGGGATATTTTTGCGAAAACAATGTATTACAAATTCTGTAACATTTAGACAGTACCTGTATCTCACGTACTATCTACTAATTTGAACGAAAATGAAATTGCATTTTAACTTCATGATTTACAGGAATGGGAAGACCAGCGTCTTCGTTGGAATCCGCAGGAGTTTGGCGGCATAGAAATGACATATGTTCCTTCTGATGAACTATGGAGGCCAGATATCTTATTATACAATAAGTAAGTAGAATGTGACTAGACTAGAATCTTGTGCCCCTTGGTGGCGGCTATGTATATTGTTTTGAAATAGGTAAGAGAAAAGCCAGTATTGCATAGAGTTTACAAATCTTCCAAGATGAAAACTGGGTATATTATTGTGAAATACATACGCTTGGTTATACTTAGAGTAGTTGATATTTTTATTAGCTGATTTTAAGCATATTAAATTAGATGTCAGTTTATCTATGTCTCCTCTGATTGACGTTCGTTAGAAAGGGTAATACTATAAGATATTTGTACAATGAAGTCGATCAGACAATCTTCCAAGGTAATATCATTTTAACATAATGAATTGTAGAATAATATAAATAATTGTCAAAGGTTAAATATGTAACACTGTAAGTCTCCAAAGATCTAGTACTTCTCTTCAAAGGCATATATTTCTTTCTGTTCATACAAGTTTGTTAATGAGTTAACAGCTCTATAGCGACAACTGATCTTAAGCAACAATCTTCATACGAGCCGTGCCATGGGAAAACCAACATAGTGGGTGTGCGACCAGCATGGATCCAGACCAGCCTGCGCATCCGCGCAGTCTGGTCAGGATCCATGCTGTTCGCTAACAGTTTCTCCAATTCCACTAGGCTTTAAAAGCGAACAGCATGGATCCTGACCAGACTGCGCGGATGCGCAGGCTGGTCTGGATCCATGCTGGTCGCACACCCACTATGTTGGTTTTCCCATGGCACGGCTCATACAACGAATGTGCCGGAAGTTGTAGTCTAACAGCTGTTTATGCTATATCTTCTATATCTTCTCTATCTTCTCTATTAAATGTTTTAGTGCGGACGGAGACTACGTCGTCACAATGTTGACAAAAGCTAAAGTAAACTACACTGGTCTTATTGTATGGGAACCCCCAGCTATCTACAAAACTTATTGTCCAATCGACGTTGAATTCTTTCCTTTTGACCAGCAGGAATGCTTCATGAAATTTGGCGTTTGGACATACGATGGTCACGAGGTAAACACACATGTCTACAAATTCGTATGTTATGTTAGTACTGATTAACATCAAAATGTAGTGCAAATACTCTATTATTTGCGTATTACCTTTGGCGTGATAAAATGAGATTAAATGATAGAATTCTAACATTTTTTTATCAAAAACAATTTAAATACATGTCATTTAAGACTTTTGGCCGAAGCTAAGGTTTGCAAAATTTAATGCTGCAGTTTTTTAGTATACAAATACACATTGAATTGAATTGATCTGATTATATCATCTGTTCTATTGTTTAGGTGGACCTTCAGCACGTCTGGGAAAAGCAAGGTGTCATGCAGGGAAACCAGATGGTCATTCCGAAAGGAGTCGATCTTTGTGATTATTATCAAAATATAGAATGGGACATTATAAATGTAACAGCCAGGAGAAAAGAGAAATTTTACCCGTGTTGTCCTGAGCCATATCCAGACATCACGTTTAATATAACTATCCGAAGAAGAACTTTATTCTATACCATTAATTTAATTATGCCGTGCATAGCTATCTCGTGTTTGACCGTGTTAGTATTCTATTTACCCAGTGATTCTGGAGAGAAAATCACGTTGTCGATTTCAATCTTGCTGGCTTTAACTGTGTTTTTCTTACTTCTGTCTGATATAAACCCTCCTACGTCAATTGTTATACCATTGATAGGAAAGTATTTATTATTCACCATGATTGTGGTAACAATGTCCATATTCCTGACAGTTTATACGTTGAGTATTCATTTCCGATCACCAGCTACTCATAAAATGTCGCCATGGATAAAACGTGTATTTACTGAAATTCTTCCAAAAATATTGTGCATGAAAAGACCAGTAGATAACAGAAGAAGAAAACCGAAAGGTAAAGAATTAGGAGAAACAAATATCGACGCCCCAGAACTTGTTCATTTATGGGATAAGACCAATGCACCGAATTATGAAAATCTAAGAAAACGGACATCATCGGAGAGGGAGGATCTGTCCAGATATCCATCCGAGATCAGAGAATCAATGAATGGTGTGAAATACATTGCTGAGCATCTGAAAAAAGAAGATGAAGAAAAATCAGTAAGTATTATTGCATGAACATAGAAAGATAGCTTGCATCTTCTTTACCATGTTCGCAACGTTTTTTTTTCTTAAAAAAAAGAAAAGAAACTTCCCATTTTTAATGTCAATGTACGGCGTCTTTTTCATGTCACGCAAGTACATGTCAATATCTAAACTGAAAATCGTCGGAGAAATGTTGTCTGGAAAGTTTTTGTTTGGTCAGCCTTTGAAATCAACAGATGATATGTTTTAAAGCACAACTAACTGATTTTTCCACATAGGCTGATAAATACTTTTATTTTAAATAAAGTTTTATAAACGGTATGAAAAGCCATGTAATCATATTTGATAGAATTCCAGTTAACCAAAATTTATTCTCGTAAAAGTGCCGTTCTATTCAGAGCCCTAATCTGATTGTAATTTACTGATTGTATGAGAGTTGATGTCGAATCAATACCATTCAGATCAAAATTGAAGTGTAAATGATTTGTAAATCCATTAGACCCATCCGGATATTTGAAATTATAACATATGACTCTTTGCAGGAGGAACGTGATTGGAATTACGTTGCTATGGTGATGGACAGACTGTTCCTGTTTATTTTCACGACAGCCTGTGTTTGTGGTACAATGGGGATATTTTTGAATGCGCCATCTCTTTATGATCCTAGCAAGGCAATGACAAGACATGACTTCAACTGTTCTAAAAGATAGAGGAATGTCCGCGTTTGATGACAGATAGCAAAGAATGACAATCATATAGTTTGATGACAGCTTTTGGAAACAGACCCTAAGGACATTGAGAGGAAAATTCAAAGAAATGATTTTCTCTCATTAAACCTTGATATGCTGTTGATCCATTGGACAAATTTGTAATATTGAATTGACATTAAATTGCCACAAGCCGGCAATGCCAAATATGAATGTGTGGGGAAATAGAAAACATAATAAAGCTATTTGAACATTGCATTATGTTCTTATTGGATGTGCTTATAAAATGGTGCGAATATTTATTTGTCTGCTTGTTATGTTGAAAACAGTTATTGCGAGTAATTAGTGTAATATGCTTGATGTTTTAATGTTAAAACAATACAAACTCATGTATGTTGTGTAAAAGTTACGTAAATATTTAAGTCAAAACGCTTGTTTTTTTATGTTTTTATCAAAATCTTAATATTATGACCTTTGAATAATATTATGAATTTATCAATATCACGTTCATCTTACTGGGCATGCGCAAGTAATACATTCTAATGAAAATTTATACATGATTGTTTTGGTTAATATCGGGAATTTTATAAATTTAATACATTCTAAATGAACATTTACATGCATTTATGCATTGTTATGCTTGATTAAGCTGTTTGTATATTGATAAATTTTGAATGAGACTCTGTTTTTTACTTGTAATTGTTGTTTTTGTATAGTTCTGTTATTATTTTACAGATTGATATTTGCACATATTTTTGATATTGTTATTATAGTAATTGTTTTGGCAAAAACTAATTTTACTTAAATAATGATTAACTTCCTTGATACATTTTATGCTTTTGCAATAAATTGGACATTCCAATATTGTGCTCTTGTGCACCGCTTATGTCAGTGTCTAGTCCGTTGTTTGTATTGTAGAACAGCGTAACAGACGGAATAAAATGAAGAAAAAAGTCTTCGAAATCTGTATTTTTCCCAAAGAAATATGTGCCACTGTTTAGTTCTATGAACTTTCTTAATGCCCATTACTTTAGGCAAAACATTTTCAAACTATGATGTCATTTGGATATCTATTTTGAAACCATTGCACGTAAGGTTTCCTTGAGTTATTAGAATAGATTGTGTGGGAAACTGGCAAAAGAAAATGAAAGGACATAACAGTTTTATTTGCGACGTAGAACTTACTTACGAGGGATGATCAGTAATTACGTAGACTGCCTCTATATCTTTAATAGTATAAGGCAAGCATTAATAAAAAATATATTATCCTCTACTACGTCTGTAAATATAAAAAGTATCTGTCTCTCCTACATCAAATCACGGCGACTTAAAATGCACACTATCGCGCTGCCGGCGTCGTGATCAGTTCGGGGACATCAACGACGTCGCCTATCCTGAAAGTGCTCGAGATACGTCTGGTGTGATCTCACTTCTTCTCAAAGTACTGTGCTATGTCTATGGCAAGCCAATTGTCCAATAATTACGTGAACTAGATTGGAAAACTAGGATTAACGATCGATAAACTAGCTTTTTCGAACGTAAAACAAGCTTTTTCAAATACTAACCTATATTTTCGAGCTAAAACGTAAGATACCGGGTTTAAACCATAGTGTAAGCTCGTGAACCCAGGATTACGTTCAATAAACTAGATTTCTCGATTGAACTACGAATGTCGGTCGTTATCCTAAGTTTACGAGCGTGAACCTATATTTACGAGCGTAAACCTGGGTTCACGTGTGTGAACCATGATTTTCGAACGTGAACCTACGTTAACGACCGTAAATTTGGGTTTACGATCGTGAACATGGGTTTACGACCGTAAATATAGATTCACGCTCGTGAACATAGGATAACGACCGAAATTCATAGTTCAATCGAAAACCCTAGTCTATCGAACGTAAACCTTGGTTCACGTTCGTAAACTATGGTTCACGCTCGTAAACCCAAGTTCACGGTCGTAAACGTAGGTTCTCGCTCGTAAACATAGGTTCACGTCCGTAAACTATGGTTCACGGCAAGCCAATTATCAAATAATTACGTTCTTGGTCGAAAAACTAGGATTATCGAACACTAAACTATATTTTCGAGCGAAAACTTAGGATTACGGGCGTAAACTTTAGTTTACGCTCTTAAACCCATGTTTACGTTCGATAAACTAGGATTTTCGATTGAGCAAGAACGAGTGTGAACCTGGGTTCATGAGTGAGAACCATAGTTTACGATCGTGAACCTATGTTTACGACCGAAAATCATAGTTTTGTCTGAAAAACCTAGTTTATTGAATGTAAACCTAGGTTCACGCTCGTAAACCCAAGTTCACGCTCGTAAACAGGTTCACGTTCGTAAACATAGGTTAACGTCCGTAAACTATGGTTCACGTTCGTAAACATATGTTCACGTTCGTAAACTATAGTTCACGATCGTAAAACCATGTTCACGCCCGAAATTCATAGTTGATTTTATAATCCTAATATATCGACCGTAAACCATGATTTACGTTTGATGAACTAGGTTTCTCGATTGAACTAGGAATATCAGTCGTTATCCTATGTTTACGGTCGTTATTCTATGTTTACGCTCGTGAACCTAAGTTTACGGCCGTGAACTTGGGTTTACAAGCGTGAACCTACGTTTACGACCGTGAACTATGGTTTACAGCGTTATCCTATGTTTTCGCTCGAAAATATAGGTTAGTATCCGAAAAACCTGGTTTTACGTTTGCAAAACCTGGTTTATCGATCGTAAATCTTAGTTTTTCAATGTGTACCTTGGTTTACGTAATTATTGGACAATTGGCGTGCCATATTTGTCATGCTATTCTAATCAAGTCAGTCAATAAAAAAAGGTTTACTCTTTCAAACAGTACCATTTTCAACATGTTGCAGGTACTATGAAAAAAGTTATGGGACCAGTCTAGGTAATTATTGATCATCACTCGTAGAATGTCTTTACCGTACAGATGGAAAAAGCCGCTTAAAACTGAAAGCAGGTAGAAGCCATAGAAAACCACAGGCAGTTTGATATTAAAAGTGGTAAGACATAATAATACAGAAATAAATGTGCGACATGTGGCGCACATTCAGTTTCCCTAGAAATGCCAAGTTGGAATTGCATTCCCTAATCTGACATATATATTATTTGATAAAAAAGGGAAGACTTTACAAACTTCATCACAGACCCTAAGATATTTCATTTTGGTAAAGCTTTACTTATATTAAATGCCAGAAAAGTAGCATCCTTCGTGCAATATGTGTAACTGCAACATCAATTGTAGGTTAAAGTAAACATTAAGACAACCGAAAGTGTTCTCGACTTCGCAAAATACTAATCTTGTCACTTCTGACAGAAGCCTGCAGTTAGATCAGACAAATACTAACAATAACTGTAGAAAACAAATTGTTACTACATTTCTCAGACATATATGGAGATAAATGTTGTATATTTATGTAGTATAATGATCTGAACTAAATGTTACACAATCTTTTATCTAAATATGACCGCAATGCCTCTGTCTAATCTTCAAATTATTCCTGCCTTAACGGAAACAAAGAGGCAAAAATGCAAATCACTGTCTTTAAATGCAGAAGAAATATGTAATACAGCATATCATATTTTTATATTCATTTTATGCATTTTTAGCTTTCAAATTCACTATGACATTATTTAGATTTGGCTAAATTTCTGCTTAACATGTTTCTACGCTAGATATCATAATAAATAGAAAACGTTTAAAACCACAAGTCGCCCAGTGCGATGTAAATCAAAATGTTGCAGGCTCAGTTTGATCGACCTTGTTCATGGTCCTCATCCTCTAACCCAGGGTTGAGCAGTTTGTTTGTTTGTTTGGTTTGGGTTTAACGCCGTTTTTCAACAGTATTTCAGCCATGTCCCGGCGAGCAGTTAACCTTACCAGTGTTCCTGGATTCTGTACAAGTACAAGCCTGTTCTCCGCAAGTAACTGCCAACTTCCCACATCAATTATCAGAGGTGGAGGACGAATGATTTCAGACACAGTCTTTTCTCAAATCGTCACGGAGAACATACGCCCCGCCCGGGGATCGATCTCGCGACCCCGTGATCTTTAGACCAACGCCCTCCCTACTGAGCTAAACGGGTGGGCTTTGGGTTGAGCAGTACCTAGTATTTACACATGTAACATGTAAAAAATACAGTTTACAAACACCCGCGGATGTATTCATACGGTGGTGTGCATATAACCTAAAATGACACACGAGGGCAATGCCGTGGAAAGCGGTGTATAATTCCCAGTTAAAATAATAGGTTTGCACTAAACGAGCAGAACTAAACAAACTGAATCTATAGAGGAGATCTCAGGATTTGGAACCAGAACTACCAAAAGACAAAATCAAAATGCCGACACAATATCCAAGCGGTGACTAAAATCTATTATAGCGGGAGTACTGGAATTTAATAGATTTGTTAAATCAGTAAATACAGACTAGTTTCTTGAATATGAGATAATAATTAAATTTTGTTGTTTTATCGTCATTTCAAATGATGAATTTTTTTAAATTATATATTAATGTATTTATATCCTTCGTCAAAGATGTTTTAACTTTTTTTTCCCGCCAGCTGTCTTAAATGAGTTTGAAATGGTATAAAAAAAAACTGAAATCTGAAAAGGCTCGTAGTATTCTTCGGTCGGTCTATCTGGTCGATCAACAGACTGTCTGCTTTAACGCAGCAAAGTTGACCTTTATAGTATTTCCTGTCTTTCAATGATAAAGTGTATGTTAGGTGTTACAGGCTTACTCTCATTAATAAAAGTTTGTACTTTCAATTATATTTTTTTACGACAAATATTTCAATCTGTGACTTGGAGGATTTCGATAAAAAAGAAGCAATGGTATATATATTGATGCAATTAATTTCGCTCCTTCAGCAATTTAGACTGTCATTGGTTAAGGTCAATATTCTAATGGACGTTTGGTTTAATCTTTTCATTTATGAGAGTTCATCTTTTACTTTTATCATGGGTCATTTCATTCAACGCAGAAAACAAATGCCCTCTGACTGAACGTTGGAAGGGTAGAGGTTTGGTTATCTTATCATGTGTATCTGTATTTTCATATTGTTCAAAGTCTCATTCATATTTTGCGATCATCAAGTTACAGACAGCATATTCGGAGCAATTAAACCAGTAACGAACGTCCTAAATGTTATTAAAGATCTTTTCATAGTTTTAGATATTTCATCCCAATACCTAGTGTGGAATTTATTCTGAGCATTATTTATATTATTTACAAATTGACACACACCCCGTAGACGTAGCTGAATCCGTTCGCTAAAGAATCTGTCCATGTACACACTTACAAGCTTCAGAAATCTGGCAACATTAAAGAAAAAAATACTTTTAGTAACACAAAAGCTAAAAACACTACCACTGGGGATATTTAATGAGTTGAGTTGTCAAACTTAGCGTGTGGAGGTTGCGGTTTAGAATGGGCTTTCACTGCTGGATAATCGTCCTTGCTTTTGTAGTCAATCATATTCAATTATGATTACAGGTGAATTCATAACGAGGAGTGTTAGACACTTAAATCTGTCGAATCTGTCTATTTTGATTTCTCTATTATGTTCTAGCAGAAAAACAATTTACATTTTGCATTGTATCCCGGTGTTAGTAACTTATCATAATGATAACTTACTATAACCGGTATGCAAGATCTTCCACAGAGCGCTGTTCACAAAACTTTGTCATAATTTTACGAAGTCAAATTGGAAAATTGCTATGATCTTCATATCCTTTCCTGGATTAGATCGTACTACATTCCTTGATAACTTCATCAACATGATGGAAATCAAGAATTTTCGGAGAAAAAGGTGCAACTGAGGCACGTAAAAAATGTGATCCTCTTCAAGCTGAATAAAGAGGAATAATTTTTACAAATTGATTCATGACATAAACGTTACTGTTAAGCCTTCGAAGGGTAGACACTGTTAAAAAAGCGCTGGAAAAACATTATCTTCATCACACACACCAGGTATATTGATTTAAATGACATCCTCCTTTCTGCGCTCTAAATATTCACTACTAAAACTCATATTCAGACGGTCCCATAATCCAACAGTAAGGTGTCATAGTGACTAGACTGCTATAACTACCGTTTTATAAAACTTAAATCTATGACAAAAAAAAAAAATCATTTGAAAGAAAAACATGCAACCAAGCAAAATAATAACAGACTTGGTTTGTGAGAGGAAAATGAATAATGCAACACCCGTTACGCTCTCTAGCGTCGGTTAAGCAGACTTCTATATTCTATTTATATATCAATACATTTAAATGAATTCAATGATCCCGAAAGATAACAAAATAAAAGAACAGCAGAAGAAGCATTAAGTTATTTGCTTGATCATTTTGCACGGGCCTGATGTTGATTGATCATCTATAGTTACATTTCATTTGCCTTTCATCTCTTAAAAGTTAACTGACCTGTCTTGGAATTCTGCTGTGGAGACATTTATCAGATCTGAAACTGAATAATTGTTTGGCTGGTGATGTCTTTTTAATGGATTCATGAATTTCAAATTACATTTGAATAGTTTTGTTATCGTAACAAAAACTTTACATCATCTTCCGTGCAAGTGACTTGCATTATGCAAAACTTCTGTACAATATTTATCAAAAAACAATAAACGAAATCTTCTTCAGTTTAAAAACCAGATCACTTGTTTTTTGCTAAAATCTGGAGTCCACTTCTCTTAGAGGCTAGATATCTTATTACACGTAAATCAGCAGCGAACCAGTTATATTTCATATATATTCAAGTCATAATAGCTTAACACACACTGTAAGAAGTTTTGTCAATTCAAAAATTATTTTAAGATTTACACTATTGACAGACTTTTTAGAAACAAGCAATAAACTTACAATCTTCGATTTGCAAGAGATAACGCAGAAAGGTGAAATGTAAGCTAATAGATGAATGTTGGGTATTAAAAAGAAAGATACGGATAAAAGTCAACAAGTTTATTATGACGTACAGGCGTTAATATTTGACTTATGTGCGAAATTTTCAGACAGTAGAGGTTTTAATCAGATAAGTGTACTAAAAGGTAATAGTTATTTTGAAATTATACATTTGAAAAATAAACAGATATTATACTGATAATTAAGGAAAAAATATGGTAGCTGAGCAGATAAGTATAAACATGTTAATTATTTTAACCAAAGATATAACTGTAATTAAAATGCTCATTTCAAAAGATCTTCCTACATTATAGCAAAACATTACCTTTTACTCGTATATATTGTATCTTCATATAGTCATATGCATGCAATAAAACTGTTGCTAACATAAAACCTACCGTTGTTCATAAAGGTTTTGTGTATAAGCCGCGACTTAACCAACAATTTGCTTAGCACTATAGACTATGTGAAAGCAAAACAGATCCCTAACAGTTCGGGAAATGAGTCAGTTGGACAGTTTCATAGAAACACGCGTATTAATAAATTAGAGTGAATTAGATAGTTACTGATTAAGATTCGTTTTTTTTTTTAAAGTTTGAGTTCAAGTTTTAAGTTTTAACGTTTTTTTAAGGAGTTAAAGTATAAGTTTTTAATCATTGTTAGAACTTCAATTCTCGTTCTGCAGATATAGGCTGATGTACATTGCTTTTATTTATTTTTGTTATGCTTTGTTCTGCTTGAGTCAGGTAAGAAGTTTAACAGCCATAAAATATATCATATCTTCTCAGGTTCTTTATGATTCTGGATATTTTCCAGGTATAATGTTATAATAGCTTAAAATTCATGTTTTATTATGGCAAATGATGATAATGTTTGTTTTATGTTCATAATTTACGACGAGAAGACGTTCCAAACGTCAGTGTAAATACTGGATTCTCCACTAGATGTGCTGAAAGTGTTTGCTATCGTGTTTTATGAGCGAATAGCGGGAACGATATAATCAGTCATTTTACTCAATTTTCTCAAGGGACAATGGAGGTTTTCTTGTAACTGACAAAAGTTATGGAAGCCGAATATATTGTCCAAGTAATAATTTAATTGTTTAAATATTTTGCAAGGTTTGACGTTTTGACATAACGTGGACAGACATTTTTAATGTTTTTAGCATAGAAATACATACGTAATTTGTTTATATTATGAATTTCATTCTGTCATAAATTAAAAAGTATCGACAGAGAAGATTTTCTCACATTTTTTCTGCTTTGTCATGTAGCGTGTTTTGTTTAACTGATGTATAGGCATTTACCGAAATTTGGCAAAGGATACGCTTAATGAGAGACAATATTGCGAAAATGATAATTGGTCTGCTGCCTCTCTCGAATTTCTGTAACTTTATAAAGATTAATGCTGAAACTATCGTCCCTCTTCATTTCTTTCTTATTTGCTTAAAGAAGTTTGCGTTGAAGTTTAAGAAAAAAAATCTCATAAATTATGACAGTTTGAGTAGCGAGACAGAAAGTTTTAGAATGTCTGATATGATCAATAGATGAAACAGCAGACTATGAAAATTATCATATGGTGTTACCCTTCCAAAGCGGTTTCAATACTTTCAACTTGTTTATTAGTTGTGCTGCCTTTCCCGTCCGTCTGATATTTTTGAAAGCAACAGTGTCAGTCTATGGGTGACTATTAATATTCGCTACAGAGTCTATTTGTGTGTTACCTGCCGTGCAGTGAATAGTTTTGTCCACTACTGTCTATTTATGGGCTGTCTACAGTTCTGTGACTACGGTGTCCATTTGCTGGTTGCCTGTCGTATGGTACCTATTTCTGTCCACTTCCTTGTCTATGTGTGGGTTGTTTGTTGTGCTGTGACTTAGTGTCTATCTACCATGTGGTGGCTCTTTTTGTCCGCTTAAGTGTCTGTTCGTGGGTTGTCTGCCGTGCGATTAGCATTTCTATCTGTTATAGTGTCTTTTAGAGGGTTGACTTTTAGGCCCTGAGTTGCACCAGTTGTGTTTGCTGTATCCAATGCACCGAGTCATTAAGTCTTTTCCTCTCACCACTTTAACGAGATAAAGTATTGCAAATATAAAATATTATGAGATCATATTTTTATTTAATTTAGTTTGTAGTTTGGCGAGGAAATATGTGAAGCTTAGCACATCATATTTCTTGAATTGTTGTCTGCACATCGTTTCAAGTGGAAATGATTTTCATTTTTAATTTTAGAATACATTGATAAGATTATCTCATACATGAACCTAATAACGGTAGTCATATCAATTGCGACTGAAAAATGATCAGACATAGGCAATAAGAATAACGGAAAGTATATTTTAGTTAAATCGGCCCTTGTTTGAGAATAAATTTGTCAACATATCCTTTAGAGACCCTAAAGGTAATGAAAAAAACGTTGTTTATTGTTGAACATCTAAAAGGGTACACGAAAATGCCTAAGTTTAATACAGATAAAATACTTCATATCTCGGAATGTGCAGATTTCTCAAAACCGGAAGGAAAACATGTAATAACTAGTTATAGCGTTCTAATTGATTAGAATCATTCTGTTCATTAAACAAGATAAAACTGACTGTAATTTAACGTTTCTATGAAAATTGATGATAAATGAATAACATTCACTTCTAGATTAAAAACTAAACTATTCGTAAATTCATTCGATCCATCTGATATTTGGAATAGATAATGGCTGCTTATAGATTTTGTTTGGGAACTAGATCGCCATGGTGATTGATATAATTTTCCAATTCACTTTCATAATAAATTGAAGCGGTAGCCATGAAAAACATGTTACACTTCGTTGTAATTTGATGTCGCTTTCAGATCATAAAAGTGTTTAATTGTTCGAAACAATGCCAATTCTGAATGTTTTTTAGTTTGATTATTATGCTGAAGCATAAAAGTTGACGAAACATTAAAGATATGCATGCGCTTCAAGAGTGAGTATAGATAAATAGTAAGTAACAATAAAAATAATCTGCAATTTAAATGTAATTTCATGTCATAAGAAAGGTACTTAGTAAATACCTGGTAAAATCTCCTTATATTAAATATATGACGGAGAAGAACATGTTGAATGGGTATATCCAAATTATTTATTTACAGTTTCTAAGTCAACAACACAACCACTTATATTATTATTTATTATTATTATTATTATACCACATTTATATAGCACTCTTTTCATGCACTTGTACACGTTCAACAGTGCTTTACAGAATAAATTGCAAAAATACAAACAAATACGTATACAAAGATAATGCATTCCACATTAACAAAAATCATGAATGAAAACAAGTATAATTTAAAAACAAGATAAAAACATAAATGTATCGGTCAGTTAACAAAATAGTGTACAAAGAAGTGGGTTTTGAGCAGGCTTTTGAAAGCAGCTAGCGTGTCAGCTTCCCTGATCTTGACAGGAAGGGAGTTCCAAAGCTTTGGAGCAGTGCACGAAAAGCTGCGATTGTCATACATCATGGTTTTAGATTTTGGCATATCCAGTGACAGCGTGTCTTGTGATCTTAAGGTCCTGACCTGTTTATACACTTCTAGCATATCCCTAATATAGGCAGGGGACTGATTGTGTAAAGCCTTAAAGGTGTGGGTCAGAACCTTGTACTGCACCCTGTATTTCACTGGCAACCAGTGAAGCTCCTTCAGAACCGGTGTTATATGATTGCGACGGGGCGTCTTAGTGATAACGCGAGCTGCAGTGTTCTGGACATGTTGCAACTTGTTAAGTGTGCTGTTTGGTATACCACTTAACAAGGCATTACAGTAGTCTAACCGTGAAGTAACCAGGCTGTTTTTAAGGGTTTTTGTGGCATCACTGGTAAGATACCGTCTGATGTGACCTATTCTGCGAAGTTGTGCATATCCAGCCCGGCACACCGAGTTGACTTGTTGTTCCATATCCATACCGCTGTCAAATACTGCTCCAAGATTCCTAACACATTTCGTGGATTTTATCACAGAATCACCGACCTTCACAGAAACGTCATCAATGTACTTGGAGTTACGCTTTGATGTCAATAGTATTACCTCAGTTTTATCAGCATTGAGCTTCAGCATGTTGGAATTCATCCACGAGACAATTTCAGCCAGACAGCTCTCAATGCGGCGCAAAGCTTCACTTCTGGTCACAGCCTCTATCGGTATAATTGTCATCAGCGTAGAAATGATGAAGAAGTCCATGACGTCTGCATATGGCACCCACGGGTTCAGTGTACATGATATAGTTCTTTGTACCAAGCACTGATCCCTGGGGCACACTGTATTTCATCAACGTAGGCGTCGATAACTCACCATCAACGCATACAGTTTGATAGCGGTCACTAAGATATGATGACATCCATGCAAGTGCTTTGTCTGTGACTCCAGAATGATGTTCGAGCCGGTGTAACAGTGTTTGGTGATCAATCGTGTCGAAAACCGCAGAAAGATCAAGTAGCACGAGGACTGTTACAGAATTTTGATCGAGAGATGTGAGGATGTCATTCTATACCTTTATCAAAGCCGACTCAGTTGAATGAAACTTTCTGTAAGCAGACTGCAGTCCCTCATGTAGCTCATTTTCACTCAAGTGCCGCTCAAGACGCGCATCTACTACCTTTTCAAAGATTTTTGAAATGAAAGGGAGGTTAGATACAGGCCTGTAGTTTTTGAGAATGTTTGGTTCAAGACCTGGTTTCTTAAGCAGGGGTCTTATCCTAGCACATTAAACTCTTTTGGTACATAACCTAATTCCATTCAATTTGATGTATTTATGATGTGTGATATCAGCGGCAAGAGCTCATCGAGACATTTCTTCAGAAGCCAAGTTGGTGAAGGGTAAAGTTCGCAGGATTTGTTTGGAGATTTTTGTATAATTTGTTCTACCTCTTCTATCGTTGTAGGAGCCAAATCAGTAAGACAGTTTACTACTTCTTGGTGCAGTCCAACGTCATTGTGACGCTATCATTTCATACCAAGCCAATACAACTCATGTTTACATGTGTTCTCCTCCCCCTCTCCCCATTTAATGAATTTGCTAAATCTTCCTACGAACAAATAATAAAATACTGTTTATATAATATACCTGTGGTATTGATAACATTGGACACTAAACAGCGGACCGTATCTGGGAGCTCAATTTTCGTTATTGTCTTCAGACGTCTTCAGGAACAGCAAGTCGTCAGCAATACTCATTTGCCGCTTCTTAGCTTCCCGTACCTCTGCTAAAATGGTTTGCTTCTGGGTATTGTCCCTTAAATCTTAAGCAGCAGATTTTTTTTCTTATCACTTGATTTTAAGTTCAAACACGAAATTTTATCGCATATTTCCGCTCATCACAAGTTTTTGGCTGCTCGAAATAGCAAAATAAAATTCGGCCGGATGACATCACTTTGCTGTAAGGAATAGAATTTAATTATCATTTGTCCAAATAAAATAGGATTTTGACATATCAAAAACATTTTTTATCTACATTATCTAACAGTTTCATCTAATTTTGATGATGTGCAAAGTAACTAGTGCACTTTCCCGTGTACATATTGAACATCTCTTGGTACAAATGCTCTTCCTTAGATGAAGCTCTATACAGCTGATGCATACAAATTCCCAAGAATCTTGTGATCCAGGAGAGATCACAACGCTCTGTTAGCTATGACATGTTTGTACGTGAAAAACGTGTGATTTTTTCGAAGTTATTTACGGAAAGTGTAAACTATGATGCTATTCCCATATTCACTGCTAGTTTCCGATATTCAGAGATCTATTTAATCAGAATATGGCAACATGAAAGCAAGAAAACCAAAAACTGTAAATATAAGGAAAGTATTGTAGCTTTGTTGTTTGGCCTCCACTCAATTTTAATAGGCTCTGTATCCCAACAAATGATATTTGTCCATTCTTTAAAAACATGTCCTGTTTTAGAATCTTTGTGAGTAGAGATTGTAATATTAATGAAATGATGTCTTTATGCAGATATCATCTGGATATAAAATGCATTGGGTTATTTGAAAGTACGTGAAGACTAAAGTTTAATGTGTTTTATATCAAAATAATAAATAAATAACAAGAATTTATTCCTTATATTTAAATTATTGTCTCCTCTTTCTTTTTACACTGATTTCTTTAATCTAATCATGCGTATTTTTTAAAGTAGTAGATCTTTTCAAAATTATCAACTATTGGCGGCAGTTGCAAAAGCAAACGTTGTAATGATGCATCACAACGCACGCTTTCAACACGCTATAGCGGGGAGATGAACGTTTTATATATGACGTATTTTAACAGTATACACATGTGGACCTGTGAAATGATCTGCCTTTCAAGTAAAAAGAATCATGACGCTGTATATTTAAAAGTATTTTGACAGTATAATTTTATATGTTGACCTAAGAAGATGGAGGCGTATATTGTTTTGCTCATTGTCAATCCGTCGGTCTGTTCGTCAGTACGAAATACTTTTGGTCTCACATTAGCTGACCCCCTTTTTTTCGGGAATCAGTAAGGTAAAGGACAAGGTAATAGTGACTTTAGAGTGAAAGCAGTTTCTGCACTATATGTTAATATCGCTTTGGTGAACAGTCATCAAATTTTATAGGAGGATTGCATTTGGGCAGTAGAGGGCAGACCCTGATTCTTTTGGGGTCAGTAGAACAAAGGTCATGTTCACAGTGACCTTTGAAAATGAAAGCAGTTTTCACTTAATAATTAAATGACACTGGCTCAGAGTCTTCACATTTCTCATCAGTAGATTACCCCTTTCATTTTGGGTATCGATAGGTTAACGGTCATTGTTATAGAAATGCCGGGAGGACACCAATAAGTGTAGTATATCTATTTTACAAACAGGTCTCAGAAAAAAATTCACTTTCTTCACACAAAAACTCTGAAAAACCTTACCTGATTCCTCAGTCATTTATACAGATAAATTTGAATTGAATCATAGTCTCACACTCTAAAACTCCACTGTCTTGTCTACAGCTGTAAACGATGAATGTCCTAGTTTTCGATGTTTGGTGAAACGATTGATCTATGAATGCTATAAATTTTTAATTCTGTATGAAAAATAGCTTTAATTTATTGGTGTCATTTTGGCGGGTCAAGCCTCTCAATATGTGATGTGAACAATTTTCGTCCGTTCCTCGGAAGATCTAGACTTTACCAGACTGAGTAATTGTCAGAGAACAGGCTGGTAAAATAGTCAAAACTTAAATTGATGACATTGTTACTCTTGGATTAGGCAAGCGGTGTAAGTTAATAAATTTTAAACAAAAACGCTTTAAACATGTGCACCAACATCATATCAAAGATAATTATAGGTTATTAGCTTTGTATCGGGAAATATGCACGAGTTCTTCAGCAGAAGTATTGTGCAACTTTAGGAGCACAATATTCTTCCGCTGAAGAACGAGTGCATATTTCGCGATGCATAGATAATAACCTTTTTGTTACATATGAATCTACACGTATAAATATGATGCAAATATCATAAATTTGTTCAACAGCCTGAATAGGATTGACAATACTAAACTAAATAGAAAAAGTAGTGCAACAAAACGCACCCGATATGAAATTCAGGCGTCAGTGTATGGGAAAATACTGACGTTTCCGGTACCAGTGTAACTTAACGGGGAATAGAAACGAGTATGTAATAATACATAATACAATAGATTTCATTTTGCCTATTTATTTTTATTGTTTGTGGACGAACAGATGAAATGCATGATGGAATTCTATGAGCAGAGCATTCTGTTAACTTACAGGAAATCTGAGTTAACACGTCATTAACCCTTAACATGCTAAATTGCTATTATAATGAACTTGTCTATCTTTCAATTTGGACAGTACCATTAACTTTTAAAGGGGTGTATACCAAGCAGTTACTAACTGAATGGCGAACAGTGCAGGTCATGGTCACACTGCTCGGATATGCAGGCTGATCGATCTACACTGGTCGCAAAGGCAGAATCAATCCTGTCCAGCATGATAAGGGTTAAGTGAATTTGCATTGATTCATTGTAATATCATTTCAACATATGTTCAACACTAAGTTTAATTGAGGTTAATTCCCTAACAGGGCTTCATGTTTCATATTTTTATTAGTTTTAGTGTTCCTGATCTGCTACTATTATTGTTTACAAGGAGTATTCCATTCAACCCCTTTTTAAATATAATTGACAGGTTGACAACTCTGTAGGAAGTTGTATTGATGGATTTTAACTACTCATTCACAATTCTGAAGATATTAAAATAATTGTTTAGTATTTGAATAATAAAGTACGTTGAGTAAATTACAGAGAAGGTAAACAATTGGATAATTGCATTATTGATATTTCACATATTCACCCAATTTTATGAGTAAGTTTATTTTAGTTCATGCTAAGGTAATTGTCAAAGTATGATTTTTTTCAAAATTAGATTTCATCTTTTTTGTTGTGTAAATATTTACTAAAATTGCAGCTAAATATTAGGTATAATTTTAAGTGCTGTTTCAATGATAACGATTTTTTGCACAGGTTCGTCAGTTTTTGTAGACCTAAATTATCTACCTCTCGTTAGATTTCAATTTATGTAACAGTACTTGTTTTAAACTGCAATTCTTCAGTTTCTGTCATTTGGCAAAATGTTTTAGTTATATAAGTCCTCAAATACAACGAACCGACTGGTTTACTTTCAGCCTAGCTAGTAGTTAAATAGTGAATATATAACACCCTTAAATGTGTGTCAGTACTCTTTAACTTGTATTCATAACTGAAATTTCAATTATTAATATAGTGTTCATTACTTTTCAAGAGAATAGAAAGCAGGACATTTCTTTCAATACGAGTCTGTTGCTATAACTTTTGTTGTTGAGTACTGTTTTGGTCAGTCTGATTTTGGTCAAGTAATGAATTTGCTAAAAACTTTACATTATATTATTTACATTTATTTATATCATTTGGGCTCTTAACCAAAGTTGTACTTTCATTGGAAATCAGCAACTTTTAAGTTTTAAGCAAGGCAGAGTGTACTGATATCAATTTTAACTTGCTCTCCGAAAGTAAGCCAATATGAGGTTGGGGCTAATTGGAAGTAAATATTTTATCTTTTAGTGTAAAGGTTACAAAGAACAATCGCCTCCCCGGGAACAGAACTCGTGGTACTAAGTATTTAGACTGGCGATATCACGCTCTCCATATTGGTCACTTTCACTAGAACAATGTCTTGTACAGACTTCATACTGAAATTAGATACAAAGCAGGCAAAAATTCTAAAATGTTTCAAAGATAAATAAACATGTATTTATCTCAACTGAATTTGTAAGCTTAGACAGACTAATGTATTATTATATTATTTGTGCCAAACAAGAGCGATATTTTTATCTTCTAATCAGACCAACGTGAACCATTTTAGATATAAATATTTCCAGATCATTTTCAAAATTTCTGTAAGATGTGCAATGATATAATACCCGGGCTACATTCCGTATTTCAAAATTAAGTTGGTGTCATGTTGTTAATTATCGTTGACAAAGTAAGAAAAACCTGCGATATATTTATCAAAACAATTGATAGCAAAATACAATAAAGACGAAAATGAAAGATCCTGATAAGAAAACAGCAGCATTATGTATTTAAAAAGACATTCAAGAGAAAGAAATCATGGTCAAAAATCAATGCCATATTAGATATGGAGTATCCAAATACACTAGTAACGGGTAAGCTATGCCATGGCACTGATGTCTCATAATGTCTTCTCGAAGTTTCTATTAGAATTCAATATGTAATGACGCCATAATAGATATTTTATATTTAACCAAAATGTAGTTCTTCTAACACTTGGTTCTGTAGCAGCCAGACATGATTGGGTATACGTTTCAGTTTTGTGATTGATTCACTTTTAAAAATACCAGTGACAGTTCATATAATGAATGTGCTTTGCTCAAATAATACATAAATCATAAAAAATGAATGCGTAACAAAATAAAAATTAAATCAAAGCACGTGCATTTGATTATAACGAAATAAGAAGAAGAGCAGCATTTGAAACAGTTCCGTTTCTAGTATTAATTCCCACTTTTGTCGGAATCTTGTAGCCTAACTGGGAAATGTAAATATGACTTGAAGCAAAATTAATCGTAGTGCCGTATAAAAAGGCAATAAATATTTGAGGAATCGGAAGCGAGTAACACTTATTGGCTAACAAAAGACTTGAGAGGAAATGATGGATAATTTTCTACGTTATTTGAAACATCATTAGCAATATGTTGGACGTTTACTAGAATCCGTAAATGCGTCTGATTTCGGTTAATAAGCGTATGATGAACAGAATGCGAGGTCTCAAAGGAATTGAATCTGTAATCAGTACATATATTTTCTCTCATTGACGTACGATATTTCTTGGTGTGGCGGTATTGTAAATGAATTAGATACCTTATTAAAGCAATAGCTGTCAGGAGAAAAGCAAGCTTGACTTTTCGAAAATGTTTTGCCATTTGGATTGGAAAGGATGGGACGTCGAATCAACATCATCATCGCCTTCTTCTTCTTCCTCCTCCTCCTCCTCCTCATCATCATCATCATTTTCAATTGTTGTGGTCGCTGCATTTATATCAAGTGTAACTCAAGGGGAAACAAAAGAAATTGAAAGAGGACTCAGTATGAAAAACAATAGAGGTGTTACCTTTTAACATTTAGTCAGGTTTGGCGGGGGGCGGGGAAGATGATTATATACAAGAAAACATGACCAACCGCTTGCGTATATACTTGTGGACTCTCCTGAAATATAACTTACCCCATCAGACTGTATAAAATCAATTTTCAAATAACTACAGTAAAATATTCATCAAGCGAGCTGTAACAGTAAAAGAAAGAAAAGATAATTGAAAAGCAGTTGGAAAAGCAGTTTGATATAATTAGTTTTAAGCTGGCGAAACACACGTAATCGTTTCATTTTAGAATAAAAACATACACATGCATGAGCTAAATTAAGAAATAGTTACAATGATTTTAATTGAGAATCTTTGTCATAATTTGTTTGTATATAGACAGTACTAAATTTTGTTCCACTGTTTTGGCTTATTACATAATTATGCAACTTGAATTTTAAACTATATTTAGAAAACCGGGATACCTCTTAAAATAGTAAAAAGCAATAATTTTAGTAATAAAAACACAAATTTGTGTAATTATCTTTCAATCAAGAACTCCTAGGATCCCATCTGCACGTCTGAATTTATAACTTGTATGAATGCAAACTTCATCTGCAAATGCTTACATGAAGTCTTGTCTTCTATTTTAAGTCTAAATGGTAAGAAACATACTGCATAATACGAACTCTTTGTAAGCATTAATTGAATAAATATTATAACAGTTATCGATATATACATGTATTTCAAATAAAACCCTGTAGCATCACAAGCTGCGAAAATATTTCACCATTATACCACAGTAATTCAATTTCGGTTTTTTAAATTTTATTTGTATTTTAAAACACTGTTGCTACAAGGTGTATTAATATTTATATTTTATTGGGATGTTGTGGTTTTTTTTTCAAATCCGTTTCCATTGTTGCTGGCTTAACAGTCAAAAGACACCATGATATGCAGCTCTTAAAGGTAAATTTTGGTCAGGTAATAGGCTACTTTTCTGACTAACATCACCCACAATATCATTCACAATATCATTGCATTAGTATTTTACAAGTGTTAACCTTTAGCCTGCTGGCGGCAAGTGATTTCGCCTTTGCGACCAGTGCAGACCAAGATCAGCCTGCACATCCTTGCAGTCTGGTCATGGTCTGCACTGTTCGCTATTCAGTCAGTAAATTTTCAGTGAAATACCCTTTGAATAATAAATGGTACTGCCCAAATTGAATAATAGACAAGTCCATTTTAGAAATTTAGCAGTGTAAAGATTAAAGATGATTATGATTACCAGGAAAGATACTCTTTGTTAAATGGCAATTATCATAAATATTGTGGATACTTTTTTATACTTCTTGGACGGACATACGATATTCATGACGGAATGCTGTTTGAAAAGCATTCAGTTACCTTATAGAAATTTTGAGCTAACACTTCAATAAGCGAGGTTGCTTAGATTTTCCGTGAGAACAATTGTAACATAACGAATTTCTTTTTTGAAGAACTACAGAGCTATAATTCCCTAACTGGGCTTAAGGTAGTTTGAGTGTTCTTAATCTCTTCCTAAATTTTGCACACGTTGCAATCCATTGAGCATAATACAGAGAGTTTAATAGAATAGCTCAGCAGGAAGAAGAATAAACAGAATTTTACTACAGTTTCGCAATATATAAATGGGCCTTCGTGCAAAACTTGTTACTCACTGATGTAGGGTTGAAACCTTGCTTTGGATGTTCTTCATCTGAAAAGGCCATCCCGCTGACTTTCGGGAGGTCGACAGTCTACCGAGGTACTCGCCCATGCTAGAATTGATGCCTACAGGAGAACCTGGGTTCTTCCGTAACATCAAAAGCTAGAAAAGTCGCCATATGACTTACATTGTGCCGGTGTAAAGGTAAACCGACAAAAAAAGCCCAGACAAGTTAGAAAAATTAGAAATACTTCTTTACTTTTTGAATGCAGCATATCGAGATAGTTGCATACGATATAAGCAATCAGACAAAATGCATTATTGGTACTTGAAGTGTTCATCTGTTCATCTTCATGAATGAGGGAAATGATTATTGGTCTGGATATTACATATTGGCTCCCCTACTATTAAATAACATTTCATAGTACTATCCTCCTTACTTATGGCAAACACTTTGACTGAAAACTTAGTCCCTGTTTCAACCATCAGTTAAGCAATAAACATACAAGTGTTGCAAATGATACCTTTTATTAATATTTCATTAGTTTTAATACTTTTCCTTCGTGGGAACTGGTTTAATTTCCATCTCAAAAGGAGATGCATTTCTTTCAAATTATGATAAAAAGAAATATCATCCCGATTCATTATATTCATTTGAAGGATTTTCATGACTTCGTATGAAGAGACCATAACAATCCTCTAGCAAACCGGGTGACACTTTTATTTATATCACATACACTAGCACTTGAATTTATTTGTGTCAACCAAAGACTTTTATTGCCTTTTAACGCGACATGCCATTGAATTGTATATCATACCATATATACATACCATTTTCCTGTAATAGGTACTATCAGTAAAACGGATTTAGAAAGACGACATTGGATTTGACAAAACTGACAGAAATTCTCTTTTTTTTCAAAATATTTGACGGTTTCTATCCACTGGCTGTGTCTGTTGTGTTTGTTGTAATCTAATATTGAAAGTCTCCCCAGAATTAAAGAAAGCGATATAATAATCATCCCTGCTTTTATCTAATAATTTAATTTGACGTAGGGATTTCCAGTTTAATGAAATATGGATAAAATATCTGTTTTATGTATTTCAACTGACATAGGAGAATGATAGAAATATTTTAACGTCTTTAGACATTACGTTGTATGATGACGAGTACATTTTCTAGTTAACTTCTTTGAAAAGTATTTTAAGCGTTAGTATACAAGCTTAATGAATTGATTGAGTGATACTCCAGTATGCACGCTATTCTCAACAATGACGTCTGTTTTTTGGTTTCTTGTGCCCCTAATGGCATTGGCTTTTGACTGTCCATTAGCTTCAAAGTTATTCAAAAGAAAGAATGATGCGTTCTTTAATCACGCGAGGTAACAGTATGACGTTTATTAAGGGTTCATTCTTTTTTGTTCACTTTAATTTGTTGTGCTTTTTTTTATGGATTTAGCAAAACGTCGAGAAGGACTAAAGATGCCTTCTTATTCACTCTTATTCACTCTTAGCAGAAACAACTGTTATCGACTCAGTCTTTTTAACCCAGTATTTTAGCAGTTTACGAGGACAAAAAAAGGGCATGTATAAGAGGAATTATGTTATGCAAAATAAAATGAACGAACTCCGTGATACTAAAGGCCAACAAATCCCAATATGATTATTACAGGTTGTTTACTCAAATTTTCAGAATACAAAAGAAACATTTTGAGTGACGATTTGCTATGTATTTAAAATCAAAATGACATCCGTTTTCTTGCTGGCTTGACGCAATTTATTGACGTTTTTATAAGGAAATTATGTAGACAATTTTTTGTCATACGTTGCTTGATCAGATCATGGCCTTTTCGCTTTCCAGATGGAATTTATAAATCTCATTGAATAAATTTAGTTTGCAAAAAAACTCATGTTAGACCCTCTCTGCATAATACTAATGCATTGCTTTTAAAACATGGCATGTTTACGAACAAAAGCCTACATTTATCGTTTTGCAATGAATATTTAGGTATTAACCATTCCCACCAAATCTGGAAAATTGCCATATTCCTGAAGAATTCACTTCACCTTAAAAGTCATTATGTATAAAACGCATGTGTAATGAACAGATTAACATAACTTTGACAAGTAAAGACGTGAAATAAATCGAAACACTGCAGAATAAGTGGACTTCGAATGTTGCCCAATACTTTAGAAAGAGAATAATATTGAACATAAAAATATCAGCAAACAACTCTTGTCTTGTACATGTGAATAATTGATACCTATAATTAAGTAAATAAATACGTATAGCAGCAATAATGCCGCGTACTATAAATTATCATCGGATCAAAAAGATACACATGCTCCTATAAAGATATAATTATGATATAAGATATTTTTTGAAGTGTTTCTTGAAATTTACTAAAGAATTAATTACGGCCCACTCAATAAGACTTAAAATTTAAAGATCTCATTTAGTTTCTTGTGATATCCCACCTAATGTGAATGTTTCTATGCTATTCAATTGATCGTAGTTGTGTGTTTATCTTTGGTACATGAGTGTCTGCGCTATTGTGGTTTACGTTGTAGTGTGACTGTTTTTAAAGAACATGGCATTCCCTTGTATATTCGTCCTTGTTCAACTTTCCTTTTCGGATTCCCCCCCCCCCTCCCCCCCCCCCCCCACGACCTAATTTCGCCCATTACCATTTCCTTTCCCTCCATCAATATTTAGCATAAATTAATATGTACTTGTTGGATGTTTGAAGCAACCCGTCTGAAATATTTTTCTATTACAGCTTCTTTTTGTTGTGGGCCTACTATGCAAATGCGTGGCTCTGGGGCTGTGTTTTTGATGTTCTGTGCTTCCGAGAAATCTACCCTTACCTATTATATTTTTATTCCGTTGTCTTTTATATTGAAAAAATTAATAAGTTGTCATTTCCATTCACGGTCATTGTTACATGCAATATTCACAGTGTGTGCATAACTCAGAATCAAGGCATTCATGAGTTTAACTGAGAAAAAATATGTAGTTACTGTGCAAGTTTCTAAATGAAACCTCAGAAAAGTCGTGAGAATCCGGAGGTCGCAATTAGAGATGTTCTTGTCCTAGTAATGTTTGAAACTATAATCTTTATATCCTATCTCCAACTGTTTGATCTGCAAAGTGTGTCAAAAATATTCAAGTTATGCGCGGTGAAGTGTCTCTTATCAATACTAATTTGTTATCCTAAAGTAAAGATTACCTCCTTTACAGATTAGAAACTGAGACTAAACGAAAGAAAACAGAGATACTGCTTTTAGTATAATAGTTACAAAAAGCATTCGCCTCCCCTAAGGACAGAACTCGCGTTGCCTAGATTGGTGATCTGCGGCTCTCCTTACTGATCTGTCACCAAATAATTATCTCTGTGATCTCCGGCTCTCCTTACTGATCTGTCACCAAATAATTATCTCTGTGATCTCCGGCTCTCCTTACTGATCTGTCACCAAATAATTATCTCTGTGATCTCCGGCTCTCCTTACTGATCTGTCACCAAATAACTATCTCTGTGATCTCCGGCTCTCCTTACTGATCTGTCACCAAATAATTATCTCTGTGATCTCCGGCTCTCCTTACTGATCTGTCACCAAATAACTATCTCTGTGATCTCCGGCTCTCCTTACTGATCTGTCACCAAATAATTATCTCTGTGATCTCCGGCTCTCCTTACTGATCTGTCACCAAATAATTATCTCTGTGATCTCCGGCTCTCCTTACTGATCTGTCCCAAATAATTATCTCTGTGATCTCGGCTCTCCTTACTGATCTGTCACCAAATAATTATCTCTGTGATCTCGGCTCTCCTTACTGATCTGTCGCCAAATAATTATCTCTGTGATCTGCGGCTCTCCTTACTGATCTGTCACCAAATAATTATCCCTGTGATCTCGGCTCTCCTCACTGATCTGTCACCAAATAATTATCTCTGTGATCTCCGGCTCTCCTACTGATCTGTCACCAAATAACTATCTCTGTGATCTCGGCTCTCCTACTGATCTGTCACCAAATAATATCTCTGTGATCTGCGGCTCTCCTTACTGATCTGTCACCAAATAACTATCTCTGTGATCTCCGGCTCTCCTTACTGATCTGTCACCAAATAATTATCTCTGACGCGCAGACATCCCTTACTTGATCGACTGCAAAAATAAATATTTCTGAATAATAGTTCGTATCCCCATATAACTGGACAGCCACAGTAAATAAGTTATCTCTTATTCGACCTTCTTTCTGTTCTGTAAAGCCAAATTATTTCTTTTTGATAATGTCTGAACTTTTACTCGATCTTGTTACTTAATAATAATATTATATGCGATATCAAGGAGTCCTACTGATGTCACAATGTAATATCTCTGCATTATCCGCATCCCTACTGATCTGTCCACAAAATTATCCTGTGATCTGCGGCTTCTTATGGATCTCACCAATATTTAATCTCTGTTGATCTCCGGCTGTCTTACGATCTGTCACCAAATAATTATCTCTGTGATCTCCGGCTGTCCTTACTGATCTGTCACCAAATAATTATCTCTGTGATCTCCGGCTGTCCTTACTGATCTGTCACCAAATAATTATCTCTGTGATCTCCGGCTGTCCTTACTGATCTGTCACCAAATAATTATCTCTGTGATCTCCGGCTCTCCTTACTGATCTGTCACCAAATAATTATCTCTGTGATCTGCGGCTCTCCTTACTGATCTGTCACCAAATAATTATCTCTGTGATCTCCGGCTCTCCTTACTGATCTGTCACCAAATAATTATCTCTGTGATCTGCGGCTCTCCTTACTGATCTGTCACCAAATAATTATCTCTGTGATCTGCGGCTCTCCTTACTGATCTGTCACCAAATAATTATCTCTGTGATCTGCGGCTCTCCTTACTGATCTGTCACCAAATAATTATCTCTGTGATCTGCGGCTCTCCTTACTGATCTGTCACCAAATAATTATCTCTGTGATCTCCGGCTCTCCTTACTGATCTGTCACCAAATAACTATCTCTGTGATCTCCGGCTCTCCTTACTGATCTGTCACCAAAAAATTATCTCTGTGATCTCCGGCTCTCCTTACTGATCTGTCACCAAATAATTATCTCTGTGATCTGCGGCTCTCCTTACTGATCTGTCACCAAATAATTATCTCTGTGATCTGCGGCTCTCCTTACTGATCTGTCACCAAATAATTATCTCTGTGATCTGCGGCTGTCCTTACTGATCTGTCACCAAATAATTATCTCTGTGATCTGCGGCTCTCCTTACTGATCTGTCACCAAATAATTATCTCTGTGATCTGCGGCTCTCCTTACTGATCTGTCACCAAATAATTATCTCTGTGATCTGCGGCTGTCCTTACTGATCTGTCACCAAATAATTATCTCTGTGATCTCCGGCTCTCCTTACTGATCTATCACCAAATAATTATCTCTGTGATCTCCGGCTCTCCTTACTGATCTGTCACCAAATAACTATCTCTGTGATCTGCGGCTCTCCTTACTGATCTGTCACCAAATAACTATCTCTGTGATCTCCGGCTCTCCTTACTGATCTGTCACCAAATAACTATCTCTGTGATCTGCGGCTCTCCTTACTGATCTGTCACCAAATAACTATCTCTGTGATCTGCGGCTCTCCTTACTGATCTGTCACCAAATAACTATCTCTGTGATCTGCGGCTCTCCTTACTGATCTGTCACCAAATAACTATCTCTGTGATCTGCGGCTCTCCTTACTGATCTGTCACCAAATAACTATCTCTGTGATCTGCGGCTCTCCTTACTGATCTGTCACCAAATAACTATCTCTGTGATCTGCGGCTCTCCTTACTGATCTGTCACCAAATAACTATCTCTGTGATCTGCGGCTCTCCTTACTGATCTGTCACCAAATAATTATCTCTGTGATCTGCGGCTCTCCTTACTGATCTGTCACCAAATAATTATCTCTGTGATCTGCGGCTCTCCTTACTGATCTGTCACCAAATAATTATCTCTGTGATCTCCGGCTCTCCTTACTGATCTGTCACCAAATAATTATCTCTGTGATCTCCGGCTCTCCTTACTGATCTGTCACCAAATAATTATCTCTGTGATCTCCGGCTCTCCTTACTGATCTGTCACCAAATAATTATCTCTGTGATCTCCGGCTCTCCTTACTGATCTGTCACCAAATAATTATCTCTGTGATCTCCGGCTCTCCTTACTGATCTGTCACCAAATAATTATCTCTGTGATCTCCGGCTCTCCTTACTGATCTGTCACCAAATAATTATCTCTGTGATCTCCGGCTGTCCTTACTGATCTGTCACCAAAAAATTATCTCTGTGATCTCCGGCTGTCCTTACTGATCTGCCACCAAATAATTATCTCTGTGATCTCCGGCTCTCCTTACTGATCTGTCACCAAATAATTATCTCTGTGATCTGCGGCTGTCCTTACTGATCTGTCACCAAATAATTATCTCTGTGATCTGCGGCTCTCCTTACTGATCTGTCACCAAATAATTATCTCTGTGATCTGCGGCTCTCCTTACTGATCTGTCACCAAATAATTATCTCTGTGATCTGCGGCTCTCCTTACTGATCTGTCACCAAATAATTATCTCTGTGATCTCCGGCTCTCCTTACTGATCTGTCATCAAATAATTATCTCTGTGATCTCCGGCTCTCCTTACTGATCTGTCACCAAAAAATTATCTCTGTGATCTCCGGCTCTCCTTACTGATCTGTCACCAAATAATTATCTCTGTGATCTGCGGCTGTCCTTACTGATCTGTCACCAAATAATTATCTCTGTGATCTCCGGCTCTCCCTTACTGATCTGTCACCAAAAAAATTATCTCTGTGATCTCCGGCTCTCCTTACTGATCTGTCACCAAATAATTATCTCTGTGATCTGCGGCTGTCCTTACTGATCTGTCACCAAATAATTATCTCTGTGATCTGCGGCTCTCCTTACTGATCTGTCACCAAATAATTATCTCTGTGATCTGCGGCTCTCCTTACTGATCTGTCACCAAATAATTATCTCTGTGATCTGCGGCTCTCCTTACTGATCTGTCACCAAATAATTATCTCTGTGATCTGCGGCTCTCCTTACTGATCTGTCACCAAATAATTATCTCTGTGATCTCCGGCTCTCCTTACTGATCTGTCACCAAATAATTATCTCTGTGATCTGCGGCTCTCCTTACTGATCTGTCACCAAATAATTATCTCTGTGATCTCCGGCTCTCCTTACTGATCTGTCACCAAATAATTATCTCTGTGATCTCCGGCTCTCCTTACTGATCTGTCACCAGATAATTATCTCTGTGATCTCCGGCTCTCCTTACTGATCTGTCACCAAATAATTATCTCTGTGATCTCCGGCTCTCCTTACTGATCTGTCACCAAATAATTATCTCTGTGATCTGCGGCTGTCCTTACTGATCTGTCACCAAATAATTATCTCTGTGATCTCCGGCTCTCCTTACTGATCTGTCACCAAATAATTATCTCTGTGATCTGCGGCTGTCCTTACTGACCTGTCACCAAATAATTATCTCTGTGATCTGCGGCTGTCCTTACTGATCTGTCACCAAATAATTATCTCTGTGATCTGCGGCTGTCCTTACTGATCTGTCACCAAATAATTATCTCTAACGCGCGTGCAGACGAAATCCTAATTAAGATTCGACTGCAGAGAAAATTTCGAAATATTTCGAAAATAAATAAAAAGTATCGTTATCCCCACAGACTATGTAAATTGAGACAGGCCACAGTAAATTATGTTTATTCTTCTTTCTAATTCAACCTTAACGTTTCTTTCTTGTTATTAGGCCAACATTTTTCATTTTTGTATAATGTTATGATAAACTTTTTATTCAATCTTTATACTTTTTGTTTGAATAATGTGAAATATGTATAGTGAAACGATATCAAGGGAATGTTCCATTGATGTCATTCTGGTAATTCTCATGCACAAACTTTAAATGATCCTATCTATCTGGCGCAATAAAGATATAAACACCTTTTATATCAATGCTTTAAATGCTATGATATGGAGACATCAAAGCATATTTTGTGAATCGCAATGTGGTACGGACATTTTAAATGGCTTGGACGATTCATTGTTATATAACAAGAGGGTCATGATGACCCTGGATCGCTCACCAGAGTAATATGAGCTACATGTTTCAAATGTCAAACTGATGATTTTTAGAAATGTTTTGAAAGATTTTCCGATGTACAATCAAGTAACCCCTGGGGCGGGGCCAATTTTACCCCGGAGGTCATGATTTGAACAAAGTTTGTAGAAGTCTACTAGGAAATGTTACATATCAAATATCTAAGATCTAGGCCTTCCGATTTATTTTTTAGCAAATTTATGAAGATTTCCCTATGTACAATCAAGTAACCCCTGGGGCTGGGTCAATTTGACCCTGGGGATCAAGATTTGAACAACTTTTGTAGAGGTCCACTAGGCAATGCTACATGTCAAATATCTAAGCTCTAGACCTTCTGGTTTATTTTTAGAAAATTTTGAACATTTTTCTATGTACAATCAAGTAACTCCATGGGGCGGGGTCAGTTTGACCCCGGGGGTCATGATTTGAACAAATTTTGTAGAAGTCTACTAGGCAATGCTACATGTCAAATATCTAAGATCTAGGCCTTCTGGTTTATTTTTAGATTTTTTTTAAAGATTTTCCTATGTAAAATCAAGTGACCCCTGAGGCGGGATCAATTTTGATTCCGGGGGTCATTATTTGAACAAATTTTGTAGAAGTCCACTAGGCAATGCTACACGTGAAATATCTAAGCTCTAGGCCTTTAGTTTATTTCTAGATTTTTTTTGAAGATTTTCCTACGTAAAATCAAGTGACCCCTGGGGCGGGATCAATTTTGACCCCGAGGTCATGATTTGAACAAATTTTGGAGAAGTCCACTAGGCAATGCTACATATCAAATATTTAAGCTCTAGACCTTCTGGTTTATTTTTAGAAAATTTTTGAAGAGTTTCCTATGTAAAATCAAGTGATCCCATGTGGCGGGGTCAGTTTTGACCCTGGGGTCATGATTTGAACAACTTTAGTAGAGATCCAATAGGCAATGCTACATGTCAAATATCTATGCTCTAGGGCTTCTCGTTTTTGAGAAGATTTTTGAAGATTTTCCTATGTAAAATCAAGTGACCCCTGGGGCGGGGTCAGTTTTGACCCCGGGGTCATGATTTAAATAAACTTGGTAGAGGTCCACCAGTCAATGATTCACACCAAATATCTAAGCTCTAGGGCTTCTGTTTTTGAAAGAAGATTTTTAAAGTTTTTCCTTTCCGTTGCCATGGCAACCAGAGTTCTGCATGGAATTCAATTCTTTGAACAATTTTTGTAGAGCTTCATCCAGGGAACATTCCTGTGAAGTTTGGATGAAATTGGCCTAGCAGTTTATGAGGAGATGTCGTTTAAAGTAAAAGTTTACGGACGACGGACGCCGGACGTTGACTGATCAGAATAGCTCACCCTGAGCCTTTGGCTCTGGTGAGCTAAAAATGACAACACAGCCTTTGTTTTATTAGACAGTTCGTTTTCATAACAATTACGTGTAGTTGTTTTAGTTTAACTGTGCGACTCTTACCTTTTTCAGTTTTGTGACAATTTTACTTCAACATAATCATTTAAAGCTTAGAGATTCCATATGCTCAAATAATATAAATAATTATAACAAATGCATAACTATTCAACAGCTGAACTAAGCAAAGGACGTGCAACATACGTAGGTAGTCAATTACAATTAGGTACTAACTTTTAAAACAATTTTGCTTTGTGTTGTTGGATTTTGATTGTTTACTCAAATTTTAACCGCTTGAATTGTAAATATGGATCCGTGCGAACTTAATCACAATGCAAAATAAAAAGGCAATAAATATTCAAGGAATAAGTAGTGAATACTCCTTATTGAGGAAATACACGGTGTATAATTTTCGTGGTTATTTGAAACAATATAAGCTATTTGTTGCTTGCTTATTAACATTAATGTGACTGATTTCATTAGATGAATAAGAAAGAAAAGGTCTAATAGGAATAGCGATATGTGATAGGAAGAGTCTGTGTTTCTTTCATTAATGTTTGATAAATGCAATTAAACGATCCTGGATGCGATGATACAGTAATTACAATATAAATAGGAATTCGTGATGTGATTATACATGACCACTCTAGTATTCAGAATGGGTTGCCATGGCAGAAAATGCAATAAAAATTATTACTTTAAATGACTGGGTACTAAGAAAAGAATTATGGAGAACACAACTAAGTACAGGAGGAATGGGCATGAATAAATGCCGAAAATTATATTCCTCTTCATTTAATTTTTTTCATTTCAGTGGGATGTAATGTTGGGAGAGGTAGAAGGGATGAGTGTATACGGGAGATATTTAGAGACAATATGCAGATGAAATGATATAACGAAGCATGAAAGAAACTGGTGTGGGGTGCTATTACAGGGGTTGGGGTAGATACTAAGAAAGAAATGAGATCAAATTCATGAAAACGATATAGAATAAACTATGTGAAAAGACTCTTTGCAAGTATAGAACCCAACCAAGCAACGTTATAGCAGATTCTTTTAGTTTGAGTGTATTATCTGAAAGAAAGGCTACACCGGGCGATTACAATAGCAGTGAATGTATGAATGTATATAAACTGAACTATGTAAAACAGTACTGACACATAGAGGATAAAATAAACAGATAAAGGAATAATTTGGGCCAGTGCCTTGGAACCATCAGTAGGAAATTGTCACCATAGTGTTTAAACATGCTAATTCTGCATAAAACTAAACTAATCATATTCAAACTAAAGTAAATTACTAATATTCCTGTAGTTAATCATTAACACATACATATAGTAATAAATGACACACATGCAATAAAAATAAATGACAGGAATTAAAAGACACATGTCAAGTTACTTGTGTAAATATTATAAAAGCATGTTTGATTAATTCTGTTTCGTATCAGCTATTGATGAAATAAAAATAAAATCGTTTGTCTGAACTGAAGGCTTTAGGCCTAAAAAAATTCTTAGTTTCCGGTAACATGCAAAAAAAAAAAAAAATAGGGTAGGTAGGTCGGAAAGTTTTTTTTTTTTTAATTTCTTTTTATTAAGGGAGACTTTTCGGAAATTATTTTTGTGTCAAATAATGACTACAAATATGGGGGTTATGCCTTTAGAGCATCAGTAAGTTGATTTTTAACATCACTGACAATGTTTAAAGCATAAAAAGTGCAGTTTTGCAACTTTTTGTTAAAAAGTTGGAAAAATTATTCTCCAAGTTCATAAAAACATTTAGGCTCGGGCCAAACAATTAGGGTAGGTCGGGATACCGGAAACAAACAATTTTTTACGCCTTATAATGTAACATATTTCTACATAAACAATGTTAATGTTAAATCAGATCTCTGAAAATTAAGCATTTAGTACTGAGTACAGCTCACAAACTTACACCAAATTGTCTTTAACTAGCTACAAAAGCAAAATGTAAACGGATCTTATTCAACTGATACAACATGCTGAATATAATCTGATCCACATAAAGATACTCGCATTCCATTTGATATGATAATACAATTATTCAAATGTAAAACCAGAAATTCATGAACCGATTAAGAAGCAATTGCCAGCAAGTCCATGCTAAGCTCTGGATATGATAGCATCTCCGAACCAGACATCAAGGAATTAATATTAGATATTGTTTTGAGATAAACTTTCAGTACAGTCGAAATTCAGTCGAATTATGTTCATTTGATTCTTCAAAATATAGAAGATGATCTTGACAGTACGGAACTGAACGAAGTTATTTAAAGGGTTTTTAAACACGTTTAAAGACGATTATTTCAGTCTTTAGACGTCTTAATCAACTACTGTAACTTAAATTATCTACACCAACTGGTTTTATTTATTTTTAAAAGATGATACAGGTGATGATATTGATTGAATTTTGATGCTTTTTGAAATGATCATATATGGATCAATTACTTGCGTAAGAAAAATAAAATATCTTTAAACAAAAATCCCAGCATTTGTTTACCTCTATATTGCATGTTTAGAAATAGGCAATGTGATAATTGTTTAGTTACTCGAAATTGAAGAATACTGATAGATATACTGGTAAATACATGAAATGTTATTAATGAACACCCTTTAAATGTTGTTTTGATAATAATATTCTTTACTTTATTCAACTCGGGACTGCTTCTTGACTGAGTATTAAGATTAATAATTGTGCTTTTCTGAAGATGTAGTAACAAACATTTTCGATTCCAAATACGAGAAGTATTAAGTCCACTACATTAAACTTGAACCACACGAACACTTGAAAGAAGTCTTCAAGACACTTTCAGAACCGAGGGCCAATTAGTTTATCCTGATCAAATAGCAGCTCCTTAATTTTGGAAATGCAATGTAGTGGTAGATGGGGTAACACAGAAGGTAATGGTGGATAAAGCAACCAAGAATGTATTGTAGTGTAGACAAAGTAATAAAATCTGTCAAAAGATTCTTAGGAAGCATAGAACGCAAACAAAGGCCATAATAGCAGGCTCTGTTTGATTGAGTCTGAACGTGAGAGGTAATGGAATATCCATCACCTCTCACGACACCCCCACCTCCTAGCAACGGCTTAAGCGGAACTCTATTATAGCAAAAATGAACCCACTCTATGATACCAAAGGACCAGAAAATATATTATTATGCCCAGTTAGCTCAGTGTTGTTACTTGAAGATATGATATTGCAATGTAGTCAAACCGTACTCACCCAGATTTAGTACGTACAGTAAGGTGAAGAAATAACAAGAACAAAGATTTACTTCTCAAGTTGTTAAACGCAGAATATCGTTTGCATATTATGTTGTTTTTTTTATGAATAAATACTGACTATAACTCACTTTAAATTTTGTTTAAAGCAGCTGATAAATGAAAGCACTGTCAAAATGTCAAAAAGACTGGCATAAAAAAGACAAAATGTGGCATTTACTTTTCTTTAGTTAGATGCTTTTTGTAATCTGATGTTATGTGAATTAATATCAGCTTTCACGTCATTGTGTCTATCATAGCACTGAATTTCGACGACTTCTTCATTTATCTGGACAGTCCTTGTACACGACACACATTCTGTCAACTTTAAAACACTCTGTTAAAACTAGTTACACCCGAAACTTTCTCATCTACGTTAAACTTTTGAGTAAAACGGACTGGATCGAATGTCTTCACAATGTGAACAATTTCAAAATTAGTCACCTGATTCACATTAGTGCCAGTTCATGTGTAGTTGCATTTGTTGGGCGTAGAAATGGTTATATTTTCTCGATTATGGTTTTTACAAAACATACAACATCAAGAGTTTCTGTAATATGATATTTGTAAATAAAAAAGACGATTCACTTAAAAACACATAATACAAAATGTAGCGATACATACTATTTATTTAACATACAATGATGCTAAGAACCATCCCATCGAAATCACAGTGAATGTTTCCTTTCATGAATGATGTACGTCACTCAGAATTATTCAGTTAGAAATTATTTTATCCCAATTCAAATAATTTCAAGTTTTTTTTCCAGAATAAAGTAGCCCATTTGGTAATAAATTGAAAAAAAGTTTTAAAAAGGCGGGGGTTTGTCTGTTCCGTTATCTGTTTCTGTTTGCCGCTATGATCTTAGTTTACGTTAAATCATTTTTTTTTTACGTCGACTGTGATCAAGTTTTACACAATTTCTATTAGATATCTGTGTATATTTTACCGAATTTTATACCCAAGAAGTTCTATACAGCAATCACTTGATGTCACTTTTTTGTATTTATCGCTGACGACCTAAGAAGTGCCAGTGTCTGCAGTTTCCATTTGTGGCGGGTCTACTTTGCGATGAATGGATCTGGCTGTGTTTGTTGTGGTCTACCCTTTCTGGAAAACTACCCATACCTTTTATTTTGTATAGAAATTTGTTTTACAACAATGTTTCGTAAATATATAATTAATACTTTTAGTCGAAGAGGTATGATTAGTTCATTTCCTTTACAGTTAAACGTAGCGTGGTTTTGTTGCAATTTCACTATTAAATGATTGTGGTTTTACAGTTTGAATGTATTTTTGTTGGGTTTAATGTCACATTGGCACAGTTAAGATCATAAGGTGACTTCTCAGCTATAAAAACCCAAGATGCCCCTTCGAACAGCATTTCAAGCACGGGTGTGAAGCTGATTAGAACCACCGACTTTACGCAAGTCAGCTGCATGGCCTCCTCATATGAAATAATTCTAGTGAACTAGAACCAGTGTACCAAAAGCTGTAAAGGGTATGTGAATCCAAGTCGGCAAAGTTAAACACTAATCGGCTAAGGCACCTACAATTTGAACATATAGAAAATAGTCCATCAAATAAATAGATAGGAATAAAAAGGTAACCAGTCAACAACTTCATAAAACGAGGCACGTGTAATATACGAAGGTAGTCCGATAATTACAGTAGAGCAAAAAGCCAGAAAAGAAAGCCTTGAACAATTCTGTTCCTTGTATTCCTCCTCTTTTCTGTTGAAATTTAGTTACCAAATCATAGTCTTACCAGTGGAAAATAAAAATGTCGCTTGAAACGAAATAAATCGTATTGTCGTATAAAAAGGCAACAAATATTCGAGAATAGGATGCGAATAACAGGAAATAATGTATTATTTTCGAGATTATTTGGAACATTATTAGCAATTTGCAGGACGTTTATTAGAATCCGTTAATTCGTCTGATTTCAGTTGGGAATCATGAGATGAATAAAAGGCAAGGTTAAATGGAAATAGGGGGCAGTAATCTTTCCTTGATGTTTAATATGAGGAATTGAATGATTTTGTCTGGATTTGATAACACAGTGATTGCAATTTGATTGAGAATCTACAATTTGATTTATAAAAAAAAATAATAACAAACGAGCTTTTGCAGGAATATCATGCGTAACGGTTTGAAACTGATTTCCAATAGAAATGTGAAAATGACCGATAGTTTAAAAAATTGAAGATTCTTCAAAATTTTTGAGCTGGTGGGTTGGATACTAAGAAACAGTATGCAGACTGCAGAGCCACAACGCGGTATAATTTGGGGTGGGGTAGACAGGATAACGGGTGAGCGCGAATGGCGGAAAGAGAGAGGAAAGGAAAACTGTTCGGTCCATATTGGCTTTAAAAACCTCAAAGATCCCAAAATTTGAAAAAAAGGCAGCTACAGATGAGACATGAAACACTCAAACTTCAACAGTAAAACGCAGATTTTGATTGCAGAAGATCTGTGGCTTTTTTGTACCCAGCAAGAGATTCATTCCGCGCTCGTAACACAAGAATGCCTTGTGAAAATGAAAATAGTCTTTTATTGAAGAACATACCTAAATTCATTTTATTACCTGTCTGTCAATTAAACTCTCTAAAACCCATCAGCATGTCTTATTTATTACCTCTGTGAATGAAGTGTGCACCTGCAAATGTTTATTATGACCTCAAGCTTAAAAATCCGACAATGCTGGATGTTTTTTTATTTCAGTTTCAACACCGGAATGTTAGGAGTTCTACGGTGTACATATCTGAATGATAAAAAATACATCTTTATCGGTAGTAAGAAATCTAATTTTAAATCTGTTGAGGTATCCGTAATCAATATTATCAATATATTACCAAACAACCTTTCCTTATCATTGCCCTGGATTGTGTAAATATTTTACTATTTTAGTGTCCTAATTCAAATTTGGCTTTGAATTTTGACAATCATTTTAGAACACACTTTGTGACAAAATATATGAAATCTGGACTTTTTTGGGGATATTTTTCTCAAATTTTATAAGGTCTTGGTCAGTCATATTTCACTATAAGTAATTAAAAGGTTATGACCCAGCTATTTCAGACGAATCACATCCTTTAGCTTTCCTCTTTGATTGAGTCTGATTTTCCAAGTGAAAGACTCCATGATATGCAGTTTTACCGGCCCACATGGTCACGCTTTTTGTTCTTGTCCTCTGGCTTAAAAGTGTCCCTTGTGTTGTGTACATAGTTCTTTAGCTTTCCTATTTTAATTAATCACACAACGCTTTTTGTGTCTTGTCTTTTGTAACCATTACTGATATGTACTGTCCAGTAACTTTGAAAAATGACTGTGATAGACAGTGAGGATTTTGCGCAACATCAATCAGTTTAATCTCTATATAAAATTGTGTTTATGTCACTCTCCATTCCATTGCGATTTCTCAAAGTGTACCTTTATGGTCATGACTTCTTTTTGTCGTCGTTTTAGATATTGTTCACGTTTCGGCATATTTCATGTTAATATTATTCATTTACACATGTTCTCCGGTTCTTTTGATTTACAAAATAAAATTTGAAATTATTTTATAAGAGTTTGTATTAATTTTACTTAGTAAAACATTTGATGGGAGACAGTGTCATCAAGATATCATCTTGAACCGTTTAATAGTTAATGCGTAGCGGCATTAGGTCCTTTTTACTTGGGATTAAATAAGAAAACTTTAAGAAAACGAAAATCATCTGTTTGACAGTTAGGATTTTTTGTTGAACTAAAGAAGTAATATAAACCACAGAAAAAGCTCGGACACAATTCTAATCGAAAACTTTCTTTCTTAGATCAAACACCACTACGTTCTCAGTGAAAACATACGGCACTAAAACAGTCAACAAAAACAAAATAGACTGTTTTAGCTGGTTTTCAAGAAAACCATCAGCAAATCCTTCTTTACCTGAAACATAATGTTGTATATAATCAGACACAATCATTCTATTTGACACGATAATACAATTATACAAATATAAGCAGGAATTCTTGAAACTATTATGAAGTACTCAGCAGTAAGACTTCGCGAAGCGCCGGATGCGATAAAATCTACAAAACAGACATCAAAGAAAGAAACATAAGATCTATTTTGTAAGCTTTTAGATAACCTACCAAGCTATTCCAAAATTTTATAAAACTATGATGCTTTGGTTTTGTAAACAAATTATTAATATTTTTGATCCTAAAAAGATGAACTTATTCTCCTCATCCGAGTATCTAGCGGTACCAAACAGAAAACCTTGTATATCAAGCGGATGAAAAATACGCGTATTGCGAACTAAGTTATCTCTCTTAGCTTGAAAGTAATTACAGTTGAAAAAAGAAATGTTCTCATTAAGATTGCTGCAATCGCATGTAGGATCGTTACGAAGATGATTGCGAAAAAGATCGACATTTAGGTTAGTACACCTATTCCGTATGCTTCCAAGAAAACACTTCATATTAACTAAAGCACATAATTACAATTAATAGTTTTTCAATAGTCTCTGTCTTTTTTCCTTTTGTTAAATACATCGATTTTGTATGTTAAAAAGGCGAAAAATGACGTGCAGTATGCACACTGTCTTTTGTGGAATAACATGTGTTAAGTCGCGCAATATCTCCGCTGCAAATTTCGTGCATATTTCAGTAGGACTGTAGAAAACGCATATAATCAAGTCACTTTATAGTTCAGACATTCATGGAGATAAATGACTCCTGAAGCTTCCATCTCACTTCATCAAAATAGCAGGCTTGGAGACTAACAAATCGTTATTCTAATTTGACCAAGAAGACCCCTATGTCTACAACATTCCTACATTATTCATGTCTTCCGTGTAAAAAAGGTACGACCGGTCTTAGATTGCATCACAGATATTTTAGATTCAAAATAAAGATACATAATTCTTGTGTCATTGAATTTACAATATAGGAATTTCTATTTAATTTCTATGTACTTATTCATAGGTTTGCTTTTAATTTCATATTTTGTACACATATGTTGGTCCTTTTTTATCCATATTTTAGTGTTGTTTTGCATTAATATCCCTTCAGATCACAGTGTTTTAATGTATTGTTTAGCATATCTGTTGTTGTTGGAACATTAAATGTTTTCACGTAAAACAATACAATCAATATTTTGTTCCTAGATGTCTAAATTTGTTGTACCTTTAAATTTCAGTAATTTCTCTCCATTCGATTAAGCTTAAATTTCGTGCCGTCCGTTGCAACTAGGAACAAACATTAAAACACTGTGATATGAAAGGTTATGAATGTAAAGTAACACTAAAATATGGATAAAAAAGACTAACATAATTATTATGTGTGCAAAATATGAAATTAAAAGCAAAAAAGTACATAGAAATCAAATTAGATTAGTTCTTGTAAATTCAATAATAAGATACTATGTTGTATGATATTCGTAAACTTCATTGTCAACCTCATATTGACATAGAGGAATATGTCAATAATTATGTTAATACGTTGACTCAGACAGTTTAGAATCACGGTTTATTTCCTAACTGGGTTTTCGGTTTTGTCTTCGAAATTTCTTTGAGAAACGTTTTATCATTAATCTGATTCAATTTACTCCCAATTACTTCCGATTTTCAAAAGAGCAAAAGTAAAGGGGCTTTCAGTTTTACCACATGATTTTGTTACTGCAATTATCACATAATTGTATAAATGTAATAACATAATCCCAAGGTAACCCAAGTCAAAAAGTATTTTGCAGTGTGTTAATATCACTTAAGCCAGTCAACTGGGTGAAATTTCGTGGGGCTATAGGTTGATGTCAGCAAACTCGGCCCTTCAAATGGTCAATGAGGCCACTATTTTTGTATTAAATACAAAAGGAGCATGTATGACAACTTGCGTCCTACCGCTGTGGGTCTTAAACTAGCTTAGGGTATAAAAGTTTTTCATGTGAGGAGGCCATTCAGCTTCAGCTGGCTTACGAAAGGTCAGTCGGTCTAACCACCTCATGGCCAAAATAATACACGACTGACATCTGTGGTCTTCCCCCACCATCACAAGCTGGCAAGTCACCATATAAATTGTGTTGGTAAACTAGATAACAAAGATATAAAAGGTAAAATAAATTCACAGGATTTTGCATGTTGACCTTAAATGTCCATAAATGAATTTCAAGCAACTCCATTTCTGCTTCTAGCTAGTATGGTTAAAAGAAGAAGAAATATAAAATGGGATTTATATATTTACCCATCAAATATATTAAATCGAGATTTGAACATGTTCTGGACGTGCAGAAAATAATATGTGTCAGGATGTTTGATTGCTCAATATTCGCTTTTACGATTCGATATATTTCAGAGATGCTTTTCAAGAGCGGATAAGAGGTATTTAATAAAGATTTTCGCTACAATCTTAAATTTGAAAATTTAAACTAACTTTTTGCATCCATAGATTGGTCTCATCATTGATTTTAAGATTATACGAAAACATATGAGCCGCGCCATGAGAAAACCAACATAGTGGCTTTGCGACCAGCATGGATCCAGACCAGCCTGCGCATCCGCGCAGTCTGGTCAGGATACATGCTGTTCGCTTTCAAAGCCTATTGTAATTAGAGAAACTGTTAGCGAACAGCATGGATCCTGACCAGTCTGGTCTGGATCCATGCTGGTCGCAAAGCCACTATGTTGGTTTTCCCATGGCACGGCTCATATGTTGTATTTTGTCTGTGTTATACGTTAGCAGGGTAAAATGTTTGTTTTTCGTATTTCCATCACCTCAATAAAATATATTTACAATGGCGACATGGATGGCTTTGAATCACTGCCCTTCTTGAAATGTAGAATTATTTTATGCAAGAAAGCTATCATACTGCGTTGCTGGAGGTCGATAGTTCTACTAAGACGCCTATCCATCCTGAAGTAATTAGCCGGAAGGACAGCTGCTTGACCATTAGAAAGAAGTTTGAATTGCGCCATAAGACCCGTATTAGTCCGTGTGATCTAAAAAAAAGCCCAGAAACCAATACTCTCTTCTCCTGAAAGACCATAATATCAAATATGTAAAAATGCTTTTGACTCACGAGTCCATACTATTTTGTTTTTACATGATCATGTTAGGAGAGTAAGCAAGATATGAAACTACTGAAAGATATCATTATTAACTGCCAGAGATTCCAGGCAACACGTTAGTTTAATTCCTGTATATGATAACGCTAATTTTACAGTTCTAAAGTTAATTTAGTAAACTATTCTGACTTTATATTTTACAGTAACTGTAAACAATAGTAGAACAATACTACCGTTTGATCTTCTTACAGATAGAATTTTGATCTTCTTACAAATAGAATTGAGTAAATGTTCATATATAGTAAACGATAAAATATAAATCGTTCAAATGTAAATGAAAATACCATGATTATTCGTCAATTAGAAATGAATTCCGTTTGAAATGATTTAGGAAAAAACATGGACAAATGATCGTTTCCGTACTTGTGTAGAGTCCAGACACTTTGCTCATTTATAGACATTAATTTCTTGTCTCAGTTTTGATTACTTCAATCCATGTACTATCATTTTATTAATAAGAGGCTCGTACCATACATGCAGAAAATTAGTTAAAACATAACTGTAGAAACATTAACAAATACATTTAACGAAAAATAACTTATTTTATGATGCCAGTTTTGTCTTAAGTATGCAAATAAAACGTCATTACCCCTAAGTTTTGATCTTCGTCTCTATCAGAGGGCGACCTCCAATTTCATGCTACTTAACTGAAATCAGCCGAATGGATGTATCCTAATAAACTTCTAATAAATTGGTAATAATGTTTCAGATAGCCCCGAAAGCTGTAGATCATGTACGCTCGAATCGTTTGTTAACCAGTAAGTGTTGCTCGCTTCCAATTCCACAAGCAGATATGACTTTTTTATTCGGTATCATATCATTTTTGCATTTCCTAGAAGCAAAGAAATGAATAGGCAAAAGATCTGGACAAGACACGAATGGATTTTGCCTAAATTATCAGGGATTCTTTCGCCAAAATATAGGATATTTGAATGCGATTGTTGTCGATGTGTGTGCTATATTTTCGTTGATCTAATGTTGTAAAAAGCAACTGTTGCAAGTCTTTTTTCAAAGTTTGGTAAAATTGAATACATTTTATTGAACTATTATCAATGTTTTTATTAATAATCATAAAATTATGTTGGGAATTATATGCCAAAGGCATTCCTTGAATTTATTGTCGCTCACTTCTTTCAATTAATGATCCACGTCTGTTGCATTCTTTTCGATTACTTCATATTATGGTAATTTTGTCAAAATTGAATGATTATGTCTGCGCGGTTTGCACGGTTGGTAATGCCATTAATTGTGACTTTTGACACACACGTTTGTGATGAAAAAAAATATTTGGACACTGTGTGTTAAAATTGTTAATTGTATCATTTACATCATCGTTCCTGTGTCATTGAGGCTTCTTGCATATCGTTCCTAGAAACAAATTATGCTTTTGGTCACTTTTTGTACAGACTTTCCACGAATGTATTAATTTTCCTGTATCAAGCGAGACAGATAAGATTCTCTTAAATCATATCTTTATATTTTTCTGAAAGATAGAGAAATCTTTATCACTGTTTCTTCTAGAATCCTGAAGGAATATTATCAACATGATATCAATAAAATGTGATGGTATTTACGAATTAAAATGTATAATAAATCAATGATGCGTCTTGAAAGATTATATTGTTTTGATATATTTTATATCCCAAATCTTATGCTTACCATATAAACTGACAATAAGAAAACAACATTTATGGATGATTGTGCATTACAAAAAACACAAAGGGTCAGACTTACAAAACAGTGCGCAACGGAACAAAAGTGATATAAATTTTAGCGAGCAGCATGAAAAAGTACGCCATCTTTTAATCAAGTCCGGGTTTTAGTTATGGACAAACCTTGTAGTTGATGAAAGATGACATTCAGTATCCTCATCAAACTTTCTACTTCAAGTTAAATCTTTAAACTAATTTACCCTGAGTTTACAGGGGAAACAAACTAAATTATATTAAACTTCGACCAAGAACAATTGTAAATATTCAGTATCGAATTAGAAAAATATCACGGTGGTCTCTTTCTGTTCATATATCTAAGGGAAGATGTATCTGTGGTTTCAATCAAAAGGTCTGAGTTGTGATTAACAGATAAGAACCTAAAAAATCCGATGACTGTATGTTATTTCATACACTTGTCATTGGCCATAGCTTTTCAGGAACAATTTCTTTTGTTTAGGAAAGTTGTCAAGGTTAAGATATTATGATATGAACTGACCTGTTTATTTTCAATGGATATCTGTTTTAGATCATCGTGTTGGAGGAATAAGCAATATATAAAACGAATGAGAGATATCCTTACTACTTGCCAAACATATCAGATACGCCGTTAGATAAGAAAATTATGTCAGATAAAGCCAATTTCTAATTATCAAAATTGAAGAGTTCTGTCCTTATGTATTTATTTTGTGTTTGTGTGTGTGTGTGTTTGTTCGTGTGTGACTTTGGGGAGGCTGCGTTTTTGGACGTGGCTTTCCCTGTTGGATATTCTTCCGTGTTTTCAGTTACTGTTTTTGAACAAAACAATGAACATATGCCCCAGATACAAAGTATATGGGGCTATAATGGAGACACGAACGACTGCTTGCCGGCCGGTCCGTTCGTTTGTTATTCCTTTTTCCGGAGGCATATGTAAAAACAACAACATTTAATGGATTAAAATAATAACTTAAGAAAAATGTTCGCAATCCTCATACGAAGAGAATCATTTCAATGCCCGAAAACTTAATAAACAGCTTAACATTGTGTCCGCTCCATATCTTCTAAACTGGTAAAGGATCTTCAGAAAACTGGCACCAATTGTCAACCTCATTAAGACGACGTACAGAATACAAAACACATGTCACTACGCGATCGTGCCTTTGAAGGTCAAAATTCAAATGGCTACATTTCGAACATCTTATGTGCGCAGTCATAATACGACGAGAACCGCACAGGACCGAAGTATAAGAAGGGCCTGGAAAGCCAGAATATATTAAAGCAAAATAATAGCAAACACGGTTTGTAATAGTCTGTTCATGAAATGTAATAAAATGTGCGGTAATAAAATACGCACCATACCTACCTAATACCCACCAGCAACGGCTTACATCTTAATTAATATGCAATTTCTTCAGAGTTTTTAGGATTATGTGTAGACATAAAATTCCGACAGGGCAGGAGTGGATTCTTTCGCAAAAATACAGGATGTTTCAAATGTGTTTGCTATGTGTGAGCTATTTTCCCAAAAGTGTTTGCTATGTGTGTGCTATTTTTGCAATCATTTTTACTTCTATTTTAGTTACAATTGATTGTTCTAGTGTATGTGTATAGATGTAAGTGAAAAACGTTTAAATAAATGTTAAGATGTTTTATATATTTGATGTATAATTCAGCAAAAATCATTTATACTGGGCGTCATTGAAAAATTACCACTTAATATATACCTCTTTAGTTTTTTATACAATATCGACGTCACTTTTTCATGGCGTGTGTGCGGTCTATTACTCATAGACCCTGTCTGATCATATCTCCTAACCCATTTCATGACTGTCAGGTGAGAACAGCACATACCACGTGCAATTTCACAACATGAAAGTTCGGCGTCAACCATGCCAAGAAAGACTTTACTGTTCTGATACATTTTATATCCGAAAATTTGGGTTGCAATAAACTTACCAAAAGAAACATCATTCATAGATGACTGCGCGTAACAGTAAATATATGGATCTGACTTGATTAACAATGTCTAATAAGAAAGATATAGGGTTTGTTCTTGTTTTCTTTTAAGCATCTTTGAATTGTTTCTTTAGAAGCATTCCCCTCCAGTTTCAGCTCAGTCTGAAGAGCACGAGAATTAGGCAAACATATTCTCTAAGACGATTACAATAATGCCATTCGTTCTTCGTTCGGATAATTATATTTAAGTTGTACCATTCCAGGAACACTTGACACGACCGTCTTACATACATAGTATATAAACAGCTTCAGACAGGACATGAAGATGCTTTGTTTACTTTCGTTGTGTCTAGAGTCTAGGTCATATGGCGATATTTCAGTGTTTGGATTTTTCAAGATTTTGGTGCTAGGAGAAGACCAAAGGTGTCCTTCCGAGTATATGAGGTGGCTATCATAGATAACGTATTGGAAGATATTAGATTTAAAACAGGATTTTCCCTGTTCTGGCTTGATATTTCCAGATGTCAGTTTCACAATAACTCGTCTTTATACGAAATCAGAAAATTTAGTTTCAAATGCGATCTTTGATACATGTTAAACTGTTGATTCTTGCATGGATTATAGTTATGCAGCCTTCATGCGTTTCTTGAATGTGGAGGCGTTTCTTGTTGAACGTTACACGATTAGCATTTAATAGTAATATAGCAGATGGCAGCTCATCTAAATGCTTATGAAAAGTTTCTTTTTTTCTAATAGGTGGAACGTTTTGTCCTTTAAACAACGTTCTTGCGATAAAGTAATTGGACGTTAATATATATCAGATCTATCTATTTTCATTTAAGTGTCATGAATAAGATAAAAATGAGGTTCTTATGTGAGAAGTTTAAGGCATCTATAAGATAAAGTTCTGGTTTTACTGGGGTATTTAGCGTTAACATAACAAAGATCGCAGTTGCATGAGACAAAAAATTAATAAAAGATGATAGGCAGTACCCCATCAACCTCCCTGCTTCCCTAATTGGATACCATGTTAAACGTCAATAAAATCTAATTGAAAAACGTTCGTCCCGTCTAGATTCAAGGAGGCAAATAAACGTAACTATATTAAACTGCGAATAGAAACAGTTGTCAATTTTCATTATAGAAACGAGAAAGGCTTGAGCCGGATAACGCAAAGCAAAGAAAATTGTATGCGTGGTTTTAATCATACTACTGAAGTTGTACTAAACAGAAAAGACAGATGTTCAGATTATATTCTTAAACACAACCTGAGACTTGTGTTTCCATTTCTGAAATACAAAAATCAAATCTAGTCTATCAAATATTCAGCTTACACATGTACTTAAAACAATTTTGTCTGATCTTGCGTGTTTCAATCATATCATTATCTGAATCATATTATTGACTAAGAATGTCAAAAACAATGACAAAACTGCCGACGCTATTGAAATATTACGTGCTTTTCAATGATCTCTAATGTGTAATCATTTATGTCGTATGTATAAGCCTCGGAATTTTGCAAATTAATTCAGCTATTAATGGAATGTGTTCTGGTATATGGATATCAGATAAGTTTTCATGCTTAAAAATATTATTTATTTTGTAGCAACTAAAGGACAGCCATTTAAAGGCAGACTTCTACAATAATATCCATTTGAGAGGATTTGAATATGGCTTAATAACTTCCGTGATTAATAGTAATTGTGAAAAACACTAAAGTAGAATGACTATTTTCTTAATCACAATTACTCGAACGCTTTTACAGTTATTATTTAAAAATAATTGTACTTTACAAACAAATGGAATAGCACAAGAACACTTCTAAAATGAATAGCTGTAATTAAAATACGCCAGCATTCGATTTACGCAAAGAGAGTGATCAGCTTTAATATTTTACGGCTGTGTCAGACAGTAACGTTTATTCATTACACGCTACTTAACTGAAATCACATGAATTGACGGATCCTACTAAACTTCTAATAAATTGGTAATAAAGTCTCAGATAGCCCGAAAATTGTACATCATGTGCGCTTGAGTCGTTTGTTAAACAATAAGTGCTATTCACTTTCAATTCCACAAGCAGATATTGCCTTTTATGCTGCATCAAATCATATCTGACGAAAACAGGGTTTAATTATTGCTAAAATGGCATAAATTCTTCCTTTCAAATACAAGATTTTTTTTCTTTATGTGTACTTTTTCTCTCGCTATCTTGTTGTAATTAACAAATATTACAAGTCTTGTTATAAAGGAGATTTTTTGTTGATCTTTTCTTCAACCACGCTTTCTGACATAATATCTGCACTTAATAATAGATGATATTCTTAATAGTGATAATTCATCTAAAATGGTTGATATTATTTATGCCTGTTAGCTCCAGATAAATAAAACTTACATTTCGGATATTTAAGTTTTTACTAGACTCAACATCTCCTACGAATTTTCGGTTTTAAAATACAATTATTTATGAAACGACAAAAATAAAGATCACCCTGTATTTGTCGGACACGGAAAAGTAACCAATATTGAGACTATATGCTTTAAACATGTCGTCACGTGTGACGTAAAAAAATGATGTACTGATAATGTCTTGGCTTTTTCTGTAAAAAAAATCACCAATTCAAACGAGCGAGTGTTTAGTGTATTCGCCTAATGTAAGGTAACATCAGAAATAGGTAGATGTATGTAATTCAAGGTTCATTAAACATTACTTTGATCTGCAATGATGCTTTCGGTTCTCGTGGATTTTGCAGGCTTGGTTAAGTCAATCGGAATTCAGATTATGTTTTAAAATTAAACAAATAAGAAAAATCAACAACAACACGTGTAGCGTTTGTTCATAGATAATTATTAACTTCCAACGTTTCGGCGTTAAGCCTTCCTCAGGGAAGAATAACAATAAAAACAACGGACGTGACGTCGTTAAACAACGTCGCGTAAAAAGGCGGTAAAATGTATACAAAGTTTAGATCTACATTATTTACAATGTTAAATAAATTAAAAATAACGTTTCTTTAAACGGATTTAACAAACATACCGAGTAAATTGTCGGATAGTGTTTATACAAAATTTCCTATACTTACGTATATAAAAAACAGAAATAGGAAAAAACAACGATATACTCGGCATTACATATCTATATATGTAGATCAATACAATTAGTTGATTGGTCAATTAATATCAAATAAAACTTTAGAATTTAAACCATCTGGATAGAGCGTTTTCAATTTATGTATCCACACTGTTTCTTTGCAGAGACGATCAATGTCATTTCTTACAACATCAATAGGCATAAAAGAAAAGTCCTTTAAGCAATGATCTCGTAAATTGAAATGTGATGCAACCATTGAGGAAAAAGTAGGGTCAGTAAAACTATTAATTTTTTTTTTTTTTTTAAAAATTAAACAATAATCTTAAGGACTTCTGCAACAAGTCATGGTAGTTTTCCAAATGTATTCAAAAATTAATAAACGTTTTATTTCGTTAAAAGGATGCTATGTCCATAGCCGTTTGAGATACAGCGCATGTTTTCTATTTAACCATTTTATGAACGTTTTGCTTTGTATCATTTACACATTATTGTTTAGCAAATACTCTTTTCCATTAATTAATAGCTACAGTTCCTTGACAATACTACATAAGCCATTCGTCTACGACCTGTGATTTGGGAAGGGCAGTTGTATTTTACACAAAATAACAAGTAAGCGTTCGTAAAAATCCAGGAACATTGGGACTGGCCACCACATAAAGTAGAAATAGAGCGAGAACACGGTCTTAACCTATCCATGTCAAATATATAAAGTGTTTTTATCTTTATATTTACATCATCAAGATCATCGAAATATAGTTTCAACGATGGCTTCGCAAGATATTGTTACTTATTCAGTTTTGCACCGTTTGAATTTATTACTTGCCTTGTTTTCAGAGTTGAGGACTTCATAGGTTTAAGTCAGTTTCTCTACATCACGGCATGGTTTCTATTGGGTTATATTGTCTTTTGGCGTCACTCTGGTAACATCATTATTTTTAATTTTGTTGAGGAATAAACTAATTTGGCATTCATGCACATCTGTCTATTTTCATTTTAGTGTAACAAAATTAAATAGGAATTTGTTAACAAAGTCTCTGTAACAAAATCTCAGTTGCGTGAGACATGATTAATATAGGATAGCATGTTGTACTCCATCAACCTCCCTGCTTCCCTAATTGAATGACATGTTAAACATCAATATGATCTAATTGAAACAAGTTTGTCCCGACTAGGGTCATGGAGTCAAACAAACGTAACTATATTAAACCGCGAAGGAGAGCAGTGTAAACTTTCATTATCGAAATTAGGATTGAAGATGGTCTCGTTCGTCTGATATATGAAAGGGAGCAAGTATCACTCATATTGTCTGAGCTGTGACAAACAGAAATCATCTCATAAGGCTGATATGGTAACTTCTCCTATATTCATGTATTCAATATTGTAGGAATGTGCATTTAAAATAAAATTAAAAGAATAAAAATTTCTGAGCGAATATTAAGAAATCTAGTTAATCTTACGTGACAACTTGTTTGTGTGATACTGAAAAGTGGCGTTTTGTAGTATGATTCCTGGAGACTATTGTTTCAAGTTTTAGGTCTATTTTTATTGACAATACTACCTTTAACAATAAAATTCCATACTTGCAAAACATGAAACATGTTGCAAAAGATTAACTTAAAAGAAAACCTAGGTTTCACAGGGTAGAGCAGTTTCCTTTTGTGTGTGCTAATCTGAAATGTCATTTTATTTTCTGGTTGTTTAGATCTTGGAATCTATATAAAATATAAATTTATAATATACATGTACTCTCGTGAATAGATTCAATCGAATACGTCTGCTATTATTGTGCCTGGTTGCGTTCTATTCTTTCCAAATGACTTTCGAAATATTTTATTTTATAACCTTGCCCTTTTGAATAAAGTTAAAAGATAATGAATACTGCTGTACTTTTGGATAATTCTAGAAGGATTACTAGTGCGTGTAGTCATGTTGAGGATTTCAGTGAGCAAAATCTTAACCTGGTTTGTGGTTTGGAATATTTTTTAGTATTTCCGTATGGCTATTTTGTTTCATTGATTGCTCAGATAAAAGGCTGTAGCAATTATTTTACTGACATGACTGACAGCTGGTTTTACATTTTTTGTTAACTATATGAAAACCACGATTAATCTTCTATTTACAAATAGGAAATTTGAGCAAACACACCAGTATGTGAAGTATCATTCAAAATATCCTTCAGATCTAATGGATTTCTTTTCTTCAGCGATTCTGACAATACATAATTGGTGTTAATTCCCTAAAAGGGCGTTCGGTTTCATCTTTTCATTTCTTTGAGTGCTGCTTATTCTCTCTAACATTTAAGCTTTCCCATTAATAAAAATTCATATTAGGCAACACTGAATAAATACGCAATTCATATAAATGTCACAGAAGTTAGAAAGGAAATAACATACGTATTAGAAGATATCCCTTTCGAGATTAATAACACAAATGTTTTCTTTTTTGTTTCTGTACATTAATTATTTCATTTCTCTTTTCTTTTTATCGTGTGTCCAGATATTTTATTCATTTATATACTGAAGTTCAATCATTTATACGCCAGTACTTAACAAACTTACATAGGTCTCCGTGTTTCGAGTTGTTAAGATCATTGACTACAAATAACTTGCCCCTCACCGATGTTGATCCCAGCCTCACTTGGAGCAAGCTACGGAAGATCGGTTGTTCTACACAGATGCCCGCTCGTGACTGAAAAATACTCTGAGGGGCACCTTGTATCTTTCTCCACCACGAAAAGCTGGAAAGTCGCCATATTACCTTTAATTGTGAATGTGTGACGTTAAACCATACACACAAACGAACAAACAAAATTAATGATACTGCAGCAGTGTACTGAGCCAAGCTACTCTGCATTCTTTTCGTGTTTTTTTTTTAATTTTGTAACGTTGTGCAATTAATAGGACTAAACAACAGATGTCTATATACCGTCATTGGACATTTGCTGTTAACTGATGACTTTAAAGGTATTTAAGTTCAAGTTTCTTGCTAAGATATACGTATATGTGACAAACAAAGGGGATAAAAGATGTTACTGTTAAATTAGGAATTCGTTGTTATAATGAAAATCCACGAATGATTTACTTTCTTTCAACTTAGGAGTTTTGACAGAATAGTTTTATGCATCTGTGTTTGTATTCACCAACGCAACAGCATTTTGGTATTTTTTCTTAACACTGAAAACGTTATTGTACTGAAACCGTATTATTTCTTGACAATTTTTACACCAGAAAAATCAATTTTTTCAGCATGTAAAATGAAATGAGATCGTGGTAATACTAGACCACTGGTCCACCATGACAGTAGTACATAGGACGCTTACTGGACTCTCCAGAGTGCTGCAGTAATTGTTTTGACACCCTTGGTCACTGCTGTTGACACTGCTAGATACTTACAAGAATTACTACACACAAACTACACACTTGATTTACATTTCTATTCACTAGCGAGATACACACGACGTTTAGTGGATTTGTGTGTGTGTGTGTGTGTGTGTGTGTGTGTGTGTGTGTGTGGTGCACGCGTTTGCGTGCTGGGGGGTTCGTTTTGAGGAGGCTGCGCTTTTGGTGCGTGGCATTCCCTGTTTGATATTTTTCTTTGTTTTTTTTCGCTTGGACACTACAGCAACTGTCTTGACAGTCTTTCACAATACCTATACACTGCCACACAAATTGACTTACTACACACTTACACACTTCTTGACACTAGCTTGGCACACAAGACCCGTACTGGACTCGTCTTGACATTACAGTAGCTGTGTAGAAACTTCTACATTTTCACACGAGTATTACCAACTTCTTGACACTAGCCGAAGACATCGGTTGTTCATTATACTTACCTTGCGCTGCAGTGATTGTCTAGACACTAAACAGGCATTGCTAGTCACTACATAGAATTTCTGCCTACTTACCTTTTACTTCATATATGCGCTTACCTGACTCGTATTGGCACACAAGGAACTATAACAGTAAACTACTAAACACTGACTTTACACTTCTAAACACTTAACACACAGGACGCTTACAGGACCAGCTTGGGCATTTTCTGGTCACTGGCAATCTAAACTGCTCTTCAGAGGGAGATAGGAATAAGATAAGATTATTTCCAAATTGTCTTAATTCGTAGTAGCCGGCTTTTTTATTTTCTGTCTCAGGGATTTTTCTTGGTGTCTGATTTTTTTCTGCTGCGTATGGCAATCAATAATGTTCATTCAGAACTTGAAGGCCAGAACTGCTCCTCAAACAAACAAAAGACATTTCCATTTTTAATCAAAATAATTCTGTTTGTTATACTTTTATTATTAAAAAACAACAACAACCACGGTAAAATGCATATTCAGTACTGAGAAGCACGCGACACAATTTGTTTGCATGCAATTTTTCTGATACTATTAGTCGATTATAATAGCACACTCCCGTATGTAAGGATCTGTGACGTCACCGATAAGGTCTGCTATCTAAAAATAGCAAAGGACTCAATTTGCGGACAAACAATCAGTGATTCATTGTACAATAGCATATTAAGTAAACCATAGATTTTGCATTTTATTCGTTATTTTTGATCAGGTTTCTAGCCTACATATCGCAAACAAATGATTTTTTCCACCTTTAATTTCAATAAACTAGCCGAGAAACTATTTTTTATATTCATGTTAGAAATAACATACCGCTTTTTCTTCAATGTATGAAAGGACGATGTTAATGAATGGATGATGTTATTATGTTAATCTGTTCATTTTGTGACACTTTCAGTTTTAAAAAAGAATATTCAGATATTTAAAAAAAATAAAACAACTCGAGAAAAAATGTATTAATGCCAAATAGAAAGCGTTAATATTTAAAACAAAAATGTATTTACAGAACAGAAAAAATCAAAGTTGTTCTTCTTGGTTACCGTCATACATTAAAAGTATATTTTTGTAAAAAAAAATCTTCCGTAAGTGTTTATAAATTTAAAAGATCCACATGTGAAAGTAAAAGGATATCTTATGATCGCATAATTTAAATTTATTGAAATTTCGAAATATGATGAACAACATGTATATTTTAAAGTAAACTGTCATACACATTGTTATTTTCTGCCACATATCTAGTTATTCGTTGAAACAATTAACACCTCTGTGATATACATATGTTGTGTTTTATTACAAATGACCACTTAGTGTGACATGTAGATATCTGACTTTTGGTAGTAATATTTAGATGTTATATAATAAAACATGTTGCTAATCTAATGCAACCCCATTATTTTCTACCAAACCATGCATATATGTATTTTAATAAGGAAATATTTGACGGACACTGACAACAGCTGACATCCGGGATCATCATCAAGTTTGTGTCTTGTGTTGTGTGAATCAGTTGTTTAAAAATGAAATACATGTAGTTATTGTAGTTATGATTTTAATTCTGCTGATACATTCTTTGAACGTCATGAATCAAAATGATTTAGCATTAAGAGTTTTAACCACAAGTGCCCTTCGGTGTGTCGCATTCGAAAATATCTGTGTGTATTTTTTTATTAAGACTGTAGACCGTTCTTCTGATGCAAAATTTTAACAGTATTATTGCAGAATATGGGGTAATGTGCATCCAACATGCTTTTAAACAGTGCTCTTTTTTTTTTTTTTTTTTTTTTTTTTTTGCTTAGTCGGCCCGTTTTGAATCGCCTTGTTAAAATTATGTGTCTGTATATTTGATATAGTCCTTACATTTCCAATATATTTCTTTAATTAGTTATTTTTTCATTTCTGATATTTATTCTGTTAACACGTGCGACAATTTTATACTGGTGGCATGTTACTTTTTTAATTCCCTTCGAAGTTTACTAAGATAGTTAATGATTCGTTATATATAGAAAAGCGGCTCCCTTGTCCGCAATGCGCGCATTGCATTATGGTATAACTACTGTATGTTCTATTTATAGAACACGGGAGTGTGCTATTCCACATTTTAGCTAGTGACTACAAATATATGATAAAAATGAAAATGAAATGTTTACAATATACAATAATTTGTCATGTCCATGTTGGTGTATTGTCCAGATATAAACGGTAAACTATGCTCTTATAGTCTTTAAAGCAATTACTACGTAGTTATTTTTAATTCATGACAACCAAGGCATGCAAATTGTTTCATGATTTCTATGAGGATAAAGGAATCATGTAGACATTCGGAAAAATATTTAAGTAAAAGATTACTTCCTTTCGTATATATGTACCAAGGACATTCATTATGCACCATAGACAACCATAGAAATCGAAGACTGAAGGAAGATGAATCTTAGAGCAACAAGTGATGACAAGATCACAATGACTCTCCCTGCCTCTTGCATAATCATTATGCAAATATGCCCTATGTCTGCTAGTATATATAATATGTCTCAATCTGTTACTACCCAGGCAATTAATGCAAATAACAGTCTACGAATGCACATAATTATCTTTTATATCTGTCTCTTATTTTTGATTCATTATTCTGAATATCTGAAAATCACCAAATTTTATATCCACTTGAAATGTAAAAAACAGTATCTGCATGTTGGTCCTGGTCGATAAAAACGCACTCTTTCATGTTGTTATCACGTACCATGTCGTGAGTTTGTTGTTGTTGTATGTCTGTGATGTTTACCCTATAATGTTCCTTAACAATGTATTTGCTTATGACACATCACTCACTTATCTTATCTCTATCGCATGTCTTAATCTATTGATCATTTCTTAATTTTGGGATGGAAAGTGTTATAAATTCTGGATGCAATAATAAAGGTAGGAAAATCCAGACTGTTTGACTGACAAGGTCAAAACTAGTTACCGAAATATGCAAATCTGGACTGAAGTTCTAATCAGTACTTCCATTTGATTGTTCTTCTTTCAACGTTTTTTTTTTTGCTTAAAACATTCTTTCTTTCACAGAAGGTCTATGAGCTAGCCAAAAAATATAATCATCGTCCAAATATAATGGAGTTATCTTCTATAGAAATTCTGTAAACCTGTAATTTGAGTTAATTCACTAAATGGGCGTTTGGTTATCTTCATTCCTTTGAGTGCTTCCTAATCAACCTAACATACCTCGATTTGTTTTCAAACTTTATATGTAAAAACCTAATAAATGTGCTCAAAATTAATACTCATTTCGTGAAATGATACAAATATTACAGGGGAAATACAATTTTATTAGACGGCATTACTTTCGAAACTAACAATAGTATCAGAATCCTTACGTGTTTAATTTGTAAAAATATATTTTTATGTTTGAAATGCAAAGAAACAAGTGATAAAGTTCTAGCTGACTGGATAGACTGTACTTATGAAATGAATGGGTATGTATAATTCTGTCTTTTAGATATGTATTTCTTGTTGTTTTAACAATCTATTTTTCTTTATGAACCCAAACTTTACGAATTAACAGTAACTTTTATTCTGCCTCCCATAAGAGTTTGGCATTATCATTATATAAAATGTGATCACGTGGTGACCCCCTATACTTCTTTGGGGGTCAGTATTGTTTCATGTTATTCTAGGCTAACAATATTCAGTCGATAAAACGAATAAGTCATAGGGTTTGCACGTGACCCTCCACGGATATATGTGGTGTCAGTATGATAAAAAGTGGGGCGAGGCGTTACCCTATTTATCATAGTGATCCTACATTTTAGTTTAGGATAACAAACCAAATCATTTATAGCAGTTTTCCCTGTACATAATGAAGATAATTGTTCATTACATGCGCACGAGCTATTTGATAACCAATAATTATTGTAGAAAGCAGCTATTGCCTTTTTGTAACGGTATCTAATCCTGTTTACATTTTCTGGTAGAAAGAAAATGAGTAGACAAAACGATCCGACCAAACGAGTAGTTTGAAATGTGGCTAAATTGACAGGGAATATTTTCTAAGGTATTATTTCTATTTGTTTATGCAATTAATGTATCAAGCTTTATTTAAAGACGCAACAAAGCTGAAGGGCAACCAATTATCCAATTCCGGATTTTTAGCTAAAGATTACTCATATCAGTGTTAAGATAAACCTGTTTTTGTTTCCGATGTTTTGATAAGGTAGGAGCATTAGTTTGGGCTTAGAGAGATTTAAACCTTACTCGCTTACAGTTTTAGTGAATTTTTTCAACATTTTTGTGTTCACCAAGGATAGCATAGAATGTTGTACGACATTTGAAAGGCAAAAGTGAGCTAAACAATTAGTGTTTGATATTGGTAGAAAAACGCAAGAGGACTTTTGATTTTCTGCATTATTTCTAAAGCGTCGCAGTGGTTTTTTCCCTTCTGCACATTATTTTTGTTGTTTTTATTTTATTATTTAACTAGACGTTCTGCAAAAGTCTTGATTCAACTTTGTACCTCTGGTTAAAATACTTTGGCAGGACAAGCTCTTAAAGCTATTTTTAAGATGGACAAATATTTATATAAGTTTACAGATATATCTGTGAGACATAGATTAGAATTGTTTGATAAACTAGTATTGCCTATTCTGAATTACGGAAGTGAAGTATGGGGTTTCAATCAAGGTAAATCTATAGAACGTTTACATATGCAGTTTTGCAAACGTATATTAAGTGTAAAGAAAACTACCCAAAACGACTTTATTTATGGAGAATTAGGCAGAATGCCTCTACAGAACACAAGATATTATAATATTATTAAATTTTGGGTAAAGTTATTAGGAACAGATGAAAATAAGTACATTCAGAAAGTATATAACGATGTTTAAACAAGATATTGTTGACCATCCCAATAAAAAAAAATGGTGCTCATTGTTGAGAGATTTATTATGTACACTTGGATTTAATGAAGTATGGTTCTTTCAGACTGTTGGAGATCCTAAACTATGCTTACTTAATGTTAAACAAAGGCTGAAAGATCAGTTTTTACAAAACTGGTCTGGTAGATTGAACGACTCAAGCAGAGCATTATTTTATAGATATATTTCAAATCATAGGTTACAACCATATTTAGATATTATTCGTATTAAGAAATGTCGTGTATACCTGTCACGCTTACGTTTATCATCACATAGACTTTTTATTGAAACTGGTCGATGGACCAGACCTGTTAGTACGCCTTTAAATGACAGAAAATGTAACGTATGTAACAAATTAATAGATGAGTTTCACTTTGTTTTAGAATGTGTTCTATATAATGATTTAAGGAAACAATACATATCAAATTATTATTATAAGAGACCGAACATGCATAATTTCATTGATTTAATGAATACAGACAATTGAAAATGAAAATGTCATAAAAAAATTAAGTATGATGTTGAAAAAGCTTTTACGGTTAGAACAAATGAATTATACAGAGATATTTATATGTAAAGTAAATGTTGCACATCAATTTGTTTAATCAGGGGTGTTATGTAATATGTACGTTTTCATGTATAAACTTAATATCTGTTACATGCTAAATAGTTAAACTTACATCTCAAATACTGGTATACTAATAGTAACTGCATATTGTGCATACCAAATTTTATGTACATGTCATTGTTCTATCGTTTTTCCTTATTATTTAAAGGGGGCTTAATGTCTAAGTCCGCGTGTCTTTTTTTTGTCATTTTGCTTTCTAAGACCTTCTGGATGAAAATGAAATAAACTTGTAAACTTGGTTAATTTCGCAGCACCAACATAAAATGGAATTTTGAGATACAACTTTTCTAACGCTACCAGTAGCCTTTTCGCAATAACCTAAAAACTACCGGAGAGAACTGAATAATTTCTTCATGAGAACAATACTGTATATACGACATCGTTTGATACAAAATGAACAATGAAGTAAGTCTAAAAATAGCATATTTTATTACTAATCTGACGAAACTCCTGTTTTTCAAGGTAGCAAGTTAGCGAATAGTTATGCTACAGTAGTAACTAACGCGAAAGTTAACGGATTTCATTAGAAATATTCTTGCAAATTTATAATAAACTGAATTTCGGATATTTATTTATAATCGCTGTTATTATTATATTTCAATGTGAGTTTATATGCAAATGCCGATAAATAAGTGTTTAACAACATTGTAACTCGCACCACCTTTAATTAGGCCAATCGCTCTTGCACTTTCCTGAAATGGCATTTTCGCCATTTTCTGATATCAAGGAACTTTCCTAATAATTGTTTCAAATGTCCAATAATTTAACCGTTTCTTTTTTCTAATCTTAGAAAATATATATAATACTTTACCAGTCAGCACAAGTTTCACGTGCACCGCGCCTAATCTAAAAACGATTTCTCGGAAAAATAAAGCAATGCTTACATGAGCAATTAAACAGTTATTTATCGGTTTTTGGAATCATGCATATAAACTCACATTAAAATATAATAATGACAGCGTACAAAATATATTGATGTCAATTTAGGCATTTCTTATTATTCTGGAATGGATTCTGTGCCCACTTCCTACATTTAATTGCATTTGTATTCATTTTATGTCGTTTAACTTAGACTGAGAAATTATTAATATTGTCAAAGTTGATTATTTATGTGTCTGTGTATGTAAACACAAGTGTGTATTATATTTTAAACGTCATTTAATATGGAAACCTTCGGCCATAACAAATGTTAAGAAACCCTTTTATCTTTTGTCTGTTTTTTACACATATATGTTGAAACTCGCCCTTGAAAAAGTATATTATCTCTTATTTGTAATAACCAAATCTATCAAAAGTATCATTTTTATATGTTGGAAAAGTAAGGTGAAACCTAGGAATATGTATATCGCCTATTTTCTAGGGCCATAAGCAAACATTTTCCACGTCAACTTCATTTAATATAGTGGTAATAAACGGTAAAAACTATCGCAACTCAAACGAAGATACAGAATAATAAAGATTATGTTTTTATACATTTGACATCCGAAAATACGTGACTGCTATGAACTATTATTTTATACCTATTTTATCTATCCAATCGCGAACGTTCATTTGCAGCACGTGACCGTACAATATATTACGGTATTTGGATGCGCGTGCGTACAAAAATCCTGTATTTTCTGTATTTGGACGCACGCGCGTACAAAAAATCCTATATTTTCTGTATTTAGACGGTTCAACAGTCCCATGTTAAACATATGATAACGCCCGAAACGCGTGAAAATGTTCCGAATGTAAATCGGATTAAGTAGGCGCTCTATGTACAGAGTTTGATTATGCGTCTTGAAATCTGGATTTAATTTGAGTTTTTGTTGTTTACAACACACAAAAACAATGCTATCTGATTTAGATATTAAAACGTTCGTTAATAATCAAAAACTTAAAAATACAGTAAAAAGGATCATCAGATGTTGGAATATTTGAAAAGTCGCTAAAAGAAGCCGTTCCGAACGAAACCTAGAAATTGGTATCAGCCCTGACTGTCTGAATAGCTACTTCAGCAGTTTTTATTAAACGGTTAAGAAACAAAATGGAGAAGATTATGAATGGCAGCGGACGGGCGGTCAGCATCCAACACATGTCTGCTCTATAATTCAGTTTTCGTCGGATCTTCACCAAACTTGCTGACAATGTTTGTGGGCATTACATCTCGCCCAATTTCGATAACCAGCCAAATTGTACCTGGCACTTTCTGATTATAGTCCTTGAATTACTCGAAAAACGGGGAATTTAGACTTGTCCGTTCTTTTAAGTCGAACAGTTTTCATCCGATCTTCACCAAACTTGCTGACAATGTTTGTGGGCATAATATCTCAGCCAAGTATTATTACCACCCAAATCGCCAAATGGCTGTTGTAGGGAGGTTGCACCATATACTTTTTTTAATGATGATACGCAGAAAAAACAGCATTCAATGAATTACGTATATTATGTATGAAGTGAAATAAATATAGAATAAAAAGGTTATTTAAGGTCTAACATTGTTTTGTATAATATATATTTGCACTCATACCAGTCTGGGAAAAACTACAAAAGGCAGGAATACAATATTCAGTGAAATATTTTTAATTTAAACTATTATTATAGTAAGATAAAATAGATATAGAATAAAAAGGTTACTTAACATTGTACTGTACAATACGAGATATATTTGGACGAGTACCCAGCTGAGAAAACCATATTGAACTCGCCTAGCGGCTCGTCCAATATGGTTTTCTCAGCTGGGTACTCGTCCAAATATATCTCCGTATTGTACAGAAAAATGTTAAATAACCTAATAATAACAAGAAACATTATCCACCGATAATAATTATTTTCCATAGCAAAAATACATAAGTTTGTCCATGATTTCAAATTAGAAAAGAAATTAAATTAAATTTTATGTATATTTTTCAGTTGCGTGTGTTCCGTATGTGATCGTTAAAAGAGACAGTCCGCTCTTTTATCTCAATCGAGAGTTGTTTTCACCAAGTATATAATATCAAAGATGATACACCATCTCGACAGACGAATTTCTTTTAAACCCGACAATTAATTAGCTTTGATTTTAGGTAAGCTAAACGCAAATGTCGTGTCTGAAAACATGTAGAATTACTACATATGATTTATCTAAACATAAAAATTTATGTGTATTAACTATATTTTGAGTTAGGTTTCAATCAAACCGGGCCTGCAACAGTTTCGCTTTTGTCGTGTTGAGCGACCTGTGGAGTTTCCACTTTTTAGCCCACCATCATCAGATGGTGGGCTATTCAGATCACTCTGCGTCCGTGGTCCGGCGTCCTTCCGTCCGTCCGTCCTTCCGTCCGTCCGTCCGTCCTTCCGTTAACAATTTCTCGTTATCGCATCTCCTCAGAAACTAACAGGGGGATTTTGACCAAACTTTGTCAGAATAATGTATTGGTACCCTAGTTGTGTCCCCCTGAAAATCAGACTGGTTCAACAATTTTTTAGTAAGTTATGGCCCTTTGTTTATTTCTATAATTTACATAGATTTATATAGGGAAAAACTTTAAAAATCTTCTTGTCCAAAACCACAGAGCCTAGGGCTTTGATATTTGGTATGAAGCATCATCTAGTGGTCCTCTACCAAGAAGATTCAAATTATTTCCCATGGGTCTAATATGGCCCCGCCCCGGGGGTCACATGGTTTATATAGACTTATATAGGGAAAAACTTTGAAAAACCTCTTGTCCAAAACCACAGGGCCTAGGGCTTTGATATTTTGTATGTGACATCATCTAGTGGTCTTCTACTAAGTTTGTTCAAATTATCCCCCTAGGGTCAAATATGGCCCCGCCCCGGGGGTCACATGGTTTACATAGACTTATATAGAGAAAAACTTTGAAAATCTTCTTGTCCAAACCACAAAGCCTAGGGCTTTGATATTTGTAATGTAGCACCATCTAGTGGTTGGTTCTCTACCAAGTTTGTTAAAATTATCCCCCTAGGGTCAAATATGGCCCCGCCCTGGTGGTCACATGGTTCATATAGACATATATAGGGAAAAGCTTTTAAAAACTTCTTGTCAATAACCTACAACATTCAAATTTGGACCACATGTATGGTTTTGAGTGGCAAGATGAACCTTAACATGAGTTGACCTTGATTTTGACCTAGTGACCTACTTTCACATTTCTGTAGCTACAACCTTCAAATTTGGACCACATGCATAGTTTTGTGCACTGAAAAAAACTTTGACCTTGACATTGACCTAGTGACCTACTTTCACATTTTTGAAGGTACAGGCTTCAAATTTGGACCACATGCATAGTTTCGTGTTCCGAAATGAAACTTGACCTTGATTTTGACCCAGTGACCTACTTTCACATTTCTCAAGCTACAGCCTTCAAATTTGGACCACATACATGGTTTTATGTACCGAAACAAACTTTGACCTTTACATTGACCTAGTGACCTACTTTCACATTTTTGAAGGTACAGGCTTCAAATTTGGACCACATGCATAGTTCTGTATTCCGAAATACAATTTGACCTTGATTTTGACCTAGTGACCTACTTTCACATTTCTCAAGCTACAGCCTTCAAATTTGGACCACATGCATGGTTTTGTATACCGAAACAAACTTTGACCTTTACATTGACCTAGTGACCTACTTTCACATTTTTGAAGGTACAGGCTTCAAATTTGGACCACATGCATAGTTCTGTATTTCGAAATAAAATTTGACCTTGATTTTGATCTAGTGACCTACTTTCACATTTCTCAAGCTACAGCCTTCAAATTTGGACCACTTGCATAGTTTTGTGTACCGAAATGAACTTTGACCTTAAGATTGACCTAGTGATCTACTTTCACATTTCTGTAGCTACAGGCTTCAAATTTAGACCACATGCATAGGATTGTGTACCAAAACAAACTTTGACCTTGACATTGACTTAGTGACCTACTTTCACATTTTTGAAGATACAGGCTTCAAATTTGGACCACATGCATAGATTTGTGTTGTGAAGTGAAATTTGACCTTGATTTTGACCTAGTGACCTACTTTCACATTTCTCAAGCTACAGCCTTCAAATTTGGACCACTTGCATAGTTTTGTGTACCGAAATAAACTTTGACCTTAAGATTGACCTAGTGACCTACTTTCAAATTTCTCAAACTACAGCCTTCAAACTTGATGCACATGCATAGTTTTGTGTACAAAGAACTTTGTCCTTGAAATTGATCTAGTGACCTACTTTCACATTTCTCAAGCTACATCTTTCGAATTTGGACCACATGCACAGTGTTGTGTACGGAAATGAAATTTGACCTTGAGCTAGTCATTAAGTCTTGAAATTTGGAACACTCAAAAATGGCACATTGGTGGGCGCCAAGATCACTCTGTGATCTCTTGTTCTATTTAAAAATAATTCACACTGTTAACATGTATTGCTTAACACAAAATAAATAGATTCTACCACTACAAAATCCACAGTTGAAATTTTACTATGAATATACATGTAGCTCTGCATTCACAAATTTATTCATTTTTTAATAACATTAGATACATTTGATGAGGCTTTCTACATTTCAAGTAAATATCTAAAAGACAAATATTTTATAATGACCAAATCAGGTACACTTGAACATCCATTTTGTACCACCAGACATAATTGAAACGGAGCTGTATAACTGGGCTAATCCGTAATCCAAACTGCTTTACAGTTAAAGACAGAATGAAAATTACAAAATTTTCTGTTTTGGTCTGACATTTCTATATATGATATATAAATTTCAGTTAAGATATCTATTTAAAGTTAAACACTTCAGTTACAGAGATGTGGGGCAAGATTGGGGGCTTCATCTATGTCATAGGGGTATCACAACCTGACACCGCTGCGGTAGCCGAGTTGGTATTGCTCTGATAACAAGATAGTGGCTGTGGTCACTTTATTTCATTTCTGCCTTTTTCTTTTGCACCGTCCACCTTAGTTATGGCTTCTTCTATCTTACTATTTTCCCTAGTTTTTTTTTACCTTGTGCACCGCTTTAGTATATTTAGAAGTAGAAAATTATCACAGCTGTCATTAAGATATATAGATAGTGGGTTTCAACAAAACGACGACTTCTTAAGATCTTTTTAACCTAATGAGATGAACATTTAATCAAATTAAGAAAGCAACAACTTTGCATATGCTTATAAAGTATTTCGGCGGGTCATATTTGTATTTTTTTACCTTAGAATAATCCGATATGCACGTACTTTAAATATACCAATTATCATTTAGATGTAACGTAATAAAAGCTTCTTCTTTACACATTTTAGATAAAGAAATGTGTCAACACAGTTTCTCTTACAAAAATCTCAGTTGCGTGTGACACAACTAAAGAAAGTTGGCATGCAGTACGCCATCATTTTCCCTGCTTCCCTGATCCAGCGACATGTTAAACGTCAATAAAATTAATTCGAGCAAGTTTGCTCCGTCTAGTTCATAGAGGCACACAAACATAACTATATTAAACCGCAAATAGGACCAGTTGTCAATTTTCATTATAGAATGGGAAAGGATTCAAGTCTTATTTATCATTAGGAAAATATATCTATGGTTCCAATCATATATCCCAAGTTGTATCAAACAGAACATGAAACGTTTGTAGTTCTGGATGATTTAATAATGCCATTTCTAAATTCAAATACACTAACATGTTTAATTCAGTATTCAATGTAGTAAATAAGCAATAAAATGAAAGAACAATTTGAACATCTGAATTTTGTCTTTAATACCGAAATAATCGATTGTATCAAGTCTTCAGTATTATGCCCCGAGAAAGAGTGCTACCGTATTTGATCTGTTATTTTATAAAAAAGACACTGATAAATCAAAATTAGAGTCTGTGATATACTGACTTTACACATTTTGAATAAATTTTTCGATGCGTACAATTGTTCAGTAGACAGACGATTTTTTTCATCCACCGATTAATAGTGCTTCGCATTTTTGTATTTGAATCGATATAATATATATATTAACAGGACAATGTTTTCATATATATTTAAGCACCCCGAATCAGTTATATGCCGCATTGAATAATTCACGCGTGAAATTAATCCATGGACGTATAACCTGTTCGTCGTGTTCTCTTTTTAAACATGAATCTGTTATATAATATTTTTAAACATGGAATACTTTTCTATATCAAGCATTTACATTTAGACACACAACGAATGTGCACCATCATTCACAATTGTTTAATGTTTTTATTCAAAATGGCAAAATTAGAAAGGGCTGACACAACATTGAACTGCTCTGCCCTGGGTCTAAAGGGACTTATAGCTGACCTGCAAAAATCATCTCAGTTCTTTGCTACATATTTTTTCTCTGCTTTATACCTGTACTAGTATTCACTTATAATTATAGAAACAACTTTGCCTAAACTATAACTATCAGATAGAGAATAGAGGCATGGCTGATTTTTTTGCGTTTGTCTCTGCTCATATAGTTACTCTGATAGCTTGGATTAATACTGCTATTTATTTGTATTGTCTGTTTGCAATGCTACAGAATGGGCTACTGTTTATGTTGCATTCATATAATTTACCACTCGTACATAGAAAACATGTTTCGTCCTTGTTGGTTTCCCATACTAGGATTTATTCCTCTATACACACATAAACAAATGGGATATACATTCTGACGCTTTCAGTTTCAAAGATTGCATACGATGTTACTTGATCAAAATGCAAGTCCCTGCATCTTGCAAAAACATGCAAATATGCTCTCTGTCATCTATTGTATACAATATATGTCAATTATTCATATCGTAACTACTACAAGCCACGCAGGATATGCAAATACAGTGCTACGAATGCATCATAGTTATCGTTTATGTCTCTCTATTCTTTCTTGATGATTTTACTGAATATCTGAAAACCTCAAGGAAACCTCCTATGTCTGTGCTGTCCATTTAACAAAACTTTTTTAAACAATATATCTGCTTTCATACGCTTTATATTTAACAGATACAGATTATTTTCTTACACATCAGTTATCGTATTATTGAACATGTCTGTGAACAGTCAAGGTCAAGACTCGTTGTCCTGGTTTACGGAATGGACTTCTTAGTACTACCTTTTGGATATCATTTTTATTTTTATTCCCCTTCTCGGGGCACAAACGATAAGGAACCTGCCCCGCAATCGGGAGGTTGAAATTTCGAGCCCTGTCAAAGGCGGGACTTGTAACTGAAGAGAGACTGGGTGGTGAGCCGCCAGCCAGTTAATTAATGGTTACCGATAACCTACATGCCTGGTGCCTGACATTGTAAAATAGGAATCGGGAAGTAATACTGTTAAATGTATGTAGGTATCTCATAAGGCAACTTGGCTGGCCTTTCAGTAGGGTTGACACTATAATAAACAAACACTTTACTTTTTGTTTTATAGTAATTGCAGCATAACTCTGCCATCCATTTAGTGTTTTTAATATTACTTGAAACAAATGTTTTCTATAACACAACGGTATTGAAGTATCATTGAAACATCTTTCAAACGTAATGCATTCCTCCACTTTAGCAATTCTGACAATGCATAATTGGTGTTAATTCCCGAACAGGGTGTTCGATTTCATCTTTTCATTTCTTTGAGTGCTTCTTAATCTCTTTGATATTACTCAATGTGTTTTGAGCGTTCCTGTAATGTTGTTAAGTCTCATTAGACGGCACAAATTTAATACGCGCTTCTAATGTTATGGGGAAAATAAAAATTGTGTTAGTGTGCATACGTTTTGAAACGACTTTCATAATTTCCTTTTCTAGTTTTTACTTTTATGATCAGCGAGTTTCTGTTTGTATCTTAGATATTCTTTCTGGCTTAATAGCCCGTTAAAACTTTAATTTAACTATTTATGTACAACTGATAAATGTAGGCAATGCCTGTCTTTATACCAATTTTACATACAGGTTTAGCTCCAATTCCAATTAGTAGTATGAAGCAAAAGTTTGTAATAGTATAAGAATAGACGCGTAGAACGCCTTGTATTATCTTAAAGTTAACTTGAGTGACGAATGTTTGATCTCTTTATCTCTATACGAAGGAAACCTTAATCTTCATTTCCTCCCTGCTATTAATCAAACGTACTCAAGGGTCGGGGAGTGACCTGTGAGGAAATACAATATTCAACTTCATGATGCAAACAAATGAATGTCATCCGTTTGTGCTATAATACACTTTAACTTTGTTTGTCTATTTCCTACCTCATACATTCTAAGAATATCTTGTTCGTAATTGGACTTGAGTCTCCTGAAATTACAATCACATTTGAATAATTACATGAAGACACCAAACACCATTCAAATACTAATTGAGAAAAATTGATTGAATATTTCACTCACATGAAATGACAGAAGCAAATGCATATTTGCATAATAAAAGGTTTTACTCTAAGTGAATTAGTCATATACTGAATGAAATGACAGATATTTTATAAGATATTCTTGGTTAGTAAACAAAAGTTCAAATGTAAACTCTATAACATATTACAAAAGAAGGTTTCAAGGTATTGTTCCTATCCACGTTGTTTAATCGCATTCTTTACTTTGGGGGACAAAACTGTATGTGTACAACATATGAATCCCTAATTTAAATTGTTTATATTTTTAATATACGATGAGATTTTTTAAAAATATAGCTATTTCCGTTTGCAGAAATTGTTACGAATTATCGTTAAATAAACAGTCATCTTCGTGTGAATTATTTGATCCAGTATGAAATTTAAATGAGAATGATTTATTCATAATTATTTAACAATTTTCAAAAAAATTCTCTGTGTGAATAAAGCATTGCAAAGGTGCACACATGTTTATAGATATAATGCTTGTACATATTTAAACTAATCTTATTTACTTTAAATGTAGAATATCATGTATGTAACCTTACTTTATAAACATGTATAAATAAGTTTGTTGGAACTACGTTCATAATTAAATGTCAGTAAGTAATAGTCAGTTTTAAGAAACATGTTTTAAGACGTAGTAAACATGCTGTGTTAACCTGTATACATATTAGTGAGAATTATTCTAAATTCAATGTATAGTACTGTAATACATATATACATGTTAATGTTTGTTTACATAAACTATCTGAAGTAATAATTATTATGCATATTTTAAAATATGAAATTTGGGTCCTGTATACATTTAAAGTCCATCAACTGACAGGTAGTCATGTCATTAGATTGCTAGCTTCTGTTTATTTTTGCATATCAAGCTGAATATCGTTTAGTATATCTTTATTAATCTTCGTGACTAAGATATTTTTACAATGGACAACTTCGTGTTAGAAACTACATAATCACAAATTCTTCTTTAAATTATGAATAATTATGAGAATCAAAACACACAAACACACATATGGCACAAAGCAAAGACGAAGATTAGTCGATTCTGATAACACCCTTAGCAAGTCTACACAGGTAGTTTATTGATTGACACACCGGCTGTTACCAGTTAATCAATGGCAGTTACCTTGTCTTAATCTGTACACATCGAACAAATTGTTGGACACAAATTGCTTTTAAATTAAATCTGTTTTATGAACATAATTTCGTCTTTTTGACTCATAAAGTTTAACTGCATTGAGCAAAACGATTTCTAATGCATGATTACCCTTAATTCTTCTTATAAAATAGTATCATAATTAATAGAATTTCAATGTACCACTTTCTAAAATATGTTTTAAGATTTTATTTGATGTCGTTCTATTTTTCTACATCAAATGAAGATACCTGATAATGATAATGCGTACTGAATTATCCTTTTTCTAAATCTGTTAGAATATGGGAATGGAATTCTAACATAGAATTTTTATCTACTTTATTCTGATGTTTTATTATATTGTATTCATGTATATACATTTTAGTATTACACTCTTTGATAGGAGGTGAAAGTCAACGTTACATCACATAGCTAAAATATCTTTATTTATAATTTAATTTTATTTAATTAAACATAAACAATATATTTTAGAAATAAAAGTCTCCTATGCACTTAATTAAGTCCTAGAATTATTTTAAAAACAAAAAATAAGTTTCAAAGATCCGATTGGAATAGCACAGTCACCCCAAAACGAAACACTTAAGCAGGATATGCATGAATGTATAAATAACTGGCCTTTACAAAGAAGTTTACAGACAAACTAAAACAATTAGGCAACAGGAACATAGCATATACTTAGTCGGAGATATACCTGGTTTTCAACATCATTCAGCCTATTCCAGGTAGTAGTAATTTCGTTTACTATACATTCTTAACATTAATATTTTCATCTTTGACAACAGATAATGTTTTCGTTCTCTATGCAACACGCTTCATCTTAAATCAATCACGGAAATAACAACAGTTGCGCTAGAAATCTTTGGATAGAGAATCATAGGTAACACATTAAACATGGTTCTAGAATAAACTACTGAACATTCTGTGATTTTGTATGACGAGTGCTCAGGATTATTTTTTCTTGCAAAGATTTGCGTAAACTGTGACCAAAAAAATGTGCCAATTCATTAGCTAATGATTTAAGTGGTGAACCTTAGGTTTAAACGAACGCGCACATCCGGAAAAAATTTGATCATAAAACTTACAACGAGAGTTTTTAATGTTTTGATTTACAAATGAAATGTATTTATATATTAGGACTTGAATAAGTGATCAATCGATCGTAAAGCAACATCTTGACTCCTGATGACAACAGTTTAACAGACGATGGGGAAATCGACGCATATTTTCTTTGTGATGTTAATAATGTTCATGTTGGTCCGGTGTAAGCCACCGACTGAGCAGCGCCTTCATCGCTATCTTCTACAGGTACGTCAACGTTTGATTTAATATTGTTTATGTCTATTGTTTCTGTGCTTATTTGTTTTACGTACTGTACGTACATTTTCAACAAAGACGTACACATTTATGACTCATACACGTGTTATTGATATTGTAATAAAAAAATTGAAATAGTGTTTCTCTGTCTGTTTACAAATTTATCAAAGGATAGTTAGAGCTCGAACACATGTTTTGTATTTGTTCCGTATTTCTCGGCCTATTCCTAAAATCCTTGAGAATTCTTCAGCCCGCGACATTGACAGATTCATTTGTGGTGTAATTAAAACAACACTCTGTAATTAGGAAACGAATGATCTTTGTGCAATACCCAATTATTAATACATCCTATCTTCCAAAATATACAGCATACATAGGTAGATATATCAAAGAAACGTATTTCTTCGAACCATGCATTTACCAGTATTACCAGTATATTAGTCCACACTGAAACATTTAATTGAGACAAACTCTATGTTCGGGATTATATAAGTAGTATTGGAAAAAGATGCACTGGCTGATAACGCCTACAATATGTATAATGAATAATCCAGAAATAAAGAGGGCTTAGTTTGATAGATTGAATAGATATCATATTTTTAGAATTTATGAATAACTAAACGTGTTTCCCGCAATTACAGGAGAATGCGTATAATAAACTAATCCGACCTTGGGGAAGAATTTTGAATGGGACAGTGAATTTCAATGACAGCAAGCTAACAGTACAGTTAGGCATGAGACTTTCACAGATTCTAGCAGTAGTAAGTATTGTCATCTAATTAGAACTAGACAATGTATCGAATATTTTGCCTTATTACGTAACTTGCTAATAATGAAAGTTTCTGTTTAATAGAATTTATAAGACAGTCCTTTGTCTAGTTTGTAGCCATACCAGTGATGTCCTTAACCCTTAGTCTGCTGGCGGCAAGTGATTCTGCCTTTGCGACCAGTGCAGACCAAGATCAGCCTGCACATCCGTGCAGTCTGATCATGGTCTGCACTGTTCGCCATTCAGTCAGTATCTTTTTGGTAAGCACCCCTTTTAACAGTTAATGGTACTGTCCAAATTGGAAGATGGACAAGTTCATTATAGAAATTTAGCAGGGTAAGGGTTAAGAGACAACTTAACCATTCTATATTGAATCGTCATAGTTTTGTCTTTTATGGTACATTTAACAATGCTGTATGTGTACCATGTTTGGGTGCAAATAAATTACGGCGTTGTCCTATGTTGTCAGATTAAATCAGGTAGTTATAATATGCAGATGTTCTTAAATTAAGACCATTTCATTTATTTCTTAGTATATTTATGATAGTTTAAACTGTCTGATTCAACTAAAGCTAAACATTTAAGGCAAATAATTTGTAGACGAAGGAAAAGGGTTTTTAAGTAATCTTTTCATCAATAAAAAAGTCAGAATAATTTGTATTTCATAAGTTAAAAACGTTCCGTAGCAAAACAATTACAATTATATTGTTCATTTCTACATGACGTAAGAACCTTTGGATAACATCGTACAATTTTAACGATCGTATAATTTGTAAAGGAATCTCCCATAACAAGCCAGTCAGTTATTAGGGTCAGTCTTTTAAAGAACCATAGGTGGTCTTACAGTGTAATCATTTTACAACTTCGGAATATTTTCAAAGTTTGTTTACTGTGCTTTGTCCTTGAATATAGTTGAAGTTGATTGCTTTTCACATATTTGAGTATGTGAGAAACCCATGAAGCCAAAAATATGTTATCACTTTATCATCTGCAAAACGTATTGAAAATCAGCATGTAGATACAATCTTTTAAAGTTATTCCACAGCGTAAATTCGCGGAATTTCTGCTGAGAAACATAAAGAAATAATAAGATATGTTTTCTGTCAAACATGAAGAATTTTGTACAGATAGGAAATTGAATACAGCACATAAAGTGTGAATAAAATGAGTTTTCAATCAGTAAGTTACGCCCACTGCTTCACACAGTACCAATTTATAATAAATTTTATTAAGTTTTAATTCTTAAAAATCTTTTCAAAGTCTTTTATTATGCCCTCCTTAAATTAAAACATGTATGTTTGAATCAGCTTCTTTTTTTTTTTTTTTTAGCTAAAATGCACTTCTTATCATTTGGTTTAATAGTTCTTTTTATAACACTACACATTTAATTACAAAGTAGAATAAGATAATTTTACAACAAAAATAATCTTTCTCGAGTCTCATTATAGTCTGAATACAATTTACTTGCCCGGCGAGCTTCATTTACCCGGTAATTAGGTGTTCCTTTTTTGTTATACTTAGAGTCACACCAACATGATTTAGGTCAGGTAGAATTTCCAGTTAAGACCCCAAGTGACTCTCCGGGCATTATTTCATCCCCCCTCATCGGTGCGAGTTCGAGCCTCACTGAGGGCATTGAATTTTTATGTGAGGAAGCCATCCAGCTGGCTTACGAAAGGTCGGTGGCCCTATCCAGGTGCCCACCCGTGATGAAATAATCTTTCAGTACCATATCTACAGTATCTATTATATTGTTTGCTGAGAAACTGATACAAAATTCATTTTTAATGTAATGTAAGCTACGATGTTTTGTTCATGACTAGTTATTAGAACACTGGAACTATAATCTTTATATATTTTCACCAGGTATCCGGCTTTCCGTTCATCCATGTATAAGTATATTTTGTCTTGCTTTATTGTTTCCTGAGGAATTCAGGTAAAGTGAAGTACGAAAATTGAAAATACAGAATATATATCATTTCTACGGGTTGTTAACGTCTCCTGTAGTTAATCAATTGCACCTGGAAAACACTAACTTTATTATGCGATAAGCATCAGAGGGAATTATTTTCTTGGCGTATGAAATCCTATTTCTATTTTATGAAATACCGACAATAGTTATAGCATTGCTGAATTAATTTTGGCTATAGCAATAAAATTTTCGAAGTTTTTAGCGTAGCTACTCATTTGACAGGTAAGACATTCAATAAATATTTTATTAGGTAACATCAAAAAAAGATTTCAAAGATTTTCTCAGATTTTGACTTTAGCGCTGGAAACTTGTTTTGAAGTATACACCAGCCAAAAGCACAAACTATGGACCTGCGATTTATACAGTCATGTAATAATAATTTGTTCATTGATCTAACTAAATTTAAAGCATTTAGAATGCTCTGAATGACTCATTTATTAAATTCTTTCTTCAGTCCGAGAAGAATCAGATCCTGACGACCAATCTGCGGTTGAGACATGTGAGTACGAAAGTGCATATATTACCATACTATTTTGGGGTATTAGCTTTATCACACAACACTATGTTCTGCGGAAAGGCCTTTTCATTTAGCTGTTTTCACTTTATGTCCTCCCCTCGTTTAACCTACTTCTTTATTGTAACTTATATGATTATGTATTAAAGTCTGTTTTATGTTGGTACAGATTATTTGAACACCAACATGTATTAGGATATTAGATAATTGAACCAGTATGCCTGTCAACCGTCTGGACACTTCCTATACATAGGAGCAAATAATTGTTGCAATTTGTTTGTTTGGCAAGCAAACAATTATTTGCGCAATAGAGGTATTTTCGTCGTTATGCTATCCAAAAATAATACGTACAAGAAAGATTTAATTATCAAAAACAGTTTTTCTTTTACTTCCTTTTACTTACCGTCTTATTTTGTATGAAGTATTGTATGTTACAGGAATGGGTTGACCAAAGACTTCGTTGGAATCCAAGTGAGTTTGGGGGAATTACATTGACATACATACCATCAGATGACCTCTGGAGACCTGATATCTTGTTATATAATAAGTAATATTTCTTTTTTATACATGTTGTAATTTTGTAGCAACATTGCAGTAATCTGCGGCTGGACATATAGCCGCTGTGTTGACATGCCGCCGTCATTTAACCGATATTCATCCTTTCTTGAAATTCTTTACATAAGTAGCCTACAACTTTCGATTTAAATGCTTCTTTAAAATATTCAGAATTTGCCGATGATAATAAAAATGTCATTTTTAATTAGTATCATCACCAAAGTCTGATTATTTAAAAAAAAAAGCATTTAAATCGAAAGTTGTGGGGTTATTTGGTGACTCTATATGGTCAAATCACGGCGGGTAGTTGTTTATTATAGTGTCTGCCCTATTGAAAGGGCCAACCAAGTTGGCTTATGAGACACCTACATACATCGAACAGTATTACTTCCCGATACCTACTTTTTAAAGCCAGGCACCAGGCAGGTAGGGAATCGGAAACCATTATTTAACTAGCTGGCGGCTCACCAACTGCAGTAACAAGACCCGCTTCTGACAGGGCTCGAACCATCGACCTCCCGATTGCGGGACAGGTTCCTCATCCATTAGGTCACCGCAGCTATATGTCCAGCGGCAGAGTACTACCTGGGGTAACATTATAGGAATTCTGCAACGCTTATAGGAATTCTGCACTTATGAACACAGTTACCTTTATCGATACTTTCAGGTTTTAAGTTACATTTTTGCACTCACATAGTTGGTTTTATCAACGATTTCCTTTTATAGAACTTAATTTATATATTTTATCATTTTTAGAATAAATGAGATCTCTATTTTAAATTTGGATTCGTTATCTGTACATTTTCTTTTAAAACTTTATACTCTTATTATGTAATGATAATTTTATGATTTTTATTAAAAATTTCTATTTCGTATTTGAAAGAAAACAACATTTTGCCGGGACGACCAAGACCTTTGCAATATTTGCATATTTGCATGGCCCAGAAGTTAGAATATTCAGTTATAGTAAACTAAGCTTTGTTGCATTACCTCATTCAAAATAATGCAAATTGTAAAATTGTAAAGTACTTGTATAATCATATTTCAGTGCTGATGGTGAATTTGTAGTAACCTTATTGACAAAAGCCACGGTGTATCACACTGGTCTAATTGTATGGGACCCACCAGCTATTTACAAATCGTATTGTCCAATCAACGTTGAGTTCTTTCCTTTTGACCAGCAGGAATGCTTTATGAAGTTTAGCGTTTGGACATATGATGGCCACGAGGTAAATATGCCTCTATGTTCTTGTCTTTTTACAGAGACAAGGAAAGTAAAGTGAACCACTTAAGAAACACACAAGATGCTATTAATCACAATCATTATTTGCTGTATTCCGTTTCAGTAGATTTCTTCTGATAACAGAACGATCTCTATTCTTCTGCTGCGCAGAAATTTGAATTGATGAATTTTATAACAGAATTTCGCAATCTTTGCAGAATGATATATTTTATAAATATTTGGAAGTTGGTGCTGAAGTTTAAAACGTTATGTTTAGACCAAAAATGTAATTCGCTTACAGACATCCGTACAATTGTGTTTCAAGCATTTTATATTCTTTATAATTATTGTTTTTAAATAATAAGGCTTAAGTTGAATTTGAAATGCTCCTGGTAGTCTGCTTAACATTTATCGTTACTTGTATTAAAAATGATCAACAATGATATGTTATAGCTCATTAGTGTCTCTCTTTTCCTTAGGTGGATCTCCAGCACGTGTGGGAAGAGCAAGGTGTCATGCAGGGAAACCAGATGGTCATTCCAAAAGGAGTCGATCTTTGTGATTATTATCAAAATGTTGAATGGGACATCATAAATGTAACAGCCAGGAGGAAAGAGAAATTTTACCCGTGTTGTCCTGAGCCATATCCAGACATCACGTTTAATATAACTATCCGAAGGAGATCTTTATTCTACACCATTAACTTAATTATGCCGTGCATAGCTATCTCGTGTTTGACTGTGTTAGTGTTTTATTTACCCAGTGCTTCTGGAGAGAAAATCACGTTGTCAATTTCAATATTGCTAGCTTTGACTGTGTTTTTCTTGCTTCTGTCTGACATAAACCCACCCACGTCAATCGTTATACCATTGATAGGAAAGTATTTATTATTCACCATGATTGTGGTAACAATGTCCATATTTTTGACAGTTTATACTTTGAGCGTTCACTTCCGATCACCCGCTACACATAAAATGTCACCATGGGTTAAACGCATATTTACTGAAATTCTTCCAAAGTTTTTTCTCATGAAGAGACCTGTTTTAGATAAAAAGAAAAAAGAAGAAGTAATGAAAGACATTGAAATGGTACAGTCAGAGATGGGAACACCAGATGCTGACACAATATTCAACAGTCCCAATGCACCAAATTACGAGAATCTAAGGAAAAGGACAACTTCTGAAAAGAAGGAAGACTTATCGAGATATCCAGTAGAGATAAGAGAGTCGCTTAAAGGTGTCAAATTTATTGCTGAACATCTTAAGAAAGACGACTCACAAAAATCAGTAAGTGTTAATCGTTATTTATCAGGTTGCGGGATGCCTCTCTAAATTTTCTTGTCATAACTAATCTATTCTAGAAGCGGTCCATCAAATAAAATAGATTGGTTTACACTAACTTGAATATCCCTCTTGTTTTGATTGATGTAATCCCTTTAATTTGAAAGACACATCAAGCTATAGAGTAGGAACTGATAATGAAAAACACAAATCCCCATAAATTAAGGCAGATCTGTCAGATTTCAACTAAACCTTGCTATGCTCATCTTTTGTATACTGAAAGTTACTGTAATTTCTAAATACTGATTTTATTTATTCCATATGTATTGGTTTCATTTGTTTATCCGGAGATTTGGATCTTAAATAAGTCGTGTATTTACAGGAGGAACGAGACTGGAACTACGTTGCTATGGTGATTGACAGAATGTTTCTGTGTGTTTTTACCACAGCATGTGTATGTGGCACGTTAGGTGTGTTTCTAAATGCTCCATCTCTGTTTGATCCATCTGAAGCAATGTCGAAACACGACTTTAGTTGTTCAACTTGATCCATCAGAGTATACACGAGTTATATATGATTCTGTATGAACGTAAAGCATACTTATAAAAAGAGAGTAATTGCATATCTGGAGTACATGTAAATGGAATACGCTACGTCGGTCGAGCAACCCCCGTGTGATACTACTGTGGAAACATTTAACATACTGAGCGGTTTATATACCCATCAGCAAAATTGAAAGAAATGGGCTACTATAAGAACTAAACATTGGGATGACACTGGATACTACAAACACACACAACAACAGACGCACCATAAAACAAATGAAGCGGACTGTAATCTTTCAACAAAGGGAACTGAAAGTGTAGAGCTATAAATTTACTGAATGAAATGATATGTGCTGTAAGACACAGATCGTGTCCTCGGCGATAAAAACTAAGGCATAATGTGTAGTTGAGATATTTGCATAATGTGGATTAGTGATGAACACTAAAAGTAAACATGATAAGATGCACATATATCAAGAAGTTCTAAAATAGGAACAGATAGTTGAAAAATGTGTTCCTGTCCGCTGTAAAAAATGTAAAAGGCGAATACAGTTTAAACGATAGTTTCATGTTGGAAATCTGCAATTATGTATAATTATGTCAGTGATTTCAATAGCAATTTTTTCTGTCACATGATCAAATACACAAATAAGTTCCTGTCCAGTGTATTGCAATGCTGTTTGAAAATAATTTCTATGTTCCTGTTACATTAGATTATAAATGTTTTTGTTTTGCATGGGCCTCATATTTTACAACTGAACAAGTATGCACATGGAACAGATGATCAGTTATAACTGGACATGAATCTCTGTAAACAACTAAGGAATGTTTAATTTTTCTCCACCTGGTTTAAACATGAAAATGCAATGTTTTCGATATAGAAGAAAGATGGAAACTTTTTAATTTATCAATTACAATATCTGATTTCTCCCTTGAAGAGTTTATACATATTTTAGAAACCTGTAGGAATTATCATGGAGATATGACTATTAATGTTTAAGAGTTTACATTTTCATCAGGCTATTTTTAGTGTTATTTTGTTAAATTAAAATCATCTATTAAATGTTTGATTAACACAAGAGATATCTGTAAAATATGAAGAAAAGTGATTACTGCGTGGGCCTGCTGTAACATATTTCATGTAAAATGAAGGAATTAAACCGTGCTTTATATTAAACTCATCAAAGCTCAACTTAACTATATTATTAATTATTGCGGTTGTTAATAATGATCCTTCTGGGAAATATGTTGGGTCAGTATAATAAATGTTGATGGGAATAGGGGGCGTGAGGCATCAGCCGAGTATTCATGATGCTGACCCCACATTTTTTTCGGAGGGTCATTAACAAACTAAATAATTGATTTCTTTAAACGACTATTTATTTTTACTTTTAACCCGACATGAATATGTACTGGCACAAAAATATAGGGGTCACTGTGTTACCACCTTTTAACTTCTGAAATTGCTTAAATCAACTGGAAGGTAAAACAATAAGAGACGTTGCTGTGTAAAAATTGAATTGATCTGGTGAGAAGTCCCTGGCAGTAAGGGACCGGCAGTCATTTCTAAACAAATCCCTAACAGTAAAGGACCGGTACTTATTTGTAGACCGACTGGTACTGGTAGTTTTCTTGAGAGAAGTTCCTGACAGTAAGGGACGGTACTTATCTGTTGACCGACTGGTACTGGTAGATTTCTTGAGAGAAGTTCCTGACAGTAAGGGACCGGTAGTTATCTCTTGACTGACTCGTACTGGTAGTTTTCTTGAGAGAAGTTCCTGACAGTAAGGGACCGGTAGTTATCTGTTGACCGACTGGTACTGGTAGTTTTCTTGAGAGAAGTTCCTGACAGTAAGGGACCGTAGTTATCTGGAGACAAGTCCTAACGTGATGTGCAACCAACTTCACTGAATCTAGTAGCATATATATAGTAAAAACGATTGCCAATGGAACAAACAGATACATATGTACAATGTATTCGATTTGAAATACTTTTAGTTCAGATTTCTTCTTTACTTTAGACATATATTTTTTCTTAATACATTCGGATGTTGATCACAAGTTGTTTTATAATGAATTGTAAATGTTCGTTAGCTCTGTTTGATTAAATTATGAAAATTAAAGTGTAAAATATATTTATGTTTTACATTCTTAATATGTTTTTGTAGATTCCATCTAGGATGTAGTTCTGACTACATAATACGCGTCCAATAGGTTGTATGGTAGCTAAACATTTGTGTAGTTTTATAACTACGGTAGTGGAGTATTCTAAAATTAAAATAATATTAAATAGTTAATCTCCATTTATAGTCGTCGTTTAAGGGGAAACGGGACAGTTACCTATATGTATACTGGGCAAAAAATTTCCTACTGGCAGAATTTCTTTAAACGTTATGTACTGACTGGGAAACAAGTTTAAAACAGAAATAACCAAATTACATGTAATTGGGTCAAACCAACATATCGTTTAATAGAATCCCACCGCAACATGTGCTTGGAAGTGACAGGGCTGTTGCACATACAGTTCCTATATTAAATAGAGCCGGCATGGTTGTATTTTTTGCTACTTATACGTTTCATTAACTTCCACAACAAAACACATTATCCACGTGTAGCGGCTGTAAAATATCTCCTCTTTCATGGACACAAGTGTTTTAATATGTTCTTAAATTTTGAGATCAGGGAGTCCTTTCAGTACACTCCGCTTAGTCGGCACTAGGGGACTATTTGCACATTTTTACCTCTGATGAACAGATCAAATCTAGTCTGATAATTGTTCTATACTTCCAAAGTACCTTTGTACAAATCTTCTTATTTCCCTTGCTGGCCTCTTAAATATTTTTGATTTAGGGACCTTCAACATTAAAATACGTTTTCATTCCACAAGAACCGATTTCACGGCACTTAGTAAGTCTCGAACAAAGTCAGAAATTTCGAAATAAAAGATGCTGCAGAAAAACAAATCGAAATAAAATTCAATTTTAATCTTACTTATTCCTATTTTTCAGGGAATATTATTGACTCATTTCTGCATTACTGTAAACATTTATACAGTAAATTAGAAAAAATAAAATCTTGCTGTGTATCTATGCAACTTTGACAGATACTGCCAATTTGAAATCAAAAGGCCTGAAAAATGCCATACAAAAAGGAGCTTTGTTTGTTTTGTAAAGCCGTATCATGTGTAAAGACGTAACGAACATTTTCTACCGAAGACAATCTGTTGTTTGAGGCGGCAGTCCCTAATTGTCTTGATATCAATTAGGATTGGGGAGAATTTTGATTAGACTGTCTAGTGTTCACAATCACGTAATACAGGTCGAATGAGTCACAAAGACTTGATATATACACACACACAGTTACAATCCCAGTTAAATTAGTTTACCAGGAAATTTCTCTGGCACCATGAAAATATTTAATAACTTAACTAAACGTTAAATGCCTTCATTTCTGTGATTTTAATGGCTTATATTTGGCTTATTCAGGTTTATGGATAATCAGATGTCTGGTGAAGTCTTACCATCCTGATTTTCTGGTGGCGTCGCAATCTTAACCACAAACCTCATTTCGGTAGGCGTTTTAAGACGTCCCTTGAAACTGTAATTTGACATGCGACATGTAATTTCCATAAAATTGAAATTGTAACTGGAGATGTGACATGTCTTTTGATAACAGATAGCAGCAATCTGTTTAGGACAAACATGTACATGAAACTATAACTTGGCATGCGACAAAAATATTTTCATTTGTACGGTTTGTTAAATCTGTATACAAATATAGAACAAACAATTGTGTTCATAAAACGTCAAACGAAAACGTATTAACTATAGTAGCATATCAGATGAATTTACAAGAATTCTGAAGTAGAAAAAAAATTGAGAATGGTAAACATTATTTTCACTTTTGATGAACTTTTGTTGCCATCAGATGCGTTCAGTGCTCTGTTTTTTGCCGACGGTTCGCGACCGACACTTAAGTAAGATATCCTTATCAAATGTTGTCAGTCATCGCGAACGTTTCCCGTCACTTCCAGTAGATCTGGTAACGTGCACATGTAAGACAATAACATAAACTACCATGTATTCCTAAATTGGTAAAATGTTGGATTTCCAAGTTTCTATTGTGTATCGAATTAGAATATCTTTTTATAATAATAATAATGATGATAATAAAAATAACATAAATAATACTTATTTGGAAGGGGGAAGGGGGGGGGGGGGGGGCGGGGGAATGTAAGCAATACAATACAGTTTCAAATTGTAAAATTTTGATTCCAGCATTGATCGATCAAGTGATACATATAAAAAAAAGTATATAATGACTATTGAAAAGATTTCATGCTGTAACGATTTCTGGGGGGGGGCTGAGTGCAGGTTTTTATACATAACTTGTTTTGTTTTTTTCTTAAAGATGCCAATGGTTATATATGTTTTCAACTCAATAAATGCCTGCAATATTTGCTCCGATAATTGAATAGATTCTAACTACACATTAATGGCATAACATTCTCTAAAATGGCATATTATTATTCCCATATATCTGATAATAATCATATCGCACAACTGGTGTCTAAAACAAGTAAAATGCTTTACAATCTCATTTGAGCTGGTGATTGATTTGTAAAATATTACGTTCTGTTCTCTTCTTTGATAGCGATGTATTGTTCAGTTCCTATAGATCTAGAATTACATTAACAGGAAAGCAACATATGTTTCCAATTGAGAGATAAAGTAATAAAATAATTTCCAGGAGGATAAAATAGGCAGAAATATCAAAAGGAAATAATACGATTCAAAAGAAATGGAATCTATATTTAACGCTAATGGCAAATTTTGTCTGTTTCAAATTACAGCAAAATAATTGTTTTTTTTATCACAAAGTTTAATACATTCCTTGAACTTTACAGCTAAATAATTAAACAAATTCATGTACAGTTTTGTTTTCACATGCTTTTAAGAGAATACATTTGAAATAAGATAGAAAGAATACGCCACTCAGTACCTGATGCATATAGATGTTTCTCAGAGATTGTTCTGTCAACAATTATAACGTTAATGTCAAGACGGAGTACATGTATGGGTTATGAGTTATGTTCGCTATATTTAGTTATAGGGTGTCTTAGTGGCCGGCCGGTTAAAGTAGCTGACTTCCAACCACTTGCCCTTCGAGACTTGTTCGGGGCGTTAAATTCTTCATGTGAGGACGCAATCCTGCTGGCTTACGGAAGGTTGGTGGTTTCTATCTTGGTTCCCGCGCCCGTGATGAAATAATACACTGAGGGGCACCCGGGGTCTTCCTCCAACTCCAAAAGCTGGAAAGTCGCCATATGACCTATAAATGTGTCAGTGTGACGTTAAACCCACAGATACATGAATATTTAGTTAAAATTTCTGTAAGATTGATCTTGAGCAATGGCACTCAGGTGAGCGATAAAAGGCCATTATGACCCAATTGTTTTGCTTCTGTTGATAATTTGCTTTTACTATTCATCAAATCACTTTCCATTTCCATCTGTAATTAACTTATATCACAAACATTGCACAGCTTAACATTTATCTTTGTCAGTCTCCAAAACGACGTCTTTGTATTATGCTCTGATATTGCAAACCAACTTATCCTGCCATCAGATGTTATGGGAATCTCTACTCGTAAATTTAACTAGTATACGCCGTACTAAAATTACAAACTTTAACTTACTATTTAATATTAAACAGTGAATGATTGCAGAATGATCTGAATAGACTGTTTAACCGGGTAGAGTTTAGTCCTGGATGATTGTGACATTTTCCCTCATTTATAAAGAAGTCACAGACACCCAATGAACTTAGTAAGGTGTAATATATTCATAATATTATTACATAGGACGAGAAAAATCTTCTCTGTCTTTGTATGTGTCTCATAGTACACAGGAAATATCTATAAACCTACGGACATTTAACAAAATAGGTTCTAGAATATTGTCGGCAATAACTCCAGAGTCATCTTCATTGGAAGTATTACTTATACATCAAATTTCAATAACATTAAAGGACTAAACTTATTGTCACATCACTGAAAAGTATGAACGCATGTTGTATACCTTTCGTTAAAACGGTTCAGAGTATTATTTTTTTTTTACTTTTTTACATCATGTCAATTAACAACAGATTCTTGAACAGTAATGTCTGAGCTCAATGATTTATTATTGAAAACCTACACATTGAATGCAAGTTTATTCTTTCTTTTGTACTGATATATTTGTTCAGAGCATTTAACAAGCCTGTTTCATAGTGAAACAAACAAATTTACACGTTCTGAAAACAACATCTGTTACCACTTGTTATTATGTGAAACAAAAAGTAGTTCCGCACTTAATGTTTTGTCTTTCGCGCAGGAAAGAAAGCATTTATAAATATCCTAAAAATGTGCATATGTATTATATGCTGGACCGAAACAACACCTGCTTGATCTAAATTTATATCAGAAAAATGTTTCGAAATATTAGATAAATATTGTTAAAATACTCCATGCTATTTGGACAATAATCATTGTTTTCCTCCAATGGTTGTCAGGTGTTCGAGATAAATTAGGATAAATTGAGCTAACTGTGCGCATTCCCGTGTCTGTTGCCTCATGTTTGGGTTTGTATATCTTTAATGTAATAATAATATTATCTTCTATGCAGAAGATAGGATAAGAGGGATGAGCTAAATTCAATTCGTTTAGACGAGAACGTAAACCGTGCGACATCTTATCTTGATCATATTTGTCGATTAATTAGGTATGCTAGTGTCTGTTGTCTTGTTAGATTCTTCAATGAACGTTACCGAACACTTGTGTGAAAAAATAAATTCAGTTGTTCTACTTAATATATATGAATATTTGGGGCGTTTTCATCTCAATGAAACTGAAAATGTAGGAGGCTAACTTTATGCGCCAACATTGACTTTCCCATATTCTTTTTGTTAGCTTGCTAATCAAAACTGTTTGTATATACAAAAAGCATCTTCGCTTATTTTCTTCCCATGAAAGTACGGATGTACCTGAGAAGTAACACCTTTATCACACTTTGTTTCATGTGGAGCATTAAAGTGTTGTTTTTACTTTTAGTTTAATATTTCTTTTAACACATGCTGCGTTTAGTTTATTGGAAACTTAGTGAATAATAATTTAACTAACCCTACGTATTTTCTGCTAACTTTATCAAACGATTTGGCCCGGGTGAAAAAGAAAGTTATGATCTGTCATAGATTTTGAAGATATTCGCCTGCCTATGCCATATTTTCTAAACAAAAACAGTTTTAGCTTTGTTTTAAAAACCAATCAAATAAAAGGTTGATAATTGTTGAAAGGTATAAAAAAATCTTCTGAGCATCTGAGAAGCAAAAAAGACAAACGTCGTTCATTTTATATAATTTGAACATTATGACTGTCTTATTTGATGATTCAAAATACCTTAACAATGACACCCTGAGAAAATGCTCGTGTATACATACGACTTTCAGCAATTTAACTTTATAGCCGCATCATTTAAAATCAGGTAAATGAGTCCAATGTATTCAGAGTCAATGAATTTATTTAGTTATAAGCATTAAAGATAAAGTTAATGCTTCCTATAATCTTTAAGCACATGCAGTTGATTATGATATTGTCTTGCTTTGAAACACATACAGTCCCTAAGCCTATTCGTTATATTGAGTACAAGATTTCCACTCTCTGTAACAATTGATGAAACAGTCCCCTACTATAGCTGAAAAAGAATGGAATATTGCCAAAATTAAATGGAAGAGTATGAAATAAACATACCAATTTCTTTAGTACAAGAATCATTTCATTGTAGCGTTGAAATGTGCCAAATGAATATATATAAATAGAATATAATGATGCATCATAGTAAAAATAAAAATGCATCACGATAGAGGGTAATGATAAAGTCTCCAAAGTTCAGTCTTAACCCTCCTACCACTTAAAAGCTACCCCTTCGAGGATAATCTCTTACACGCGCAATGATAAGGAGGTGCACAATATGTAAACACAAAAGTGCATGCGCATTTAATGCCTCGGTCACAAAACCGTACGATGTCCGTACAAACCGTACGATGTCCATACGGTTTTAAAAAAAATCGTAAGAGTCTGCCAATTTTAGAATCCCTATGGTCTCTGTAAAATCGTAGCGTCTGGGCACAGTCCCTACGGGCCCCGCACGATCTGTAGGGGATGCAGTCGTAGGATATCCGTACGGACATCGCAGACAATAAAATCTGAAAAGTAGTCGTGCGGAGCTCGCAAAGAGCCCGGCCGTACCTCATACGGTGCTCGTGGGTTCATACGGCGCTCGCACGGCGCTCGCACGGCACTCGTAGGGTGTCCGCACGGTGTCCGTGCGACAAGAATAAACCAGTTCGGCGGCGTCTGAATATCGTACGGACATCGTACGTTGACCGTGTGAGTCCCCTGCGATAGTAACACAGATACAAAGTATATTCATAATGTCTTTCACTGACATTATACAGAAAAAATCATTGCAAAACTTATGTGTTAATTTCGCAGATAATGTTATATTATCTGAACAAGAGTCTTTTATTTTGTTCAATGGAAACATTTACCTACATCTTTTTATAACGCGTCAATTAGCAGCTGGTTATTGTTCATTTATGTCTGAGCTTAACGATTTATTTGTGAAAGCTTTCACATTGAACACAAGTTTATTCTTCCTTTGATACTGATATATTTGTTCAGGCCATTTTAACAAGTCTACAATATCTGTGTTACAGTAAAGCAAACAAACTTACACTTTCTGAAAACACCATCTGTTTCCACTCGTAATTATGAGGAAACAGATAGTTCCGCACTTAAAAATTTGTCTTTCATAACAGTACAAAGGTATAAAATATCACCAAAATTACTTTTTTTAAAGGTTGGTGTGTTTTGATAACATAGTTAATTAGTAGAAAATATGATTACCTACCGAAAGTGTACTGATAAGCAGGAGAAGATCAATAATGTTTCATTAGCAAACGGTTACCAGCTGTACGAAACCATGAGGTTAAATAGCATAACCTAAATTAAATTCTTCAAAAATGTTCATTTGATTTAAACATGAGATGCTTATGAAAATAATCAAACAAAGACTTGTTTTCGCAATATAATGTATGATCTTTTTAATTGTCTCTCCAAAGTGCTCTCTTCATAATATTATGTGTATTTCTTACCATCAACATTCTTCCTTGTTCTTATATTATAACAGATATTGTCATTATCAGGATTTAAGATCTGTGTGTAAAGCAAGCTCTTCCAAGACATACCTGTATTAACATTAGAGGTATACACTCCTGTACTAAACTCATTTTGCAATGTTAAACCCAGACGAATGTGTTATGAATGTATGATTAACCATTACACGGTGCCAACATGACGAAAATATTCAACAAAGAAGGTTATGAATACATGTACACATGTTGAATGGGATAATGAACTGGAAGCACTTTATTTACTGAAGTTAAATTTCAAAGGACTTCCCTATTATTTACCATTACGTATTTCAAGAGAATTGGATACAATATTAGTTTTCGTGAAGTAATTTCTTTTTCTCAATTATCGCCACACATTGCCACGACACTTAATATTTACTAAAAATGCAAACATACAACGGTTTAAATTGGGTTTATTAGCCTTTATTTGCAGGACTGTGAAATTGACAAAAACACAAAGATGAACATGGGAGTATAATATCACAACCTGAAAACACGGTGCCATTTAATCGCGAGTACTGCGGTGGCAAAAACACCACTACTTACTGTATATGATACACACAAAAAGAATGACACAAACCGTGTTCTTAAATCACAGTGTGTAAAAAAATCAGAGTGTAAACAAAAGTAATGACCATCAGGTGAATCCAAAGACACACACAGGTAATGGTACAAAATACATTAAGTGTAAAGCACGAAGATACTCGTGTAAGATATAAAAAAGCAAACCTAAATGGTCAAAGAAGACGGTGCTAAATTGAAACACCGACATGTCTGAAGACAAGTATCCAAATAGACTAGTCCCTGTGGACTTTAAGGGCTGCTATCTTGAAATTTCGTCAAACATAGTCAGAGGGAAAAGCAAATCTTCCGAATGTAAATTGACCGAAGACAAAATGTGACGCTTGTCTGCAATAGTCAGATCGTAACCACTTCAATTATGGTGAAACGTTTCATAATTGTACCAAATACAGTAAAAAAAAAAACTTTAAAATCGTAATATGCTCCATTTATATATTTTTTGAGCTCATACAGAACAGATTCCATTGAAACTTGAACGTGGACGCTTCCTTTGAAGCATAACTCTATGTGTTGATGTTTAAGAATTTCAAAATGGTCTTCTTTCATGTACCAAGTTTTCTCTTGTTTTGAGTATTACTGAAAATGTACTTAAGTCCTTTCAATGAAATTTGAAATATAGGTAGATACCAATAAGAGGGGATGTAGTGTTTCAGAATATTTTTCAAATTATCACCTTTTTTTCTATTTTTTCTGTGCCGCATAACCTTACTTCAAAAGCACTGAAGTGTTTTTCAATGAAACTTTGACTATAGATATATTTCGAAAAGTGAAAGTGAATAGTCCAATAACCATAGCTCTATTATGAATGATTCTCACATTTCCAATTTGTACATTATCATTCCTTACCAAGAGTGTAATAAAAGTATTGCAGGTATTTCTATGAACTTAGAAGATTTAGAGATATAAATCTATTTCCATTTAGTCCGCTTTTTAAAGTGACTTTACGTCTACTGAACGGGAAAACAAAGAAATTTCACTTCAGAGGACGTACACTATGCAGAAAGGACATTTTAAATGTATTCATCATATAAGGCGTATGCTCACTTGACAAAGCCATGTCAGTTAGCACATATTGGTTTTACCTATGAACTTTTTGTCTTCAGTTACCTATATCTTTTGGCTGATGTATAAGACTTTTCAAAAATGTTAACGTTTATATACGTTCTTAACCTTTAGTCTGCTGGCGGCAAGTAATTCTGTCTTTGCGACTAGTGCAGACCAAGATCGGCCTGCACATCCGTGGAGGCTGACCATGGTCTGCACTGCAGTAAATTTTCAGTGAACACCCTTCCCAATGATTAATGGTATTGCAAAAATTAATTGGTGGACTAGTCGATTTTAGAAATTGAGTAAGCTAACGCCAACCATAATAATTATAAATATTTGTAGAATGACAAGAGTTTGGATTAACGATGAAACATGCTAAATATTGTTTTCAATTCAAATATTATTAAATGATTGGAGGTTTATTTTGTTTTATCAGCAATAGGAACTTCGTAATTTGAATCTTACTGTTATAATTGACCAACTTTTGTTCAGTAGAAGTATTAAGTTATGGGCTTGACTTCGGAAAACAGTATTGTATTGATAGCTAAACCTATCTTGATATTATGGACCACCTTGCCTGCCGGAACTAAAACATATAAACCATATCTTGAATGAGAAATTATTTGATTTCCTTTCAAGGCTGCTTAAAGTAAGCAAGTGGTTTAAAGGAAAATAGGTGTTCATTGGTTTTACAAAAAATTTAATGTGAAGGTACAATGCTAAGGATAAAACCTTTTCGACAGACTTTTGCATTGTGATCGGCTTTTCATAGCTCAACACAAAAAGTTCAAGTGAGCTGGCATGCAATCTGACCACGACAAACTTCAAAATCAGTACCTTAAGGAATTCCTCATTTAAACAACTACATTGTATTAAAATTAACAGTGAAGATATGTCCTATATATGACTAGTAAAACTTTGATATTTACGATCAGAAGGGGTATTGGGCAGTACATTTACGCCTGAAATTTTAATTGTATTTTAATAGACACGTTATTCCCTCTCTAGATATTTGTCCGCAACAACTTTCCTTTGATATGTAAAGAGAAACCAGTGATTAAGAAACTTAAAGTTCAATGTAAGTTTAACACATTCATGAGTTAAATGCCTCTTAAAGTGAATATTCTTTAACTCTCAAATGCAAAAGCGGGTGCCGCAAATAGTGAGGAATTTGTGTATTCTGCATATCTCTTTTAATAGTTCATTGATATGTTTTTCTTGAGTCAAGGTGAATGTGTTCCACATAATGACCTCCCATTTAGTCGTAAGTTTAAGAGGAACATATGTTTCTCAATAGATAAGCCTAATTTGTTGAAAGAAAAGAAGCTGCCAGTGCCTTATCTTAACAATTGTTTGCCTTTTCATCCAGCTGCTGTATAAGATCATGACGCCCTGAACGTACCGACATTAACGCTAAAACTCTGAAAATCCATAACCCTCTGTTTTCTCATACGCTGTACACGTAAAGCTGCTATTGTTTGATTAAATGGCAAAGAATCAAGATGCTCTACCATTGTCCCTGCACGACAATGGGATATAAAAGAAAGAAAGAATAGAGCAAATGACCATTTGAAAGCTTCTGTAAAGAAAACTTAACCCCATTCATGTACATAGTAACAGGTATTTGTAATTTACGCCGGAATGAAATTTAAGTCATGATCATTATTTTTTGTTTGTTTTGCCTTAGAGTGACTTTCCGTAAGTTGTTCAATGTTCAATGTTCAGAATGTTCAAATTGTCACAAAAAGCAAAGGAAACGAAATAAAATTACACCAGTCAGGAGGTACTATTATTAAATATTTGTACAATGGGAAGTTAATACTGCTTTGCGAAAACGTATACCACTCTAATCTAATTTGAATTAAAATGTCAATCATATTCTTCTTTGGTTCTTTATTCATGACCATTGTATCCGAATTTCAGTATTGACATATTTCAACTTTGTATAGAAATAATGATATACACATTTTAATAATGACATTCCATAGGACCGTAGAAATTAAATAATATTAGGCAATTTACAATTGAGAGAGTGTTAAATGCAAAAAGAATGTGATATATAAATTGGATATATATCGTCTCACACAATGCATTCACTAATAGGTTTTCTTTTATAAAATTATTATACACATGTATGGCCTTGTAATATCAAATTGATTAGTAGTTCGTTAGAAAGTTTTCAAACAAAAATATATAGCAAGCACTGATTTTTTTGAGTTTTGGACAGGCGTACATTTTTAATGAAGCTAGGGGGCATATATTTTTTTTAAATAGAAAATGTTATTTTGACTTATCTAATGACACGTTTCAAAACATACCACTGTGCATGACAAAGATAATACTTATTCAACTGTTTAAGGTAGGGTGGCATAAAGAAAAGACTCCATGCAGTTTCAACGTGTATACAATCTTCAACACAAATGCCATTAGAGCAATGATTCTGCGCTTTATTTGTTAAAATATTCCTTTCAATGAGGCGGGGCTCTGGGATATTTAAACGAACTTTGACTCTTTCATGATGAAGCCACTGTCTGTATATTCAGATTCCTAAAACCGCCCAGTTAAATGACACATTATTGTTCATATATCTTACAACTTTTTCTAGTGTCAAGTTATCCATATCCGTATAAGCCAATGATTATTGATACCTCTCCAGACATACTAACTAAAATTTAACTGTTACCTATTCGCAATGCGTTAATTAGCAATTTCGTCTTGTTCAGTTATGTCTGAGCTTAATGATTGATTTGTTAAACACAAGTTTATTCTTTCTTTGATACTGATATATTTGTTCTGGCCATTTTAACAAGTCTACATTGTCTGTTTAACAGCAAAGCAAACAAACTTAAACGTTCTGAAAACACCATCTGTTTCTACTTGTTATTCAGAGAAAACAAATAGTTCCGCATAGAACGTTTTGTCTTTAGTGTAGGTTATACTCAGAATAGAACGAGTTTTGCTCGAAAGTACATTTTTGTATTACTCATATAGTAAGGAAGTTTGGTAACCTACTACCCCCATCACACCAAGCCCGTTTTCAGCACGTTCTGAAAAATGTAGCCGAACGAGCTAAAACTGTGTGTCAACGGAAAAGACGTAGAAGCGATGTTCTACGGTCTGTCTAAGAACTTTATGGACTGTCTCGGACGGTCTTGAACGGGAATGGTGCTCCAGATCTTTGAGCCTACTCAAAAATTTCTGCCGATCACTCCGTCCTACAATTAGACGGACTGACAACGTACTTAAAACGACATGGACGTACTAAGAACTGAACCACCGTACTTCGATCGTACTACAGACGTGGTATGACGTAATGCGATCGGGCGTCAATTTAAGCACGTGTGCACACCGACCAGATCCGTTTGTAGCTCGTTTAACTCGTTCAGAGAAAGACTTAACTCGACCGCATTACATCCTTAGTGCGTCGTTATTCCGTCTGAATACGATCAAAATAAAATACCAAGTTTGCAACACGTTTCTAAACAGTTCTAAGAGTTTACAGTACGTTCTCAGCACGCTCCGCACGTTTTTAGTACGTTTAATACGTTTATTCACAGTTCCTACAACGTCGATCCCGTCTGCAGTACAATTACACAAGTTAGGGTATAAATACATGCCGAACAGGTTCAAGATTTGGGCACAAGGCTTAGCCCAGTTCATGCCTTTGCTTTTTTCTTCTTTGGTTTCTGACTGTGTCCTCCATCCTCGGACTTGGAGACAAAGTCGTCAGAAGGTACAGGGAATAAATTACGACGCCCATCATCTCGACTTTCACGTTCATGGGCTGACTAAGGAGGCTCTGTATCGGCTTCTGTGAGACATTGGTCTTTTACTGCTTAAACACTTTACACCCCGTCTCTGTTTGCCTTCATTTTTCTCTGGAGTCATATTGATACTTGCCTATTGCTGTGGATTATTTTTGTGTCTTGAGTGGTTGAAAAGACAAACGAGAATGAGAACTTGGCGAAACGTGATGGCTTTGAATAGCCATCGGGCCAGAACGTGATTGCAATTTGCGTTATGAACGTACCAGGGCGAGATAAAGACGTAATCAGAACGAGTTAAACTGTCTGTGAACGAGTTGGTCGGGTTAACAACTAGTTAAAACGTATTTCGACGTACTCGGAACGAAGCATGACTACTTACGAACTTCTTTAATCTGACTACAGACGGACTTGGACTGCCTACAAACGGGGTCCACATGAAATAAACGGGCATTTTTGCCGAACTGAACTTACTATAAACGGACTTCAGACGGGATAAAAACGCAATGGACGTATCGAGAACTGTTTAAGAACTAACTACAATCGCATTATGGATATTTTCCGGCCAAAGTACAAACGTTCTAGCCAGATCGCAGTCCGTTTTACAATATTTTAGGACGATTGGGAAGTTTTGAGAACTAGTTTGGTGTGATGGGGTCTTACCTCGGGGAATTGCCAATGATATTTCAGTTAGCGTCCAACACCTAAGATGCGTTATATTTTAGATGAATAATATAGCCCCTGGTAGCATGATACCACCAACTCACTCACTTAAACATCCTCTTAAACGCACAAATGCACGAAGTAATTTATTCTGTAGAATATTTTGTGGGATTCTTTTAGACCTACGCATGTGTAAGAGCTAAAATGACACAAATGTAAAATTTTATATACAACAATGTGCAAAGCATCCAGTCTGGTATACCAATTGAAGATATCAACTATGAAATACGTCAAAGGGTTCCGAGATAATTGAAGACTTTGAATCATGCTATTCTTGGATCATTCAAAACATTTTAAATAACATCTCCGTGTTATAACAAACTAACAAAAATCAGTTGAACAGTTTCTTTGATTTCTGACTAATACGCTTTATCAATGTTTGCTATGGGTGAACGAATAATCTTGAACGATATTTTTTCTATGGACGAACGAATAATCTTGAACGATATTTTTGCTATGGGGGAACGAATAATCTTGAACGATAAGACCTTCCTCTGCATCACTTTGATAGACCTAGAATTCTCCATGTTTATGTACAAATTTAGCATGAACCTATTTCAATTCCGATTATAGGTCACTTGGTCACTTGCTTACTAACAGTGTATAATTCAAAAGTGAGTTACTAATTTATTTCTTTAGAACGTATATCGTCGCAATTAAAAGATTTTCACCCCGAATGACTTCCGTTAAAGTGATTTACTTGTCACAGATTTTGGTTTGGTATTTAGTATGAAGTCTTATTCTCTGTTGGTTTACACAATATTCAACATAAATTGTATCCTTTATTATCTTTGAATTCGTTTGAAAATACTCCAATACGTATGTACCATTTTTTTTCAGAAACTGTCCTTAAAAAAGTTAACATTAATCCTATTTACATACAATTTCCATGAGTGCTTTAATACAAACAAATGACACCGCCGTTTATGCAAATATTTGTTTTACATTTCAAAACAGTTTGGATTAGAAAAGGATCTTTTCATAGATTTTATGCACTGTATATCATTTGTAAAGATATTGCAAATGTTGGCTTTGTGTAGACACACTTCCCCTTTAACAACATGTTGCCGTAAGATTCTCTAAGTAACAGCTTGGAATATGAATACATTATATATCATACTCCTAAATATATCAACACATTATATATTTCCTTAAAATGTGTCTTAATATTGTATCTGATAGATGTTAAATTATTGTGCATTTATTAAACCCTTAGCATATGGATCGGGATATCTGATCGTTACAATAAACTAGTGCCGCTGGTATTAGAGAGAGAGAAAAATAGCTATTTCGCGCTCAGTATATTTGTGCAACTATTTTTGGGATACTTGTTGTTCAAATTAGTTTCTGTTACGGATGCTGAATTACTTTTATTGACAGGTCGGTAAATCATCTAAGCAAAAGTGTTCATTGACAAAATATTGACTGGAAATGATATCGGCAAGTCGTTGATTTGTAATCACATAGCGGTAAATGGATGCTATAACAATATTCTTCCGTTCTGATGAAATTCGTATTTGCATATATTCAGGACTGAACGATGGCAGTTTCAGCTGTTCGATAGATACTCTGCTTATTTGAAATATTCTTGGATGCTGTGTTTGACAGTGTGAAAGAACAATCGAATGTCCGTATACTAGAAGAAAATGCTAAGTGTCTGGATGTTAGTGTTTTACTTAATGGAGGTCTCAGGAGTGAATGTACATCATATATCAAATGAGCAAAGACTCCATCACTATATTATGCAGGTTAGTATGCTTTGTATTTTACTATGTAAATTATTCTGCCGACAGTGTTATCATGCTGTTTTTTTTTCCTTTGCGTTTCTTACATGTATTTGTATACCATCAGCATTCTTCCGTGTTCTTACATGATGTATTATATCATTGATAGCACTTCCAACATGATATGAAATACCTGCATTGCCTATAAGACGTTTACCTCTCTGTTACATAGAGATACCCAAACGAATAATATGGTATTAATCATTACACGGTGCAAACATAGCGAGAAAATATAGAAAGAGGAACAGAATAGTGATTTAGTATCTAATATTTTAAGGTTTCATTATTAAGAACAATTTAAACACATAAATGCTTAAGGTCTGTTGTCACATGACTTCCATTTTACTTACCATAACTTAACTCAAGAGATTTTTTAAAAACTTTTAAAAAATTGCTTACATGTTTTTGTTTTATTTTCTGATTGCGTCTGTATTTCTTAAGCATACTTTATTTTAAAGCAATAGGTTCTTCTGAGGATCTGTATCCGCATGTACATGTCAAAGCGTTTGGTGCATTTAGCAAAAAAGGTCCAGAGAAATTCACATGTATATTTATTTCGCCTAGAATACATTTTTTGTCAACAACAGGAAGGTTTTGCTATGCTATGCACCATTTTCTCCATTTTAATTACTTTCTAAATCTGAAAGGTACACAGTTATCTGCCTTTGTTGATTTGCAGGACCGAATAATTATATTCGTATGTCTCCCATGCTGTTTTATGATTTATATAGACATGTGATACCATTTAACATATGAATAATTTAACGAAAGTAAGTACAGTTATGGGACATGTTCATAACATGTCAGTTCATCATAGTAAACAAGTGTATGAAGTTTCTATCAATACCCTCTTGTTGTCATTGTGATACCATCTAACAAACGCGTTGAAGAAAATCCTAATATGAAGTTCTTAATATGAAGTTATGAACCATGTTCATTGCATGTCAGATCAATACGAACCCCGACGAACTGATGCATGCAATAACAATACATGTTCTTCAGATAACCGACATAAAAAAGGATTAAAAACTAACCTGAGCTTGAAATGAGTAAAAAACATTTTAAATTATTTCAGTGTGCGCGTGGGGAGGGGGAGAGGAAGGGTGGGTAGGGAGAGAATCATACAACAGACATTTTACATGATTTTACTAATGAACATATTAATATTTCAGGAAAAACGATACAACAAACTTGTACGTCCACCAGGAGTATCAAGTTACACCCTGGGCCAAAAGTCAGCCGGGCTAGCAGGGACTGAATCTACATCCAATACACTCACTGTAAAACTCGGAATCAGTCTTTCGCAAATTTTGCTTGTGGTCAGTATTGATCTTTTACTTATTCTATTCATAACAAGTTTGTTTATTGTTTAACATAAGATTGATCTAGTTAAAGAAAACTTCACTGGTAAAACTTGTCTCTGATTTTTCCTGACTAGAAAATAAAAAGTTGCCATTAGTTTTAACATTTATAGTTTAACATAGATTTTTGTCACTTTGAGTCACGCGCCATGTCACAGTTTTATCTACACCATACCCACCCTTTTTTCTGTATTTTGCATATAATTAAAATGGACTTATTGTTGGATTTTTGAAGCAACTCGTTTACAATATTTTTCCGCTACAGCATTTTTTCGTTGTGGGCCTACTTTGCGATGCATGGGTCTATGACTCTCTTTGGGGTGATCTGTACATCCAGGAAATTTCCCCTTACTTTTTATCTTTAATAATACTAAAATTTCCAAGTATTAGCATCATCAGTTTTTATTAAATGTTTTCTTTCTCTCACATTCTGTCAAACACGTACAACACATTGAGACTAAATATGAGCCGTGCCATGAGAAAACCAACATAGTGGGTATGTTGGTTTTCCCATGGCGCGGCTCATATGTAGTAAGAATACAAAACTGTGATATTCTTAACATGTTAAATACGTTTTAAACCGCTTGAATATTTTTTTTGCCAGTTTTGGCATATTTCATAATCATATAATTACACATGAACGCACTAGTGTTATTCTCGCCATGTATGACATAAACTAACGACTAGCAAAGAAAATGCGTTGAGAAAATTAGAACGGTGATTTATCATTTTGAAGTAAACATTCTTCTGCATTCTGATCACTTTTGATCAAAATCTTAAGTTGTTCTCAGAATGAAAGTTAAAGCTCATTTCTTAAAGTGGTACATTAATGAGACGTCTGGAACTATTTTTTTTTTTACTTTAATTTTCTTGATTGTTTTTCCGATTGAAATTCAATATTGTGTTCGGATTGAACGAGTCTATAGAGTTAAAATATCAAAAGTTCTGTTTAATTGAACTAACTTTAAAGAAAATCAGATGTAATAATTGTAAAATTCTGGCAGAAAGAGAAGTTAGGGTACAACCAAACTTACGCGATATTTATATGATGTGTTTTAAAAAATTTCAACTGGTTTATAAATTCAGTCTTCTTTTTGATATGATTTGAGTGGATATTGTTGTCGCACTCTAACCTTGAAACAAAATCAAAATGTTTTTATCGCGTTCCTAGAAGAGTTTTGTTGTAATGGTCAATGTAAATATATTAGTGTGTGTTAACAACAGAAATCAAAATAAATATACATGTACGCCTCGTATCACCATGCGTTTGTTTCAGTTTTGACAAAATGCAAATTTCACTACCCGAGATTTATTTTCATTTTTCTTACCAGGATGTGCTCAAGTACATCCCTCTTTTATATCAGAATGCTAAGCTTAAACACTTTGGAGAATATACATTTTGACAAGTAAACGTATGAGTACTTGCAAAAGAAAAATTGAAATTATAAAGTTTATTTCTTCCTTTATGTCATAATACGTGTGTTTCCTTTTGGGTATAGTATTCTATTAAATGTCTTTTCATTTTACTGGCATTTTAGCACGACATTAAACATCAGGCTTACAAAGTGAGTCATGTTGGCGTATTTTACTTCATATCATATTTGATAAATTGATAAAACTGTGCGACATGTGACGCCAATGTTATTCATTTGTTGATCGTAAAAAGGAAAATACAGACATTGATTTCTTTGAATCCAAATTTTTAACAAAAGTGGCTTTCGAAATAGCAGATGCAAGAAGGTCAATAGTGAGAAAACGAAATTAACTTTGTGTTGTTTGTTTTTTTGTTTTTTGTTTTGCATTTAATCAAATCAATGTTAAACACACATGTATCATTTTGATAAATGATGTCGTTAAGCATTTGTCACGTGTAACATTAGTAAACAGTGTTGGCCTGATATCTTTCGAAGATCAAGGCACCAGGGCATCAACTTTCTAAAATCGTTGTAACGTTTTATTTGTTGACACAAAATGCCTATCTAAGGCCGTTTCAACAATTAATAGCGATATGTTGATTCAGCGCTATACATATGTTTTTTTCGTAACGTAAGTTTATTTGTGTATAGTAAATACAACACAACATAACAAATGTAGGTAAACACTCTTACATATATGAAGTTATTATCCTAAGTTGAGAATGAAGAAAATTGGCAACAAGCCTGTAAATACAATAACTTTGGCAATCACATTTCCAGGTAAAGATCTTGGTTACGCATTAATAGAGTCCGCATTTACATCTTGCTGTTGTTCAGATTTCACTTAGCTAGGCTTACGCACCTGCAGATCATATCTCTAAATACCTTGCGTTGAAATCTGCTCCCTTTAGATTCAACTTGGTATCAGTATCTCAACCATGATCATAATTTTGATATTGGTGGGAGAAAGCGAGATAAGTGCATATGGAAAAATTAGCACTCTTTCGCTTTACCCCCATTTTTTGCACCTCAGAGCACATCTGAAAATTTAATGTTGCTTCTTTAATTTACTTTGTTGTTTTTAATTTCTTTCAGTCGGAGAAGAATCAGATTGTGACCACAAATATATGGCTTAGACATGTAAGTTTTGATGATCTTATGTTTTATAGTCCTTTATGTAACAGTTTTTGCACATATTCTTGAAAAATACTTGGTGAAATGGCAACATTTTCATTATTTTCTTATTCATAGATCATGTATTATTTACACACATATGGTGTACCATTGTAAAAGTTCACATGTATCAAGCTACGATATTTTTTGTTTGTCTGCAGGAATGGATAGATTCTCGCATAACCTGGGACCCTGATAACTTTGGTGGGCTAAAATATACACATTTTCCATCCGATGATTTGTGGCGACCTGACATCATACTTTACAATAAGTATGTTTTTGATGATATTTTGCTTGATTATACACAAGGCCTCCAAAGGCTTTTATAGAGTTTATTGTCTAAGTTTTCCTCGGCTTGTTTTCTCGTAGAATTCCGATTTCAAAACAAGCTTGCAAATATGGTTCTTTATGCATGATAGATATGTAAATTTATGTAAGGTTATGTAAGCGTTTGACAGTATTATAAGCCATTTAGGCATTTATATTTGAAGGCCTATAATGATTAAAGATTGAGTGTATGTCAAGTAAAGTAAATTGCATTTCATTTGACAATTCATGCAAAGATCACACACGTGCCAACAATGTATAAAACTGAATATTAAGAAGCAGAAATTGCATAATTCAAAATATTTAATGACAGGTTCTGTTCTTTCGCTTCCGATACATATCTAATTTTCTGATTTAATGAAGGATATTTATGTACATATGTGATCAAAGGAAAGTTTGTTGTCTATGGAAACATGGAAACATTATGCATTATTCAACCGGTTCTTTTACATGAAAGGACAGCTTATTTAATGACCACATCGTACTTTCGTACAGTACTGCAGTACTGAAATATCTTTGCTCTGGAAACTTACACACCTCAAATACATATTTTTTCTGTTTATGTGTATTCAGGACTTTCCAAAGTGATCTTTTATGTTGGATTCATTGATATGATATAACCATTGTATCGCTAATCTGTTATTTAAATCAAGTGTCCTGCAAATATGGTAATGCTTATTTGTTCATATTACAAACTGTCTGTCTCGGAGATGATGTGAATACTAGTGTTCACTGCCGATATTCAAGAATACTTATGATTACTCCTGAATTTATTAACAGAAAAATAGCAATAACTTAGTTTAATTACGGTATGATGAAAACTTGTCCACATAATTTGAAAATTCAGCCCCCCCCCCACCCCCACCCCCTCCATCATTTCTGGCAGTTGTTGAGCTGCACAGTATTTGTTTATATACCCTATTATATTGTCTTTTGTCTTAATTTTCTCTTGTTTTCTTTGTTAACATTTAAAGTACAATGACAGTTAAAGGTCGTATGTCTGACACGTTCACAAAATATAAATTTAACAATTTACACTTCATGCAAACATATAGCTGCTTACATCTCATTTTTGTATTCGATAACCAAAATTGTATTTACCATTGTTTCTGTATATTTCAAACTCAGTTAAATGTAAAACATATCGTTTACAAAAGTACTTATTGTATCCTTGTTCAGATTAACATTTCCTCTTTATTTTCATATTTCAACTTTCTATATTCAGTGCGGATGGGGACTTTAATGTTACACTGTTGACGAAGGCAACTGTCTTCAGCACGGGTCGTATTCTGTGGGAGCCACCTGCCATTTACAAAAGCTATTGTCCAATAAACGTCGAGTTTTTTCCGTTTGACCAACAAGAGTGCTTCATGAAATTCAGCTCTTGGACATATGATGGAAACTCGGTGAGAATCTTGTCTCCTTCAATAGATTAATTTTAAGCATTTTTGTATACATTTCCTTGCATAACTATACACACAAAGTACATTTCTTGTATGGATAAATTGAATATTATAGGCACACCTGTGTTTAAAACCACCTCCCAGTATAAACCACTACTACAAGAGCTGTCAACAAAGATCACATTTTTTCGTTGCTGTGGGCTCGTCTTTACAGAAAGGTTTAAATGTATATGTTCTGTTAGCAGATATAACATATTTAAAAACTTCCTTCTATTATCATTTGTTTAAAGATAAAAGCCAAAGATACTGCGGAACCTGGATGTGGAGAGCATCCTCTGGAAATGTGTGTGTGTGTGTGTGTGTGTGTGTGTGTTCGGGTCTTTTTCAACAATTTTTCAGTCATATAAACGACGGCCTTTGGAAATAAAGAAAGCAAATTAAATTTACATTATTTATGGTTTAATGGAAGAGAAAGTAGTGGCTTTTATTACCAGATTGTTTAGTCGTGACCTTTGTTTGGTGTTGATTTTTGCGAAGGTTGTCCTTTATATTATTATGTCTTTAATTAAGTCAAACACATTATTATGAAAATATGTGTATTGCCAGCCGGAAACTGCGAGATGAAAATTTTATAATTCAAAATAGAATTAATTTACGACGGGTGTTACATTTTTATTTATTATTTATGTATTTCATTCGCTTTCTATTAATTAGCTATTTTTATTCAATGATCTGCAAACCGCCTCCCTCGGTAGCCTAGTGGTGGAGCTTCTGCTTCGAGTGCGGGAGGTCGTGGGTTCGATCCCCGGCCACGTCATACCAAAGACGTAAAAAATGGTACTAGTAGCTTCCTTGCTTGGCGCTCAGCATTAAGAGGATAGTGCTAGGACTGGTCAGCCCGATGTCAGTATAATGTGACTGGGTGGGGTATCATGCCACGTGTCTACGGCGTGATATTCCAGTGAGGCAGCACTATAAAGTTGGGCATTGTGCTCACTGGTACAAGTAGACACTGTCGTTTATATGAATGAAACACTGTTGAAAAAGACGTTAAACCCGAACACACACAAACACACAAACACACACACACACACACACACTCACACACACACAATGATATGCATTGTCTAACCAATACAGTACAAGCATACAATAAAGATATGTGGAACTTGGGACTGTTTTGCAAAAGTGTTTTTGGGTTTTTCTGTTTACAAGTTCTTCCATTCATTTTAGATTGATCTACGACATATAAGAGAAGAATCGGGAATAAAATTTGATAATATGACGATTTACCCAAAAGGAATTGATCTATGTGAATACAACCAAAATGTTGAATGGGACATTATCAATGTAACAGCAAGACGAAAGGAGAAGTTTTACCCTTGTTGTCCAGGGAGCCCTTATCCGGATATCACTTTTAACATTACCATACGAAGAAAAACTTTATTTTACACAATTAATCTTATTATGCCAATTATAGCAATATCAACACTGACGGTGCTTGTGTTCTATTTACCGAGTGACTCTGGAGAGAAAATAACTCTCTCTATCTCCATTCTACTAGCATTGACTGTGTTTTTCCTGTTACTTTCTGATATAAATCCTCCAACATCTATTGTTATACCATTAATAGGAAAATATTTGCTGTTTACTATGATCGTGGTGACAATGTCTATATTCCTAACAGTTTATACACTAAGTGTCCACTTCCGGTCTCCGGCTACACACAACATGTCGCCATGGATAAAGCGCGTGTTTACAGAAATTCTTCCGAAAATACTTTGCATGAAGCGACCTGTACAGGAGAAAAGAGATCAAAGGGAGAATGAAGAAGTCACAGCTAATCTTCTAGAAGATGCTGTTAATGAAGACCTGGTTCAGCAACCAAATTATGCCAACTTACGTCGTCGTATGGCGCCCGCATACAAACAGGTCCTTGTTGGCTACCCAGAGGAAATTAGGGCATCATTAAAAGGAGTCACTTACATTGCGGAACATCTGAAGTCTGAGGATCATAATAATTCGGTAATTTCTTTTTGCATTTTATTACCGACTACAAATATGCAGAGTATTCAAAAGCTGAGCTGTTGGCATTAAATATGCATGAAATTATATCAATATAGTTTTGAGTGTTTTGAGGCACTCTGTATGAAGCTCTATCAATTGAAGCACTTAATGAAATTTTGAGATGTATGGTTGTTGCTGATGTGTAGTTTCGTTAATAATATTCTGCAAAAGATTATAAATGAATCAACAGGTACGATGATGAATGTTATGTTAGGAAGCAGGCACGATAACGTAAGTTATGTTTATAGGGCACTTCATATAATTGTAAATGCTTCTATATCTATTTATGAAACTGTTATAAAGACAAGGTATTATAGAAGGTTGATACTTGTTAACCTCTGATGCTATGCTGGGTCCAGAGCCTTTTTTTTATATATATAATACTTGTATTACATAAAAAGGCGCGTAGATGTGTGAGGGTTCTAGTTCCCTTTATTAACCTTTTGACTGCTTGTTACTTTACGTTCAGAATTATCCCTGCGTGGGGCTAATACCATGATATTCGCTACATTTAAAAAAAATAAAATTAGCTTAATCTTTAAATATAGTGTTATGGTATTGTACTGCAGGTAATCAGCCTTCGGTTATACATGCAATTTGAAAAATTTAAATATAGCCAGCCTCATGCGATATTTGCATTATAGAGTAACTCAAACTGTTTGAGATCAGTTCGTTTGATTTATTGTTATTCGGGAGAAATTTATAGTGTTTAACCTTATTACGTTTTCAGATTGAAAGAGACTGGAATTATGTTGCCATGGTGATGGATCGGTTGTTTCTGTTTATTTTTACAACAGCTTGTATTTGTGGAACAATCGGAATATTCCTGAATGCACCGTCTATCCATGATCCTAGAATGCCTATGTCAAAAGATGACTTTAACTGTTCTAAACGTTAAATATATGAAAACCGTTTGTGAATGAAGAATTTCTGTTTGACTATACCTGTCTTTCAGTGACTGACGTCTTTAGTAGTGAAAACCACTGTTTCATTGGTTGATACTGACCCGATTTTTAAACAGGCTTTAGTCTAGTGTTGCCTGTTACTGGTGCGCATCCCGTGAAGTGAATGTCGATGTGCAAATTGTCAAAGCAAATGAGTAAATAATATATGAATCTCGAGTGATAAACTTGCTCAACAAAACCAGCCACCAGTTGTACGTATGCTTGTTTCCTGGAGAACATAGTACGTTTGTTGTTTGTTTTGCAATGTATCAGATGTTTCAATATAGTAATCTGTCACTGGTTGTAGTTGCAGATTGGAATTTCTGGGTTGTGGGTAACTGTTTCGGCGGGAACAACGCTGCTGACTTACCGCCAAAACAGTTACCCTCAACCTTGAAATCACATCTGTATCTACTACAAGTGGTAGACTTTTATTGCTTACCGTACTTTATAAATTATAGACTAAATAAAGTGAAACGAAATATTTTCTTCGTAATACTCTTTCTTATTGTAGCGTTTTAAACAAAGCGCGGGAGATTAATTAATGCACTAAATGCTGTCGATTGTAGCATGCCACATATACATTTTTCCGCAAGTGAATGCTTCTTTTTTCATACAGGGCAGCAACTTAGAAATGATTTAGACCTATTTTGGAAGGACGTTCAGCGTAAATGTTCTTTTATGGTACAAGCTTCTATTAACAGAATCTTGTTATATTATCAACCGAGTATGACTGTTGCATGAAACACTTTAACATTATAATTTGATACACAGTGTTGCGTTTAATCGTAGAAAAATGCCATAAGCAGCTGGTCTGAAATAGTTTTTTTGTCACGTGAATAGAATATGCTCATTTAAATAATCATGTAGTTAATAAAACCACGTGCATAAATATTTGCATAAATTATATTCAATCTATTGTACTGTCAATCTGCCCGACCTACCGCTCGTTCATTCATGTATCTACTCATTCTATTACTACTTTAAAGAGATTTGGAATGCATTGCACACTTTGCTGTATTAACATATAAAAGAAAAAAAAATGTCATTTTGAAACATAACAATATTTTATTTATGTTCCTTGGCTAACATTTGCGCCTGTTAGATTAAGTCAGAATGTGAGGTTCATGTCTCCGTATATCACAGCTCATCCATCAGAGACCGATATCCGTCCTAAAACAATGAATAATAGCGATAATTGAATTCTTATTGCAATTTCTTGATACTCGTTTGTCTATCTCAAGTCAATTAATTACAGTTTTATCCCCGCAAGGTCATTCATCAATGTCTGAAAACACCAATTGTTTCTATCACTTTCGACACGGGAAATTGATAGTTCGAGAGCTTTATCCTGATTTTTGCAGTTCTTCGGTAGTAACGATTCACCAAGAACTCAAGCTGGTACTTAACTTCATTTTTTGACTTAAGTTCATGTATTAAAATTCTGAAAGCAATGAATAGAAAGAAAACATTGTTATAATGAAATTCTGATTCTGTATTTGATTTTGTGATACCTGCATAATATAATTCAATTAGACACCTGTGGTTTTGTTTTCTCTTAATGCAGCTTGCATAAAACGAATGGATAAAATTTATTTATTTCATTTTGTTGGGTTTGATATCGCACCGACACAATTATAGGTTATATGGCGATTTTCCAGCTTTGATGGTGGAGGAAGACCCCAGGTGCCCCGCCGTGCATAATAATTATACTCGCTTAAGTGGGACGTCAAATAGAAAGTCAGAAATAACGTAATGATTGACTTTCCTTTCCATTTTGCAATTAATTTTAAAAACATGCCAAACAAGAATTTGGTCTAATATAACTTTTAAAGATTACATTCAGTTTGACTAGTACAAAGCCCTCTTGAAATAGGCAGAGGTATGGGCATTAAAAGTTCCTTGTTCTACAGTGATGTATTCTTCTTTTTGAATTTGCAATGTTTTTGCCTCCAAAATTCCGTGTTAAACTCACTCCAGTTCAATTTTTTATGAATTACATAAAATCAAAGGCGAATTAGTTTTGAGGTCATATCCGTTGACGTGTCGATAAACGTTTATACTTCCGGAGTTTGACACTAAAAGATGCGTAGAAATTAAACAAATTTACAGCAAGATCCTTTGGAAGGTGGAATGCAACCAAGAAAGATAATGACAGATTATGTTGATTTCAAACTATTCACAAACAATATATTATGTACAGTGCAAAACCCAACAGCACAAGCCTACTACAAATTTTTACTTTATCTTAACAGCGTCCCCTTCTATTTATAATCAAAGGATACACTATTTTGGACTTTTGTGATGAAGCCGCACTATAGACAAAAGTAAACCTGTGAAAAGTATCAACACGTAAAAACCATTAGAAATTCATACTATTTCGATAAAAAGTACTGTCTTTTTTAATTTTCAGTTTTTACTGTCAAAGCTACATAGCAGCGAGTGTTTTAAATTTAGCGAGATGCTGTTTTTTTGATAAATTGAATCTAGCCGGTCTTTTTCGGATAAAGAATCTGAAACATTTTGTGAAATGTACCCATTAAAACACATTTCTATTTTTCTTGATATAATTAAACAGTTATCGCCTTGCTTTTTAGGGGAAGAAATATTGCCAACATTCGGATAAATACTGTCAGCCCAGGCTCAGCCTCATTTTAGTTAGCCTGGCTCCCTGTCTGCATGGTTATGTTTTGTTACAAATACTGGAAACATGGAATAAGCAAATTTTAAGCCTCTAAAACAGTACTATTTCATCCGATGGCTAAATTTAATCATACAAAGATAATACCGATTTTTTATCGAACAAGACAGACGGCATTTTGACATAATTTGTTCATTTGTTCAGACTGTTTTGATTATTGAGAGGAAGTTACCACTAAAATCAAGTTACCTAAAATCTTACAAATCGGTAAGATGTACTGGGACTGGCCTCTCATGAAATTAATACCGTTATCACTCCTTTCTCCTATCCAAAATAAATAAACATCAACTAACTTATGAATGCTGTAGTATGTCTAAATTGATTTTGTCTGATAAATCAGTGACAATGCCTACATATTTGCTTTAGAATTTTTGATGTTCTGATTGTCACTTAACACTCAAAGGCTGAAATCGTGTATTTATACACAAAATAATACTGATTTAATGAATAAATTGGTTAGATCATTTTTGATGAAAGGAGCAATTGTTTTGAAACATAAAATCAAATCATTTTGTTTGTCTTATATTTGTACAATTAGTGATTTACCGTAATGTTCTTAGTCTCTAGATGCAAGTGTAACATATTCTAACCAGTGTTCCTGGGTCCTCTGTTCTCCGCAAGTAACATTCAACCATATGATGTGAAGGACGAATGATATCAGACACGATGTCTTCTATCAGATCGTCAGGGAGAACATACGCCTGCGCTCCCCAACCCCTCTCCTCCCTTCCTTGAGCTGAACAGGTGGGTACATGTGAAATGCATTTATGTATAATGTATTGCAAATATGACAGCAAGACTTACCTGCAAAATAGAAATGAAATTATACCAAATATATTTAGGCTATGCAAAACAGACAGGTTCAATTAAGTATCGATGTCTTTACAGCAGCCCACACAAATATTTCAAGAAGTCAAGGTGAACGTGCTCTACAAAATGCTCTCAATAGAGTTATACAACATATAAATCAAGAAAAACATACGTTTCTCCATTGATAAGCCTAATTGTGATGAAAGGAAAGAAGATGCCAATGTCTTATCTTTCCAACTGTTTGCCTTTTCATCCGGCCGCTGTATTAGATCATTACACCCTGAACGTATGTATACGTATACACCTTGACGCTAAATTCATTCTTTATTCACTAGGAATTTAAAGCTCCTTTCACATACGTTTTCTTTGGTATCTTTGATCGCCGACATGTACGATGATTTTATAAGCCACTACAATATTTATATGTTTATCTCAATGTAACTGTATCGGAGAAATGCAATTATTTTCCTGATAATGAACTTATAATGTCAAATAATATCAACATTTAACTTTAAGACCCAACACAACTATGAGCTGTTTATATCAATATCTTCCAATCACTGAAATTTATAGTTACATTTTACTTTACGCTGTTTGTCAACTTTTTTATGTTCATGTATCTTTTGACAGAAACTGAATGTCCTCAGCAGCAAACAGGTAACAAAATAATCATTTCAACATATAAATACAGTTTGAAACTAAATAATGAAAAAAGTAAACAATTATCTGAAACATACACAAGCTTTACAAATACGTCAGTCTTGATTATTTAAGAGTGTCTTATCTGTGTATAAATAATGCCACGTGTTTTGTTTAAATGAAGATGCTAAGAAATATCAACGTGAAAAACTTTGCACAAATATATTTGAATAGATCTTAGTCTGAATTTTCCTAAATGAATAACAAATAGTTTAAAGGTACTGCCCTCAAGACCATAAGACAATAAAAAAGATATTTTAGATAACAAAGAAATATTGCTATATTTCTTAAGAAGGCTTTGACATTTAGACTAACAGGTAATATGTTATGGAAACACATGGGAATTTGTTGATATTGCTATATATGTTTTTCATTCAAAAATTGAAAAGCGTTTGTAACGGGGCACGGGAAGCAAAATACCTTCATTATAAAGTTTTATAATGGTTATATAGTCCGAAACCTCTCTGTGGTGTATTGGTCAAGAACGTAGGAATGTTAGCTTTGCCCAGGCGGCCCGGGTTCGATTCCAGGCGGGAAACATTGTAGAAGCACCGATCCGCTGCAAGTAAACTAGAATATTTCCTCAAATGGAATGATTTCTACGTACCAGAAATAGTTTCGAATCCACACCGGAAATGAGCGAAAGATCCTAAGGAAGCCAGTGACGTTAACCATCCGGAAACGAAGGATCCTTTTGATGGATACAGTAATACGGCCTTCGTTACGAGCAAATCAGGAGAGATTTGTTTTCAAATGTCAGCTAGTGATTATCCCGATTTAAAGATTTCTAAGGCTGCACCAAGAAGACCTTCAATAACATAAAATCTCATTTAGGTTCTAATGTAATGAATGAAATCTGAATTCATAAACCGCTTTAGATGTGAATTATAGATGGTTTTTTTTTTTTTGCTAACATTGTCAAACCTCCAAAATAATTTATCTTTTTGCAGAAGTTCTTGATTAGACTTCTAAACATATTTTCAGTCTTTTACCAATTTATAGTCTAGTTTAAATTATTACAGACTTCATCAAGTTTAAAATAGTGGTAGTTGAAATTGCTAAATGTTGAACCAGTCTTGTTATTATATTCTTCACCCTACAAAAAAGCACTGTAAAATCACTGCCCGTACTTGAAACAATTTTGTAATTAAGGTAAATGATTCTGGCATACATGTTTATTAACAAATCTATGAACTTACATGCACATGAGACATTTTGCAATAATTTAAAACGAGAAAAAAAATGTCAAAAAAGGATATTCAGGACCGACCATGATAATTTTTGTTATATAAATTAATTAATTTACCTATCTATTTATCTATTTATTTATTAACTAACATTTTCATAAAGGAATAGCTGATCGATAGGATTAAATGTACTAGGTTTTATTCTCGTAATTCATAAACATACGATTTAGAAACATAAATTTGTTGTATTCAGTGACAGTAATTGTTTTGGAATTTAGTAAGATTGTGAGATTCTTCTCCCTTCTCAATCAGACCGACAGCTGTCCTGAAACAATGAATAATAGCGATAATTGGATTCTTATTGCTATTTATTGATTCTTGTTTTTCTAACCAAAGTCAATGAACAGCTGTTTCATCCACATACAATCAATGTTATTTCATTTTCGGCTTGGAAGGAGTTTCGCCATTCATTTAACATTGTTAACATCATAGACTGGCTGCAATATACTTTATCACGTTCTCTGGCAGTTTCTCAGCGAAAATGTAATCAGCGGATTTTAGCATAATATTCCCAGAGTCTTTTATTTATGTCCATTGATTCTGAATGATGAACTCCCTGAATTAAACAATAGATGATAACAACAATTTTGAAAATATAATAAAGAAAAGTAAACCACTTTTAAAATGAGGTCTTATTTTTTTCTTAAACATATATACGGTAGAATATTAAAAGTATCATTGACTTCTCGGCTATATGTAATGGAAGTTTCCACTTAAATAATTATGGTACACGAAGTTTATTTAACTATGTTGTACGCTACAACATGAAAGTAGTCAATGAAACCATGTTATATGCTCTTACTTATTTAAGATATATGTGTAGTTAACTACATAAAAGTTCACAATTTGAAACCACGATTCAAGGTTCAAATTCTGACAAAGAGTTATTTGAGCTGAAATAAAATATTTGTGTTAAACATTTGGACAACATGGAGACAACACCGTTATAACTTTACTGAAGGCCTAGTATGTGATTATGTATTTCCTTACCCTGCTTTATTAAGTGCTTACTTAAGTCTAGGCATGGAAAACACATGTACAATTGTTACAGGTGAATTTTAGCAGACACTGAACGATTTGAAATGTAAGATTATACATATGAAATCAAGAAATGCCCTAGGGGAAATTATAAAATTTTCTGAAGTGAAATTTATCAAGAAGCACACGATTGTTTTTGAAGGTTAAAACATATATAATTTCATATTGTTCAATATGTTGATAAAGCTACTGCTACATATATATATATGTGTGTATATGTGTCAAAATATGAGTTAAATATCTAGAACTATAAGAAAATCTAGGAAAACAATTTGAGGACTGTTAGATTCATGACTGTCCTCTCATATATTGCAGATACGATACTTTTCCTTAGCATTGAAACAGCAAGGAAAGGATTGAGAATGCGAAATGGTGTTCACTCAACATTTGCCAACTGTAAACAGGTTGCCCCCATCCCCATACGTAAAGAGGGTCCATGGTAAGTAGAAAAAAATGGAAAGTCCACATGTTGTACTATCTATACAATATGTTACACATACTGTTTGGATTAAATTTTGCAGAGATAAAAACTGCTGTAGTTTTGATTGATATAACCTCGAAATATCTATATATATATTAATGTATTTTAATGTTAATTGTTAGGAATATCTGAGCAAAAAATGAAACGAAACATTTTATCATATTAAAGGAAAATAACACTGAAGAAAATACACCAATAATGATTTTAATAGGACCATACGACGCATGTTGAATATTGATAATATAGGTTATTAAATTACCAATTATAGGGAATATTTTTGCCTAGAAATATCAAAATCCTGAAATGGATGACGGGAGAAAAAAACATATCGACCCTTGACCTCCAAGTAAGGCCTTGACCTTTGAGCTATGGGTCTGGGTGTTGCATATGACATGTTGTAACTGATAACATTTGTGCAAAGTAATTTTGTAATATTTTAACTGATGGCAGAATAGTTTTTTGGACCGGACACGAAACAGACACTGTTCATTTCATGTTAACTTTGACCTTTTGAAAGCAATATACAACACATCATCTTATTATTGGGAACATTTGTGCCAAGTAATATTAAAATCCGGTCATAGATATTTAAAACAAAACAAAGCAGACCTTTGTCCTCAAAGTCTGACCTTGAACTCCGAGCTTTGGTTCCAGATTCTATGCATGACAAGTCATCTTATTATGTGGAATATGTTTGCCAAGTAATATCATTGTCCTTTAATGAATGACCGAGTTATGAACCGGACACGAAAATGCGGAATGACGGCTTTTCTGTACTAATAGTGGACTAGTTTTTAAACTTTATAATGTCCTATCAGTTGAATGTGACTTATATAACTATGCTAAATGCTGTAACTAAGACTTAAGTTAGAGTGGTATCTTAGTTTGCGTTTGCCTTTGCAATTCACATACTACATTTGTTTTAACGTTATACAATACAACAGTCACATATCTCACTGCAAGGTACATAGAATATTCATTCTGATTTACAGATTCAGTCTCTAATATGAACTTACTGACATATTTTATGGATTTCGTGGGAGCTTATTGTATAAAATATTTTCCTATCTTGTTATTACTACAGATAAAATATGATAACCTAATAGTATTGAATGAAAGGAAGCAGCCATTGTCTCTTCTTACATATTATTATATTGTTTTTATCCAGCCGTTGTGTCAGGACATAACAACTCAGTTGAAACATTACTATTTGAATTCGCCAGCTACGCATTGTAATGTTATCAAAATTGCAATGGAAATTAGGAAGAATCGGCTTAAGAAAACATGAAAGTTCCCGGAATAGAGGGGCTTTAATCCGCTGGTTATCTAGTATGTTCGAAGTATTTAATCATACAATTTATCCTCTAATCTGTTGTATTCAATGATTTTATATAAAATCTTAAACCGTACAAGTTGATTTATTATATACCTAAATCTATTCTGTAGTTTCAAAAAGCGTACTAAACAGTTCCAAGTTAGAATTATATCGTCTCTAATGTTGTGGTGATTTTTTGTATTTTTTTAAAAAATTTTGTTGTTGTTGTTTCTTGTTTTGTAAAATAAGCATATGTAAGAACAAATGCAGCCTTTCAGATCAAGCGTGCTACTGTTACAATTACACTATTGTATTTCATATTATCCAGACTCTAGCAATTTTGTCGAAATTCGCATCTTAACATTCAACAAATAACAAAAACAGAGTGAAGCGAACACATTTTCAGAGTAATTCCAATCTTAATGAAATAAACAAGTATCTGAAACATGCCAAATCTTTTAAAACAAAAGAAATATTTAGGATTGTCGTATATTTAAGTGTGCGTTTTCGACATGGAATTCTAAACAAATTCTGATAAAAACATTCATTTGCCTTGTGTTTAATTAACAGTCAAGAAAAAATAGGAACAAAGTTATCACTGCTCAAATTCAATAAGGCAGGTGATTATTCTACATATAATTTGGCAAAAAGTCACAATAAAAAAATTAACTTTACGGGAATCAATCATGGGTTTGGAAATTTGAAATGACGGCTACATTTTTATAAAATCTAATAACTAACCTAAAATAATGAAATATGATCTCATAGACCATTTCTATTACATGATATTTTTTTTAATTAGTAATGTACGTAGTTATCTTTCTTACAGAAGATGTTACGTTTCCCGGGTGCCTTGTATGTGAACTTGAAGCGTCACAGCGTCATAGACTGTCAAGTTCAACATTCATACTATTGTATATGACAAAAGCTTATAAATAGCTTGATGCTGCAGTTATAGTGTCTCAAGATAATCTTATATACTTTATACAATGTCATTCCTATTTTTAAGATAACAAAACCTTAAACAAACATAATATACACATTCGTTTAAATTTTATTTCTTTTAAATTCCCTTGACTAAGGTATGTAATGTCATTATGACTTACCAATATATTTTTATTAAACTTTATTTTGATGACAATACCTGCAATGTAGTTTTCTATTTCAGATAAATCATGCGTTACATGCCGCTTTTATAATAAAAGAACTAATTTAGTAAAAGTAATCAACAAAGAATGTCAAATAAATTTTGAGAACGAAATGGAAATTCCTCATTGAAACGAGAAGCTGCCTAATTAGTTCTGAAGTATGTCTAATCTAATTGGAGTCTTACAAATCAATATAAAGAAACCTCACAACTTGTTGGCTCGTTAGTCATGTGTCCTTAAATGGCGTAGACCTTAAATATATGTAACCTCACTTTATTTCATCTGAGCCATCGGTATGAATGAATATGAACATTATTATTTCAAAATATTTGCCACAGGCGGTTGAACAGAGAGTAAACCAACATGCCTTTGGTCAGATAAGAGGGATCCGTATTGCTTAAATAGATAAGCGATTGAAATAGATCAGTTAGCCTAGATATATTTGATATTAATGGATGGAACCCAACACCTAAATTATACAAGGGGTGCTCAAAAAATACGAAGATCAGCTCTTAACTTTGTTCAACGTTCTTTTTGCTCTGATTGTTAAAATATCTTCACATGAACGTCTAAAATGTAAGCAAACTTTAAAAATGCAAGACATATCAGGTAATACCAATTTTACAAAAAAAAAACAACACATTTTATAACTATCATCTTTTGATAACTGGATAAAACATAATACGAGTACACCAACAACATCTTAACTTTTATAGTTTTTAAAAGAAACTTAATAATATGTCAGAAATAAGTACATTTTGATACCTTACTTAAAGAACATCTTTTATGTACACATATACGGATACCTCAATGAAAATTGTTGATTCTTCAAAAAATATTTTGATTTTCTAAAAATGTTTCACTGTATATTGTTGTAGTTAAAACATAACCGTATCGTAGTTAATAAACGTTATCGCATCGTTGATACTTATGTATATTGTTGTAGTTGAATACATAATCGCATCGTAAACATTTTAATTGTCATGAATACGTTGCTGACCTCGACCAAGATGCTTACCTCATAAATAATTATATATTCTAATATGCTTGTCTCTGTTAAAACACGCTTACGCTAGAATGACGTCACGTTAAGGTAGTTCTGCATGTTTGATAAACCGGAAGTGATGGCGTAACGTCATTTTTCCGGAAAACGTGGAATAAAGCCTGGATTCGGCGTACGGAAATGAAAATCATTTTATGAATTAATAGCAACCTATGAGTAAATTTATTACAATGACACTGTTACTGTCTTTCTAAAGTTAAAATATGATATTAAAACATCTGACACGTTAAAAATTCAAAATAATGTCTTAAAATTAGCAAGGAAAGTGCGGTTCACTTTAATCATGGTCAAATATCTCAAAATTAAGCACACGGACCTATACATTTTATTTCACCACATTACAGGCCATATGTTTATTTACAACTGTGGGAAGTTCCATTGAATTCTACATTGTAGAAAAATTTCTATCCGCGAAAATGTTATGAAAGTTATGATTTTCCCATAGACTTCCATTATGAAAAATTGCGTGAGGTCCAATTGTTTTCAAATCAGTCTAGCAAAAAATCGAGCACACGACCCTATCTTTTTTATTTGCTGAATTTTCTAGGTATATTCTGAAGTTTTCAAAAATCAGAGTTTAATCAAATACTACATTGTAGAAAAAATTTCCATCCAAACGTGCAGAACTACCTTAACGTGCGGTGTCGTTAAAGTTTTTGTTGCGACTAAGAAAGAGCGCTACTATTTTTTATCTACTGTTTTAGATAAACGGCATATAAGAATTGAAATAATTTATAGTAAAACCGTGTTTTAACACTATTTATAAACTCGGGCGGTAATACGTCGTACAAATAATTTTACTCGGGCTGGGCCCTCGTGAAATTATTACGCCCGACGTATAACCGCCCATCGCGCGTAAATAGTTTTAAAGCACTCTTTTGCTATAATTTATTTCTTAAATAAAATGCGAAATCACAGAATCGAATTAGGTACAGTAATAAGCTGATATATTATTCTTTGAAATGATATAATTAAGTATGTCTTCATTTTAAATTATGATATAAATTGAACAACCCTAGTAATCGGCTAAGGTGGACGTGTTCTGTGAAATATTCTCCAGCTGAGTAATGTATATAGACAAACATATGTTTCCACCGATAAGCCTAATATTATGATGAAAGGAAAGAAGCTGCCAGTGTCTTATCTTTCCGATTGTTTCGTCTTTTCGTCCAGCTGTTGCATAAGCTAACACGGATTTAACCATAAAACAAAACATTTTACGCAAATCTCTGATAATCTACCTAGTATCGGTTTTCGTAAGCAGGAAAAAAATATTCATTTTCCACTAGCTTACTCAAGCAGAGTCAAAATTCGGAACACCTTAGTTTAATTGCAATTTAACGTATATTGAATTGCTTTGCTATTTTCAAATGGATACTACTAGTATCGGTGTTTTGTAATTATAAAATGTAACGCGCTTTCATAGGCCTGAACGAGCATCCGAAAAAATATCAATTAAAATGGTACAAGTGATTTTACCATAGATCTGCAATACATTCATAAACATAAAAAATAATTTGGTATTTCATTATAATAGTTCATAAACAAATCCTTTTCTTTCCGTGTGATGTCACTCCTTATTGTTTACTGTAATCTATTACATTACTATTTGAAAATCTGCTGTCTCTAATAGTATCCAGACATTTTTTTGAAACACAAGCATCAATAAAGAACAACAACAAAAACAGACAGCATAAAATTAACTTTAACTTCGTTTTGGAGTATCAACATAAACATGTCGAAGGAAAGCATCAACGGCTTTCAAACATCTGTCACATCTGTTTGAAGATAAAGCAATGTGTTTTGTTCAGAAAGTATCATAAAAGCTGAGTTTCCTCACAAAAGTTCTTATAGATTTGTTACGTAGTTTTCTTTCTTTGTTATACTTACATAAATTCACATGTTACATAAATGTGTGATTAAATTGTTGCAATTTTTACTTTATTGTATTCTAAACATTTTCATGAAAACACGGCAATATTGACGTTACGTCGACATGTATGTTCTGAGCAAAGATTTTTCAGAACTGAAATGGTGTGACAAAAACGGTGTTACAAACGCACACGCACGCACACACGCACGCACGCACGCACGCACGCATCCACACACACACACACACACACACACACACACACACACATGGATCATTTGACGCACGCATATAGAACTTTATACATTTGATTTCACAAAACATTCTGAATCAGTTATGTGCCACGTGTAACAAGTCACTCGGTTAACGCCTTCGTGTAAATATTCCACACGTGTATACGCTTTCCGTATTGCTTCAATATGGTAAAACATGGTTTTGTTGTATGCTATTTTTTTAAATGAAAGTACTTAAAATAGGGCTGTGAAATACCGACTATTTAAGCTGAATCAATTACAAAGTTTATCCTGAAACGCATCAAAGCGTGTGTTCGTGAGAGGTAAGAGGTAATCAAATTGAATATTCCGGACGTCCACGAGTACCGGTTTTAGCGGCACACAATTATGCAGTAATATTGAATGAACTTCATGATCCCATATAATACAGACCTGAGTGTCCTGTAATGAGAGCGACTAAATGCTCTGTTGTCTTTTCGTGTTAGTCCTGCAGAAACTACCAAGGGTCTTATTATCTTTTTATTTTTATTAAATGTCGAGTTGCTAAACTTCAAATGATAACGTTTGGTTAGCTTTGGTATTCTCAACCCATTATTCAATATATATTACAGTTTGATCAACATACTTAACAGTCGTCGTTTCCTTAACATGAACCTATGTTTTTGTAAACGTAGCTCTTATTCGATGTTATATTGTCTCAACAATAAGAACAATTAGCTTGCTAAGTTACTTTACGGCACCGTACACATAGATACGGTATATACTTGAATTTGGGCGAAGTGTTTTGAAGTCAGTATTGATTAAGAGGGGCAGACGTTTTGTGTCGAGGAAAGCACTCGTTTTTCTGTATTCAACACTATTTCGACACTGTTTACTTTCTTAAACTTCCATCAAGTAACAAGGAAATTACAAACAAAAATGTTTCATGAATCGAGCGTGTGAAGTCCCCATGTATAAGACATCAAAATGTCACGTGGGTTGGCCATCCTTTAAGAAATACATAATCAAACTTGGACATGTGTTATATTTTTAAGATATTTTAGGCTGAATAAAACATTTCGAATTTCCATGTGCGTTCAGTGTGTTTTGTTCCTAGAAACAGAAACATTTTAAGAAATCAAGTGAAGCAGACTTTTCAGTTATTATAAACAATAAACCTTTCAATACAAGTTATATATAAGAATAAATGAAACCTATTATAACGAATTTATGTGTTAACCGAGTGAAACATTGATAGATATTTAAACAGAATGTTTGCCTTTATCATAATCATACACAGAAAACATGAGTCTTCGTACCTTCTACGATCAAAGTATTGATGAAAAATGTATAAAAGAAATGCATTTAGCCGAATTTGCAAATGTTTTTCTATAACTTTGGAACAGAGCAGAGATTTGAAGTGATATGCTAGATTGTGCACAATTAACATTCAACTCCTCAGTGGTGGTATTGCCATTGGCAGTTCCAAGTTGGTCCCGACTGTTTTTTTTTTCCTTTTCGTTCTCGGTGTCTGTATTTTACGTAGATGTGTTAATATTTTGCACATGCAATGATTATAAGGATGAATAACACAGCGATAAATACAAATGTACATTGTTATAGGGTTGCAATTGAAGGTCTGCGGTCTTGGAACAAGGCTTTTACCATAGAGTATTTATCATTGTTGTTTTCCTTTATATCAAATGCTCAATGTAATTGATTAGAACCTGTACCTTTTATCAAGGATAACCTACCATTTCAACGTAAAGATCGAAAAATAACATACTCCAATGTTAATACTGCATAAGTTTAAAGTTTCGACGATTTTAGATTACAGACTTAATCATAACTAATTTTATTATTACTTGATGATATTGCCCATTTGTCAAAATATTAGCTTCTTTATGGGAAAGAATGAACGTTTAACAAGAATAAATGCCTTTGCCTTGTCAATACAATCAGATGCCAGACAGATAAATTAGTCACAGTGTATTATGCTTTATTTGTATGTGTCAAAACGCCTGGATATTCATGTTGGATGTATAAAAAATGTTTTGCAATTATAAAACACGTTAAAGATGTGAAAAAATCTATCAAGAAATTATTGAATAAGTGTTGCCAAAAAAGAAAAGATAAGTAACAAATATTTATAATATAGGTACTTTTAAAAATACAATGATACATATCCAACAGGGAAATCCACATTTTAAAAACGCAGCCTCCCCAAAAAGCACTCCCCCACCTCCATCAGACACACACACAAAGCAAGAACACGAGGACAAAACGAACAAATAAGGGAACACAGTGGGGCACTGCTTTATTCCGGTTTATTGTGCACATACCTCACTCTTACCCCGGGACAGGCGTGTGAAAAAAGGTTATCATCGCCAGGGTAAAATCCAATTCATTTTGTTTCAATTGTTTTTGTAGGATTCCCTTTACGACAAATCTACCATTCTCAACAGGCTATTGCTGTATAGCTGATATCAATTAACTTACTTGCGTGCATTTTAAGACATGTTACATACTTCGTTTGACAGCTAGTATGATGTTTGGAGCAAAACTACATATGCTGTGCATTGTAAATACAACTTGATTTTAGACAGCTAATCTCTAATGTTTATGAACATGGAAGTATAAGCGCATTATTTATCGTAAACTAGTCAAAAGTCGTAACAAAGCACGATAGATATGTATAACGTTATACGAATTTTATGAATATTAAACGATATCGTAACATCTACAATCTGTAGCGTCTACAATGTGCTCTATATATACAATTTCTTTATATAAATTATACAGATAACATAAACATACATGTGACTTTGGTTTAAAAAAGTAAATTCCATTGTGTTCATTTAGTCATTTGGTAAAAATGATTCCGAAACATATCTTCATCAACTATTTCGGCACTAGTTTCAATGACAAACTTCAGATCGGTATCAAGTTAGCTTAAAACACATGTTTGTTCTTTTAAAGTTTTGTTTTTCATTATATTTCATTTCTTTTAACACATGATATTCATGTATCAGTTTATCCCACTTGTGACATTTCATCCATGTGACTATGTTACAAGAGCGATTAAATGATACATATACAAAAAACATAATAAGCATTTGATAATATATTTCACTCAGAAAAACTATATGAGCAGCTTAAAATAAGTCTTTTAAAACGTCCCTTTAGCACAGACCGCCCTCCGCTGTGTCTGCTGTTAACGCTACTCTATCGTCATAGATTGTAGGCGCTTGCAGCAGGATTCCAAACGTCCCGATGAGCGATGCTGTGGTAAATACCCAAAAGAACATCCTATCCAGAACCATTGCAGCAAATTTCCAGTCCTCCACAACCTGAAAATAATCTATTTCATATGTTAATAAATCAACTATAAATTAAATCAATAGAACTATTTGTAACAAAATGTCTTTATATGCTTACTCTTACAAAACGAAATATCTTTATTTTTCACTATGAGTATACAAAAAATACGTTACACAATAAAAAAACACTATTTTTCAGCGAAGAATTTTTATTTCTGTTCTTTCGTTGTTTTTGAGTCTTAAGAAGATGCATTGCCTGAAATATACTTATATCTCAAAAACAATTAACTGTAAGGTTTTAATCCTTGTGATCAAGTATTGAGCTTATTGGTATGGATGTAGCCGTACAGACGGAGACTACAACCAATGCCTTTAATATATTGTTAAATCCAAGCGTCATTTTTCCGACAAATGTTATCTGCAATACACTAGCCCTTTATTATATTATGGATATCAATACCAAACTGGCTGGAGATGTTATCAGTATGGATGTAACCGTACAGACGAAGATTACAACCAATGCCTTTAACATGTTATTAAAACCAAGCGTCAATTTCCGATAAATGTGATATGCAATGCACTAGCCCTTAATTACATTACGGATATCAATACCAAACTGGCTGGAGATGTTAACTTTTAATCCTCTAATGAGATAGTGCCCTCTCCATCTAACAGCATTACAATATCTGGATATGTCTACTGAATTAATTATACTGTTTTCCTTAGCTGTTGATCCGGTATGTGTAAAGATTTTCAGAAGAGACAATTGTTTCAAAAATACTTTATGTGTAACATTGCCATCAAGTTTATGCTTGTTTGAGTAACTTAAATGACAAACCCTGCTTCTGATTACTTTCCAACATATGTGTGAGTAAGTAATTAAATTACTATTTCTGACCTTTCTGACCATTTTTGTACTTTGACTAATGTACATTCTTGGTGCTTTGAATACCAGCTTAACCACAGTTAAATCGTTTATATACAATGTCTATATCGAAACTTCATTAAGGCAGAAACCCCATGTCTGAATTCCTTTCCGGACGACTACCGTTGCGCTTACAACATCTACTTACTTTGTCTCGAGATTTCGACAATGTTGTAATTGGATAATTGGATAGTCCTACGTAGGAGATACCTACCAACTCCTACGTAGGCGATACTAAGTCCTACGTTGCAGTTAATGAGTCCTACGTAGGAGATAGTATGTCCTACGTAGAAGATACTAAATCCTACTTAGGAGATACTAAGTCATACGTAAGAGATAGTATGTCCTACGTAGGAGATTCTTACTCCTATGTAGTATTTAATATATCCTACGTAGGAGATACCAACTCCTACGTAGTAGATACCAAGTCCTACGTGGGAGATACTAACTCTTACGTATGACATACTATGTCCTACGTAGAAGATACTAAGTCCTACTAAGACAAATTTAAATCTCTCTGCTGGCACCAGGACGCTGCCATAGCCTTGAGTAGAAACATCAAGGTACAATACTTAAAACGCTAAAACAAGGAAATACGCATGCTGAGTAAAGTGATTATTGTATTTAATTGATTACATTTTCATCTTCTTAGTTATTGTTTACTCAGTCACATTTTTCTCTCTGTGAGGTCTTTAAGAATCTATTAAAAGGTGATATAGATGGAAAATGGCAGAAAAAAGTCTGAATAAACGAAGACTTGATTCAAATTAGCATACATACGACTCGTATGTTATTTTGCTGGTATATTGTGTGTTTATACATTAAATTTATTGAATTTGGTAAAGTTACTTAGGATATTACATGACAGAACAACTTATAACCTTATTGTTGGAATGTTTCTATTGGTCAGATATCTGGAACATGGGATGTCGAATACACAAGCCCTTCCTACTGGATATTTTTCTTGTTTGTTTTTATTCGATAGAACGTTTATTTAACCAAATAAAACACTATACTATTTTGCACTATACTTCTGGGCTTCTCATTAACTATTTAAACTTAACATACACTGTATTAATCTTATTTTTACATCCGTTTCTAACTTGCAAGAAAATCTGTAAGGAAGAATGGAAGCTTTTTGATCTCAAGTAACATTTTTTTATAAATTCCCTTCTACCAACCAATCTCCCTATATCTAAACGAAACGAAATAATATGCCTCTCTCAAGAGAACAGCTTCTTCTTATTAACTGAATACGTGTCAATGGCCACATAATGAAGATTCTGTGAAACAAGATTGTTTGTTTGAAATGTAATGTTAAACAAATTTTAGAACATTTCATGATAAATTCGTCCACAATAAATAATTTGTTGGCAAGCCATATTTATCAAGAATGTGCTACCTCAAAGTTTTAAAAGACACAATAATGATTTAATAAAGTTAAAATAAAATTGAATTGAAAGTTTTGTTTTAAAGACCATGTACAAATGTATATACCGAAGAATAATCGTCCCCTTCCTTAAGATGATCAGAAATAAACTTCACATCCGTTAATACACTTTCTAACGATTGCGGAAGCATTGATTCCCTCCGATGAGTTCCTTGCTCTTCGTCTGAACTTTGTGAAGCTCGTTCGTAGATGTGATTTTCTTCACTTCGCATGGAACTTGGATCATTTCTTCTGATAGGTGAAACTCTTGAATTTACGCCGTTGCATTTGAACTGTTTATGCTTTTTCATGATTGGTCGACGCATAAGCAACATTTTGGGTAGAATGCGAAGCAGGGCCGTACGTGTCCAGTCTGACATTTTATGAGTTGATGGTGACCGGAAATGGATGGTAAGAATAAAAACTGTCACAATAATAGACAATGTCACAAGAATCATCGTAAACAATAAATATTTTCCTATTAATGGAATGACAATGGATGTTGGCGGAATAATTTCTGTCAGTAATAAGAAAAACACTGTCAGTGAAAGTAGAACTGAAATACAAAGAGTTATTTTCTCTTCGCTGTCGGACGGCAAGTAAAATACAAGCACTGTCAAGAATGAAATCACAGCGCACGGAAGAATGAGATTTACTGTATGAAACAATGTCTTCCTCCGCATAGTGATAAAAAATGTTACATCAGGATAAGGTTCAATGCAGCATATATAAATCTTGATACTTTTCTTTGCTGTCACCGCTACAATATCCCATTCAACATTTTGGTAAAACTCGCTGAAATCCATTCCATTTTGAATTACTTCAGTAGAGTCTTGATCCTTTGCACAAACGTGTACTAAATCTACCTCAAAACCATCATATGTCCAAGAGCCAAATTTAAGACCACACTTTTGAACATCGAATGGAAAAAATTCTACATTCATTATACAGGCGCTTTTATAGATAGCTGGAGGTTCCCAGATAACTAAGCCAGTGTGCAGCAATGTTGCTTTCGTGAAAAGTTGTACTTCAAAATGTCCGTCAGCACTGTGTAAATGAAGAAAATATACTATTACAGTAACGCATAAGCTCTGGTTAGGGACAATTAACAGGAGTTTCAAGAAGAATATTCAGATTATTAAATAAAGTTGATTCATTCAGTGAAAGTATTTACAAAACATAGCATTCAAGAGATATCTGACTTACAATTGTATTTCTTTTATACGTTATCAAATATCAGCAATTGGAAAAAGAAGTAACAATGAGTAATTCATGCAAAGATGGAAAACATGCACACTATATGCGACGGTTACCTATCTGAAAACAAAACTAATAAACAAGAAATTACAATACCAAAACATGAGGAAAATAGGACTCGAAAACTGACCTAGAACTATCAGTGTTTTGATAGATATTTGATTCTAACGCGTTTATTCATTCATAAAGTCTACAAGTCAGGGTAAATTTATAACAATGCTTGGTAATTTTACAGCTGCCAAAATAGGTTACAAAAATAAAGTTAGAGCCGTAAGTATTTATCAAATACCAATAAACTAATACAATATACAGTCACATTTTCCGCCCGGTTTAATTACTGATGAATGTCTGTATGTCAATATTTGTCAGACTGTCAGACATGACCTGAAGAAACAAAAATGCTTACTCCATGCTTTGAAGAAAACAGATAATCCATAACTAGTTGTAACGTTACGAAGTCTTGTCTTCATATAACAAATTCAACATCAATACAAAAACAAATATTACTAAATTATAGTGATAGTCTGACGTCTGTCGTTATTTATCATTATAAGAGTGTTCATGACAAGATGTTGTTATCTCTCATTATTGTTTTTATATAAAATAAGAGGGTTGTACGCATATAAATCTTAATACATGTATATTAAATTTCACTTTTTATACAGAGACAGCAAGATTTTATAAAAAACATCGACTGTATTTAAATATTTTATTGACCAATGATAACAATATTAGATTTTAATATTTTCATTGTCATCATCTTTTAAATACACAATTCCATTAAATATCAAAAAGCTATAAAAAAATAGAAAACAAAAAACGACTGACATCATTGTTGTAAATTAGGCAAAGCATAGTGAAGATCAGTCAGGTTAGGAGCATGCTGTTTTTCTTGCCTGTATTCTGTTCAGTTACTTGGAATATCTTGTTTAAAACATTTGGGAGCGCGTAATTAAACCGTTTCTGCAATTGTGAGAACATTTATGATATGCATTCTATTTGATTTGATTCTCCTTTATTCTTAAAGACTCTGTCAAATGGCATTAGTTTTTACAGAAAAAAACTGGTCATCCTTCTCGCAACTGAGTTTAGTAGGAGGATGTATTATCAGGATATCTGTGAACACTGCTCTTCAAATGCAATTATTGTGTGCATTTATCTCAATGACGATCATCAGAATTCCGCAGGATTACTAAGTTAATATATTCGATCTGATATTTTAATGGCACAGGTTTCATCCGGCAGCGTTCTAAAAGAAACTTGAAATGAAAAATGCTTTGTTCAATTCGAGGACGTAAGTACAATAAATGATAAATTTTGTAAGTCTACGTGATATGTTTGTACGTGGTATGTATCAGCATCGCTGTGTCACACATGTACATAGACCAAACTACTAAAATATTGTTCCCTGTACGCATTTGCAAACTAACATTTCATATTTTTTCAGTATTGACGTAAAATATCAATCGAATGCGTTTTTGCGTACAACAATGACTTGACGTCATTTATATGCAAATGCATTTAGCTAGCGTTTTTTCTCCAGAAATATGCACTCTATCATTCAAGGAGAGCTTGCGCACCCAAATCTCCATTACAGATATTTATAAAAATCAAGTAACCTATAAAAAAAGGTGTGTTATCAATCATGCCCCATTCTTTTTAACATATTTTGTATCCAACCATGCTCAGTGTTCTTAACAATCACATACATGTACTACTGATATATGTTATTGCTAACTAAAATTAAAGGAACAAAAAAACAAGTGATAAATCTTTGAATGTTGGAGAAACAACAATCGATCTCAAGGAAACGTTAATAACATTTCCAAAAGTAATGAATTGCTAACGGCCGACATAAAATTAAGGAAAGCGAATTTGTTAAATGAATTGACAGTCTTGGTCGTCTCTATCAATCAGGACATAAATAATGAGACTCAAGAATATCTCATAAAGTTTCTAACTGTTATCGATATTACATATATTACTTTTAAATGAAAAGGAAAACAAAACAAAAAAATAAAAGATTCTATCTAATTGGTTGTTACGAATCAGCAATTTGACTGACATGAATAACGGATCAAAGCAATTTTTGATTAAGAATTAAAATAGAATCCGTCTTTCGTATTTTCACGCATCTGTAACAGTAATACTTTAGCTTCTATTTATTGCCTTGGCAATGCCTAAACTGCTATCATTTTCCGAAATGTTAAATTTTATGACCCTCTACTTCTATAGATGACGTACAATAAAGGCGAAAATCAAATAATCAATTACATTAATAATATCTAGAAATGTTTTAAGACGCTAATAAGAGCCATTCCTTTGTATGTTTTCTTTGCTCTGATATGTTAGTGAGAATGATTTTGCCTTTTAGCTAGATTACTCGGATAAGGAAGAAATAGATAGTTGTAATGCTGAAAAGATATCGTATACTGTGCATTATTCTGGCTTTGAGAGCATTTGCTTTCCAAAGGTTTTTTATTCATTACATCCGAGTCTGCCTAACTATTTCAGCACAAAGGTTGTATATTGATTATTTGCGCTATAAAGACAGCGTAACATATCTTGAAACGAATACATTTCGCTTAAGGGCTTTCATTATTCAACAGTTATATCTCTAATATTTCCATTAGAACATTCGCATATCTTCTTATTCATTTACCATAATGTAACCGCTGCTTAAATTAGTAAACAAAAACGCTTTCAACATCTGGCTAATACAAAACGATGAAATAAACTAGTAACATTAAATATAATGTTGGTTACCGCGTGCAACACAATTAGAAATTGTAAGACAACAGCTTGTATATGTATTAAAGACATTAAAGATATTTTGAGAATTTGCAAGAAGAAGAAGACAGAGACTATACATTTATGTATGTTATTAAGATAACGGGGTAAAAAGCATAAAAGAAGCAGTTCTGTTTATCATTATTTTGTAGAATTTTCTTTGTTTTTATTTATTTTCAGGTGATTTTCTTGTTTTCTCGCATTATTTCAGGAACAGGTAGAACAACCGACCTTCCTTCAGCCAGCTAAATGGTTTCCTCACATGATAGACTTGACCCGCCCGCTTAGCTCAGTAGGTAGAGCGTTGGTCTACGGATCGCGGGGTCGTGAGTTCGTTCCTCGGGCGGGGCGTATGTTCTCCGTGACTATTTGATAAACGACATTGTGTCTGAAATCATTAGTCCTCCATCTCCAACTCATGTGGGGAAGTTGGCAGTTACTTGCGGAGAACAGGTTTGTACTGGTACAGAATCCAAGAACACTGGTTAGGTTAACTGCCCGGCGTTACATGACTGAAATACTGTTGAAAAACGGCGTTAAACCCAAAACAAACAAACAAACAAACACATGATAGACTTATACATCCGAAGCAAGGTTTTGGACCCGTAGCTGTGAGAAGCAAGTTATATTTTAGCGTGATTTAACTCTTTATTCGACTTTGGGTTGTCACATGAATACGATAACGCATATTCGAAGCTTAATCAAAATACCATCTTTAGATCCTTATAATCAATATTATTAAATTTAGTAAATTAATATTATTAAATTTAGTAAATTAATATTATTTAATTTAATTAATATTATGAAATTTAGTAAACTAATATTATTAAATTTAGTAAAATTAAAGTTGTTAGTAGCGTTTTATTGAGAGAAAGCAGTGTAGTGTTATTGTGATCCTTGTATACCGGGTAGTTTGTCACAGGAGTGATAACATTTCTGTTGTCATACAGAGTGGGCGCCTGAAGAATGATACCGAATGTCCCAACAACACAAGCAACAGTAAATATCCATAGAAACAGGCGATCTAATACCATAGCAACATACTTCCAATCTTCACTTATCTGAAAGGAAAAGTTTACATAATTGATAAGTCAAAACGTTTCCTAAAGTGCATTACAAACTTAATGCAAAAATAGGTTGCTGGTATCAAAGAATTACACCTGTAACTAAAAGCCTTAAAGTTAGTCGTTTCATATAAAGCTTTGCAATTAAAACAGAACTGATGACCTTGCCGATTGTACAATATATTGCTTTTTTTAACCGCGGTGTTTTATTTGATTGATTTTATGGCCTCTAACAATACTGCATTGTAGAAAAGTATGTAGGATCTTAAAGTGACTGAAAACTAGTATATACAGAATTCAGTATATGATTAATATATGCTTATTAAATTGCCATCCATGTTCTAGATAACGAAACAAGTCTTGGGAACGATAAAATACAATCTTATTGAGAATATCAATTCGATCGGAAAGCCTTCGTAATTTGAAATCATTTTAGTAATAAATACTGCAAACTGAATTCTAAAATGCGTCCAGACACGCAACAATACAACCTACCGATGCTGAGTAATCACCCTTCTTGAGATGTTCAGCGATGAATACGATGCTATCTATAGCCTCTTGTACGTCTGGTGGAAGCTGCCTTTCTACCACAGAACCATCTCCAGTATTACGCTGCCTCAGTATCCTGCTGGTATCAAACTCTAAATCTTGTCTGTTTACATACTGGTCTCTCATTTCTATACCATTACAGGTCCTCACGATGGTTCTGGCAATTTTTTCGTGCTCAAGGTTTGGTCTCCTCATTAAAAGCATTTTAGGCAAGATGTTAAGAAACACCCGCCGTACCCATGGCGCCATGGTATGCGTAGACGGAGACCGGAAGTGCACATTTAATGTTATCACCGTCACTATGATTGACAGGGTAATCAATATCATAGTAAACAGCAGGTACTTGCCTATTAGCGGTACCACTATAGACGTTGGCGGGATAATCTCGGCGAGGAGCAGGAAAAAGAAGTTAAGTGAGAGCAAAATAGAGATACACAAGGTAATCTTCTCACAGCTGTCAGAGGGGAGATAAAATACCAGGATGGTTAAGCAGGATATTGCAACAGAAGGTATAATTAAATTTACGGTGTGAAATAATGTCTTCCTCCGAATTGTTACGTTGAAAGTGATGTCTGGAGCGTCCGTATAGTTGAGGCTTTTCTCAGCAGTCACTTCAAGGACGTCCCATTCCCCGGATTCGTAGAAACCTCGTAAGTCTATGCCATTCTGAATGACTTCCTTCTTGTTTTTGTGTTTTGAACACTCGTGTATCAAGTCCACTTGCGTACCATCATAAGTCCATGAAGCAAATTTCATTGAGCATAGCTGTATGTCAAATGGGAAAAATTCAACCTCGATCGTACAGGAACTTTTGTAGATGGCAGGAGGTTCCCACACTACACCACCAGTATAGTTTAAAGTCGCTTTTGTCATCAAAGTTACTTCGTACTGACCATCAGCACTGAAAGAGAGCTTTCTATGAACTTCAACCAATGCAATTATTATACCGCAACCGAAATAAATAATAGCCATTTCAACTAAAACACCATGCTTTTTTTTATTACAAACAATTCATCCTTGAAAACTTTCATGATGTCGCCCACTTTTAAATCCAGGTTTAGACATTATTGAAATGAACATTTAAAACAAAAATATCTAAAAGCTTTTCATAATCACACCCAAAATGCGAAAAAGGGAAAAGTTTGAAGCTGTTGTGACTGCAGTGTGTTCTCTAGAGTGCTCTCACCCTATCCCAATGCACGAGGAGTCACGTGCCACGTGCTCCTAGGGGATAGTAGCCACCCGGGGTTGCCGGGAGATTGCAAATACCTGTAGGTAATGGAAGATTCGCTTGCAATAGAATTATGATAAAATTATTCAATTTCTTAACGAGTTCTGAAAATAATAAAAACGTTTTACCTGAAAAAGAAAATATTGGTTAAAGCTTAAAAAGGTTATTCAATCACTACACTAACTCTTCATATGATTTCACATTTTGAATAATTAATTGTCATACTATAAATTGCAGAATATTCTTTTCTGTATTTATTTAAGCTGTGAATACAAGTGCATACTCTTTACAATTTATGTCATTTACTTAAATGTAAAATATTATCAATTTTCATTGACTATAAATATCTGCTATATTTAATTACCAAGCATTCCATGTAATTTAAAGCGTTTAATCACAACACAAATGATTTGTATATTTTATCTTACATTCATTATTTTATACATGAAAATGTAATTTCTACTTACTTATTGAAGAGAACTATGTCTGGGAGCCATATGTTCTCTGAAGGTAATTCAAGCGTTTTAATTTCTCCATATTCCTTTGGATCCCACTGTAAACTCACGTCAATCCATTCCTAGTAGATACAAACAGTTCTATAAAACCCAAGATACCTAATGGTGACAACAAGCAAGTTATAAAAATGCTAACGGAATCATTCTTGCAACTCATGCTTTTTAGCAGTGTGATTCGTGCTTTCATACATTCGGAATAGACAATAACAAGTAGAAGACATGCAAAACTTAGTTGGCTCCAGACACATTGAACTGACTGTTACATTTTTGCAAAAAAAGAAAAAGAAAAAAAGAATAGAATTTAAGAAAAAAAAACATGCATTTTCTAGACGTTTTAGTTCGTAACCACAACATAACAATACAAGTGCATTGGACAACCTTTTCCTGAGCTAGAACAAAACTGTAGATAATGAAAACAACTTTCAGAAAACTCAACTGCATCATTTAAGAAATGCTATGGATTGTACACTAAGCATTCGTAACACCTTACTACGGCAAACGCATGCATGCACTAGTTCTGTTACATACTTATTGTACAAAACAATATCGGGCAACCAAATGAGTTTGGAAGGAATATACAGCATGTCCACGCCACCGTAATCGTGCGGGTCCCATCTTAAATTATAGTCGTACCATTCCTTCGTAAGCAAGAAAAGAATACAAAAACATCAACATACAACGTAGACAATTATTGCATAACAAACAATAATATTATGTTAAATATATTACAGCAATAAAATACATGATATAATTGTAGTATCTTTTGTGAATATTGTGTCATTCACATCAGCTCGAAATTTACCTATGTCCGTTACCTGACCGTTGCGTGTTCTAATTTTAACAGAAGTTTGCATTATTAACAAGACATTGATGCATTCTGACTAAGATATTTGATCAAAGTGGATCAAGGATAACTCAACAAGACCAATCACTTCATTGATTTTGCTAATAAAGTAATACAAGCTTAATGAACGAAACGTTTAATAAGGTATCAATCATGTAAAGCAAGGCTAAGGCAACTTCATCAATCATATTCATTAATAATAACTTCTCCAATAGCAATACCGATATGTAACTCCAATGAGCGCAAGACGCTATCACATGCTAAACCGTATTTGCTTTACGACTGGAAGAGCTAAACTGATCTAAATATTTATCTAAGGCACATACATCATTTTCGCTCTGATCTGTCCACTTGTACTTATGCAGAAACGTATTATTCTATTATTCATTTTGCATCAAATTACGTTAAACCACTTTACAGAAGAAAGAAGGAATTTAAGTGACACTTAAAGGATTATTTGAACAAACATTTCTATAAAGTGCATTAGTGTACATCATTCAACGTTTGCCAGTGTCAGTTGAATCACAGGAGTCTACATTTATACAGCCGAAATCCTACATTATTAGTATGCAATTCCTTTCCACATTCAGTACTCTTTGCAAATAACTGTTACTTGTAGTATACATAACTGATGGAGTAATGTAAAAGCCAAACATAATGTAAATAGAAATAGTGCAAATGGTTTAATTGAATCTCCTAATGCTGACTGAGTTCTAGACTGTATCAGACAATAGGATCACCTTATTGAATAATGCAATTGCAAGTTTTCATTATATTTGATATAACGGCATCACATTATATCGTTATTCATGCAGCGCAAAAAATGTAAAGAGCCGACAAAATGCCCAAAGACGTGACTTAATAATCAAGTTTGTTTTCAATAATTAAATTGTAAACATTATCTTTTCGCTATTCTTGTGTCCAATTATACGTTAAGTTGCATTCTGTGTTCATGTTTGAAGGGAAAGCCCAACCCAGCAGAGATCATTAACAACACGAGCAGACTTTGCGCTTGATTTCCTAATCCAAATAACACAGGCCCAATGCAATTTACATTTAGGAAATCGAAGTGCACGGAAGCAAACTGTTTTATATGCATAAAGTGTCTAACTAAAAAGAGCAAGCATTAAAATGAGCTAAGCTTTACATGAAGAGGAATGCATTCATAAATTGTCTGTATTAACTCTCATGATGAAATGACTTCGCTTGAAAAAGCAATATCTGACAAAGTTCAGCAGAACGATATATTTTGCAAATGACTTTTAAGTAAGGGAATAATTATACAAATGTCTATTACAAATTTTGATAATGTATTGTCTGTATTTTCTTTCATGACAAGACAATCATTGTATTGTGAGGTGAGAATGCAATAAACATTCAGGCCTTAAAATGTTCTCAAGCTTTCTGAAAATTAGCCTATGCCACCAATCAGAAAGTCCGACGTTATAGGAAAGCGGTATGAAATGTTTTTATTGATCTGACAAATGCACGTGACCAAGGGTTATTTGTTCAGTTTTAATAACGCTCAGTGCTTTAAGTGATATCTGTGCTATGAGTGTCATGACTTGTTTATCAAACACGGGCTTGTACAAACAAGTTCCCATCTTGATGTATCAAGTCAACCAGGTCATTTCACATCCATCTTAATAAGTCAATTCTATTTGTCTTAACCCTTAGCCTGCTAAATTTCTATAATGGACTGGTCCATCATTCAATTTGGGCAATACCATTTATTATTCGAAGGGGTGTTTACTGAAAATTTACTGACTGAATAGCGAACAGTGCAGACCATGATCAGACTGCACGGATGTGCAGGCTGATCTTGGTCTGCACTGGTCACAAAGGCAGAATTACTGCCGCCAGCAGGCAAAGGGTTAACATAGCTTAAGATGCTGATAAGGAAATAGACAGAGAATCTGGTTAACACTGTCATACATTATGGTCAAAAATAAAGAGAGTAAATAATTGAATCGTTTCTTGTGTGCTAACACACCATATGCTTAAATGTAGTCAGATTACTTTATTGTATCTAGGAGGACGTGAAAGACTAACTGAAGTCTCAATAATCCTGCGCCACTTTTATGTAATATAAACAATTGAGGTCCAAAACGTTTAATTGAAATAAAATAATTCTGATCAAACCATACTAGTCGAGTACTAACAAAATATTGGGGTCAAAACTCTTATCATGTTTGCAAAAAGTGTGCATTCGAAGCTGTACACGAGCTGACTTTGTATGTTTCGCCATGGTAACAGTATGCTAATTGCAAATGAGATCATTTACAAAAAAGAAAAAAATGGCTGTTCGATCTGCTGTCCCAACATATTGTTAAACATCTTAAGTACACAGACCCTAACTGCGTTATGTACATACCATACAATATTATATATATATTAGAAAGGTGAAGACCTGATTTGAATTGTGGTCTTACATATTTCCCAGCTTTAGCGATGCTGATAAGCGAGGAAAATGGATTTGCTTGATTAAATGGTTTCTTATGTCTATTTAAGGAAGGCAAGTATTCGAAACATCTAACCTCATTCAACATACTGCGCCCATTTCGTATCACAATGGTTTTCAATGTCACTCTAAGGTATTCTTTCAAATGACTGATTCAAATTTCCAGTAAAACAGTAGTTTTGTCAATGAGTAGGAAACTCGTTGACAAGCTTAATTTAGACTAGTTGTGTCTTTTGCAGAAGTAAATAAAATATTACGTGATTAAAACAACACTAACATGTATTTATTATCCCGCCACATTTTAGTTTTCTGTGTGGCAGTATCGTGTTATTTATCAACAAAAACTATCGTCAAGTCAATGAAATCGTCTTGTTTATACGCAAATATTCGTTTTGATCAAAATTGTCTTTGTCTGCACTTGTCTATTCATTTTTGACATTAGATATACGAGTTTGATAAGTTACTTTATGCATATTTGAAAGACGAAAAAGGAAAAGTCTATTAACCAAGAGAAGCAGGCCGCGTGGTTAATTTCCTAACCAAATTGTATTATATCAAAGAGCATTTGCATTCAGAGAAATCGAACAGCACGGATGTGGACTGCTTTATATGCATAACGCATTAGAGATTAATCATTTGATGGAGCCTTGGAATTACATGTCTATATTAAGAGAAATGATTTGATTCATTGTATGTCATATTTTTCATTGTTGATTACGCCGAGAAATAGTTTCATCTCCAACATATATTTCAAAATCTTGATGATGGTATATTTGTATAGAAGTTGGCTGGAATCATTAAAGTAATCAGTATAACTTTTTCATTAATCGTAATAACCGTTTAGATGTAACATAGATGTTTTGGCAGCAAATTCATTAATTAGTTTAATCAACGACATTGTGCGTATAACTACCTGATAGTTTGAAAAATAAATGCTGGAGAGAAGGAAATCTGTACATAAATGAAATGAGCCGTGCCATAAGAAAACCAACATAGTGGCTTTGCGACCAGCATGGATCCAGACCAGCCTGCGCATCCGCGCAGTCTGGTCAGGATCCATGCTGTTCGCTTTCAGAGCCTATAGCAATTCGAGAAAATGTTAGCGAACAGCGTGGATCCTGACCAGACTGCGCGGATGCGCAGGCTGGTCTGGATCCATGCTGGTCGCAAACCCACTATGTTGGTTTTCTCATGGCACGGCTCATATATTGAATTTAATATTGGGTTCTTTTATTCAAAACCTTAGGATAGATTAACATTACAAACGTGTTTAGAAATTATATAAATTACATCTTAAAGGTCCATTACTAAGGGAAAGTGAGTTAGCAATTTTTTTCATAGCCAGTGTATAGACTTCTGCAAGACACTAAATAATGAAGATTGGCAGGTCAAAATTTACAGAAGGTCTTTGGAACTCAAAGAAATGTATGTGTATTATGTTGAAATTTCAATAAATCGACAGAATGACGCCCCAGGTCTTTTTAACTTTGTTCATACTTCATAGAAAAATAATTGTACATATACTGCGATTTATTTCGAATTTCTACATACCAACTTTCATTTTCCAATAAAATGAGATAGTTTCTGTGCTTTTTAAAAGAAATTAAAATGTTTACTTTCCTTAGTATTGGACCTTTAAACTATGACACTTTATCTATTTAACAAGCATTTTCTAAATCGATACCTCAATAGTTTGTAAGTGATGTCATAAATATCTTAATAGCTTCCGCCGTTTTTACCCATTTGAAATTCAAAACTGCCATATTTTTTTATTTGTCAAATTTTCTAAAACAGTATTCATTTCTCTTCATTATTGTATCCCCTTGTATAACAGGTCAGACATAACCAACTCAATTGAGATATTTCATATTTAAAAAAAAAACATTTCATTTATTCCTTTTATTGATTTGGTCTTAAAGACGAATTTGTAGTATAAAGCATTAATTCTCAAAAGCAGGAATCAACAGTACACAAACAGGTTAAAAGAGAGTACAAATATTTTACCTGTCTGATCCAAACATTTGTTGTCATGACTTGATTTAACTCGTCCTGAAATATAAATAAAAAGCAATTTTATTTCAATCCAGCCGTTAATTGATAAAACGGCATTTATTTGTTATAATACAATCGTTTTATTCAAATTATTTTCTGTCATTTAAACATTTTGAAATATTAGATATCTTACAAAGACATATTTGTTATTTTATTGAACGGGTCTGTATTCATCAAAGATCTTAGGTAAAAAAACAGACTGTTTGCTAAATTCTCAACTGGCTATTCTAAAAACACGTCTACAGTTATCCACGAAACCTATCATTCACATAGCTCCTATAACTTCAAAAATATACCCGAATTGTCAGAAAAGGTCTACAGTTATTTCATAAAATATGGCGTCAGTATAGCTCCATTATTATAAAAATGATTGTTATAAAACAAAGTTGCTGCGACTAAAATTTACATACGAGTGTGAATATGAGATTTGGATCGCTAACAAGGCTGGACCTTTTGCGTCATTGTCTCCTTAAAACATAATTAACATGCCATTCACAAGATAATGCTTGACCACAAGTTCATTTTTATAATGCAAATATAATACAAAGTCATCACAAATATGACTTGACTGGAGTAGCTGATTAGTTTGTAGTTGATCTTATACGGACAATACGCTGTTAAAATTTGGGAGTATATCTTCAAAACACAGAAATGTTTGCTAAATGAACAACATCTTTTGACCATTACATGTTCTCCCGTACTGTCCCGTACGGTGGATACTTAAAATATTCTCAAAAAGTTGTCCCCCTGTAAAAATGAGTACATTTGTAAAGAAACAAAAATAAACAATTGCAGAAAACTACGTTCAACTTAATTATGTGAAATTTCAGCACTCGGACATTATTACAAATGCATCAAAACGAAGATATGTAACAGTTCTTTGAAAATGGTGAGTTTCTGTCTGAAAGTGTGGCCCCTTCAATTTTCATGTGAAAAAAAAGTTCTTTCTATGATTTGGTGTTGTCTGAATTTCTTTTCTCAAATTGTAAGGCTAAGTACATAACAAAATGACTAAAATTTAACTTTGTACATATTATTGATAGACGTGGACCATCCTGTATAATTTATGTTATTAATTTTAAAGTAAATTCTGTAAGTATCTTTAATGAATTTACACAATACATGTATGCATAGCTCTTTCTGTGCATTGTTTCATATAAATGTACAGATTATACATCGGTCCAACATTTTAACAGGTCCTTCTTTACACAAGTAAGATCAAGGAAATCTTCCAAGTTGGTTGGTTAGGAGTTTGCTCATGTATGTTTACAAAACCATAGATATATAAACTTTTGTAAACACTTCTGCTCCTTGTAATATAATCAGCATTTTCATAGAATCAACAAGAAATCTAAGCCAATGACTTCAAGATATTTTAGACGGCAAACACTGATCACGGTAAATGTCAGTACTCAAGACATTAGCCGCCTCTTTGGTTAAGGCATGTCCTCCTGATAGATTCGATTTTAGACAAGCATTATCACCTCGAAATGAACGATGTCCCAATCAGTTAAAACAATAATTGCGTTTTCAATTTGGTCTAAGAAATATGAATATCAAACGCATACAGACTTGAAGGTAAAAAGCTGTGTATTTCTTTTATATCCATTTGAACGGCTATAACTGGCATATAAATAGTACAAGTAAGAAGGTATTTGCGAGTATACAAAACCATTCAAATTACTCCACTAGATTTGGCAATGCATGGACAGTATATTTTGTCGGGAAATAATTCTGGTGTAAATGTGAAAAGTTTAACTTGACTTGCTGAAAACCATCTTTCAGTTTTTACACACATTAACAAATACTATCAGAAATGATCATTTTAACAATATTAGGAGCAATAACTCTAATGAATACTAGCTAAGGTTGATTTCAATATAAATTGCAGAGAAGCAGCTATGAGTGTACACAAACATTCCCACCATATACCAGCTCAATGCGAAAGAACACTTTAGAGGATATGGTTGCAAAGGACTAAAACTGCAGTTCTGTACTAATTAAAGGGCAATAACTGTGGTCATACTGATTCGATTTTCAAAGAGTTTGTAGAGCAGCAGTTTCAAATGCTTCTCTACTAGAATCGCATGGTAAAAAGGTAGAAACACCTGTAGATCCTCCGTTCTCATGAAAGTGTTTCAGCGATTGTCATAATACTAGCCCAAACTAGGGAAGAAACGTTATGCTATAATTCGATTCGTCTGTAGGCATTCAGTTGGTGTGATCTATATAGGGAAGAAAGAAATTCCGAGTACCTGAATACCAACCTACATGACAGATTATGTCAAGCCATAGAAACGGAGAACAAATCAGTTGTTACCGACATTCCAGAGGGCTGGTGGAGAAAAAGAAACGTCTACTGTATGTTTAAAGCGACTTTATACACTAAGATCGCTGAATAATAATTTTAGAGTAACTAGGGGCTAAGATCACTAATGGTATGTTGAAAGATCTAGTCCTTGGTAACTATACAGAATGGGAGGAGGATGAAAGTGGATGGACATGATTTAGATAAATCCGTTACAGCATGAATCTTTGATAGTTTAGTTACAATTTTAACTTTAAACTTTGAAACAGCAAAGAGCTGTGATATTGACTTAAGTCTAAATTGAGAAGACTTTCAAGTTGGTTCTAATTACTAATATTTTTATTGAGCATAGTAATTTCAGTTACACCTCAGTACATGTTTAGTGTTTTGAAGAGCATTTGAATATTTCATCTCATTATTAACCTAAACTTAGAACTATGAATTGTTCTTTACCTGTTGAAAAAGGCCAATAGTATAACAAGAAAAATGTACACTATTTCACCTGTCTTGTATGTTGTATTGTTGTTTAGTACACTGAGTATTATCTTAACACTGCTTCATTGTGTATATTTTACTATTTAATTGACCTGTCAAAACATGTTTCTGGCTTTCATGTTAATCTTATATAAGCGTGAACAGAATATAATGGAGGCCGGGAACAAGTTTTGACAGGTCAAATAAATTGTACAATACCAGTTATTATATGCATATTACATACTTATGTGGAAATAAACTTGAAAAAATTGTAGCTTTTGGTGAATATAAACATAATAATCAAACAACAATTTAATGCATGATTACGTTTTTCGGGGGTGGGGGGGGGGGGGGGGGGGGTGTAAAATATACAGTTTTGGTATGAATAACGCAACTCAATACTATTGGCATGTTTCGATATATTTTCAGTGTTTGGTTAGGTAGCAAAGTAATGTCACTATTGTGTTTCCATTGCATGTAAAGGACTTATTCAATTTTCTTATTTCTTTCGTACATCTCTGTAATGCTATATTGTAATTGTCTTCGTTTTTGAAATATACATCATATCTAATTTCAGACCCAACAGAGCAGTAATATAAGTTACCGAACACTGATTGTAGGTTAAGAGGATCAGTAGTGAATAACACAATGCCATCAGCAAATAGAATTAGATAGGTAGATAACATGCGAACGGAATTGTCTATTTATATTACTTGCAATATCTGAAAAGCAAGAGTGAAAATGGTTCAATTTGTTTAGACCAACATTCTGACAGACAAACTAGAGCTTTGCATTTACATTTCTAAGATCACAGAAAATAATGTGCACATCACTTCATATATCTATTTATAAATGCAGTGTCATGCATCGAAGAAATCAATCAACCGGCCTTACAGACAGTGACCAACAACATCTAGAAATGGAACATTTTATAGTCTGGCTCCATTTTTTTTATTTTCCGGTGGCGTTTATTTGTGGTTAAAAATGTATCTTTCAGACACGTTAGGAGCAGTTATTTATTGTAATATGCGGATCATTGTTGAAGAACTTTTGCTGAATTCTCACCGAAATGGCAGCAATAGAGCATCGGTGTAAGTAGACTTCTTTTATCAAGAGACATTGAATGGACTACATGATCCCAAAGAACCAAGTAACATAACAACACTTAATGAAGCGACGTTTGGCTGTCATTTTATTCAGACGTAAATAGATGCCTTGTTAGCAGCAATAATTAATGACACAGACAAGAAAACCTTATTTTTTATTATTTGAATACGGTCATTTGACATTAATTATGACTGTATACAAAAAAAAAGATATTTATCCAAAAATAAAAAATTGAAAAAAAAAAGAAATGGCATCATGTTATCAGTTTAGGCCAATAGGTACTAACGTTGAAGAATTAGCTGGAATTATTTTCAAAATCAACTTTTTAAACGTTTTGTGTATCTGTTCGAACAGAAAATAAAGGTTAGGAAAGTACGGGTACAAATAACGTGAATGAAACGTAAAATATACTTAATAAACTCCTGGAATTTTAACATTATATTTAAATTTAAACAATATTTAAAAAAAAAAGAAGCCACCGTGCCATAAATGAAAGCCATGTTTCAGTATTCAACTAGAGGGGACAAGTGTAATGACTTTTTAATACAGTCTCCTCTCAACTCCAAAGGACAACGTGGAATGGAAATTTAAGCGCTAACAACGTTTTTTATCTACGCTGTTTCTAGGATTAAGGAAACACCTGCCTTATTCAGGCAGACATGTAAGATACCATGTATTTGGAACATTTTCAAAGATACTGTAAGTTAAAAATCGCTCATACACTGTGACGGTAATGTGACGTTAAATTATGATGTCGGTATGCGCACATAACAGTCTTTTCTTTAGGAAAACGATAAGGAGATATCGTACCCCGCAACCGTTGCCTTTTCCCGCGAGGTTGGCCAGGAATATTATCTTAAATGGGCACTGTATTCGAAAGCCTTTATCCAGTAATTAAGAAAAGAGGAGCCAAAGACACCTTACACCGTGCGCATCACACATCGTTTCACGGAATGGGACCTTATCCCCTTAATTAGAAAACAACATTATCAGACAACATGTATACATTATATTCTGTTTTACTTAAAAATGTGTAGAACTACAAAAACAAGTGAATCTTTATATTTAACTAAAATCAAAATCAAAACAGAAACTTTCCAAATGAAATATAAGATGGACATACAAAGTGTATGCTACTGTAGAAATAGTTCTAAGTATATTGTGTAATTTTTTTCAAACACATACAGGGCTTTCATTTTTTTCAGTCTTAATGTAAAAACTGTGGCCTAACTGACATTCTTCTGTAAAGGAAATAAAAAAAAACAATAGGAAATAGAAATGCAGAAAGTAGAAAAAAGTGAAAGAGATGATTTTTTTTTTACTGAATCTTAATGTCTGTCCAAATGTTGGCAAAACAGCTTTTTTGTAGGAAATAATTGTCAACGTAAGATTCCAGTACCGCTTCAATTAAACAGAAGGGTAAACGGGTATGTTTTATTCCGTCAAAGCAGAAAAAATATATCATAAGGTAATACTTCTACTTAATCCAGTTCAACTGTTATTTGAATCATGTTTGATTTCTATCCATCCCAGTCCAGCCAGCAGAATGGGTACATTTTCTCCAGACATGACCTTTCAGAGGTTATAACTCCTTAAACAAATTTTCATCAGACAATGCTGATAGTGTGAAAAACTGGGGACTTTAAAAATCCAAAGTTTATTTGAGTCCTTGCCCATAGTTCCAGATAAGTGTTCTAGGCAATTAAGAGATGAAATTTATGATAATTGAATATTTAATGAGCCATATGTTATACAACTTGTAATAGGAGACCATTTGAGGGAAGGGCAAAAATTGGTCTTTTAACATAAAAGGTCTCTCAATACAACATATTCCGTTCTTTAAAAACACAAAGGAACTCAAAAAGTAGACTCTTAATGCAAGTGGTTTCTTATAACGTGGTCTCTCGAGCAAAGATGACAGTTATATGTCGAGTATCCTTCAACAGTACAACAATAAACAAGTCTTACTTCTGCGAGAAGGTATTTCTAAACCCGTTTTTATGGGGATGTGGTTTACAAACTTCGTAAGATCTTGGGTCATGGTAATTTTCCAAATGTATTTGGTAAAATTATAAAACGTTTCATTAAAAGAGGTTACGACCCAACTGTTTTGAGACATACCGTATGTTTAGTGTTCAACCCGTTTACAGTTGGACACTACGCTTCCCTCTTTGATTGTGTCTGACGGAAGAGGGGGAGGACTCTATGATAAGCAGTTTTTTTAATCCTAGCAGGACTGAACTGTTTTGATATCTGTCTTCTGGCCTGTTTCGTCGGGCCATTAAGGGTATTTCTCTTGTTGCTCTGTCTTCTGAAAAGGCATTGAGTACATACGTTTTTGGATCTAAAGGTTTGCTTTTTATATCTTTATACACGAGCATTTTTGTGTTTTACATGCCATGCCTTTTTGTTTCCATTACCTGTGTTAGAGATTCACCTGGAGGGGATTACTTTTGTTTACACTGTCCCGTGTCTTTGGGACAAGGTGGGGGTAAGAGTGAGGTTGAGTGCGCACCATAAACCGGTTTAAGCTCCCCAGTGGTGTTTTTGCCACTGACCGTTCCAAGGCGGTGCCCCACTGTGTTCCTTTGTTTGTTCGTTTTGTCCTCTTGTGTAGGCTTTGTGTGTGTGCGCGTGTATGTGTGTGTGTTCCTTTGTTTGTTCGTATTGTCCTCGTGTGTTGGCTTTGTGTGTGTGCACGTGTATGTGTGTGTGTGTTTGTGGTGTGCACGTCTGCGTGCTGTAGGTTTCGTTTTGGGGAGGCTGCGATTTTGGTACGTGGCATTCCCTGTTTGATATTTGTCTTTGGTTTTTTTACTGATCACGACTTTCATGCAAGTCTCATCAATAGTCTATGAGAAGTACTAATAGCACTGGCAAATGTTTTTTTAAAATAACACTTAAAGGGTTATAACTTCAAACGATAGGTAGTTCGTTCATGCCAACGATATGCACAACTAGGTATACACTTTTGATACAATCCACTCATTTGAAGTTTTATTGGAATCCTGCAAAGTAGGGACAAATCTAAAGTTGACAGACAGTTACAAGGAGGACAACGACAGACATACAGAAAGAGAGACGGTGAATTCTATACTAATTACAATCGGAAAAGAAATAACATGTCTGACATCTACATATGTAATATTACCTTTTACACTGACGTTACACATGGGTTTCAATTTTAGAAACTTGGACATACTTGAGATATATATCTTAGGGGTGACTTTCCTGCAACATTTTACGAGCATCGTGTGTCTTTCGTGCAATAATTTACAGGAACATTATTCAAATGGTTGAGCCAGAATTTCATAATTAGGTTTTTGTTATTATTTATGGTACATGGTTATTACAATAACCACGAATCTATTGGAATATTATTATGATGAATGGAACTTTCAAGCACATATGGAGTGCCTCAGTCTTGCTATTATGCGGGCTCTTGTACCCATTAAGATCATTTTTACAATTTGCACGACAATGCTTCGCAGAAATGCAAATCTTTCTAATCCCCACTTCTACTTTACGGATTACGTATAAGGGTAACGTATACATTTTATAATTAAGCTACCATACCATAATAAAGTTCATACATCACACACCTTAATTAGGCAAGGGCGACCAAAAGTATTCGCCATTTAAGAAAAAAGTGTTACCTTGGTCGTCAGTTTAAAAGGCCTTTGACTGCAAACATTAAAAAATTGTTGTTTTTTTTTTTGGGTGGTTGTTGTTTTACGCATGTTGTTTTACTTTCCGTTGGAACAGGCTGCTCCAAACTATTTCTCTGCATAAAACATTTACATGTACACGTAACAATATTCTTAGGAGCTTCTTTCGTGCAGTCTACAATAAACCTCCTTTTGGAGATTGAACGTTTTTTGCGCAATAATTTACGAGAACGATTTTTTCAGGATAAGACTATTATTGAATAAAAATGTCTTAAACGTCATTTATATCCCTGTGATTATTTACGATACATGCAATGCTCGTAATAATGCCGATTCTATCTGAATGTTATTATGATAAATGGAAACTTTATGCATGTCTGGATTCCCTTAGTCTTGCTATTGCGTGGGATATCACTTAAGCCATGATCTAGAAAGCAATCTTCCTTACGCTGCAATGCTATTATGGACAGAAAATCCAACTGATCCTCCATTTGAGTACAACGTGTCTGGATTTACTTTTGATTTTCAATGGTATATGGTCTGAAACAAGAAAACATCTTGTTTCGTTTTTCTTTTTGCTTTCTTTTAAAAATTTTAGTAGTCTTTCTACTACAGCTACGAGACCGTTATCAGCAAGTACATGCAATGATATACGAGGCAAGTAGAAAGAGTAAACTCTTTGGCGACTTTCCTTAAACAAAATTATTAAAAAACTAGATGTGTGTCAATAGGACACCGGTGCCCCCCCCTCCCCCCCCCCCCCCCTCCCCCCACCCCTGCCACTGTAACATGGTTTAATGACTCGGGTTAAACAATTTTTAAGATGTTTGCAACACAAACTTTTAAGAACCTTTTGTGTATTTTTCACTTAGTTGGCCATAACTCTGGCCTAGCTGAGTAAAATCCTAAAGATAACACTTCAAAGGATATGGAACAATCCTCTAATGTTTTATGATTCTAGGTCAAGTACATTTTAACATACATGTTTAACAAACTTTTTTTTTTTGAGTAAGTCTGGACAAGAAGTCTGGTCTTGTGAAGTGAAATAATGACTGTAGGTAAAATATTTTCGGAGCAACGCGCGACAAAACATTAAAATGACAATTTTTCCTAGGTCAGTGGCCATAACTCCTACAATACTGTATGAATCCGGACGCGAAACCCTAGGTGCACAACTGCACATGCTGACCAGCATTCCTGCAAACTTTGGTTACTCTAAGTCAAATACTTTTGGAGCTATGCGCGACACCACATTAAAATGACCAATTTTTAACTAAGTCAGGGGCCATAACTCCTACAATACTAAATAAATCCGGACGCGAAACGTCAGGTGCACAATTATATATGCTGACCAACATTCTTGTAAAGTTTTGTGACTCTACGTCAGATACTTTTGGAGCTAGGCGCAACAACACTAAAATGACCAATTTTTACAAAGTCAGGGCCATAACTCCTACACGACTGAATGAATCCGGACGCGAAACCCCAGGTGCACAACTACACATGCTGACCAACATTTCTGTAAAGTTTTGTGACCCTACGTCAAATACTTTTGGAGCTAGGCGCGACACAACATTCTCGGAAGGACGGACGGGCGTACGGAAGACGGACGGACAAGAGCAAATCTATATGCCCCACCACTCGTGCGGGGCACAAAAAAACACGCGCTGTGAAAAAGAACTTGTAAACATGTCACCTTACTCCCTGTATAGTGAAGCCTCATTTTCGAAAACAGACCAACTGAAACAAATACGCATGCGCGTTCACAAGTCTGGAAACAAGAACGATTGTCATTTGCACGAAGATAAAACGACACATCACAGAGCGACTTTTAATAACAATACAAGCATTGACCAATGTTACTTCACATGTCCAAGCAAACAATTTTTACCATAATATGTTTTTGAGTGTAGATGAGTAATTTGGAGTGCTTTATAGTGCTTTCCGTTTTTAAGAGTCTTAACCTCTACCCTGCTATATTTCTGAAATGGCCTGGCCCATCATTCAATTATTTTTCGAAAGGGGGTTCACTGAACATTAACTGACTGAATAGTGAACAGTTCAGACCAAGATCAGCCTGCGCAAAGACAAAATCACTTGCCACTAGCAGGCTAAAGGTTAAAATTGTAGAAGAAATTGAAGAGGGAAAAAACGACATCATTAACTGTTATGTTCACTTTGACGTTTTTCGTGTAATGTATATGTTTCACCAATAGACAGATGAAAATAAAATATTTTACTTGTTTCACTGCGAACATTGACCTGTAATAACTGTGTATGGTGAACGTGGCACAGTATGATTATGTACATAATTTATTATGTGCTTTCATTAATAGGTAAACTGCTATAATCATTATGTACTTTTGCCGTCTCTCAATCTCAAACACGTGGGTTCTGATGTATCTAATAATAGAATAATAGCTAGTTATGCAAGTATAGGTAAAAGCCGGTTTGGTCGGTTGACCAAGTCTAAGCCATAAAAGCTTAAACCTGTCTGAACTCCTGCATCTTCGGAAAAATACCATCAAAGCCTAATTTGATCATAAACATTGATCCAACAGTCTACTTATCTTTGTATGAAAGGTACACAATTGTATTTTAATATAAAATTATTTTACAAACATACAAACAGAAAGTAGTCAGAACAAAAACGTTTGAAACAAAAACTGTTTTTCCTGGGTAAGATAGATTATAAAAATGTACAATAAAAGTTGAAAACAAAATATTCACTTTGAATTGAATTGGATGGCCGTACTACTTTTGTTCATAATTTATAAAAGGAGATATTTTATAAGAAACAGTCTCTTCAAATTGATCTTTTGGACTGTTTATACTCGTTGTTCCTTTTACACATACTGTTGGGAAAAAGTCTTCCCATTTCCATTCCGCTTATATGTCCTGAGCAACAGTGTTGCAATATTACATTTATATTCGGGACATTTTGCATACGTTTGTTAATAACCTTCATACCCCAGGATGGGAAATGAACAATAAGAAACAAAATACACATCCATAAAACTATTTAAAAGGTGATAGATATTTTCCAGTATTGAAGTCTTTTAAAATATATAGTACCACCGTAGCTAGTTTATAGTCTTGAATAGTTTGAAACTGTTAAAAGGTTTTCAATAGAATGACAAAATACATAAATATCGTCATTGTATTTTTTTATAAAACAACTCATTATATTTTTAAGGAATACGATCTTAACAAGAGCTAATATTGATCACTTATTGAAACAATTATTACTTTGAAAATAACGATGTCAGTGTGATTTATGATATATCACGTTTTGTTTAATCTGTTTTGTATATCATTCCGCTGGGGTAATATACCTATCATATTTCGGATCTTGAAAGAATTAAACCCCATCTGTCAACCGTATATCCATTGTACAAATACCGATCTAGTTTCATGAAACCAGTAACAGCTTGTTGTATGTTGTAAAGTTAGGTGAAACACGAATAAATAGAAACAAATCAATGACAATAAACTGTAGGATACACTTACCACGTCAATAATCTGGGAGAGTCGGATTCCCATCTTCACCGTCAGCGGTCGGTCGGTGTTGTTGCCGACAGGTCGTATCAGCTTGTTGTATTTATTCTGTATAAGTAGATCATGATACAAGCGTTTTGCATCGTCATTTGCACTGCACTTCATTGTCAGTAACACGGCGCCAAAAATACACAGGTATGCCAATTCCGTGAGCGCCATTATTCGTGCGTGTTTTCTCCGTTTCCTACACAAAGTTATAAGCTGAATAAACCAGCTACGATCAAGTTAATCAAATTTCCGCGTCCACATATACTGTATTGAAAAGAATTTGTTTGCATAGTAGTTTTGATAGCTTTTCATAAAGAATATCCATTGATTAACGAGCGAATATTGAATCTCACAAATGTTCTTTGATATTGTATAGTCCCATCTCTCGCCTTGCTTTATTGGAAGAACGTTTCGCTATGATACAGAGCCAACTTTCTCTATATAACAGATATTACTACACACAAAATCACGGCTATTACTTTTCCGGCTGTACTATCAAACAGTTATTTGTATCAAAACAGATCAGCCTCTTATATTTCACAACATGTTGGCATATATTGCTCACGTTTTGTAAATATGATATGATAGTATACGTATAGAAGATAAGATTGACTCAAGGGTATATTGATTGCTTTCTTAAACTCATTTATCGTGCTAATTTATGATTAGATGTTTCATTCTTCTTTCAATCCATTATGATAAACATATTATTTATTTTGTGTGATAAAACGTTTTGCCGTTCAATTACAACACAGTTAGTTAATTTCTTTTCTTCTCTGTAAACAGCATTGCTACTATTAAACACATTTGCGTAGTACCTATATTATGATCACATCATACCTGGAAAATAATAAGCGTGCAGATTAAAACTAACAAAAAGCAGTTAAACTTTTATAGTTTTACCAAATGTCACAGAGACGATAAATTTTGTTACAAACAACAAAAACATATTTGTTTTCAAGCATAATGATATACAGCACATAAAACTATAATAATAAAATATATAAAATATCCTTTGGAAGCAAAGAATGCATCCAAGAATAATAACAGCAGACTCGGTTTAACTGAGTCTGTTCATGAGATGTAAAGAAATGTGCAACACCTCTCACGCACCCTAGGACCGGCTTAAGCGGAACTCTATTACGCATGTTGAATGGCCTCCATGATCCCAAATGACCAGAAAATATGACAACACTGAAGTCCTATTTTACTTCATCATTTGTTGTGACTATTCTCTTTGTAAGTACTGGTGCGACTGTTTCGAACTCGAATCAGATACGCAGATGTGTGTTTGTTTGTTTGTTCAATAAACTACTGGAAAGCAAATTTAATTTTTATGAGTCACTTCTAACTTCCTTTATCACCGCATCACATTATTTACATTGATAATTTATTCAAACTGATAAAGCAACATGGAAATTTCGTAAGAATATTTTGTCACTTCGTCTCATCGCAAAAACATACCTGAAGGACTAATTTTACCAAAACCCATTTTCACTTGTTAAAATGATTCTAAGAAAAATAGATGCCTGAATAAAAACTTCTCACATTCGCAATTGTCTGTTCATCTTTACTTAGATCTTTTTTTAGCATTTAGTAGTCTATCGCCTTGTTATGCTTTATCATCTAGAATCAGTACAGTATAGAAACAGAAATTAAAGACCCGCGTGGCACATTACAAGGTTATTCTCAGATTTGGTACCTTGTCTGTAAGTTAAACTACGTCTTCTGGTCTATCTATATACAAAAAAAGGACCATAGTTATAATCATCAAATATCATTTCCTCGCAAAGATGATGTAACAGGTCCGGGGAGAAATAAGTTACTCCGAATTAGATTAATCTCATATAAAAGCCTTAACCAGTTGACTTTACTTGGGCGGTTTGTGCAATTTACCTCGTTTTCATTCCCAAGGGTGTGATAATTTGTATAAAAAATATCAAGGTAAGCTTTGTGTAAAAGCTTTTCAGTGGCCCGTTATTCATCATAACCGGGACTGAAAGACCTTTGGATATGACTGTGTGATTGTGAACAGTATCCACATAAGAAAAATGGCATAACATTTAAACTACTGTTAACTACAAAGTTATTAAGTTATAAAGTAACTAAACTCCCGAGCCAAATCATCAAAAAGAAAAAAGCAACAGTTATTTACTATTTGTTTTGACTGATGACATGTTCTTTAACAGGTGGATTTCCTATATTCCACAATTTTTCACCGCTAGAAACATTGTAACCCATGCACATGGTACAGTACAAAGACCGCGATATACCATGCACCGACAGCCAACAACTTTTATTTAGGCTAATTGCGGTAGACGAGTTCAAACTGATTATTGTACAGAAAGCAAGGTAAGAAATCCTACCATGTACAAATTTACTCTCTTTTTTTTGTCTCTTTCCAGCAAAACTTGTACAGTACTTAGCTTTAAGTATAACTTAACGTGTTCCTTTGTGCATCTGATTTATTATATCGGCCGGATATGCGATTTTTTTTAAAGAAATGCATCCATCAACCTTGCCCATTAACATAGAAATTGTTCTTTAGGATAAAACAAAGTCAAGTGTACCCGTATTATATTCTCTCGAGTGATTTAAACTGTATCTGTTTTAAGGTGTTTTCAGGATGAGAGAAGTTAAAATAATGCGTTTCGTGCTTTAATTTTCATTCTAGTGATTAGATTTGATTGTAAAAGTCAAGACACGGCGCCATAAGTAGAAGCTTTATGTCCCATAAGTGTTGATTAAATTTGAACTGGATATATTTAAGCTCTCCTTTAATGAACAGAGAATGTCACTTTTGCTGCTTGTGTTGATTAAACCTCATTACATTCTTCAAAAACACATTTCCCAATTTGTTATTTAATTATAAAGCTTTTACCATTTCAAACTTCGGCGTGAGCTTTCTGCTGGATAGAAAGTGTTATGTGTTTTATTAGTCGACAATATATCCAAATTTTCAGCGTTGTCTAGATTTCCAAGACAGATATTTGCTCACAAGAAACGGACTTCTTCCCGGCGTGAAATAGGTACTTACAATGTCTCGGCAATCTGGTTGAATTTAGGGTAGATAATGAGGTTGGTATAACATTAACATTTCAAACAACTGTATGTGTTCATCCTCTGGTACTTATTCTTTTGAGGGCGTTTCACAGTTAACTACCCAGTCGTTCCCTCACACAGTCTATTTCATAGTCCTGTAAGAGGCTTTCCTGTCTAATCAATAATATTCCGGCATTACTAAAACAGGTCTGTATTGCCCAGGATAGTACGAGAAAAAAAACTGTAATACCGGACGAATTTACTAGGCTTGTTTTTCATACGGCGCTATAAAATAAAAACACTGACTGTTCGTATGAGGGTACGGCATACTACGAATCTGTCAGGTACATTATAAAGATCCATTTATCTAAACATCATAATACAAACTTTAAGTGTTATCTAAACACAAACATTCAACAGTAAAAAAAGCACATTCAATGGACACAAGCGTCCGTACAGCATCGCACGTGGAATTAGTGGTACGTGTAAATGTATACACACGCAGACACAACGACTGAGTACGTCCACAAATAAAAATAAAACATGAAATTGAAACATGAATGTAACAAACAAACATAACCATACATGAAAAAGAAATACAACAGGGCACCTTATAGGAAAGGACAGTGGCAAAAGCACCACCAGAGAGTTTCAACGAGATTACTTAGGCCAAACTACACCCTTTAACCCACCCGAAAACCGTGCACGCAACAAAACTCCTTGCATCATATTAAAATATAGATCAAAACTCATGAAACCGTAAACCTATGTTCTCCATTTCTCCATGACTTTGCATAAGCCAGAGCACCAGGAGAAACCATAAAAGCCCCGGTGAATCAGGACAGAAATAATATTTAACGTCTGCACTGTATTTCCGAAAGCAAAAATAGCCGTCTAACCCATATTATGTTGGACACGACTGATTCTGCCTTTGTGACCGTTGTACATCTCGATTAGCCTTCACATACGTGCCGTCTGATCAAGACCTGCACTGTTCGCCATTCAGTCAGTATCTTTTTCGTAAGCACCCCTTTAAATAGTTAATGGTACTGTCCAAATTGAAAGATTGACGAGTTCGTTCTAGAAATTTAGCAGAGTAAGGGTTAAGAAGGATGTGAGCTCTATAAAAGTATGTCTGAACTGGCTTTGTTTTATACATTGTACTTTTTTTTTTGATAACTGCTCCTTAAAGTCAAAACATATTGGTCCGTTTCGGACATATCCATATAAACTGTTATGACGATATAAATTGATTATTACGGGTTATTGTATAAAGCCTAGCCCTAAAAATATTAGATGTTCATGCTAACCTAAGAGAGGCATTTTGGGTAACAGGTTGTATTTTTTATTGATTTATCGAATTCTGATGCTGACCTTAAACGTTGGACTGCGTGATAACCCTTTGATAATGTACTGAGTATTTATTCAATTAACCGAATATTATATCAATATTTTTACATATTTGTTCCTTCAATGTCGTGAATTACTACTTTTTCATTGCAGAGCTGAAAAAATTGTACTAGCATACTAAATGTTTTATGTGGCAAACAAGGACCATTATTGAAGAGAATCGCCAATTTTCCAAAAGATAGTTGGGTAACTTCCTCACATAAAACTTTTTTTTTTCAACAAAAATGGAGTAGGCTCCAGAAGCGACATCTAGTCTATAGAAAGCTCCGAAATACTGTATGGAAACAAGGTACAAAGTACGTATTGTGTCACCGTGAAATGTCTATTTAAAGGTATTAATATTTATTTTCCTTTGTCTTTTTGATACTCATAAGGGGATCGAATAAAATTTAAATAGTTTCCCATGTATCTTTTCCAAACATAGACTGCCTTTAACTTATGTCATGAGAAGTGCTGAAGTTCTCACTCCAACGTCAATAATGATATGGACCAGGAATGTAGCTAATTCATTAAAGTAACTTCTTATCAAAATTAATGTAGAATAGAGACGTACTAATTAATTTATTGGAAGACTCGTATTGGACATTGAATGAAACCTTGAAACTCTGTTGATTACTTCTGAAATGATATTTTTCAATTTTAACTGAAAGGCACGAAACAGACAAATTCATTACTTTTACGTTTAAGACCATCTATGCGTTATATTTGTAAATTCAAACTTGGGCCCATGAATACGATGTTTGTATATTGTTTTCGGTAAAATGAATTGATATTTCTTTCAATTGCCTGGATTCAAGTATAGTTACGTATATATACATTGTATTATGGATCTCATGCTGATACCTTCTTATTAGGGAAATAATGGCCTTCCGTTTCCCAAAAACCTACCACCAAGCTGGCATGAAAAAAGGTGGGAGGTTTTTCCCAAGTTACCCATCCGTACCTGAAGTAATGCGTAATAGACCGCCCATGGTTCTTTCTCTATCACTGAAGCTGGAATCCCCCAATAAACTTGAGCTGTGTCGTGCGACTTGAAATCTTTCAACACTAAACAACAAGTCAAAAAATGGTACAAGTCGTACTTTATATTACAAATGAAATGTGAATAGTATCTTAGGTTTTTACAGGTTTGCGACAATTATCAAATATTGGAGTTTTATTTCCTTGAACCAAATCAACAAATGTTTGCTCTTTCATAAAACTTTAGTTATTTTTTGTGGTCATATGGAATCAATTTTAGCCTATTCACTTTTGATAATGTTCGCGTTGAAAGAGTTCTTTTATGTAATTCCATTTGACTTTCTGTATCAGAATTATTATTGTGGTCACGTTGGTGGCATGATTAACAAGGAACAACAGGCAATCTGCCCAGATTTCAGCGACATAATGAAGCTGTATAGAAAACAGAATTCATATTATGTCGGTATTATACAAGATTTTACAGTGATAATGCTACTGTAATCTTTCTTATTTATGTTATCTGGTTCCGTCCTTCAAACTTCTTACAATTTTCAAAAAGATTAAAACTGACTTTTGTTTAAAATGAATGTGTTGGATTGCCAGGCAATTTACACAACTGTAATAAGTGGCAGTTGAATTGGGCAAAATATCACAATGGTGTATCGGAGACGTGTAACCGGTTTGAAATCTAACGGAAGTGTCAGAGGATACCTTTCTATTCTTTTTCCCAGCACTGAACACTTTCTGAGAAATGATCTGTATTCTGCAGAACTAACGACAGACGAGGAACGCGATATTATAATAACTGTTCAGCTGATGTCTTTTTCTGAATTAAAACCCTATATACACAATTTCTTCATAATACGACCTACCGGCCTCAGTAATTATCGCCTTCGTAATGGAGCATACTTTCCACCTTATCATTATACAATAACCAAGTTTAAGGACTTTAGGTATATCCATAGATTTGGATATTCACCGATATTTTTTGTCAAACTGTAAGTATTTTATTTTTTTCTGAAAAAGAACAGTTCAGTTAGTATCTAATGGTAAAACTAATGTTAGATTATATATACTAAAAGATGTTAACAGTCAACCCGTTTATGTCAAAATGCATGTAATGTACTGAAAATGCAACAAAAATACGTTGTAAAAAACGCTAAGCGATGTTCTTATTTTCTTTACATGCCATGATTTGTAAATGTGGTTCCCATGTGAAATAAATCTATATTTAGTGAAGAGTTTTTACGATGAATATCCTTTTCTATGGACATCAATGTAGACAGTTACCGGCTAACTGAACAAGTCATAAAATAATTGCTAATACTTCTGTTATTTACAGAAGGTATTTTATTATCATATATTACAAATAAATATATAAATATAAGACTATATGTCAGAAATATATTATAATTTATTATTTTTTATTCTCTTCACAAACATGAAAAAACATATATTAACGTATTCATTTAATGATATCAATCAATGGAACCAATGAAAAACATGTACAAATTGATGTAGAAACGATGCTGTCAAAAATTCTGAGATAATGAAATGAGAAAAAAAAACATTCTGATTAATCATAACAACTAAGAAAACAGCAAAATGTATTCAAAACAGATTTATGAAGCCCCCTTTAAATCAAATTTGATAAAATGACATATCAAGCATTTCGGCCACGTTTTGAAGTTGTCAGTATTAAAGAATTGTCAAAAACTTACATCGTTGTTAACTTAGAACTTTAAAAAGGCTATTTCAACAGGATCACTTTCTAGTATGCAGAAATATTTTGCCACTTGGATCAGCGAGTATGGCAATATGGCTGTTTGAGGTTACAGAAAAAAAAAATAACCGCCAAACTTTATTTTGTGTAATACGTGTAAGTATATGCTATAAGATTGCAATAACTGCCACCCCGGTTAACTTTCTTATCTATCGGTAACTTGTATGACAGACAAACTGCAATTAACTGACTTAAACCTAAAACACATCCTGGTAAAAAATAGAATTTCACTTATTTCTCATACTGGATCACTTAGATCAACCCTGAGGTAGGGGCAATTTCAACTCTAGTGGTATGATTGCAACAAACTTGGTATAAAATGCCAAATATCAAAGCTCTAAGCATTGAGGTTTTAGACAAAACAAAATTTTAAGTTATTTTCTGACATAAGTCTAAATAAAACACGTAACCCATATAGGCGTAGCCAATTTTTATTCCCGGGGGCATGAATTGAACAGATCTGATATAGGACCACTACATAAAGTTACATACCAATTATCAAAGCTCAAAGCTTTACAGTTTTAGAGAACATTTCAAAGATCTTTATCCTGTATAAGTGTATGTTAAACAAGTGAACCCCAAGTCGGGGTCAATTTTGACTCCTGTGTCATGACATAAACAATCTTGGTAGAGGACCACTACACAGTACAACATGAAAAAATATAAGAAGCTATGTATTTTTCTCGAATTTTACAAACAATGTATCATCAGTACATGAAATGTTAAACCATTAACAGCATAAGCGTTGGCATGTTGATGCAAAATGGGTTTTATTGGCATAGGTGAAACCCCTGGAAAACGTCAGTCCTGTGTGTAAGAAAAGGTACTATGCTTTGCAATATGTGTACTTATTTTGTTACATTAAAACAACTTACATTTAACTCTAAGACTGAGACATGGCCCCGATTTCAAGAAAATACTCAAGTTTGTTAATTGATTTAAGTACGCTAATTTGCTTAAAAAGAGTAAACACTTATGCAAATTAACGTTCTTTTTTAAGTATTTTCGTGAAATCGGGACCAGCAATATCGGTCTTTCAGAATGAATTTAGGCACATCTACGTTTATACGAGTTCTTATTTTGACTTGACCATTTGCGTTGTTACAGCTACAAGTAGTGTATATACATGTACTTCTAAAGGACAGGTTGGTCAACGCATGACTTTATCTTTGTTATTATAGTCTTTTACATTTTTTGCCATTTTCTATTAATAAAACTAACATATTATCAATTTGTTTAATAATATACCTGTAACTTAGTTATAGTCAGCTGTGTTTATTCCCGTAAAAATATTGAAACAGGATAAACAAAGCGGCTGAAAAATCGCTTCATGTATCCCAGGTAAGCAACAAGCATAACATGGATAAAGTACATATAAATGAGGTATCATAGAATTAGGGAATGAATTGTAAAATGATATCTAAAATTTGAAAACAGTAAATATCATGAATATCAATATTGTGTAGACATATGATATCGTTACATTCCATGAAGATTGTACTCTAATATGTGTAAAATTAACACACCTTAAATTCGATTGGTTCGTGGAAATCCTCAGCTATCAATACTGAGAAGAAGTATTTTTGCTATAAAGTTTATGAAGAATAACTTCATACTCTTCAAGTATAACTCCAGATTCGTATATTCTATGACGTATGACTCCATACCCGTCAAGTTTATGACGTATACCTCCATACTCGTCAAGTTTATGACGTAAAACTTAAAACACGTCAAGTTTATGACGTATAACTCCATATATGTATATTCTATGACGTATAACTCTATACCCGTCAAGTTTATGACCTATTACTTCCATACTCGTCAAGTTTATAACGTATAACTGCATACCTTCAGCTGATTCATTTGTAAATGCCTAAAGTTATTTGCATAAGGTTATGCAACATTATATAAGTATTAATAAAATTCATAATAACATAAAAAGAGGCAGGTTCTTCAGAATTTCAAACTTTGGATCATTAGTAAATAAATTAGATTTAATGTATCCCATATTGTGCAATCCTCACCTTGAGAATTTCACATGTATACTCAAAGCAAATAAATGAAGCCTTCTGGTCAAATAAAAGTCATCAGAAAACCCTTGTCACAATGTAAAAAAAAAACATTGGACAAATCATAAAAACTGTCTGAGCTTAAGGTTCAAGTCAGTGTCCAGACAGATAAAACAAATTAGGGTGCTAACGAATGCTAGTCTCATTCAACAGATTGACATTTTAAATTATTATTTTTATGACCGTTTTATTATGACCAGACAGTCTCCAAGCCATAGTTTCTGTATAAAAGCTGGGCAACATCTTGGGCCGTGACAACACATTGACTACAGAAATAAATACCTTGATCTATTGTCTACTTGTACAGGCATGTAAAATTTTCCGTGTTAATTTAAAATGTTCAGCTATTTTATGCATTATCATGTATCGTATTTTCGACAATGTAAAACTAAAATGTTTTTAAGTTAGGTAGTGACATATGATACAGTAAATCTTATCTATTTATTAATGATCCAAATTTTGAAATTCTGAAGAAACTGCCTCTATAATACCATCATAATAACTAATTTTTATGTTATTATGAATTTTAGAATATATAAATATTTATACAACGTTGTATGAACTTCTACAATTAATTTTAGATCTTACATTTCATTCTGGTATTCTTAAAAGTTAATTTGCCAAGTAAATAGTACTTACTTTGTGTTGTTATTTCGTTATTACTTTAAAGGCACCAAACACATTTTCTTATAATTATTTTGGCACAACATTTAGATACTACTATCAATATAGTACTATTCTTCTACTGTATCTAGATATTCTTGCGTAAACATATCAATCCAATAAAAAAAATGTAATCATAATATAGTGCAAAAATAATACTTTAAAAAGTATAACATTATAAGTGTGCTTCAAACATATTTGTTTCCAAAACTGGTAATCTAAAAACACAAACTGTCTCGAATGCATAGCTTCAATATTATGTCCAGTCGTAAGATATCATATCTCATCGACATACATGTCTAATAAAACTTTTTATAAATCCAATACTTTTTACTTCAGTACAACGAAGAAAACACGTGAGTTTCAAAACTATCTTAAACTTTTATCTGTACAACTGTAATAACAGCCTGTCTTGTCGTTGTGATCTGTTTAAACCATGTCGTTTTATACAAAATACTGTATAAGATCTGATGCGCAAATGAACACTGTTTATGATGACTTCACTGCATCCCATGCAGCGTTCATTTCAGAAAGGATTTCATTCTGGTTAACAGTCTGCAAGATGTGAGGAGCTTTCATGAATATGCCAAGGCTTCCAAAAACAGTGACAACGAAGAAGATGGTTAGTAATAAACGATCAATGACCCTCGCTACATACCGCCAGTCATCTATCACCTAGAAATACAACATACGTGTTTGAATGTAAGATAGAATTGTGTGCTAAGGTAGATTCTGCCTATGTTTTCTCTCATATTCTTTTCATTTAAAAGCCATTTTCTAGTGTAAGTAGTGAGTTGTAAGAGACAATTATGAATAAATTATGTAAAGTAGTAATGACAAATATAAAATCAAATTACTCTTGACGGCAAGCCAAACGGTGAGTTCTAATTATCCACTTAAGTTTAAATTTTTAATCATTCATTGTATATGTGCGAAGGAATGAGGTAGGTCTACAACATTAATAATAAGCGATATTATAACCAGAATACCTACAGTATGGTATTCGTCGTCTTTCTTCAGATGCCTGTGGATGAACTTAACCGATTCTGCTGCATTGTAGATTTCTCGTGATACTGGTATCAAGGACCTGTTCATAAATGATGTCTCGGTGGTAGGTGTCGGATCATCATCACCCTGAGAAGTAGCATTGAGTCGACAATTTGCATGGTGAGTTTCTATCAAGTTCTCAATTTGTCCCGCACCCAAGCCTTGAGAAAGTTCTATGTTTTGTCCTTGTGACACACAATTTTGTGTCGTAATTCGAGTTAAATCTGGGTCCCGATTAACATGTCTTTTTGGCTGGGTGTCTTCCTTGTCATCGGATGTATCATTCCACCTTTGGTCATGATCTGGTCTTTTCATAAACATAACTCTTGGAAGAAAATTCAAAAACACTAACCTAATCCAATAAGGCATTTGGTGAGTTCTTGGCGTCCTGTAATTCCTGTTTATAACAATCACTGTGCTAACGATCGCTAATATATTCATTATAAACGTGAATAGGAGATATTGTGATATCAATGGAATTGTTAATGATGGTGGAAGAATTTTTGAAATAAGCAGCAAGAACACGACTAAAGCTAGGAGAATGGATATACACAGAGTTATCTTCTCTCCTGCATCAGCCGGTAAAATAAAAACAGATAATGTCACAAACGAAATTAACACACATGGAATAATAAGATTCACTGTATAAAACAGTGTTTTCCGCCTTAATCTCAGTCTGAATATCACCATAGCTTTGTATTCGTTAGTCCTTCCAGTAGATGTCTTTGTAATTTCGGCATCACCTTCAACAATATCCCAAGCTCCATTCTCCAGGTAATCACTTACGTCAAAATGGGAAACGCCTTTGTAAAAGGAAAAATTCAGCTGGTCATCCTGCAAGTAAAGGTGGTAATTTGCTAAAAACCACATAATTATACTGTGCTGAAACCAAAATGTTTACTCATTCTTTCATGCAAGCAGAATTATTTATACAAATTAAGCATATGGTTGTTTTTATTTTCAGTCGGAAAATGACATTTTTTAAATGGAATGCTTTATGAGAGATCAATCATTAAGATTTATATCAAGAAGACATTGTCAAAATTAGTTTTTGTCAAAGTTTGAATGTCAAGAAACTAACAGTTTTTTGTATTTTTTAACAGTGTTAACAAAATTTATTTTTTCTTCCAAATGACCACTGTGATATATCATTATTTTTATTCAGTTCAAAGAACTGTATTATTTGGATGCAGAAATTCATTTTGAACAAATCCTAATCACATATTTCTTTTTTTAAAAATGTAAAAGAATGCATTTTTACTAAAACTATGGAAATAATTCATTACAGCCTATTGATTTGACCTGTCAATGTTTCTTATGCTTGTCAAAATTGCTTCAGTATTTAGGTACATTCCGCAAGCAATTTATAAAAAAATATGATTAAAAACTTCAAAGTATTTTTGAATAGTTTTGCGTTTTAAAATTTAAAAAAAAGAGGACACAATACATTGAAAACGAACAGCATGACCTGTACTTATTACTTGTAATTTTTAAGTCATTCGTCCGCAAGTGCACAAACTTAAAAGTTTCAGGAAAATATGTCTTTTAGACGGAAACTGTCACAAACAATATGTGGCCTTCGTCTGTGCAGAAACTTCAAGAATTTTTGGATTTATTCTTTAGTCTAGCTTATTATATAAAATTGCATTTTTATTTAAAACAGCAATTTGTTAATAGTTATTTAGTCATATAACCGAGACTGTGTAACTGATGAAAAATTAAAAATAAAACAACTGGTAAAACAATCCATAGTATGTCATTTTGTACATGCATTTCCTCTTGATGGTTAATAAGTCGATATATTTCCTTCAATAACATTGATATATGAATATAGAATAAATGGATATCGCCTGAAAGAAAGTTAGTACATTTGATTTCACCTATCCTGTTTGTTACAGACCCAGATTCAATTTCAGGCTCCGACTATCCATATCCGGGCACACAAACTTATCTTGTTGTTATTTTTTTTTATCAAAGACATATCTACTGCTTGGTCGTTTGGACGTTTTATTTTGGTTTGCAGATCTCTCAAAATTATGTTTCGCGACCTGTATTTTTGACCATCGTTATAAGTAATTACAAAACATTATGTCTGATACAGAAAAAGGTAGAGATTATGACTATGACTAGCAATTGCTTGTCATCAACAAATTTCACATAAATAATTACGTTTACAAACTCACAAGAAATGTCCAAGATCCGAATTTCATATCACATAATTGTTCATCAAAGGGGAAGTACTGCACGTCGATCTTGCAAGAGCTCTTGTAAATAGCTGGTGGAATCCAATTTATATAACCGTCTTGGTATACGAGACAATTTGACATATAGGAAACTTCGTAGTTACCGTCAGCACTGAAATATATGTATCTACTGTTATAACAACAGGAGGGTTATTTTATTAACCCTTAGCCTGCTGGCGGCAGATGATTCTGCCTTTGCGACCAGTGCAGACCAAGATCAGCCTGCACATCCGTGCAGTCTGATCATGGTCTGCACTGTTCGCTATTCGGTCAGTAAATTTTCATTGAAAACCCCTTTGAATAATAAGTGGCACTGTCCAAATTGAAAGATGGACCAGTCCATTATAGAAATATAGCAGGGTAAGGGTTAAGAGGGTACGCTTATCCAAAACTTTTGAATTCTTATAACTTGAACCTTATTACAAGAGGTCGAATTCTTCCATTTGATGGTATATGCAAGTAATGTCGGTGGTTCAACGTGCTTAAATAAATGCCCGGAGACGCACTTTTTTACAGATTTCTAACAATACAAGAATTGAACATCTTACTTATTTGAAAGTATAAGCTGTATTTTTAAACGAAATACAAATTTCCTCTTTCACAAAACAAACATATTAAAGAACACTCAATCTGGCAACAAAACAATAAAACAATTCTTTCTTTAAAAACCAACTTCAGTATTAGGGAGCATTTTGTTTGATGTACCTAAATAATTAAACTATTGATGAGCATTCAGAGTCTCTTTAAATCAAACCAAACGTTGACAACAGTCATTAACTAGAGCTATCACTAAAGGTGATGAATGTACCCCCCGCATGCACTGACACAGTACATTGCAATTTGACGCACACAAGATTGCATAATTATGTGGACTGTATGTATATAGACTGTATGTATTCAGTATAGTTACAAAAAACAAAGTCCCATAACTATGCAGAATATTTATCTAAAAGAATGTAACATGCACCATGCACAACTAGAGTTGGTACTGATCACTTGTGAGAAGTTTCATTAAATTGTGTCCAAGGGTTTGGTAGATTTGGCACGCACAAGATTGCATATGCAGACTGTATGTACTTAGTATGTTAACAAGAAACAAAGTCCCATAACTCTGCAATTTTTGTCGCTGAAAGAACCTAACATGCCCCATGCACAACTACTGTTGTTACTGATCACTTGTGTGAAGTTTCATTAAATTGTGTCCAAGGGTTTAGGAGATTGGTGCGCACAAGATTGTTCAATGTATTATTAGTATGTTTAACAAAAAACAAAGTCCCATAACTCTGCAATTTTTGTCCGAAAGAACCTAACATGCCCCAAAGCACAACTACTGTTGTTACTGATCACTTGTGTGAAGTTTCATTAAATTGTGTCAAGGGGATGAGGAGAGATGGTGCGCACAAGATTGTGTCTATGTATATAGTATAGTAACAAAAAAACAAAGTCCCATAACTCTGCAAATTTTTTTTCCGAAAGAACCTAACATGCCCCAAGCACAACTACTGTTGCAACTGATCACTTGTGTGAAGTTTCATTAAATTGTGCCAAGGGGATGAGGAGAGATGGTGCGCACAAGATTGTGTCTATGTATATAGTATAGTAACAAAAAAAAACAAAGTCCCATAACTCTGCAATTTTTTTTTCTAAAAGAACCTAACATGCCCCATGCACAACTACTGTTGGTACTGATCACTTGTGTGAAGTTTCATTAAATTCTGTCAAGGGGATAAGGAGAGATGGCGCGCACAAGATTGCGTCTACGGACAGACGGCCAGACAGACAGACGGACTGACAGACAGACAGACAGACAACCTGAAAACAGTATACCCCCCCCCCCCTTACAACTTTGTTGTCGGGGGGTACAAATATCATACCGGCGACTACTTTAAGCAAAAAAAAAAAAAACCCAAAGTTTGAATAGCAGCCGGTGTGACTTTATGTCAAACAAAACATTGACTACTGTAAATAAATAGCTTACCTGTTGAGAAGCTGTGTGTGATTCAAAAGCAAACACAATTTGGACTACTGTACCTAAATATAACTTACCTACTGAAAAACACACGATGCGAATTCATCCCATATTAAGCAAATCCATTTGCTGTTAAAAAGATTGAAAAAAACACCGACTACTGTAGGTGAATAACGTAGTAATACTTACTGACCGATAGACGGTGTGTTTTAAAACGGAATTGAAATTTGAATTTTGTAAATAAACTTATTTTTGAAGAGAATTCAGTCTACCTTAAAACCAAAGAAAACAATGACATTTTAGATAAATAGCTAACGTCTCGAAAAGTAAGGCATTATTACTTTTAAACCCTTAAACAAATCGAAACATTGACACCAGTAACATCAAATGAATCACTAAAGGAAGAGCACTCGGTGTGCCTTGAAACTTTACTTACGTATTGATGCCCTGTGAGTATAAAAACACTTTATACCGTAAACGAATATCTTACTATTGACGAGTACTCAACATAACTGTAGTAAATAAATATCTTATCTATTGACGAGTACTCAACATAACTGTAGTAAATAAATATCTTACTTATTGACGAGCGAGTACTCAACATAACTGTAGTAAATAAATATCTTATCTATTGACGAGTACTCAACATAACTGTAGTAAATAAATATCTTACTTATTGACGAGTACTCAACATAACTGTAGTAAATAAATATCTTACTTATTGACGAGTACTCAACATAACTGTAGTAAATAAATATCTTACTTATTGAACAGTACTCTTTCTTACTTCATAACAATCTGAATATTGACTACTGTAACTGAAGAAGAGCACTAGCTTTGCCTCAAAATCAGTCAAAAACCGTGATTAATATAAAAGATAAATAACTTACTTATTGCAGAGCACTTGATCAGTCTTAAAATCAACCGAAATACTGAGTACTGAAAATGAATAGCTAACATACTATATTGAAGAGCACCAAAAGCCAAATAAAATACAGTTTAATAGCTTACTTACTGAAGTACACGTAAAACCAAGTAACACACTAAATACTGTAAATGAACAGCTTAGTTATTGAATAATATAAACCGAAATATAGCACTGAATACTTTAAATGAAAAGCTTAATTATTCAAGTGCACTAAAAACCAAATAAAGCACTGCGTACCTAAAATAAGTAGCGTACTTATTGCAAAGCATCTAGTATGCTATAAAACCAACAAGAACATTGACTACTGAAAGTGAGTAGCTATTGCAGATTACTTAAACAAATACAACGATAATATCTAATATAAATGAATAGCACTTACTAACTGAAGAGCACTTAAAATCTAAAAATAACCGAACCCTTAACTATTATAAATTAATAATCAAATCTTTGAAGAACACTCGTTATGACTTCAATTCAGTCAAAGCATTTACTTGTGTAGAATACTTACTTACTTATGCGAGAGCTGTTGGTGTGACTTCAAAGCAGAACGTTGGCTACTTTGTTGGGGGATTACTTACTTTTTCCAGTTGATGTATCTTTCAATAAATCAGAACATTAACTTCTCTAGATGAATAACTTACTTTTTGAAGAGCACTCGATGAGCGTTTAAATCAAACAAAACATTGACAACTGTTAATGAAGAGCACTCCATATATCTTAAAACAATAAAAACATTGACAACTTTAAAAGAAAAGCTTACTTATTAAAGAGCACGACATCTGGTCTCCATACGAGCTCTGGTCTTATTCTCACGACCCCAATTTCCTGGTACACCTGGCTATCACTCCACCTTAGCTGATAGTCAACCCAGTACTGTGAGAGAAGAAACAAATAAATATAAATAAACCAGAACGAACATAATATTATATCGAATTTTGTACTATGAGCTATATTTATACTTGCTTAATGGAACTATATGTTGTTGTTTTTTTTTTCAGTGTGTGCTGCGTAACGTGTCCGTTTAATCACAGTTCATATGCCATAAAAATTAAAATAATGTATGTTTATGCCCCATCCTTCCCTTTTTTGTGGGAGTGGGTGGAGAGGAGTAGGGCACATACAATTGCCCTTGTCCCTCCGTTTGTCTGTCCGAATTTGTGTCGTGCATATCTCAAAAAATTGTAGACCTAATTATAGAGTCAACAAACCTCATGTGAAGTTTTACACATTGTGTTTTTATCGGGATTGCACACAGTTAGAGCTTTAGCCCTTTACTTAGACAAAGGGATGTATTAAAATTGCTTAAAAGTTTATTTCGCACGTATCTGAAAAGCATCTGAACTTGGATTATAAAACATTACTGGAATATGATTCAGCATGCAAACTTGTGCTTCTTGATTTCAATTAGCCAGACCACAGAGTTGCGACCCAGGTCTTAGTCAAAAATATGCATCAAAAGGCATAAAAATGTGTCGCAATTAACCTCAAACGTATTTGACCTTGGGTCATGAAACTTCATAGGAATATTATACAGCAGGTGCAGTTGTGTAAATGGAGTTTTGTTCTGGACTTCTGTCTGACTGGCCAGAGTTATGGCCCTTGACTTAGTAAATAAATGTGCATAAAGGTCATTTAAGTTTGGCTTGTGTCGTATGTAGGTCGAAAAGTATTTGACTTAGAGTCATAAAACATTACATAAGCGTTATATAGCATGCAAAGTTGCGCAGTGGAGTTCTGTTTGGGATTTCACACAACCAGACAAGAGTTTTGGTCCTTGAGTTAGTGGAAAATACAAAGAAAGTGCTTTAAAATTTGTATAGTATATACTTTTTTGATATATCACCTAGAGTCATAAAAGCGTTTAGTATTTTATTCAACATGTGAAATTTTGCAACATAATTTTTATATTTCACTCTGCAAGACTAGAGTTATGGCCCTTGACTTACTCAAAAAAACGTGTGTTAAGGACATAAAAGTTTGTGTCCCAGGTATCTCAAACTGTACTTGACCTAGAATCATAAAACAATATAGGATTGTTATGTAACTGTGAAGCTGTGCACCTGGTTTTCTGTTTTTTTTATTTAAACCAAACCAGACCAGAGTTATGGTCCTTGACTTATTGAAAAATACAGTTCTTAAAAGTTTATGTTGCATAGATCTTAACAATATTTCATCTACAGTCATGAAACGATGTACAGTGACAGGAAGTAGGGGCACCAGTGTCATATGGACACACACCTAGCTTTCGAAATTTTAAACACTCCACCGGCTTTACCTTTTTTTAAAAGTAGTGGCAGAGTTTGCTTTAGATGTGTTTAATGTTTCCAAGTTCTCATTATAACGTCTTAAATCGTGCACCTTATAATTCAAGCAGAAATGTAATTAAAGTACTTTTTCACTGCAATACGGCGATGTTTTAATACAGTTACTAGTATTGTCTATCAAACCGCGGGATAGAAGTGACGCGAAAAACACCCTAATAATTCTGTTAATCGTTGTGATAAATGTGCCTGTATGAATTTAAGTTTTAATAAGCCCATATTCATAATTTGTAAGCTTGTAATAAAATCTATAAGAAGATCCTGTAGGAACGCAACCTAGCAAAATAATAATAGACTAGGTTTGACTGAGGTATTGGAATTTGCAACACTCTTCACGATCCCTAGCGCCAGCTTTAGTGGAATTCTATTATAGCAAAGCTGAATGTACACCGTGTTCCGAAAAGATCAGTATACATAAATATATATCAACACTGAGTCGATGCAAGTAATAATAAGCCATGTAAATAATATCGCTGATAAGAAAAGAAATAAATAAGTAATTTTGACGGCAACTGAGTTAGAAAATACAAACCAGCTGTAGCCACACATTGGTTTTCATGACCTGATTCTTCTCATCCTGAAAGAAATTAACTATTTTTAGCACGTGTATATTACATATATATACTGATTTGTGGAATTTCGAACCACAAGTCTGAATCACAAAATTATTTTCAAATAAGTGTTTGCCATAGTTGGTGTGACTGAAAGGACTTGATATTTACACTTATTTTGATTCCGACTAAACTATTGTCTTGTTGACAGTCAACAAGACATCTAAAATTAATGTTTTCGAGTTGTATTATAACATCAAGCTTTTAAGTTTATTAATTTTATTAATGTTTGACAGTATTTTAAATTATATTCAATAAAATGTCATTCCAATTTTATTAATAACAGGGCAAAACTGCGGTTTATTAAGTTCTGATACTTGTCATCAATGTTTTCAGGATCTGTAACGAAATAGACACCATGAAATTATATAAAATCAGTTATAATTATAAACATAAAGACATGAGTTTGTTGTAAAAGTTGATTGATTTTATAGAATTTAAGACTGTTATATTTTGTGTTAGAGAAAATTTGAAAAGCTTTTTTCGCCAAAATGATGACAATGACATTTGACATCCAGTGTAAACAGAGAATTGGTTCACATGCTTCAATGGGTCAGGGTGAAAATAATAATACTCTAATAGTTAGCTGATGAAGTAACCGTTATACTGACATCAATAGTGTCAACATAATAGAAGCTTGACTTCAAAATTATTGACTTAAATATAATTGTCTTGTTTTGTTTGTTTGTTTTGAATGAAAAAATAAAGCAAAAACTTGGTAACGCGTTTGGTTGTAGAATGTTTAATCCTCATCCTTTCCTTTGTGAATTTCTTGGTTTAAATCACCAACTGATTTCCTCGATTGTTTTTGGTTTACGTGATAAAACAAACCAGTTAAATTTGTGTCAGGTCCTACTGCACAACCTACACAAATTTTGCGCGGGCTGTATTTTGCTTCACATGACGAATTACGAAAGTGCATGCAAATCTTACGCATGTTGACTCATATGCGATAAATACTTAAATATGAACCAAAGCAGTGCTTATCCGACCAAACTAATGGTTTTAGAAATATATATCTCACCTACCAAAGTAATTATTTGACTCAGCTGTATACTAAAGTCCACATTCAACGGCTCACTGATATTTGCCACGGGTCGTACAAGAGGGCTGTACTTGGAGGGATCAAACAGAGTTTGCACCAAACATTCGTACTTCAACTGTTGAGTCATTTCACCTGTAAAACAAAAAAGCAAATATATTTTTTTAGGAACTGATGTCCTCTTTTGAGCAGAATTATATTCTGTCAACATTTGACGTACATTTGTATGCCTACGGTATGTCCTTATTCTATAGCAGCCGCAATTGATATAACGTGATGAAGGTCATGTTGTCTTATTCGCAACGTATATGATTTAATGCTGGGCTTCGTATAAAAAAAGATAAGGTAAGATAACTTTTTTTCAGTCTCATCAACATGTACATTTTTTCAGTCTCATCAACATCATCATTCAAATTCAACAATCAAAGGTATTTCACCACATACTTCCACATTTGGGCTATGCTTTCTAACAGTAAAATAATAACGCTTGACTCAATAATGAGCCGTCCCGAACAGTAGCGCAATTTAGTTATTAATTTGTAAAACCATAGTTTCCTAAAAGGATGCATAGTAATGGACTATTTAAAGATTTCTATTTGTTTGCTAATTCTAAGCTCATATTTGTAATCTATCATGTTATAAAATTTCAACTAAATCATGTTGAGAAATATTTCTTCTAAAACACTAAAGTTAGAACTATACGTGTAAAATCCTATCAAACTTATGTTTTACTCGATTTTGTAAACTATCTGAGTTTCTGTATGACGGCACGTTTTGCTCTTTTGCTAGTATGGCGATAGGTTTGGCTCTTTTGTTAATATAGTGAAAAGCTTTGCTCTTTTGCTAGTATGGTGATAAGTTTTGCTCTTTTGCTAGTATGGTGACATGTTTTGCTCTTTGCTACTATGGTGACATGTTTTGCTCTTTTGCTAGTATGGTGACATGTTTTGCTCTTTTGCTAGTATGGTGATAAGTTGCTCTTTTGCTAGTATGGTGGCATGCTTTGCTCTTTTGCTAGTATGGTGACATCTTTTGCTCTTTTGCTAATATGGTGACATGTTTTGCTCTTTTGTTGGTGTGGTGACATGTTTTGCTCTTTTGCTAGTATGGTGACATGTTTTGCTCTTTGCTACTATGGTGACATGTTTTGCTCTTTGGCTAGTATGGTGACATGTCTTGCTCTTTTGCTAGTATGGTGATAAGTTGTTCTTTTGCTGGTATGGTGACATGTTTTGCTCTTTTGCTAGTATGGTGACGTGTTTTGCTCTTTTGCTAATAAGGTGACATGTTTTGCTCTTTTGTTGGTGTGGTGACATGTTTTGCTCTTTTGCTAGTATGGTGACATGTTATTCTCTGTTGCTGGTATGGCGAACGTTTTGCTCTGTTGCAGGTTTGGTGACATGTTTTGCTCTTTTGCTAGTATGGTGACATATTTTGCTCTTTTGCTAGAATGGTGACATGTTTTGCTCTTTTGTTGGTATGGCGATAAGTTTTGCTTTTTTTGCTAGTATGGTGACATATTTTGCTCTTTTGCTAGTATGGTGACATGTTTTGGTCTTTAGATAGTTTTCGTTCTGATATATGATTTTCTTTTCAAAACAAGAATATGCTCTTATGTCAACAGTTATAAAGAAGTAGTATAAATCAATGAGAGAGGTGAAGTTAACTTTATTCTCCGATGTCTCCGTATGACATGCTTTTATTATTTTAATTTTGCAATTTTACTGTCTGCATTTGGCTTTTTGTGCGATTTGTTCTATGTTTTTAATTTCAAAGATGTTCATTTTCAAATGCATGATATCGTTCGTATCTGTACTTTGAAATAATGCACATACCGTTTAGAAAAGCAAAGCGAGAAAAATACAAACAACCAATATTCTATTGAATTCTTCAAGCATACATGTAAGTATGTACGTATAAACAATCCAAAAAAATATAGAAACACGTAAATCAAACATTCACAGCATTTTTTCTGTTGATAACATTGTCTTCTAAATCATTCTTCTCAACAACAAGAGCCAAACATTCTCATAATGTAAAACAACTTTTCTGTTGTTATACATTGAAGAGATAAATTACAAACAACAACGTTTACGAGACAGCAATAGCTTGCCTTTGTCTAATCAACTCATAATCTTTATGTGAAAATATAAGAAAATACTTTACATGACTAGTCAAAACAGTTAGCATTTAATTCATAAGAAATTCTCCATATGAGTCGAGTTATAAATCTGAGCACCCGTTTTCTAGAAGGGTGCTAACTTAAAACGGGTGCTCACTACAATAACATCTATATATGACATGTTTAACTTCTTCCTTTATATCAAATAATTTTTTGAAATTAAGACAAATATGTATATGAAATAAATGGGATTACCCGCAATGGGTCTAAACAAGAAAGAAGATATTTTTGCTGTTTTTTTTTTGTTTTTGTTTTTTTGGTAAGGTTTTCATTTGGCGACTTTCCAGCTTTGATGGTGTTGGAAGACCCCAGGTGCCCCATCATAATTATTTTATCACGGCGGGCACCTGGATTGAACCACCAACCGTCAGGCCAGCTGAATGGCTTCTTCACATTAAGAATTCAACGCCGCGAGTGTGATACTCCTGACCATATTTTCAATACAGATTTCAAATAAATATAGCATATCTGTTGGTTACACCAAAGCTTAACGTCTCTCACAGAGCAACTCGAAATACATAATTATACTTATCGCACCAAACATATATGATACCGGCAGCCTTTTTTTAGTATATGCTTGTATTTGACATATTTTACAGAGAGTTTTACAATAGGTTGTATCATTGCTGCTCCGTACTGCATACGCAAATAAAATTTCAATCTGAGAAACATTAAACATCGTAGTGCTCTTAACATTTTTTTCATGTTATGGGTTACTTGTTATCAAAATACATGCTATGTACAATGGAATTAGTAGAAATTGTGTAATTATGTTCCCGAATATGTGATTCACCATCCGGTTATAATTTATTCAAATAATTAAAAATAACAAATTTTGTCTTTAACGTATTATTATATTCTTTATCTTAAAAAAATGATGATCTTTTTCCATTGACCAACCACAATATACTTTTCCTACACATAAACTTCGTGAAATCATTCTGGTAATACACGTAAAGTTATAACAAAGCTGTACTACAAAGAAACTGGTGAAAGTTTTAATGCCTTTCCTGAGTTATCCTACCTGATAATGATTTTTGCTACTATAATTCTGTCATTCTTTTCTTAGTATATCTTAAAGTTTAAGAAAATACTGAATGAATGACTTACAATGTACCAAAAAAGAAGTATACACTTAAATTAATACGCTAATGCCTGTGCATTCATTCAATTAAACGCTTACATGTAAACATCAAAGTCCTGGCCTCCAAAATATCATATCACTGTCAAACTTTAACTTTAAAAACGTATAGTCACCACCATGGAAACCCAATGGAATGCAGTTATTCTGTGGTGGGTGTTAAACTACCATCTCCTATATGTTATATGCACATATGAAATACACAAAACATACAGATTACATTCTTCGCCAGTCACATCAGGCATTTCTTCTTGATGCAGCTGCAAAGTAGCTCGAAAATGATCGCATTTATTACTTTATAAGTACTTTACTTGATTTCCTTTTCGCTGCGTGATTATAAAGCATGGAGGTAATTTGTGTGTAACGGTTGGAGATCGAAATTTATCAAGTCAGTGAAAAACCCAACACCGACAGATGACACAAACTTCAAAATGAACTTCACGAAAAGAGAGAAGAATTTGGCCTTGTAAATAGCAATTTTCATAGAAAGTGCACCATGGACAACACTATAATACATATGCTTACTATATCACCGTAATTATCAGTTTAAAAACCTAAATAACATCTTCCAAAATAATCTTACAATTTGAAGCTGATGATTTCATCAATTATCATACGATATTAAAACCAAAGCTAAGATACAAGTAATTAATTATAAGAAAATTTTGACCAAACTTGAGAAATTGAACATTACAGTTTGCAAATTAAACTTAATCTTACTATGTAAAAAGGCTCTCGTTTTTATTGATTCTAATGATTGTGATCTTACCAATACACCCGGCTTCTTGGGGACATCATTTTACCCATAAACGTAACCATCCTTATTACCAACTATCTGCATATAAACGACTGTGTGCTTATTTTTACATAACGACATATAAAAAGAGTTACACTAAACGAACTTGACAAGCACCAAATGTTTGGTTTCAGCTTTTAAACTGTGTCCACTGACTCCCTGATAGACAGATCTCAAAACCTGTTTGGATATTGTGTTCTGTCCTATTTTATCGGGGATGTAAATATTTCTGAGGGTTATCATTTTATAAGTTTTGACAGGTGCATTTCTGTGGTTTACATATTCGTACAATTGATCAACAATTACCGACAAAAACTCCTTAGTGGTGTTTTGCCAGTCAGTCCCCTTTCCCAGGCGATGCCCTAATCTGTTCTCCCAATTTGTTAGTTTTGTTACATCCATACATACACTGATACAACTCTACAGAGTGACAGTCTGCATTTTTTACACCTGACTGTTCTTACTGGGTCGTTGTCCCTGTTCTGATATGTTTCTTACTGTATATAGATAATTTACAAACATGTTTACTGAAGCTAGCCTAACCTATTAACCTATAACCTATGACCACAAGTTACGGATATAGCCGTCATATATTAAATCGTCCCAAATAACAGCTCTTTACCTGAAAAACAAATGCGCATGTGTCTTATTACTTGAGCGGTCATGTACAGTAACACCGTTAGTTTCTTCCTTTGTGCTGATCGATACGTCATGAATTGAATAAATGTTTACTATTAAATAATAAAGACTATGCTTTGCTGTATACATATATATTTTGTATATAATATAGTCATTTAACCGTACTTTTTGAACCATGGTGGAATCACGCAAAATCACAATAACTGAATTTCGTAAGTGCGAACATTTATCGTTCAGACACTATTTCGGACATCAGCGAATTTCGGATAAACACGAACAGGTAAAGCTATTTTTCGAGGTCACTTTTAATTCGCGAGTACTAAACCTCGCGAATATTAGCGAAAATTAAATTCTCGCGAATAAAAGGTGTTTTACAGTATGTATTTCTTAAATTTAAAACGACATTTTCGTTAACAGTTTGTAAAGTACTGAACGATCTTGACACATCAATGAATAAGCCCGCTTCATGTTGGTTTTCGACGCAAATATGTGCATAAAATTATATTGTTGCAAAATCAGCCAGTCCTTACTCCCTACCTTTGACGCCTACACTGAAGGTAAGCTCGTTAAATGTCTGAGATGCAGTAACAGTAAAAAATTCTACTAGTGTTGTTTTATTTATTTGCCTCAAAGCTGGTTTAGGTATTAACAAGGAACATGCATTTACAGTGTACAGAAACATTCAGTTCCAGATGTTTTATATGCATGCACTTGTTCACATAAACGTTAACATGCTCCACAATGAACAAGTTTTCAACAAAGCGGATATGTTGCATGAATATTACAAAAAATATTTACTACCTCGGCTTATGTAACTCATTTTGCATCAATCTGAGTAGTTACTTTAGATTATTATTTTTGTACATGGAAACTTCGTATCTTATTTTAGGTTTTAATTTTCTCTCAGCTAGATGAGGATGTGACATGTGCAACATCTTATGGACTTTGGTATTTTTATTTACAAGAGCGAGTTCTTCATTGAACAAATATGTTACAAATTGATTGATTAAGCAGACACAATGCTAGATCGTATGCTACGTAAATATTTTACTTACTTTTTAATGTTTTCTGGTCCTGGAGAAATGGTTATTTCGTTTATACACTCCGTCAAAGTGTAAATATTGGTCTGGGAACCATCCCAAAACTTTCAAAATACACACAAAAGATATAAACTCATACCCTTGTTTACATTAAGGAGTAAAGGAAATAAATAGTTTTTAAAACTAACAAGAAAAAAATCTTGTCTGGAAAGATTGTCGTGTTGCGCAAGCTTCGCCGTCAAGTTAATATCATTTCGTTTTAATGTCTTCAACGCGTCATCTGTCCATTCTACGATTGTTTCTTTCTAATTTGAGTTTGAAAACCTGTTAATCAAAGAGTTACTCAAAGAAAGTTATATCTATAGTTTTGTTTGGAAGCATGGGCATTCACGATATTTTTCTATCATTATCATTAACTTGTATATACAAATTATACACCTTCCTATTTTTATATTAAAGATTTTATTATACGATGTCCTAATAGTGTTGTATAATAATAGAATTCTTCGTATTAAATTTTGTACTGCGCAAGAAAAAATAGACCGAAATTTGACGGCTACTGACTGAAGCCCCATTGTTTCTGTTTTTAATCGTTCTGTCGCTTATTTTCACATTTATATTTGAGAGCTGTATCATGCAAGTTCTTAACTTTAATTTGTCATACACTTGGTCTTTGGAAAGGACTACAACTTTCTGTATGAAAATGTTTTATTGACTTTTATCAAATTTTTACACTATAACAGATAACAATGAAAATCTTTGTTTGTGACTCGGGGAAACGATAGCTTGAAGAAACGTATTAAAACTGACATTGAAAGAGTGATAATTCAAATTCAAACTTGTTATTGTGTTTGTATTTTAGTGACTTTATAAAGATGTTCCAGTTCTTAAGTTAGTTGTGTATCTCGTATACACATGAACCGAAATGTTTTATTCATGCTAAAGCAACACAATACAGTCAAACTTCGTTCGCTCAGACTCGAATTATTCGAACACTACCCTTCGCACAATCTCGGATCCCGGCAAAATCTCTATATAATATATCTATTCTATGCCTTCAACAACAGATAACTCGAACAAGTTGAATTCGAGTGGGCAAAGTTTTTGACTGCAACTCTGTTACATAAAGTGACCGCAAGTTTTTTTGAAACTGTTTTCAACATACAGGAAATCATCCAATAAAGGGTTTGGACTTAGGCTATTCTAAAAAGGATCAATTGTAGTGTCCCCATCATTTTACAAAATTTACCTAAAAAACAGAAAATAGGGTTCATAATAACTACATTTTTGTAACGTTACCTCTAATGAAAAATGTTTTTGCGTTTAAGTGATATATTTATTTTAAGCAACTGTAACAACTAAGTACCTATCAAGTTGAAAAAAATTGTAGAAACGACCATTAACGTCATCTCAAGCGTTTTTAATATGATTTTTCTTTCGATCAGACAACAGCTGAAAAACCTACTAGCCTGAGGACGCAAAACATAAAAATCAATCTTGTATATCCTTAGACATAAAAAAAATCAATGTGCATTGTTGAGGTTTCGTATCATCGCGATGAACATACAAATATCAAAAGGAATGATTTAAAAACGCACATAACCTTATAATGCGACATAAGACATATACGATATAATTTGGATCAAACTGTGTACTTTGTGCGATTGCTTCGCATATGGGTTTATAGAAAAGTGCTATGACTTTACATTTTGACTATCACAGTGTGTTGCTTGCTTCAGTTAGGTCTGAAGCACAGAAGTTATTCTTACACTTCCTCCAGATTGGATGCAGACCTTATAACTGTGATCTATGACTAATATACGTATTGTGGACCCTTTAAATATTTTGTCCTCATGTGAGACTGAGGACTATGTCGTCGCTTGAACGATAAACTCTGAAAATAAGATGATATGTAAGGGCAGCTTCCTTAAGATTTTGATAAAAAAATTTGTTCACGTGCATTGCTTATCAAAGCAGTTCAAGGACCATTCTATAGATAATTGCGGCTACTGTTTATGAACTCCGAGCAAATATTAATTTCCTACCTGCAGTAATATTGTGAATCCTTTATGATTTTTTTCTTGATTCTAACTTTGAAATATACATACTATGTATTTGGTGTTCAGCTTCTTAACTTCAATGCCGGCGAGATAGTTTTAGAAGTATGTATTAGAAATTCTATGGTCTGAATTTTGACACCCTGACGCTTTTTGACAAAGATGGTAAAATACTAAAGGTAGCCGACCAATATTTGCTAGAAATCTTGAAATATCTTCTTTTTTCAAATATTAAAGCAAACATCTATTCTTTATTATACCATAGTAGAACCATAAAGCATATGCTCAACAGTGACGGCCACAATGCGTATTAGACGTTACTTCGGTATTCCAGATGCAATATCTCAAACATGTACAATAATACTTTTTGAGGACTTTTTTGTACTTCATTTCCTTACATGCTAATCATTCTGCACAAAATGTTCATGTTGGACTTAGTTCAACCCCGAAAGTTAAAATTACCACCCTTCTGGCAATTATATGCAATATGCTTGTGTATCCAAGCAAGGTTGGGAAAAAAAGATATTTCCAATCAAACATTGTCAAATTTTACGTCCAAAAAGGTTCAGATAAGTGCCAAAAGGACTTATGTTTAAAGTGCCTTTAGCTGTTACATTAAGACATCAAAGTGCACAAGTATTACTAACCCATTGAAAATTTCAGTAGCTGTATTGATTTTAGTGCTAACAGAATACTTTCAACAAAATGAACTATTAGTTATGAAGAAATTCATTTTACAGAAGGCATGTTTTACTGCACATAAACTGAAATTCCGAATCTATTTTTATATAAATGGGAGATTACTTTTACATTTCAAAATGGTCCTTTTAAATGTCTTTGCTCCGTTATAATGATTATTTTAAAATGTTAATGTAACAGGCAGTCACTCTTATAGGGTATATAATTTATACATGTAGGCCTGTACGTGATCATTTCGCAGTCTCACCAAAGAACAGAAACATTAATGAAAGATATAAAAATGCATTGTATGTAACAAATATTTTAGAAATGAAACAGTCCAAATACAAGTTCTGAATAAAATTAATTATATCACGGGCAGACAGACTATAGATAGACGGGAGAAATATAAACTTCATTGAAAATTTCTATTTTCTCATTTGAAAAAGTTGAAACAAAATAGATTTTAATAAAGTTGAACAACGTGTCTATATCTGTGCGTAACAACATTTTTGTACAATATAAATAATACTTATAATGTTTAAATGTGTTATGCACGAACTTTCATTAATCAAAATAATCACGGAATGTCTTTACATTATCAATACTAACCACAAACTTTTGATATGTTCGCATTTCTGTTGCATTTAAATATGTTAACCGCAATAATAAAGATAAAATTATAAAGCATATGTGAATTGCATCACTGTTATTATATTGTATTCATTTATTTTTTCAGTGCAGCTGCAAAGTGGTTCAATTATGAAAGCAGTTCCTACATTCATGAATACTGTGATTACTTTCTGCGCTCTGCATGAAGTCCTTATTCATGTGCTTACCGTAGACAGCTTCTTAGTTTGTTAATTATATTCTGTAATATTCAATAGGATAATGTTTGTACATTATCAGTGCTATCGTTGTATCTAATTATTGCATCTTGATAATTGATTCTAGATAGTATCTTAATTAGATATTTGTACCTGATATTATTTAAACAGCGTGTGTACAAGATGCATGTCGCCTGAAGCCTTTGGTGTTTAATGGTTTCTTTATATTAACAGCGAAAAAAGTTTTTTTTAAATAAATAATTAAAGGCTAAAAAAGAAGCGTTATAGATATTATCAAAGAGTTTTATTTAATGCAAAATCAAAGATATTGGTCAATGTTGCGAAAACATGCATCAGAAAGATAGAAATAAAAACAACGATGGTTTCAACTTTGGCGGAATTTATATGATACATTTGTCAAGACGGAAGAATAACAGTTGACTAATGGCATCAAGTCATTGAATAAATGCTTTATTACTTGTCATTTCAAAGATTTTGTTTTGACTTTTACCCACCAAGCCGATGATGAACTATGTTGTAAAGACAGTGGCAGTATATACTAATGTTAAGAATAATACTGACTATAGAAGGTACATACTTAATCGATACTAGACATGTGGTCAATCCTACCGATCGGGTTTAAACCTTTCAAATATTTGGTCATTAGTTAAAATGAATTATTATGGAAGTAGATAAACCTTTCGTTTAGGGTCCTATCATAGAATGATTTTTCCTCGATTCTGCAGCAAAACATGCCGTCATTTTGATTCTTCTTCTTTGTGCCTTTCCTAATAATGTTTATCGTATTTTATTTTCAGGTTCGTTGGCACCCGCACAGGTACTTGTTACTGAACTACTTTTTATAATGTAAGCATACAAAACGTGAAATGATACGATCCCGTTATAACAATAAAGCAAAATTACTCAGAAGAACTGAAAAAACACACTGAATACACTTACTACTTGAACCCTGTTAATTAGTGTAATATTTTGTTTATATAATATTAATAATATGTTTACCAGTTAGAATGTTGTGAAAGGCAATAGTTACAAAAGTTCTTGCTTTCTCCCTGTGAAGGTAAATTAAAAGACATTAGCCCTAATTTTCGTGTATCAACACAAATTAGTAATAATGTTTTGATAACAAGATAATACGATGTGTGAATTTATTGATGCCTTTGTAGAACGATAAAATAGGTCAATAGGTGTGTGTTTGTACCAATACATAACTGATGCAGTAATAGATTTATTTGAAGAAATCGAGAAATACCTTTTCTGAATTGTAACTGAATGCTTCTTCTCAAATGTTAATTTTCGTGTCGAAAAATAACTGTCATTCAGAATAACATATTAACATAAATCGAAGATTCAATTTTCAAATGTTCACGGGTGAAAGCTCTTACAATTATAGTCCATTCTGTACAACCTTCCAGTAAACTATGATGTTATCATTAATGAAATGTAATTTTTCTGTTATTGTTATAACATTCTTCAAGTGAAAAATTTAGTAATGATCTTAATTGAAAGGTTGTTAAAGACATGTCTTTAATAATGTACATAATTTGTGAATAGCATTTCTAACAGGAGTTCTTTTGCTTGTTTTTTCTACAATGATAACGATCTAACTAGAATATATCCATTTTATGACGAAGGAATAATTAGAAAGTTCTTTTGTTAATATTTTTGCCAACTTCTGACAATCTGGCTTGTACAAGGGATAAATGATTTTATAGGCTAGTGATAAGAATTATGGTAAGTTTGCAGACTATGCCAAAATATTTGAAAACTTCTTTGATATCTTTTTCTCGTACTTGACACAGAAATTTCCAGATAAGAATTATTCGTAAAAATATGCAATCTTACGATATATTTTAGCTAAATGTGTCTCTTTTAAAATAAAATTGCAAGGAGGTGTGTTGGGTGTTACACTTTCAATTACCTCTCATGAACAGAGTCTGCCATTATTTTGTTAATCTGTAACCATCGCTCTAAGTATAGATTTTGATGAATCTCAAGAAGATATATTTAAGGCCAACAAATAGTTCAATGTTAATTGTTATTCCTATCACCAAGTAAGACAACCTATACAATTTCAAGAAACTGCTGTTCATATTATAAGTAGGATGGACGTCCCATTATTGTTTTTCAATTACCTCTTATGAACAGAGCCTGTCATTATTTTGCTAAGCTGCAACCTCCGCTTTCAAGTCTTCCATATTCGTATAAGACCTTGTTAAATCGCAAAAAATATATATTTAAGGCCAACAAATAGTACAATGTTAAGTGTTATTTCTATCACCAAGTAAGACAACTTATAAAATTTCAAGAAACTGCACTTCACATCATATAAAAACTTGGATGGACATCCCACTATGGTTATACAATATACTTCTTCTGCACTGGTTATAAATGAGATACACAGTACAGTTTTCTACTTCTCACCCACACTTGCGATGTATCCCAAGACTATATCAAGTCTACACGCCGGAAGAAACCCAAGAACATAGGACACTATGTCATATGTTGTGCAAGGTTTGGCTGCTGTATTCTACAGTTTTCTACTCGTTAAGGTACAATTTCTTCAATCAAGGTCAGATATTGTAAAATATTATTCTAATCTTTTAGTGTTTTATATCTAAATTTGTTCGGACCTCGGGCAATAGTTTTGAGTACTGACTAACAAGTCATTCAATAAGACTTAAGTGTATATCATATTTGTTTGAAGCATTCTTGTTATGCTTTTGATATTAACCTGTTTATTTAAGTATCATCTGTATAATGATTTAAGTACTGGCCTACTGACATGAAATTCATTATGGAAGGGCTGTGCATTCAATACTATGTTAAATACAAAATATTGCATATATATATATATATATAATGGTTTGTGAAATTTTATGAACGGAACAGAGGAGATATTCAAAAACAATATATTCAAGTAAATCATATTCATAAAATTCAGTATATATTTTTGGCAACAAGGAGCAATTGCCATCGGAAGTCTTTAGAATTAGAAGCGCTCTTGAAATTAATTACATTTCCTCATCGGAGCTATATAGCTTTTGATTCTAGACTAGTTGCCCTCGGCTAGGTAGGTGGGATCGAAAAAAACAAAACAGTTTCGCCTAGGTGAAGATAACGAACAGATATGTAATGGTGAACACAACACTATCATACATATTATTATATCAGGCAAAGAATTAAAGCACTCCACTAAAATTCCTAGCTGAAGCATTTTTGACTACAACATATAGCAATGAAAGTATAAGCTCTTCACTAGAATTGCCAACAGGAGCAACTTTGACAACAACATCTCCAACATCTCGCAATGAAAGTAGGATGATAGTTAACAAGGTGAACATCTGTCAGGAAATGTGCCAACATTTAATGGTAACACCTCATTGTTATTATATGCATTCACAATTATATGTAGTACACTTCTCTTTCCTATGAAAGACAACACTTGTTTGCAGCATACACAATTGATCAAAACAGATAGTTTTTGCATCATATGCTCATAGTAACGAGTTCATACAAACGATGATGTAGCCAAGATAAAACATCAGTTCTACTTTCGAATAGAGGATGTTTAAGGAGTTTTCATATGTCTCTTAAAATACCACAATTTAGATAATAATAAAAACTAATGAAAACGGAAATAGTGTTTGGAAAAACATTAGATTTATATGCATTGGCTTTCAAAACGCATATAAGCAAACATTGTTTTTAATTATGTCAGTCTCAATGAATAAAAGAAGGTGAGTTACAAATTAATACAGCTGGCGTTTCAATCATAAAAATGCCAAAATACATATAACATCCTTGACTACAAGCCACACGGTTCAACACATAAATAACGTTATATATCATTACGCTTAAGTGGAAATCGTATAGATATTATAAAACAACTCGGGAAATCCTCTCAGAATATGTTAATACTTGTACCTTTACTTTGTAACTTGCTGAAATATGAAATTCAGCCAAACTTGGATTCAATGTGGTTATATTTTCTGCTTTTTTGGGATCATGGAATCCATTCAATACCAGTGTAATAGAGTTCCGCTTAAACCGCTGCTAGGGGGACGTTAGGGGTAGTGCACTTTCCATTACCTCTCATGAACAGACTCAATCAAACCGAGTCTGCTATTATTTTCTGTTTGCTTGTATTCTATGCTTCCAAAGGCTCTTCTTACAGTTTTTATTGTTTACCTCTCTTTTGCTGTTTCGCAATTATATCAGATATTTTCAAGCTGTTTTATTCGTTTTGGGTTTAACGCCGTTTTTCAACAGTGTTTCAGTTAGTGTAAGAGCGGGTTTTCAAGCTGTATATAAGTAAGTGATACATTATAAGATTTTTCACACCAACATTAAACGAGTATCTATAATTATATTAGACTTAACCACTTACTTTCTAAATGGCCTGTTAAAGGAAAGGAATACAATATAACTGTTATTTTGACTTATACGGAGGACTTCATTTGTTAATGTTAAAGGTACTTGAATTCCTTATGTAAACTTAATAAAACCATAAGCACACGTAAGGACAGTTGTCAAATATCATTTGTTGTAAGCTTCCTTCAACTTGAAAAGTAAATGCTTAACGTTGAAACTGAACATAATGACTGTTTCAAACCAACTCGATGTAATTAAAAGAAAAATGAAAACAAAACAGCCGTTGTATATTTTGTATTTGTTTCGAAAGATGTGGAAAATACTAACCGTTATTAGAAGTAATGAATTATGAAACGTATTTGATATATCTAATTTCACTCATTTGAAGATTTATAAACACACTTTTCTTGCTTTGCTTAAAATAGTCATGTCATTTCTGACGGCCAGATCATGACTTATGGATATGCAATAAATTGTACCTAAAATATAGAAAAATCAGTATTACGAAAAACGAATATCTCATTCAAGAACTGGAACATTTGAAATAACAGAAATATTCATTTCCTACAGTTTCGGAAATCTCATCGGATGTCTTATAAATGAATAGCACTTGTTGGGAATCTCAAACTATAAGCGCTGATCAGCGAGGTATTTTCTATTTATGCTTACCCTAATTTTACTGAATGCAGAATTGTCATGATTTAAAAGTATAATGCCGTATCACTCAGCAAGGAATGTTTGTTACATGTGCAAAGAAACAAATTAAATGCAGAAAGCGATTCAGATATAAATGTTATGTTATATTTCCATAAAACTAATTTATTGTCAAAAAGAATAACAACGTTTTCAACTTGAAATTATATGATCATACCCGTCGTTTTTATTTAGTTAGAAAAAGGAGATTCTGAACGGATATATCTGTTATGAGTTTTATGTAAATATTGGTGACCATATCCGGTCTTGTTCAGTTCTGCAAAGCATTCTGACAAAAAAATGAATTACAATAATTACATTGTTACATTGGCTATTTGTAAGTGTGAGACCATAGCATTGTGACGTCCCACTGAGCCAATTAAGCAGCACAGGGGAATCCATCTACAGGCATTCTCTGGCAGGTTTTTTGCTTTATGTTCCTATTTCGTACTTAAAATTCCCCGCGAAGCCGGAATATGAGACATCTTAAATGTAGAACGGATTCTTAACTAACAAGATCAATTTATGAAAGTGAACACTGTGATTTCAAATATAATTATGATGGTAGAAATACTGTTTCATGTACGAAGATTGGCAATACAACAAACACCTTTGGTGTTTAAATAGATTAGACGTATAGACTAATGACATATATCTTTTGTTATAAATTTGCGAATGAGTTTATCCTACATAAACCAAGGGCAAAAGCTGATTATTCGATCAAAAAATGTTCGTCCGTTGAGAGCCAGACGGGCGCATCAACGTTCTTCATCCATATGCTGATGAGCCCGTCTGGCTTTCAATGGACGAAATGCTCTGGCTGGCATCATTTACATGACCAGTATATTATTACTGAAAGGTTACAAATGTTTTGATATTGCAGCACATTTGAATAAATAACATTTTTTTAGCATTTACTTTTCAAGTTGTTCTTCGATAATATGACTGATGTGCAATTGTTTATGTATATTTGAGTTAGCGCTAAACATTAAATTGATCAGAAATCAACTTTTCAATAAAATCAAATACGAATTTTAATATTTACTTAACTTAGGCGGCGTTAACGGAAGAATAGCAAGCAATGAATTGTTTAACAAAAAACTGTTTATCAAATATTTACAATGGCGGTACAAGTTTGTTCACAATTTTCATACATCTCTTTTTCCAGTTTCAATAGAAGACATGCTGTAAATATAAGGTTTCATATTCAATGTTTAAATTCTCACATTCGTTGAATTTGATGTCTCTCATCGAAACTAAGCCATGGCATGTTATAAAAAAGCCTTTCTGATGTAATGATGACTATATTTGTTAAATATATACCTTGAAACTATTCAATGAAAGGGACCTTGAAACTATTATATGAAAGAGAATACATTTTAAAGTTAAGATAGCATGTGCAAATATTAAGTGTCAAACATTTCTGTTTTCCTTCTTTATTTGGAAATGGAAATGTTGTGATTCTACAATATATAAAACTTCAAAAATAACTTAAGGGAAAAGCAAATATATCTTTAAGTTATATAACATAACTTGTTTTGTTTTTATTACATATAGAATAAATTGTTTTTCCATCTTGAATCAATGACATTACTATGCGAGAAGTGCATTCAAGATAGATGCATTGAAATACAAAGTGCGGCTGATGTAAATGCTATGTGTAATAATTCTAATGAGCAAATGCACGAACATTTCATATAGTGAAACAAATAAAAATTAAATTTTATATACGTTTTGATGAAAAGTGCCATTGTGAAGTATACAAAAAAACTGCCGGTTCTGTTCCAGATAAATAATCGGAGTGTAATAATGACTATTTCAAGGGAGTTATCCCGCGTGGTCACACTGGATCGTGCAATTTGAATTAATATTTCCATAAGTTTTTAGTATTTAGTAATGTTTCCATAGATTTTTAGACCTATGATAGCACTTCGACAAATATTGCAAACAGAAATACAGTAAATAGTTTCAAAAATATCACCAGTTGCGTCTTAAACGAAAAACCTGTATGAAAATACTTCTACCGCATTCCTTACAGTTACTTTTGTTTAGCTGATATCTGCGAGTTACCGCTCATTTCTTTGCATGTACTATTTGCAGAATACAAAAATGTTATTTAAAATTATACACCCAGTGAAAATGCAGGGCGAAATTTTACGACCGTTATGGATCTCATAGCAGAGTGCTGTTGCAAAAGGTAATGAGACTTTGAAAGCTTTTTATACAACCAAGCCATATAATTGCTGACTTGGTTTGAAAGAGCGTGTTCGTGAAAATGCAACACCTTACCGGCATTAGACATATTAACAACTTACGTTTTTGCGTCGTGCATGCGCTTTTTGTAATTTTTTGCGATGTCAGGACAGACTGAATAATGCATGATGAATATTTTCTGTAGTTTGTAAATTTTATAACCCTTTATGTTTCTTTAACAAATTGCATAGCATAATTTCATTGTCTTTTTATATTTTGTTGCATGAGTCATTAATCATTTGTATTCAGAATTGAATGCATTCCTTGTGAATATAAACTAAGAGTTATTTTGAAACTGAAATAAGGCAGGGAAATACTAGTGGCACTATTTGTCCATTGCATATTTTTGTAAAGAGCAAACCTTCACCATTGATAAAATGTAAGTTTTTAATCGGATTATCATAATTTTCGTATCTAGCATAATTCGTATGTAACTTGAAGAATACTTTTTTATCAAATCTAACAACAAGAACACACTTGTTCGGCAATACAGCATACACAATGTTTCTAGTCCTAAAATCCTCTAAATATTTGATCTAAATTGCAGGCGATCTATTAAATCAAAAGTAAATCTGCAATATATACAAATTTACATAACTTAGGTGGTGCTCACCAATCTATCATTGAACATGTTAATCAAATATTGACAATAGAGATCCATAAAATAATTCTTTCATAATTTTCCTACTTCACTTTTTTTATATATGAAGAGCACACATCTTGTAATGATCAGGTTTCAAGTTTCATACTTTGTTAAACATCATGTCATGCATCAAACGTAGTGCATGGCAATTTATTTAAGAGACCTGTTTGAGATGTTAATGAATATATTAATGGTGCTTTGAATGCACTACACTTAAAACTATTGTGTAAAAATAATTGTGAATTAATCAAAAACTGTAAAATCAGCGTCAAACGTTCTTTCTCCAACAAAATAAAAAATGGACGATCACTTTGAACTTTGCTAAATTAGATCATGTAATTCTGCAATTTATGAAACTTCTACATAAGCCGCAGAACATGGCATGATCTTAGTTTTTTTTAAGTTTTCGTTGTTTAATTGAATGATAAATTTATTTTATTACTGTCTTGTAAAACATGACATATCATTGATAACAACAGCTTTTAGGAAAGAATAAAATGGATTAAGATGCAAATCGTAGATTTTTCAGATTTTTGTTTTGATTTAGTAAAGTGTATCGTAGTTTAATGCTGTTTGAGTTATTTGAATTTTTGTTTGTTAGGTTTTCAATAAGAGTGCAGATAATGTTTCTATTCTTAAGTGATTTTTTATTTATTAAGATAGCGGGTAACAAGTAAGCTGATTGCTTACAATGTATAAAAAGTATAATTACTTTTACTTGACATTTTGCAGTAAGCCAAGCTTTTTGATGACCCATAACGATTGGATTCGGACCACTTATATGCTATTAAACTTGTCTTATTCTGGGGATTTATTTACTCCTCAATGCACGTACTGAATGACTGAACCCTTTGATCGGTCGCTACCGTGTGGATTGAACGGCAAGAGGCTAGACAAACATCATTATTTCAAAGATCACAGAGTCTGCAATTTTCGTTTTTCTCAATTAATATTGAACACACAGTGCAACACTGCTGATAACCAAATTAGATAATGAAACTAACTCAGACACCAATAACATCAAATATCACATCAAATTCGTTTAGATAAAGCGCGTTGCTTTTTACAGACCTAGTGAAGAAATTTGACTTTTTCTTCATTGTTTTCAGTGGTTTTGGTGAAGTTCACCAACACATTTTTGGTTTATTCTTTTGTTCTTTCTCAACTTTTTTATGTAGATGCTTTAAACTACATATGTCGTGCTTTTAACTTTATATGATATGACTTCTACTGTATACGCGGAATTTGCAACTGTTATTTATTGTTTTTAAATTTTCATGCGGTAGTTTTAACTTTATCTTTTTTTGTGGTTGCTATGTGTTTACGGTTCTTTTAACTTTATATTTGGTGTGTAGATTGTATATGCGGTGCTTTCAAATGTTTATACGGCTCTTTTATGACTTCTCTTTTTATATAATGCTATTAATTGTCCAGTGTGTATATTTATGAATATAATTTTGTTTTCAGCTTTACTTCCTTTTTTCACCTCTAGTCTTAAAGTCATAAATTGCATTTTTCTCACATACCGGTATTCAATAAAACAGTGTTCGAAAACATGTTCATATGTAATTCGTCTTTTAGGTTTCTTGAACTGTTTGGGACTTAAGGATATACTCTTACATGCAGTATATCTATGGTCAAAATACAATGGAAATTATTTGCAATATTGCTTCATGCAGTAACCTACATTTCTTGACTGTTAAAACAATTCAGAAAAAAAACACTATGGCAGAAGATAGAGATTACATATACAGTTACACGCAATACCAACAGAGTAGGTTAAAAATACAAATATTCGCAGCATTGCAACATATTGCAAAACATTCATAGAAACTCTCGTATAACAATTATTGATCAAGTGGGATAAACTAAGGATGTTCGGTACATTTATAAACAGATGGTTATATTAGGGAAGGGATGGTTATTGAACATTATCTAGAAATACTAGAAAATATAATTGTTCAAATGAAAGAAACAGATGTTAAAGCCTGATGGTTTTGTCTTATCGATTATCTTTTATTGGTGCGGTTATAAGACGCGAAACTTATCACGGAGGACAAAACGGGTGAATTACAAGGAATATTCTATATCAGATGTAAATCGCAAGTGTTGTTAGAATTACCATGAAAGTCTTCAAATTACTCTATTTAGTCTATACTTTCAACATACTTGTTCTCTGAGTTTTCTGTATTGCATGCGGACTTCATAAACTACCACTCGCTAATAATGACAAATGATAGACTAGCTCCTAGGCTGCGAGATTTTTTTCATTTTTCTTTTCTTTTTCCACTTCAATTGTAGTAAACGGAGCCACTCTATATCCTATTTTCAATATCATGATAATCTTTCAATTATTTCTAAGATATCTTGATTAGACTGTCCTTTGACTTCTATAAAATAACATTAAGATATTGTTTTATTGGAAATGTTTAATATATTATCAGTCTAGTGGCTAGTCTAAGAAAACGACTGAGAATTCCTCGTAATTTGTTTTTGTTGTAACTATAAACATCTTTAGCACCATAAAACAGCAGCGAGTTAACAACATTGATAATCCCCCTAATAGAGATTAACAAGTTCAGCATTTCTTGCGTGTTTGTTTTCCGCATTTAGAGGGTTTGTATGGCCGTAGAAAATGAAGACCCCTACAGATGGAGTCGAGATATAGGCGAAATGTAATTAAGGTAAACCATCTGTTTTTCCGATCAATGTTTTTCCTTATGCTACCGGCTGTTGTATGTTTAGGTTCAGCGATTAAACACTGTATACGTTTTCAATGGTTTAGTAACTAGACTTTGTACCAATATCACTACAGTACAGACATTGGTAGAGCCCTTAAGATATAGATACGTCAGTCAGATTAGGAAAAGAATGTTTCTGTTAAGCATTCAACATATTGTAAAAATATGTACACAATGGTTCGTCTGAGGACACAGACCTTGCTAAACATTTAATGCTCTGAGTAATTCTATACAAATTACTGAAATAGCGATATTAACGTAAGACTGAACTTGGCAAAATAAATATTATATGATATACGATCATCTGTTCGGAATACATTTTTATAACATATGGTAAATGGGTTTCATGTTATTTTTTGTATGTAAATCAATACAACCAAAGCAATCCGATTAGGCAAGGCTTGAACTTATAAAGCACAGGGCTGCTGTTTTCAGATTTTAGTGAAAACATCAGTTATTATTAAGATGAATAAGTTTTGTAAGATATTAAGACAGAAGATTTTTGTTCTTAAGCACCTATCTGCATGGTACTTTATGACGTCAATTACATAATTAATAGGAATTACAAGTTATCTGCAGAAGAGCTATTTTTGTTTTTTATGTCAATGAAAAACTGTATAACCGATACGAAAACAACGTTTGCCTACACGATCGTGTACTGGACAGCATGACTAAACATACATTCTATTGTGTTACCCAATAAACGTGTAAGACCAAAAGGCAATAGTCAATTATTGAATATAAACAAGTATATCTGTCTACAGTGATTGTTTCTTACGATAAGTGAGAAAGATGCATAATAATGTTTCTAACGATACACATTAACATCATGGAATATCTGTAGTATTTCGAGAGGCAGCAATGTCTTTGATTCTCTTTTTAATATACCCTTTTGCTGATTTTGGTATTAATAATACGCAAGACGTATGAAACATGTCAAGCAAAGAGGTAACATAATGTAAACACTTGTTGCTGAGTCACGGCGCTGTAAGGCAGTTACACATGTATACACAGTCATCAAATTAAGATATATGTAGGCTATGGAATCTACAAGAAGGAAATTATAAGTATAATTATGACTGATCAATATATACGATGAAACGAATAAAGACTCAGTTACCTTTTATCTTTGTAGGATCACATTCGAGGGCATATACAGCATTTAGCAGCAACAATATACAAAAACAACAACACTGAAAAGGCCACATAGCAGTCATAGTGCATGGTCCCGTCCAAAATAGGTCCAACCTTTATCTGATCGTTATGCTCCCTGTTTAAAACGCACTCAACTTGTGATACTAAAAGGTAAACGGTGTAATTGAAATGCTGTCACTTTCCACTGAGGTTAAATCAACACGCATCCATTTGTGCCAACAAGCTTACAAATAAAGTGTTTGCTCTTCTGTATGAATGTCATGCAGTAATACCAATTGTACTCCTTTTTAAAAAAATAGATTCAGACAGTAGATATTTAACAAGAAACATCTTGCATAGGTTTTGATATACCTGTGATCGACAGATCTTTTTGTATTATAAATAATATATTATCCCACATTTATGAATCTCTTTCAATACAATCCAGTCATATCCCGGTGTCATTTCCTTCAATATGTTGTCTGGCTTATTGTTAACTTGTTTGTACAGGTAAATCCGCAAATGTTTCAACAAATGTTGCATTCGTTTAACTATTCAAAAGCTTGTTATAACCTTTGTTATGTAAATATCGTTTGTTTCCATTAATTTATTCATGTTCAGTATTGTAAATGTATGAACAGTGCCTTACAGTTGGCAAAAAACTTCGCTTTTCATCTACATAATCCTGTGAATTTACATTTATTGCGAAGAAACGCCATTTGTAAAGCACGTTCTACTGATACACAGGTAAAGATATCCCAGCTATACTATATACATTGGCGCATTTTCTGTACTGTATGCTGTAATCAGGAATTTTCTCCAATATACAGTATATAATACTATTTTTTTCTTACAAATCAGCCGGTGATAATTATCTACGGTTCTTTCAATTAGCTTAAAAATGTTTTATATCTTCTTTGTAGTAAAGTAAACACACTTAAGAAAAGGTGAATGGGCAAGCTAGGCTGCTAAATAATATTAAAACAGCTGTGCTGAAGTAAAGACTGTATTATGATGTTTTTGAAATGATTTTAACAAAGATTTGCCAAAGGTGAGTGATGAATAATTACAATGATTCATGTGGTTAATAGATATTTGTAGATTTATATACGATAAAGGAATATACAAAGGTCTGATTCATTTAATTGAAAATTAGAATTTAAAGACGTGCATTTCTTTTATTCTCCTTCCATATTCATACAAGTCGCAGTAAAATGTAAATGAGCCGCACCATGAGAAAACCAACATTCGCTTTCAAAGCCTATTGCAGTTAGAGAAACCGTTAGCGAACAGCATGGATCCTGGCCAGACTGCGCGGATGCGGATGCGGATGCGGGTGCGGATGCGCAGGCTGGTCTGGATCCATGCTGGTCGCAAATGCACTGTGTTGGTTTTCTCATGATGCGGCTCACATATACAACATGAACCAGAATGACCCTAATTTACGATTCAATTAAAGGTCAAATTATGTATGTATCAGACTTCTGATTTTAAACATCGAGTAGGTATGAAACGTATAATGATACCTGTTGAAAGTACTGGGTATGTGGATATGTTTTGTCTGAAATTCTATAATTAATAATGATTTCCGTGCAACCACAACCGCAGTTGTTCCTTAACTGGTAGTTTGTCTCAAATACGATAATCTGCATTCAGTCCCTATGATTTTAACATTTAATTAAACTATTTAAGGCACTGAATACCTTTGGCAATAGTGTACTCATTGTAGATAATGTTCTCCAGATATTGAAAGATGAAATTAGATCAAACATGTAGAAACTTAGCCCTTCAACATGCATTTCTCTTAATTTAAAAGATAAACCTGTTGCTTATATATAAATCAAATGTAAAAAGAAAACACTTATGAGCCGTGCCACGGGAAAACCAACATAGTGGGTATGCGACCAGCATCCGCGCAGTCTGGTCAGGATCCATGCTGTTCGCTAATAGTTTCTCCAATTCCAATAGGCTTTAAAAGCGAACAGCATGGAGCCTGACCAGACTGCGCATCCTGGATCCATGCTGGTCGCAAAGCCACTATGTTGGTTTTCTCATGGCACGGCTCTTATGTTATCTGGAAATGTTAATAATGTCTGGCATGGTTGATAATCGAAATGTAAGCATCTTTATTAACTCAATTCATGAATCTTATGAAATGTTGAATGGCAAAATAAATCTGTCCGATAAGACAGTTCCAGTGTTTCTGTAGTGTATCTAATCGTTTGAAGATAACGCAAAGAAGTAGAGTAAATAGTTAAAATTTCAAAAGCTCATGCGGTGAATCAGGTAGAACTCAAATTTTATATGTTCGTGTACTTTATTACAAACATTTATATATTAATGCAGCTAAAATGATAGCATCAAAGCAAGTTATTGTTTTAAAGTATGATGTCAGATTCAAGATTTTGGCATAAATATAGACTATCAGAAAATCATTATTTTGCATCTTTTATTGTTACAGACATTTCAGAAACATGCATTATTACTCATAAAAGAGCTGAACATGTCCTATAATTTCATTATTTTGCTAACATGACCTAGGTAGGTCACCCTAGGAAAATTTTTTATGTAAATACCTAAAGAATGAATAGCTGATCTATTTATTTTTGGATCGTTGTCTTGTCCTAATATTTATTTTCAGCTCGAATGGGGTATCTATCCCGTGAGGCATTGCTTAGGGCACGGGTAGGTATCTGGATAAATATCAACCACCTGCAAGCTTTCTAAAATGCTTCATCTCAATCGCCTGACAGAAATTCGGGCCAAAATTATTAGAAATCTTCTAACAACTGTCTCGGCCTATCATTTTAAAATGTATCTTGTTAGTGGACATAGTATTTCGCTTTGAGTGCGGGAGGTCGTGGGTTCGATTTCCGGCCGCGTCATACCAAGACGTGAAAAACGGTACCAGTAGCCCCCTTGCTTGGCGCTCAGCTTGGAAAGGGAAACTGGCATCTTCTCTCATAACCTCGCGGAATGAGGTGTCGAAAGTGATTAATATAAGTTGTAGAACTTGTTTCTCAATCGACCTAAAATAAATTAGTATAAACCAAGTATTCCTTCTAGATATCTATGTAAATAAAATCTCTGAAAAGATCCTTTGGAAACATAGAACGCAACCGAGTAATTTCATAACAAACTTGGTTAGACTGAGTCTGTTCATGAGAGGTTATGAAATGCGCAACACGTCCACTAGCACCAGAAAGCGCAATTCCAATATAATATTAAAATGAATGCTCTACATGATCCCAAGGGATCAGAAAAAAATATAATGACTCTGAGTCTAAATTGCAGGATGTGCAACTGCGTTCGGTTTGTTAAATGATGTTAGATGCTCACTGCTATACCACACTCTGTGTGAGCTATCCTGAACACCGTATATTTTTCGTTCGTGGACCGTCCGTGAAGTTTGAAACCACAATTGTTTATGAACCGCTTAATTAGACTTGACTTACTCTGTGGCGTCCTGTTATATATTGATTTATTCTAAAGGTTCAGCTTGGCTGCATATGGGGGCCCCAGAGCTTAAATATGAACCTTTAACCACCACGCCCTATTTGTTTTCAGACATTGAATTTCAGTAATCTAATCTGACCCGATGTTTGTACAGACGTATATAACAAGGGTTCAATGGACAAAAAAGTCCGTCGTAGGGGTCAGTCTGTTTCAAAGAGGTACAAACTGAAAACGCATAAAAATCATTTGCTAATGTACATGACTCAGGGGGACGGCATTTTACTTTGATTTTCTTCCAAGTTTTGTTTTAAGTTTCATAAGGCTTTATATTTTATGTTAAAGGTCCATTACTAAGGGAAAGTGAGTTGGCAATTTTTTTCATAGCCAGTGCATAGACTTCTGCAAGACACTAAATAATGAAGATTGGCAGGTCAAAATTTACAGAAGGTCTTTGGAACTCAAAGAAATGTATGTGTATTATGTTGAAATTTCAATGAATCGACAGAATGACCCACAGGTCTTTTTAACTTTCTTCATACTTCATAGAAAAATAATTGTACATATACTGCGATTTATTTCGAATTTCTACATACCAACTTTCATTTTCCAATAAAATGAAATAGTTCCTGTGCTTTTTAAAAGAAATTAAAATGTTCACTTTCCTTAGTATTGGACCTTTAAAACAGATGAAGGGGCCTCCGTGGCCGAGTGGTTAAGGTCGCTGACTTCAAATCACTTGCCCCTCATCGATGTGGGTTCGAGCCTCACTCGGGGCGTTGTATTCTTCATGTGAGGAAGCCATCCATCTGGCTTACGCAAGGTCGGTGGTTCTACCCAGGTGCCCGCTCGTGATGAAATAATGCGCGGAGTGGTACCTGGGGTTTTCCTCCACCATTAAAGCTGGAAAGTCGCCATATGACCTATCACGTGTCGGTGCGACGTTAAATCCAAAATAAAAAAAAATAAAAACAGATGAAACAGTGTCCAAATAGATAGTATTCATGCTTACATGGTTAGAAAAGCGCAAGTTTTAATACTGCAAATAAGCTTTTAAAGTTAGAGCCATCAAGGCAAAGGAGGTAATCAAAAACAATTTTCTACTATATTCATCAATATTCAAATCTTTAACGTGAAAAAATGGCAGTAAGCCACATTTTAAACAAAGGCATTATGAGCCTTTATGCCGAAATTATGAAAAGATCTATATAAGCCTTAGGCTTCGATCCTATCCTAAGCGTTTTTGCGAATTTTGTTGATTGTATATGTATTTTGTAAACCATTTCGCTAATAAAATATGTTTAAACCAAATTATGAAATTAACTAAGGGACCACCACAGGGCACTGCTTACATAAAGCTACATGATTGTGGAAAACTTAAAAGCCCTGTAAGATATATTACACGAATCTTTAGACCGTGATATTCTACAAAATTTGTACAAGCCCGATTTCTTGGACACAGCAACATTACAAAGAATTACATATGGGACTCTTTAAAAAGTTATCACTAAAACATTTAAATGACATCTTGGATACTATAGAAATGTTAATATAGAAAGGTCCACTTTGTGTGTTTCGGAGACTGTAATTGCTAGGTAAAAAGAACAAAGATCCCTGGAGTCTTGGAGTAAGCAACTCCAAAGCACAAGTTGTTGTTTGTGTATTTCATCAGAACTACAACTATTTGTTCTTGTTCCATTTTATCACCTACAATGGTTTTGAATCATAACTAACAAATTACATATTTTTTATTCATAAATATGACATTTATACAATGCATACACTAGAAAGTTTTCACTATGTCTTAGTGTGAGGGGGTCTCCATGGCCGAGTTGTTAAGGTCGCTGACTTCAAATCACTTGCCCCTCATCGATGTGGGTTCGAGCCTCACTCGGGGCGTTGAATTCTTCATGTGAGGAAGACATCCAGCTGCCTTGCGGAAGGTCGGTGGTTCTACCCAGTTGGCCGCTCGTGATGAAATAATGCACTGAGGGGTACCTGGGGTTTTCCTCCACCATCAAAGCTGGAAAGTCGCCATATGACCTATAATTGTGTCGGTGCGACGTTAAACTCAACAAAAAATGTCTTAGTGTGAACAGGAGTATCATGTCCCGTTTGGCGTCACTCTGGATTAAATTTTCTCAGTTAGTTCCGTTGAGCAGCAAAAATACATTTTAAGAAATAACAATACTGATGAAAGACTTTTTTTAACTTCAAAACAGCTAAATTTCCTTTCAAAGCTGTCACTTGAGTGTCGTACTTTCTTATACGTTATATTGAATTATAAAATTCGATTAAATGTAAGAAACACATGTGACATCAACACTATAAATACGCACGCGATAACTTATACATTTGTGTGAATTTAGATCATTTTTGCAAAAGGAAAGAAACCATTTAGTCGATTTTAAGTGAGGCTATTCATGCTGTTTCCTTATACCATTTTGCTTATTCGTTATATGAATAAATGACTGAAGCAACACTTTCTTTGCATCAAGTTAAGAAGAGTTTTGTACTTGCAAGCAGTCATTAAGATCTACATTCTCAAATTAATCTTTAAAGCTAGATCCTTACAGAAATGGAAACTGAATTTTCAACCAGGCTGGGGTGAATCAATGCCAAATACATTATGTAATAATTTCGAAATATCTATTTTCATCTTCAAACGAAGTAGTACTTTAAATGAAACAAGAGACTGCTTTTGAAAAGGTGCATGACCCCATACTGCTTCACTTGAATTGAAGTGTAACTGATAAGTAATATCTGGGTAAATGTTTGATCAAATCAAACCATGAACTACAAAGTTACAGACCGGACACGAAGTCGGAATGATCAATAAAGAGAGATAATTCAAAAAGTAAGACGGGTAGATTATGGTCCATGTATTGTGAACCTTCTTCAAATGACCTCAATCATTGTGTGCAATTTGCTTACTTTTCCTACAGTGGTTTTAGAGTTGTGCTGTGGAAAAGAACATTCAACAAAAGGAGATAACTCAAGGAGGAATTAATTGTGTTATGGCTCTTGCACAGAGCAGATCATTATGTCATGCTGATTACTGGTACCGAGCAATTTTTAATACATACCTGAAATACAGAGTAATACACCGGTCAGGAAATCCGGATATACATTAAATAAAGTGAGATAATTCAATGATTTTAGGTTCTTGCACGCAAGAAATCATCATTTCATGCTGATCATTGGTTCAAATATGTTTTCGAAATCCATCTATGAACGACAAAGTTACAGACCGAGAAGTAAAGTGAAATAATTCAAAATGTAAGACGGGATTATGGTTCTTACACGCGACACTGATTATTTTGCCAAGGTTTTTTTTTTCTAAATCCATCCATAAGTGAGAAAGATACAGACTGAATACGAAATTGAGACGAGCGGACGGACAAACGTTGTAAGTACTATATGCCACCCCTAAGGAGGAGTGGCCAAACAAAAAAAAAAAAAAAAAAAGGATTCTCTTTCTTTTTAGACAATCTATTTATGGCTAAAGAGTTTTGGCGTTCGCTAAGACTGGGTGAATCCATGTTAACAAACAAGCACAAACATGCTGACTTGGCAACAAATCTTGTTTCTGTGGAAACGTGAAAGTGACATTATCTTAATTACGTGTAAATGTTACAGGTATCTCCAGGATATGTTTATATGTCACAGGGTAATTACTTATGAAATTTCAACACAAAGTCCAAAAATAATAGTTTCTGAAAAAATAAAGCATATGAAAATGTTACTTTAACTGAATCCTGATCTGGGATAATGCATTCTACTCTACTGGATTCCGTCTATTGTGACCTGGCTTTGTAAAATCCACAAAACTAATATACATCAAAAATCGTTTCTTAAAATGACCCTTTTATTTCCAACTTCTATCTATCTTCTTTTGTGCATTATCCGAAATAACTATAAATTATTTCTAATTAAGAACTATCTATTTAACTGGTGACATGAATATCAATGAAAGAAGTCGAAACATAGGCAACATGTGGACTCGGAGTTCACCCTAGTCTAATACGGATTTTAATTTCAGTTAGTTAACTTCAAGTTGTACTGGTACAGAATACGAGTATATGAGTATAGATAGGTTTACAATAAATGACTGATCCATGTTTATATAATAAGAAAACTAAACACGCCGCCTATTACTATTATACAATTTGATTTTCCCCCGTAGATAAACATGCACGTAATTGTGCTGTAGGTGGATAGGATAGATAATATAAATAAATTAGATGACAAAATGCACTTACAAACAGATGGAATATGCAAACATCGTAAATAAAGACAATGTTTCAAGTGGCTATGCAATTAACAGAGATAACATCACTGAATGATCTCGTAAATCACTGATATCGTTGCGCAAACAACAGTTGGTCTTCAATATAGTTGCAAAGACAATATTGAAGTTATTGTATGATGCTTAAACTACTCTTCTAAAGCAATACACTATGGTGGCTGATTTGTGCCATTCCGCTATTTCGTTCTGTTGCAGCGACAAAACAACAAACTTCGATATGGCCCCCGCCGAAGGTCGCCCTGCTAAAAGTCGCTTCGGCGGAGCGACGTTCGACTGGACGCCATAACGACGTTTGTCGTTCAGTCGCTGCGACAGAACGAAATAACGAAATGGCAAAAATCAGCCACCATGATATGTATACAGCAAATATTCTTGTAAATTAAAGTAATCACATCAATGATCATTATTCTTATAAGTGTGGCTTTAAATATATCTAAGGTAGCTAATTCGACTTAATTTACGGAAATATGTGAAAATAACGAAAGTAAAACTATGCATATTGTTCGTAAATAAACTTCAATTTATATGCATCTATCCGGAAGTTTACCCATTATAGGTATGTAAACCTCTGTTTGATTTTCAAAAGAATGCCCAAACAGTTGAACAAGTTATTAAGAACAATGGAAAATGTACAAATGTTTCAACATATATTGATAAGGAAAAGCTACCCAAATAATTAAATAGTAGTTTCACAAGTGTAGTGAACATGTACTTATTGAACAGTAGTTGAATGGACTATTAACTTATATCAAATAAGACAAGAAATCTTTCAATAACAGTCAACATATCTTTACCTCTGTCTTCAAGAAAGAACACTTTAAAGTGTCACTAAGTCAAGAAACTTCAACACCTACTAACCAGTTTAATCAAACACTCGGGATTCTGTCAGGATACTGGTTATATGACCCAGGGAAGTGTCAACGCCTTTTGTATATTGAACAATGGTTTGGGTCCAATCGCTAAGGTGACTATGTCTTAGACTAGCTGACAAACGATATAGAATGTCCTTTATTAAAACGTAGAGCTGGTGAGACCAAATATCTCATATATAGAATTTTCTTCTGGCTACCTTGCCTCAATGATTCGTGTACCAATGATTCGTAAATGGTTTCTTATTATGAGCTAAACAATTTCAGGGATCAGGCAAATCACTAAATGTTTCAAACTAACAATCTCTAATTAAAAATCATTAGCTCAAACTCCTATAGGCTGGAGACTCTATACTTGACTGGCCTTTTTGTTGAAGTTCCCGTCAGACAATGTCTTAGTGTTCCTCGCTACATTTTCGCCGCCAAAATGCATTAGACAAATATCTGAAGATTGGTCATGAAATGAATCAACAATTTGATGTTACAATGAAAAGAATCCGAAACTGAAGACCAATACAATGTATGAAGATACTATATATCTCTGTTGTAACATCATGTATAATCATGTCTTCATTGTGTGTGTTTTATTTCTGTAACGGTATAAGCTTTACGTTATTTTATTCTGGGATCTTCGTCTACAAGAATATGTTTTCTCTTAAAAACGTGTGCGCCATTACAGATTTCTTACATGATACGTTGTGTATCGTGATAAAAGGAAATGCGAAAACTGAGTTTTTACAGAGATCTGTACAAATAATGCTATTTATCTAAAGATTAATCCGCTAATGGATCAAAGCACATCGGCTGTAAACAAGATAGCGTACAAAGCAGCGAACTGATTAATGTGCAATTGCGTATTAAAAATGTTAAGGATACATTCATTACCTTTTTAAATCATTTTGTATTGGCCGTTGTTTTAAGATATCAATAGCATGTTCAAGTAACGTATGGTTACTTGAAGGAAAATCAAAACGTATCCATTTTCGGCTTAACTTTTGAAAGCAGCAAGAATGACAACACATTTCCTACTAAAATGCCGTTAATGAACTGCGCAGATATACCCACAATAACAAGCACAAAAACACCGACACAGAAAGAGCTTGAAATTGCTTGTTGTAGTTTTCTCAAGTATATCAATAAGCATAAACGCATACAACACATAAACTTTTTTCAGATGAAGATGTGTTGATCCTGCCACAGTCGCATTTCATTCGTACTGAAGGTGCTGCATTTGTTATCAGTGGAATACAGAGTACAGTACAACGTTAGGACGCATGCCTAGTTCTATATGATATATGCTTATAAAATAAAAGTGTACAAACCTGTGACAAACGTTGGTGGTCGTTGATTGTGCCAAAAAGTAGAACCGTAATGTAAAGCAATCGAAGCTTTTCGTTTCTCTTCCAATAAGATTTGGAACTCCCTTCTCGTCAAGATTATGAAACGCTGACTGCTCTTAATTGTCTGCTAAAACCCATTTCTTGTTACAATGTTTTGCAAACTGACTGATTCATTTCTTCATATTTATGAAAGCGTACATAGTTTTTATCAACAATTTATTACTTTTCTTGAGTCATTGTGTTTCCGCACACTCATCTTTTGATTAAGAAGTACTATATATCAAACAGTGATTTGTCATTGAATAAAATCATTGTTTGGAATTTACATGCGAAGGAGTCATATCACGAGGGCGCAGCCTGAGTGATATAATAATACGCAATTAAACGACAAACAATGATTTTATTGAAGAGCAAATCACTGTTTGAGATATATTATTTCGATTCTAATACGTTATCAAAGATCATTATGTATTATATCCTTGACGACCTGCATCAAATATTTGCCTGCTTTCTATGATTTGTTTTCTAGCGCGCCGCTATGCCATCTGACGCTATGACGTAATAATTGTGACGTCAGAAAAATAAAGTGTTGAATAATAACACATAATTTTCAGCCTTCTTTGTTTAATGGGAAAACATTTCGGGTCGTGTTAGAATTCATTTTAGATTTCTCTTATTCAGCATTTTTTCAGTATATCTTAAAAGTTTTGAAACAGAGAGCAAGATTGTAGAAATAAAATGTGGTCTTATCATAATACATAAAATGATGATTCATTCAATAAAATGTTGGAATAAAAAAAATTGACTTGGCCTCCTCAATGCCACTGTCAATTTGTAGCTGTACCCAGATACTTGTTCCTCCCATTTTTTGATGCAACTCTTGTATTATTACCATCACGAAAACACAAAATTATGCAGTTATTCTCTTTAACGAAAAGATGAAAACAAACGTGAAAATATTTGGGAAGTACCCTGAAAACGTAACAAGTGCATTATCGAAATGTGCTTGGTTTATTAGTTTGTATACGCTAGTTGCCGGGAACAAAATTGAACAGGTACAACGGAAACAATATAACAGGTAAATGTTATCATTTTACAGAACCATTAATGCATTTAGTTGTAATGAGCATGTAATTGTTGATATGATCGAAATGTAAACAAAATCTTACTTTACATACGTTTGGTCACATGTTTATCTTAACCAGGTTTACAATCGTGCATTTTACATAAGCCTTGCTCCTTTCCATTAGCGTTGGTATTTTCTAAATGCAGTTACACAACATTATTTGCATACTTTCGGAAATGACTGTTGCGTATTCGGACGAATTTAAATATCACAAGTATGAGTCCTTCTTTTCGTAGGCCATCATTTTTATTATTGTGATAATCTTTAACTAGATTTGGTACCTAAACATTCAAATTGCATTTGATGTTTGCTTTTTACTGAAAACGTTGATAAAGTAGTTGTGTATTGTTGCCTTTATGTGAACGTTAAATCCGAAACAAATTTGTTCGTTCCTGTAACAAAACACTGAACAGTACTGTTTTATTTTGCTTCCGAGATCGCTTACAACTTTAAGGTAAGAACAATAATACATGTATTTTGATATGAACCTATTGCAATCCTTTGGCATCGGTACGAGGGCGGCTTGAGTTACACCATGTAGCTTTAATAACAATTCACCAAGGGATTCCACTTTTACTTTTGTTGTTTTTTTTACTCATTTCTAGTCCTTATATGTTTGCATTTAGAAATTTTATAAGCTCACCATCAGCTTTGTGCAAATCAATGTATTATAAATATCTACTAGGAACAGATACGTTTAATTAACTTAAGCTTTAAATTTAAGTACGTACAAACTGTATTTACTTGCAGTCCTTGTAGGAAAACAATATCTATAAAATAAGAAACAATTTCAAGTTGAAGTTATATATTCAAACAAAAGAAGGCATTCAGAATTGAATGCCCGTCTTTAGTGTGGCCACATGTCAGATGGTTTGTAAACAAACAGTGAAATCAATCTGAAACATGTACCGATATAAAGTGAACACTTCTAACGACGGGTAAAAAGGTAAAAAACAATGCGAGTAAAACCGAGATTGTAACATGTTTCATTATATCTTTTACTTTTAATTCTTGGTTTGTTACATGTTTTGAAGTGTGCATAGTCAGTATGTTTTGTCTTAAATACTCAAAATTTAAGTTTCTTTTGTTTGATAATTCAATGCTATTTCGTGCGATTATACAGGTATAAACCACATTTGGACTTCTTGCAAATTCATGAATCGCGATGATTTGCAAAATGTCGAATGTTGTTTATACCTGTGCAAAACAAAAATAAAAATTCTATTTTGATATTTACATTTTTCTGCAGCTTGCAACGGTAAATGGTTCTCTTTCCACGTGAATCAGAAATTAAAACTAAATTGCAGGATATCGATTCTTTCAAACATCTAAATAGGAAAGCCCACATTCAACTGTAAACTTTTATTTAAAATATCGTTAAACCAAGTGAAAAATCATATAATCCTCCTGTCGATTCAATTTTATTTTTTTTATTCAGATCAAATGGTTAAAGCTATTAATTTACAGTTCTTTTTTTAAATGTAAGTGTCCAATTCTGAAGAAATTCTTCGAAGGATGCCGTTTTGCTCATATTTTATGTAAATGACTTCAGATTGTGCAACAAACTGCTAACCTAGCACATGTACGTATGTTGTACGCACTATTTACAGTTGTTATTGAGATTAATATCAATTTTTTGTTAACAAAAAAATCTCTTCAAAAACCTTCATTAATTGTTAGAACACTACTTTAACCGTAAGCTTTATGTTACATATATCTAAAACAAACTAATTAGAAATATTTCGACCCATAATTTATAACATTTGATTTGACATCGTTCCATTGAAAATAAGTGAATAAGTGAATGAAATGACAATAATTACTTCGCTACGAAGGTCATACAGTATTATTAATGCCATTATCTGTATATATGGTCCCTTCAGGAGTAATGAAAGAACTTTACCTACATTTCGACAGAATGATGTATCTGAGAAAGTTCTACAATGAAATAGTTGCTCATCCTTAAAACATATCTAGCGGCGTTTACCGTGTAAACCAATCCGAATAAAAGATATATTTGCTCATATGTTTATGTGTAACCAGCTTTATAGTCATGCATTTAATCCTACCTATTATCTCTGGTATTTCTATATGCAGTTATAAAGTATTTTTGGCATGTTATCTGAAACGTATTTTACAAGTTCAAACGATATTGTATATTTTGCTTGCATCACTGGTATGTTATTATGGTTATTATTATTGTTATTATCATTTTATAATTATTTTCAGGGAACGGTTTTGTAATTTTGTGAATAATGTGTTTGCTTTTCTTTTTTTTTTTGGTATCAATGGATGTTTTAAACGTATTCTGTCCGTCCCTTTACACTTCGGAATAATTTTGATTTATTTAATATTAGAGACTATTTATTTGGGCGTTAAATCGTTCTTAAAATGGATCATTTCTATCCAAAAAATAATTAAGGTATCTTGTATATATTCACTTGTTTCCTCTCAAAACATCTTCAGTTTTAAGATAAGAACAATGATTTAGTCCTTCAGATTCTTTGAAACAGGAAACAATGAACACATATCGATAAATTCATGTATAAAACCCAATAAATAAATCTGTACACAGCACTTAACATCTGCAGTTGTGAAAATTAAATGAATCTATGAAAATCTAAGCATAAGCAATCAAAACATATCCATACAGGAATTGTCTTATCTGTGGACATTCGATAATCGAATATTTGTAATTTTGTTATAGTGCAATCACTTAGTTCTCACGGAAAGGTTCAAAATTGGTCAATATGGATTTCAGCGGAACCGAAGTGCTCCGCTCTCTCTGCCACTAATATACGTTTAACACTTAGGTAGCTAGGAACACCAACATGCAGACAAATGTCGTCTAGAAACAAGGCTTTAACAGATATGGTTTTGCTTTGGATACTTTTTAATCATTATGATTACGTTATTTTCTAAGAGTATCAATATTTTATGTATTGTAAGATGTAATAAATGCGAATTATTGAGTACGTTATTTTTAATCAAATACATATATTATATAACAGCGCATTTTAATTGTAATAGAGTGTTCTGCGATTGTAATTTCTTGATATTACATTATTGATATTTTGATTTTAGAAACACAAATCGAAGTTTGACAAGTTTTATTACGTAGTTATCTAGATTAAAATTTCTAGTATAAGGAATGTGATGTAAACTGCGTCTATGTCTGCTAGAAATAAAGAACAAAACGACTGTAAGTGTTGTCGTTTACCACTACACTCTACGAATATAAACATTTTGTGGACTTGGCGTGTCCATTCCCCACATACATGGTATTAACTGCTCTGTCCAAATATCAATTATTATTATTATTATCATTATTATTATTATTATTACAATACGTTATTTTCTTTCTTTTTATAAACGAGAACTAACGATCATGAACCGTTAGCTGATGCGAGCTTTCAGTATTAGGTTGGAATTGCATAGTCATGCTATTTTTGCATGTCATTAGTATTTCAAATGTCTGCCAAAAAACGTTGCCTAAATTACCTTAGATATTAATACCAACAGGTATTTTCATATTACAGAATTTCCGTAGATGCTGTAACAATCTTCTGTAACTTTGGCAACTTCACCTAGAGAGCGTATATAAACAAGTCACTCAAAATAATTGTTACAAATATTTGGGAGGTACAAGTTATTTAGTTTTTTGTTTGTGTACGACAGTTGCCGAGAACAAAATTAAACAGGTACAACGGAAACAAAACATCGAGTAAATGTTTTCAATTTACAAACCATTAACGAAATTAATCGTAATAAGAACATAATTTTCGTTATGAAAGCAATGCAAAGTAATTCCAAGTACACATATGTTTATACCATATGTTTAGGTCTAACCAGATTGATAGTCGTACAGTTTACATAAACCCGAGTCCTCCCTGCTTGCTTTGGTATTTCCTGAACGCAGTAACAATACAATATTTGCATATTTTTAGAAACGTCTGCTGCAAATTCAAACGTTAATGTGTATTAGTACTGACATGCTTTTTATTTTCATAGGGTGAGTATGATTTTTATTGTCATCTTTATTAGTAGTAGAAGAAACTGAACTTTCTTCACTTGACTGAACTTGGCTATTCTTCTCTCGCAAAGAATGTATATTTAGACATTTTCTGTGTTGGTCATAGCGCTTATTTCTTAACCATTTATAAAGTAAAAGATAATGTAACTATGAATACAGAAATGTTATTTTAAATATTCCGTTTATCATGACTTTTATTTGTTTCTGTTGCAATAACTGAACCGTATGTGATCTAAATAATAACTTTCCTAAAAGCACACAACATAACGATCAAACATTATTGGCTTTTGTAATCCGATATCTTACCAAAAACAGCATATTAATGTTGATTTCCTTTTTCTTTTGGACATTATCAACTAACTGAAGACCTATAGTGATCCTACAAGATTTCCTACAAGACTTCTGCGCGGCAGGACGTAGGTTTAAATTTCCTTGATTATTTGATTGAAACTGACGTCTTACGTGTTACAGCTCTGAAAAACAGTTGCATTTGTCAGCTACTGGTGAAAGATGTGAAACAAGTCTGTACTGATAAGGGATCCAACATTGGTACCCGGATAATCTTAACTCTGTTCATCGACCCGAACTCAGTGCCAACATGGCGGATGTAAAGCCAGTACAACTTTGTTTTCTGTGTAATTTCGATGTATAAAGGAAAGTTTCAGTTGTTATATCTGTATCCATTGATCAAGTGTATATTTATTTCAAAATGCATCATGTTAAATATATCAACCCTTGTGTTTTCAGGTGGAATACGTACGAACAAGGCAAACTTTTCACTGAAAAAGTCTTTAAAAATGCTTATATGTTATTGACGCCTCTACTATTTTGGTGTTTGAAAGCAAAAATATACTGCTTTTTAGACCCGTTTACACTATGTTGTTAACCCACTACATGTTGACACAATACATGTTCAAAGGTACTGACAGCGAGAAAAGGGATAAAAACCTAACTTCGAGTTGATAAAAACCGAACTCAGTTTACATGAGAAATGGATAAAAACCTAACTTTCACGAAATCGCGGGAAGGATAAACACCTTACTGACTAGTATTCTACGGAAATGAATGAGTTGACATGTACATGGTCTGGTTATTGTAAACATTATTTTATAAGCGGTATTGTCTTCAAACTTTGTCATTAATTTTACAAGATGTTATATGTATGCCCACTACAGTCAAATTAATATTTTTTCATAATTTTAATATTATGCAAATAGCAATGTTTGCAAAAATCTGGATAAACCCTCGAAAATAATTCAATATAAAAGTCAAAATTATTATATAATTATATAAGAAATTATTTAATACCACCTATGTTCGAAGTTCTGTAACCCCCAACCTTCTCTCCCTCCATCTCTGTCTCTCTCACACACACTGTTCCAGAAGAATTGTGTTTGTTTCAAATCTTGTATATCTTGTAGTGTAAGAGATTTTATAGAGGTGCTAATGGAATATGCTGATATTGTTTATATGGGATTAGAATTATGATTAATTATTAAATATGATATTTTTTCAGACGACAAGAAGGGAAGAAAAGTGTGTGTGTGTGGGGAGGGGGAGGGGGGAGGTGATCATGGACTGACAGGGCAGGGGTGTGGAAATCCACATATTTTTCACTTGTCCACGGACACTTAAAAATCCACTTGTCCATAGTCAAATTTCTTCCGCTCGGATTTGTAATATTAAACCTTTATGAAACTGCAAATAGACTGGAGAGTTCTTTATTTAGGTCAATGAAAAGAAAAGCATATCACAGTAACTGTAGTAAAAAATAAGCTGTTAAAATATTTGCCTTTTAAAGTTTATAAAAGTCTGAAATCGCACAAGCAGGGTTCGGGATCTTTTGATGCCATGCCCAAAACACAGTCTACGCAATGGTACAAAGCCAAATGAATTCAGAGAAAGACTCTTAAAACATTCCGACTTGTTTTAGTCATACTTGCGATCTCTGTGTACTTTTGATTTTCATTTGGCTGACTACTGGCTCCCATATTTCCTTTGACAATGACTTATTATCTCAGCAGTTGGAATTCTACTAACGAACTTGTCGAAATACTTTTTTAAGTTGTTTACGTTTCTGATTTTTTTTATCGTAGTCACTGAGTTACAGTGTGCGCAAGACCTAGCCAAAGAACCAATCAGATCATGGAAAGTGATGCTTAAAAACACAGATGCATGTTTTTTGTTTTTTTTTTCTAAAACTGCAGCAATCGAGAGACTCTCAGCAAGGTCATCACGGATTTCATACATTAAATTATCTTTATCACCTCCATACACTTGAATCCACACACAATCTAAATGATATTTTTTGTTTTCTCATTTTATACCTGAAAAATTCTGCTTGTCCGCAGACACACAGAATGAAAAATGCACTTGTCTGCCGGCAAAAAATCACGAGTTGGACAAGTTGGATAATAGGAATCCCACATCCCTGCAGGGGTGGGAGGGTCAAAGAACTTCGAGCATCTATAATTTATACATAAAGCACAGATGAACAGCTATGTTTTCGTTTGGTAAGGTGTTTATCGATTCTAAGTTCATATTTATCCAGCACTGTTTCCTATATCAGTTAGGAATCATCCGCAAATCTAAATCCACCTCATAATCAATACAGATTTTAAGCTATAAAATGAATTTCGAACTTTAATACTGTTAAGCATTGTCTAAGAGATGTTTATTGAACAAATACAGTAGATAAGTAAGGTCTTATTGCAATTTCTGGTACTTTAACACAGTAAGAAACATAAAACATGTTCATTTTGAAGACTTCTTTGAGTACATTATAATGAATTCCAGCCACATAATGTGACTTGTCGATTGAAATATTTAGTACATAAAACATGTTATCAATACTGGATATTATGGCTATCAAAAGTTTTATGCTAACATTGCATACTAACATAAAAACATGAAAAAAGACGGGGAAATTAACTACATACATCGTCTTTCTGTCAGCCATGTTGGCACTGAGTTAGGGTCGCTGAACAGAGTTAGGATTATCCAGGTACATAGTGCGTTACTGAACCATTGTGTCTATCCGTCCAAACACATTCAGCAAAGAACTGTACAGCTATTATGAATGTACAGCTCTTCTTTTATGGTGGATTACAATCTGTATGCAAACAGTATGTTTCAAGGTGCCGTAACATATTCAAACTTTAATGTCCATCTTTAGTGTGACTACATTTCATTTGTCAAAACAAAAACAATGAAAACAACATACGTTTTAGACATTTACTGATTCTCTTGTTGGCTTTGTAAACAGGATATCATTTTTCATCACGAACAGAATCCTAAAAATTCGATGCACGTCTAAATATGACTTTGAATAACGGTTTATGTACAAGTTTTATTTCTATTGATTACATGTCTGACTATGATGGAGACTGGACTTCTACAAAAAATATAATCATCAATATTTTAAAACATGTATATAAAATACTATCACGTACAACAGAGAATTAGTGCCATGTTTATGTTGATTTATTTCGAGTTACTAAAGTCAAAATTTCGAGTTGCTAACTACCATAGTATAAGTAAATGTATAGGTTCTTGTCAGTATTAGATACATGTAGCCCTAGATGACCATATAAGATGATTGGACAGCATTTGCTCTTAAAATATCAGTATGGTTGAGTCTCGAAGGTTTTCAATGCGTTTGAACCCACGTTGCAAGGAAATATAGATACACTCCGAATGAACGCGTAGTGACGAGTACGATCAAGATTGCTCTTGAAGTTGGGGAAATGTCATAGAAGGTGACTTGCTGTTGTACAAACTAAGACTATTTCACTATTTTTACCATGTGTGGAATACCTTCAACCTAGTTAAGCCCTTAGTAACAGAACTTGACCTTTAATTGACGGATATTCGCTCACATTTAAGGGCTAAAATTGCAAGATAGTGGGGCGAAATTTTGAGCAATGAACTCCAAATGTTGAGTATGTTAATAACAGGAATTTTCGATTTATTACGTGAAAATTAAAGTTATTTTGCTGAATAATGAATAATGTACACATGGCATTAACATTCTTCTGTTATGAAGAGTTAATCATGCACTTAAAATAAACAATTTACTCCATCTATTAAAAACAGTTATCAGAATTTATCCGCAATAAAAAAATTTATATTTGCATTATAAGTAAGGATTGAAATAGCGGAACATGTTAATAAAACATAGCATTTCATTATAAACCCTGATAAAAATTAAAATATCAAGGGAAAATATACAAATATAGCCTATATAATTAGTAAGACAACTAATGTATGTCAATATATCATAGCTGGACATCGTACAATACCAGTGACTTGTTACTGCCCATCAAAACATATTACATCCATATCACATTAATTTGTAGAAATGAAATGTATGTAATGTCATAATTTCAGTTAATGTGAGAAACATGGAATTTTTCTTGAATTATATTCGTGCTATATCTACTCCATTGTACAGTTAGCAATAGAACGAAAGCAGTTTGTATGATGAGTGGACTTCAGATATATTTTCCAGTGATATTCTTGGCAGGGTAGGTGAGGACGCCGACTTTAAATCACTTTATCTCCGATGTGGTTTCTAAACTCTTTTTGGTCGTCATGTGATCCACCTGGCTTGCAGATTATCGGTGTCCCCATGTCTTAAATTATGGTCACAACGGCATATATGGTCTATGCGTCCACCATTAAAACTTAAGAATGGTCTGTGGTCTGACCCGATCTGTGCTTATGTTACTTCAGAAACAAACAAGCAATCCATTCTATCAGGGAAAGACAGGAATATCTGTCCCTGGCGCGTGCTCGGCCAAATGTATACTTTCCCTCTAGGTAGGCAAGAAAATTGGTATTCTAATAATCTAGCCCAAAGGTCAAGTTAAAAAGTGCTTGTAGCTTCAGAATTCATTTAGTTTCTCTTTCCTATATATCTTGGTAGGCAAGGGGATGTAAAAATAATATTGCAATTTCTTTTACAATATTTTTAAACTGATATTTCTAATGCCTTTCGGCTAAACATGTAATTGCCAACGTAAATCTTTGACAAATATAATACAAAAATTCTGAAAGTCTATAAATTCTAAGGCTAATTGTATTAATCATTTACACTTATGCTAAAATAATTTTTTCTTGGTGGTGGAAAATGAACAGGAAAAGCGAATTTTAAAAATACTCCCAGTTAAAATCTAACAAGTATTAAGCAAAAAATATAGCTGGTTAGTTTTCGGACACTCTATGGTCCCAGTTAGACAACTAAAATGAAAATGCGTTGTCCTCTTACGACAAATTATAGTGAAACTGTGCAGCCCCTTTGCGATAATATTTTAGTGAAATTGTGTAGTATGTATAACACAACTTTAAAGTGCCAGCATGTGGTCCCTTTGCGACAAAAACTTGGTCCCCTTTTGAAAATATTATAGTAAAACTGTGCAGTCCCCTTAAAGCAACTTTAAAGTACAAGTGTGTGGTCCTCTTGAGACATTATTACAGCGCAACAATACGATCCACTTGAGACCATACTTTTCAATATATTACTGGCACTGTTTGTGTGCATGCAGCATCACTTGTTACTTATATATAATATATATTTAGCGAAATACTTGATGTGTTTACGTCATAGATAAAAAGAAGAAATGTTTTGGTTGTTTAATGGATAAGCCTCCAGGTTTATGCCATTCAGTCTTGATTTAGGACTCAGTATTGTAAAACGTTTTCAAAAATTTTGTATATAAATTCAAATATAATATGCACAGTCATACAATGCTGAGTCCTAAATCTCCGTCCCTTTGAAAGCAAACGCGCATTTATTGTGTTGTGCTGATTCTCGTGTTTTGGCTGCCATGATTATTTTGACAAATGTCCATTTATCTTTGGTATTCTGCCTGCTATAAGTGCGAAGCCGTGACGTCTTCTTTCAATTAAAATCAAAAAATAAAAATAAGAAAATGAAAATCACATTCATATATACAATGTTTGTGGTATTCGAACTCTTCAACCATATGATATGAAAGAAAAATGTTTTGAACTGTCCTGAATATGTATTTTTTATTATTTAAATACATTTTTGTAGTCTTCTGTTTTCTCCTTCATTGTATATTAAGTTGCTTCAATGTCCCACTTTCTGATTATGTCCTGAATGATTTGATCTTGGTCCACATATTCCAGTATATGCGGGGCCTGCATCAGTATCCCTATAGTTCCAGACACGGTAACAATAAGAAATATATACAACAACAGTCTGTCTATAACTCTAGCCACGTATTTCCAGTCATCGAGCACCTGTAATGAAAAAACAACAACAAAAAACTGTCAGCCTAACAGTCTTCTCTAAATCGATATGGCCATTATTTCTATTGTGGACTTGAGCAAGTTGATCAATTATCTTTACATAGTCAGTAGTACTAACCTTTTTAATATTTGGTCAGACTGAATGCTTAATTATGTAAACAGATTATTTGCACGTGGATGAACCTAAGCATTTGGGCTGACTTTATGGAAATACTAGACCGAGTATAAGTTTGCAATGTGACCGAAACCAAAATATTTAGGACTGCTATCAAAGGTAGGTTGTCCTGACGATAAAACATGCATTTCGTTATACACAGACTAGAACAAGTAAAAAAATGAAAGTGTAATCTATCATATCTGTATCTGCATGTATTCGTCAATATCTGGTACATACCTACGTTTTAAAATATTTATGGTTATCTGTAAGTGAAAATTAATCATGAACGCTGCAAAATACTTCAATTGTTCTTTTCTCATAAAACAAACGATATGTAGATTATTATTATAATTGCTTATATCATTTCGTTCATTGGCTTTTTGTTTTCTTTTTAAATAAATGTAATCAGTAACAGACATCTAAATTTAAGAGTACGGAACTTTGAAGGAGGATAAATTATTGCTGACTGCAAGAACATTATATTTTCCTCATGTTTATGAAAGTTATTCATATTTGCTGTAAAAACTATTTAAAACAGATAAAAGGTACAATGTATCAAATATGCCATACAGTATACGTTTTAAACCTAGAAGCCGACTAATGTTTTAATAATATCCTGTAAAATATCATTGGATTACGACGGCTTAGCTGTATGAGAACTGTTTCATGAGGTCACATTCCTGAAAGTTCAAAATACTTTCAAAAATGTTAAGGTAATGAATTCCTCATAATAATGTAGTTTTTACAGAACAAAGATAAAAGGTATTGTCTGACGAAGTGATAATATAGTGCGAAATACTTCTAGGAAAAATTGGCCAAATTATCATTTTATTGCCCTCAGTTTCTACGGGAGAATTAAACTCACGTTAAGAGATATTCAAGCGATGCCAAAATGAATGAGTTAATGATCAAAACATACAGAAAACCACTGATTTACCGTGTTATATTCGTCTTCATTCTTCAGATGACGGCTTATAAATCGAAGTGCTTCAGCTGCCTTAGCAATATCTGGAGAAAGATGCATGATCGCCGAATCGTCATAATGAGCCACCACTGGCGTCGGTTCTCTAACAGGAGATACACCTAGTCTACATCTCTGATGACGATGCACTTCCGGTAATTCTAATGCATCAAATGTTTCGTAATGACCGGATGTATTTGACATTGTTTGAGTTACATCCGGTACATGAGAACTAAGACGTAATGGTGAAGTAAAATGATGGTCTCCGTTCTCGTCAATTTCTGGAGGTTGCCACCGGATGTCGTGATCTGGCCGCTCCATACAAAGAAGTCTGGGTAAGTGATTTAAAAAAACAAATCTGACCCAATAAGGCATCTGATGCGTTCTTGGTGTACGGTAGTTTCTGTTTATAACTATCACTGTAAAAGATATAGCGGCTATATTCATAATGAAAGTGAATAATAAATATTTGGCAACAAGTGGGATGGTCAAAGATGGCGGAAGAATTTTTGATATCAGAAGAAGAAACACTACCAATGCAAGTAAAATGGAAATACAGAGAGTTATTTTCTCCCCTGCATCTGCTGGCAACGCGAACACACAAATTGTTACGAAGCTAATTAAAACACATGGTATAATAAGGTTTACAGTGTAGAACAAAGTTTTCCGACGTAGACGAAATGTGAATATAACCATCGTTTTTATCTCCCCTGTTCCAGGATGTTTAGATCGTTCTATTTTGGCGGGACTGTCAAGAATATCCCATGTTCCACTTTTAAGATAATCCGTCACATCGAGAGAATTCATGCCCATGTAAAATGTGAAGTTTAATTGGTCCTCCCTAAAAGTCCATGACCCAAATTTCATGTCACATCGTTGCTCATCAAATGGAAAGTACTGAAAAGGATATATGATTGTTTAATTATATATCTTTAAGGTATTTTAGTTAAAACCCAACTTTTTTCCATACCTTTGAGAAAGTATTTTGTGTGTTGTAAATGATCTTTGTTTTTACAAACGAATGATCAAGTTATATAAAAAGTAGATGTATAAAGCTAAAGCAAACGACATAGATACAATCGTAAAACGATTTAAGCTCTATCCTTGACATCAAGCAAATAATAATAATTTCACTTAAAGCCAACGGTGAGATTGTGTCGATTAACGTCAATGGTAAGATTGTCGCGGTCTCCATCTGAATATAACAGGAAGTGGCAAGATTTTGTAATTTGAACATAACGTCACCGGTAGGTCAGCCAACATTTGAACATGATGTCAATGACAAGATTGTCGCGGTCTACATCTGATCATAACGTCAATGACAAGACTTAGTCGATCAACATTTGAACATAACGTCAATGGTAAGTCATTCAACATTTTAAAGAATGTCACGGTCTACTTCTGAAGATAACGTGAAATGGCAAGACTTTACCGGTCAATATTTGAAAATAACGTCAATGGCAAGACTTTGTCGGTCAACATTTGAACATTACGTCAATGGCGAAAAAATAAAGTCTTTCAAGTAGATCACTCGGAAGGAAAACAGTGAAAACTGCAGACTCGGTTTGATTGCATGTGTGTGTGTGTGTGTGTGTGTGTGTGTGTGTGTGTGCGTGTGCGTGTGTGTGTTCGAGTTTAGCGTCTTTTTGAACAATTTTTCTATCATATAAACGACGGTGTCTACTTGTAGCAGTGAGCACAATGCCCAACCAGTAATGGAAAATGCAACACTGTCAAAGACCCCTAGCACCGGCTTAAGCAGTATTCAATCTTAAAATCTAAATGAGTTGAAATTAATGATCCCAACGATCCCGAAGCACCAGAAAATATAACAACACTGATATGAAGTCGGGGCGATTTTTACGGCCGCCACACAGCACTTAACACCCGCTGTTGTGAAGTAAATAAAATCTGAAAAGTAGATCCCTCGGAAGCACAGAGAACAAGGCAAACAGTGAAAATTGCAGACTATTTGATTGAGACTGTTCATGAGCAGTAATGGAAAACACTGGCAACGTCCCTAGCACCGGCCTAAACAGTATTCAATCAATAAAGTCACCCAACATTTGAACATAATGTCAATGGTAAGATTGCCACGGTCTACATCTGAATGTTATGTCAATGACAAGACTTTGTCGGTTAACATTAAAAATGATATCAATGTTAGGTCAGCCAACATTTGAATATCATGTCAATGGTAAAATTGTCACGGTCTACATCTGAACATAAAGTCAATGGCAAGACTTTGTCGGTCAATATTTGAACATAACATCAATGGCAAGACTTTATCGGTCAATATTTGAACATTATGTCAATGGTAAGTCAGCCAACATCTGAACATAATGACAATGGTAAGATTGTCACGGTCTACATCTGAATAAAATGTCAATGGCAAGACTTTGTCGGTTAACATTTAAAAAAAAACATCAGTGTTAGGTCAGCCAACATTTGAATATCATGTCAATGGTAAGATTGTCACGGTCTACATCTGAACATAAAGTCAATGGCAAGACTTTGCCGGTGAACATTTGAACATAACGTCAATGACAAGACTTTGTCAGTCAACATTTGAACATAACGTCAATGGTAAGATTGTCACGGTCTACTTCTGAACATAAAGTCAATGGCAAGACTTTGTCGGTGAACATTTGAACATAACGTCAATGACAAGACTTTGTCAGTCAACATTTGAACATAACGTCAATGGTAAGATTATCACGGTCTACATATGAATATAATGTCAATTGCAAGAATTTGTCGGTTAACATTTGAACATAACGTTAATGGTAGCTCAGCAAACATTTGAATATAATGTCAGTTGTTAGATTATCGCGGTCTACATCTGAACATAACCTCAATGGCAAGACTTTGTCGGTCAACATTTGAACATAACGTCAATGGTAAGACTTTGTCGGTCAACATTTTAACATTATGTCAATGGTAAGTCAGCCAACATTTCAACATAGTGTCAATGGTAAGATCGTCGCTGTCTAAATCCGATTATAACGTCAATGGCAAGACTTTGTCGGTCAGCATTTGAACATAACGTCAATAGTAAGTCAACCACAGTTGAAAATAAGGTTAATGGTAACACTGGTGGTCTATCACTTTAATTCATGTCGGTGCATTTGGTCCCATCATCAATGATAACAATGCGTCGGCTGACATTTGAATATAATGTCAATGGTGAGACAGTATCGGCCTACATTTGAACCCAGCGTCAATGACGACAGTGAATTTGCTAACATTTTGACATATTGTAAAATTGTAATAGTATATCGGACAATGTTTGAAACCAATGTCAAAAGTCTAATTTTGTCCGCTAATGTTTAAACGTAACGTCAGATGTAAGAATATGTCGGCAATTATTTGTATCAACAAGTAAGCTAATGTTTGAAATTATGATCGACACTATGAACGCTTGTGCAAAATGTGCCTGAATAAAGACGCCGGGTTTCTATTAGCCGGATTGAGTGTTTCCTCTGTTCGCTTTAATACCCATCAAAACTATCAATAAATTAAATCTGAAATTATTTATCAGTGGCTTCGTCATTAACCCTTACCCTACAAACTTTTTTATAATGGACATGGCCATCATCAGTTTTGGGCAATACCATTTATCATCCGAAGGGATATTTACTGAAAATTTACCAACTGAATATAGAGCAGTGCAGTTCATGATCAGACTGCACGTATGTACAGGCTAATCATGGTCTGCACTGGCCGCATAGGCAAAAGCACTTGCCACCAGCATGCTTAAGGTTAAAGCGGGGTTTCGATACTACAGCTCACTTAGCCAACACTCGTACAAAAATACAACGCCGTTTTAGGTCAGTGCTGTACGTACAACTTTGCGTCAAAGGGCAAATATGATATGCATTAAATCCTTACTTGTAATTACTTTCTAAGTATAGTTTCCATTTAATGTATAAGAGCTCATTTTTGTTCAGTTCAGTTGTTTTAAGGCACTACACATGTATATCAAATCGTTTGTAGTATAACTTCGGAAGAATTTCGTCTGTTCTCATAAAAAGCGATTATAAAACCTCAGAGAAGAAAATAACTTCGTCATATTTACTATAACCGTAGAAGGGCTGATATACCTAAGCATTTTAATGAGGTTACCATAATAAGCTGAGCACTCATGAACTACTAAGTCCCAAATGATTTTAAGTCTACCCTGTTATCATCAAGAAGAAGACATTGTTTTCATTTTGTCTTGGGTAAAACATTTCCTAATAATAGAATTTGTTCAAACGTTGTATGAACATAGTGTCATGTTAAAAGCTAAATTATGGAAAACATCGAAGGTCACCATGCTTGTTCAAGAGTTATTTGCTCTTGAAGATGCAAATTTGATGAAAAATCAACTTTTAAGGGCAGATAACTCCTAAACTACCGTGACCTATGATTGTTTTTGCATTTTTCTGTCTCTATCATGAAACTGTGTTCATTTACGAAGTTTGAACACATTCTATTATCAGGAAATTTTTGCCCAATCTCTCATACAAAAATTTGCAGCAAGGGTCTTTAAGACGAACTTTTGCCATCTTCGAAAGCAAGCATGGGCTACAAAAGAACATTTAATATATCATACATTTACCTGAACATCAATTGTGCAAGAACTCTTATATATAGCCGGCGGTATCCAGTTAACTTCCCCATTCGGGTATACTATCACGTTGGATCTATACGACACTTCGTAATTACCATCGGCACTGAGAAATGATAATAGAAATTTATTAATCGGGCAGTGGGAGTTGGGGTGGGGGAGTTGGGTGAAACAAAAGAGGGATAATTGCTTCAATATTTATAAGCCCTTAGACCCTTTTTGCTTTTATCTCGTATTGTATAACATTTTTCTTTGCATGAATAGTTACAAATAACATGTACCTTTTGTTGTCCTATTTTATATAAGTATTTTTCTTTTTTTAATACAGACAAATTTGCTTTTATGTATTCGATTCTATTGAATCTTTAACCTAATAGAACAGCTTCTTTTAAATGGCCTTCATTTTCCCCGCAGAGTACCTATAAAATCGGTCGTACATATATAATTTGGGGAATAGTTTTATTTGGTACAATGTATGTGTAGCTTACATATTTTACTGACATCAGAGAGATGGAAATCCGTGCGTTTACAATCCTAACTACGTTTTTCAAGGTGTTTAAGTTTTCAGAACACTGAAATATTAACCAAAACTGGACATAATATATATTTGAAATATTTAATAAGTTAAATATGTTGTTTTGTTTTGTTTTCAGGACAAACTTTAGTAGGCTCTTAGAACTAAGTATATGGATCTACCCACAAAGACATCCAGAATCTCAACAATTCAAATACTTGTCATATTAAAGTACTGCAACTTGTTTCTCATACACATTTTTTGTTTCAGAAGAATTTCTCGAAAGCATGAAAACGCATAACAGCAGAACAAAAATATTTCTGAAGGATGATACAATTAACTTTAATGCACATTTTATTGTTGAAACATAATAATGAAGCCCATAGTCTTAAGATGGGTTGTTTTTGGTATTTGTTAAAACGCATTTGCTACCCATAAACTTGCTTGTTTTATTCTTTCTTGTTAATGATACATTCTTTTTATTGATTATTTACCTCAAGTAGTGAACAATTTTTTTCCACACTAAAATGTTCTTAACAACTTGAAAGAAGAAATTATTTGAAACGACGTGTGTTTGTAAAATAGATTTAGAATCATGTTTATAAAAATACTCATTATTCTCAATATACATGACTTGAGTAATACACTCTTACTTATTAAAAAGGACAATATCAGGAGTCCATGCTTTCTCCGGTCTAATACGCAGCGCTTGAATATCTCCGTAGTCCTTTGGATCCCACTTTAGTTGATAGTCCTTCCAGTACTGGAATAGAACCATGTATATTTTGGCAGTTTGATAATGCTTTGTCTATTTGCACTCAACATTATTCATATATTCTATCTTTGCTTTAGACAATATTGTAAATATGTCCGTTGTTTGGTATAAAACTCAACATCCTCTTCACTTTTCGGAAATAAAACTGAATTTGTAAGTGTTTAGACTAGATAATTAACCTGATGGTTTAACACGATGGTATTGGTGAATCCGATTGATGCTCCTCGACAGAGTTTTTACAAGATCATATGCATACAGTGATAATTGTAAATTGCAATTCTTCTTCTCTTTGCCACATATCAATATTAAATTTCATTTAGTAGTTGCAAAGATTTTTTTCTGGAAAAGTTTGATAAAAATGGATATGATTTGAAGCAAAGATTTTTTTCTGGAAAAGTTTGATAAAAATGGATATGATTTGAAAAATATTCTAGATACAGTTACCATTCTAGCAATATTCACTTAATCTCAGTGATTTATATCTATACTCTAACGTGCACAGAATAATCTTCACAAATAAATGTTAAATATTAAACTCAATAATGATGATAAAATCTCCGTGTCCTTCCACATACATATTAACTATTGTAAGCATATACATTCATGAAAACTTACCATCTGAAGCCAAACATTTGTTTTCATGATCTGGTTTTTCTCATCCTAAAAGAAAAAGAATTAGTGCAGTGCTTGTAAATGTAATGAATTCAGTCTCCATTCAGCAAGGCCATAGAGTCAATATGAATAGCCATGTTCCAATTTTCTTGAAAGCAGAACCCAACAGAAGTGTATTCGTAGCTGTGAATTCAATTGATATTTACACAGTCACATACATAGACATTGTTAACAAAAACATTACACAGACGAAACAAAAACATAATACAACAACCCGGGTGCTATTGTGTGATGAAATGAGGCCCGGATGAGCACTTTGGGTATTCTTCCACCAGGAAAAAATGGAAAATCGCCATGTGACATATTATGTCGTTGTGACGTTCAACTCAACATGAAGTCCTTGGAAATAATCATTATAGTATTGCTGAAGGTACACTACTAAAATGCATATGAGCCTGTGCTAAAGAGTCAATTTAATTTTCCTTTAGAAAATGCAATGCGAGAAATGGTAAAAAATGTGATTGCAATTTTCGTTGCAAAATAAGAATAGTGCTAAAACGTTGTTTGATTTATTTACATTTCATTGAAAAATAAGAGCAGTGCCAGAGAGGGGAGACTTAATTTACATTCTCTTGAAAAGCACAAGAACAATGTTGTCCTATAGCATATTGTATACATTTATTTTCCGCCAGTTTAGGGGTGCGAGTTAAACAGGATATAATTTTCTTAGACTGGATAAGATCTTATACATGGACAAATCAGAAAGTGTTTCGTTCAGAAGTATTCTGCACGACACATCGTGCAATGTGTATTGAAATATGTAGTCTTTTGGCTTTTGGCCCAAATATCAAAAGAAATATTATTCTTAAATTTTATGGATGCTATTTGTAATATGTAAAACGTAAAGATTTATAAGGATTGTTATCGCAAGCTATGGCAATTTTTCTTTGATCTTTACAACATGACAAACGTGGTAACAAACATTTTTAGAACAATAAGAGCTGTTACTAATGGCGACAAATGCCCCCGCAGCGCCTTGACCTTTGACCTTGACCTTTCACCTGGTAACCCCAAAGTCAGTAGGGGTCGTGTACTCAATAAGTACTATCAGCATGTGAAGTTTAAAGGTCCCGGGTGCAGTGGTTCGCGAGTAAAGTGCCTTCATGCAAAAAGTTATTGTTGTGACGAACTAACGAACGGACGGACAGTTGAAAACTAATATGCCTCCCTTCGGGGGCATAAAAAAGATGAGCTAAACTATTTTTGTTATATATCACCACGTTCATTCCACTCTTAGCATAAACGATTGATTGCGCTACCTAAAATAATGACAACCATAAATACTGTAATGTTAATTTGTACTATTGTTTTTGTCTGTTTCGAAAGAAATAACAATATTTTATAACACAAATTACAATATATTTAAAGCTGGTTAGTTGGCAACACGCTAAGCTGTTGTCATTCTACTGCACATGAAAAGCCACTTGAATTGATCTTACCGAGTGGTTAAGATCTCTGACTTCAAATCACTTGAGCCTTATCGATGTGGGTTCGAGCCTCACTCGGGACGTTGAATTGTTATCCAGCTGGCTTGCGGAAGGTCGGTGGTTCTATCCAGGTGCCCGCCCGTGATGAAATAATGCACGAAGGGGCACCTGGGGTCTTCCCCCACCATCAAATCTGGAAAGTCGCCATATGACCTATAATTGTGTCGGTGCGACGTTAAACCCAACAAAAACAAACGAAAAACTGCACGTGACTAAAACGTCTGAACATAATGTATGGATTTAAAACGCATGTATAAACTGAGTCAAATAATTATCTTTATGTGGTATTTATTCACAGTTAGAATAAACTGAAATGTTTAAGGTGTACATGTAACTAGCCGACTTAAGAACCAGGTTTTCTTGTTCACTGCCGGTCATGTATGGATTTAGAACGCATTTTCGGTAAAGCCTGTATAAATTTAGTCAAATAGTTATCTTTATGTGGTATTTATATATCACAGGTTAGAATAAACTGAAATGTTTAACTTGAACATGTAACTAGCTGACTTCTCTGTTCACTGCCGGTGAAAAGGAATATGGGTGGTCTAAATGCGCCCGTGGTTTTTATTCATAGCTTTAATAGATCAATTCAGTTCAGAATATGAAACCATACACAAAATGCATTGTCTTTGGCCTTTGAAATATTAACATAATATAGCAATAAATAACGTTGCAATTTTTTCTGGTGTTCAAAGAGAGAATGTAAGATTTAAAGTAATTATAATGGTTACCATAAAGGAAATGGTAATACAAGTACGCCGGGGTCTCCGTGGTGGTCGTGTGGTTAAAGTCACTGACTTTGAGTCAATCGCCCCTCGAAACCTCGCTGAAGGTATTGTATTACTTCATGTGTGGAAGCCATCTAGCTTGCCTTACGGAAGATCGGTGATTCTATCAAGTTGCTCGCCATTGAGAAATAATGAACAGAGCGGTACCTGAGGTCTACATTAACAAGAAAAGCTGGAAAATTCCCGTATTATCTGTGACTGTGTGGGAGTGACGTTAAACCAACAAAAATTGGTAGTAAGCTCATATCTTATATTTTATAAGAATTGTTATTTGAACTACTCACCAGTGCTAAGTATAATATTGATATATTTGGACGCATCTTACATTAATCTATGTACTCAGCCGACTGAATGTAATTTGGTTTCGCCACTGATAGATGAAAGATTGTTTTATATCTCTTTAGATGTATGCGTATTTAAATTTTAGTTATCTATTTGCATTGTCTTTTGTAATTTACATTTGTTACGAAAGAAAGAACATGCTACAAGATACGTCCATGACTGACCAATACATAGAACATACTTACAACAATACATTGTTAATAGATATGTTTTCAGACAATCGAGCTTGCTTGATAGAATGTTTATTGATTGATAATCAAATCTATCTAAAAAAGCGGACATTTGTTTTCATTGTTGCAGAAACTGGAATATTGTAAATTAGTAATTCAAGACAAACAACGTCTACAATACCATACAAATAGACGTTATTTGTTTTGTCACATGTACCCATGAGGAGACAGAGGTCAATAGCTAAAAAGCCCCGCGATGTAGCAAAAATACAGTGGTAAATCATTTCAGATTGTCCTTTGTGTATGATGTACACTTAGTGGTATATGCAATTTGCCCTACAGTATATATGAAATGAAAAAGACATACCATTCATGACAACGTCACATTCCTGGCGCCTTAAAGGTGTTCGCGACTTGATTTAAGGCATTGTGACCTTTCAAAAGGCGATGATAGCTTCAATTTTTTTTTTCAGATTTGAAGCATGTACTTAATGAATATTTGTTATATTTCAGTTGTTTTTGAGTCTTTAATACAGATTTTGTCATAAACGTCTCATATATTATTCCTAAGATTTGTTTTTAGGTCCGAAAATATATTTGTCTATAATGCGAATAAAATGTGCAATATCTTTTATTGCATTTTCTGAATGCAAAACATCAGTTACATTTACTAGTATAACTAAAACAAGTTTAGAAACATAATATCGAACAGTTTACCTTTTCGTACATATATAATTGCTTTGGTATACGATTTAAGCTAAGACATTTAGAAAATACTCTCATTTGTTATAAATAGTAAATTCAGAGTTAATTTTACGCAAATGAAACTCCCCTCCTCTGAGAGACGAATCTCTTTT